>NW_024041150.1:27326460-28614859 GCF_014851395.1 Micropterus salmoides
TAATGTATTTACCTTTTAGATTTATAACTCCTTTTAGTGCAGTGTTGAATCTACTGCTCTTTTTGAACTTACCGGTGATGAACCAGCATAAGAGGAAGGCAATTGTCAGGCCTCTGAAGGAAGTGTTAGACGAGAGGTGGTTGAGTCGCAGGAAGGGGAGCCAAATTAACAGCAGTTTGTAGCCTCCCATTACCTCCAAGTAGATGGGGATGTAGTGCTGCTTTGGGCAGTCATTTTGGTACAGTGCTCCTGTTAGACACGTGGACAAGGATCTGAACTTTGGGAAAATATATTTTAAATGATGCAAAAGACTTCTAAAGTTTGTGATGTAGTGATGCATTGTTTGCAATAAGAAAAATAAAAATGATCCTTAAGCTTTAAAGGATTTAAAATGATAGATACGATCTGAAAAAAACCTTGTTAGAAGGAAGAGCACTCGTAGTCACTCACCAATTGTTATCTGAGTGACCGGCAAGATGCTGAGAATCACCTTGGAGCATGCTGTTGAAACCCAGACAGAACATATTTTAAAGTAATCACTGACACCTACTGCTGTTACATGCAGCAACTATACACACTGTGAGGATGATTCAACTATGACCACAAGCATACATCACCATCCCTCACCTACTGCAGCTGTTGAGGGTCTGCGGGCGTCTTCACTTGTGCCACTTTCTGTCATGATCACTAATGGTAAGTCTAACCTACAAGCTGAGGATGTCGAGTCTGAAAGGTGACAGAAAAATCCTGAAAAATGTTTTTCATTTAACAAAAGACAAGTGCAAAACAGCCCCTTTTACTATCCATGGTTACAGTTTGTAGGTTGTGGTTTGCAGATTGCAAACTTTCTCTAGCAGAAAACCTGATAGAATAGCCAGATCTTTTATACCTTTCTGCGTGTCAGATGTGCTGTATCTCCCCGATGGCTGGAAAATAAAGTAAAGCGTTTTCAAGCAAGAACTTGTTATGTGTTGCTGGATTGTGACGTCTGCAGGTCACAGAAAGTGTGCGTCAGCCATCCTGGTTTCAACATCCGGCTTCTTGATGCTTCATTTCAGCCCCCTCTCCATTACAATGGTGGGAATGAGGACGATTGGAGTGAAGCCAAACAGCAATTCAGGTCCCATAAATAATTATGCATTATTTTGCATACGAGACACATTTTAATATTGTGTAAAATGTTTGTTGTTTGCATTGAGTCAGTGCCCGTATCAGTTAAAATGTCGCCCCTCCTTTGGAGAAGATGTATCCAAATATAGATTTGGAGTCTAAATTTTGTATCAGAAGAAGTATACTGTGTGTGGACTTTGTTGTGGTAGACCAGCACTTAGATATATCTGCTTACTAGAGGTCCCATTTCTACACAATTCCCATATGACATGTTTGTGAATGTTTCTCTTTTCGTGTGTGCCTCACTTTAAATGTCCTTTCACTTCTTCTTCCTGAGTCTAAAACGTAAACAGATTCCCAGATGCCACAGGACAAAGAAGTCAAACACTGGATTGTCTGTTGCATTTTGAGAAGGATATTCTTGTGAGCTAGCCAATTCTTATTGAAGTTTTCAGGAAACTCAGGATGTCTTAAGCAGCAAGATTAATTGAAGCCCGGCCGAGGAGGAAAAGGCATCAGCAGCACAGAGTATCATGCCAAACCAAATCTGCTGCTTCCTTTCTGCTCCAAATATTTATCCCTTTGCTCCCATAGGGTCTACGACGTATCTCATACAAGGTCATTCTACTTCTACACCTGTAAGTGATCCCGAGCAGGACACTTATATGACATGACTCCTGTGTACACAACTTTAAAATTGATGTCTATAATTTTGAGGTACATTTAATGTTTTTCTTTGTATACATTCTACCACTCCACTACATGTATTTCACAACTTTAGTTATTATATGCTTTGCACATTTCAGTACAAAATATAAATCAACTAATAAATGATGACATATTATTATAGGTTAACTACCCAGCAGTAAAGTCATTAAAATGAGCCCCACCTTTACCAGCTGCAACATTAATGCATCGTCATGGGCCATCCTACATAAAGAGTGATTGTACTTTTAATATTTTAAAGCATATTTTCTGTATTTTTAAACCTGGGCCCTATTTTTTTTTTGTGTGTCAAAATAACTGGTAGCTACAAAAAGATTTGGAATCCCGGCAGTGGATGGCTACAGTGAAATGGTTCACCACTGCTGGTCTGAAGAACTGAACATTTCTAGACCTTGGCCATCTACAGTTACATTCACAGTGTCTCTCTCTCTGCATCTTAAATACACATGTGCAGCATGACCTCAATACGCAAAACATGTCCATAGCATCAAGTATTGAAACCTGGTCATGTACTGAACATTGCATTAAATGTGTGGGAAAACTTTGTGATCAGACATTTGATTGATCCGATTAAGAAACTTGACTTTAGATTGCATTTCATTAATAGTTTGTGTATTGCCGCTTGTGTTAAGGCAACATGTAACGCTGATCATTGGGAAGTTTGGAATGTTTTGCTAAATGAGAAAAGGGCGTTTCTACAAAAAATTAAACTGAGGTATTGACAAAACATTTTGTTTTGGTATTCACAATGAAACTCAAGTATTGTGTTGTACTACCACTGAAAAATGTCATAATATATTAACCCTAAAAACATTATAAAGAAAAACCTCGAGCTCTTTCATTATTCGTTGTACTTTGTTTGTCTGAGAGATATAACTTTATATACACAGAAAACTGTATATGTTCAAACATACTTTTTCATAATACTGTTGTAAAAAATTAGAACTGTCAAAAGAGAATAAACATACAATAGTAAGTATTATACTGCATTTTGAATGTAAATGATAATATTTCTGTGATAATGATGGATAAGAATAAACCATGTGATGCTGGTGCTTCATTTAACGATCTTCTTTGCCACTCTTTACATAAGAAATGTGCATCAAACCAACATGAAACACGGATATATTTATTGTCATTAATCCAAATGAAAACCATTTCTACATGTTTGTTGGGTTTTTGTTTTTTAATCACCAGCACACAGAAGGCATGTGCAACAGCTAGAGAAAAGGAAGAGCCCTAACAGGATGTAGTTCAGGTTGGTAGTCCAGAAGGCAAACAGGTAGAGAGTCTTGTTGCAGTAAGTGTCCTTGCTGGACGTTGTCTTATTGTAGTTGGGCTCATAGATGGAGTAAATCCACACATTACCTAAAGAACAAAAGAATAAAGTACTTTTCACATAAGTAAACTAATTTTCTATTGTGTAACAGTACATCACTGTGGCACAAGGGCAAAGCATCACCGTCACATTTACTTATTTTAGCTTAATAGCTTTATGTTAATATAAGCTTTCAGCTTTTTAGAAATGTCAGTATCACTGATTCTCCTTAAATCTGCTGGAATACATTTTTCAGGCCGTCTGGGGGAAGCAGAACAAACCTTATAAAGTTGATATGTCTAATGTGTTAGCATATAGTTATATATTTATACATCAAGCCACACGATAAATGGAAGTCCAATGTTCACTCTTCTTTTAGCTCTGTTTTTGATCTCCACCAACTCCTGAGGGAAATATCTTGTAATTTAGCTAAATGATCCACCAGCTAGTCCCTAACTTTGCTGTTTGATGCTGAGCTGCTAGCATACACTGGGTTTATCAGAGTTGTTTTGCCAGAAATGTCTGAAAATGGCACTGATGAGAGAGGGGAAGGTGAACCAAAAGATTAAAGTTGCAGATCATAAAACAAAATTAATGAGTTGAAGGATGCTAAAACTTTCTGTAGTTTTAATCTTGGAGAACTACAGATACAGGTGATAATTCCCTCCATTCACATCAGTCATTTGGTCCATTGTTTCAATAAAATATTAATTACAGCAGCTGCTTAAACAACATCTACATGTTCTGAATACACCAACATGAAGTGATTTGTGTTTTTCAGCTCACAATGTCCATATCTTGGTAAGACACAGCAACAGTGGCAGTTAAAAACACAGATCTACATATTGATTAACTTTAACTGCCTGTGCATTGATTGTGCATTGGTTAGACTGCCATGCTTTTAGCTTACCAGCAATGAACCAGCAGAAGAAGAAGAGAGAGACGAGCCAGCTTTTCGGGTCGGAAATAAGGACCGGCCGGGCCAGTGAAAGACCTGGTCCCTACCCTAACCAACGTAATAAAAACTTCACTGGAGACGGTCAAGAGTCGGTGCAAAAGAGTTTATTTCAATAAAGGACAGATAAACCCGAGCAACATTCCTGCAGGTCTCAGGATGGAACTGAGTTGGTGGTCAGCGAACATCGCCTTATATTCACCTTAAGCTCCACCTTGTCTCCTCCCTTCAGGTGGGCGTTACACCTTAACTCCACCTATAGTGTTCGCTGACCACTCCTCCCCTTTGGTGAATTTCTTATCCTCTACTGCCATCTAATGGCCGTTTTCTTGTACTGTTTTACCAAATTAACCCTTTCATTAATGTTACAATTTCCACTTTTTAGCTATTATTACATGTAATTATTGTTACCATTTATCTCTCTTTATATTTTTTACATTACTGGATTAGAAATTCACCAATATGTTTCAACTTCAGTCCCACTGTATTTTTTAAAAGTTAAACAGGCATAGTTTGACACCATTAAAACTCAAACACTTACAATTGTATTTTTTAAAAGAATTAATAAGGAATAACATATTTAATACATGCATAACATGATTCAATGAACAAGTACATGATTCAACAATGCCAACCATGAGGGTGCTGTGTCTCATACAAGTTTAGTTTCGGCAGCTCAAAGCTTGGTTTGTACATTGATGTACATTGCTGCTTCCAATTGCTCACAGCGTTTCTCCAGTTGTTCACAGCAGGTTTGTAGGGTGTAATAACATTCTCTCAAGAATAGAAGGTCATGTTGCTTGGCGGGCGCTCTGCGAAGTTGTCCCATCTGCTGACGGAGCACGGCGTCTGTCTTTCCTACGGGCGTCGATTTTTGCAGGCTGCATCTCACTCAGGAGTTGGTTGAACTCTTGCAGGGGTATCTTGCCCCAATAATCAGGATCCCCATCAGTGGTGGCTGGGGAAATGTCCCCTGGAGTGGACTCAGCAGGTGTTTGTTGTGTTGTAGGTGTAGCAAGGGAATAGGCCTGAATTTGTGCACTTCGTCGAAGGGGTTGTTTGTCCTCCGGGAGGTTGTCTAGAAATGCTGGTTGCTCTGCGAGTGGTGAGTCGTCATTGCATGGCTGTTGAGGAAAATGGAACTGTGGGAGATTTCCCTGGCACTGGCATAGTATCCTGTGGTCATGGATCAGGCGTGGTTGGACTATATTGATATATTGAGTCCGTAGAATATCCATCAGTGAAGCTCATGTCTGAGGTGTGTGAGGAAACTGAGCGTGGGCGTGCACCAGTGGGGGTGCGAGGTCCTTGCTGCTCCGTAAACCCCATTGCAGCTTGTCCTGCTGCCAGGTCGGCTTGGTGCATCCTCAAACACTCTTTCTGTGCGTATGAATGTCATGAGCCTCTGTACACTGGGTAGAGTACGTGGTACTGCACGCCAATGAGGGGGTGGAGGTTCTTGGGCGTCGAGGAACTGAAGCGATCCCTCAGAGGTAACAAAGAGATTCACCTGCAGTGTGGGTGGTCTTGAGGGTGCAGTTGTCATTATCGTGGCCGATGTACTTGGTTGCTCTGCTTCCTGCTGTGCAAGCATCGCTCTCAGATGACAACATGGTTGGGATGTCATATCCCCTGGTTCATCAGTATGAACTGGTGGTGCAACTTGGTTCCAGTGAACTGGTGGGCTTGTTGGTTGTGAGCGTGGTGGAGCTGGCAGGGTCCACATCTGGCCTGTAGAGTGTGGCGTTAATGGGTGAGTAGGTGCCTTAGCATGGATCTTGGGGGTGGCTGCAGCCCAAACCCTCCTTGGGTCAGCATAGCTGGCGGCCATGACCTTGACGTTGATGGCAGTGCATTGTTAGGTTCCATGGTAGACCATGAGTATGGAGGTGGCGGTGGACGCTCCCCATGCACTGACTGTGCGGTGAATCCTGTGCTGGCCAGGGTAATCTGATAATTGTTGATCAATGGTGGCCTGGGTTGAGGTTGTAGCCCTAGTGTATAATTCTGGCTTCTCCAGGACTCCCAACTTCCCTGACTCTGCCCTAACTGAGGGGGATAATTCGGCTGGTTGCCTGCTCCGGCATTTCCTTGTCCTTCAGCCATGTTTGTATCTATTAAAAGAATAACAGACAGTTAGTCCTCTACTGGCACAACGTTATGTTTTGGGCAGGCTCGGTACTTAGTAGTGGGTTTCTTCCCTGTGTGTAAGAGGCGCAGACATAAGTGTCGTCTATGCAGTGACTCACATTTTTCTGACAATTGCCTAAAGTGATCACTGCCCTGTCTTGTCAATGCTGGATAGGTCGTAAACAAAGTCGTGGTACCTGCCTGAATGCTAATTACTTCCTTCTCTGTTGTGGTAACTAGGGGCATGCAATAGGTCTTATTTACTAGCTCATAAGTATATGATAGCTTTATCTTGCTACATCTTATAACTAATCCTGTAGCTTCCTGATATACTCTTGTTGTCCATCTTTCGCAACAAACGGCAGTTAAACAAAATCTGTAGGGTGGAGGCAACAAGGGGTAATCTTTAGACTGAACTGACGTGTGATAGTGTTGTAATTTTGTTTTGGAGTTTGCTAGTGTTACTGGTCCATATGGTAACATGTCTAAAAGGGGTGGTAGTTTTTCATTATATTGTTGGGCTTTCCCTCTGTTTCTTTTACCTGGTCTATTTCTACTTCGTTTTGGTTTTTGGTCTTCTGTTATTTTAATTCAATTTATTCCTGAATTTGCCAAATGTCCTGATCCACGACGATGTACTCATTCTCACTCAAAGATGGTTTAGGTGGTGCGGATGGAACTGCCGGGTTTCCGTATGCTGATGAAACTTCCATCCCGACTTTTATGGGCCTCATCTCTATCCCTACATCCACATGGATGTGGAGCGGATACTGTCCTGTGACTAATGACATCATTCTGCCTATCATGATCCTGATCAATGGGAATACACAACACATAATCACCATAGCTATCAAAATCAACGAGCCAACTACCATTCCTATTGTTTGGAGAATTTTGATCCAGGACATGTTCTGAAACCACTCCCATATGGATGTCTGTTTCAATTTGAGTGTTTAACCTGTTCATCCCTCATTTGTTTTAATGATTCTAAAAGCTTAGTAAGATTCCCTTCTTGCCCTGTGTTCATGGATATTACTGTGCAGCACTCATCTCCGAAGTACTTACATACACCCTGTTCTTCTGCTAGCATTGTGTCTAGTACAAACCTGTTCTGTATCGCCATCAGTGATGTAGTATGTAGTTGCTCGCGGACAGTTTCTATGGCCGATATTGTCCAATTCACATATCTTTGATGATTCCACCATAGATAGGATACCCAACGACTGTTTCGCGCTATGTATTGTGCATTTATGGCTTGGCCAAGTAGGGGAACTGACCCTGCTATTTGTCCAGATATAATCCAATCTTCTCCTAATGCTCGATGGTCTGACGGCACACCGTGAGGTTCCTGATTCCAAGCTAAATATACCTCGTCTTCTTTGTCAAACTTCAAGCTCCTAGCGATACATTTTGATTCTGCTATGTTTGCTTGACTGAGCACTGTTATCTGTCCTGTTACCATGACTGGAGCACATATCCCAGTCAAATGTGGTGGCAACTCTACTTTCAAGCGGTCACTGTCATCACATAACCAGAAAATGTCTGCCATAGCATACGTGCCTCCACCTAGGAACGGTATGGGGATGTCGGCATCACTCTGATTTCGCTGAAGCAATGGAGCATAGTCTGCCACCACCTGTTGGCATTGAAACTTAGCTTTAGCGGTTGTATCGCATTTATCGTGTGCAAGTACTGTTTTGCCATTCTCTACTTTTCACTTGCGGTGACACTGTACTTTGGCCTCTGGTCCATTAACCATCATAGTCTTAGTATCCACTACGCAAAATGGGAACACAGTGCCGTCGGTGGTACCCAATGTTCCAATAAAGGGTCCATGTAGGATGGACAATTAGTTCTATTCTGTGACCATCCGTCAAGTTTCTTTGCCATCATTCTTAGCATGCAATAAGCAAAACAATCATTGTGGTGTTGGCACGCATCAAAACTTATGGGCAATATTTGAGAGACACTTCTGCCATTGTAACAGGCTATGCAGGACTGAGAGCTAACCTGCTGAGCAGAATATTGTAGCCATTGACGAAACATACTTTCTCCCTGTATCACGGGTTTTATTCTCGGTTTGGTCCTAGTCTGTTGTATACTGGACTTGGTCTTCTGTAATACCCTGGGTTGTCGTCTGTTAGGGCTAGGCTTCAACGTTGCTTTTGACTGATCATCTGCCAGTCCCCTTCGTTGTTGGCGTGGCAGGGACTTAATCAGCTTTCGGGCTAGTTGTCTATCTATAGTTGTTCCTGTCACTTCATCTGTACACCTGTTAGAACTACAGCTTGCCGTTATTGCCACCACTCCTTCAGCTTTGCAGTGTTTATCAGCTGGTTGATTTTCTAATATGTGACCTCCTGGTCCTTGAGTCAGAATCTTTTTTAGCATGGTCAAATTTAGTTTGTCACTTTTTGGCCATTTACCTTCCTGCACTGCTACTGTTGCTACTGCTAGTGCACATTCAATGATCTGTCCCTGTCTCGAGGGACCGTTCTCTTTCTGAGGAATCATATCTGGAACCTGACATTCTAGTAGTACTAGGACTGCTGTCACTGCTACCCACATCACCAGCTGCCTGTCTTGGAGTTTCTGTCTGTCCCTCTTCTGGGTCTGTTTCTTCAGGCTCTGTTTCTGTTCTTGCATAGGGACTGTCTCGCTCTGAACCTGATTCTCCTTCTGATCCTGTTTCATGTCCTGCTTCAGGGCTGCTTTCTGTCGGACTTGCGTATGTACACGATCCTGTACATGACCTTGGGGTTGCTCTTGTACTGGAACCTGAATCTGACCCTGGTCCTGACTCTGTGATTGGGCTTGGTGTTGGTCTTGGGATTGTGTCTGCGTAGGGACTTGGTACTAGGCTTGGCTGGGTTTCTGCAGTTCCTTGTTCTGCTCTATCTCCTTCTGAACCTGAGTCACCTGATTCTTCTGATTCATGGGCATCTCTATCTGATCCTGACTGTCCTGCTGAATCAAGGGGTGTACTATCTGCATCTGTGACATCTTCTCTTGGAGGTAAGGATCCACTACTGGTTGCGCTGTCACTGGTTCGTCTAACGCTGGTCCGTCTGGCGGCCAATCTGTCGGATCGTCTCTCCCTTATCAGGGCGGGCTCACCGCTCCTTTGTCTGTCTCCCTCTGGTCTCTGGGATCGTCAAGCTCCCTGTGGGGCGGTGTCACCGTCCCCAGTGGATCCCGTGTGCCCTCCTCCTCTGACTGCCTCAGTTGCTCCTTCTGGCTCATTTGCTCTGCAGCAGTGGTTTAGGTGGAACCAAACGTTCTTACTTTCTACTTTCAAGGCTGATGGTGTGGCAAGGACAACTTTAAATGGGCCTTCTCGTCTGGGTTGGTTCCACTTTCTTTTGAACACCTTGACGTACACCCACTCACCAGGGCGTATTGTTTGATGGCGCTCTGGTATGACAGCGTCTCTTTCCTCAGTGGCTCCTTTGACCTGTTGGAAGATAGTTCTGTGGATTCTAGTTAAATGCTGGACATAACTTGAAAACTCATTTTCTAACTGTTCAAGAGATGGCCCTTCATATGGACGTCTCAAATATGGAACAGGCATAGGCCTCCCAGTGCACATTTCATGCGGTGTTAGATGCGTTATTCTGTTAGTCTGCGATCTCATTGCGATTAGTGCTAGCGGAAGAGCATCTACCCACTTTAGCTTACCTCTGCTGTCCTCTATTATCTTAGCTAGTTTTGCTTTCAAAGTTCTGTTAGCTCGTTCCACTGTCCCTTGTGATTGTGGATGATATACACACCCAAATCTTTGTTTAATGCCCAACATTTGGAGCATTGTCTTTATGACCTGTGCCACAAAGTGTGGTCCGTTGTCTGAACTGATCTTGTCTGGTAAGCCGAATCGTGGAAAAACTTCCCTGCATAAGAACTTTGCCACTGACTTATAGTCTGGGCTGGCGGTTGGTGTTGCTTCAATCCATCTACTGAATCTGTCAACCACTACTAGGATATACCTCATTCTGTTTACCCTCTCTGTCATGTCCACATAGTCTATTATGAGATGTCTAAATGGACCATCTGGCGCTGGTATGTGAGCCAGAGGGGCGGAGAATGACTTTCTTGTGTTGAAAAGAGCGCAACCCTGACATTCGTTCAATGTCCTATCTACGGTGGCTGCCAGATATGGTGACCACCATACTGCCTGTACGCGCCTAAGTACCTGTCCCCTGGAACAATGGTCTGGTCCATGAGCATTCCTTATAACAAAGCGTGTTAAACAAATAGGCAACACAAAATGGCCATGTGGACCCCTCCATAATCCTTTCTGGGGTCCATCCTCAGTTACTTGTCTGGCCCCTTTCTTTAGCCACATGGACTTCTCATACACGTCAGCTGCTTCTTGTGCTGCAATGAGAGATGACAAATTTGTAAGTGGTTCACAATCCTCAACTGCTACCATTGGACCCATACTGTAATTGTCTAAATTGGCTTTAACCATTTATAAACAGTCAATGATCAGCATTTAATTTGAAAATGCACACTGGTGACATCATCTTTGTAGACTTTAAACCCCCAAAATAGCCATGCAAGTATATATTTAACTGTCTCAGTCCCTATAATGCAATAGTTCATACTTTACACTTCAGTGGGTGTAAAATTAATATATTAGTGCCACAAAAGTCTCACAACTGTAACAAGCTCTGTAACGGTTCAAGGACATACCGCCATGGCCTGTACGTGACCCCACTTCAAACTTGGAAGCTGTAATTGTTTTGTGTTGTTTTACTGTTTATTTTAAAGGTTAGCTAACTTGACGTTAGCATATTGCACATCTAATGTGGCTAGCAGGCTCTACAATGTTGGACTAATGTTGTAATCCCAAGGGACAGTCGAGAGAACGAACAATGTGACAGATATTTACATGCATTACTCTGGTTTGTGTTGTGCAGACGTATTTCAACGGAAGAGGATATTGTGTACATAAATATACAATACACAACAAATATGTGCAATGTGACAGGTTTGTGCATGATATGAAATGAAATAATATTTACATGTGCAGAGACATTTGCGTTATTTGAAAGGGGGGAGTGTCAGTGGGGGACCTGGGCCTTGTTGATGAGGCTAGCTGCAGATGGGTAGAAGCTGCTTTTGTGGTGATAGGTTTTGGTCCTGATGGACCGCAGCCTCTTGCAATATTTCCTGTTCGCCGCAGAGACCTGGAGGAGTACAGGTCCTAAAGAGACTGAAGATTGCAGCCAATCACCTTCTCTGCAGAGCAAATGATACGCTGCAGCCTGCCCTTGTCCCTGGCGGTTGCAGCAGCGTACCAGATGATGATGGAGGAGGTGAGGATGGACTCAATGATGGCAGTGTAGAAGTGTACTATCCCTGACTTTGGCAGGCTGAACTTCTTCAGCTGCCGCAGGAAGGACATCCTCTGCTGGGCCTTTTTGGTGAGGGAGGTGATGCTTCCTACATGCTGCTTCCTGTCCGTCAGGAAGTCTGTGATCCACCTGCAGGTGGAGTCTGGCACGTTCAGCTGAAAGAGCTTGTCCTGCAGCAGAGCTGGGATGATGGTTTTGAAAGCAGAGCTGAAATCCACAAACAGGATCCTGGTGTAGGTTCCTGGGGAGTCCAGGTTCTGGAGGATGTAGTGAAGGGCCATGTTTACTGCATCATCTACAGACCTGTTGGCTCTGTAGGCGAACTGCAGGGGGTCCAGGAGTGGGTCTGTGATGGATGTACGGTGGGACAACACAAGGCGCTCAAAGGACTTCATTACCACAGAGGTCAGGACGACGGGTCTGAAGTTGTTTAGTCTTGTGGTCCTTGGTTTCTTGGGGACAGGGATGATAGTGGAGGCTTTGAAGCAGGCTGGCACATGGCATGACTTCATTGAGGTGTTAAAAATGTCTGTGAACACCGGAGACAGCTGATCAGCACAGTGCTTCAGGGTGAATGGGGAGACAGAGTCCGGCCCAGCTGCTTTGCGGGGTTTCTTCCTCCTGAAAAGACTGTTGACTACCCTCTCTGTGATGGAGAGAGGAGGGGAGGGGGTGGAGCTTGCCAACTCTGAGGAGAGGGGGGAGGAGATGGTGGACTGCGCCTGAAGCTGAGCGGAGGGGTCACGGGGGATGGTGTCTAATTGACTCTCAAAGCGGCAGTAGAACTGGTTCAGCTCATTTGCCAAGTGAGCGTCGTTGATGGGTTTATAGTTTGTGATCTGTCTGAACCCCCTCCAGACAGAAGTGGCGTCATTTGCAGAGAACTGGTTCTTCAGCCTGTGTACAGTCGTTTAGCTTCTCACACCTCCTTGCTAAATCTGTACTTTAACACCCTGCACCCTGTCCGCACTCCTAAATGCCTCTTCCTTTTTCAACCTTAGCTGTCTGAGTTTAGCTGTGAACCAGGGTTTGTCATTGTTATAACTCACCCTGGTCTGTGTTGGTATACAGCTGTCCTCACAGAAGCTGAAGTAGGACATCACAGCATCAGTAAACTCATCCAAGAGCTTCACTGGTCCACTGCTTAGACGTCCTCACCACAGATTTATAGAGTTCTAGTTTCTGTATGTAAGCTGAATTCAGGTGGACCATGACGTGATCAGAGTGTCCCAGTGGAGCGCTTGTGACGGCGTGATAGGCACTGCTTACTGTGGTGTAGCAGTGATCCAAAGTGTTCCCCTCTCTGGTTAGACACTTTATAAACTGTCTGTATTTTGGGAGTACTTAGCTGAGGTTTCCTTTGTTAAAGTCACCAAGAACAATAACAAGGGAGTCCGGGTTTGTCTGCTCCACACACAGTATCCGGTTGACCAGCATGCACTGTGAGTCGTACACGTAAACATAGGTGCTGAATCACTGTCACGTCGGTACACCAGCCGTTATTGATATAAAAACACCTCCACCTTTTGTTTTGCCAGAGAGCTCTGTGTCGCGGTACGCTTTGTACTCTGCGGAGTCCGGTATCAATCCACACTGCCACGTCTCCGTGAAGCACAGAACAAAAGAATAATAAAAGTCTCTTTCCCCACGAAGTCCAGTTTGTTGCACAGTGAGCTCACTTTGGAGAGAAATATCAGAGCATATAAACATCACACAGACATCTAGTTCACTCTAAAAGGACAGCAACTAACCATATTACACACCATACTTTTTTCTTATAACAAACCAGTCGAATACGACTACTATTAATGTTACTTGTTCTTCTTGTTCCTATGTATTCAATGTAATGACGAAACACACTCCGTAGAGTAGTTTGTCCATTTGGGCTACTGTAGAAACATGGCTGCGCGACATGGCGACTTCCATGTAAGAGGACCCGTGGTGTATGTGTCTCATTATGTCAGGTCTTTCAACAGCACAGGTCCACACTCAAAACTGCCAAGGATGACATTTCACAGTAAGAGCTCTTCATTCAGAATGTAGTGGTGAAATAGCTCCTCTGACGTAGCCCGAAAAATGAAAATGTAGCCTAATTCCTTGGAAATGTCGTCAGCAAGAATGGTAACAATAACACAGCTAAAAATCACAGGAACAAATACAGTTAATTTATGTAAAAGCTGACAAAAGGGCAGTAAATTCTGCACAAGCAGAAAAAGATAGTTCATGTATACCTTCCTGTTGCTTTTATATTTTGTGTAAAGCACTTTGAAATGCCTTGTTGTTGAAAGGTGCTATACAAATAAACTTGCTTTATCATCTACTGAACAGAAGTTTCCAGGTTTCGACAACGCCAGCTTTAACCTGTCTTACTCGGAGGAGTTCATCACAGTTCCTGTGTTTCCAAGCTAGTACCAGACAAAGCCTTAAGACTACATAATGATTTCCTCATTATTGGGTGAGAACTGCTACATGTTGGTTTCATGAACAGACAACTTCCCCTTATTGCTCTCAATCTTAATATGACCTAAGTGTTATACGTGAGGTAATGCATGTCTTGTGGTCAAACAGCCTTAGCTCAGATCTGATTGCTTAACAGCAACATATTTTCTTTTTCTACAGAGTTCCCATCCCATAGGAAAAATGTGTTGCTCATCTGTTGTTCAATCTCATCTCTTGAGATCAATTTGAGCTTCTCATATTCATATCATTCTGTGATCATTTGTTTCTGAGTTACTTCTCCTAAGGGTCCCTTAGGAGCAAGACATAAGCTAAAAAAGAGACAAGACACCAGTAAGACAAAGGAGGTTAAATTGAGAAAACCATTTGAGCAATACTTGAGAAGTGGGATAAACAGCGGAGATCTCATAATTGTATACCCCTGATCTCAATTATGTCTTGGTTATTTGAAGGAGAATTAAAGAGAATAACATGAGATGAATCTGAGACTTTTATGAGACAAATCTGAGAATTAGGAGCCTTAAAAGAGATCTTGTTATTGTGTGTCCAACGTCTCTTCCATCTCTTGATTTTTTCTCTTTAATGTCTTACTGAAGCTATATATGAGAATGATATCTGAGGTATATTTGAGAAATACAAGAACAAATTGAGAATGCAATTTAAAGATGAATTATCTTTATTAATTAGAAATAACTGTAAAAATAATACTCAACATTGAAAAGTTGAAAACTGTATTTGTGTAACACCAGTACAACACTTCAAGACAAAAAACACTGACCAGCAAGTGGAACGTGGGATATGTGGAACAACAATGTTAGGCTCACGCATGAAAAGTATGGTGGCCTGGAGGTGCAAACCAACATGAAAAGATAACAGGGTTTGGTTAGAATGTTAACTATAGTAAGGCACACTTGTACCAACTCAACTCACTCCTCAGATGTAGGTGCTAGAGTGTGGGGACATCACTAGTACAGTACCATAGAACACTTCCAGATTGTAAAAATAAAACACTGACTAGCACATGGAACAATAATATTTGGCTCACACACATGAAAAGTACGGTGGCCTGGAGGTGCAAACTAACATTACAACTCAGTGGTTGAACCAGAGGTCATTGGGAGCAGCTAATATGACGTGATATGTCGTTGATGGTGTTCATTCTGACCCGATCGGTGCCGTAGCCGGCAGTAGACTACCGTATGTGAATTTGCCACGGTCTGGCGGTCCTGTTGCCTACTACTACTAACTATATTAACATATTACCATGAAAATGAATAAGAAAAATCAAAGAAGGGGTAGAGAGAGAGAGAGATAGCGGTCCACATTGGACAGGCTATATCAGTGGCCTACTCCTTGGAGCCTGCTCTGGTCCTACATTTGTTCACAAAGGCTTTCTTGAGCTTGGCCTCCTCAATTGGTTCCCAGTCCGGTAGAGTTGCACATCTCAGGACATAAGCTGTAAGACAAGAGCATTAAAATCTGTCATGAGTAATTTGACAAAAAAAATTACCACATAGACCATATACAACTGCACTTCAGGATAAAAGGAAATAACACCGCGAGACGTCCATTTCAGTTCAGAGAATTGCGAATCAGCAAGTAAGATTTTTTGGCCAATCATGAATATAAATAAAACAACAGTGTTATCCTTAAAGGTGCTATAAAGTGATACTGGATAAAACTTCATTTCTGGTTTTAAACTTCTATTCTGACAGTTTAGTCAGACAACTCTGAAATTAGAACAAATAATTTATAAGCATTGCAAGCTGAAGCACAGCATCCTTGAGCATGGATGCAGCAGGTTTGGCATCAGGCTCTGACTCAGTAATTTGTTCCCTGAATGATCTGCTTTGCAAGACATTACAGGGAATGAAGCAGACCCCCTGCAGGGGATCATGAAGACAGAGCTCAAAGGTGGATGCTGGGGAGAAGGTGGGTTTGCAAAACCTAATCAGTCCCTCCAGGATTTCGCGATCGCAACTATTAACGCAAATTCAACAAATCCCTGTGAATTCAGTGCGATTTGCAATTTGGACCAATCACCGCAACGTTTCTGCAACTTTGACCAATCATTGCGGTCTCCTGCAAAGGGCGTTGTCATACGTCAGCAAACTCACTTCCTTGTTTTGTTCAGAAGACGCCGCAGACATGTATGTGTGCTACCAATGTCTCACATTTGCCTACAAAATTACAGCAAAAGGCGGTGAAAAACAGTATCCAGGGGGCTATTGCACAAAAGTAGAAATTAACGAATCCAGGATAACTGAAAAAGCAAGGCTTGACCAAGTCTAGTATGTACATCTTGGCTTGGTCACAACTTTAAATAGTAATAGTGCTTAACTGAACATCAATTATGCACCTATTGTATTTTAATACAGGCTGATAACAATAAAATAAAACAACTGCTGAGTGAACAGAAAAGGCCCCAGGATTAATAAATCCTGGCTTTTAGCCTGGTCTGGAGCAGGCTAGCTGCACAGAATAAATCTCCATGGTAACTAAGGTGACTCTGCTTTTGTGCAAACAAGTAAGACTAAATTCATCCAGCTTAATCCCTTATCCTAGTTTTGTGCAATACCCCCCAGGTGTTCTTTACGAAAGCGGGGGTAAACTGTTTTGAAAGATGTGCAATATAGTTGTCAAACATAAACAGAAATCGACAATTAAAAAACACTTTGCCACGACTGAATATACATGGAGAATTCATTAGTTGTCAGTTATAATCATCAAAATTAAAAGAAATAAAACACTTGATATATATATATCACTCTTTGTGGAATGAATGTATAAATTATACATAAGTTTCACTTTTTGAATGGAATTACTGATATAAATTAAATATTTGATGATATTCTAATTATATGACCAGCACCAGTATATCACAATAAAGGAAAGTGAAAAATACAAAAAGCATAATATGAGCACTTTAGGTAAAAATCTATCTACCTTTGCAGTTTTAACCTATAAAAAAAATTGCAACTTTCATCACAACTTTTTAGAAAACCTGCCACAATATTAGGCATTTTAGCCCGCAACAATCACAAAAAAAGCCCGCAAAATCCTGGAGTGCTAATGGGTGACAGCAGCAGCAGGATGTATGCAGCAGCAAGGCAGCAGAGCAGGAAGTAGCAACGGCAGCAGAAGCATAGCCAGGGACGAGAAGGTAAGCTTGGGGGGGTTTAAATAGCCCGCCCTATTTGGATGAGGAGGGCATGTGACTGATCAGCATGGGCGCAGCTTGAGTTGTCTGCCAGAAGTAGTTTCGCAGACTTTGCATCAATCATTGCTACACTGTCATGATTGGATATAATCATTCCCACTATCGTGGCGTAAAAACACACAGAGCCTAATTTTGAAAAAACTTAGGATTCCGTCCTGAGGGGTTGTTGCCAGGGCGACCAAAGGGCACTGCATTTTGACACTCCTCAACAGTGAAGAAATGATCAAAAAGTGCATGAAACAGACGTATGCAATTTGGTTTTGATGCGTGATTCATGGCAGCCAGGCGGAATGATGAGATGAATATGCCGCTCCCAGGAAACAGCTCCTGCTGGCCTGATGGTGAAGCTGGGCTGCCACAATTTCTCTCTCCAATTAAGTCGCAGAGAGTCTGAAGCTCTCTGACCTGGCCTGGATCTGAAAGGGAAAAATAGTACAAACAATACAGGAGTGAGAAAATACCAAGCTACTCTTTAAAATGGTTAAAGAGCTTTAAATGGCAGGCAAGTTTATTTTTGAACATAATTAAAACATGCCTAGATAACCTTGCATAGGCTACAACACCACAAGAAAAATAAATATTTAGAGAGAGACACTTTGGAATATGTCTGTGGGAGGTATATAGAATGAACACTTGAGGGATCATTAATAAAACCAAGGCTTGACAAACAAACCATAATAAAAAAAATAAAAAACTTAATTCTTGTCACAAGAAAACAGTTCCTTTTCATTTTTTTTTTCTTGTCATTTTTTGTCAAGCCTTGATTATATTGATTACAGCTGATGTCCTGTGTAATTCTAAACATCTATCTTCCAATGATGTATACCTGAGTATTCCCCTTTTCCACAGCTGATGGTTATTATTGCACTTATGGGACCAATAGATGCATATACAGTAGCTTGTTCGTGTGGTGTCATGTCTTTCTACATGGCCTGAAGAATGGCTATGTAAGGCCAAACATAGGCATGTTTTAATATGTCCCAAGACTTAAGTAGCCCACCATTAACTAGTGTGTCCCCTACAAAGGCTTTACTTGGGTGGCCCGTCCAAGAAGATGAAACAAGAACTCAAAACTAATACTGCTGCACTTAATTTATATTAATATTGAGGAAAAAGGAGTGAAAATGGATTTTACTTAATTGTACCAGTTCAGATTAATTTGATCACCTTTAGCCCATTTACGCACTTTCATTAAACTATCACAATAACAATTAATATAATGAATTGTTGTGCTGTTAAATTATGTTCATACTATAATATATTATTGCTATAATTTAATTGTTAAGTGTTATTTCTAATTTGCTAACAATATCAAGGATTACGTGCAATAAATAAGCTTAGTTTATAAACCTTCCCATACCATTTATACTTTTTAACGCCACAACCCACTTTTCTGCCTTTTTTCTAGGATGTACGGTGATGGGCTGGGTGTATGGCCTCCACCAGGTGATGGACCAGAGGTGTTGAGGCTGTACGGTGATGGGCTGGGTGTATGGCCTCCACCAGGTGATGGACCAGAGGTGTTGAGGTCATACAGTGATGGGCTGGGTGTATGGCCTCCACCAGGTGATGGACCAGAGGTGTTGAGGTCATACAGTGATGGGCTGGGTGTATGGCCTCCACCAGGTGATGGACCAGAGGTGTTGAGGTCATACAGTGATGGGCTGGGTGTATGGCCTCCACCAGGTGATGGACCAATGGTTCCACCTTTGGCAGAGCTATAATAAAATTACATGGAACCAGAAATGACATTTCTGTAAACACAAGTTGCCAAGAAGAGATTTAACCAATAACTACAAAGAACTGACTGGCATAGACATAAATGAAGGGTAGATGCTGCCATGACAACTAGGGCTGTCTACTCTTTTTATGCATATGATGGCCAGTACCAATAATGAAAATAAATGTACTATGACCACAATCTGCCATATTTATAATCATTTTATATACTTTAAAAACATAAAACATTTCAATACTGGAAATAGCTGATCAACAAGATCACAGTATGTTGTGACATGTGAGCTCGTAAAAAGATGAACGAGTCACGAGTCACTCACATACTATTTACTGAAATACAGTAATGGGCTCTACGCACAGCTCCACTACTTCCTGAATTTAAGGCAGCTCCTTTGTCTCCTGTCTTACATTATTGGACAAACTGATTAATCCACTTGTGTCTGACCATTGTGACTCAGACACACGTGGATTAATCAGTTTTTCCAATAATGTAAGGCAGGAAATAAAAGAGCAGCCTTAAGTTCAGGAAGTAGTGGAGCTGTGCATAGAGCCTATTCTATTATCATATATTGGATAACAAAGTTATCCTAATGCTGTTTTTTTGTTTTGGTTTGAACTTTGCCAAATCTGATCGGATAATGATAAAAAGTGTTGAACTCATGGGCCCAGGCGATTATGTAATAATTATGACAAACCTACCCATAGGGTGGTGGTCCAGCTGTGTTGCGGCCTGTTGCATGTCCCCCGTCAGGTGATGGATTCAGCGATGGGATTTTCTCGCCATGCTCAGACAGTGGGCTCCTATCTATTATAATGGTCAGACCCTGACGTTATGTCTGATGGCTCATCGCCTTTTAAAATATTTAAAAAGGACTCCTGTGGAGTTGGGTGGCCTTTTGGCAGCTTAGCCTGATCTTCCCCTGAAATATATTCAACAGTGGCCTTATAAAATTTACCATCTGACCACTTTGCTAAAACAGGGTCTCCTGATCTAAGATCTTGCAGCTGCACAGGAGCCTCATCTCTTGCCAAAATTTCAGATCCTTTAAAGATTTTGCCGGTATAACCATCCTCCCATCTGACAAATGCAACACACCCTGAGAGAGAGAGCGAGAGAGAGAGAATATGTTTAATTTCTATTTGGCCACAACAATTTAGACTGGTATTTTTAGACATTATTTGGACAGTAATGTTATGATTATTACCCCCATATGTAACAGAAACTATTACGTTAATACTTACCAGATTGCTCATTTGGGGGAGGGGAGCTCAGGTCCTTCATTTTCTGAGTGGGAACCCGTAGCCTCTTTTTTGCCAGCACTTTGTTTTTCTCCATCCTGTTAATGAAAAAATACATTTTAGATCATTAACGCTAAGTATAATATAAATAGACACTATTTTAACCGTTTTATAACCTATAAAACCACCAAGATTAAAATAATTTAAAGATCATGAACCATGATAGCATCCCTATTCTTGGGTGAGCTTTTGCAGAAAATCTGCTCACAACATACGGACTCGTGACACAATACTTATGAACTTGCAGATCTGAAATTTCAGAGATATTTAACTAGTGTAGAGCAAAAATAGGAGGGCGAGTCCAGTCAACTAAGTCAAATTTAAATTTAATTAAATCATGACCTTTATTTTTTTCACAGCTTTTCCTCATATCGTGCAGCCCTAGTTCGGAGTTTCTTTGTCAATTAACTTACTTGTTGGACAGACACCTAATTACCTAAACCATTATTATGATAACGTCAAAAGAATTTCATTCTTACCTCTTCGGCGTGGCAGGGGCAAAAGCCAGCAGGTGCAGCAGTAGTGACCAACAGACTTCTCTCACCCCAGCGAAATTACGAATAGGCGCCAAGACCCGCCCTCCAAACTTCTTCTTCTTCTTCCTCATTTTTATCTGGCGGTTGACAACTTGTTGTTGTATTACCGCCACCGCTGGACTGGAGTATACCCACAGATTATATTTCCTTTATACTATTAAATTCTTTTTAAAAGCCCTGTATTCTTTAAAAAAGATAACAACATTTTTATTTGTTCAGGTCCTATCCCCTGACCAATCCGCTAATCCTAACCTTAACCACTCGAGGTGAATAGTCTAGTGAGCCATGCAGTGAGCTGCTTCGTAGTGCGGGTCTTGGCGCTACCGGTCACGTCTCCCGCGCGTGCAACGTTCAGCTTCTTCTTCTTTTTTTCGGCGGTCACTGCACTGCCTGCCGTGTAGTGTGGGGCAGAAATGGCCCGAGTTTGGAAGAAACAGCAAAGCTGTCTGTAAAGGATAACGATTAACGTTAAGTAATAGTAGTGGTAATAGTAATAACGGACACGTTTATCACACATGAGGTAGGATTCTTGGAGTAACGTCACCGCATTGCGAATGCCACATTCAAGGGGCTACCACTAGCTATGCTAACGTTACTTATCTACACCTAGTGAATAGGCCTACTGTAAATGTTTGTCTACAGAACTCTAGTCTGGCTCTACTTCAGAGACTCTTCAGAAATGTCAAAACATACGAGAAATACACTTGTGTATTTGTGGAATTATTTGTCACAAAACATGTCTTAGTGACATTGAAACTCTGGTATTCATTCAGTGGTGATCATAAGCCTAGCTGTATTTGTTCTTGATCATGTATGTTTCATGCTGCTACATAATTAATAAATTATTTATAAAAATATTAGGGGTATAATTTACATGAGTTAGTAATACAAATAACTTGCATTAAATTTACATTTTGGTGATCAATTGATCATTAATGATCAATACTTTTGGTACTTAAATAATATGATGTTAATAATTATTTTGTAGTTTGACTTAAGATTTTGAAATTGTGGTACATAACAGTGCAGTAGCCGAGTATTAATAAAACAGCTCTATATTATTTCTGATACCAGTTATTGCTATTATTGTTAAAATGACTGTAGTCTCCCTGTTTCCCCCTGCTGTTCAGTAAACAGAAAATGCATTTTCGGGATATTCATTTTATCCAATTAGGAGAGAGTGGAAGTAGTGGAAGTAAAGTGAAAGTAGAAGTGATAAAATAAGAGAAACTTTATCTATCGTAGGGGGAAATCAAAATGGTACAAAGAAATTAACAGAGAAAATTGGAAGTGGAAGATTGACACTTTCTAAGAAATGTATTTCTGTTTACTAAAGAGCTGATTAGATGTAAACCTCTGTTACTGAATAAACGCTTCATCAGAATATAGAGTTTTACTTTTACAAAAAGTTCCACTGTATATTCCATCAACTGGGGTCTGTATTTATATAGTATTGGAGTGTCAAAATGACCAGACGAAAACCTGGAAAACGATGGAGAAGGACTGGTAATGAAGAAGACCCAAATAAACGACCAAGACGGGCTGCACAATTGGTGAGTAGCCTGGCATAGTTGTTTTGCAGTAAATTTGCAGCAGATAGGATATTTAATGCCTTATTTTCCTCCCTGCAGTCATCCCTCCCTGCAGCCACCAGTGTTCATGTGGAGACTGATCAGCAATATTTAGGTAACTTATGAAATGTGTTGGTGTGTGTTTAATGTTCAAAAGCCACACCCAGTCCCATGTGCAGAGGAGAGAGAGATCCTGAACAGAATTAGTTCTGATTAAGAATCACATTATTATGCAGTCTACAGTTGGTCAAACCAAGCATGCCAAAATAGCTTTCTCTTATTCTTCTCTTTTTCTTTTTTTTTATCTTTTGAGTTTCTTGCAAGAAGGTTTCTCACCCAAAAATCTGTTTCGAGTGAGAAATCTGAAAAATGTAATTTAAGCAAAATGAGACTCTAATATTGATCTAGAAAAAAGGTGTGAACCACTGATGTGTCCTCTTGTCTGTGTCAGGAGGTAGCAGCAGCGGAACAAGGGGAACACGTCCAACATCCAGGTGTCCATGCAGGATGTACCCCACTCACTCTCGGACATCAAGTCTCTCACCACCTGCCAGGTGCACACACCCTGTCTGTCTGTCTGTAATGATGTACAGTATATTTTGTCACTGAGCAGGGGTCTCATTTATAAAGCGTGCGTACGCACAAAAAAGGCCTTGAAACAGGCGTACGCCACTTTCGACGCATAAGTTGTGATTTATAAAAACAAACTTGACGGGATAATTTGCGCACCTGCACGCAAACTCTGACCCATGCGTACGAACGTTTTGGAGACGGCGCAGTTTGGCGACACCGATGGTGAGCTGGAGTTAAATGTCTTTTTGGTCACTTTTAGGCAGAAAATCAAAGAAAATTATACAGCTACAGAAAGATAATAATTTCACTCACCAAGCATATCACTTGAAGCAAATATCCATCCATTCTTAAATGTCCGCGTCAGCGAGCGTGTTGGGCCGTTTAGTGAAACTGACGCATAATATAGCCTGACGTAAAACCGTAAATCTTCATTATGAGTAGTATTCATAAATAGGCTACAGTGCATGTTCACAATAACAGTTTAAATAAATAAATTAATTTACTAAACTATATGTTTTACTAATATTAAACATTTAGATTGAATATGCCATTCTCATTGGAGTTAAACACTTAAAATAGGCCTACATGAAATCATTACATCGCCAGACAAGTTCATTTGATCTTGGTCTGTAGAGAGAGAAATAATCTGCGAACATAGATTGAAATGCACATAATCTTAGAATAATTTCTTAATGCGCATGTGAACGCCATCAGAGTTTATCACAGGTTCGCATTAAAGTCTGTGTAGAGAGAACGGTGTCGTCTTAGCGGCCCTTAATTTAATAACTAATGAACGTTGCGACGGAAGTGAATTAATCACAAGTAACTTTAGCTAGAAAAAGCTAGATAAATAGCTAGATAATACCAAGTAATATCCATTTGTCTCTGTAAAGCTGCTTTGAAACAGCCTACACTGTTAAAAGCGCTATATAAATGAAGATGACTTGACTTGACAAAAAGTTTAATATTCAATAAATGCTTTTGAACACTTTTCTTCTGGCATGCTGTACTTTAATGTTTTAACTATAATTGCTTATCATGATAGCTGAATATTAAATGAATGGATGAATAATTGTCTGAGAAAATAGCTTCGTGCAAATAATGCACAACATGGTCTAAATCTATTTCAATTAAAAATACGCCCGTGGAAAAGATTGAGAAAAATAAATGTATTTTACACTATTTCATTTATTTATTTAAAAAAAGGGCAAACTAAATTATTTTTATTAATGTGATGTGACGCACATCCATATTTCATATTGACTAATGTCTTGTAGGCTACCTACCGGTAAACATGTTAGATGATCACGTGGATGAATAATCATATGCAAATGATATGCAGATGAGGATATGCATAGTAAAACTAGGCATTGTAAGCTCCTTATATGGTTATTTCGGGGAGGAGACGCATGTGCGCACAATCTTCCGCTGACTCTGGCTGAGATTTATAAAGAGAATGTTGCGCAGGTTCTGGCGTACGCACGGTTTTATAAGTCTGAATACTTTTTTGCGCATGCCATTTTTGGCTTTCGGGCGCACGTACACTTTTAGTAAGGATCCTACGCACAGTTTTATAAATGAGACCCCAGATCCTGCTAAAATATGAAACAATAATCTGAGTGTAAGAAAGTGATATACAGGTTGAGACGATATAGGTTTTGTGTTGTGACAAGATGTTTTTTGACCCTTAATGATTTTTATTCTATTTTATTACCAGCACAAGGTAGCGTGGCACAAGAGAGTATTTCAACTGTTAACTCTATCGAAGACAATGAAAAACCATCTTCCAGATCAGCCTTCAGAGATCCTCCTGATGACCTAACAACTGAACTACATGGCAATGCTGAGTATGATCCATCTCAATTATTTGAGGAAGCTCTCCCTGATGTGGGGGATTGGACATATGATGATGGACATTTGTTCAATGAGGGATTTGAAGAGGGTTTGAGTGAGGACTGTGCAGAAGAGTCAAATTTCAAGGACACAACACACAAACCATTATATGACAATGCATCAATAACTGTTGCAGAGAGCCTTCTGATCATCATGGCTTACGTAAACTGTCATAAAGTAACTGATAAGGCCCTTAGTGATTTGCTTAAAATGTTTAAGTTGGTTTGTCCTGATAGTCTGAATACAGACTGCTTAAACAGTGTACAGAAGTTAAAAGACTTTTTTTTCTCACATGCTGCATCATCTCCTATTGTATTGCATAAATATTGCAGTACTTGTTTTGGGTCATTAGAAGGTGAACAATTACAATGTCTATCTTGTGGGACCAGTGTGTCAGAAGAAAGCTCCTCATCCTTCATAGAGGTTCCAATTGATGCTCAAATAAGGTCATTGTTTCTCAAGTCAGGTTTTCAGGAGAAACTTAACTTTAGATTAAGCAGGAAGAAGACAGATCCTAACAACATTGAAGATATATATGATGCAGAAACTTACAAACAGCTTGTAGATGGGGGTGGTCCTCTTAGTGACCCTAAAAACATCTCACTTACTTGGAACACAGATGGGGTACCTATTTTCAAATCGTCCCAAGTTTTCAGTGTGGCCTTTTTATTGTATCATCAATGAACTGAGTTTCACGGAACGCTCAAAAAGAGAGAATATGATATTTGCTGGACTTTGGTATGGGGACTCAAAACCATCCGTGGTTACATTCCTTAGACCACTAGGTGACACACTGAGTAAACTTGCAGATGATGGAATTCTTGTGCAACCTGCAGAGTTGACATCTGAACCTTTTGTGTGTAAAGTGCTCACCATTGCTGGAACATGCGACTTACCTGCTAAAGCATTAGTCCTTAATTCAGTGCAATACAATGGGAAATTTGGATGTCATAAATGTGAGCAGCCAGGAGAGACTGTAAAGACAGGGGAAAGGGGACATGTTCATGCATTTCCATACCAATATAGAGATCCAAAAGGCCCACTGCGCACAAATGAAAAGTTTGCTCTTGATATGAAAATCTCAAATGAGACCAAAACCCCCGTTAAAGGGGTGAAGGGTCCCTGTTGGCTTAGCAAACTTAAATGTTATAACCTTATCAAAGGCACTGCCATAGATTACATGCACTCAGTCCTTCTTGGAGTAATGCGCCTTCTGATGGTTCTGTGGTTTTCTCCAGAGTTTTCTCGTCAGCCCTTCAGCATGGCAAAAAATGCAAAGGAAATTGACAGGCGATTTCAGGATATCTCTCCTCCATCCTCCACTCGATATCCTCGATCAGTGACATCTCACAGAATGTTTTTTAAAGCATCAGAATATCGGGATATTTTGATCTTCTATGGACCTGTTGTTTTCCGTGGAATTCTTGCAACACTGTACTACCAGCACTTCCTTCTACTAAGTGAAGCCATTTTCATTTTGTTGATGGAATCCATATCAGTTGAACAGATTGATCATGCAGAGAAACTACTGTGCAACTTTTGTTCCCAAATGGCTAATCTATATGGTGAGCGGTACGAAACTGCAAATGTACACCTTCTTGTGCACCTAGCAGACAGTGTGAAGGCCCTTGGTCCATTATGGACTCATTCGTGTTTCCATTTTGAGGACAAGAATGGCTATTTGTTAAGGCTCATACATGGCACTCAAAATATACCTATGCAGATGGTCCATGCAGTCAAACTTGTGCAGTCTATTCCTGTTATCTCACAAATCATAAAACCAGGGAATGCCATAGCTGAATTTTACACACGGATGACTAAAGATGATAGTTTCTGTCAGGAAAACAATGATTTGTCTAGGACCAAACTATATGGAGCATCTAGTGAACTTCAACTGGACACAGTTCGACTCTCTACATTGGAAAGACATACTGGTCATTGCATCAGTTCTAAAACAGTAAGGATCTTTCACAGGGCACAAGTTAAGAGAAATTATCTCACATCAAAACACTATGTGAAAGGCAATAGAAGAAACAATTTTACAGTCGTTTTTTCTAGTGATGGATAAAGAAAGTATGGACAGATTGAGTTCTTCTTTACCTCAGAACATTCATATGCCAAATGGGCCCTTGTTCATGAATTCAAAGATGCTGGTTTTTCTTTGCTGCATGATAGTGTAACAAATGGTACATGCAGTCATGTTGTTCCCCTATTGGAAACCTCTGTTAATACAGTAGTTTCCTTGGATCATATATTGGGTAAAGTTGTTTTCTTTGACTTGACATCTATGCCTGGCATTGTTTTTGCAGCTAATTTCCCAAACACACTTGAAAAGTTTTAACCCCTTAATATTGGGTTTATACTGGATGCAACAGTGGGTCATGGTCAGGGTGTGTGGTGGCAAGATGAATTGCCTCTATTGTATTATCAGGGTGCTTGAATGAATTGAATTAAAACAGCATGTGCTCTATTATGTGTTACACACTCTTTTACTGCTCTATACAATAGAGCTTTGCTGTTAATTCTGTCAGCATAATGTCAACATTTAGAAAGTTCACAAAGGTGTCTTTTGAGCACATCATGGCTTATGTTTTGATGGGTTACGTTTTGGAACTCAAAATTGTAATTAATGAATTTTATGGCTTGTGTCAGAAATCAACACATTTTGTTCGTTGAACATTATGTAAACCATCTCAAATTATTTGCCTGAATTGACTTCTTTTCTTAAATTTCGCGCTGAGATAAACTGAGATATGATTGAGCTATAATATTAAATAATGTCTCATATTGAGACTAATTTGAGAGCTTGCACTACTTTTTTTTTCTTTTTGCTGAAACACTAGAAAGAGACAACTGTAAGAGAATCTGAGAACTCAAATAGTGAGCAGTACGAGACATATTTCTCACTGAGATATGACTGAGATCAAATTGAGACATATTTGAAAGCGGCACAGTATGTCTCATTTTTCTCTTAGTTGAGATCAGGAAAAGAGACAGCTGTGAGAGAATTTAGAGAACTTGCACTGTGCTCAATGTGAGACTTAATTCTCAGGAGAGACATTTGAGAAGAATGAGAAAACCAATTTGGTCTCAATTCGTGCTCATTTATATCTAGGAGATGTAAATGTGACATAAAGGAGATCTCATCTTCAATTTTGCTTTGCTATGGGATATAACACATTTCCAAGTTTCTCTCTCTTTTAATTGGTGATTGAGATGACAAAATACAACATATATTTGATTGTTTCATGGTAATATACTGTATGTAACCTTAACATTTAGTATATATAAATGTTGCTTCCCCCTGGAAACAACCCACCGCATTAAGTAAGTATGACATACAGTATGAGAAATCATTGTCTACTGAAGTGCATGATGGAGAACATGTGTCGTATGATTACTTAAATTAGTCTAACTTGAGGATGTTTTATAGAGCAGCTTCTTACATGAGCATTAAAATAAAAAACAAGGCAAAATGAATTCAGACATTTTATCATTTACTCTGCATCAAGCCTTATTCTTGGCTCAACATTGTAAACATTACATGTCATATATCTTTTAGAAAGGCAGTGAAGGTTCAAGAAAATCCCCACAAACAGAAGGTAATGCAGCTTCTGCTGAGGTAGAAAAGGCACAGCATTGAGAATGTCCAACTTACAGACATTTATATTCAGTGTTAAAATCTGCAGCATCTCAGGAGCGAAGTGTGTATCAACTGGGGCAGACAAAATTAAGGCGGTGCAACTAGAAGTGCTACTACGAGACATGATAAGTGTTAAAAAAAAAAGGCATATTAGTCTAGTGCTATTAACATTAACTTGAGACTTAATGAGAGTAAATTTAATGAAGAAAGTTCCCTCTAATGTTATTCCCATACTCTTGAGGCTAAAACATAAAAAGGTCAACCATAGGTCAAACTTCGTTTTAGTGCAGTATTTATGACCTGTGCTGCTGTTTGTCCCCATAGCTTTTAGAGCATTTCTCAGATGTTAAAGTTACATATGCAACAGAACGCTACAGCAGTAACTCGGTGTGTGCATCCCCAATGAGATGCACCTTGTCTCCTCATTCGTTTGTCCCTAGACATTGTTGTCAGCGTTGGAGTCACCTTTGCCACATATCAAGCAGCAGAGGAGGAAACAGCAGCCGCCCACCATAAACAGGCCCAACAGGATGTAGACCAAAGTGGTGGTCCAGAAGGCAAACAGGTAGACGGTCTTATCGCAGTAGGGGTCCACATTTGTTGTATTTTTGTTGTAGTTGGGCTGATAAATCGAGTAGATCCACACATTACCTGGAGAAAAGAAGAAACTCAAGAAAATAAATATTCAGATTCACATCTTCAATTACAGATTTGGGTTTTATGCCCGCAATGAATGAATCAAAGATTTAAAGCCAAATAATCTGATTCACAGATATTATTTTACCCCATGAAACATCTATACTAATCTAACTGACTAATAAATTGTTCAGCCCCATTAATGTTGGCCACTTTATGCTTGACAGCTGGTAGAAGACAGATGACAGGAAATGAGGGGAGACAGAGGCCCCAGCAGTGTCATGTATTTAATGTGAGGCAGAATTTCAAGTGAAAGTCAGCTCAAAATATGTATTAAATGTAAAATAAACTTATTTGGACTGGCTACCAAAGCTGTTTAGAGGACTGGAGGCTGTTTTTCCTCACTTTATCACATAACCTAAAGAGGTTTCGGCATAGCCTCACTGAGACTAGACTTTAACAAATAATTCATTTTACATGTTCACCTAAGGGGTTTGTGTGCAGCTGTGTGAATCTCTAGCAGAAATAGATGGACATCTACTTGTTCATACTGTACATGTTACTACAGTGTGTTGATTCTCCTGGGACAGCTAGATGAGTTGCTGCCTGGAGCACTCTGAGTGGGAGGGTATGTACACTTAAGAGATAATGCCTGCTATTACTCAACACGAGTCCATTATTTTCTTAACTCCGGACTTGCACCTCAGACAAAACCAGTAGGCCTTGTGAAAATCACTGTGTACTGGTTGACGTTTCCAAGGAAATTCGAGAGAACATCACATGGCCTGTTTTCCAAGTTTTGTTCCTATGCTTACCAGAAGTTACATAACCTTCCTTTCCAGTTAATTAGGTAGCTGAAACTGATTTAGAGGCGTTAATTCAATGGTGTGACCATCATGTTAGTGGCACTGAAAAAATTTGGTCCCAAATGAAAAGGCATTTTCAGAAACTCGTTAATATCAGAGCAATTCTGTCAGTGGTATACAAATATTGGAGTTCAGAAGCCAGCCGTAGTCAGGATTCCCCTCTGTGGGCTCATTAATCACCATACCACTGTTTAAACTCACCAGCAATAAACCAGCAGAAGAGGAAGCAAGATGTCAACGAGTTCCAGGCCATGCAGACTTGACTGAGTGGGTTGGCGGTGCCGTCTTTGTGCTCCTGGGCGCAGGGCAGGCAGGAGAGCAGCGCCAGCACCAGGCCAAAAGCTCCCGCCACTATCAAATAGATGGGGATGTAGGGCTGCCGCGGACAGTCATTCAGGTGTAGTGCACCTGTTGGACACGGGAGGAGGAGATTAGTCGTGCCATACTTTCACAATTTTCAGGATCCACATTCAGAACACTTCAGTGAAACCACTGCTTTACTGCTGCAGAGATTTCATTCAAACAACACGAAACAAATGTCAGTAAATGTGCATCACTCACTCACCAATCACAATCTGAGCAATGGGCATGACACAAACTAACAGCTTTGAAGATCCTGCAAGAAGAAAGAACATATTTATTAAGAGATACCATCAGCCTGTTTTCTGTACATGACCTGAGCAAAAATCAAACAATGACAGAACACACATGAACGTGTGTGATTCTTACTGTCAGCGGATCTCACCTAGTACCGGTGCTGGGGGTTGAGGAGGGTTGCGGATGTTTTGAACAAGCCGACGGTTTGACATGATCAGTAATGAGGACTATAACCTACAGAGGAAAAAGTGTAGACTGGTGTTGTGTTGTTAAAAGGGAGAAGTCTGGAAAATGACGGTTTTTCTGCAAAGTAAAGAAGAAAAAGTGCAAACAAAAAGTTTTAAGTATCTAAACAAAAGATGAGAAGAATGTCCCTCATTGACAGAGGTAACATTTTCTAAAGACAATGGAGGACAGCGCTAAGATGATCTTTATATCCAAATAAATGACAAAAATGAATTGACTATTTTGATAATCGATTAACTGTTTGTTGGACAAAACAATCTGAATATTTCATTGTTAAATTCAGGGAAAATCTGACTACTTCCTGACACATTATAGACAAAATGAATAATCAGTTCATTGAGAAAACAATCTCACATCTGGACATTCTCACATTTATGTGTTACAGCTCAAAGCACAAAAATGTTTGATACTAAAAAGAAAACCGTACAAGTGAATGATAAAGATTTAGCCCAGGGGGAGCCGTGCGAAGTGACTTCCCTTTTACTGGAGTTCGCTTCAGTTGGGGCTGAAGAATACGTGCTTAGAGCACCTCTGTATTTCCTCACTCTGCTTAAAGCTAACAGCCCAAGCCTACGTTGGCTGCTGCTTGCATAACACACCAGAACCTCCGACAGTTGTGTTGCATTGCCGGTAATGTGGGATTAAAAGAGGTTCTACTGTCAAATAGAGTCCAGAACTGTGGAGTGCCCTTTATAATTGTCTAAATTGGCTTTAACCATTTATAAACAGTCAATGATCAGCATTTAATTTGAAAATGTACACTGGTGACATCATCTTTGTAGACTTTAAACCCCCAAAATAGCCATGCAAGTATATATTTAACTGTCTCAGTCTCCTATAATGCAATAGTTCATACTTTACACTTCAGTGGGTGTAAAATTAATATATTAGTGCCACAAAAGTTTCACAACTGTAACAAGCTCTGTAACGGTTCAAGGACATATCGCCATGGCCTGTACGTGACCCCACTTCAAACTTGGAAGCTGTAAGTGTTGCCGTGTTTTGTGTTGTTTTACTGTTTATTTTAAAGGTTAGCTAACTTGACGTTAGCATATTGCCCATCTAATGTGGCTAGCAGGCTCGACGATGTTGGACTAACGTACCGCAGAAATATTTAATAACTTCTTATACAATGTAGTGTCTGAAATATCACCTCACACATTAATGATCTCCTGCTGGTTACATTACATGCTAGTGTGTTGTAATTTTGAGAGACCACTGATGTGTGAGGTGATAGAGACACTACACCTTACGTTGAGAGTATTACAGTTTTTTCAATCCCTTACATCCTTTTGTCCAATCTGTAGTCACATTTTCAAAAATCTGAACAAATTTTGCCCAACCATACCATTAACACAGTTCACGTTGTTTCCACAGAATATGCAGTAAAATAACCCATTTATAAAATGCTTCATTTTTCTTTACGTACAAGCTTACCCATTACCAAAACCATGGATGTTTCTTGTCTTATTTACAAATGCTTGCACACAACATGTCAGAACTGAAGACATCATTTTCAAAACCTTAAATAATGAATAAAGCCTCTACTTTTGCTACAATAGCAGCTCAAAATCTACAATGCAACAGGTGAGTGGCATTTCTGAATGAAGTCATTGAGAAAAGGCTGATTTAATGTAATTTTGGTAAAATAGGTCAACCACAGGTAATTCCAATCTCAACCAGAGACACAGACAGGTGTCTAAGTCATTTCAGTTACATACACAATGCGGTATTAAGGGGACTTTCTGGAGTTGATTTTATCTAATGTGGATACAGAACAACACAGAGGAGGAGAAAGAGAAAGAAAAAGAATAATGTCTGAACAAGGGAGAGGAATAGTTGGGCGAGGCAGAAATTACAAAGTTCCACCAAATTATGCAAAACTTTATTTCTCCAAACTAAGTGTTGTAGTATAACCAGCAGGAGGCCACTGATGCATGAGGGGATTTTAGTGACCATACACCTTATAACAGTTACTGAATATTAAAATTCCCCCAAATTATGCAAAAGCCTTTTTTCCCTAACTAAATGTTCCAGTATAACGAGCAGGACATCTTTAATGTGTGAGGTGATTCTGCAGACACTACACTGTATAAGAGTGAAGCTATTGAATATTTCTGCAGTGCGTCTGTTCGGCCTTGCACTTTGTAGACGGGCCCTGCGCACTGGTCTCACAGCCAGCTGCACATAGAGACTAATGTTAATTGTGCAGCTCAGAGAAGAATTTGCTTGTCGCTTGTTGTCTGTCTCACAAAAATAGTAAAGGGGCGTCGTTTGTGTTTTAAACACGTTTGGCTTATTAATTATTGATCCGAAAAGATGAATGAGAATGTTACCTGGAATGCATACAGTGTGCATTCAAGACCTTTATGTTCACACGCGGGCAGTTCATATTCTTTGAATTACCTAGATGTTTGACTGCATTCCCCACAAAGCCAGTTTAACCAACATGACAGGAACAGTAACCTGTGCACTTTCACTTAAAAACAGACAGGAAATGAAGGAAATTTAGGAGTTAGAGAACATTTATGAAGCTGGCACAAGAACTGGTTTGGTTTCATTTTAAATTAGGCTACTTTATAGTTCAACTGAAGGAAAAACAAATGTCTAAGATACAGACTCAGAGCAGCTTTCCACTGGGTAAAGTTCTAAAAGCAACTCAAGCATGTTTGAAACTAGGCACGAAATTTTGTTCATATGCCAAACAAAAGCTGTAAAACCACAACACGACGCCAAACCGCAGCGTCGCCTTTTACATTTTGATTTCCAAGATAAATATTCTCCACCCCGCCCCACTAACACACAGACTAACGTTCTGGTGCCCGATAACCGGGTTCGTTTACAAATCTGACCTTAAGTCTCCGGTGAGCGTGACAGTGACAATGTTATCGTTATTTATCCTCCCGACACTTACCTGTGAGTAAGTTCACGTCTGCTACGTCTGCTGCTTCCCCTAAAAGTTGCTGCTGACAGCTGGCTGATCTGCGCCTCTGGAGCTATACAAAGCCTCTTGCTCACCGGAGTGCGCATGCGCAGAGAGGCATTCACGTCAGCTGATGCATTACAGTAATTTTGTTACTGGGAAAGGTGGGGCTTGTATGATTAATCTGAATCAGCCAAGTAATAAAAAACACTACAAATACCTGTAGGCTACTTAACTACTGTAGTGGAGTAAATATACTTAGTTACTTTCCACATCAACATGAATCTGCCATATTCATAATAAAAATGTTGATGTTCAGAGCAGCGATTCCCAACCTGGGGCATCTGACCCCCCAAGAGGTCCTGAGACAGATCTGTGGGGTCAAAGATTACATTCCTGTAAGACAAAACTATTATATATATATAAAACTATTGTCTCACGGGATTATTATTCAGGTATTTTCTTCTGACTTTTCTGTAAGATTTGCTTTTGTGTGAAATGCTGAATATTTCCAAATCTAAGGGAAAAATATATTTTATAAACGCTGATGCTACAGCCCACACAACATGTGATGAGGTGTCACAAGACATTGCCTCATTTTAAGAGGTCACAAGCCAAAACGGTTGGGAGAAACAATAACACTGGATAAGGTTCATATATTCTAATATAAATATCAAGTTTTCATGGATGAAATTTACATATTTTAGAATGAGATTTAGACATCTGTACATTGAGATGTAGTGTCTTATATTGGTAGTTTCAACCGCATTAAAAATGAGACACACGTGTAGTAGTGGACCTTGCCTTCTCCACCTCTGCTTTGCCCCCACATTTGAAATCTAGACATGCTCTGGGTTGTCGGCTCCAGTTGGATTTACTTGATAATACAGAGAGAAATTAAAAAGAAAATTAGGATTGACACACAAGTCTAAAGGAAAAAATCCAAGCTGTAAACATCATTAGAGTGTTCGATAGAATAGACTGATGAAAAGATGATATCACAGTATAATTATACAAAAAAAGTAAAACTACCGAAACACTTGTGAGTTCTAAACACACCTGCAGCAGCTGAGAACTTGGCAAACCACACCTCAAACACAGGTAATGGTGGTTTACGATACCTCACTTTCAAAAGCAACACTCACCTGTAACAGGCTCAGGCTTATGATATACAAATGCTGTCAAATGAGAGCAGATAAAGGTTGAATGAGCCGTCGCCTTTTATCTTGAGTTTGTACAGCTTGCATTGGAACAGGGGAGTGGTCTGGCCACATGCAGCAGCGGCTACGTTGCATTTTCCTGAATGGTGTTAGCTGCAGTAGTGTTGCAGTCAAGTCTGTGACAGTATCTCTTGATACAATAGAAACAGTAGAACATTTATTTATAATTAGTAAATCAGCAAAATGTCCATGCTCTTTTATTCTATATAAGTGTGATTTTAAGGTTAGATGAACACAGTATCTCAAAATGCAACATTGGCCATCTGTGCTCAAACATTCACTCTCACAAGGGTACACTTCAGTAGTGCATATTTTAGTCCTGTATCATCACTTAAGGATATGAGATATCTCTGCGGGCTGAATGCAAAAGTCAAGGTGTTCCTTAAATAGTTTTTCTTTAAAATGTGTGGAATCATTTTAATAGTTTAAATGCTCCAAATCTCGACAGATATTGACTTTAACAAATTGTTTATCTATAATCTTATGAAAACGCAATGTTAATTATTTAATCTCAAGAAAATGTTTTCAAGACGTAAATGCATATTAACGTAAATAATTGTAAAAATGACAGAAACAACAGTAATTAACACATAACAGCAGAACTAATAATATATTAAATATAATAACACACAAAACTTTTGGCAGCAGTTCCAATGTGACTGCTGAATTCATGACGGATGTCAATCGCATGTCTGTCTGCAGATTACCTCACTAATCCTTACTGTCACTTTGCTGGGAAAATATTTTCTCAAATGTAGTATATATTATGGTTGCAGTGGTTTCACAGTAGGAAAACAGACGGGAATTTGCTTATCTATGGTATTGAAAAAAAATGCAACTGCGTGGAGAATCTCAACACTGCATTCATTTTTAATAAAGGACTTTTTTTACATCTCCTTCAATTGAAATAAAAATGATTCAAGTTTTGTCAGGACATAATAGTTTGTGAATTTTAATAAAGCCCTTGTTCAACCAAACACCCTATCTGTTTTCATTTCTTTAAGGGTCATTTCAATAATAATATTTTTGTAACACTGTACACTGTGATATCTTCTGAGAAGGTAAAGGTAACATGGAAATCTTAATCCTATTTGAAAAACAATTTGTAATGCAACTACAGCACCTTTGCCGTTTATGTTTTTAGGAACTGTCAAACACAGGAGGTTTAAAAACTACTGTTTCATCTTCCACCTGAGAGTGCCTCCTTTGCCATGCTTGATGTAGTTATAACGTCAACAAGAGGACGCTGTCACAAGTCTGTGAGGCAGACACTGGAGGACGTCTCAACGTAGATGCACCTCCGGTATCCTGAGGAGGAGCAGCCACCTCGTAGATCAATCACATGACTCCGGTTCCTCTCAGACTCCACCGTCTGGAATTGAGCCCCGCCGAGCACCGAATCCCACAGAAGACCTCGACTCCATAACTGCACACAACAAGACGTTGACTAGGATTACGTGTGCATATTATCTGCGTGTCTATGCGAGAAGGAATATGATCATGTCAAACCTCAATAGAGATATGAGTGCTGGGGTATCTCCTGTAGAAGAGGGTCCTGAGGTTGAACTCAGGGTTCCCCTCCGCCTTGAAAACCCGCGTCCTTATGGTGTCACTCTCACAGCGCACTACGGCGTAAACATCTGGAGCTGCAAAACATAACACACCGCACAAAAAGGTATAAGGAATATGAAGTATTTCTATTTTCCTGCTACTGTATACTCATAATCCACTACAGGTAAATGTACATTTTACTGCTACAATCATCTGACACCTAGAGTTCCAAGTTATTTGTTTTATTACAGAGTGAGGGAGACCCACAGAGATGGGGCCCTAACATGCAAAAGCACTATAACCCTTCAATTTGTGGAGAGTGGGGGGTGTAAATAAGAGGCCTTGATCTGACAATGTGAGAGGCCTAGAGGTGGACTAGCGTTGCAACAGTCAAGACCATGTAGGGCCTTGTATGTGATAAGCAATATCTTAAAACCTAGTCTATACTCAACAGGGAGCCAGTGAAGGAATGCGAGGACTGTTGTGATGCTGGAGACGGAACAGAGCTACTTGGCTGGGACTGGAGACAAGGGCATTGCAGTAGTCAAGACGTGAAATAATTGGATATGGATTAGTAATTTAAATCTCTGATTGATAGCTTTGATTTTTTACATTGTTCCAGAGTTGGAAGAAGCATGTTTGCAGAAGCTTCTTTATGTGCGAAAAAGTTCAGTTTCAGTTTTTGGTTTACACCCGGGTTTTAACATTGAGCTGACACAGGGTTTCACTTCAGAAACAAAGTTGTTAGGACCGATAAGGAGAACCTTGGTTTTTATCTGGACATAGCTGAAGGAAGTTGAGTAAATCCATTCCTTAAAAGCAGTCAGGCAATCATAAAGGGCAGCAATGTTACCCAGATCATGTGGATTAACTAAAACACAGCTGCAAGTCGTCAGCATAGCATGGTGGGAGATGCAATTTAACTTTCTAACTAGGTTGCATAGACATAACATGTAGAGTGAGAAAAGCATGGGACCAAGGATTGAACCCTGCGGAACTCCAGTGTACATGCAGTAAGCAGTTGAGGACACAAAGTTGTATACGAGGACCTGAAACCTCCTGTTTTTTGAAACAGAAACGAGAGCCGGTTGAGAGCAGAGCTTGAGATACCAACCCACTTATTTAGATCTTCAACCAAGAGCAGTGATCGATTGCAGCAGTCAAGCAGTACCAGTATGGAAAGTTGGTCATTGTCTGCCTGCATGTCTTTGAGTTGTTGATGGGAATTTAAACCTTTCAGATGTTTTCATTTAAATAACAGTTTAAATCCTTAAGAGGTCAAACTATCCAATATCTCAATAAAAACATTAGAGTAAAGTTCAAAATATTAAAAGAAATATGTGCAGCAGAACTTTTGTTTTTCCTTTCCTCGCCCATTAATCATCTCACAATCCCTCAGATTTACTTTGTGCCTGTTTGGGAGAGGCCTGACCCCTAAGTGCTCATTAATTCGTTAACAATAATAATCTAATAATGTGAGATATAATGATAAACAGTATATATTGCTAGACAAGTACTTTTTGAAACTTTAACTATATTTTGTTTATAATGCTTCCGTACTTTTACATAAGTAAGATTTAAACTCATTTGGCGTTGTGTCTAAGGCACCTGTCTGTTTGGGAGAGCTGAGTCCAGACGCCCTGCGGAGATGGACTGTGGTCACCACAGTGGGCTGAGGTAGAAAACACTGAAACACAGAGGGAGACGGCAAATCCTCCCTCAATTCCCTACACACAAAAAAGATAAAACAAAATAAATGACTGTAAGATTGGCAATGAGGGTTGAAGTTAAATCTGAGAGCAAGAAAAATTTCCCATAATACGTCATATACGTATTCAGTCTGTGTTTCAGCACTGATCTTCATCAAATGGTGGTTATTTAACATAGATGGTCAATCAATTAGATGTTTTTATGAGAGCAGAAAAGCAAAGCAAGATAGGACCCAGGACAAATTGACAATGGAACATGTGATCTGGAATGATATATGTAGTGAATGATTGATGAGGGAAATGAGAACAACTGAGCATGGGAAGTTCAACTTAAAAAGGTTTGCTAAGGTTTCCAGGTTGAACGACATGTTTCCTCGAAACGGTGTGCAACGATGCTTCGATGTATGTTTTTTTTTTCTCATTTCGTGGGTGTGTCAGCAGTGTCCTTCAACCAGGAGACCGTAGCTTGTAGCACATTGAGCGTGTGTCGGTTTGTAGGTTTGATCCATTCCACAGGGACATTGTGCTAAGTTTTGTTGGGGCTGAACTCCGTCCTGATGAGGCAAGTGAGAACAGGTGAGCAGGTGAACAAGGAAGTCTCTGGTGGACAGGTAGGGAACGGTAAATCTGGGGAGTTGGTGGAAAGTACATTGCTTGGGAGAAGTGAGCAGGGGACAGAGAGGCTGAAGAGAGGGACTGCGGAGGAAACTCCAGCAATTTTTGTTTATTAATTTTCTGATTTTCTCTTTCACAGTTCAATATACACATATTGTAAGAATGCTAGAATTATGAATATCATTATCATATGTAATAAAGTGTAAATCGACATTATGTAGTCTTGCAGTAAAGTATAGGCTAATACTAAAATATGTTACTATTTCACCATAGTTATTAATTTACTAAAACTTTTGGTGTAAAATTCACTTGAAAGCACACAACGCAGTTTCCATTTCTCACAGTGAAACAATGTGTCCAGCCATTGTCATCCGCTTATCTTGCATACAGTGTGGCAGGGGGCTGGTGCCAATCCAAGCTGACATCGGGCGAAAGGCGGGGTACACCCTGGACGGGTCACCAGTCCATCACAGGGCCACACATAGACAAACAACCACTCACACTCACATCCACGCCTAAGGACAATTATAAAGACACCAGTTAACCTAGCCTGCATGTCTTTGGATGGTGGGAGGAAGCCAGAGAACCCAGAGAGAACCCACACGGACACAGGGAGAACATGCAACACAGAAAGGCCAGGGCAACTGGCGTTTGAACCCATGACCTTCTTGCTGTTAGGCGACTGTGCTAACCACTGCTACATCGCACTGCTCTGAAAAAATATGTGCTATGATTAAATATATTTTGGGTAGTTAACATAAAAGAGAGCCTCCGACACAGTCCAACCTCATTGACAGAACATACCAGATGCAGCGTCACCGAACTGGAGGTCCTGTGTGACGTCCTGTTGATTACACTATTATGTTGACCTAATAAGAGAATAAGAAACAACTTTTTAAAAAAAAGGCACACACACAATCTTCTGTCACACACCTGAGTTGGATGTGAGAATGGGAAAAGAGACGTAGAAGGAAGCGTCCCGTGGCGCCTGGCAGGAAGGTGGTGGGCAGCACAACGTAGCGACCTGGAGCCAGGGTCCCCCTGAGTGTCACACTGCGGGAGTCCATGTACACAGAGCTGGCCGCCTGCTCCACCACACACTGCACCCGGCTGCAGCGGTTCACCTCCACCTGGGGCCACGACAAGGCAGCAGCAATTATTGTTTTGTGTGCGTGAATTGAAAAGGTGCGTGTTCATATTCTGGCCCATGAAGCGCTCACCTTCAGCACCTCAAAGCCAATAGGCAGGTTTTCTCCGCCTCCATCTTTCCTTAGTATCCTCCTGTCCTCCTGTTGCAGACAGATCAGCACCTCCTCCTCTTTGCCTCTAACCTCAAACATGAACTAGAAAGCCAGAAAGAAAAATCATGTTCAAAATGGTTTCATTCATCAATGTATTTAGGGTTTCTACTTCAGGGTTACCTGAGGATTGTACAGGAAAGTGTCTCTGTGGTTGATGCATCCTCCACAACGACTCCTCTTATCCATCTGTGCCTCCCATCCTCCCACCTCTCCACCATTGTCTTCCTTTGTCGCTTTTTTCACAGTCTTATCTCGCTCACTTCTTCCTCCTTTCCCTCCTTTCTGCAGACTCTCCCCAAGTCTGGCCTCCTTCCGGTTACCCCGCTGCTTGGTCCCTCCAGGTTTTCCGTTGTTCTTCCCCAAGCTCAGCGCGTGGTTGCCGTGGACAATAGTAGATGGGGGTTTTCCCGGGGAAGCCGGAGCCGGAGCCCACTCCCCATAGCAGCGCACTTCCCTCCAGTGAGAACTCGGCCACAGCAGAGCCTTTTCCACCAGCCGGCACACCACCACATCTGTGAAGTAGTGACAGAAATCCTCGAAATCCATCCTGAGGAGCAACAGGGAAAATAAATCAGAATAAGAAGATATATGGATATAAATGATGCTGTGTGTATGCTGATGTGTGTGAGATGCATAAATTCCTTTCACGGCAAATTATAGAGACTTAGTATTCCATTTTATGCTACCTCTACTAATTTCAAAATTGTATAAAATTAATAATTTTATCTAGTAGCTTCTTGAGGAAAAGCAATGTGGATCCAAAGAAAGAATGAAAATCCACCAGAACTCCCCGACATCTCGAACAATGAGGCCCATCTTCTCCCTCACTGCACGACCCATCTGCTGCCACTGCTGTGACCTGCAGGGGCGTGCCAGAACAATAAGGTCAAAGGCAGCAGAATAAAAACACAGAGCCGCAAGGTCCAATACACTGGAAATGACGTATGAAAATTACAAGCAGTGTTTCAACTTCTGGAAACCTTTATTGGTCCATTTGGGCCATTTTCAGAATTTCTCAGACTTTCATAATGTAAAAGGCAGATGTCCCCTCGTAAAGACTATTGTACAATGTCAGAAATTGTCCAAACAAAGTTCCAGTGGCACTATAAAATGTTGTAAAACAGGCTGACACTGTTAAATGTCAGCAGAGACTAAATTCCCACAGCTCCAGCAAAAAGCATGATGTACTCAGCAGTCATACATGTAGCAGACGAAGGCAAAGTTCAAAATACCCTCACCCCTGACTCCAGGCTCCCGTCCAGTCTGTGGTCCCCCACGGGTTCCTCATGCGCACCATGAGGAGTCGGGACATTCCGCCGGTCTTCTGCAGCTTCTCCCCTAGCCTCAACTTCCTCACTGCTGTGATCCCGTAGGCGTGTCCTCGCACCAGACCACAGTCCAACACTGACTCCACTGTCTCCCCCTCTGCTGGCTGAGAAATGTAAAATACACTGAACTTATCTAAGTCACCACATTTCTAACATATCATGCACCTCTCTTGTTTTAAAACACAGAGATACTCCACTCGTATGGAGCAGGTGATGAGGGCTTTGCGTTCGTGGGCACTGGCCAGCGTCTGGAAGAACGCCCTCCTCTGGTCGCTGTGCAGGCTGAGGACCTCACGATCCAGGCTGAGGGGCTCCGAAACCCCACCAGTGAAGTCGATCAGTGCCTCTGCAGTGTTTCCTCCCTCCAGGGCCTCATAGCAGCCGTTCAGCCTAGACAGCAACCACATAGATTGATTAAGGGCTGTGCCCCTCCACTGCCTTTTCCATGTGTTAGCATACAGTATGTGGTTATGAATATGTTTCTCGAATGTTAGAGGGTGGATACAAAGGTTTACTAAATGGATCAGGCGTGCTAGGAAGCTGGGGGTTATAGCAAATAAACTAGGCGTGTGGGGTAAGGCAACTGAAGCATTTGTTTAAGGGTAGTGAAAGACTGTCGTTACCGTGAATAAAAAAACAAACGTTGATTCTACTTCTTCCTGAGTTGGCACTGGACATGAATTGGGGGTATAGAATCATCCAGTCTGGATGTTATTACTTGGGATAATGGGTGTTTTGCCAGGATGTGCTCTGTGTTTGTAGTTGTTAAATATAATAAATATAGTAGGCCTACTAGACAACTAAAGGTTGACGGAGAGGTGTAGGTCCTGGGGCCCTTACTTGGCATAGGCCTTCTCCAGCAGGGCGCTCCAAAACTCTCGTGGCGTGGCTGAGCGGCAGAAGAGCAGCACCCCATCACTGCTGACCGGCAGACGGTCGTCCACAACAACATCCATCCAACAGCCAAGACGCCAGAACCGGAAATGGAAGATACCTGCGTACAGGTCAGGATGCTTTGGATTCCACTCCTGGTCCACATGGTCGGGGATCACCTGGGAGGACGAGAGGAGGGAGATGAAGAAACAAAGACAGGGAAAGAGGAGGGGAAGAAGAAAGCAATAAAGAAAGGGTGACAGGTGGCAAGGAGGATAAAGGAGGAAGGAACACATATACACAACCTTCTTCCACAGAGACGGCTGAGATGCTAAGCAGGAAATAGCAGCCACCATCCAGCAGTTACCCAGACTGCCTTGGTGCAAGTCACGAGTGCTGATGCCATCAACAAACAGACGGGGGTCCTTACATATCTCCTAGAGTTAGATCAGAAGAAAGAGCTATCAAGTTTTCTTTAAACAGACACCTATTTTTCTCTGGCCACTTGGGGACAGCAACAGTTGCTCATTTACACATCGAACAGTCAAGTAGCAACATTTGCCTTCACTTGAAGTCATGCTTCTGCCCACTTGACGATTGTAAGGACAACATTCGACCGCCTTTCAGCTCTATTTTTCTCTCCACCTACTTCTGAGAGAAATATCTGGCTCTTTATCTGCTAAATGCTCCACTACATTCACTAGCTAGTCGCTAACTTTGTCTGTCTGTCGTTTTGTTCTGGGCAGGTAGCATACAGTGGGTTTGTGAGAGGACCTGCAGAGTCAGCTCATAATTCTCTGTGGGCTTATCCACCATTTTATCCATTGTTAATATGAAAATAAAGATTATATAGCGAATAAATATGCTCTGATTAATTATTGCAGCAGTTAATAGGCCTAACGTCAGAGAGTTTTACGAGGCCTGTGAGATGAGTGTCAGAACACTGCTGAGGAGACAGAGCCTGTCCTAGTGGACCTGTTGATCTCAGTTTGGACAGGGTCAGGTAACAGAAGAAGTGCTGCTGGACTCACACACACACAAACATGCAGGAAAATACACACTCAGTGGCCACAACCCCTTTCAATGTAACCCCAGACAAGATATGAACGTTCCTTGAGATTATATCGATTTCATGACCAGTATGAGGACACCTTGGGAAGTAGACAGTTAACGGGAAGTTAGTAAGTGGATGCAGTCTGTGTGTGTGTGTGTGTGTGTGTGTGTGTGTGAGAGTGTGTGTCAGCAGAGAGAGGCAACATATGTCACTCTAGCGTCCGACTTGATACACGCTTAAAATACCGGAGGGGAGCATTAGGAACACAATACCATTAACCCTTTCGTTCCTCCATGAATCAGCAAATTAAAAGCCAGCAGGGTTTCAAATTAAGAGCACTGAAGGTTTGGACCACATACTGAATGAACTTCATGAACTACTGATCATACTACAGAGATATTTCTGAATGTTTAACTGACTTTATTGAGTACAATGGGATTAATTGCTGAATTCAGGGAAGCTGTAGAAAAAGTCTTAAAAGCATTCTATTCAGTTTTCTAAAGATAAAGCCTTAGAAAGGATTGAACTTAATTTCCAAAGCTCTTTAATATTTTTTATATATTTTTTGCAACCTGCTGTAGTAACATCAGTTGAAACTTATTATTCAATTGGTTAATCCATCTGTCAATTCTCTCCAGGTCAGATTAATTTACTAGGGAATGAAAGTAAAGTAAAAATAATAGGCCTTGTTGTGCCTATACTGGTTTTACATCATTTAGTGACTAGTATGACAGGAAATAAAAAAGCATTCAATTTTATTTTGTGGTATTAAAAATGCATTTTAGGGGGTTTTGACTTGACTTCCAGTTTTACACAAATGTGTGTCAGAAAATATCCTTTCAAAATAATAACAAATGACCAGGACATTGAAACCAAAACACATTGACATTTTGTAGTCTCTATTATGCACTTTTACTAAAATAAAACATTTATTATTCACTGTTTAATGACACTTTTTGTTTGTACATGCATAATCCAAATTCTTGCATTTAACAAACATTTTTCTGGCCGTTGACACTGGACAATAAATACTGTGACCTTGACTTTAACCTCCTATTTCATTGCAACCATTAAAGGCTGCTTGGCTCTGCTGTAGCTAATAACTGTCTCTACTTATACACAGCTACACCCATCTCAACACCGTGCTAAAAACACCTGGACTATTTAAATTGACTGCTGCTTTTTCTAAACTCAACTGTATAAACACACACCAATAGAGCGGCAGCACACGCCACTTGCTCCCTCAGAGCTAAGGTTTCACTGCCTGACGCTTCTCCTATAATAGAAAGTGCTTTAATTAACCCTAATCTGATGGAAATGTAACATGTTGAGCCGGGCCACTCAATTTAGATGTGGGAGGAGAGAAGACATACTTGAAAAATAACTCTTTGTTGTTGTTTGAACTGGTTTGAACGATGTGCAAAAACAATGATTCATAAATCCATTAAATGTCACTCACGCTCGGCCTCTTCCAGGTCAGTCCCGGCGGGGTCTCCCTCTTGTAGAAGAGGGACTGGGCAGTTGTGGGGAACAGGGGATCTTTGAAGAGGGCACCTCGACGCAAGCAGTCCCGCCTCAGCTTGTGAAAGCTTTGTCCCTGGAAACAGTTTACTCGACTGGTCATTGTGGAGAGGAGAGACTTCAGGGAAGGTGGAGAGAAGAAGAGAAATGGGACGGATTATTAGTTCATATGGAAATAGATGGTGGAATTAAAATTAATAACAAGGGAGCAACAGAGGTTCATCTGTCATGCAGCTATAATAGATTTAAATGTTTAATCTCCTATTCAAATATCTTTCACTGGCATAGTTCAGCTTTACTGAATGGGAAAGGCATTTGTGTGTTTTTGTCTGCCTGTACACACAAACTCAGAGATCATGAGAAGTAATTTTGTTTTGACCGATCAGACAACCTTCACGCAACTGTTGGTACTATGGCCAACACTGCAGTCTACAAAACGTCTTTTGTCAGTGAGAATACTATTTTAATACTCAAAATCTAAACACTGACTGTCTTTGTTTACATAGTTTCTCAGAACAGTAAGTTGTTTCTGCTAGTAATATACTAGTGTGTAACATGTTAATGCTGACTAATGATAGTCAGTAACATAGCAGGTGCACACTGACTAATATTAAGAAGTAATGTGTATGATATAGCTTTTAAAATAAAATGTGTTGTTTTTGGTAACTTATGTGTTAGAGATGTGACACCCTGCACCAAACCTGCAACAGTTTCCCCCCCCGTTGAATTAGCAAATAATTCTATGAATAAATAATATTTGTTAGATAACACTTCAAGGATGACCAGCATTCAATTTTTGTGTTTGTGTACAAACGGCTGTGGACTAAAGGGTTACATATTTCCTGGCAGAGGTAGCAGGGTGTCCTGCAGGGTCAGTGTGTGTGTGTGTGTGTGTGTGTGTGTGTGTGTGTGTGTGTGTTGGGGGATAGGGTTAGGGAAGCAGTAAGGTAATAGTACCGTTTTAGTCATCTGTGATATGAACTGCTGGGGTCCCTAAGTCAGCAGCGTATGTGTATGTGAGCATCAACTGGTGTGCCTGTGTGTGTGTGTGTGTGTGTGTGAAGCAGTGTGATTCTGTGTCAGCGAGAGTATGCCAGGAGGTTCAGTGTGTGTGTGTGTTCATGGTAGGGTCAGCTCAGGGCTTTGCTGTGCAGAGAGGACTAACAGAGATGAAACCTTGCAGGTGCTTGGGTTTGCAGATACCGCGCAGGTCAGTGTCATCAATTATCAGCGAGGTTTTGTTTTTCTTGTATCAAATTTATGCAGATACACACATGAAGAGGAGGAAAACACATGGAGTGAACACTTATTCGCGATCCATGGTTAACAGATGCATAACAAATTCATAACTTGTTGTGTTTTAATGAATGCAGCAACCAAATGTAGATGCTGACCTCCTGTGGCTCTATTAGATCATGGGGTCACTTAAAACAGACCATCAATTATGAAGGATTAGTCTAATGTTAACTAATATGTCATTTTAATTTGTATCTCAAGAAATTACAAAAATGTCTTTTATTGGATGTTTTTTGGATTTGTTGGTTTAAATTCAAGTTCAATTTCAGCAAACATGCATATGCATGATATTGCAAAGACACTTGTATATTCTGTCTTCGCCAATCTGCTGCCACCTTAACATCACTTTTAAAAAAAGATTTTATCCACTTGAAGCTAATTTCTTAATTAATTTAATGTTTAACTGCGAGTCAGTTGTAAGTTGACTGTACTGTACATTCACAACTATAATTAAAGAGATGTTTTCTTATAAATGAAAAATAAGCTGTGTATGTTTCTTGAATAATGATAACTTATGTTAAATATATGAAAATGAGCTTTATGATTCAAGTTTTACTCCAGCATGTACAAACTGATCTAAGCATCCCCCGACAAGAAAACATTTAGATATATTATTGTCTTGTCACTCTGTTTATTAAAAGTGTTCCAGTCCTGTGTGATTTGACCTCATTCTATAGTCTTTTTAAGCCACACGAATCCAAAAAGTCATTATTAGGTACCATCGCAGTGTGATATGTCACCGATCATAAAGTTCATTCAGAGCGAGCTGTATACCCTTTTTGTTACCAGTTTAAACTGCAGGTAAATTCTTTTACCTTAAAGTCAGACTGAAGGTTTTTCCACTTGCTTTCCTGAGATGAAACTATTCCTGGAGTTCATGCAGTGGAGGATCATGTCCTCCTTTGGTCACTTATGAAATCCTAATTCTTCAGACACAATCACACATGCTCTGTTGTGACAAAACAGCCAGCATGTGTCACCTCCTCTCCTCTTGTTCTTCTTTGTCCCATCTGATGAACACTGACTGACACGATCTTCTTGTGTCCTGTGAATCTGTCAGGACTGTTTGAGTCATCTCTACCAGCTACTTAACTCAGTCTTATGTTAGAGATTTGTTTCACTGGACCTGGAGGCAAGAAATAAATTATATCAGAAAAAAAATGTAAGTGAGTAAAATGCAAGACATTAAAACCGGTGCGGGATAAAAGTATAACTTGATGTGAGCGCTGCAAGTTCCCTGACACCATCTGGTGTGACCGTGTATCCTCTAAGTGTGTGTGTGTGTGTGTCTATGTACATACAGCCGTGACACACAGAGCAGGGTGACACCGTTGTGTAACTTTATCTCCCTCCACACAGACAATAGACAGACAGCCACCTCGCCTAGTGACACAAAACACAGTAATAGCTGTGGAAGCTCCCCACCATTAAAATACCACAGTTACTGCAGTTGCTGCTGAGTTTCAGACACATAAGATGAACACTTGATACTCTGCCGGCTGCTGTTCTGCTGCTGGAGAACATAAACAAATGTGTTTTCTAGGAGTGTATGTGTGTGTCACTCACTGCTGTGTGTGCTCCTCTGGATAGTTTCCTTCTCCTCCCCCTCGTGTATCACCACATTTCTTTCCTGTCCTACGGTCTCCCTCTCCTCTCCTTTTCTGTCTTATCTTAATGGTCTCTTCTCCTCTTCCCCTCCTCTCCTCTCTATCTTCTCCCTCACACACTCCTGGAGTATCTGTTGCTGTCGAGTGTGTTGCCCCTGACACCTGAGAAACCGAGAGGCAAGCGCCTTCCTTTTTAACCACCTCACTGCCAAATATCTGGCTAATTATCCCCCATTCCTGTGTGATCAACCTGAAGCAACAACTGAGTGCTGATAAGCCTGTTTCAGCTAAATGAATACAATGGCTGCAAGGATTAATATTAAATAACTGATAAAATAATGGGTTTGTTTTTTTTATTTCATGCCTTTTTGAGAAACACATCCAGGGACAAAGAAGCCAAATTCAACACCTCTGAAAAGCTGTTGACATTGCAACATGTGAATAAAGGTAAAAAGCACAATGATGTCCAGTATGGCTCTGCTGTTTTTATATTCCTATAGTCCACCTCTGATCAGTTTAGTCTCCCCATATAAAATATGGGAATATTTCAAAAAAAAAATTTATTGTTGATAAATTAATGAATTTATGAATGAATGAAGTCAGGAACTTCTTGCCAAAGGTGACCGTCCCAAAACATTTTATATATTTTTGTAAGTAAAGAGGTTGATTACTTGCATAATACCTATCTGCATACCTCAATGCAGCATCCTTTCCCTTTCCTCTGTGTAAGACAAAACATATAAGACATAATTTATTTGTCAGATATTTTGCCAAACAAACTGAAACTATGTGTGCTTCAAAATCCCAATGAGCTACATAGTGTAATTCACATTATACATACCACCTATACTAAGTAATGCATAACCATATTTTTATATTTATCAAGCAGCAACATTATTACATTTAATGTTGTGTAGCCTATATAATATATTAGTACACGTTGGAAAGTATATAACATTTTATATAACAGCTATACATGTATTTCTACATAACTAGGTTATTATATGTATACAAAACAAATAATTCTGCTAAATATTAGCAACTATTTCCTACTTGAAAAACAGATTGGGATGAATATCTTCATATATAAACCATGTACACATTATGTAGGCTAATTTATATGTGCGGAAGAGGATTAGGGCCACGTGTGAATTTTTTTTTTTAATTCTGAGATTAAAGTCAGAATTCTGAGTTTAATCTCAGAATTAAAAAAAAAAATTCACACGTGGCCCTAATCTTCTTCCGCATATATGCGTTCATACATGGCCATTTATTAGCTTTTTTAAACCCTAAACTATGAACGCAGTAAATGTTTATTTATGTGTTATATTACTGAGAACAGGATAGCAACCAAACATGTAGGGCCTACACCTAAAACATAAACAGGTAGGCTATATGTTCAGAATTAAAAAATAATATCCATGAAATAAGTGTAATGACTTTTAGAAGAATATTGAGTAATAAATTACTACTTTTCTTATGAAGTGCTAAAGCCGTTTTCTTCTGTCGACAATCTTCCCTGAAGTCCGACCATCAGGCATCTACTAGTCTGGTCTTCTTCAATACGCGTGCGCAGTTGCAAGTCGCCTTCAAACATGCCGATGTGGCTGCTGTGATCTGAACCTTCAGTTTCTCCTGCAGGTTTGAAGAACAAACTGTAGCAATGAAACTTTTTATACTGGTTCTGTTTTGTGTCTGCGGGTGTTTTGCAGCACAGGAAGACGAGAGGCTGCCGAATAAATGCGAAGGTTGGACGAAGAAGTAGCACCAGTTTTCAGTTATGATGCTATTAATGTGACGGTGTGGCATGTGTTTTTACATATGTTTGTGTCCTCGAGTGTCTGCCCAAACTCTTTGACATGTACATGAAAAGGAACTAGTTAATCAGGTTTTCTTCCTGTATTTCTCTTGGCTGTCAGTGTGTAAGTTTCTGACAGTAGAGCTGCAGGATGCTCTGGAGAAAACTGGTCGCTCCAAAGAAGTCCTGGAGGTTGGAGAGGTGCTGGACACAGGCAAGAGAAGGAGAAAGATAAAATACAACACCTCGTAAGTTAACTCTGGGGGATATCACTTTAATATCAAGATAACATACTTTGGAGTCGAGAAATTATTAATAAATGCTGCTTCACAATTGATCTTTCTTTAAATGCAGCCAATTCACATCAGGGAAGTTATTTTTTCAGACTTAATAAAGCTTCTCCAGCGTCACAAAATATATATAAAAATTTATTTCATCTCCTGAGTACCGATTACCGATGAGCTTTAGGTTTAATCTTAAAAAAGCCTGCAACTCTGTCTTATGTGTGTGCGTCCAGCCTTTAAACCTTTTTTCTGATTTGCAGGGAAACTCGGCTGACTGAGGCGGTAGACGACCTTTGTGAACGCATCCTGCAGTATAATGTTCATGCAGAGAGGCCTGGTAGCCTCCGATATGCCAAGGTAAAGCTGTTGACATGTTGCCCATCCAGTATGTTCCACATTAGAAGACAAATCTAACACTAAACTGTGCTCAATTTTTGTGCTCTTGCAAACATTTTTAATTTGTGCAGCTAACAGCTGTCTGGTTTGTGTGTATTGCAGGGCGCCAGTCAGACCATGACGACTTTGAAGAACCTGGTCCACAAAGGGGTGAAAGTGGACTTGGGTCTTCCTTATGAGCTGTGGGACGAACCCTCTGTGGAGGTGTCGGACATGAAGAAACAGGTAGGAGGATGTGTGCGTGTGTCTGTCTGTCCGCTGTAACTGTTGAAACACATTAAACATTTAAGTGTTTTAATTTCAAAAGGTTGTGTGCAAATGTTTTCATGTACATGCTGTCGAGTGAGAAAGAAAACAAGTTTATAGATGATGACTTGTTTATTTTACAACCCCTCAGTATAACCTAAATGATTAATTTATTATGTTTTTTTAACTGATTCAGTCATTGAATCCAGAAAAAACACCTTGTTAATGTTACATAACAAATGTGTATATTTATGTACCTACTTTTGACCACCTAAACACGTGTGTGCGTGTTGTTCAGTGTGAGACGATGCTGGAGCAGTATGAGGAGGTTGTGGAGGACTGGTACTTCCATCATCAGGACCAGAGGCTAGAGAAGTTCCTCTGTGTGAACCACGTCCTCAAGACATCGGAGCAAGGTAGGTAACCCAAAGAAAGGAAGTTGTCTAATGTTTTCTGGCCACATATGCTTTTAAGACATTTGGATTGTAATGTCAAACATTTCCGTTCCCAATTTGTCAAACAACTAAAAAAAAAAATAGGGGTATTAACTTTCATGATCATGAACTTTATGTGTACAGCGCCTTCCTCAAAGACCACTTTTCCAATCCCAAGTTAGAAAGACTGCATAAAAACAGAATAATGACAGAAAACCCACAGTTAAATATGAAAAAAAACTAACTTATCATAGAAAAAATTGTCATCATTTTAAAAGGCTAATAAATAAGTGTTTAAAATTTTAAAACATGTTCACATAGACACATAAACTCACTGAAATCTAAACATTAAAAGTAAACTCTGCTTTCTGCAGGAAATAAACTATGGAGCTCAAACCTGTTCTTGTGTGTTCTTTGTTTTTTCTCCCCCTCCCTCAGAATGTATAAAGGAGGTGTGGAAAGGAGACATGGGAACCAAAGGAGGGGCCAAGGAGGCAGAAAGTGACAGCACAGAAGCAGAGGTAGCCAATGAGAAGGAGAAGGAGGGAAAGACTCATGACGCTGGGGAGCTTTGAGGAAAACACTGCAAAGAATGATGTATTGTGACACTATTTTATTTCTGGTGCCAAATCTTCTGGTTTATGTCAGGAGTTATAATATTGTGAAATGATGCTTTATAGACACTACATTTCTCCTGTTATTTTTATATGAATGTTGTTAGCCTTTTAAGAACTGCACCTTTTTACACACTCAGCTATATTATGTGCTGTTACTTCTCTCCTTATGCCCACAGTATATGGTACATATCAGTATTATTTTTTCTGACTTTACCCAAATTGAAGTCTTTAAATGGAATATGTAAAAATTTTTCATTGTGAATAAAATACTTTTTTATAACACTTTTGGGTGTTTAGTTTTTTTCTGTATTTTGTCACAGACAAATGTCCTCAAATAATATGAAAGTAAGTTAACGTGTGATTTTTACAGTGTCTCTGCAGGCCACTAATAGAGGAGGATCAGTCTCAGGTGTGTTCCTGCTGACAGAGAAGCTTTCAACCCAACACCACAATGACTCTTATTTCTGTCTACTTGACAGTTTCTCTGTATATTCTGTCTGAATTAAAAACAATTCGGTGCTACACTTATCAAACCAAACCTCTTTTTCTGTCTTTCTCTGACCTGGCCACCCTTGAAGCAAACTCTCTCGATCAGACAAACAGGCCAAACTCTCACTTTTGGAATCCTGTTGGAGATCACAAGGTCAAGATCTTTGTGGTGAAATGTCATGAGGACAGCATTGAGATCCTGATGAAAGCTTATCTGTTTGACCCTCGCCTGGCTGTGGAGCCCAAACATTTCAGACTAGGACCTGTTGGTGCTGCGCAACATCACTGCACAGCCAGAGTGTCTGGAAATGGGGAATACGTCATCAGAGCACGTCTGACTGACTGTGGGAGTGAAGTGATGGTTGGTGAGCCTCTAAATAATGAAAACAGATTGTCAGTTGTGCTGCAGAGCAAGCAACTGTTGATATGAAACTGTGTTATTTGGATCATAGTTGCTTAATGGTGCCATCTAGTGGTTTTATTATGATAATGCTTTGTGCGTCCTGTTGCATGTAGTTCACCCAGAGTGCTGTGCTGTATCACAACCTACTGCTGTACTCTCCTCCTCCAACATCACCTGGAGACCGAGCTGCTATTCAAGTCCAGTGTCAATATGGAAGGTGCGTTTACCCAATTTACACAAAATGGTCTCCAGGGCTTTGTGTGAGTTGCTGATGCTGCGTATAGTTTGTATGACAGCAAGCAAACTTTTCAAACGTAAAGTACAAAGTGCTTAACAGGGAAAGAGTGAGATAGAAGACAAAGGACACTACTTATTGTCTAAATCAAAGAGAAATAAATGTAAAACCCTCAAAATAAAACCTATAAATTCACAAAAAGGCCACAGGAAACATTGATATAGCTTGTCTGAGAGGCTTTTCCAGAGTCTTTAAATATTTTTTCGTTGCTGTAATCACTTCTCCTGCTGTCTATACTGGCCCTGAAGAAATCCCTTAATGTGATTTTAATATACGTGACGGGGGACAAAATGGACTGAAATCCCTGTTCTGAAGACATAAGGGCCTAACAACTATTTAAAGCTGATCATGTAATGCCTTGAATCAAGAGGAAAAAAATAAAAAATAAAAAGCTACATATGGCAGAGAGATGATGGAGAAACCGGTGTAATGTGTGATGCATGTTCAGTTTTCGTTAAGTCTCACTGCAGACTTCTGGACCAGCAGCAAGACAGTGAAGATCAGCTGAAGAAGGTGAACAAGGTGTTATAGTAGTCGAGGAAATGCACCATTATAACCCTAAAACCAAACCTAATTTATTTAGCATTAAATTGCTGTCTAACGCTCGCCACACTACTCCCCTATGCTTTAAAAAGTTATATTTTACTTCCATTACTTTGTGTACTATTAAAAACTGTATTTGGGTCATTTCTACAATCAGTTACAAATTTTCCTCCTGTTTCCCACTTATTTGTGGAATAGAAATGCTCGCTCAAGTGATTATGTTGCCTGGTTGAAACCCCTCCACCTTGCAGGAGTTACACAGTGAGCAGCAGGGCGCTGAAACCAACCTGGAGTCCCCTGATCCCCATCCAGTCAATGCATCTCGACCTGGACTTCCACCTCAGGCTCATGACGAGTGAGTTGGTTTCAACAGTCTCCTAAAATGTCCTGAAATGTAATTGGCCTCATGTCATGGCCTGTAATGTAATGGCTGATTATGATCAGATGGTCTAACCGCAAACATACTGTAGTCAAATTACAAAGACATTTGTTGACCTCTTTTCTCACTGGCAAATAAAAATAACATTTACCTGAATGAACCACATTAAACTGACAAATATTTTGGTTGTGTGTGTCTTATGATTCCTCAGATGACTGGAGCAGTGAGAGAAAGTCATCGGTTTAGTTCCTGGGTGAAACGGTCAACATCGAGGCCTCTGTAGATCACCGCCATCTTCCTCTTTCTCTGTATGTAGGCAGCTGTGTGGCTACTCTGACCCCAGATGTGAATTCTTACCCCAGATACCCCTTCATAGACCACCAGGGGTGAGTCCTTGTATCTTTAATGTCTGGAGTGGTTCCTCTAACTAATTTTCCAAATGAAAACCACTTCCTTTGAACGCATTTTGGTGGCCCACACCACCACACGGCATAAATCCGTCTGGTTTCTGGATCCCATTTTTATATAATGCACCCAAACTGCTGATGTAATGAACGCAGAGGGCAGAAGTTAAATCTGATAAGGATATGTCTGTTCTGTGCAGATGTTTCTCCCAGACTCCCAGCTGCACAGCTCTAGCTCCTGTTTCCTGCCCAGAGTCCAGGACCAACTCCTCCAGATTCAACTCGAACCTTTCCTCTTCCTCCAGGACCACAGACACACTGTCAGCACTGATTTCACATGTATTTATATTTACATCAGTAGTACAGTATAAAGGAAAGTTCCTAAGCATGTATCGTCCTGTCTCCTGCAGATATATATAACATGTTACCTGGAAGCAGAGTCCATTTCAAACAAGGACCCAGTGAAAAAGGCTTGTTCTTTTATAAGTGGGAGGTTAGTTTCATCAGAACTCCTGTTTTAGCCATCCTCTTTCTGTCCACCATTTAAAAAAAATGCTGAAATATAAAAGGTATAGCCACATTTTCTTTTTGTTTTTTTTATCCGCCAGGTGGACGTCAGTGCATGGTGACGACCGCGTCTGTGAGAGCTGCAGCAGGGTTAAAGAGACAAATCACAGCAGCAGAGGCCCCAAGTCCAACCACAAGAGGGCACTAAGAAGCAAAAAAAGTACAGGCAAACTGGTATTACATCTAATACCTGTACTACTATTCAAGCTGTATTTAGTACTGAATACTATGTATATATAACACAAGCAGTATGTGATTAGTTAAATGATCAGCTATTTAAATTCACTTATATTTATTCTTACAGAGCTGCACAGGGAAACCGGTTTGGGTCCAATAATATTTCTCCCATGAAAGCTGACTACAGTGGGAAAACACAAATATTTGTATTGAAGGTATTGAGTTGAATAAAAATGGTGTTTAAGCACCTTTTACGTGCAAGAAAAACCTAATGTAGTCTCGCTTGTTTTGTCTTTATGTGCGGACTCGAGTGGGTGCTTCCTGGCACTATCACCATTTAACAATTTGAACTTTTACCACGATTAAAACACGTCAGGACTGCAATGAGGCAAAAACAAACAACAATAAATAATACAACAATAATATAAGGTAAAAACAAGGTGCTATCACTGCTGGTGCACGGAGAAGAGACAACTGTCACACTGACTCTGCGTTGACAGTGATGATGAGCACAAGTGGAAACCCATCCACCTGACAGAGAAATTCTTCTTAATACTTATTAATAAGCTTTGTTGGAGCTTTTACTTTTTGTTTCATTTGCAGACTAAATCCACAGATGCATTTGAAATATCAATGTGCTTAATACATTTTGTTTAATCCAGCAGTTTAATGAAACTCAACTGGATGTTGCAATGAGATCTATAATTAACAATCAACTGATAAATAGTTTCCAGATGTAATGATAACTGATAAAAAAAATACCTCCAAAAACAAAATCCAGTTTTCAGATATATTTTATGCTTTTTTTTCTCTCTCTTTCTAAAAAAAACAAAAAACACATGTTGAGCCTTTTTTCTCAGATGTTAATGCATTTTGCTGATATCCTGGTTATATATTAAAAAAAGTTTTAGTTTTTCTGTTTGTCTGCAGTTGGATTTTCTTTCATCACGGTAGCTTTCATCTTTGCAAGATGCATTGTAACCCAACTTCACAATCTGCCTGGTGAGACCTTCAACCTTGCATAATAAAACTTTAAATATCAACATCTGTCAATGCCACTCTTTTTAAATGTATTACATGCAACTTCCTTTGATGATAAAACCCACCGTTATAGACACCACTGCACGACAATAAAAACAATGAATGAATGAATGACACAATATTTCTGTCCTATTACTCACAGGCAGGTGAGTGTTGACGTTTGAGGGATTTTGTCACTGTGGAAGCTTCCATTTTTAATCTTTTATTGGACAAAATGTTCAGTTTCCTTTTATTGTAGGAGCTGCATTCCCTCCAATTTGTTTTTCCATTAACTGCAAAACAAAAGGATGAAGGAATGTTTCTGCAATCAGGTTTTTGTGCTAATAATTAATTTGTTATAGTGGATGATGCACCAAAACTTATAGCTACATGTTATCTACAAACAAGTGGTTGCTCCTGGCCAATAAAGGTCTCTGGTGGGCATCTTAGACCATTATCTGCCTGTTGGAATATCTGGATTTATAGCTCGCTAAAAGCTATTCCTCATCTCTATGTTCCCCTTTGAGGACAAGGTGTTGTTATATCATCATAAGCAGAAGGTAAAACACTCTGGACTCTTGACTGTTAATCCTTAAACGCAGCAGGGTGCCTTGCGGTTTATTGGTGTTTTCCTTCACTGCAGAACAACAGTGCGCTCCCCATCTCCCTCCAGCACCTGTCAACACTTCAGAGACAAAGTGAGGGAAACTTGGAAAAACAAAAACAGTGCATTTTAGATTCATGGCAACCAGGATGATTTTCCACTCTACTATTTCTGCCAGCCATGTTTTAGAGCCAAAGCCGTCAGTCAAGGTTGATTGCATTCAAACAAAAAACAAACAAAACAAATCATCATGGTTACCAGCATTAAAACTCCTTTATGTGGTTTTTTGAGGAAGAACAATGCCATGTTGTTTGTTTTTAAGAGGTGATCATCTGGATCAAAGTCGAGGCCTGCTGCAAAGTCCAGGACAGTTTGAAAGCCTGTCCATCATTTCCTTCCTCTCCATACTATACATTATAGTATACACTGGAGAAGGTCAGAGGGGAGGGAACATGATCTGCTTGAAGATGTACTTAGACGAAGAGGGGGGATCCCTGAAATGTACAGAACATGTGAGATACAGTTCACATGTTAATAGCGGATCTTCTTACAGCCTCTGAACATTGATTGATATCACCAAGCCAAACACGCACCATATTGTGCTAATTTCTTTATTCTAATTGTTAAAGTTTAAAGAGGATCGTGCTGTGCTAACGGCATGGAGGAACCATCAGCTCGACAAGTCCGAAGACTAACACAATGAGGCGAAAACTACTGTGGCAGTTATTTCTTTAATTCCCGGGGAATAAATCTGATCTTTCCTTTTGGCATGTTACAATTAAAACATACATACAGGATGACAGTACAGGACACATAATGCAAAATTAGCAATGGTGGACAAAGTCACGCAACAAAGGAGAGGTCATGTGATTTAAAACCTTATACCTAAAACATGAATGTAAATATCCTCAAATTTCTCAAATCTCAGGTGATCGTGTTTCTCCAGTATCCTGCAATGATGATATGGAATTAGATTTTTACCCCTTATTTTGGTTTGCTTGTACAGTTACCCTTGTAGTTTAATGACTGCCCCCAATATGTAGGAAAGGATCATACTATGTGAAAATATCTTTGCTCCATCCAAATTCAAATTCGGCATTACTTTCATTTGTAAAGATGTATTTAATTGTTGCATGTTTCCTAAAATTAGGATTTGGATCAATAATTATGCCAAAAAACAAATTGGTTATGATTTAGGGAAACATTGTGGTCTGGATTAAAGCTACAACTTCATTAAGGTTTCAGGACCATCATTGTCATGGTAAACAAGCAGCTATTTCCATTGTTGATCATCAACAGACCTTGTGGCCTAAAAATGAAGGGGCTGTATATGGTTTTGTAGAAAAACATACTATTTGTCTTGTCTATTGCTACTGTGTATTCCTTTGCAAAGCAGTTAGCTTTACAAATACAGTGTCGTCAGCATACATTCACAACTTCATCCTGTGACACGGTTGTGGGAGATGTGGGCTAAATAGTAGGGGACCCAAGGCTGATCCCTGAGGTACAACCGTCTTCCATTAATATTTCCTTTGCTCTGAGTTAAAAATTTGGGACCCTCCTTAAAAGATTATTGATATTTTTGCAGATTATTGTTTACCTTTTTCCTCATTCATCATATTGTGACAACATTAGATTTCGTTCATCTCAGTTCTTAAATGATGTTGTTTCTCAGGCCTTTATAATTCGACATGTCTGTTTCTTGTCTAGAGTTCACTTCTTTCCACATATTTTCATTACACAAGGGTATGTCTTCGTGAATTATTGGATTTTTTCTGCACCTTTGCAGTAAATCTTTCCCTTACAGGAGTGGTGGCAACATTTTTTTCCAAAGGGCCATACAGACTTAGATAAAATAAATAAAGGGCCACACATTGGATGATTAACTTGAAACATGAAACACATCATGTTAAACTACATGAATTTACATGAACAGATTGCTTTACAATAAGCCATTTGCCTGCCCAGAAGGCCTGGTTCCTTGTTTAAAAAAACCTTAATATTACCTTAATAATATGAGTTAATATTACTTGTAAACATGTTATAGCCATTTTCCAGGATAGCCCACCGTCCGATTTGTGGTACCAAATTATGCATTTAAGTTTGTGTTTTTTAGAACATTCATGGTGCTTCTTTCCTCCAGTAATTAAGAAATAAATATATGCAAATAAATAATTTCTATATTGCATCTTCACCTGCATATCTGATCTTTAAACCAAAGAACAATGCCATATTGTAGCACTATAAATATTTCAGCACAACTAATCCATCAAATAAACACCCTTGTATTGTGAAATCTGCTCTTATTCTGTCACAGTGGCTTAATGTTGACTTTTATAATTACACCTCCATGGTATTTTATTTATTATGATTCAAGTCTCTTAGCACACTCTTAGCCGCAGGGTGCAGGCTTTGGCAGTGCAAAGCACCTGTCAAGGACCACCTGAAGTGTTTTGTTAAGCAATTAAACATTTTCTTGTATCATTTTTAGGGATGATTTCTGTTATCAAGTAGTATTTGTGTTATTTCAATCGTTCATTAAATGCTACCAATTTACTTCCACCCCCATCTCAGCTCACTTAATTCTCTTGTGGCTTTGTGTTTATGCTGCCAAAGTGCAATATTGACGCATAAACGTGCCATTTCACCCCTCAATTTACTTTATTGCACTTGTCCTGCGTCCAAGGATAGCATTTCTTAACTGCACTGTAACTAGTAGACACATACACACACGCTCAAACACACACATGCACACAAAGCACACCTGGGGAAACATTCCTCGAGGGAAGTCATCAATCAGTTTTATGGCTTTCTCTGGGAAAGTTCCCTCCTCTCCAATCAAGCGTCTTCCCTCCCTCCACCCGCCTCCTTGATTCTCTTTCTTATATTTCCATCTGTATCAGTTTTGGTTCACATCTGAGAACGATCCACTGCAGCCAATTAACTTCAACCATTTTTCCTATTCCACTGAGGGATAAGTGGAACAAACTGGAGAGTGAGATCTTTGCCTGGACGAGATATATACGAGATAAGACTTCTAAAACTGGCTTTCCCTCCGTGTCCTTAATTTGTCTGCCAGTGGTAATAAACCTGGAGGTGGAGGATGTGCAGAGTGTAAAATAAAATTCCTTAACAAGCCATGCAGTGTTTAATTGTCTTAAAATTCTAGTTTTCTAGAAGGAAAAACTGCCTCGAAAGTAAAAACCAAAACCACTTGTCTCTAAAGCAGATGAACCTGTTCCAGGAAGTTTTCCCACTCAAGTTGGTATGTTTGATTTAGTGTTTTATCCAGAGCTTTGAAACACCAAATACAGTAAAAAGAAAAGTTCTATTTTCAGATAAATTATGACGACAACCCATTTCCTCAATTAGCTTCATATTATGACCAAAGTGATCCTACCAAGAACACAAGTTAAAACAGTTCTGGTTGTTTCAGTTCAGAGATTTTTGTTGATGTGATGCACCTTTTAGTCAACTTTAATTGTTCAAAGCTGTGGCCTTGCTGCCCACAGTCCTGATTAAACTGTTTTTTATAGATTTCAACTCTTAATAAATTATACATATTTCACTTGTTGTTTGTTGCTCATTTAGACAAATATTCAATGTTGCAGAGAAATTTTCATGATTGAAATGTTCAGGGGCTTTAAACAAAATGAGTATATATGAGTGTCAAAAGAAAAAACACTCATTATGCAAAATAGACGTTAAATCATTGACATGAAAGCAGTTTAATGTTGTGGTTGGCTCCCCCAAAAACATTTTTACAGGGAAAAAATGGAAGATACATCTGGAAGATAAACAGAGGAGGGATTCCTCTCTCAGGACAGACAGACATGCAATAGATATGCAGAATATACTCACAACAGATAATAATTTATTCAATTATGAATACAAAATGTATATTGTAAAACATAAGAGGATGGATCCAGGACGACAACTGGACAGCTTCAGGTGTCGCCCACATAGTAGTATCTGAGCCACACAAGCTCCTCTACACCATCCAGACCTGCAGGCCTCAGAGGAATACAGCACTCACGCACGCACACAGAGGAAGAGAGAAAGATTATAACATGCAAACTAGGGAGGGACAGATCAGAAGTTAAAGTTGCAATACAACAATTTAAAAATACTCTAACAAATGAAAGTATAACTGAAGTGCAGAATTATAAGCAGCAACATGTACTAAAAGTATTAAGTAAAGTAGAGTAAGTAAAAGTCCTAAGTGCAGAACAATGTCCCCTGTAATGCATGTTTTTTATAAGCAGATCATGTTTTTGTATGTAAAAACATAATGTTTCATTTTAATGCTTGAGTAAATACAGTTAGGTACTTTCCACTATACTGTACTGTGTTTCTGATTAATGCATTAGACGTTTGTCAGTGAGATTCAGTGAAAACTGGGCAATACTGGGCATTTATAGACAAAAAGATCTATTAGAAAAAATAAAGGCGAGTGGGTCTCACCATTAGACTATCAAAAATAAAAAAAAGTTATCCAAAACATTTACGATAAGAGCTTATCAGCGAGTTTAATAACGTTCTTTTTTGAGTTTGATGGATTCATTTTGCCACGTGAGCCAGTTTGGCAGAGGTGCCCTGCGCCTCAAGCAGGATGTGGCTCCTCTCGAGGTGGATCACTTAAGTTACTATATGGAGAGACGCACCTCCCAGCTGATCCCCGTTAATGTATCTCCCCACACCCCTCCTCCTCCTCCTCCTCCTCCTCCTCCAGTACCCGGTGTGTTGCCCCCTCTCGGTATGTTTGTCTCCTGCTCTGCAAACCTGCTCCTCTGCAGACGCGGGGCTGCAAGTCCGGACACTTGCTGCGCTTCTCTTAATGATCACGAGGGACCGCAGGAGCAGGAGAAGTAAGGAGAAGGGGAATCAGTGGGACGCATATGGTGAGCTCTTGTGGTTTATTTCTTCCTCTTTCACAATATGTATTAGCTGGGATACCTGATGCGTTTGTGAGGATTTTATCTCTGCTGAACTCGCGCGTAAAGAGAAGCAGCGAATGAACGGCAAGTGTGTGTTTGTTTGTGTAGAGGGCGAAGAAAAGTCAGAAATTCACAAGAATTTATTTGCAAAAATGTAACTTAAAAATTTATTTTAGGATGATTTATCACCCTTTGTGTATTTTGGTATAAAGTATCTATTAATTTAATCCGACATGGCTGCACAACTTTATCCATATCCATAGAAATACAGCCGACATGCTTCAATTACTCGGTTTTATTTTCTGTTATTTTTTAAACATAAATATTTGATAATTTACGTTTATTCCACTGTATTTGATACATTTTAGCTCAAATTGGTTGCTAAAATGATGCGTTTGGTGTAGTCTTATTTATGTTTTATTAATTACATTCCCTACAACTCACGTACGCATAAATCTTTGACCTTTTTACTTTAAAAACTAGGACTGAATTCCCTTAAAACTCCTTAGTTTTTACTCAAAGTGTTACTGTCTCTGGGACAATCCCAACTTATTATGACATAATTGTAATACATTCTAAGCACACGTCGTAGCCTATACTTTTGTCGGTGTGTCCTGCGGTTGCGCATTAAATAAATATTAAATATGCAAAAGTAAAATATGAAACTAACACGGGTTTTAATTAGTTGGACTGGGTTTAGATTACAAAAGAGTCCTTAATGCCAAACAGATAAGACTAACAAGATTTGTTTTTAAATCTGAATGAAGTTGTTTGATCAATCTGTGATAGCCTAACACTGTAAATATTATTCCTTCCCCCTGTGAGATAAAGATAATTGACTGCGGCCAATTTCTGTTTAACAAGTACAATTAGCTCTGCAGAACGGAGGCAATTAGTCTCCGGGCTTCACTGCTCTTGCCAAAGTAATCAGACTAAATATGATAACCATTTGTGTTTAATCAGCCCAGGCAAGTGAATCATTATTCTCAGGTCCATTAAATGCAACGCCCGCAACCTGCGTGTGACTGTAGGCTGTTTGCCTTTTAAGGTCCGTCTGTGGTTTATTCGTTTCCCTAAAATCCCTTCGCAGCACTTGTTGTCCAAGAGAAAATATACCACCGTGGGCTATTTGCTTTAACAGACATATGAGATTGCTCCTTTTATTTTAACGATACAGGGGCGTTAATGCCTAAGACATGACGTTTTACAGTAGGGACCTTTAGTGTATTTAATTAAAACAGGCTGTTATGTATTTTTTTAATAATCTGATAACCCATTTTAATAGTAAATTAGCCAACAAAAATAACTGGTGCTTTTTATTTGTTTTGTGCTCATAAAGGGCACAGCCTTGGAGTATTTTTGTGTTTTTGTTTTACCTCCTGCTCCTCTTTATTAACCCTGATTTAATTGACACACAATTACAACCAGGGGCCTTACTTGTGCTTCCATCATGCCCGAGGTTGTCTTTGGCGTGACTGCAACATGGAATCACAATGATTTCATTTCCATCTGTTTCTCAATATCAACATGTGAAGCTGGAGCTGCTGGAGAGCGTCCTGCCAACTTGTATGAGGCTGTAAAGGGGGGAGAATTGACAGGAAACCCCACTTTCAAATATCAAGTGGGTGACATGTGTTTTTTTATTCAAAAATGAAGTAAGCAGGTCTTGTGGGTCAGTGCAGAGGCAGAGACTCCCTCCATGTGGAGGTGCAGTTGGCCCCCGGGGGCCCCGCACATGCAGCAGATTGGCAGTTTGTTGGAGGTGCAAACATAAAGGACAGAGGCCTTTAGCTAAAGATACAAGCGGTGATAATCCATTTTGTGCTGTCTGTTGCTTTCACCTCGCTGGGCTGCCCCACTAAAATTAGATTATTACACCTAAAACAGAACTCGTGGAATCTGCTCCGTGTGGAATAACACACACATGGGCTTCAACTGCGCAGGCAGGAATGCAGTTTGAGAATACAGACCGCATACGTAGCCTTTCTCTTCTCACCCGAAGCCCAGTGTTGTATTTCTGACCAGCTGAGGACAATTGCAAATTAACAAAGGTGTCAGTGTGATAACATGCACCAACAGGTGCCTTGGTCCAGCTTCAAACATACAGGCTATAAGAGAGAGCTTATATAATTGATCATATTTATTTAAAGGCTCCGTGTCTTACAGCAGAGCTGCAATGTAGGACCCTGAGAAATCGTCCCAGCGACTATTGGCCTGATATAAAACTGTCTTTTTAAACTGCCCTATTCATTTGTACAAACCCCAATTAAGTCTTTTGAAACTTATCACAAAGTAGTAAGGCAATCTGAATTTAACATATTTTGCCTCTGTCTCGCTGTCCCAGGGCTGTTGCCCATGACGAGGAATGTTAAAATGTGTGAGACAGGCCAAATCCAGCTCATCTGCTCGCCAGGACAGCTCCAGACCCAAACAGGCCCACAGCTCTCAAGTGTGAACAGGCCAAAGAGAGTTAACAGGTAGCAAGAGAGAAAACCACACACAAGAGGTTTCCACGCTTTATTTTAATAACTTAAAGTCCTAATTTCCTGCTAAAACACAATGAATGAGTTCATTGCAGCAGAATAAAGTTTTAATAGTGTACATGCATGGGTCAGAACGCTGTTAAATCCCTCGTGCTGCTACTCCGTGCCTTTCCTCTTAGATTATCTGCCTTATGCAGTACATTAATATGTAAAATCTACAAATAGGCACCAGAAACAAAAGTAAAGTAATTACCAAAAAACTAACCACGGGGTAACACAGCTACAAGCACATGCAAATAAAAATCTCCTTCATGCTTTCCTGTGCATTTTCTAGGTTTTATAACCTACCGGAGTCACATTTCTTTCAGATAACCATACCTCTTAAAAATATAGTACTTGTTAGTATAACACTGGCTTGATTATAAGATTTCAGTTAAAATCTTCTTTAATTCATAAGACAATAAAACTTCCAACAAACACCAAACCATAAAACAATGCATTTGTTTCTCCCCCTGACATTAACATTTTGGCGTAACCAGGCACATTTCAGCATGATGAAGAATAGAAGGTGAATTACATTAGGGGAATAAATAGGGACTGCAGAGCACGAACTCTGTTCGACTGCTGTAAACATGCCCCCAGGTTGTCAGCAAGTATTTTTCCAGCCCCTTGCCAGCCAAGCATAGCTGCTTCTAAAGATCATCCGCCGGAGATGTTGATCTCATCTTACCACTATTTGGCTGTATAAGCTTTTTGAAAGACATATATTGCTGCCAAGTTATTTCAAAACCTTTTCTCTGAAGCCTAATGTCTCCAAAATTGAGGCGTATTTGTTGTGTTTCCTTTCTCAATACGAGGTTTAGTGGGGAGGAGGATAAGTGGGTGAGGGGCTCTTTCAAACACATATTATCTGAAGTCAGTAGCCTATGTGTAGATAAAATATGTGTTTTTGCCTTTTCTTTTCATCAAACGGCGCTTTACAGAAAATGCTGCTCACCTACAGCATGTTCCTCCGACACTCCGGTTGTGTGAATTTATGGAAAGCGGCAGAGAAAAACCGTTGAAACCATATCCGGAGGGTTACGGTGGCGGTGCCAGACAGATGATCTGGTTTCGGATGGAGAGTCTGGATTTGGCCTAGAGGGGCGCATTAAAAACCTCAGGGGCCTCTCTGAGATGAGCATCCATTTATCAAAGTGGTTGTAATGGGCCGATGTTTAATTAGTCATGTAATGTGACAAAGACAAGAGCAAGTGCATGTCATGGGAATGTTAAACAACCGCCCCCTTTCTCTTCGAGCCTCGTGTGTTTCACTCGCCCTAACCCTGATCCCCCACCCGCCTACGCTTACTCGCCATTCCTCATCCAGAATACATTCTTCCACCACTTCGCTGAATCCTCTAATAACCTTTACCCCGCTCACAATCCCTTTCACACTGTCTTCCCTTCTTATCCAGCCAGGACACTGACACCGTATGAAACAGGAGACCTAATTAATCACCCGATCAACTTATAAGTCCTGCTTTTTATCAGTGCGTTCAGATTCCCGGGGGGCATGTCTTGACATGCCAGGAATGACCAACCGAGGCATTCTGGACCCCAGGAATGTGGCTCGATGGCACCAGGGTCACAGTCACACCGCTCATCACTGCACTCTTTGCTTGTAGCGTTTCCTGTAGCAACATCACAAATAAGGTTGCCTGATATGCCTGATCTTGGCTTTTGTCCTCAACCAGGTTTGGTTTATCCACTTTCTAGCATGTCTATGCTTTTGGAGGCCTTTTGGAGCAGAGCAGCTTGTCCGAGGCAGCAGACCTCCTCACATGCCCCTCAGAGCTGTGTGGTCCCCGAGGGAAGCCTCATATTTCGGTCGTTGGCTAATTGAGCGGGATGACGCGGCCCGGAGAGGATCTCAGCCCCGTCCTCTCCTACGGGTTTGGTTTATGAAGCCCTGCTGACTTTGCTGTCAGTGTCAAACGCTTGTTAGGACATCATCAATCTCGGAGCAGTTAAGATTATTCCCAGAACAGAATGAAAGGGGCAGGTGATAGATGGGCAGGCGGACGGAAGAGCAAGGGAAAGTTGTTTGAAAATGTGGAAGGAAGGTAGTTATTGATGAGAAAATGACAGTCCTCTTAGGAAGGAAATAAATAAGAATGACCCAAAAGTGGAAGGCGTTGAACTTTCTCAGCAAGAAACAAGTAAAAGAATTGCTTGTTGGGAATGTGCTTCTGGGCTTCATGTGAGCAGTAAAAACCATAAATCACTGGTTCCCGAGCAAGTACACACATTGTTCGTTTTGTCCACATGCCAAAATTAACGCTCTCGGGTATCAAAACTTGACAGAGGAATAAATTACTCTCATCACCAGTTGTAACAGAGGGGAAGGGATTTGTTCGCGCTGTGGACGTACACAAGTCTGTGTTTGTCTTTACCACGGAAGTATCCGTGTAGGGGCTCAAACCGAACACACATTTCCACCTATAAATCATTTCCTACCATCCTCAAGACTAATCTCCAACTCCTCTCCTTCCCTCCCCTCATTTCGTTCTGTCTTTTTTCTCATACCCCTCTTTTCTGCTCGATAACACACCACTCATGCTCAAGCATCTCGCTCGCCTGCAGCACTGACCAACGGTGAAGTGATTTGAAAAGGAGAGCCATAAACGTGATGGATGTGGCCCAGCTCAGGGTTTAGCCCCAGCTGTCGGGCATGTTTTTTGTCATTTCAGACAAAATGTGCGCCCTTCTTCACCCGCTCTCACCAACCCTTTTCGGGGGTTAAGGGGAGTTTGAAGACGAATGTGTTCTTAAAGGCTGTCAAGGTCATGGGTTCAAACCAGTGGCCGACAGTACTGTGAAGATCGGGGATTACATTTTTACAGGATGAGATCTTCTACCGAAAGCCAATAAGATGCAGTTGAAGTGATGCAGTAAGCTGGTATCGTGTGTTTTCAATAAAGGCACAGGTGGTCTATCTTAGATTTCCTTCTTTGGCTTCGTCATATAAATCAATCACTTTGTGGGGTTTTTTTTTTTTGGTTTTATGATCTAGCTCCCATGGTTTTATTTTAAAAATCATTTAAATTTTTTTCTTCCACAGGCTGGATGACATGATGTTACTGCCCTTTTCCCCTCCCCCCTACACCTCTCTCTTCCCTGTTTTCCTTCTACTCCTCCTTTTCCTTCCTCCATCCCTTGTCTCCTCTTCCCTTTCCCACACGCCGTTGAGCTGGACTTCGCCTCATGACCCCTGCTACCAACTAGACGGCCGCCCACGACACTGTCTGTCGGAGTTCATCAACGCCGCCTATGGCATCCCCGTGAATGCTAGCCACTCGCTACAAGGGCCTGATTATGACAGCAACATCACCACCTTGACGGACCTCCACAACCCCCACAACCTCACCTGCTGGATGGCCCACAGAGGTCCTGACACCGGAGAATGGGTCCTCACGCTACCTCTGGGCCGCCGCTTTGAGATCACCTACATAAGTTTGCAGTTCTGCCAGCAGGGGGAGCCATCAGACCCCATCTCTATCTCCATCCTCAAGTCGATGGACTATGGGCGGACCTGGAGACCAATGCAGCACTACTCCAGTGACTGCCTTGGGAACTTCGGGCTGCCCTCCCAGACGGTGGCCCAGACAAGGCACCAAGAAACAGAGCCGCTCTGCTCAGACCCTCGCCCACTGCAAAAGCAAAGGGGCGGCATGGTATTGGCCTTCTCCACCTTGGACGGACGGCCATCCTCTCCTGATTTTGACCACAGCCACACCCTCCAGGACTGGGTGACGGCCACGGACATCCGTGTGGTCTTCCACCAGGTGTCCAAAGACGCCAAGGTGGGCAACATGGATACGAAAGAAGAAGCACGATGGCGTGATGGTGCAGAAGATGACAGAGGGACTGGGCTTCTGAGGTGGAGATCGGGCCACAAGGGGCGCACTGGAGATCAGGTCGCCAAGTTAAACACAGATAATACACTGGCATTTTTTGAAAGGGAGACAAAAAACTCAGAGATAAGGGGGGGGAACAAAGGGGAGAAAGTGGACAAACATGGAAGGAAGGGTCATTATAAAGGGTCCAGTCAGGACGAAGATGGACACAATGTGACCAGCAAAGAAGGGGGCGATAGTTTTAGTTCGGACACATTTGCTTCATCAAAGAAAGGCGGGAAAGGCAGAGGGCGAGGCCGCAAGAAGGAACACAATCATTGGCTGCCTTGCCCAAATGGAGACTGCAATTGGACAGTTGAGGGGCAGAGCAGGAGCAACAAGGGGCGGGAACTGAGGAAGAGGAGGAACAATATGCTCAACACAAAGCAAAGCTCCAGGAATCTGCAGGTGGCCCCACCCTCTGCTTTTACCTCTGCTGTCCGAGCTCCTCTAGCCCTCTCTGACCTGCAAGTTGGCGGCCGGTGTAAATGTAACGGACATGCTTCCAGGTGTCGGCGTGACGACACAGGCCGAGCGATGTGCGTGTGCAAGCATCACACAGCAGGGCCAGACTGTGACATGTGCGAGGATTTCTACTGCGACAGACCATGGCATCGAGCTACACCCACACACCCAAACCCCTGTGTTGGTGAGTCCTGGATTCTTTTGCTGAATGAAAATGTAAAAAATGTGTTATGTTATTTACACATTGCATGTCTTGTCATGGTTTTAGATAACAAAATAAACATACGCAACACAAGACATACTACAAAAAGAAACTACAACCACACAAAAGGTAGAAAGGGGGGGTGTCATGTTCTATTTAGTTATATAGGTTTTTTTTACTTTCCTATAGTATAAATGTCTCTGATCCATTTAAGTGATACTCCAGAGATACAGCACTGCCCCTCCATAAAGCTGGGGGACAGATACAATCTTTGCATCATTGCAGCAGAGGACAAAATGGATCCCACTTTTCCCATAATGCACGTGTCTTTATAGACCCTCACTGAGTGAATACCCATGTCTTTCAAACTCCACACTGACACAGGCTTTCTGCTATAAACGAGTAGTCTCCAAGTCCAGTTGAGATAACATCATCAGGGTTATTTTCTCAGCCACAGAAGAAACGATACACCTGTTTTAGTAGAACTCCGCATGACAAGAAAACTGAACTTTATAGCTTGGCTTGTCCCCACAGACACATAAAGTCTCTCTCTCTCATTTCTTCCTGTCATTTTTCTGCTGTCGACTCTCTAATAAAAGCATAAAATGCACCAAAAATACTTTAAAAAAGAGATGAACTCCAAAGAAGTCACATGTGTGATGGCATCTTCATTACTAACCAACACAACAATCCAAAACATTGGATATGAGATCCTGTGATGATCATTTTCTTTATTGGTATTTATTATTTCTCTCCCATGTCCAGCCTGTGAGTGTAACGGCCATTCAAACAAGTGCCGCTTCAGCATGGAGGTGTTCCAGCAGTCGGGCCGGCGTAGCGGAGGTGTGTGTCAGAAGTGTCGCCACCACACGGCCGGGCGCCACTGCCAGTACTGCCAGAATGGATACACTCGCGACCACAGCAAGCCGTTGAACCACCGCAAGGCCTGCCAATGTAGGTCACTAGATGTGTGTTTACAGTATGAGTGTGTGAAGCGGAAGAAGGAAGTGTATTATTGTATTTGTGCATGTGTGGGTGAACAACATGTAACTTTGATAACTAACTGTGCATTCCTGAAAGATGAAAAGCGTGTGCGAGGCAGTGTTTATGTCTGACGGGCTGACTACATGTCTCTGTGTGCCCACTCTGTCTCAGTCCGGGCGTATAAGTGTTTATGGGGTGGTTACATTGTGAGAGTGGGCAGCTATTCCTGTTAGCGATGCACACACAAAAACACACGCACCCCACTGAGCTGCCACCTGTAACCCCATCATTACCGCAGGTTGGCATCTGCCGTGACCCCTGACCTTTGACTGGTCACATGTCCTAAGGGACTGTGACACTCTGGCATGCTCATGGGGAAGCTTGACCACAGGCGTAATATATCCAAAGTTAATGGGCTCCCTTTGAGCTTGACACAGAGATGAAAAAAAATATGCCAATATTAAACATCCCCATGTTTTATCACTTTTTATGCATGAAACAAAAGCAAACTGTAAATTTTCTACCACACAGTCTTACATCTCAGCTTTGATTTAGTGATGCTATATTTCACAGAGTTAGCCTTCAGCGACCAATTACTCATTTTCTCCAGTCAGGTTGTTTGGGCTCATTGTAAGGATTTGTGTAAACATTACTAGACTGTGAACAGAGCTGCTGAAGTGCGGCTTCCTCTCTCTATCTGTCTTCTCTCATTGGGTCTTATCCTGTGAAAGCACTAGTAAATAAAAAGCTTTGCAGTGTAAACCATAGCAAATCCAGGCAGTAATCATTATACAGCATCACAACAGCCAACATTAAGAACAAAACAGAAAATTTAAGTTTAAGTATGGGATTGGTCTCCATCTTGATAAAGACTGATGGGCTAAAGCCATCTGGGAATAAGTCCAGGTCCTTATTGTTCTATCCCTGATAAATGCTGATATATTAGTGTTGTCAGGGAACAAAATCATCCCTGTCATCACGTGATATTCAGTTGATAGCCCAATGGAGGAATTTGTCTTTGTTTACCCAACAAGACAGCGACAAAATAGATTTTATGGTGTGAGTACAGGTCTCGGGTCTTTTCTCAAGGACACTCCCTCCGGACGGATGCTGTCGAGGAGGATTAAATCTGGGTCCTGTTCTTGATGGATGGTCTTCTGTTGACCTGTCTGTTGTTTGTGCAGTAGTCACAGGCACATGTTCTTGCTTAATATATCTTTAACTTGCTTTCTCGATGCCCGCTCCTCCACAAAGCCATGGCACCTCAACCAAATACACTTGCTTGCCCATTTCATATTCATACAAATGAAACACATTTACATGTGGAAGCTCCCCATCGCAACCACAGTCGTCTGCGGTTGGCCACTGATATCCCTCACTGGGTTTCTGAACCACCAAAATGACTACTACTTGAAAGCTGCACTACTTTGTATGGCGAATTGTCGCATCTGCAGTTCCCTCTGGTCTATGGAGCATTTTAGCATCTTTTAATGGGAGTAACAAACCAATGTACGCTACCTGCCCAGCACCACAAAGCAGACAGGCAAAGTTAGCTAATGAACACGTTGGAGCATTTAGCATCTAAAGAGCCAGAAATTTCCCTCAGAAGTGGGTAGTGACTAATACAGAGATAAAAGGAGGGTGTTGCTAACGCTTCACTACATTAACTCCAAAGGTGATAACTTGTCTATTGGACTTTCAGCTTGGTTTGTTGCCCCCAAGTAGCGCAAAGAAATAATTAATTATTGCTACCTCAAGGCTAGTCAGTATCACATCTGTGAGCTTCTCATTCTCTTTTTCAGCGTGTCAGTGCCATCCTTTGGGAGCAGTGGGTAGCTGGTGTAACCAGACATCAGGTCAGTGTCTGTGTCGAGAAGGGGTAACCGGCCTCAGGTGTAACCGCTGTGCCCCGGGATACAAACAGGGCAAGTCCCCCCTGCGGCCCTGCATACGTAAGTCACCTACTAGGATCAATGTTTATTCAGAATCTACAAATAATGGCAGCTGTCTCCGAGAAGCAATGGCAGAAGGAGCATGACGTTTAGCCCCGAAAACACATTTGGAGAGGAGGTCCCCAATCCCCGAGTCTGATTTGCCTAAACTTAACCAAAATTTTACCATTAAGGGGACACATCAGAAAACAGTCTTGCATTTATGATTATCAACCGTGCGTCCAATCAGAAAATATGGGTAGCTTTGGAAGTCAGTTCCAGCCGATTTTGTTGTTTATGTTGGATGACTTGTTTTAATATGGATTATGAGTCTTAACTTATCTGTACAAAAAGTTATCTTTGTGTTTGATGCATGTAATCTTAAATAAAATAAATAAATCACAGACTTTTAATAGTTAGTTGTCAGTCATGACAAAGTTAATTTCTCCTTCAACCTGATTCGCTTGTGGCCTAAATGGATTAAACCTCCTATCAAGCTCCCTGAGCCTTTATCAAGTAGTAGCTCAATATAAAAGGGGCCGCTGCTGTCCAGACTAATTTGAACCAATCTCCCAGCGTGTCCCCTTTTCATCATCCCTCGAGACGGTTTCCATAGCAGCGTTAACATGAGCTGACCTCTACAGGGAAACCTCATCTCCAGCTGATCTGTGATCAGCGTCAGATCAAGTGGATTGTTGCTACTCATATCTCTTTGCCTGGCCAACACTGAACTTCAGCAATGAGCGCTAATCCACGTGTGCTTCCCGGCTAATCGTACGAGTGCCGACAACTACACAGGCACTGACTCTGTGTAAGCCCCAATCAGGTGACATAGGGAGCCAGAGGCGGCGAGCTTCACACCTGTTGTGCAGCTCAAAACGTCCCCCATCACAGGGCCCAGACTCATAACTCTCCCAGTGAAAGGAGTGAGTGAAAGAAAACCTTGTTTGTTTTTACTGCCAGACCATCTCAGGCTATGTTTAGCATCTCCCCCCACCACCACCTCTAACACCTCCTCTCATCAGACAGACGAAAAGGCACGCAGCGGCACAGGCTAAACTTAAAGTTAGCCTCCACTGAACTTTTTTATCTGCACCATGAGCAGCACAGGAAGTCCACATGTTTAAATGTGTCTCTAAAGTCCTCCTATACAAGGGTAAAACACAGTAACTACATATTTAGGTAAAGACAGACAACAAGCCAACCAAAGCAAGAGAGTAAAAGGATAGCTTGTGAGATAGCCACAGTTAGCTAAAGCTAAAGCTAAAGCTAAAACTTAATTTACTTACTGCTTACTTATTGTTAACTGTAAATGAAAAATATCCATTTTGAATAACTGACTTACTAATCTTGGCAATTCACTTGGTTTTCCACATAATAAATTGAGGCTGTAGCTGAATCCAACCATGATGGAGAAAACCCGCAGCTAAACTCCTGCTAAGCTAACGTAACCAACTTGTTGTGATTCAAGTGAAGAGCTACCTTTGAATTTACTTATAAATTATATCATTGTAAATTAATTTAATTTAGTTTAATCTCAATAATAGGAGGAAAGACACCTGGCAAACAGTTACATTTAATTTCTATGGCCTACGAAACATAAATAATCAATAAAATAAATGTTCTTAAACAAAATAGTTGTACATTTTGATGGTACTGCATTTAAAGGTTATCCAAAGTGCAGTAACTGCATTTTAGGTATTATACAGTATATGTTATAGTCAGATTTTGATCAGATATCTTGGTTCAAATCATAATTTGTCCCCATTTTATAGACTGTATTCCAAAGTTTGTGTACAACTGCTTGTACAATATTTTAAGTCACACAGGAACATTATATATTCCTCACAGCAAGAAATTCAAATATGTTTTATCTTTGTATCAGTAACAAAAACTCTGGTATTGTGTAGGTGCACTAGTATATAAAAAATTCGGTACCCATAGTCCTGCATCCCTCATTTGCCTAATTTTGACATCTCACATAATTTACATAAATATATATAGGCTACGCACAAACCCACAGGACCTTCCCGTTTTTTAAAAGTGGGGACAGTCAGCTGGGTGGGGGTGTAGGGTATCACTGGCCCAGTTGTGTCAGAGAGGACAGGACATGGATGGGGGAAAGAGTGTGTGACCTTAGTAAAATATGGCTGCGCTCTCTCTCTCTCTCACACACACACACACACACACACACTTTTATAGGAGGCCTGGATAATGTATGTGCAGACCAGCAGGTTGTTCACACACACTCACACACACTCACACACACTCAGGCAAACTTTATTACTCCTTCTGTTTAATGTTTGAGACAAAACGAGACAAAAAGTGATAGTTTGACCTTACTAAATTACAGAAAGTAAAGTGTGTGTCTTTGTGAGCGTCAGAGAGTGTGTTTTCCAGCCCATAAAAAAGGGACCACACGCACTCACTTTTGACACTTGCTTATCTTCTGTGCAGACATGCCCCACGCACCGAGAGGCATTCAAGCATAGTGTGCATAACACACGCAGTCTGCAACAACCTGACAGCTCATGTAGGTAGGCTGAAGCGCCTCTCTGTGTGTCTTTTCCTGTCACCTGTCTGAAACTGTGTTTATGTTTGCAGGAATTCAAGAGGTCGCTCCGACCCCAGTGTACCAACCTCAATACAGCATAGGTGAGAAATGACACTGGCTTAAATATTATAACCTATCAATAAACACACATAGTAGGCTACCTGCATTTTTCCACAATGATTTATCATATTTATATTAAGTAGGGTTGGGCAATATGACAATATATACAGTGAGATGAAATAGTTTAAATGGAAAATCTACCATCAGACTATTTATACAATGGTAAAGTAAGCCCATACTGTTGTTATTGTATGTATAAACAGCAAGACCTTGATAAATGATTTAACCATTTCCTCTAATGTTAGGTGTATGATAATGGCAATCTATTTTTCTTTCAGCCCAACTACAGATTCATCACCCCCATCTTATATCTATTTATCTCTTTTGATCTTGTTGTAAATCACCTGGTTATAAAATGTGCTAGACAAAATGTATATTCTTATTTAGAGACTCAGAAGTGAAAATAATGCCTTTACCACAATAACAGAACAGTTGACTCTGTAAACTTCCTTTTAAACCAGTTGATGTCCTCTCGTGTACAGCATGCATATTTAAAGCACTTCTATGGAATCATATATCAAAATAAAAAACTTCTCTGAAGCCTTGCCATGGGCCACATTTTTTTTAATCAAGGGGTCCTTGAATTGAGAAACTGTTTCGGGAGCTCCTGCTGTGTCTCATCATGCAGTAGCTAACCACTCCCTCCTAGTGGCGGCTTGAGGAATGTCCCACCTGCTGCAGCCGAGGTCATCTGTTAGTCACAGGATACTGTGATGACAAATACAAGCAGCCATATTGTAATTAGGGGAAAAGACATGTGCTGATATGCCTGCTATGAAATGATACCCTCTCATTTGATGCATTCTCGCTCCCTCTGTTATAGCGGAGGAGTGTGTTTCATACTGCCAGCCCTCTCAGGTTAAAGTCAGGATGAACTTGGAGACCTATTGTCTCAAGGACTACGGTTAGTGTTGTGTTTTTTTTAAGTTATTACCTTGTCAAAAGTGATAATTTAGAAATATAAAACAAATGTATTTACGTATAAAATTAATGCAATTTTAATCAAATGTAAACTACTGTAAATTTAATGACTGAAACCAAATTTGTATCATGTAAAACCTAAATATTTAAAGTAAAGATTAAAAGAAAGAAAATAATTGAACAAAATTATGAAAATATATACATTAATAATTATATAATTTAAACAGTGTTATTCTATATATTGCATCTCTGTCTTTGCCAGTGCTGAAGGTGCAGGTGAGAGGAATGGAGCGTTCAGGTCCCTGGTGGCAGTTCTCCATCTCAGTCCAAACCGTCTTCCGCACAGGGTCCACCTCCCGCGTTCGTAGGGGCCCCCACTCCCTCTGGGTCCCTGACCGCGATCTTGGCTGCGGCTGCCCCGCCCTGCATGTGGGCCGGACCTTCCTCCTGATTGGTGCAGAGGAAGGGCAGCGGGGCTGGGGGCCTGAGGAGAGTCGCCTGGTGGCAGACCGCTCCACCCTGGCCCTCCAGTGGCGGGAACACTGGAGCCCCAAACTGAGGGGCTTCCGGGGGCAGGACAAGAGGGGCCGCTGCCCGCCAAAATCCCCCAACAACCACCAGCACCACCATCACAGGGAACAAACAAAGCCCCAGTCTGGGTACATCCCCCCTCACCTGCTGACTGAGAAAGACACGGAGCCTCGCAGTGTGAACACACACTCTGTGAACGTGGCTGACACTCAGACCTCAGTGGTGCTGCACACACACTCTCACACAGACGCTGAGGTCAAATCCACAAAGGCAACCTCCTCGCCAACTCTACCCTTTCTGGTGTGCTCTACTCAAGGTCCTGGATGAAAAACAAAAACCACAAGGAGATAACAGGAGTTTTTATAATCCACTTTCTGGATATTCTGCAAAAAGAGAAAAACTACAAGAAAAGTGCTCTTTTTTTACAGTTTCTCCTGAAGGTTTCAGGAGAAACAGGCCTGACTTTGCTTCAGTGAAACTCCACAACACACATAAACACTAACACCTGTTATGTGATGTTCAAACGCTTATCTAAAAATGTGAAGAAACACACATTTCTTGTTTTATCTTTTATCTTGGAGGGTAAAGGTCAACTTTCAATGATAAAAATATTCTAAAATTCAGCACAATTGGTGCTATTTGAAAAATTTTAATTTTAATATTTTCTTCTAAAGAAGCTTTTGAAAATTAAAATCTGACTAAACTCTGACTGAAATGCCATGCGGTATTGTTGTCTTATGAGGACATGTTTTAAGTATTGTTTGAATCATATTTATTCATTTCACACACACACAAAAATCAAGAGAGAAAACTCACCATCTAAATAAATAACTTAAAATACTGAATGTGCAGATTTAGCAAAATTATTAAAAGGGTAAAATTTCTACCTCACATTAGACATACAACAAAATGTAAAAGTTTTTTCAGAAATGTGATGTTTCCTTTTTTAAATAAAGAGTGGCCATGGTACATACATATTTTTTTACTTCAAATCCATACTATATCCTTGAGTTTGTATTTTTATTTCTCATATTTAATTTTGAAATTAACATATATTTAAATAAAATGTAATAGTCCTCACCAAGAAAAAAAGTTTTAAAAAAATTGTTTTTTATTTCCTGGGAGCAATAATAACAACCAATGTTTTGAAACAGACCCCAAGTTTTTAAATAATATATACATAGGCATCCACCAAACAGTTGAGACGCTCACAATATAGCATTAATTATACTAATAATATGAATAGATTCTTGGGAATTTTTTAGTATAAGGGCCAGAAAAGTGCGTGGCCTAGCACCAGAACATTTTTAGTGTCCATCTACTATTTGTAAAACAGAATAAAAATCTGAATTACAAACCATGTACTGTTACAATGCTAGTAACATGTTTACCAACATATGTCAATTTATTACCATGGAATTCGTAGTAATACTGGCATTCTTTCTACATATTTATTCTAGATATTTACCATATTTACAGTACTTTGAAAACATCTCAGAAAATGGTGAAAAATCTTACTGGTAAATATTTTCATAAAACATATTATGAAATAACGTTTGTTTTTAGACAATAAAAACTCATTCTCACTCACTCAATGATTTCTGCATATAAATAATAGAATAACATTAAATGCATGATATTAACAACAACTAATTACCAAAAAAAATTTTTTACTTGTAGCAGATTGTTAATTTGAAATACATTAGCTTAGCTTCACTTGCTTTACCATAAAATAACAAAATACCTGTTTGAAAGACTTTTATTGTTGTACAAAATTAATCAGTTCTGTTCAGTAATACCTCTGAAACTACAATTTGTCAAAAAAATTAATATTAATATGGAAAATTCCACCAAACATAGTATTCATGTCTGGACTAACCATTTTGGTAACCAACTTTCTGTAAGGAGGCAAACTGAAAATGCATATTATATGTATGTATATGTATTTCTTAACTAATGCTCCAAACCTAGTATTGCGCACCTGTATTATATCCACAACTTACATTATTCTCGAATAGACTCTTTTCTGGATTTTCCCTCTTCACAGGTCACTCACACACACACACACACACACACACACACACACACACACACACACACACACACACACACACACACACACACACACACACACACGCCTTGCCTTCACACTGTACATTATTTGGGGAAATTGAAACTATCTACAATCTGCTCCCTCATTGGACAGCTGACACAGAGACCAAACTAACTTCAACCTCATTTCCTAACCATATAGGAATCCACAGATAGACCGTCAGGAGCCCAGATACGGATCTAAAAAGCATCGGTCCAGCCTGTCGTCATGACTTCTGTTTCCATTTGGAAGACATGGCGGTATAGCCCAGGGGAAATGGTGTCAGTGGCCGGGGAGGTACATTAAGACAGATGGACGAGCTCCTATTTGTTGAGCAGCCATGTTGTTTTGGTAGCGGCCGGGTCAGTGATTGGCTGTGCCGCTGTTTTGGAGCCTGGGATTGAAAATAAAATGAGAAAAATAGACTCGCTGACTGATGACACTGAGGGAGTGTCAGTGGGCTTGGTGTTTTTATACTCATGAGGTCCAGATGTCTTCACAAGCTTCTTCATGGCCACATAATTAACCAATAGAAAATATACTGAAAAGATTTTGTTGAATCAGGATCGTGATTACAGGATTGTAATCTTGTTTACTTAGGAAACTGTTAGCAAGTAAAGAAAATCATAAGAGAAATCCTCCAATATTTTGCTGGTCTATACCGAGTACTTAGTTATAACGTCACAAGGACGATCGGCTGACCAAAAACCATTTAACAATGATAATACTTACCAGTAGGACAGGGGACTCATTACATTCTGTGTTGACACACATCCTCAATGTTGACACTAAGCTGCAGAAGGGAACATAACTCTCAATTATAGCAATTATAGCTCTGCCCCAAAAAATTATGCAAGCAAGACCTATGGCTTTTTTGTGCTTGTTTTTAAAATGATCAATAAAACAATTATTTTAAATGTGGGTATTAACCTTATAAGATGGGTGCACACCTGCAGCTGTAAACATTATCTATCTAGTACACAAAAAAGTATTAAAATATGTTGTCAAGATCATGACCAGAACAGATGCGTTTTATTTGTTTCAAAGTATCATAAATGCTGATTAACAGCTGAAAAGGCAAACTTTAGGCTGCACTGGTCAATATTTTTAGACTAACAATGGATCACATGACTATGCTAAATGTGAAACATGTTGCTTGTAGCTAACACCGGGATTCCCCTCAGGTCAGCTTTTTAGCGTCCATTAGCTCATTGCTTTGCTTCACTCTTGCCGCTCTCATCACCGTCTGCTGATTTAAGCAAGAAAATATCTATTAAGCCTACTGTATGCTCCCTGTGCTGAACCAAACAACAGGCAGACAAAGTTAGCCACTAGCTGGTGAACATAGTGGAGCATTTAGCAGCTTAAGAGCCTGATATTGTTTCTCAGGAGTCGGTGGAGACCAAAAACAGAGCTAAAAAGAAAGTGAAAATTGGACTCAACACGTGTCAGCTGGCCAGAAACACTACTCCAAAATGAATGATAGCATTGCTCCATAACTGCTGGATTTGCAAATAAAAATATTTCTATAAAGGTGATAATATGTCAGTGTTGTTTTTACAGCTTATTTCCACCACCAGTTTGATACTAGCCTCTCTAGTGCGAATGTGGCATTTGAGGAATGTTTAACTAGTGGTCTGTTGTTCGGGTAAGGTTAGCATTAGAACAAGTTGTAGGTAAAGAAAGCATAATGTTAGGTAACCTTAAAAATTCAAAGACAAAAACTGGAAAAAGTTCAAACAATTAAGACTGAATGTGATTCATTTTAATGGATGAAACCCAGCAGCAACACAGCGGCTATAACAGTTAAGCATATACAGTAGAGTGCAGGGTTACTGCTCACATCCCCACATGTATAATACAAACTTGTGTGTGTGTCAGAGGGAACGAGAGGGGGGAGGGACAGACAGTGTGTGTGTGTCAGTACATGCACAATCATGTCTTAGAGGCAAAATATCTGTCCTGTGTGTGTGTGTGTGTGTGTGTGTGTGTGTGAGAACGTGAAGCACCTGCTGCGTTGCTGCAGGAAGCACCTGTCAGCGGTCGTCTCCTCAGTGCAGCCTCTGTCGACATGAGGGTTTGATCCTAAAACTCCCCAAACACACACACTTACACAGACACTAACAGACAACTTAAGCCCGCAGCTCGTTTTGCTGCAGGGGGGAGGACATCATCTGCTGCTTTGTTCACTTTAAACGACAGCACACCCTTTTCTGAAGTGATCAGCTTGTTCTCTCCGCAGTGTGTGTTTGTGAGTGTGTGGTATTATGTTTACAACCTGCTGAGGGTGAGTTTTACGAGAGGTGACTCCTCTGGCACTGCAGCCAAAGCCAAAGTTCAACTAGACCTCTTGCAAACCCACACTCTTATTTTTATCCTCTTATTTACTTTTTTTCTCTCTCTCACTCACACTTCAAATGTCACTTTACTCTCCTCTCAGAGCTTATACATCTCTTCATATCAATCATTCAATATCAATCCAAGTCCAAGTTCTCAGGAGACACACACACACACACACACACACACACGTACATATACATACACACACACACACACACACACACACACACACACACATACACACACACACACACACACACACACACACACACACACACAGGGCTTCTGTTAACCTGAGAGGCAGAGGGTCAATCCCTGTGATCCACAGCCTGCATGCCTTCCATACAGACACGCCGCCGACACAGCAACCTGACTCCCAGCTAGATTAGGACTAATCAAGCATGGCACAGCTCCGGGCAGCAACACCATGACACACACATGCAGACACACACATACAGTACAAACGTGTGCACACCGCCAGCATTTGCTGTTTAAAATTCCCTACAACTTCTCCTACAAGTCATGACTACTATAACATAATATATTTACATTTTAATGACTGTGTATTGATGTTTGCTTCCACAAGACGTCTGTGTTAATTGTAGATCTAATGGATCCCAAAACAATCATTCTTTATCCATGAGATAATATCATGGTCACCAGTAGGACAGGAGATTGGTGTGTCACAACTGTGCCAGCACAGATTCTAAATACATACAGAAAATACACTTAATTTGGGCATTAGAACAAGTAAGAGGGTCTTGACGCAGCAAAAGTCTGTTAAATTGTAAATAAAATAAATGTCGAACAATGTCATGATTCATGGGACAGTAGTATCTGACTACTGGCAACTTGTGAGTATTGATTCTTCTAAATGTTGGGAAGCTTGTATGAGGTAGCTTGCATGCGGTCGCATAGATCATTTTCATTACATTGAAATCCTTGTTGCTTTGTGAAAACATGAAAAAGTATTTGCATTATTGAAGGCCTGTGATGGTTTTGTTAGCTTGAGAAACATATTAGCTCCTCCTTGGTTTTCCAAAACCACTGGAAACTAAAAAACAATGTGTGTTTTCTTAAAAAAATTTCACATGATGTAGTATGCAACAAAGAATTTAAATAACATTGCTGTATTGTCTTTACAGACAGCTGGCACAAACTCAGTGTGAGTGTGGAAACGGTGCAGAACAAGTGCTGTCACGTGTCCAGAAACTGACTTTTCCTGGAAAAGGTTTCCCACCAGCCCCAGGTGTCGACCAGTCAACTGGTCCAGTCTTTGGTCACAAATGTCTTGGACGTCTCAGGCCTTCCTCAGCTTTGTAGTCTGAACCTCATTTTGTCTTTGTAGTCGTCAAGCGGTACTTTACTTTGGCAGCCACCATGTTAGAGGCGACAGGTGATTTATGACGCAGAGGCCAATGGTGTGATCACACCATTTTCTTTCAGTTTTGTTCTGGATGTTGTTATGGCGTCCATGCACAGTGTGCAAGTCTATTAGTAGTGGAGGGCTGGAGTCGGGGTCCAGGATTAGCGATCAAAAGAGTGAGGGAGGGGGTTTTGGGGTAAAAGGTTGGGGGGTAACACAAGCCCGGCCTTCCCAGGTGGCGTCGTTGAAAAGAGACTCCCATCTGTGGCGTGGATGGGTCGAACATGGGCTGTGTGTGTGTGTGTGTGTTGGCTTCCAACGTTTGTGTGTGTGTGTGTGTGTGTGTGTGTGTGTGTGTGTGTGTGTGTGTGAATGACTTTTATGGGGCGTACACTTCGGGTGAACTCTGTCTAGTTGGATTTGAACCGTGACCGATTGGATTTCAGGCTCGGGGAGGTGACCCCTGACCTTTTTACAACATCTGCACCCCTGACTTTTCCTCTACACATTTTAACTTCACGTTATACTCCCTGTGCCACCCAGTCCATCTGCCTGTACAAATACAGGCAACACAACTGTATCACCTTTGCCTGTTCTACAGCTTTTGGGATCTGAGAGTAGTAAACACCTCAAGTAAAGGTTAGGAACGGATCAGTTTTCACTTAAATTTACTTTACTTCTCAAGGTTGATTGGCTCAGTATATAAATACTGCTGTCTAGGGAGTCCTGGATACATATATTTATATATTAGACATACAGATCAGTCAGTACAATCTGTTGATAAAGTGTTCTGGTGTCCAGATTTCACTTCAAATTAACTTAAATAATAAATAACTGTAAATAATTATGTACTGATTATTGCTGTTTTCTCAGCAGCTGTTTCCAAGTCATAAATAAACCTCAACTATAAAAGCATCAACAAAAAAAGATAAATTGTGGACCTGGGTGACTTCATCGGCTGTTGAAAATAATGTGATATGACTGAAAACTCTTGTGGTTCATTATTGTAACACATACAATATGTACAGTATACAATATATAATATGTAAGTGTAATTGGGTTTTAAAACAGCGATTAAAGGCTGACTGATCTCTGAGAATCAATGTAACATAAGGAAGAAGTGCGGAGTGAGTTTGTATCGTCTGACAACAAATGCTACTGCACTAATAAAAAAATGCTTTTATTTAAATGTGTTTAACACTGAAAATGTTACAACTGTGGTTTCAGAAGTGAAAAATAGCATATCTTTTTTAATTTAATTTAATTGTTTTGCACAAAGTGTTTGAATTTCCCGCGAGCCGGGACACTGATGGTGGTCTCACATATGGGTGGTCTCCTCTTCAGCGTCTGTGTCATGTGGCAGAGAGGTCTGGGCTTCAGGGAGGTTGTTGCACTGCAGGTAGCAGAAAACCACTTGGACCTGAAACACAGTAGATCATTGTGACATTTTAAATCTCACACTTAACAATCCCTCTTTGCCTTAATAAAAACTCCTTCAAAAGCCAAACTTATTCTGCAGTAAAGTAAATTATTATACATTTTTTCATTATAATATATTGCACATTACATGAACAGTTATCCATTAGTTTAAAAAAGGGAAGACTATTTCTCATACAGACGACATCAAAAGCATTATCATATTAAAGACATTTACTTTAAGAATTTACATTTACATTTAATAGTTTTCCTTACATTTCCATTTTCCAAATAGTTAGTAGGTTAAAGCAGAAGCTTAATTTAACAGAATAAATCTGTCATAACTAAAGAGTTTTGTTCCAAAATTAAATATTATTTGTGAATTATTTATTTATGTTGAGGGCTATAGCTACCTGTAAGGACATAGTCATGTAATAAGTTTTTAGTCAACAAATAACAATTGTATATTTCTCAACCTTCTTCATCTTCGATCTTCATGTTGCATAAACAAACATCACCTTTAACTGAATAAATAAAATATAAAACTGCAAAATGTTTAATCGGACATTTCTCATGATCTCAGTTTTTTCTAAACCTCTGTTTAAAAATAAAATTTCATCCTCACAAATGCAACTGTTTCAATAATAAATGTTAAACTGTAGCACAAAAAACACAATCAGTATGCAGCACTTTTGGCTGCTTTATTCCCACCTGTACCACCACCTCCTGGGAAATATCCACAGTGGGCCCGTTGTACCCCAGTCCAACCACAGGGGGGCGTAAGAGGCTCGGACCAAACACTGTAGCCAGGTTCATTAGAGACATCTTGTTGATTTCTTGCTTCTCTGAGACTCTGGGGAAAAAATATTTAAAAGAAATATGAGGTGTAGTCAACAGGAAGCAGCATCACATACTCTAAAAACACCCAGAGTCAGGGGGATTTGATCTGTAATCCAGCTACATAACCTCCACTGATTTATTTTTCCTGCTATAAAGGCCAACTGGGTGGGATTTTTCCAAAAACTAAATCATTTCCTGACATATATCAGGACTTGTTATGTTGTGAGCTGGTTGCAATCAGACCGTTGCAGGTGGTGCAGTATGTACAGGAAGGTGTGCCGGTTGGAGTCGGGACAGGATTGCAGCAGGGACAACATTGAGGCATGCCGGGAGTTTATGTCCTGGATGTCTACAAGGGAGAGAAAAACACATACACGAGACGCTCAGATCACTTTTAAGTTCAGTTCACTTTGCTGAGAGGCCATTTCAAGACTAAAAGGGCTTGAATTTAAGGTTAAGCTTATAAAATAACACCAGAGTCAGTTAGAGCTGTTTTACTGTAAAGACAAGCTGAAAATTAACTACTGTTCATATCATTAAAATCATCAGTAGGAAGCAGAGTGTAAAGCTTTGTGTCCATGGTGCAAAAGTGCTTTGAATGAATAAAAATAAACAAGGACATGGTTTGTCACGTGTTGTCTGTCTTACCCAGCGTCCTGGCGAGGCTCTGAAACAGCTCTGTGGGTATAAGAGGCTCAGGCAACTCTCTGAAGTACAGTTTGAGAACACCGGAGACAGCGTTTACTTCAGCACTCCTCAGCCTGGTCACTGCTTCACGCAGATCTGAGTGACGGGGACGACACACGATGGTTACGATCAGTATTACTGTAGCTTCTTTTGGCACACACACTTCCTTCCTTACAAGCACGAGAAAACATCTCGTCATAGTGTTGAGTGTGCAGCTGAAATTATGAGTCAGAGGGTTTTTTTAGTTTTTCTTTACAGCGACTATAAACAATCAAACAATCATCAAACATGAACGATCCAAAAAGCCAAAATAAAGTGATGTTTCATTCGGAAAAGTCAGCTTTTCAAAAACCAACATGGCTCAGTTCAAACTCCTCATCTCTTCTCGGACATGATTTTGACATTGGACAATTTGCTAACACACTTCAGAGTGATGTCTTTGTTCTAACAAAGATAAATATAATTGTAATTTGTGTTTAGTACTAATTAAATGTTAGCATGTTTACACACTAAACTCAGATGGTAAACATTATACATGCTTAATATCAATTATCATTATCATTGCGCGCATGTTGGCAGGCTGTTAGCATTTAGCTCAAAGCACTGCTGTGTGCCTAAGGACGGCCTCGCAGAACTGCTTGCATGGCTGTAGACTCTCAGTCTAGTTGGAATCAACAAGTGCTTTTTTGGATAACAAAATATATTATTATATAATAACGAAACTGGATAAAACTGCAGACAACAAGTCCTAAAGAGAGAAAAGAGTTGTGTAATGTGTTTAACAGCAGTTTCAGTTTTCAAGCTGTGAAACTCCTGGCCTGTCTGAATCACACTCTCGCAACATAAAAGCACATGGCTACAGAAACACTTCCTTACTGCTGTTGAATGCCGTCTTGAGCGTGTTGATGTCACTGGTGGTTCCTGAAATCCTGTAGATGCCCACTTCCTCCATGCCTCTCCTCTCCACCTCCTCCACGCAGCAGCGCACCACATGGGGGACAAGCACTCCCTCCTGTCTGACAGAGAATTGAAAGTAATACGAATAAAAATAAATACATTAAAAAACCCCACCTCAGATGTTTCACTTCATTTCAGATTCCACTCTTGCTACACTTCTGCTTCTCCTCAGCCAACTCTTCCCACAAAACAAACTAGCAGTAAACAACAGAGCACATGGGAAATAAAACCCTGGACTGAGCTGCAGCTTTCCGTTTCAGGCCTCTTAGACACCCCCGTGAGCTTATACGAAAACACTTTCCAAAGACTGGCGGGGACTTACTGGGCCACAGTTTTGATGGGGACGCAGAAGACAGGCTGTTGTTGGACTACAGATCTCGGTGGTTCAAGCGGGTGCGGACAGTACTTCAGGGAGAGGGTCACCTCCACCTGGCCAAGATGTAAAGTCTGTCTCCTCCATCGCGTATTCAGGCTTTTAGATAGCAACTGATGGGCAAATACAAAACATTAGAAAACATACAAACTGTAACAAATTGTATTATGAATCTAAGAAATATAAAATGTTTTGTACAGTGAATGGGCTTTTCTTTCACCACTGACCTCTAACTTTGTACAGGCAATACATATGAACAGCAGGCAGTATTGTATTTGTATTCTTTTATATATTTGTAATACTTGAAATACTACTTAAAGCAGCATTCACGAACAGACCACGCCAGTGTGAGGTATAAAAATGCAGTTTATTCAAATAACGAGGAGCACTTATGATGGAAGGATTGAGGGGGAGAGGGATAAAGGGGGTTGTTTAGTGTTTGGTGGCCGGAGTGGCTAGCACAATACAGTAAAACCTTAAATAGTTTACGATACATTTATATTTACAGTTGCCTACGCATGCATCCAGCAGATACGGAGCAGCATTTATTTGGAGCCGCGTTTCTGGCCACCTCACGAATGTTAGTCCAGTGTTCACTCTACTTTTTAGGTCCACCAACTCCTGATGGAAATATCTTTAGCTACTTAATTCTCAACCATATTCACCAGCTAGTCACTTTATCTGTGGCATAATCTGTTTAGCTGCCTGCTGCGGTTGAAAACAAAAGAGGGTGAGAGTGAGCCAAAACAACTAAGTCATGGGCCATAAAACCAAAACAGTAAGCTATGGGACACTGAAAGTTTCAGTAGAGCTGAGGGGAACTGCACTCGGGTCACTATGTGTGATGCCTTTCACATCGCATTCAACCCATTTTTGATCTAAAAATATTGATTATTACAGTATTAATTTTGTAGATTTGTATGCTTTAATTCTTTATTTCTTTGTAGTTCATTGTCATTGTCACACTTCTGTGCTGTATGTAATGACAAGCTTAGTCCGTCTTCATACCTTTATAGAAGCTTTGCCCAGGACAGTATCACCCTGTCTATCAGACTGACTCACACAGAGCACCCTCAGGTCCTGAGCCCCATCCACCTGGAAAGACAGCTCCTGTTCGACAGAAAGAAGGTGGTGTTAACACTGACAGCGACAGCAGTGTCCTGACGCCACAATAGGAGCATTCATGTCTTATTTTAAGCCTTTTGATCCTGGCTACCAGTTGGATTTAGTGTAGATTTTACTGCCACTGATCATGTTTAAAGCGTTGCCTGATCTGGCCGCAGAGCTGACTTTTTAATCCTCTGCGAGTAGAACTGAAGCCTGACATCATGTCGGATGCTGTCTAGACATGAAGAAGTCATTCACCACCCCTGGACTGGCTGATAAATCACCTGCCTACATGACAATAAAAGGAGGCAGCGGCTTTCACTTAAAAAAAAAAAAAAGGTTTGGTTTTCTACAGTTTTTAGTTTTAACTCCCCTTTATTCAAGTTTAAAGACCAATATGCATTCAATTATTTTGTGAGAAACAGCTTTACTCTAACCTGGTCCCAGTGTGGGTTGAAGCTGTGGACTGAAGAGTGCGTCTGGGCTTGTTTATCATAAAACTCATAGCCATCCACTTCCACACACACATACACACCTTAAAAAGAAAGAGAGACAACAGTTAAGTGAACTTAAGAGACCTGTAGTTTCTTCAGTTGGAGGCAAATTTAGATTTCTATCATTTTTGGTTCATTGGTTATTTATTGTAATAAAAAAATGAACATGTAAACATACAGGCTGGTTGCTGCAGGCCGTAGGCAGAGTGGATCGCCACACTCAGAGTCCCACACAATGACTGCTCGTGCTCTACTGGTGAGAGACAGAGACAAAAATGATGATGTGATCACGTGATTTAAACGCCCTGAACAAAAGTGAAACTGAGCAAGATGAGAAAGACAAAATGAAAGTGCAGAAAAGGTTTGAGGTTTGTCTTGTGTTTCAGATGCAGGATGTGATGAGGTAAAGAGGGCAGAGGGAGACAGAGATGGCGATTGTACCAGCGTTTGTGCTGTGTAGTGGTGGCTGCTGGGTCATTCTCAGTTTCACACATGCGCTGGTGAGGGTGAGCAGGTCTGGGGGGACGGTTTCAATGTCTGAGAAACAACACAAAGCAAGTTATAGATGCCAGTCAGCTCGCAGAACCACAGTAATTCATTCAAAAAACAACGCATTAGACGTAAAACTGCAGAAAGTCCTTCTTTTACTCACATTTACTGAAACCGTCACTACATTCTGACAGTATTACATGAGACAGATAAGCTGTAAAAAGCAAAAGCAGGTTCCTCCGGCTCCTCATGCTCCTCCTAACGCCATTTGAAAGAATACACAGCTCCTGGGTATAAACAACCAATCAAAGCCAGTCTTTAACGCAGTGTCACTCACTGCACACCCTGCACAGCCCCCTCCCCGCGCATGCTCTCACTTAGTCAAACACAATGAGTGCTTCTCAGCTCTCTTGTTTGTCGTTTCCTTGATCCTCGCCTGAACCAGATGTTCTTGCAGACCCTCCCAAAGTTCTTATTTGTGCACAGAGGAGCGAAGAGCGATCTCTGAGGAGCTATGATCAGGGCAACACAAAAGCAGCTTTTAGTGACCGACACGCCCCTTATTGGATATCAGTTATTGACTGGATGTTGAAGCTGATCTGATGCATCACACACATAACACATTAAACTCAAGGCTAGCACTCCCAAGTTTTATATTTGACTTGTTTTCTGATTCGCCATCTAGTTAAAATCTGTGTTCACTGCAGGTCAGAACAACGAATGGATCACAAACAACTTGCTGCATTTATTGGAAAGATTTTTCTTTAACTTAACTTTTATCATGGAGACAATTAAAGTCAGAGAGAGTCAAGAGAGTCTGTCAGCAAGAAAACACTTTTCACATCATTTATCGTCATTTCCATTCAGTCACATGTGAAGCTGATCATTCCTGAGTGTTTATATCAAATGTACGCAAGTGAGTGACACGTGGATGCAACAAAGGGAATTGAGAAGCACCCATAATTGTCAGCGTGGGCTTCAGAAGTTTTGCAAACACAATGGCAGAGAAACAACCATCAGCAATTAAAAAACCACCCATCCCTCCTTTGCCAACAACAGCTCCACACGGAGCTTCTGATTTTGTTCAATGCCACATCACTTGTATGAACAAGTGGCAAAGAGGCATGATGAAAAACAGTGGAGAATAACTTTTGAGGGGGACAGTGGTGTACTAGCCTCTCATCCTGCTGTTGGACATTGTCGCAGCTGCCCCTAAAGCCAGTTGCGCTCTGCCCTAGGCCGCTAAGAGAATACGAGCCAGAAGCATTAGGGACCAGCGTCTTAGCAAGACTCTCGTCTTGGGATGAGGTTTTGCACGACAACCAGTTGCTTCTGCTGCCACACCTACTTGTTGGTTTGGTGGGAGAGGCTGATATGCGCCGGAAAGAAAGACAGGGATGATCAAATGTTCCAGAAAAGCTGCTCCTGTATCTGCCTCTGAGCATACTTCTTTCTGAATCAATCGTTTCCTGTTAGTGTATGAAGTAAAGAACCATTCTGCACACTGAAATAACGCAGTACTACCCTACGTGACCTTAGAAGAAGGTTTTGTTGCAGCTGCTGTACATTGTCACACCATCTCCCCTCTTAATTATCATATCATCAGAAACCAGCATGGTGTTGAAGCCTTCGCACTGTTGCTCCCTTACAGACTGATCTTGAATTCACATTTCTGTTAATAAGTATTAGTGTCCTTTTACTCAAAATCTGAGAATAATCCCAGCATATTGTGCTTTAATAAATGTCCAGCTAAATTAAGTGTATTCTGCAGCATGACGCCATGACATTGGCCAAAAGCTGTGGACTTACTGTCTGTGGTGAGTTTGTGTATGGCTTCTCTCCATTCTTCAAGTTCATACAGGGAGGAGAGGAGGAGAGTGTGACTCTGCAAAGAGTCAAAGCACATTGCTTTTCCATTTTCATCAGCTATTATTCAAGACTGTAACTGTACTGACAGGATTAACTCAGTATTTGTGTGTGTGTGTGTGTGTGTGTGTGTGTGTACCTTGCCACTGGGGCTGTGCAGCTCCAGTCTGTAAACAGGGGAGTGTGTGAGCAGCATCAGCTCAAGTTGCTCCAGTTTCTTCCTGCTACGAGCTGACAAAGCCATGAGCCTGGACCCTGTCTTTACACAAACACATTGTATTTCACTCATCTGTTGAAAAAACACTGGCCAGAGCTCTTCTCTCTGTAATTGTGTCACTTTCGCACAAACATACTGCTTGTTGCCGTAGCTGTTGTCGGAGTAGGTACATCTTGGTTCTGATGGTGTGTATACGAAGGTGTGTAACTGGTGAACGTTCCTGCTCTGCAACCCAGCGAAGTTTGAGACCAGCAAGAGGCACATACCAGCAGAACCTATACTGGTCCTGCTTCCTGGAAGAAACAAGCAAATGCAGACAAAGACACAGTTTACTCAAAGGCAACGCTTAAACGTCATCATTCAGGATGTGAATATGACACATACATGCTGTGTGGTCTCTCAAAATGTAGACCACATTTCCCATAAGCCCCGGGGGTTTGTCTCGCTACACTCACCCTCTGCTTGTATGTTTGAATCTGGTGCACAGAAGGAGGTCGGTGTAAAGGAAGAGGTGACGCAGCCTGCGTTCCCCTTCACTCCCATCCACCACAAAGCCGTCACGCATCAGCTGACGTCTCTGAAGTAACACATAAACATACACATAGAAATACAATTATATACTCATATACAGACAGTATACATATATACACATATATCTTTGTATATATATATACACACACACACACACACATACAGTATATACATAATATATACATGCATACATACAGGGGTGTCGTACATCTAGGCCCTGTACATAAGCATTCTCTATGGGCCCCTCCCAACATCCACAGCAATTCGTTCTAGTATCTTTGTGGGCCCTCCACACATGAGGGCATGGTATACTCAGTCCCCCCCACCAGTCCAACACCCCTGCATATATACATATGTGTATATGCACATGCAATTCAACACTTATCCATGTCTATCTTGGCCAGATTTTGTACAGCGTAAGCCTCACCATGCCGTGACTGAGCGTGACCTCCCGTTTGCACTGTGAACTCTCGTTGATACCAGACAGGAAGCTGCGAGACAATCTCAGAGCTTCCTGTAAGGCTGCGTAATCTCTGTGATCCTCTGGAGTCGTCTTCAAGAGGTCCTACAAGACCACAGAGAAGTTGCTTAGTCAGAAAATAAGTCATCGCCATCTGTGCTCCAATTCCACCACATGAGAAATAATGTATTCATCATGCAAAAGAAAGATGAGTACTATCAGAGGAAAACAGTGACTGCTAGAGAGGTGATGTTGGAGTTATTAGGATTTGATGAATTATCTCACAAGCAGCACTAGTGTGGTCTTGGTTACTCTGTCCAAAGGCTTGTATAGTAGAGCTGTAAAAACCAAAGACAGCAGTCAGACACAGTTAAAACTCAAAGTTATTACAAAAACAAATCCACTCACTTAGAGTATTGTACCTTCAAAGGTGTATTTGGTGCGTGTTTTGTCTGAGCCATTGTTAGACATCATGCTCTGGAAAAGCAAGAGATAAAGTGTGCCTGGTGAGAATAACATTGTACACAGCTAGTTACAGTACAGTACGTGTTCCTGTGGTAGCGCAGAGTTTGTAGTACCTCGGCCAGGGTTCGGAAACGAGGGTCTGAGTGTGTGCACTTGCGAACAACATCAACAGCTTTCTCGTAGTTTGCAATGAAACCGCCATACAGGCCGATCTGGTTTACCTGCAAAGACAACATAACGGATGGATGTATACCATGCCCTCATGTGTTTCACTGGCATTAAAGGAACCGCTCTAAGCTGGTTTAAGTCCTATTTATCAGATCGATTTCAGTTTGTACATGTTAACGATGAGTCCTCCATGCACGCCAAAGTTACTCATGGAGTTCCTCAAGGATCTGTCCTTGGACCAATCCTCTTCACCTTATATATGCTTCCTTTAGGCAATATTATCAGGAAACATTCCATAAGCTTTCATTGTTATGCAGATGATACTCAGTTATATAATATAATAATAATAATAATCCTTATTTGTAGAGCACTTTTCAAAAACAAGTTACAAAGTGCTTTAACAAGTGTAAAGAATAATACAAAAAAAGATAAGAGCATGAAAATTTAATATAAAATTAGTAAAATATAATAAAATAAAAGGGATAAAATAAAGTCAAATAAGATCGGGAAAAGCTCTCCTATAAAAGTATGTTTTAAGAAGGGACTTAAAAGAGTTCACTGACTCAGCCGACCTGATTTCCTCGGGCAGGCTGTTCCAGAGCCTCGGGGCCCTGACAGCAAACGCTCTGTCCCCTTTAGTTTTCAGTCGAGACTCTGGAACAGACAACAGACCTCTGCCCGAGGATCTCAAGGTACGTGCTGGTGCGTATGGGACTAAAAGGTCAGAAATATAACAAGGCGAGAGGCCATGAAGAGCTTTAAAAGTAATCAATAGAATTTTAAAGTCAATTCTAAAACATACTGGGAGCCAGTGTAATGAAGCTAAAATAGGAGTAATGTGTTCATATTTCTTTGTTCTGGTTAAAAGCCTGGCAGCTGAGTTCTGGACAGTCTGGAGTCGATCAATAGATTTTTGGGTTAAACAGGTGAAAAGGCTGTTGCAATAATCCAGGCGTGATGAGATGAAGGCGTGTAAAATGGTCTCGGTGTCCTTAAAAGTTAACATTGATCTAATTTTAGCTATATTTCTAAGTTGATAAAAACATGATTGAACAAGCTTTGTGGTGTGCTGCTCGAAATTTAAATTACTATCAAACCAAACACCAAGGTTCTTTGCCACAGGCTTAATGTGATTTACTAGGGAACCAGCAGATGGCAGTATTTGATTTGCCATCTGCTGAGACCCGATGACCAGGATTTCTGTTTTGTCTGAGTTCAGCTGGAGGAAATTATTTGACATCCATTTTTTAACTTCACAAAGGCAGTTGTTAAGTGAACTCAGCATTCCAGGGTCTGTGGATCTGACGGGCAAGTTATATCTATCGATCAAGCCAGATGAAACTCATCAGTTAGCTAAACTTCAAATGTGCCTTCAGGATGTTAAAACCTGGATGACCTGTAATTTTCTCATGTTAAACTCAGATAAAACTGAAGTTATTGCTCTGGGGCCTAAGCACCTCCGTGACGCATTATCTAAAGATTTAGTTTCCCTGGATGGCATCGCCTTGGCCTCCAGCACCACTGTGAGGAATCTTGGAGTTATCTTTGATCAGGACATGTCGTTTAAGTCTCACATTAAGCAAATTTCAAGGACCGCCTTTTTTCAGTACGTAATATTGCGAAAATCAGGAACATCCTGTCTAAAAATGATGCAGAAAAACTAGTCCATGCATTTGTTACTTCTAGACTGGATTACTGCAATTCCTTATTATCAGGCTGCTCGAAAAAGTCCATTAAGACTCTTCAGCTGATGCAGAATGCTGCAGCACGTGTTCTGACAGGAACCAGGAAAAGAGATCACATTTCTCCTGTTTTAGCTTCTTTGCATTGGCTTCCAGTAAAATCCAGAATAGAATTTAAAATCATTCTTCTTACCTACAAAGCTCTTAATGGTCAGGCACCATCTTATCTTAAAGAGCTCATAGTACCTTACTACCCCACCAGAGCACTGCGCTCCCAGAATGCAGGGTTACTTGTGGTTCCTAGAGTCTCCAAAAGTAGACTAGGAGCCAGAGCGTTCAGCTATCAAGCTCCTCTCCTGTGGAACCAGGTTCCAGTTTGGGTTCAGGAGGCAGACACCATCTCCACATTTAAGAGTAGGCTTAAGACTTTCCTCTTTGATAAAGCTTATGAGTCCTGAACCATCCCTTAGTTATGCTGCTATAGGCCTAGACTGCCGGGGGATTTCCCATGATGCACTGAGCTCCTCTCTCCTCTACTTTCTCTCCCTCTGTATGCAACCTTATCCCATTATTGCATGTTACTAACACAACTTCTCCCCTTTCTGGTAGTCTTGTGCTTTCTCGTCTCTCTCCTCTCTCCTATCACTTCCTGCAGGTTTTCTGGCTCTGGAGCTGTGGAGTCTGGATCTGTGGCTGCGAGTCACCTGCTGCCCCTGTGTTCCTGCTCGACACCCTCTACTGCAACGACTATTGTTGCTAGTTTTATTGTTATTATTGTTATTATAATCATTAACATTACGATGGTTACCATTAACACTATTATAAATATCTGTACCATTTTTCATTCGGTCTATAGCAACGTTGCCTTCGCTGTCTGTGCCTCTGTGTGTGTGTTGTGTGGGCTGCCTCCCTCCCCTCTCTCTCTCCTTACATCTCTCTCTCTCTCTCTCTCTCTCCTTCACCCCAACCGGTCGAGGCAGATGGCCGCCCACCCTGAGCCATGGTTCTGCTCGAGGTTTCTGCCTCTTAAAAGGAAGTTTTTCCTTGCCTCTGTCGCCTAGTGCTTGCTCTTGGTGGGAACTGTTGGGCTTCTGTAAATAACATCACAGAGTACGGTCTAGACCTGCTCTTTTATGAAAAGCGCTGTGAGACAACTGTTGTTGTGATTTGGCGCTATATAAATAAAATTTAATTGAATTGAATTGAAATGGAAGGAGGGGGGAGGGGGCACAATCACAAAATCACGCTCTGTCGGCTCTTGTGCTAAATAATACATGTGGTCCTCCATTTGTCCAAATTTCTCTTCTTTTCTTACTTCTAATAAACAGTCAACAGCTACTATTACTAAAATTAATTCTTCTTCTTCTTCGTACTTATTCAATGTAGTGATGAAACGCACTCTCTAGAGACTTTTGTCCTTTTGGGCTACTGTAGAAACATGGCGGAGTAACATGGTGACGTCCATGTAAGAGGACCCGCAGTGTATGTAGATATAAATGGCTCATTCTAAGGTAATAAAAACATAACAGTTCATTATGTAAGGTCTTTATACGCCACTTAAAAGATAGTTAGGGATATTTTATTGCATTTCTGTCAATAGATCCTCCTACATATTACATACTGGACCTTTAACCCCCTTTACATACACACACACACACACACACACACACACACACACACTAATCTAAAGACCAATCAAGAGTACTATCCTAGCACCGGTGTTTTATAAGCTGTCATCCAGTATGTTCACCAGCCAGTTGCCAACTTTGTTGGTCTTTTGTCTGGAGCTGGACAGACTGCCTGCTGCAGCTGAAAATGAGGTTGACGAGAACTTTGTGAGTGAACCAAAACAGTAAAATTGCAGGCTGTAAAACCAAAACAATGAGCTGAAAGACCCTGAAATGCTCCGTAGAGCATACATTGACTTTAAAAGGTTTAAAAGCACAAACAGCAAAATGTGTTTCAAGCTTGGTGCACTTCCTCATCGGGAGGGTAATGGTGGCGTGCTTATAGACATTTTAAAAAGAGGAAGCAACCTCACAGTTACAACGTGGTCTAAAACCTTATGTCATGGCGTCTTGTCACTCATTGAACAGCTTCCCTCTGTTTCTCTTTTTGTCACTGACTCATGTGGGAATCCTTCTTTGCCACCGTTTATTAAAAGATTCTTAATTAAAGCCTGACGCAGGATGCAAGCACTAAAAGTTGGTCTTGACACATTAGAGAACCTACCATTTTCAGAAACAGGTCTCCCACCATGAGCTCAAAGCCTGTGAGGCTCATTTTTCTCTCCTCACCAGGGCTGGGCTCGGTCTGACAGTGAGCGCTCAGCCGGGCCTTCAGGCCAGAGTGGAAAATTTGGTGCATGTCTCTGATCTCAGGCACTTGGTAGAAAACAGTCTGGACCTGCCGACTGGACAGAACTGGCTGGGAGGTCCCGGCTGAGGCCCACAGCGCCTTCATGGGCTAGACAAGAAAAGGTACACACACACACACACACACACACACACACAAATACTGAGTTAATCCTGTCAGTACAGTTACAGTCAAGTAATTGGGCTGTACGAGCAGAGAGGCTAAAGGCTAATCAGTATGGGTGAGAAGAACAAGCTGGTGTGTTAAAGATGTAGATAAAATAAAACAGGCGTCGGTGAGGCGAGAAAAAGAAGAATGTGTGAACCGATACACAGTTCACACTTCCTCTCCAGCCACTCAACTTTGACACATACACCCAGACCACTGCTAAGTAACAGTAAGCGTAAACAGCACGTCTGCACGAGGGGTAAATATACCCACTCAGTGCTACATGCGTACTACTGAAGGGACAACAGCACAGACAAGACGCAGCGTTCCAGACATCAACTTTCTGATTCATTTCTCACATCCATGTGTTTCCTTTTTTTTTTTTTTGGTTCAATGAGTTGTAAGAATGAGGAAACATGGAGTTGCTGTGGCTGTGAATAGAATAGAAGAGAAAGAAGCAATTTACACTCTCAGTCAATCAATTTTCTACCCTTCAGAAGTAGGACTAGATTAAAGAAAGGATCTACTTTAATCTGATCAACCTGAGCATCTTCATGCTCTCACCGACTTTCGTTTTCTTGCCTGTAAGATTCAATAAGATTATTGATAGCGCTCTCAGCAGAGACCCCAGGAAGTTACAGTACTGGTTGCATAATTTTTTAGGATTCAAGTCAATTTCAAGTCAAGTCAATTTATTTATAAAGCACATTTAAAAACAACCACTGTTGAACAAAGTGCTGTACAAAGTTATACAATTAAAACAACAAGAAGAAAATAAAAAAGGGATAAAAAGGGAGCATACAACGATAATAAATGATGCGACAGTTATGAAGCATGCAGCAATAACAAGAAAGATGAAGCAGCCAGGACAGTTAAGGATGAATGTCCCTAGACTGACTCGAAGACCAAAGAATAAAAATGCGTTTTAAGACGAGACTTGAAGGTCTCAGTAGCTGGGGATGATCCAATGAAAATGTGAAGTTTATTCCACAGCCTTGGGGCCACTACCGAAAAGGCACGATCACCCTTTGTTAACAGGCGAGCCTGTGGAATAGCTAAAAGGAGCTGGTTTGACGATCTAAGGTGCCTGGACGAGCGATACAGCGTGAGGAGGTCTAAATAATATGGTGGAGTCAATCCATGCAAGGCCTTAAAAACAATTAAAAGAACCTTAAAATTCCAAATAGGATTACCTCCGTCTATTATTCTCATTAAGTTGGAGAAAGTTTTTGGCCATCTAGCACTTAATATCATTGAAACAGTCATAGATGGATTGCAAAGAATTAATGTCACTTGGTTTTAACGGGAGATACAGCTGCGTATCATCAGCATAACATTGGTAGGATTAGTTGTGTCTACAGAAAATGGAGCCCAAAGGGCGCATATACAAGGAGAATAGAATTGGTCCAACAATTTTGTGCACTATTGAAGTTGAACTCTCAGTAATATTTCGAGTTTTGCTTGTAGAATTAGTCCAACAATTTGTGCACTAGGGTTTAGGGTTAGGCAATCAAACAGAAGAGGGTGAGTAGGGGGCAGGACTTGACACAAAGCTGGTTACATTAAATTGTTGTTTTACACATTGGTGTTTGTACTTTTTAAACAAACACAAATGAGATATAAAATGTTAATTAGTGACATGGACTGTGTCAGCTTTGGACAGAGTCAAACTACCTGTTGTTTGTCTTTATGTTAAGCTAAGCTAACCTGCTGCTAACTGTAACGTTAGGTAGGCTACATATTAAACTGTAGACACAAGAGTCGTTTCAATGTTTTGAGAAAAAACGGGGAACCTCATTTCAGGTGGAGGTTGGTTTAAGGAGGAAGCTGAACAACAAACATTGAATGTGATTTTTGACCCGACACTGATCACAGGCTGAAAAACATGCACGTGACTGCTGCTCATAGTCAGATACAGTAAACACACAAAACAAACCTAAGTTCAGGTAAAGTAAAAAAAAAACTCTTGCTGATTCCTTTAGCTTTCATGATAAAAAAAAAAGCATGTCTAATATTTATGTGGTGACAACAGAACAGCTAAAGGGAAGTTTGACAGTGATAGTTTCCCATTTTGCAATATGTTTTTGCCTAGAGAATAACATGAGTTAGCACCTCAAGTTTTCATGTTATGTGTGTGTGTGTTACCATCAGCAGGGCCTCCAGCTCTCTGAGATAAACCTCCTCACTCTCCAGGATGCCTTTCAGGACCACGAGCCTCCTCTCCAACATGTCTTCCGGACTGCAGAATGTCTGATTCACAAACATTCAACAACATGTAGAAAATAAAGTAAAGTCATTCTCAAAATCTGTGTCATGACAATTCATTTAGCCAGTGCAAATTGTGCAATCTTGACTTTTGAAATGAAAGCTGACATTTCTTCTGTTCGGGATCTCATAGACCCACGCTGTAACACGTGGTTACATTCAATATTATTTTTCAAATCCCCAAAAAAGTCTATTTGATTTATGTTATTGGGGTTTAATAACAGTGCGTTCATAACTGGGGAATTTATTTGGAATATATATTTGCTCATGCATAAGCCATAAAACATATAAAACATTAAATATTTCCCTATTTGGTGTAATAAAACTGTTTGATGGTCACTTCTGTATTTTGCCACCTTCATCAAATGAGCACCATTTGTGGAAAACAGAAGTGTTACTTCTTCAATACTTTTCTATATTGGGTCAGAGGAAAAGAAAAACAATATTCAAAGACAATTATTGTTATTATTTCACTCTTAAGGTATAACCCGAGGAATTGCTAATAGCTACTGAAAATGTTGCATCTTTACTTAACCACCATTAAAACCTCGTGTATTCCGGTGTTTTCATTTATAAAACCTTTTTATATAAGTTACCAAGAGTTCACAAACAACTATGGCATAAGAACTGCTTAATGACACATGAAAAATACAACATTTTTCTTTTTGCATGTGTAACGTGAAGGACTGCCAGCTCACAGGGGTATCGGGGAAGTCCAAGCTCTCCGAGAGGAGAGGCGAGAGGTAACCGGACACTGCCTCCTCCTGGAACACATCCTCCTCCAGGACGTCTGTCTCTGCATCAGCTACAACTGACACAAACACACACAATACGGTAGCACGTGGGAGAAAGGTCTAAGCTTAGCTGCTCTTCAAAAATTAGCGCACTTTTAGAAGAGATTATGGCACGAGAATAGACTGGATACTTTTTTTGATCATCTACTGCTGAATGCCCCAAAATTATTTATAATGGTTTATAAAGTAACCTTTTCTTCACATAACAAAACACAATGTCTCCATCCCTCACCTGGTACATGCTGTGACTGCAGATAATGCACAGCCTCCTGGTACAGGTCCATCGATGAGCACGGAAGTCTTCCCCTCACAGTGCAGGCTGAGATCTGGAGAGGCAGCGAGCAAACGCACAGCAGAAAACTTCCTCTTTCTGTTAAAGATGCTCAGAAGGGGAAAATACAGCTTCCTGTCTGCGCAAAACCGAGTAAAAGCCAGTGAGAACTGGCACCTGACGTTTGATTCCCACATTGGTAGCCTACTTCACTTCCTCTAAATGTGGTTGCTACAGAAACCTCACCACAACAGTTCAGTTAGGTCAGTGAAATGATGGCTAACTGGTTGCTTCATACGCGACCATTGTTTTTTTAAATTTACTACATAATAACAATAAAAATAATGATATAATGATCAGGGCATAGATTTTTCTAACCATTATCAGTTTTTGTTTTAACCATAAAGCATGTCTAAATCAGTCAGAGTTTAATTGTAATAATCAGTCTCCATTAATGACATTTAGCTACCAGGAGAAAATAGCTGGTATAAATAGTAGGCTATATAGCATTGTATAGACAGTTTAACCTATGGAAATCAAACAATAGTAGGCTACTAGCTTAACCTTTAAGTGTAGTATTAACAAATAAAATTACATTTATGAAGTATGTAGCTGCCCTAGCGTACACACACACACACACATATATTTTTATTGTTGTTATTTTTAATGCAGGCCTATGTATGTGTGTGTCCATTAAACTTTAATGATCGTCAACCAAGACCCTCTTTTAATGGTCCAAGCTTCCCTCTACAGTGAAACAGATGTTAACACAGCTTCATTCTTCATTCTTTTGCCTAACTTGAGGTCATTGCTGCTGATACAGTTCACCATTACGCTTAGCACCATAGGCGCTGAGATATTTCCTGTAGGACCAGTGGTTGCATATGTAACTATTAAAGTGACCTGTGAGTGTATATATGTGGCGTGTGTGTGTGTGTGTGTGTGTGTGTGTGTGTGTGTGTCCAATGTCACTGTTAAATGTTGACTTCTGTTTTTGGTCTAACGCTGCCCTCTATAGTAAAACATATGTTAACATAGCTTTGTCTGAGCTCTTTCATTTCTTGTCAACCTGTGTTATTAGCAGGACTTCCTGCATTTTTATCTACTCGTCATATGTCATACTTTCTTCATAGACTTCTTCAGTGCGGAAGACTTCTTGGGAACGCGTCTCAAAGTCTGTGAGGGTGCAATGTCCACCCTCAAATGTCCACCCTCACAGACTTTGAGGCGCGTTCCCGGGAAGTCCATGAGGGTTTAAGGCCCATTTATACTCCTGCGTAGGGTCTGTAGTCATACATTTATACTTGTGCGTAGGTGTGTCCGTCATTCTGAAATAACACAGGCTGTATCACTGTCAAATCGTCAGGTGCGTGAGGGCTCTCTCGTGGACATTTTGAGACCTTTTTAGACGCGTTTCGTAAGTCCGCATTTCTGCAGACTGAGGGAATTGGCCACAGTTCATAGCGGTATGACGTGAAACACGGGGGTTACCGGGGGAAGCGAGAGAAAAATCACGGCAAATCCGCGTTGCAAGAGAATAAGAAGAATACGGTAAACAAACAAGCATCGACACCAACGCTGATGTTAACATTGTTAGAATTGATCTTGAACTCAGAGGAATGTTACGCACTTCGTTTATTCAACTATTTATTTTAGTTTTTGCTTAATGATGCGGTTTTGACCAACAATAGTGTATTGATTATTGACTAATATATTTACCTCTCCTCCACTCTGTAGGGCAAGAGCCTGCAGGACTTAAAAATAAGCCAAAAGCATAAAATAGGGTTGATCTCTTATCTGGAAAAAAACCTGCTCCACAGCAGGTTAACCGTTCAGCGTGAGTTACCATGGAGATCTACCCCGTTAAGAAGTGAACCACAGTCGTGGTACTGTACAGGGTCCCCTCCTGCAATGGGCACTTTTTCTGCTTTCCAAATGTTCAGTCATTAGTGACTGAGTTTATAATATATTCAATACAGCCATGTATCAGTTTTAAATGCCATCCACGTACACAGTCATTCACACACATTTCACCTCACCCTGTCTTCAACACATTAAGTGAAATCACTAGGGACACAAACCAAGATACTGCACACAGAGAGAGAATAAAACTGAGGCAATGTGCCCACAATATGAAATAAAATAGAAACGTCTAGCAGTTTTTAACAATATCAATAAAAAACAGTGACAGAAAACACTCAAAAACACTAAAAAAAACTTTTATGTAAATAAATAATAAAGTAAACAAATAATTGATCATAATTACAATAATAATCATTTGTAGTAGTCTTCATGAAAGTAACCGATTTTTGCAGTTTTACATTTGACTGCCATCCAGTGTTCTCTTGCAGAAAGAGAGAAAATAAATAGAAGGAACAAGTAAGAGGGGCTTTGATTTTTCTTAACCATCGACAATATTCAGAAATAAACACGGATCTGGCATCAAGTTGCTGTAAGTGACACTAATGTGTTCAGTGCTGTAAGGAACCAAAACATTATCTGAAATGTAGGTAATGCTTCATTTTATTGGTCTGGAAAGTTTTCTGAAAAGACGTTCATCATTTGGTACTAATTATAGTATGCTGGGGGGGGAAGGCTTTCCATTTAAACTTAATATTCATAAACAATGTGCTTGTTATTTGAGTCTTTATGCTGAATTGTATGCCTATAGAAAAATTCAACATTTGGCATCAGCAGACCTGCTGTGTACTGCAGACTCTGTGTGATACCCTGTGTCTCTTTCCAGGAAACGTCTCGGAAACTATTGTGAAATTACAGACGAGCTAAATTAAGCCTCAACTCAGAGTGTACTGGTGAGTAAATAATATTTGAACATGGAAATGTAACCTTAGAGGAAGTGCTTGCACTTCAAATGGCCCGACTGAACCAAAGTCTACATTCCTCATTTAAAGCCAATTTATTAAATTCAATTCATTTCAATTTTATTTATATAGCACCAAATCACAACAACAGTTATCTCACAGCGCTTTTCATAAAAGAGCAGGTCTAGACCGTACTCTGTGATGCTATTTACAGAAGCTCAACAATTCCCACCAAGAGCAAGCACTGGGCGACAGAGGCAAGGAAAAACTTCCTTTTAAGAGGCAGAAACCTCGAGCAGAACCATGGCTCAGGGTGGGCGGCCATCTGCCTCGACCGGTTTTAATTTATGGAGAATACAATAAAAGCAAAACCTGCTGTGAGAAGTGCACAGCTTGTGTCACTGCATTGTGGCCCATGATGAGTTTAATCTCCAAAGTTTGCAATCACTAATAGTTCTTTCAGTTTAAAGATAAACATATAAGAGAAATGTCAGGATGCAGATTTAGACCTTTAGCACCAAGTTTTGTTTGTTCCCATATTCTTTTTGTATTTTGCAAGTTGCTTGTGTACCCCACAACTGTGCAGTTGTGTGACAGTAGCAGTTTGGGGCTTCCTGGGCTCCTGTGGCTAAACCTATCACAAGATACCATCTGTTTTTCTTTTCATTAGCTTCATAAGGCTAAGTGTTTGAGTTTGAGTCTGAGTTTGTTCTGGCACCAGTTTGTCTATTATTTTCTCCCCTCAGTTACAGCAAACATAAACTCTGATGACATGAAACAAGCTTGGCTGTCATCATTATTATCGTCAGTATAGCCACCATCACCGCAGATATTCAGACAGTGATTTAACGTTTTAGTGTCTGCAGTCACACTAATAGTTCTGTGAGGCTCTACTTTGGCCTTGCTAATGTTAGCTAAATACTACCATGCTCACAATGACAATGACTTATGTGTGTGTCATGTTTTTACGTGATGTTTGTCCGATTGTTGTTTTGATGTGTTTAGATTGTATATTCTAATATAATAGATATTTTACTAAATGTATCTTAATTTTTTAGTGCTATGTACTATGTAATCTTTTTTAGGGTGACTCTTACCATCTGTCTAGGGACTGCAGATGAAAAATAGCCTTTAGGCTAATTCTGGCATATTGACAGAAATGTTTATGAATATGCACTGTCCCTGTAATAAATAAATTAAAAAAAAAATGCTACCATGCTTATGTTTATTAGGTTCACCATCTTCGTTTAGGGAGTAGCATGCTAACATTTGCTAATTCGCACTAAACACAATGTATAATTGAGGCTGATTTCATTCATTTTGTAGATATTTAGTGATAAACCAAAGAATCTTTGATAAAAACAATTTGACCAGATGATGCCACTAATTAAAAAGTCGGGTGATCACCAAAATGATTACACTTCCTCCTCTGCAGACAATGAATTTACTTTTCTTGGGCCTGCCCATAGGATCAAGTAAACACCTGGCTCCTTAACACACACTCACAAGGAAAGGGCCTCTCGTCATTCAGTTTGTAATCATTAATTTATTATGAAGAGAGTATCTCATACATCACTGTTTCATAGTTATTTGGTCATGCGTGTGTGTGTGTGAGTGAGTGCGTGTCTGGGGTGAGGATGTTCAGGTAGCCATAACACCCTCAGATGTAAATATTATTTTATTTCATTTCATTTCATATCATGCACAAACCTGGTACATTGCACATATTTGTTGTTAATTGTTAATCTTTGTTGTTGTATATTTTTACGTTATAATTTATATGTTTATGTGCACAATACGCTCTTCTGTTGCAATACATCTGCACAACACACACCTGGAATAATGCACATGTAAATATCTGCAACATTGTTCTTTCTCTGCAAATAGTTGTATTATTTTTCTCTATTCTTTTATTATTCTTATATAACTTGCATTTGTCTATTTCATATTTATATATTTCTACATTTATTTATGTCAGCCGTATGTTTGTCTACGTGTAGCACCTTATCACCAAAGCAAATTCCTCGTATGTGTAAAACACTACTAGGTAATAAAGCTCTTTCTGATTGCGGAGATAAGTCTGTGACGTTAGCAAACGCTGGAGGGCTGCATGTTCCAGTGAAAGAGATTAAGAGGTGTTTTGGCAGTGAAACAGATAATCTTTAAAGCTTTTATCAACCAGATCTTTAGAATTAGAAGAGTCACAGTTTTAAATTTTGTAGCACTTTGAATGTATAGTCAATATTATGTTATACGTAAGATATAATATATAAATATAAATATACTGATGACCTGTCCAGGGTGTACACCGCCTTTCGCCCAATGTAAGCGGGGATAGCCCCCCCCCCCCCGTGACCCTGTACACAAGATAAGCGGTTGACGATGGATGGATAAATCTAAATATATAAGATATATAAATATATAGGATTTATAAGATATAAATATTATCTCTATGTAAGATATCCTGAGCTGGATGTGAGCTGCACCCATTTCAGCATCTGTATCTCAGTCTGTATCTGTTTCATCTTGTTCGTCACGTCTGACTTTTATTCTACAAGACGTTTCTTTTGATCTATTCACACTTAGAGACGGTTTTTCTTTCCTTAAGACCAGCAGAAACACAACAGAACTTTATGTGGGACTGGATCTGGTTTTGTGTCAGTACATCTGCCAAGAGAAATTTGTGTTTTCAGACATTTGCTTGTCTATTTGCAAGTTGAGGTCCTGGGATCAGCTTTTGGTTAGGATCCAGACCTGGAAGTTCTGCTATTTCACAATGTGTTTTAGTATTGTTTATGTTTTTGTTTGTTTGTTTGTTTGTTTTTTTAGCTTTTATGTTGTGTTTATGTGCTAATGGGATAATCAGACATCTTAAGCTTTAACATTAGACACTGCTGACTCATGTACCATGTGTCAGATAATGCAAACCGGAAGATGAATGAGGAACTCATAAACCACTACGGAGGTGGCAGTGGTGCAAGTTGAAGAACAATAATGTTTATGGGGATTCTATGTTTTCTAGTTTAAGAACCACTTTTGTTCTAGACTGTGTTGAAGTGATCCAGTAGGCTACCTGACAAGTCCACCTACACAGAGCAGTCACAAGACATGCCGCCCTCCTAATCTCCCTCCCCTTCTTCTTGTGTTTTCCTGACCTCCTCCTCTGAAAGAACATCATCCCTTTCTTTATTTTTTCTTCACTGGAAAAAAATGAAATTTGTACAGCCCAAAGGAAACACAGAGTGCTGCTTAGGGAGAAATTAGATGAGTAGAAGCAGGAGAAAAATCTGTGAAAGAAATATACATGTAACACCAGGTGAGAAGCAAAAAAAAAATCAAAAAAAAATCAAAAAAAAAAAAAATCAATAAATTCGGCGGAAGAGGAGTTATTGGAAGCAAAAAAATAACAATGAATATAATGCATTAATGTGCAGCCACATTATGGTTTACTGTCACTAGGTTTATTATCATTTTGCACTGATCAGGCCAACTGTCCTGGCCTCCTGATTCCATCTCTGTGGAAGCTAAATGTTTACTGATCACCTAACAGCGGTAAATGGAGGCAATATAAGTGATGGGTAGGCTAATTGCAGTTGTAGTTGGAATTACCAATTATTGTGAAAACCATAAGATCTCTCAAAGTGAACTGAATGATTTGAACAATTCCACCTGAGGCCTAAAGTGGGCTCTAGTGGATCGAGTCGGTTCTGAACCAGCCACTGTTCTGTAGCCACAGACCTTGCATCGTTAGGCAGATGCGTTAAAACAGCTGGTCGGTTACTGGCCCACTGTCTTAGCTCGAAGCCTCCCTCTGCTAGCAGACTGCATAGTTTGTCCACGCGCTCCTTGGCGGCTGGCGTGGAGGGAAGGCTTTCTAGGCAGTTGTCCACATGATCCGCTCTGTTCCTTTACATGAGGAATTCACAACAGATTTCATGTGAGCTTGTTACATAACATGGCCAATCGTTACACTAACTCACCACAGGTGACACAAAGTTAGCAAACTGCACAGCAGACTTACCTGGAGAGGACAAGGATGAACCAGATCCTGAATCACGAACTGGTCGAGATGAAACCATAAACCGGACTATAGTCCTTTTGCTTGTTTTATCCTAGCACAACCCTAGTAGTGTAGTAATATCCAGTCAACTCATGGGAGGCAATGTTGCTACCGCCCCCTGCTGGTGTAGCTAGTAAACTGCTTTTAAACTTACAAATATCTGTTTACACATCTCGGCGGGACAGAGTGGACAAAACTCCGCGAATGTGTAAAAACTATTTTGTGTGTATAAATGGATCCACAAATGCGTAAATAACACTTTGAATGTGAAATTAAAATATGTGTGTACAGATTAAATTGTGCATATTTGCAAATCACACTGTATTTTTGTGGATATGATTTTCCATAACACCAATGTAAAAATACATGTTTTGGGTAGTGAGATATTTGTGTATATTTTTTTTACAGATCTTTGCAGTACACGTTGGACAAAATTCCACAAATGCGTAAAAAGGAAGTTACAAATGTGACATGACCTTCAAATTCACAGGAAATGATCCATAAATGTGCAAAACCCATTTCACATGTACAAATCACCCTGTACTTTTGTGGATATGATTTTACACATCACAAATGTACACATTTGTGGATTATCTTCAAATATTAAAGTCCAATTAAAACTGCCATAATTATTACTTATTCTACTTTGAACGCACGTATTCAATGTAGTGATGAGCGTCTACACTGCAAGAAGAACGAGAAGTACGGAGTGACGAAACGTGCTCTGTAGAGCGGTTATGTAGATAGAAATGGCTCATTCTAAGGTAGTGAAACATAAGGCTTCATTATGTAAGGTCTTTATACACCACTGAAAACGAATATGGATACAATACTGCATTTCTGTCACTAGATCCTCAGAAAAATTAGACAATGAACCTTTAACTGAAATAGCAATGTTTTATTGGCCTGAGTGAATCAAAGGTCGGACATGAACCTGACATCATGCAGTATTAACATGCAACATGCTAACATTTATCTCAAAACATCTGGCTTTAACAGTCTTTGATCAGCAACATTAATTCTAAAGAAAAAAGCAAAATCCAGCCACTACAAACAGCAGATCACTATTATAAATGTATGTTGGTGTACATGATGTGATGCAAAACTATGCATTTTGAGTTGTAGGCTGTTGTAGGTATGTTTAGTCAAAATCTTTTTTTCCTTTTATGATTTTAACATAAGAGCATAAGAAAAATGTTGGCAATAATAACATGTCATATGCGCTCAACCAAAACGGTTGCGTCCTATCGAGTCATGACCTGTGTGGTGACCACTGAGGTGCTGACCGGACGGCGGCCTCTGATCTTTACCTCACGATTCATCTGGCACCAAACACACACGTAACACCACAATAATTTGCAGCAGTCATCACAGCACGAGCCCTGCGGGAGAAAGAAGGAGACGAAAGAGAGAGAAGGGATAAAGCCGACAGTCAGTGAAATTAATGACAGGGCAGAAACATAAAGTCTCATAAACATAAAAAATATTGACTAAGCCTACTGAAGATATTGTCGCCACATTGTTTTTATTTAAGGAATATTTACTCACACTAAGATGTACAAGAGCCTGGCTACAGTAGACTGGATTTAAGCGGTATTAATTTTTTACCACGTTTTATAACAGACAGATATGAGGCAACATTTGCATTAGTTTGGAGTCATCTTTGCGTCCAACTGGTGGATTTGAGTCCAACATTTACTCTCCTTTTAGTTCTGTTTTGGTATCCATCCCTGAGACAATGTCTCTGTCTCTTTAGCTACCAAATGCTCTACCATCTTCACCAGCTAGTTGCTAACTTGTTGTTGTAAGAATTGGCTTTATTTTATTAAACTCAATTAAGAGGTCAAGGGTCGATTCCCTTAAATTACAAAAACCTAAATTATTTACATTTTCTCACTCACATCTAGTGATATTATTGCTGGCTGGAGGTAATTAAGAAAATATGTTTTTATATGTTTTTTTTTCTTCAGAATTTGAGTGAGCTGACACTAGAGCTGGATAACAGTGCTGATTCAAGGCAAAAAAAATGTCTCATTCTAAGTAAGGAGTGGAACAGACACTGTGTTGCAATCAGGAAAATGCATATATTTCATTATTATTATTATAATTATTAAAGGGGCATTATGTAGTTTTCAGCAGCCACTAGCGATTGCAACCAGGTGTGTGCTCAAGCGCGTGCTCGCTCGAAATCATGAGCGAGCATAATCAGAAACACAACCACTTTCATAGAAATATCGGCTCAATACTCCTGAAAAAAGGCACAGTGACAACGGATATAGACCGACAGGGAGAACAGACAGAGCTTGAAACTCAGGCAAACTCCCACTGCAACGTTACAGTAATAGTTTTATCAGCTGCATGCAGAACTAATCCATGCTCGTTACATGATAACGTTACATTTACTGCATTTAGCCGACGTGCTACATCGTTAGCGCGCCTGCTGCTTTCAGTAACTATCTTTACTATCTGTGAATCTGTCTCCGGAGGCTCAGCAATGTCTGCACAGCTACATGTATTGGATGATAATGAAACGGTTAGTGAGCTGGACTGAATATTATAATACGATTGTGTCAAACTTTACAACAGTTAGACCGCAGTAAGTAACTTAACTGTAACTAGTGATAGTGGATGGCTCTTCCTCTGGGCCATTTTGTTGCAGTGTTTTATGTTATGTGGGTCACGTTAGTTACAGCAACTGAGGTGGAGAAGCTGTGTACCTGAGTAAAGTTATTGGTAAAGGCTGTATATAAAAACCACAAGAAACATAAACTGAATGTTACGAAGCAAACAGCGGCAGGTCTGAGCTACTGTAGCGTTAGCTGGCTGCTCCTGGCTGCATCACTATAAGCTAACGTTAACAAATCGCTCCACATTTGCTTTTTATCATTACATCCTTTCTGCAGGCTAAATCAACAGTGGTACACAGGATAGTAACACGAGTTGCGTTAGTTGGTGAAGTAATATGGAAAGCTAACGTTATATAACATTGCACCGGATAACATTAGCATCTGCTCAGCGCTAGCTGGCAAGCTAACGTGACTTTCTCTGTGTTTCTCCAGCTTAACTTTGTTATTTCTCGACATCATCTGAACCTGTTTGGTCTGATGGGCAGACATAAACCTTTATTGTTGTTTTGTATCTTTACGTGGAGCCTGTGTTTTATGGTGGACTGCTTGTCATTAGCTGCCGTGTTGTCGCTGATGCAAGCAACGGAGTAAACAGGTGTGTGCTTCATTTCAAAGTGAGATTTGAGCCCATTGACAACTTACATATAGTCCCCTTAATAATAATTAATCTGAAAAAAAAAAATTAAGTCAGCCATAACTGACACTTCAATTGCGCACCCACTCCCCCATTTATACCACCCTCCCTCCCCATCCAGCCTTACTGGGATCCCGTGGCGCTGTCTAATCTCAGAGCGGAGGATGCAGGACACCACACAACAGACGTCCATGGGTGGAATGCAGAAACAGCACCAGCCGTGTTTAGAGGCTGTCTGACACTGCATGCAGGGGAAGCACCAAAGGGCGCTGCAGCCTTGAGGGCAGAAGAGGAGAGGGGAAAAAAAGAATATATGACTTGATTTAAGACATAACATTAAGGCATACTGTAAAGTAAGAATACTTCCAGGACTCCTTGTTCTTCTTTAAGCTGAAGATAGTTCTGAAAGACTTTCGCAGTATGTTTGGGGATTGTTGTCAAGCTGCAGAATAATATTTGAGGCCACTCACATGCCTCCCTTATGGTAGTGCACTATGAATAAGTATCTGCCAGTACTTCTTGGCATTGAGGAGACCATATTTCTGACCAAATTCCCAACTCTGTTTGTAGAAATGCAGCCCCAAACTTGCAAGGAACCACCACCATGCTTCACTGTTGCCTGCAGACACTCTTTCTTGTACTGCTCTCCAGCACTTTGGCGAACAAACCTAACTCTGCTTCAGCTAAGTATTTCAAATTTTAAATCATCAGTCCAGAGTACCTGCTGACACTTTTCTGCACCCCAGTTCCCGTGTTTTTGTGCTTAGTTTAGTTGCTTGGTCTTGTCTCCATGTCGGCGGTATGGCTTTTTGGCCCAAGTCTTCCATGAAGGCCACTTCTGACACCAGACCTCTTTCGGACAGCAGATGGGTGTACCAGGGTTCCACTGTTTTCGGCTCGATCTGAGCTGATGGCACCGCTGGGCATCTTCTGATTGAGGAGTGAAGTAAGCATGACGTGTCTTTCACATTCTGCAGAAAGTTTCTTTGGCTGACCATGGTGTCTGTGGTCCCCAACGTTGTCGGTTTCTTTGTGCTTCAACAAAAGAGCTTGAATAGCACATCTGGAAACCCCTGTCTGCCTTGAAAAGACCTTGCTGATGCAGTATAACTACCATGTGTCAACAGTAAAACGTCTTCAGCAACCTCACCTTGTTAGCTGAGTTTGGCTGTACCTCACCCAGTTTTTTTCCTCCCACACAGCTGTTTCTGTTTCAGTTAATGATTGTGTTTCAACCTACATACTGAACTTACTATCATTAGCACCTCTTTGGTATAATTGTTTAATCACACACCTGATGATAGTACAAGGGTACCTAGAAGAACTGATGCTGTTTTGATGGCATAAGATGGTCACACCAAATATTTGATTTAGATTTGTCTATTGATAAATATAATCTATTAACATTTCTATTTTCGATAGCATTCTGACTTTACAGCATTTTCTCATCTCACACTTGTTTTGATTTCCCTAAATACAATGACCAATCATGTGACCCTGTCCTCCCAGGTCTTCAACCTAATTTAAAGAGGAACTTTAAATCTAAAGTTTCACAGTTGCATAAAAATCAGTTTACCCGTCATGTAGAGTGCTACTCAGAGCCAAAAATGTTTGCTGCTCGTTAATCTTATTTCTTTTCAGCACACAGTAGACTAATATCTGAGGGTGACTCAGATGAGTGTATCAACATTTTATGGACTTTATGTTGACACTGTTTTCTACCTAAAAAAAAAAAAATAGTTAGGACAGTTTGTCCAGAAAAGAGTTTCTGGTAGTCTTATCTTCACTTCAGACTCTCTGACTGCTATTGATCCTTAATGGCAAATCTGCATCTATTCCAAGAAGTTGTTTTGTCATGTAATATTGCTCACTTAGCTTTGACACCACTGATCTGCTTAATAAATGTCAGGATTTCAAACTGATCAGTGACTGTTTGTCGAGCAGAGTTGCGAATATTACCTCTACCACTAATATTTCTCCAATGATGGGGAAATATTTAGGTCTGTGTTGATGAACAACACAAACTGTTGAGCAACATCAGTGATGGGTTGACTTACAGGTGCCCATGTCACTGCAGCAATCGCAGAGGCCGGTGCTCCATGTCCCAATGTTTTGGGTGGTTTGGGTCACCATCATCACCTGTGCTGGCTGGTGTTGGACGGCCATGCCTGACGGACACGAGACATAAATGGAGAAACCAGGAAGGGCGTCAGGGGATTGCTCCATACACAGGAAACACTGGATTATGATCAATGCTTTTCAGTGCTTAGTTAAGACAGGAAGAAGGTCACAGCCTGTTTTGAAGCTATACTGTCCACGATGTAGCGACTGTAACTTGTATCTCAGTGTTTTCTGGTTAATGCAAGTGACAACAAAGACCAAGTGTTCTTTACATACCTAATGTATGTACATGACTACATCCTTTTGAGCAAATTATATTAAAGAAAAAACAAAGTGTTTGGGAATGCGCTGGTATTAAAAAGCTATCCTTGTGATGGTCTGACAATGCACAAGTTGGATTACAAGCAATGCATGCTGGGACAGGTTACAGCACCTCTATACCCATTAACATTAGTCACACTTTGTTTTGTCATATGAGCAAAGTGAAGGACAAAATGCTGATTTCTTCCTCATCTCTCTTTGACAACAAGTATGGTGACACCACAGCCCTTAACCCCAAACACCACCCTTTGATTGAACAGGAAAGCCAGCTGTGAGCCCGGAAACAAACAGTCCTCCCCGACCTCACTAATGCTGCTGTGAGTGAGAGCAAAACCCAGCAGACAGTAGACTATCACTCAATTTTGCCCAATGTTGTTTTCAAAGTGCCTTGAGGGGGTTCCAGAGGGTCCCAAGTGAAAAGAAGAATCATTTATTACTACTTTACTACTACTTTATTACTAGACTATTATTCCTTCTGTAAGTAACATAATGACAAAATGTATTAGTATTTCGGTCTAGGGGTTTATGCGCTTTCTGTAGTAAAACATCTTAAAGCAAAGATCCTGTCAGATGGGGGTCTGTGATCTAATTTGTGTCTATTTAGGGGGGGTCCTTGACATCAGTGCTGACTACTCTCATGCATGAGAGCATGTGTGTGAGACTCCAGCAACTGACAATTTTCACACATTGTTTGCCACAGATAAGTTTTGTCATGCAGTGCAAACCAACTGATAGATAACATTGCCTTGCAATTCATTTCAGCCCAGCTGAAACACCGCTGCATGCCGTGATAGTAATCAAGTGGACTCACTCTTGTGCTGTGAGTTTGTGACAGGCTGATAATAACTGGTAGAGTTTTGCGATAATTTAAAAACTGAGGCTCAAAATTGCTCTTTTTGGACCCAAGTCACTGCTCCAGGATGTTTCCCACTGAAGCACCAGTAAGTTGTACTTTATCAGAGGTGCTTAATTTAACATGTGGGTGGCTCTGTGGTGAGATTTCTGCCTGAAGTGTTTTCAGTTAGTTTGTTTTTTGTCTCACCCATTACAGTCCCACACGGTTTTTTGTCTGTCAAACAGTCTGAAGAGGGTACTACCATAACAGCAGAGCAATAATGTAATGCACAGCAGAGTAAGGATAGGGCAGATAGACTAGACTTAAAAACATTATGAATTTCCATTAAATGATGATGTTATTCTCGTAATATTATGACTTTTTCTCGACATGTCAGAGAACACAGATATTTATTTTTTATTATGCTATTTATGTTTTTAATCTGTTTTAAGCGTTCATAACTTCTGGTTTTACTTTAAAGTGTCTTTGAGTGTCCTGAAAAGCGCTATAGAAATAAAATGTATTATTATTATTATTAGTGAGAGAGATTGAATGTGCAGAAAGTTTTGAACATGAACACAAAACCTGCTGAAAAACAGGAGCAAATAAAGAAATTTTAACAATTAAAAATAATTAATAATCCTAACCCATGCACGAAAGCATATGACACATACATACACATACAGGACTAGAATTTTATGCAAAGTTTCGTGAGTTTTCCAGCACGTTTAGGCTGCCAAAAATGTGCTTCATCTGCAGAAAGAAGAAGAAAAGAAATAAAAACAACAAAAAACAATAGGTTCCTTGTATGTTTCATGTTCGGGCCCAAATAAAATGGCAGCCTATGCATATGCATGGTGTGTAGCTTATATTTTAAATAGCCTGCACTGTAGCCTACATGTAAAAGCCTAGGGGCAAAAGTTAAAAATTATAACCTATACTATAAATTATGTATCAGTTTCATGGTCTGTATTGGAATTATGTTCAATTTCGTCGTCCCTATCAAATTAAAATAATAAACGTTAAACTTTAAATATAGCTGTTCATGTCCTAAATCACAGCTCCCACACAACTAACTAGCCAAATCTAAAACCAGTTGTTTTCATGTGTAACATTACCATTAACCATAGACTGTATAAAAGAAGTGGATGTAGTCATTATGACGTCACCCGTTGATTTGTGGACTGCTGTTATGAAGCCTCAAGTTTGGCCGATAGGGCGCCGCCATGTCAAGTTTTTGCAACCAGGAAGTGCCCGGACCTACCATCTGTAGTCTATAATTGAATTCTCCTAAGTGTGTCTATTACAATCGACCTTATGTGCAGTTGTACCTTTACATCATATTACACAAAAGAAGAGCCCATAAAATACATAGAGATTTGATCTACAACAAGACCACTGTGAAGATAATTAGGCTACAAATCTAAAGCCTACTACACGGCAGACGTGTGTGTGAGTCTGGGTCTCCTGGAAGCAGCGTCCAGCGTAATCCCGTCTGGCCTGCTGCACATGAGAGCCCTGCAGGGGTGGCTAAAATCCAAGGGATTCTCCCCGAGGGGAAATCCGCTCCGTCTGATACGGGTTACGAGCAGATGCCTTCGTTCCCTGTCTGTATGGAGGAAATCTTGGTTCCTGTCCCAAGGTCCCGTGTTGGGAGCAATCTGTCGCCGAACAATTATTTCAACAGACGCCTCACTCACGGGATGGGGCGCGGTCATGGACGGCCGCTTTGCAAGAGGCTCCTGGGAGGAGCATCATTTCTCTTGGCACATAAATTGCCTGGAAATGTTGGCGGTTTTCAGAGCTCTGAGGAGTTTTCTGCCCGCTCTCCGCGGTCGCCACGTCCTTGTCAGGACCGACAACACGGCGGTGGTAGCCTATTTGAATCACCAGGGGGGTCTGCGCCTGCGCCCTTTATGCAACTGGCACATCAGATCCTCCTGTGGTCCCAGCAGAGACTGCTGTCCCTCAGAGCGACATACGTCCCTGGGACCCAGAATCAGGGAGCAGACCTGCTGTCGAGACAGGGGCTGAGGCCCGGGGAATGGAGACTCCACCCCGAGGTGGTGAAGTTATGTGGTTCTCCCTCTCGCCCCCAGCCCCACTAGGGCTGGATGCCATGGTACAGATGTGGCCCTGGCTGCGCCTGTATGTTTTTCTGGAGCGGGTCCGTCAAGACGGTGTCAGTCTACTGCTGGTAGCCCCGTTTTGGCCGGCCTGAGTGTGGTTCTCGGACATAATATCGCTCCTCGAGGGCCCGCCATGGCAGGCCCCCCTGAGGAGGGACCTGCTGTCTCAGGCGGAGGGCCAGGTCTTTCACACTTGCCCCGCCCTGTGGAGACTGTGGGTCTGGCCCCTGAGGGGGCCCAGTTCCTGGAGGTGGGCCTAACGGCGGGGACAGTCGAGATGCTGCTCAGTTCCAGAGCCCCGTCCACGAGAAGGACGTACGGCCTGAAGTGGAATGGGTTTGCCACCTGGTGTAGAGAACGGGCGGTGGACCAAGTTACCTGCCCGGTGACTATGGTACTGGAGTTCCTAAAGCCAGGAACGTTTCTCTGCTGGCCTTTCCCCATCCACACTCAAGGTATATGTGGCTGCCGTGGCGGCGTTCCACACCCCTCTGAGGGATGGGCCTCTGGGGAGGCTTCCACTGGTCGTGCGCTTCCTCCGTGGAGCACGGAGGAATGAGACCCGTGACTCGTTCCAGGGTTCCCACTTGAGACCTGGCGGTGGTTCTCGAAGCGCTGGCTGAGGCCCCCTTCGAACCCCTGGAGTCGGCTGAGGCCAAGCACCTGACCCTTAAGATGGCCTTCTCCTCGCTATCACCTCTCTGAGGAGGGTGGGGGATCTCCAGGCACTTTTGGTATCTCCCGGGGAGGGTCAGAGCCATCCTGCACCCCTGTCCGGGCTATGTCCCTAAGGTTCCGTCCAGGTTGGCAGGGTCTACGGTGCTGCAGGCGTTTCATCCCCCACCTCATGTGACGGCGGAGGACGGGAGACTTCATCTGCTCTGCCCGGTCAGAGCACTGAGTATTTACACTCTGAGGTCTTCCCGGTGGAGGAAAGCAGGCCAGTCGCTGGTGTGTTTCGGGTCCCCCAAGGCTGGGCTCTCCGCTTCTAAACACACGATCAGCAAGGATTGTTCAGACTATTTCCCTGGCCTATCAGGTGCATGGGTTACCTTCACCTATGGCCGTAAGGGCGCACTCTACTGGAGGAATGGCGGCCTCTAAGGCCCTCCTCGTAGGGGCTTCGCTCCAGGATTTGTGTGAGGCAGCTGGCTGGGCCACTCCTCACACTTTCATCCGGTTTTACAGTCTGGACCTTCCTTCTGCACCCGGCACCCATGCGCTCTCCTCCTAGTCATGCCTACAGGTTTCTGCACGCTGGGGGGGCAGGCGGAGGCTTCGGCGTGGAATAGTGGGTATTCTCGTTCCCATAGCGTCGTCACCGACGCAGTTCGAGTTCCCTCGAAGGGGAACGTCTCGGGTTACGTATGTTACCCTTGTTCCCTGAGAAAGGGAACGAGACACTGCATCGGTCGGCCACACCTCGCCCCGCCTGGAGTGCCTTTCTTCATAGCAAAGAGCTAATATGTCCGGTGTGCCGGCGTGCTTATATACGCCTCCAGTTAGGCCGTCACACGCTACCGTTCTAGCAACGCCAATAGGATTGGAGTAGTTTCATTCATGTTTTCAGCCCTGCCACGCCCAGAGGCGTTCCCATAGTGTCGTCACCGACGCAGTGTCTCGTTCCCCTTCTCGGGGAACAAGGGTTACATACGTAACCCGAGACGTTTTTTTACTTGTAGATTAATCTTGGTAATTAAATTCTGTCTCGGATTATTCCCCCTCTCCTTTTTTTTTTTATTGCAATGGACATCATGTGCAGTTGTACCTTTACATCTTAATCATATTACGCATAAAAGAAGAGCCCATAAAATAAATACAATAAGACCACTGTGAAGATAAGTAGGCTACAAATTTACTCAATGCAATGCCAACCAGCCTCCCTGGCTTTGTCATCCACCACGACATTAGATTTAGCTGTTAACTTGTCTTTACATTCATAATTTCCTGACCCTACCAATGTGCATTCCTCTGGAGAAATATGAAGCATGCGCCTCTGCCTGCACGGCCAAACACACCCGTTTTATGCAAACGTGCACTCCAATTAGGTTAACACGGACTAACTTAACCAACATCTTATCCACCTTCGTAGTACCGTTTAACTCCAGTGTAGGTGGTCAGAGGTTATCAACCCTGAGTTTGCCTGATAAAGCTGAGTTACCTCTGAGTAGGTTGAACTCCCTTCATAGTACAGGCCACTCATGTGAGATGCAACACACCGGAGCAGACGGGTCTCAGGTGGCTATTAAAGGAGCCTGTTTGATGATTTGACTCGCTCTCTTCTGCTGGCCTGCCGACTAATTCTGTTTTGTTTGGTTCTTTGTGTTCTACACCCAGACACTCCACTCACACATACACTGCATACATACTGATCTGACCGACACCTACAATTGTAGGCCTATATAATTTTTTAATTAACTTAAACTAAAATACTTAACTAAAATATCTATTATTATTTTCAGCAATAAGTCTATTCGTGAAATTTCCTCACTACTAAATATTCCACACAGTCAACTGTTCAGTTGACTCATATTAGTCATATTATAACAAAGTAGAAGCGATTTGGAACAATAGAAACTCAGCCACAAAGTGGTAGGCCACATAAAATCACAGAGCGGGGTCAGCGCATGCTGAGGTGCACAGAAGTCACCAACTTTCTGGCAATAGCTACAGACCTCCAAACATTGTGTGGCCTTCGGATTAGCTCAAGAACAGTGAGTTTCATGGAATGGGTTTCCTTGGCCGAGCAGCTGCATCCAAGCCTTACATCACCAAGTGCAATGCAAAGCGTCAGATGCAGTGGTGTAAAGCACCTTTGGGATGAATTAGAGCAGAGACTGTGAGCCAGGTCTTCTCATCCAACATCTGCGCCTGACCTCACAAATGCGCTTCCAGAAGAATGGTCAAAAATTCCCATGAACACACTCCTAAACCTTGTGGACAGCCTTCCCAGAAGAGTTGAAGCTGTTATAGCTGCAAAGGATGGGTCAACTCCATATTAAACCCTACGGATTAAGAATGGGATGTCATTAACCTTCATGTGCATGTAAAGACCGGCATCCTAAAAGTTATGGCAATATAGTGTATATTGTGCATACGATAAAAACATTTTGACAACATAAATAAAGTCAGAAACTGTAGGCTACAGCTCCAGGTGGGCTGATGCATTAACATGCTGTTGGACTCAAAGGTAAAAGGTCATCTTCTCCAGTCTATCTTCTTCATTCCGCCTGTCACTTCCTGTGTCATTCTGAATTCTCACCCAACCTACAGTTCAGTTCAGGTCTCGCATCTAAAAATGCCAGGACAAAACAAAAACATTTTGTGTACCTCTGCTCTACAAGAGTCCATCTTTACATAGTAATAAACTAATTGGCTAAATAGGTATACCTACAAATATTACCTGTTTAGCCAATACAACTATGATTTTTCTTCATTAATCAATTCAAGAATGCATAGATCATCAATATAGTGATAACTTGCATTTAGCCAAAAAAATAGCCTACACATTATATATTTTATTAAATTCCTACCAAGTATTCACTATTTGCTACATTAGTCTGGACAGACATGGATGTAACCTGCAACTTGACAGGTTGACAGAGGCATACAACCGTGGGGCAGTTATTCTAGTTTCGAGGAAAGACAGCTATTTTGCATACCATTTCAAACTAAATGACAAATGATCTAAACAAATATGAATGTGAGGGCAGCATAACAACACCTGCACGCCTGTTGATGCAGGGAGGCAAAATAAATAAGACCAAAACTGAGTACTGAAACTAGTGCTATGGCGACCCTGTGAGGCTGCATACATGTGGTGATAATTAAGCCTATAAAACTTGTTGGACGGATGAAAAAAAATGAGAGGCAGACTGCTGCTCTTAATGTGTGTTTACAGACACTGCTTGACTGATGCCTCCCTCTGCTGTTAGCTTTGTTGCAGCCAGGACAAATGAAATGTTTACTACTATAACAACAAATCATAACCCCAGACTGACACATCCCAGCGACCTTGACTTCTCCTATCTGCATGACCCTACAGAATCAGAATGACCTTTAATCACCAGGTATGTGTTCATATATATGGAAGTTGATTCTGGTTTTACATTACTCTCAGTGTACAAAACAAGCATGAACAAACAGTGGCCTGTACTATGAAGGGAGTTCAACCTACTCAGAGTTAACATGGGGTTATCAGGCAAACTCAGGGTTGATAACCTCTGACCGCCTACACGGGAGTTAAATGATCCTACGACGGTGGATAAGATGTTGGTTAGTTGAGTTAACTTAATCAGAGGTAGTGCGCGTTCGCATAAAAGGGTTGTGTTTTTTCACAACGGCGCATGCTTCGTATTTCTCCAGAGGAACACACATTGGTAGTGTCAGGAAATTATGAATGTAAAGACAAGTTAACGGCTAAATCTAATATCGTGGCAGATGACAAAGCCAGAGAGGCATCGCATTGAGTAAATTTGTAGCCTACTTATCTTCACAGTGGTCTTATTGTATTTATTTTATGGGCTCTTCTTAAATGCGTAATATGATTGATGATGATAAGATGTAAAGGTACAACTGCACATGATGTCCATTGCAATAGAAAAAAAAGGAGAGGGGGAATAATCCGAGACAGAATTTAATTACCAAGATAAATCTACAAGTAAAAAAACTTGAATAGCCTATTCTCTGACAGTCACACATTTATGAGAGAAACTTCACTTTGCAAGGCTGCAACCTCACACACACACACACACACACACACACACACGTCTGCCGTGTAGTAGGCTATGCATGCACTGGAATGTTAGATTAAACTTTGCAATCGGATTTAGCAGTGAGGAAATACTCCTGAGTTTAGCTCACAATCGCTATCATGCTCCTTAGAGACTTTGCCTTGGATTCGGCGTATTCAGAAGAAAACAGAGTGATTTTCGATTTTTTATGACCGTTTATTCAAAACATTATGCATATAAATATAATGTACAAACTTTCATTTGAATGTATGAGCTTTGAAAATCAAACGCTTTATAAAAATTTAACCTCTGACATTTTCATTATAAACCTTTCATCACTTTTAAATACTTTGAATGCATTTTCTGTGAGTAGTAATAAGTAGTAAATAAATGTGATCTTCAACCAAAAGTACGTTACTTATCTGACAAAAGACAGGCGTGTCTTCTTCCATTGCACTGCAAACAACAAGACCAGCTTTGTACTCTACACCATCAACTTTAACCCAACTATTTGAGAAAACATCTTATGTCAACATCATTTCAAGCATTTCATTGTTGACCACATTCTCCCAACTAAACTAAAAATACTAAAAAACAACTAAAATACTAAATTTCTAATGAATGTTTTCAACTCTTAACCATTTTAAAAAGACAGCTTGAGAGGCACCTGGCAGACGGGTGGCCCTGAAAATTCAAACATTAGAACCAATCAGAAGCATCAGAACAGCAACAAACTTTACTGAACGGCTGTGGCTGGAAATGACAAAGGAAGACATTTTGCACATGAAAAACATGCAAAGCAAACAAAAAGAATATTATTCAACATATATGGTGATCTATAAACCAAATAAAAACTACCACAGTTACCAGCCAGTGGTGACTAATATTCACCTTTGGAGGATAATGCAACTTACATAAATCAGAGTTTTAGTCACTCGAATTAATGTCATCCAACCAGTGCTATGTGACATTTCTGGTAGGTGTGTTCACAACACTGTCGCAACATAACCGAGCAACCGCAACATAATGTTAAAATCAGGCATGCAAACTGGTCAGGGGTAAAAAGGTGAGAAGGATACGCAAGCAGAGAAACACACAGCAACAGTGTAAGAGGGGTCTGTTTTAAGCTTACATGTGTAGATAATGAGCAGTTGTCTACTGCAACAAGAGAAAGATCCAAACACAAAAGGGCGTCACTTTGTGTTGAAAAGAGGTGGCCATAAGGGCTCAGATTGGGCGTGTGACGATACACTCAGTTCACCAGACGTGATGATACACACAATATTGCTGTCACGAGAATGAAATGCGACAATATTTTAACAGTACTTTATAGAAATCGTAAATGCTGAAATATACGAGTTGGGAGCTGTGGCGGTCCGACCTTCATTTTGAGCATTAAACTCTTAATTTCCTGCATTCTGGATCATCACAAATCATGTAGGTGATGCATTTTCCTTTAAAATTATTTTCCAAGACATTTTACTTCTACTGTCATTTTCCAGGTGTTTTCCATGACTGGAAAATGTTACAACTTGTTTTCCAGGTTTTCCAGAACGTGTGGGAACCCTGATAACATTTACCAGGAGCTACTGCATTTTAATGGTTCAGTGAGTAAGTTTTAGTGACATCTAATGGTGAGGGTTGTCCCATGTACACTTTATTTCTCTTTTTGTAAGAAAGATTTAAGGAGGAAAAAAAGATTCTGATAATTCCAGTACCACATAGATGCACCGCTCCCCCCTCCATTTCCAAGTGAGTAGGAGAAGCTACATTGGCCAACACGCTCTGTCGGCTTTTGTGCTAAATAATACGTTTGGACGTCTGTTTGTAATAAACCAGACAACTACTACTTCTTGTTCTTCTTCCTACATCCATCCATCAACCGCTTATCCTGCGTACAGGGTCACGGGGGGCGGGGTACACCCTGGACAGGTCTCCAGTCCATTGCAGGGCCACACATAGACAGACAACCACTCACACCCCAACCTAAGGACAATTTTGGAGACACCAATTAACCTAGCCTGCATGGTGGGAGGAAGCCGGAGCACCCAGAGAGAACTCCACACAGAAAGGCCGGGGTTTGAACCCACGACCTTTTTGCCCGCGACAGTGCTAAGCACTGCACCACCCTGTTCATACTACATATTCAACGTAATGACGAAACACTTTCTATAGAGCTTTTTGTCCATTTCGGCTACTATAGAAATGTGGCGCCACAACATGGCAACGTCAATGTATGAGGACTCGCGGTGTATGTAGATAGAAATGGCTCATTCTAAGGTAATGCAGGGAATCTCTCTACTCTGTCTGTCCTGCTAAACGAGCTGAGCAGCGCATCTTGTCTGTCTGTGTCCTGGTTGCTTGCCAGACTGTGATTGAACAATGTTTGAGTAAAATACAACTATTTATTACGTTTGATAAACACCGACTGGCCATGGTGTTTATAAACTGTAGCTCGGAAAAGATAACCGCAGTGCGCATCAAAATGCATCCATATACAAATGCTTGAAATCAAACGCATTCTAGCAAGAAACATCCGTGTGGCCCAGTCCAGATAATACACAATGTGATGGTAATCCACAGGCACACATCATTTGAAATCAAGACAGATTATCTGTTATGGGGTTGTGTGGTGTGGGGACAGAGAGGACCCAAATGCACTGTTCGGAGGGAAGGAGGTTTATTGAGGGAGAAAGGGGTAGAGGGACTGGAGTGGAGGAAGAGGTGGATGTTGGGGTAACACAGGCACAGGGAACCAAGGAGACAGGGGGCCAGGGAGCCGGGGAACACTGGGGCTGAGGAAGCGAGGAGCGGTGGGAGAACAGGGAGGACGGCGTGAGGGAAGTCTGAGGAGGAGAGGGCCGGTGGATGAGCCCAGCCGACTGAACGGAGGACGAGGGTGAGTGAACCTGGGCGGGAAACAGACAGAGAGACAGGGTTAGGGAGGACGGCGACAAGGCACAGGGAAAGTGTGGGGAAAAAAAAAAGAAACATGAAAGCCTGAACACGAAGGAGGCACCGGGTATGAAGCAATGACGATCAAGTGAGGATGGTGTGGAGAACCGGGGTTGAAATACAGGCAGGGATGAGGTTGATTACTGGCAGGTGTGGCAGGCTGACGAGGTGGCTGATGAGGTGCAGGTGCAGGTAGTTGGCTGGGCTCAGGAGCAGAGGGAGAGAGAGCACACAGGGGAGAAAACACAGGGAGGCAGGCAGAGAACAGAAAACCAAGGAAAAGGCAGAATAACTGATAAAAAGGAGAAAAAACCAGGACACTCACCGTCAGCCGGGCTGCCACCACAACATTATCAATCTTTCAGTTCAGAATTAGTTACAACTCTGGACTAATGCACAATAGAAAGCAATGAATTCACACTGACTATTGGCTATTAAAATGTTGATTAGTGGGGCAGACTGGACAATATGGATGCACATCTCAGTAAATAATAAGCATCACATATTCAGCCGAGTCATTTTATAATTAGTATTTTTTATTTGAAAATGTATTGAAGGAATCTGGGGGAGCCAGTTTGAATGGGCCTGGAGCAGCTGTTAACATTGATATCTAGAAAATATCTAGATATAGTTGGATCATCAATCAGTAAAAGCAAAGCTGATCCACATCCAACCTCAGCTAGTACTAGCACAGACCAAGTCCAGAGCAGGTCCCACAGACCCAGGTGAAACACAAGCAGCCAATATGAGCACAGCCAGAGATGTACAGCCAGCATCAGATACAAGCAGCTCAGACCCTAATGAAACAGTTGCTGCTCCACCAAATGATCCAGCAGTTTGTCCTCCAGACAACACACTCTATGAGGACTGAGTAAGTGTGCAGAGGTCTGTTCAAACCAGCAATGGATTTTTCTAGAAGAGTTTCCATTTTCCATTCAGGCTTGTTAAAGGGAGAGGATTGTAGTGAGAATATTGCAGTGTCAGGCGTGCAGCAGACCGGCTCTGTTTTTGCACTGTGAGTCGCAGCCAGTTTGTTTAAACGTCTAAAAACTGAAGCCACCCTTGCGCTGTTGGGACTGTGAGCTGCACTTTATCGGCAGTGCGGAAGCTAACATCTCTTTGGATTTTGGTGAGATTTCTGCCTGATCACAAGTGTTTATAGTTAGTTTTGGTTTCCACCTCCTTGTCTCATTCTTACATACCGAAACTCCCAAACGGGGTTCTGGGTCTGTCAGACGGTCTGAAGGGGAGACTGCACGAGGTAATTTTTTACTTTTAATTGAGCAGGTTTATGCTGGATGTCTTTTTCTTTTACTCAAACATTTTTTGCGTAGTATGAAGTATGAAAATTGAGTACTTCTTCCACCACTGTGCATTTCTGTAAATATTGTTGTGTACCAACAGTGTGGATTTGTGCATTTTATATAAAATAAATCTGGACTACTCCCAATTCCTCTTCTCTCCCTGGGAGAAAGAAAGGAGGGGGGGTTGAAATTGTCTCTCCCTAAGTGCTGTCTCTAAGCAGCCTGATTGTAAAACTGGCCACCTTTGATGCCGCAGCCAGATAACGCAGTACTTGACTGTTAAACTGACAAAGGAACATGGACCAGCGATTAGCGTTTTCCTGAACAGCCTATCAGAATCTTCTTAAAGAAAGAGCAGGAAACCATAAACTGCCCCCCCAGACATGTAACCGTGGCAACTGACCTTCCTCATTGTTTAATCACCTCACATCAAAGAGATACTCTGTCACGCCCAGGTGTGAGAAAATCCAGGACACCAGACAAAGACCTGAACTCCCTTATGCAAACAAAGATTGATGTGCAAGTGTGATAAGCCAGGAATGCGAAAGGGGGACACAACCCCTGCCTTCTTGAGCTAAAACAATATTTCATTATAAACTGTTGTTATCTTTAAATAATAATCCTTGCTAAGTTAGTAGTGGCATTGCCTCTATTTGATTAGTTATGTTATATGTGTTACCATGTTGTTATCTGTTGTTGATATTATTGCTGAAAAGAATCTAATTAAGTTACTTTTGCAGTGTTTTAATTTCAGCAAGGTTAATGACATTCCTTCATTTTATGTGTAACCAATGCTTGTTCACAATGCTTTCTGACACCACCTTTAGAAATGATGGTAAAGAAATGTCATGCTATACTCTATTAATTGCCAGCTTGAATTTAAGGTTAAGTAACCAAATTTCCCAGTTCCTGAGCAAAGATTGTTTTAGGATTAATCAGAGCTATCCCCATGTAACCTGAGCTCCCCCAAGTGGACAAAATAAGTATGTGCCATCGTCCGAAATGCCGTTAATGTATAAATGTCACTCGGTATTTATCATGACCAATAATCTGGCAATTGTTTCCCTTATCAAGTGCTTAAAACTAAGAACGGTACAACCGTTTGACAAGTGAGGTTTGATTGTGGGAAGATGTCTGATTATAATACGCGCAAATAGATTTTCTTTTCGTTTTTATAGACATATTAAAAGCTTAGAAAGACAGTCCCTCAGAAAACCGGAAACAGCCCGCCCCTCTGGGAAACGAAGGACTGCCCTCTGGGAACCACGCCCCAACAGACAAAACAGCGACACACGATGTTGTTCGCTCTCTCTTGACGCTTCCCTCTTGTCTGCCGGCTTGTTCCTGGGCACTTCAAGGGCACTTCGGCACGAGCCCGGCACACGCCCCCTCTCCCGGCAACGAACGGCCTTTGTTTCGTTTGAAGCTACACACGTTGGGTATTCATAAATGTATTAAAAATCATACATAGCTTTAGACCTGCTACAATATATCCTCAAATATTACACACCTAACCGTTAACAGCTAGTGAGTTTATAAGAAGGCTGTGCCTAAATATTCAATTCAAATGCAAATATAAATCGTGTATAGCATAGTCTACAATTTAACCTATGTAAATCAAATAAATAGTACTAGCTGAACCTTTAAGTGTTAGGTTAATTATTATATTATACTCCTACCTTTCTGACAGACACCAATACATTTCGATAAACAACTGCAAATTCTCCACTGTCACAGTCTCGATGGTGTCCCTCAGGGCTTAGTGCTTGGTCCCCTCCTCTTCATCATCTACATCCCGCCATTTGGACAGGTTTGTTAAATGCCAACGATAGGGGCGCTATTGTAGGATACACTCATGCCACCCAGGTCCGCAACCTTGGGACCATCTTTGACCCCACCCTCTCCTTCTTGCCCCACGTCAACCAGGTATCAAAAATTGCCTTTTTCAACTTCGAGGACATTACCTGCCTCCAGCCATCCTTGTCCTTTACTACTGCAGAAATAACCAACCATGCCCACTTCCAGACTCTACTACTGCAACAGCATCCTCTATGGTTCACCTTGTGGAATATTGCCAGCTGAACTTCATAGAATCTGTACACATAAATGTTCCAAACCTACATGGCCCTGTGTAAAAAGTGATTAACTGTCAATCAGCAGTTACTCATACTGCCTCACTAAACTCCTCGTGTACTTGCATCCTTAATGAACAAAGCATTTCAAAGTTTTGCACATTGTTTCAGGAGCCTGTCCTCAACAGAAAAACGACCATATAGGTAGTTTCAGCCACACAAAATTACGGCCCATGTTTACGTTTATTGTGGTAGCTACCTCTAGTGGCTGTACAATGCAAACACATGACAAAGACGGTTAATTTCGGTGGTGATGGATTAGGTGGATGGACAGCATATTAGCTGCTTTTCATCCTGCAGACCAGTGTTCACTTACCATGTTAAACAAGATTTTTTTTTTGATTTAAAAAAAAAATGAAGTTATGTAAAGAAGGTTGCGTAAGTTACATAAGATACGTAGTAGTATTAGCTACATTAGCTTGTTAGCCTTACCATTAGCTAGCTACATTAGCTAGCTGGCTAACTTTGTTACAGCCCCCTGTAGCCCCTTACCCATACCCTAATCTTCACAGGAGTGTGTGCCTGAACCTATGTATAAACTTATGTGATGTAGATAACGAGATTTCTGAAACATAGGTCCAGTTTGAAATTCTCGTTTTGGTAGAAATGGGCATATGCCACCGGTTGGGGAGCTATTGTAGGATACGCTCATGAGTAGTATTTGAAGGTTGGTTAAAACGACCTATGTTGTTGTTGCGGTTGGAGGACTTGTTGGTTTCAGAGTCAAAGCCAATATCTGTCTGATACCCACACCAACGACCTGGCCAATCATTTCAATCAGATTTGCTTGTCCACATTTAACATTATTAAGATTACAGAAATCAGCCCTGGATGTACGACAACATTCGCAGCTGTAACAGAGAATGCAGGAAAGCTGAGCACAGATATAAAAAAAATTCAGTCTCCAAGTTCATTACACTATTTTTCTGAACTCATTTAACTACACATCAACATAATCCTAGATTTTTAGTTAAGACTGTGGATCAGCTGGTAAACCCAGCCCCTCCTTGTGCCTCAAATGAAAGCGATGATGATTGTGAATTGGTTTTATCTTATTTTACTGATAAAGTTATAAAAATTAGAGCCTCTATTGCCCCCTCTTCATCTTACTCAGAGGTCCCTCACCAGCAACAAGACAACAGTATCACAAATGAGAGTGTCTGCCAGCCCACTTGACATAGTACCAACAAAGTTTTTACTAAAAGTAAAGGATTCCGTTGGGCCCTGTTTGTTTTGTGTTTTTACCAGCTCCTTATCTACCAGTTGTGTCCATGCTTATTTTAAAACTGCTTGTGTGAACCCACTATTAAAAAAGCCTGATCTGGAGTCCAAACAACTGCCCTGCACACTGGAAAATAGCAAACTATTCAACAAACTATTGGATTTCCGGATGTACTACAGCACTGAGGCTGCCTTGCTTAAAGTCACCAATGACCTTTTAATATCTGCTGATGACGGCATGTGCTCAGTCCTAGTACTCCTGGACCATAGCTCTGCATTCGACACTGATCACAACATCATGTTAGACAGACTGAGGCACTGGGTGGGGACCTCTGCTACTGCTTTATAATGATTTTCATTGTACCTGTCCAATAGGAGGTTCTGTGTCTTGGTGAATAAATATGTCTCTTCATTTTGTTTCGTTAAATATGATGTTTTATTTTCCTTGTATATGCTTCCCCTTGGACACATTATTGAGAAAAATGGTGTCTCTTTTCATGTTTACGCTGATGACACACAGATGTACTTCCTGTCAGATCCACAGACCCTGGGGTGCTGAGTTCACTTACAGACTGCCCCTTGATGTCAAAAATTGGATGTCAAATAATTTCCTCCAGCTGACAAAACAGATCCTGGTAATTGGGTCCCAGCAAATGGCCATCTGCTGGTTCCCTGGTGAATCACGTTAAGCCGGTTTCACAGAATCTTGGCATCTGGTTTGACAGTAAATTAAGTTTCGCGCAGCACATCACAAAGATTGTGCAATCGTGTTATATATAAAATATGATCAATGTTAACTTTTGACACTGAGATTATCTTTTATTCATGCCTTTATCGCATCACACCTGGATTACTGCAGCAGAATTTTTACTTGCTTTACCCAAAAATCTATTGATCGACTTCAGTCTGTCCAGAACTCAGCTGCCAGGCTTTTAACCAGAACAAAGAGATATGACCAGATCACCCCTGTTCTATCTTCATTACACTGGCTCCCAGTATGTTTTAGATTAGACTTTAAATTTTTATTGATTACTTTTATAGCTCTTCATGGCCTCTCTCCACTTTTAGTCCCATATGCACCGGCACGAACCTTGAGATCGAGAGGCAGAGGTCTGTTGTCTGTTCCAAAGTCTCGACTGAAAACTAAAGGGGACAGAGCATTGGCAGTCGGGGCACCCGAGGCCCTGAAACAGCCTGCACGAGGAAATCAGGTCAGTGAATGAGTCGGTGAACTCCCTTTTTAAAACATACTTTTGTAGGAGAGCCTTTCCTGATTTTAGTTGTTTTTTTTTCCTTTTTAACTTCTTAAGTGTTTTCTTGCTTTGACTGTGTACATTGTCATCTGTTTTATTGTCTTTGCACTTATGAAAACACTTTGTAACATGGTTTTGAAAAGTGCACTGTAAATAAAGATTATTATTATTATGTGTGATGATATTATTCCCATATCAGTCATGTGATCCATTGTTAGCATAAAAACATTGATTATAGCAGCTTAGTTTGAAATGGACACTATACAAACTTCTTAGTAATATCTTGCAAATTGTATTTATTTTCTATACTTCTCTTACTTTCAGAATATCTAATATATTAGAGCACTTGAAGGTACCTTTGTAACCAGATTTTGCCTCCTGCAGGGGGCACTTTTTCTGCTTTAGTGAGTGAGATACCCAGTCCAGCTATGAATCAGTTTAAATGTCGTCATCATTTATAACTGATGACTGTTACCGAAACTGTGTGTGTGACACCTAAAACTTTTAAGTAGTAAATAAATCATTTTAAATCATAATTATAGTAATAATCATTTGATTTGTAATAGTCTTAAGAAACTAGAAAGGGGATCATTACAGTAACATGGAAGGGTTTTTGCAGGCTGAATGAAACAAGATTGAGGAACTGAAAGGACAGATTAAAGTGACACGTTTTTTAAAATCTCTGTACACTGTGTCTCGGAAATTATTGTGAAATTACAGACAAGCAAAATTAAGCCTCACCTCAGAGTGTACTGGTGAGTAAATAATACTTGAACATGGAAATGTAACCTTAGAGGCCCGACTGAACCAAAGTCCACATTCCTCATTTAAAGCCAATTTATGGAGAATACAATAAAAGCAAAACCTGCTGAGAGAAGTGCACAGCTTGTCTCACTGCATTGTGGCCCATGATGAGTTTAATCTCAACATAGTCTCTGTGCTATGATGAGCTCTAAATCCTGATCCTGCTACAGCTTTTCACAAGAGTGATAATGATGGTAAGTTTGTAAGACAAAGCTTTAGCAAAGATTTTACAAAGTTAAATTTTGGAACTCTCTCTTATTTTGCTGCATGCTGCAATAGGATCTGATGGTCAATGGTATCAAATGCAGCACTAAGATCTAATAAAACCAGTACAGAGACAAGTCCTTTGTCTGATGCAATAAGGAGGTCGTTAGTAATTTTCACCAGTGCTGTCTCTGTGCTATGATGAGCTCTAAATCCTGACTGAAAATCCTCAAATAAACTATTGCTCTGTAGAAAGTCACACAGCTGTTTATCAACTGCTTTCTCCAGAATCTTAGAGAGAAATGGAAGGTTAGATATAGGTCTATAGTTGTATTATTATTATTAAAAAAAAATATATATATATATATATATATTATATAAATGCATTATTGTTGTTGTTTATAATATTTCATATTTATATATTTTATTACAAATAGGTTTTGATGAAAGGCCTAGCATCTTTGATATATTGAACTTTCAAGCATGTTGGGTCCAAAATTCATGAATTTAATCAAGGACATACATAAATACATATGTATTATGTAAACATTGCCTGCTTTTATCCTTTTAGCCATATCCAGGTACAAATATGAAGGGTTTTGTTTTTACCCAATGACTGAATGACCAATAATCAGATGACATTTCCACAAAATGGTTTCTTCTAAGGCAAACTGACAAAAAGTGAAAACCTACTTGTAATAAAATGTATAAATATGAAATATTATAAATAACAACAATAATACATTTACAATAATCATAAATGGTATTTTAAATGACATATTCATTGGTAGTGTAGGTACTGTTTTCGTTTATCTTGACGATATCCTGATCTTCTCCCGCGACCCTGGCCAACACACAGAACACATTCGTCTGGTCCTGCAGCGGCTTCTGTAGAACAGGCTTTTTGTTAAAGCAGAGAAATGCGAGTTTCACACACCCTCCGTCCAGTTCCTCGGTTTTGTTATTGAAAGGGGGCGGCTCTGCGCCAACCCCTCAAAGATCCAGGCGGTCGCGGACTGGCCCGCTCCCACCTCTGTAAAGCAACTGCAATGCTTCCTCGGTTTCGCAAACTTTATCTGCAATTTCAGCACCGTCGCCGCCCCCCTCACCCGCCTCACTTCCACCTCGGTCCCTTTTGTCTGGTCTCCAGCGGCCGCTGCAGCCTTCTCCCACCTCAAGTCCCTGTTCACCTCCGCCCCCGTCCTCACCAACCCTGACCCCTCCCTTCAGTTCGTGGTCGAGGTGGACGCCTCGGACGTGGGCGCTCCCTCAAAGATAACAAGCTTCACCCTTGCGCCTTCTTCTCCCGCCGTCTTTCCCCCACCGAACGAAATTACACCGTGGGGGACCGAGAACTGCTGGCCATTAAGATGGCCCTAGAGGAGTGGAGGCACTGGCTTGAGGGGGCTGAGCTCCCTTTCCTAGTCCTGACCGATCACAAGAATCTCTCCTACATCCAAACCGCTAAAAGACTGAACTCCCGTCAAGCCCGGTGGGCCCTATTTTTCGATAGGTTCAACTTCTCCCTCTCCTACCGTCCTGGATCCCGAAACACCAAGCCAGACGCTCTCTCCCGACTCCATTCCCCGGACACTCCCACGAACCCCCCGGACACCATTCTGCCCCGCACCTGCCTCATCGCCTCTATAGTCTGGGAAGGTAGAATCTGCTGTTTGCCGCGCCCAGTCCACCCGGCCCTTGCCTCGAGCCTCCTAACCGCCTCTACGTCCCGCCGAGTGTCTCCTCGCTCCCAGGTTCTCCATTGGGCGCACGCCTCCAGATTCAGTTGCCACCCCGGGATGGCCCGTACCCTCTTCCTACTTCGCCAGCGATTCTGGTGGCCCTCCATGGATAAGGACTGTCGTTCCTTTGTGGCCGCCTGTGAGGTGTGCGCCCGTGCCAAATGCTCCCATCAGCCACCCGCCGGTCTGCTCCGCCCCCTCCCAGTCCCCGGTCGCCCCTGGTCCCACATCGCCTTAGACTTCGTCACCGGTCTCCCCAGATCCAACGGGATCACAGTCATCCTCACCATCGTCGACCGTTTCTCCAAATCCGCCCACTTTGTCCCCCTACCCAAGCTCCCCACTTCCTTGGAAACCGCCCGCCTCCTCATCAACCATGTCTTCCGTCTACATGGCATCCCTCAAGACATCGTCTCCGACCAGGGGCCTCAGTTCACGTCTCAGGTCTGGAGAGCCTTCTGCCGCGCCTTTGGCGCCACCGCCAGCCTCTCTTCAGGTTACCACCCCCAGACCAACGGAGAGGCTGAGCTGGTCAACCAAGACCTGGGGGCACACTCAGGTGTGTGGCGTACAGAAACCCAGCCTCATGGAGCTCTCAGATCCCCTGAATCGAATACGCCCACAACTCCCAGGTTTGCGCTGCCAATGAATGTCCCCCTTCATGAGTTCACTGGGCTACCAACTCCCCCTGTTCCCGTCCCAGGAAGCAGAAGTAGCGGTCCCCTCAGTATGGGCCCACTTCCGCCGTTGCCGCCGCATCTGGAGGGAGGCCACGGCCGCCCTGCCAGGACAACAAGTGTGGCTTTCCTCCAGAGACCTCCCCCTGCAAACTTCGTCCAAGAAACTCGCCCCCCGGTTCATCGGCCCCTATCCCGTCGAGGCCGTCATCAACCCCTCCGCAGTTCGCCTGACACTCCCCTCTCACCTGAAAGTCCACCTGGTCTTCCACGTCTCGCGGATCAAGCCCGTCTCCACCAGCTCCCTCTCTGTACCAGTGGCAGCGCCTCCCCCTCCCCGGATGGTCGACGGACACCCCGCTTACACTGTGCGCCGCCTCCTGGACGTGCGACGTAGAGGCCGAGGCTACCGGTACTTGGTGGACTGGGCCGGCTACGGCCCAGAAGAGCGCTCCTGGATCCCTGCCAGTCAGATCCTAGATCCTTCCCTCCTGTCCGACTTCTACCGAGCTCACCCAGACAAACCGGGGGGGTCCGTCTGGAGGCGTCCGTTGAGGGGGGGGGCCCTGTCGCGGTGGCAGCCCGGCTGTTGGTGAGTGTCCTGTTTCTCCTTTCCCTCACATTCTGGTTTTTCCTGTGCCCTCTCTGTGCGTGTGTGTGTGTGTCTCCCTCCTTGCTCCGGAGCCCGGCTGGCCACACACACCTGCACCTCGTTAACCTCCATCCCCAGCCGCCGCACCTGCCAGCCATCAGCCTCATCACAACCAGTATATCTACCCCGGCTTTCCACTCCATCCTCGCTCGATCGTCGCAGCTCCTGACCTGGTGTCGCCGCTTCGTTCTGGCTCTTTCTAAAATTCCCTCTTGCTTCACGTCCCCATTGCCTACTAACCCTGTCTCTCTGTTTCCCCCTGCCAGGTTCACTCACCTCTGCCTCCCAGCTCGGCCAGCCGGGCTCGCTTGCCTGCCTCCTCCTCTCGCCGCCTCCACGACGCCCTCCGGCTTCTCCTCTCGCACCCCACCTGGACCCCAGTCTCCGCGCCCTCTCCTATCCGTCTGCCAGCCTCCCTCAAGCCTCCAGCCTAAGTGCCCTCCGTTCCTCCAGCTTCCTCATCAGCCTCTCCCCCTCCTTCCACCCGCCCTCGCCTCGAACCCCCTTCTCCTCAATAAACCTCTTTTTCTAACCCTCAGCGTTGCATTTGGGTCCGTTCTGTCTCCCACCGTTACAGGTAGTTTCCTTTTAGTAGTTTGATTCAGGAACCAGAGCTTTAGGTATGAACCCACCCTTGAGGATTATTGTAGAAATTTGTAAAGTGATGCATATGAAGAATCACAATTACTTAACACCAAAAGGACATTTTTACCCTCTGTAAATATAATATTTGCTGCTTTGCACGTATCAAGTTCCAATAGACTGTATATTGGTGAACCAAAGATTTTAAAAAGTTAAATTAAAACACTTAACTACCACCTTCACTGAAATAGCATTCTTACAGAAGAAAAAAGACTATTACTTATTATGTTTAAAGTTAAGCATTCATGAATGCAACATTTATTTATTAAAATACTCAGCTTTACATCTCACACCAAGCCACATAAGAGGGGAAAAGGCTTCACTACATCTGGCACATTTTCCAAGGCTGGTACTGCTGAGGAGCCCTCCTCAAGTTGACCGTTGTGCTGACAACAATATTGATTATGAAATGACATTTTCATTAGCAAATTACACTTCTAATTTGGTGAAGAACTTAGAGCTACTCAAGTGCACATGAACATTGAACTCAACATGGATGGCACCAAAATGCACACTACAGTGTGGACCAAACAGTATCTAGACAAATATTTAACACTTTCAGCAGTCTATTCAACTATCTTAAGTCTTGCAGGTTGCAATCCAACAAGTTTGCGGCAACTATTTTCTTCACAAACAATCTGAATTACTTTAAACTTTATACATACATATAAAAAGTAAAACTGGCTTCCATGTAAAAACTATACAGTCTCCCATTTTAGAATCTTATGTTTGTACCTCTATACAAAGTTTTAAAACTAATTTTCTTGATAAATAACAAAGAAACACACAAACAATCAATTTGCACCTCAATTAAAGTGAAGTGAAAAATCAATCCAACCAATGAATTGCACATGCTTCAAAACAAACAACCAAATTAAGCATCTAAATGATTATTAGTATAGATTTGCTTGATACAATGAGTTTTGTTATTTACTTTCAACAGCAAAAATCTATATTTAAGCTCATTAAGTGTCATTGCGGAATTATTCTCAAAGTTATGTATTCACTAAGACTTTATTTTTAAGAACCAAGTTCAAGTGAACAGAATTTATCAGAGGAGGAATATGTACCTGATTCTTACAGTCAGTCAGACTAGTTCATGGGAAAGCACAGCAGGACATTCAAAATATTTGCAACCCTCAGAAGAACTTAATATTAAAATGTTCAACACTAAGACTGCAGTCAACACAGAGTGAAAACACTTGTAGGGAAATGAAGCAAGTACAAGTATCAGAAGTTCAGGCTAAAGCTCTTAATGGAAATACTGAAGACACGTCTGTTAAGGATAGTGCTGAAACTAGTGACGATCAGTACATACAGTCTTTAAACACATCCTTTTTAGTAAGTAATATAACCTACTGCTACATTTGTGGAAAACCAGTCAAAATGTACACGTCATTTAAAAAGTTTTGTTTCTCCACATGGGAATCAAGAAAAGAAACATTGGAATTAGCGTATAACACATGATCAACTATATTGTGGTATACTAGCCTATACATTCTGCAGGGATGGAGAGAGTCAGGCGATTGATTCATTGCATGTAGGCTAAGCAAAGCTACCGTATTTCTATTAAATTAATTAATATATTCTTAATACATGTTTTTATTTTCCACCCCAATATATTAACACCGCTCTGGAAGGCACATCTCTACAGGTATGACCGAATTGAAATGTTTAACTAGCAAGCCGCTTTTAAAGCTATTTTAATGCTAGTCAGTGTCAATATCACCAAACTTTAAATTTAAAATTAGTGTCTTCACTAGTATTTTGTTGGACAGTACAGCTGCTTGTCCCCATATAAACCTATGTCAGTTTGGTCTCTCTGACTCTTGCTCTCCTGCTTTGCATTTTTTTTTGTCACTCAAGCATTTGCCCTTTTCACTTTAGACTGGTATTTGGTCAGATAGGTGCACATTACATATAACTTCACTAAAAATTGCCATCACTTTCATGATGTCCCTTTCCAGATGACTTAATACACCTCCTAGCCAGTTGCTGTAGAAAACTCTGAAGCTAATGAAAATGTAATTAACATTGCTTTGAAGTTTTAGATTTATAATATCCTGTAACTGACATAACACTTGTAGTAAAGTTGTAAATATTTATACATATGTATTGTTAACATCACAGAGTACGGTCTAGACCTGCTCTTTTATGAAAAGCGCTGTGAGAGAACTGTTGTTGTGATTTGGTGCTATATAAATAAAATTGATTTGAAATTGAATTGAAATTGTTTTGGTTAAAATGGATAAGATTTTTTCTTTTGCACCGTGTAACAAGAACACAGACGAGAGGGACAAACAGGCGAACATGAGGAGGGAAGGGCATAAACCCCATGGTAAATACACAATACAAATACAAAAGTATGTGTTTTACTATCAGTTCAGAGTCATAGTGAGCCATCGACTCAGTTTTTAGTGCCACAACAACCGGTGGTACATACTAATGTATTTGTCATGATATGTAATTCTGTTACTCAAAATGCTTCTTCACAGCAGGGGGCTTCTTTGTTGTTCTGCAATAACCTAATGTTGACATGTAAAACCACTGCTGATTGTAATTCAATCCTTCCTGCATGTGCTTCTCAAAACAAGTAAATAGTATGAAGGCGGGGGCAGGATTTTTTAAATGTGAAACTAGAAGTTTTGATGGTGTGATTTGGGGCTAGCTTATCACAAGCAAAAAACAGACTTCTCCCCAAAACTAGATTTTCACATGCTCTTTTCAGTGATGTAGAAACATTGTGGGGCTGAAATAAAAAGTTTTCACGTCTCATAAAACTTGACAAAAGCAGCTCAGAAAGCAGCTCAGAAAATGAGGACTACTGTTGCGTGTCATGTACTAACTCTTAGTAGCAAGGGTAAAATTTGCAACATGTTAACTTACACAATGAAGATTGAGTGTTGCTCCATGCTAGCTAAGAAGGAACTAAGAGGGAACTCTGTGTCATTACATGCCAGCAAACAATGGATGTTTCTGTAATGCAGTCAATAAATAAAATGCAATCCTATAAAATTTAGACTGAAGAAACAAGTACATTGCAAAATTGATAGAAATCTTGTGGTCGCAATAACTGGTCAATTTCATTTCACAATATTTGGGGACAGAATTATTCCAAAGGTTTGGCAAAAGTTGATAAACCTGTTTTAGTGATTACTTACAAAAAAATTTTTTAAAAAAGGATCTTGCTGCTGAGCATTTTAGTCCTAATTTATAATTATGAAGAGCAAATACAAAATAAGATAAAGATGAAGGCCCTTTAAAAAGGCCTACTTCACCATTCCACAAAGGTCATAAAAATGACCAACCACCACAGACAAACCTGAATTCCCCTAAGAGAAAGTTTAAATGACTGCACTAGTGCAATAAGACATTTTATAATTGAACCCTGGATAAAGTACCTTTTGGTGCTAATACTGCAATCTTTGATATTTGTGCATGCATCCAAATTATTTCTGAATAACAGGTAAAACTATAAATTCTGTGAAAATGTTACTAACAATGATGTTAAAATTTCCATTTTTGAAAGAAACAAAAAGTCTTTAAGAGATACAAACACTCATTAGCTGAAAAAAATTCACCGCATGGAGGTCCCCTCTTTGGTGGGTAGATACTGTTCAAGTATCCAAGTGCCCTCAATTTCTTGAAGACAATGTTCTTGTTTTATTTTCACAGACTCCCATCATTGGCCTATGGTAACCCCTCCTAGTCTCTTATCATTGGCTCACGGCTAACTCTGCCCATCCTCTTATTTTGTATGTGACAGCATGTGGGAGATAACTGGTGAGGGGTTGGGGACTTACTTCTGGTACAACCAGATTATTATATAATGTAGTTCCAAACTCTTGTCTGATAAAAATAGGTTCCTGTTTCGAAAACGAACTCTGTCTGATAAAACCAGACCGTTTTTAACAACCGGAGTCTAGGGTTATAGATAACCATAGTTAATAACTGGTCTGCAAGATTACCTGAAGATGCTAATGACAGTTAAAACACACAACTTGACACAGACTCTAGAAGGATTAAAGTTTAAGACTAGGCTACAGCTTTTCACAAGAGTGATAGTGATGGTAAGTTTGTAAGACAAAGCTTTAGCAAAGATTTTACAAAGTTTAATTTTGGAACTCTCTCTTATTTTGCTGCATGCTGCAATAGGATCTGATGGTCAATGGTATCAAATGCAGCACTAAGATCTAATAAAACCAGTACAGAGACAAGTCCTTTGTCTGATGCAATAAGGAGGTCGTTAGTAATTTTCACCAGTGCTGTCTCTCTGCTATGATGAGCTCTAAATCCTGACTGAAAATCCTCAAATAAACTATTGCTCTGTAGAAAGTCACACAGCTGTTCAGCAACTGCTTTGTCCAGAACCTTAGAGAGAAATGGAAGGTTAGATATAGGTCTATAGTTGGCTAAAACATCCGGATCATGTTTGGGCTTTTTCAGAAGAGGTTTAATTACAGCTACTTTAAAGTATTGTGGTATATAGCCTGTTGATAAAGATAGATTGATCATATCTAGTATAGAAGTGCTGCATCATCTTTAAGCAACCTAGTCGTGATGGGGTCTAAGAGGCACGTTGATGGTTTAGATGAAGAAATTATTGAAGTTAGTTGGTAAAGACTGAGGGAAGCAAAACAGTCTAAACATGTATCTGGTTCCCCTTCGAGGGAACTCGAACAGCGTCTGTGACGACACTATGGGAACGCCTCTGGGCGTGGCAGGGCTGAAACATGAATGAAACTACTCCAATCCTATTGGCGTTGCTAGAACGGTAGCGTGTGACGGCATAACTGGAGGCGTATATAAGCACGCCGGCACACAGGACACATTACCTCTTTTCTATTCAGCAGGCACTCTGGCATGTTTAGAAAGACTACAGCAAGAAGTACCCAACTCTTACCTGGAAGGATGGCAGACAGACAGAAGGCCCCCTCGAGAGCTGCCGCATGCACAGGCAGCTCTCGAGGGGGCTGCTTGCGGCCATTGCGAGGCCCTGCCCCTGAGGGTGCTGAGGTCATGTGCGGCTCTCTTCTCCCAAGACGGCAGGATGTGCTCTCCCCGTGGATCGGGCCCGGCATCGGGATTGCCGAGGCTTCCCATGTCTCGTCTGCTGACTCCGACTCCCCTCGTTCTCGTTTGGGAGGCCGCTTCGCGGTTTCTCCCGCTCGAGGTGTGATCCAGGAGAGGCTACAGCTATCCGGCTCTGAGGAGCTGGACGTGCTTAGCATTGTGGAGGAGGAAGACTTCCGGGAGAGAAAAGCGGAGCGTCATCAGTCGCCACGGAACGGCACCTATGGCTCAACCTGTCGGGCAACCAGGAGAAAGAGAAGACCTTTCTCCTCGATGCACCGATCGCGACTTCTGGCCTGTTTGGCGAGGCAGTTGACGCCGTCGTCAACATGTTTCAGCATGCCAGGACGCAAGGAGAGGCGTTCCGGCAATATCTCCCTCGTCGTTCGGGGACCAGGATGGCTACAGCTGTGGAGAGACGTGAGAGGGCCCAGCTGTCATCCAGCTCCTAACGCCAGACCCAGAGGCAGAGTGTCGCCTCTCGTGCTCCCCCTCAGCATACTCGGGTTTCGAGGCGGTGCTCTCACCCACAACCCCCCAAGACGAGGGATCTGAGGACCGTTCTTCAGTCTCGCCAGGGCCGGGGGAAGAGGTCCTGAGGGTTCTACCGGGGGGTAGACCTCTTCCCCCGGCCCCGGCGAGCCCCCGAGAAGGGGAACAAGACACTGTGTCGGTCCGCCACACCTCACCCCGCCTGGAGTGCCTTGCTTCATAGAAAAGGGCTAATGTGTCCTGTGTGCCGGCGTGCTTATATACGCCTCCAGTTACGCCGTCACACGCTACCGTTCTAGCAACGGCAATAGGATTGGAGTAGTTTCATTCATTTCATTGAATCAGTTTCACAGTTTCATTTGGGAGGGACTGAAACTAGCATAGGAGTCCTCTGTTACTTTGTGACTAGATAATGTGTTTAGAGCTGATGGAATCGCATCCTTAAATTTAGCTACAGCACTATCAGACAGACATCTTGTATAGAAATTTTTGCCCAATGGCGAGTAGTTCAGCAATACAAACTCAAAAGTTATCAAACAGTGGTCGGACAAAGACGGATTCTGTGGGAACACCACTAAATGTTCAATTTCAATACCGTATACCAAAACAAGGTCAAGGGTTGGTTAAAACAGTGAGTCGGTTCATGAACACTCTGAGAGAAGCCGATGGAATCTAAGAGAGAGATAAACGCAGTACTGAAGCTGTCATTCTCAACATCCACATGAATATTAAAATCCCCTACAATAATGACTTTGTCCGTTTTAAGGACTAAAGTTGACAAAAACTCTTCATTCAGATAAGAATTCAGAATACGGACCAGGTGCTCGGTACACTATAACGAAAAGAATTGGTTGCAGTGATTTCCAACTTGGGTGCGAAAGACTATGAACAAGGCTTTCAAATGAGTTATAGTTTAGTGGGGGGGGTGGATTCACAAAATAAATCAATATCATAATCTGATATTAATTCATTTACAAGTACACCTTTAGAAGAGAGAGATCTGATGTTTAAGAGTCCACATTTAACTCTCCTATTAGTTTACACTATTGCTCTTGTGGTTTTAATTTTTATGAGGTTTTTATGTACAGCTCCTCTTCTGTTTACCTTTGATTTAAATAATTTTGATGGTCGGGGGAGCAGTAACTCCTGAAATGGAGGAGTAGAGAAGTGTGTTAAACTGCGACTCTGCCTCCTGGTCTCAACTCTGGGTTGTCATGGATTTGGTCCACTAATAAACTTGGCCAGATTTCTAGAAATGAGAGCTGCTCCTTCCCAAGTGGGATGGACGCCGTCTCTCCGAATCAGACCAGGTCTTCCCCAGAAAGTCTGGCAATGATCTACAAAGCCCACATCGTTTGCTGGACACCACCTCGACAACCAGCAGCGGAATGACGACATGCGGCTATACATGTCATCACTGGTCAGATTTGACAGGGGTCCAGAGAAAACTACGGTGTCCGACATTGATTTTGCATATGTACACACCGACTCAACATTAATCTTAGTGACCTCCGATTGGCGTAACTGGGAGTCATTACGTGAATAACAATCTTACTGTATTTACGTTTATCCTTAGCCAGCAGTTTCAAATAAGACTCAATGTCGCCCGCTCTGGCCCCAGGGATGCATTTAGCTATGGCCGCTGGCTTCGCTAAATTCACTTTTCTCAAAATGGAGCTGCCATTGATCAGAGTTGGTTTCTCAGCGGGTGTGTCGTTGAGTGGGGAAAATCTGTTGTGACGTGAACAGGTTGATGATGCCCCGTGGGCTTTGAATGCTACTATTTTAAATGCTACCATGCTCACAATGACAATGTTTAGCAGGTTCACCATCTTCATTTAGGGTGTAGGATGCTGACATTTGCTAATTCATGCTACACACAATGTATATTTTAAGGCTGATGGGAATGTCATTCATTTTGTAGGTATTTACTCACAAACCAAAGTATAAAGAACAATTTGACCAGGTAATGCCACTAAATGAAACGTCAGGGGATCATCAAAATGATTACACTTCCTCCTATCAGCCCATGAATGTGTGTAGAATAATGGTCAATTGTTTGTGAGATATTTCAGTCCCGACCAAAGTGGTGGACCAAGCAACGCTACAATCCTTAGAGCTATGTAGCTAGCACACTTAAAATACCTGCATAACATTTTAAAAGCCAATAAATAAGATAAAGTAAAGTATGACAATGAATTGTCAAATAAATATGGCAATACATACATTATTGGTAAAATTATAAAACTGTGATTGCACTGAATTCCTGTCACGTAGTATACAGCAATATTACAACCTGTCATTGGTAGGAAATGCATGCAAACTGTTTAAGATGTGGTCTTTGCACCACCCCACCAGGTTTAAATTCACACAGAGATCCTGCTTTATTTTTGACTAGCACTTGTGAAACTCCATTTTTCACAACGTCAACTTGTGACTGCTGTTCCTCTTAGTCAGTTCTCTTTTAGTTTTATATTGGTTTTTTTTCTGTTCCCCTTAAAATATTAAATAATTTTACGAATGACCTGCAATTTATATTGGCTGTTTTATAACGTAAGAGTTTTGCAGGTCTCTGAACTCAAAAAGTTCCAGCTGCTCTTATTTAGCTGGTAAATTCTTGGCATTCAAACTGCTTGATAACAGCGAGGGTTTTGACTGCAAAGACTTCTTCCAATTAATCTAGTAATTTAATTATATTTCCCTGTAACAACTATGGACCATCACACCTCATTAGCAGCAATGTATACTGTGCATCATCACTGATAAATAAGTTTTACTTTGCTCCTAATAAAATTTATTGTTAAGGTTCTTGTGAATCAGATTTTCGCAAACACTGAGTGCAAAGTGAACCTGTTCATCATGATTTTGTGCAGAAATACAGACACGTAAAAACTACTGTAGACTGTGTTGATAGCTGTTGTCTGTCCTGTGGTGTGAGCACAGGTGTTATAACAGGGGCATGACTCAGAGAATGTCCGTTACAATCAAACCTGTCACTTTTCATGTTTCAAAAACATTTTCTTCAATTTTCACATCATCAGAAAAGAAATAAGTGAGAAACTGTTTGTGATCAAGAATCAGTAAAAAGAAACTCAATGGGAGAGTTTTAGCTGTTTTTTTCAAAGACGTTGAGGTGTGTTGTTTCATTGATGAACATTCAAGGTTTAAGATGTACCGAGTTTTACTGGTCATTGGTCTGTTACACTCCACTTACGTGGGAGAATCTGACTCAAGAGGAGCTTTTTAACTGAAATAGCAATGTTTTATTGGCCAGAGTGAATCAAAGGTCAGACGTGCATGTGACCTCACATCATACAGTATTATAACATGCAAACATAATCTCAAAACATCTGGCTTTAACAGTCTATGAAGAGCAACTTTAATTCTAAAGAAAAAAGCAAAATCATCAGCCACTACAAACAGCAGGTCACTACTATAAATGTATGTGGTGTACATGACAATATATATATGTATGCATTTTGAGTTTTAGGCTACATTTTTTTGTCTACATCTTCCACCTCATACTGATAACAGTAAACATGTAACCAGCCTTCTATGATTTTAACAAAAGAGCGTATGAAAAATATAATTTGGCAGACATGTCATAAGCCCTCAGCCCACAACCAAACGGTTGCGTCCTATCGACCCACGGCCTGTGTGGTGACCACTACGGTGTTGGGGGGCCGGTTGCCTCTGATCTTCAGCTCACGATTCATCTGGCACCAAGCACATGTGTAACACCACAATACCTTGCAGCAGTCGTCACAGCACGAGCCCTGCGGGAGAAAGAAGGAGACGAAAGAGAGAGTCTGAGTCTGACAGTCAGTGAAATTAATGACAGGGCAGAAACATACAGTCTCAAAACTATGAAGACTTCTGTACTAAAAATATTGACCAAGACTACTGAAGACATTGCAGTCGCTAAATTTGGAATATCTACTGATACTAAAGATGTACAAGAGCTTGGAGGCGGTGATAACAAGCTGGAACAACATACAGATATGGAGCAACATTTACATTAGTTTGGAGTCATCTTTGTGTCCAACTGGTAGATGAGAGTCCAACATTTACTATTTTCTTTTAGCTCTGTTTTGGTCTCCATCTCTGAGACAGTGTTTCTTTCTCTGCTAAATGCTCCACTGTGTTCACCAGCTAGTCGCTAACTTGTCTGTCTGCCGTTTGCTTCTGGGGAGATAGTGTACAGAGCTTTTCTGATGCAAACAAGGAAACAAGGTTGACGTAAATATATCCAGTCCAGTTGCAGTTTCCTCTGCAGTGCAGTCGAACACAATAAATTAAGTTCAGAGATGATTTGAATAAAATTTCCATTTCCTCCTTTCTATTTTGTCACCTAGACACCAGCTCCCTGGTACATGTTCCATCAACCAAAACATGCAAAGTTTATAACCTCAGTGCAATTTCATTTTAATCATACAGTCTCACTGCACAGTATGGTAACCTGAACAGTAAATACAGGAGTTAGCTGGCGAGGGATCAGTGTGGCCTGTAAACTAATCAGAAGGCCACAGAGCCGGTTATTTGAAGTAATTTAGGCTCGTAATTGGCTCGCTAAATTCTCAGAGACTCTATTTTAATCTTTCGTGTTTTAATATAATTTCTTCTTAAATTAATTCACACTGTCAGTTTTGTTGCAGTATGTGTTCATATTTTTATTTTGCAGTATGGGCCAAAAACACATTTCCAACTTTGTGAACAATAAGGTTGAAATGAGACTGCACATACACCTCTGGTCTCTTACTGCAAACAGTCTGGTCAATGCCACTGACTCAAGAACCTAACATGTTTTTTGATGGTGGGGTAAACTGGATCACCCGGAGGAAACTCATGCAGACACAGGTAGAACATGCAAACTCCACATAGAAAGGCCGCGACGACCGGGTTTTAACCCGGGAACTTATTGCTGTGAGGTCACAGTGCTATCCACTGGACGTCCGTGCTGCCTGTCAGTGTGTGTTCATGTGCTCTTAAGTCTGAAAGTGGAATCAACATGGACGCTACTAAGACGTTGTGTTGAGCATATAAACAAGACGCAGACATCTAGTTCACTCTACATGGACAGCAAACTAACCGTTATAACCATATTACAAATGAAATGTTTGCAAAATTTTCATATGCATTACGTGATTTTGCACAATCAAAGTTTTGTATGCTTCTTTACGTCTCATGTACACTTTTTTTGGCTTTTTGCAATAAAGATTTAAGGAGGAAAAAAGATTCTGATTATTCCGACACCACATGAATGCACCATCAATCAACGCTCACCCCTCCCTTTCCAAGCGAGCAGGAGAAGCTAAGGTGGCCGACACGCTGTTTCGGCTCTTGTGCTAAATAATATGTTTAGTCCTCCATTTGTCCAAATTTCTCTTCTTTTCTTACTTCTAATAAACCAGTCGACTACAACTTATACTACTAACATTACTACTTCTTCTTTCTTTTCGTACATATTCAACATAGTGACGAAACACGCTCTGAAGAGCAGTTTCTCCATTTCGGCTAATGAAAAATGGTGTTGCAACATGGCGACATCCATGTAAGAGGACCGGCAGTGTATGTAGATAGAAATGGCTCATTCTAAGGTAATAAAAGCATAATGGTTTATTATGTAAGGTTTATACACCACTGAAAACATAGTTATGGATATTATATTGCATTTCAGCACATTCCTAAACATTATACACTGAACCTTTAATTGTTTGTGCAGCTTTAGCAATGTTTGAGTGCTCTGAATGCAATGTTTTGATACACACAAGCTATTGTGTGTGCACATTATAAACAGGACGCCATTCACCATCATTTGGCTAGCATCACTGGGCTTCCCATGAATCCTGAAATCAGCGAACAACACATGCAGTGATCAATTTAAATACAACGTTTTAGGAGTTTCTAACAACATGAGGAATCAATCTTTGACTTGCACTCTGCAGACATCGGCCCCCACAATAACCTCAACAACTAAACCTGACAATTTCCTGTGTCTCACACACAGCAAACGAGACACTTTAGCAATGTCTGAATGTTCTGAATGCAGTGCAACACAATGCAGACACACAAGCTATTGTGCGTGCACATTATGCACAGTGCACCATTCCTCATTTGCCTACTGTCCCAGGGATTGGACTTCGCAGGAATCCAGAAATCAGTAAACAACACATGCTGTGATCTATTGAAATACAACATTTATAGAGTTTCTGACAACATGAGGGATCAGTCTTGTTTTTTCCTTATAAAAGGACTCGCACTGCAAATATCAGCACCTACAATAACACTGTCTGTCCAACATGTATATCAATATCTTGGATGGTACTGATCAGATATTTGTCATTTATCTCTCTTCCACATGTAGAATTCAGTATAAAATCTTATTTATTACACATTAAAAACTCCTGGGTTATTTCTTCAACCCATTTTCTGGGTTAGTTGTGTTAGGTTAAAATGATGGGTTATAAGTGACCATTTTCTGTGTTACAGAGCTATATTTTGACCCAATTTCTGGGTTATATGGTTGGCTTTCTCTCTCTCTCAAACCACCCCGCAGAATTGTCTCACAACAGTTGTTTGAAATAACCGTCGCTTCGTGCTCGATCTGTTTTGGCCTGTGCTTCTTCGGTGCAACTTCGTCGTGTATTCAAGGTAAACGAATATTTTCAGTGTTGATGTAACGTAAACTTTTCTGTGCCCATGTCCCTGTTGCTAGTTTAGCACCATTTGCTGAAAAAATAACCATGGCTTAGTTGCTACTAGCGGTAGCCGTGGTCATTCTGTGGTTGCCATGTACATCTAACTAGTTTAAAGTCTGTGTAAAGTCACACATGACATGACACAACCAATGTTTGAAGACTTTAAGCCTTAACTTCAATCCAGTTATTGAATGTTGTCGAATGTTTGAGAGAGAATGTTTGAGAGTTGTTTATTTTTCTATTTTTTATATAGAGTTTAATTTAATTTAATGCAATAAAAATGTGTGTTCTGTTGATCAATGTTTATCTGTGTTAGTATTTAGTTCCTTCAGTTCAGTCAGTCTTTGGCCATTCTACTTTGTAGTCTTGTTTAGTGTGTGTGTACATCCTGCCCGTCTGTACCTTTTGGAGTTACTTTATTAGTAAAACATTTGAACTGGAACTTTGGTCTCCTCCTCCTCTTCTTCCTCTGCCTGCACCACACCGTGACAGATATAATGTAAACTAAAGTTTTATATTCTGAAATAAGGCATACTAGCATAGTAACCCAAGTTAGGTTATTTTTGACCCAATTCCTGGGTTAAAAAGGGACCAAACCAACCAAATATCTGGGTTATTTCAACCCAGATATTGGGGTTGTTCTTTTGACCCAGAAGTTGGGTTATATTAACAACAATGTTGTTGTTTTTTAACCCAACATTTGGGTCAGGTATATAACCCAGAAGTTGGTCCCTTTTTAACCCAGGTGTTTTTAGTGTGTACCTTTCACGCAGCACAAGGTGATGACCCTGAGTACATTTCTAAATTGTTGAACCGATATAGCAGTGGTCGGCAATAGGCGGCCCACGGGCCAGAACCGGCCCACCAGCAATAATATCTGGATTCAGATTGCTTTGATAGCAGAAAAATAAAAAATAAATTGATCACGGCTGGTGCTGAAATAGATCTCATGACAGCAACAGTTACTCACACAATCACTTCCTCTTAAGTGATTGTGCCTCTAAAATAAAAGCACAAGAACATCTTTTGCAGCAATGCTTCATGTTGAGTTTATTAAGAGCTTTTACTTTGAAAAGTTCTGAAGGACATTCAAAAGAGTCTCTGGCTTGCTTGACACACCTCTGAAAAAGCCGACTGTAAATGTGTGATTGGATTCCCCTGAATTTTCTCAGGGAAATGAAAATAAGTGTCCACAGGTTTATGAATGCGGATCAAACGCCTGAACACGCACACACTGCAGCACAAGCTTTATTGTGAGCATGTGCAAAAGTGTCCTTTTATTCATTTATTTAACAAGGGAGAAAAAAATATCCGCAGTAAGATGGAATCGATTTCTCAACCTATTCAACGTGAGCCCCACACAGTACCAACTAAATATGCTACATGATTTGAAATAATTTGACTTTGTTCTGGCCCGCCATAAAATTTGGCCCAATGCCAGACTTATTTGCAGAACCCTGCGATATAGTAACTTTCTCTCTCAGCTTCACTATTAAGTGTGTACTGGAGGTTCCCACATTACGGCTTAGCGAGCGTGGAGATTATTTACCCCTAAATGTTGGAATAGTCTCTCACAAGGATATTAAAGGACAGTACCCACCCCAGCAACAGCCCGTTCACCGTGCTGGCTGAAGAGATATAAAGAGTTCTGCTGCCGCACCACCAGACTGCAGAGAAGCTTTTTCCCCACACTATCAAACTTTTAAACACAAATTCATCCTCAGCACTGTCATAGTTTGGGTTGGTTGGGTGTGTTTTGTATTTGTTTCTGTGTTCATTCCCTGCCATTGTGTTTGCTCTCTTCTGTTTGTTTATGTGTTACTTTGGTCATTTGTTAGTCAGGTTTTCTTGCTATGAGTTCATCAGTATTGCTAGTCTTGTTCTACTGTCTCTGTGTTTACTTTTGTCAGCAAGTCACTTATGTTGTCTGTGTTATGTTTGTAGTTAGTCTGTCCTTGTGTTTCTTGTCTTGTTTGGTCTCACCTGTGCGTAATTAGTTTCTCCCTCACCTGTGTATTTAAGTGGTTGTCTGTGCTTAATTGCCAGTTTATTGTTTACTGTTAGCTTGTTTCTACAGGAGTCTCTTGTTAGTCTCCTGTGTAGTTTCATGTCTTGCGTTTCCGTGTGGACTACTCTCTCATTTGGCTTCATGGACATTCTTGTTGCACCTGCACTGTAAGTTTTCACCACTGTTGGGAATAAACCCCACTCGCTCTCCAGTTACCTTCTCTGTGTCTGCATTTGGGTCCAGTACCTCTGTCTCCAGCGTTCAGCCGAGAGGCAGAACGTAACAAGCACTGCTGCACTAAATAACATTTATTCAGTTTACAATTTTTATATTCCTCTATATTTACTGCTAAGTAGCAGAAGGGAGTTACAAACTTACTTTCACTTTACAACCTGTTGAAATGTGACAAATAAACCTTCCTTCTACCTTCTTCTACATTCACTATTAGATAATCCAATTCAATTGACATTTTTTAAAGACTAAACTCACTTATATTCCTCAACTCGAGATTATACACTACCTCACTTTTGTAATAACAACCCTCAGTATTTCCATGAACTTACATGTAGAAGCAAGGCGGGAATCCAACTCACTTTAGAGGTCAAGGGTTGATTTACCAATTTAATTATTAATATTATAATTTTTAATTATAATGAATTGGACAAATATGATTTTTTTAACCAGCCTTAGCCTTAGCGTGCACCCACTTCTCCATGTATGCTCCCCTCCCTCCCCGAACCAGCCTTACTGGGATGCCATGGCGCTGTCTAATCTCGGAGCGGAGGATGCAGGACACCACACAACAGACGTCCAGGATTGGCATGCAGCAGCACCAGCCGTGTTTAGAGGCTGTCTCACACTGCATGCAGGGGAAGCACCACAGGGCGCAGCAGCCTTGACGTGATAATGAGAGAAAAAAGAATATGAGTTCATTAAGACATAACATTAAGGCATGCTGTAAAGTAAGAATGCTTTCAAAAACAGACATGGTAATTGATTAAAGTGATCAATTAACACAATGCAAAGTGAGTGAAAATATAAAAAATCTAAATAAAATCAATATTTGGTATATCTCTGACCCCCCCTTTGCCTTCTAAACAGCATCAACTCTAGGAAACTGGAAAGTAGGTTGGCCCAACCTACAACATTTTCTCATCTCACACTTGTTTTGGATCACAGTTGTGCTGAATGTTGTGTAAAATGACCAATCATGTGACCCTGTCCTCCCAGGTCTTCAACCTAATTTAAAGAGGAACTTTAAATCTAAAGTTTCACACTTGCATAAAAATCAGTTTACTGGTCATGTAGAGTGCTACTTTTACTGTGAAAACAGTTGTTATTTGTGACTCGGGGGTGGGGGGGATAAATTGCTATTTAGTATAGCAGTTTTACATATGTCATTTATTTCCTGCATATACATACATTACATTTATATTGTAAATAACAAATAATGATAAAATTGGTTATTTTGCTTTTAATAAAAATGTTAGTAAGTTAATATTTAACCCTAAATATTAAGTTTTCTTTATATTTCCTACAAAGACCACTGTGCATTATTGTCTTGTCTTGGACCAAAGTTCAATTCTAGCGTCTTTTTGGAAGTCAATAAAAATATTGACCCCAAAACAATGCTGGTAATACCTTTCATCCAGCCCTGCATAGTTTCTGCAGGTATTCCAGTAAAGAGGGGCAGCCTTTATGCTGCCTGAGACAGGAAACTCAGAGCAAAAAAAGTTTGCTGCTCGTTAATCTTATTTCTTTTCAGCACACAGTAGACTAATATCTGAGGGTGACTCAGATGAGCGTATCAACATTTTATGGACCTTATGTTGACACTGTTTTCTATCTTAAAAGATAGTTAGGACAGTTTGTCCAGGAAAGAGTTTCTGGTGGTCTTATCTTCACTTCAGACTCTCTGATTGCTATTGATCCTTAATGGCAGTCGGCCAGATTAGCAAATCTGCATCTATTCCAAGAAGTTGTTTTGTCATGTAATATTGCTCACTTAGCTTTGACACCACTGATCTGCTTAATAAATGTCAGGATTTCAAACTGATCAGTGACTGTTTGTCGAGCAGAGTTGCAAATATTACCTCTACCACTAATATTTCTCCAATGATGGGGAAATATTTAGGTCTGTGTTGATGAACAACACAAACTGTTGAGCAACATCAGTGATGGGTTGACTTACAGGTGCCCATGTCACTGCAGCAATCGCAGAGGCCGGTGCTCCATGTCCCAATGTTTTGGGTGGTTTGGGTCACCATCATCACCTGTGCTGGCTGGTGTTGGACGGCCATGCCTGACGGACACGAGACATAAATGGAGAAACCAGGAAGGGCGTCAGGGGATTGCTCCATACACAGGAAACACTGGATTATGATCAATCTTTTTCAGTGCTTAGTTAAGACAGGAAGAAGGTCACAGCCTGTTTTGAAGCTATACTGTCCACGATGTAGCGACTGTAACTTGTATCTCAGTGTTTTCTGGTTAATGCAAGTGACAACAAAGACCAAGTGTTCTTTACATACCTAATGTATGTACATGACTACATCCTTTTGAGCAAATTATATTAAAGAAAAAACAAAGTGTTTGGGAATGCGCTGGTATTAAAAAGCTATCCTTGTGATGGTCTGACAATGCACAAGTTGGGTTACAAGCAATGCATGCTGGGACAGGTTACAGCACCTCTATACCCATTAACATTTGTCACACTTTGTTTTGTCATATGAGCAAAGTGAAGGACAAAATGCTGATTTCTTCCTCATCTCTCTTTGACAACAAGTATGGTGACACCACAGCCCTTAACCCCAAACACCACCCTTTGATTGAACAGGAAAGCCAGCTGTGAGCCCGGAAACAAACAGTCCTCCCCGACCTCACTAATGCTGCTGTGAGAGCAAAACCCAGCCAAATTTCGTACATTTCCGAGAAACGTGGCCCAGGGGCTGCTCTTTTAAGAGTTGAAAATTATATACTTATAAACTCTGTGCATCAGTTTCATGCTCAAACTAATATAATAATAATATAATAATAATAAATGTGATAAACAAAAGTTATATTTGGCTGTTCATGTCCTAAATTACAGCTTCCACACAACTAACTAGCTATGCCAAATCTAAATATGTAGCAATATCTAATGTGTAGCATTAACCTAACTAACATTAATCATCGTCTTTGGCTAGCTGTGCAGAGTGCAGCAGTCTGAAAATTTCAAATACAAATTTCGGGCACTAAATATTTTATATGCTTTATTATCTAAATCCCATGGCAGTTTAAGCCTCATGTTAAATGCCTCATACTTTTACTTCACACATACACACACATATATATATATATACCCCAAAGGAATAGAAAGTATGGGTTCATATGTGGCAATGCAAGTCTGTCATTGAGTAATTAAATGAAGCAACAGGACAAACTCTTGTTCTTCCAGCCAGCTTAGTATTTGTATCGTTTTTTTATCAATGCAGAGTCAGCAAGCAAAAACAATGTTGCTGGCTGGAATTAACTAGTTAATTAGTTATTATTTAAGCTCACTACAGGCTCAACATCAGCCAAAGACCGTCCTCATATTTAGGGTTAATTTTTAAAACAAATTCTTCTACCTTTTCTCCGGTTCGGTGAGCTCTGAAAAATTAAAAGTGTGGTTAAAGGCAGGTAAAGCTCCACTTTCCCGAAGAGAATGAGCCACCAACTTCACTTTCTATTTATTCAGAAAGCCAGCCCCCCTGCAAACCTCACACACCCTCACGGACGACTAACGTTTGCATCTGCCACACGAGCACTCCCGTAGACCTAAGTGGCGGTGAATAATGCAAACAACATGTTATTCACAATATCTCCGTTATGAGGACCAGACTTATTAATAGATCCAACTTTATTATGGTTTGGGTTCACAGCGCAACAATGGAACACCACACATCATCAGTCGAGTTAATGTGCATAATAGATTTATGCAATACAATGAAACTATTATTATTAATTTAGTAGATGCAATTACTCTTTCTAAAAAAACTCCCTGTGTAAAATGATAGGGGCATTAGATTAGATTAGATTCAACTTTATTGTCAAAGCAAGGAAATGCAGATGGCATCTAACCAGACGTGCTTAAGCAGTATTATGCTATTATGGCAGTACGGTATGAATAACTATGACATACAGTAGTGCAAATATGATTATTGTGGGGATTATACAGCATGTACAGTAGGAATTTCTATGTCTAGGGAACGATTTACAGTATATACAGAATGTGCGTACAAATATACAGTAGTGCAATGGTATGCTTAGATGAAAGGTGCGGTTAATGGTGCAGTGGTGTCAAAGTCCATCATGACACACAGTGCAATTGGTAAGTGTAGCTGGTTCAGTCCTGGGGAGGATGGTGAGTGTGAATGTGAGAAGATGAGTATGTGTATGAAGGGGGGTGGGGCGTTGGGGGTGCAGAGTTCAGAGTTAATGTGCTGTATGACTCAAAGATCAAAGTACGTACAAGACAGGCTTCCTTCCATTTTGTCCATTCTGCCTTTTACTACTTCCTATCTCATTCTGAATTTTCATTCAACCCACAGTTCATAGAGATGTCTAATTAAAAGCATTTTGTGTACATCTGCTCTACAAGAGTCCATCTTTACATAATAATCAACTTATTAGGCTATACAGGTAGACCTACACTTCTAACCTGTTTAGCCATTATAACTACAATATATTTTCAATGCATAGATTATCAATATAGTGATAACTTGTATTTAGCCAAAAAATAGCCTACACTTTATAGGCTATATTTTATTTAATTCCTTCCAAGTATTCACTACAAAGGCTGCATTAGTCTGGACAGACGTGGATGTAACCTGCAACTTGACAGGTTGGCGGAGGCATACAACCGTGAGGCGGTTATTCTAGTTTCAAGCAAAGACAGGTATTTTGCATACCCCTTCAAACAAAATGACAAATGATTTAAACAAATATGAAGGTGACAGCAGCATAACAACACCTGCACGCCTGTAGATGCCGAATAGGCAAAACGAATTAGACTGAAACTGAGGACTGAAACTAGTGCTATGGCGACCCTGTGAGGCTGCATACATGTGGTGATAATTATATATTATACACAGCTAAAGAAGACCACAGATTTTAGGGTAGTGGTGGGAGACACAGCCAAGGAATCTGTCAATTACTTAGGCTGTGTCTCAGACAATCATTCATTAGGAGAGCGCATGGCTCAGATGGTGCTCACTAAAGTCAACCAAAGAATCAGATTCTCGCAAGAATCTCGATATTTTTTGATAGAACAGCGCTAGAGACTTTGGCAGAGGTTCTCATCTAGTGTCATTTTGATTATGCATACCTCTCCTGGTATAAAAGTGCACCTATGAACACTATATGTATACTATACACCTATAAAAAGAAGCTACTCACATAGCAAATCAAACTGGTGCGAATGGTCCTTAAACTTCCATATAGGACACATCTTCTTCCCACTCATTTCATCCATTGAGAGAGTTTCACAAATCCAAATGTGTCTAACCCACAGGATTGTTCACAATTAGGCTATGCACAAACGTAGCTGTACAACTACTTTACCAAAATTAGGGAATACCATCACTATCCCAAGGGGGAACTGATTTGGTTCCCATTAGGTTTAAGAGTTCTTTCCTGTATTCAGCTGTCATTATGTGGAATGGCTACCAATGAGCATTAAAACCTTTTAAATAGGTTGAGTAACAAAATGGCTGAGTGGCCAATATCATGAAATGTTGTCAATATGCTGTTGTTTTAAATTTCAGTTTAAATTTTGCTTTGTAGCCCACAGGCCAGTTCAATTTAAGTCAAATTTAGTGACCTTCCTTATATATTGTATAGCAATGTGATAGAAATAGTTGAATTGTACATAGGAGTGTGTAAGGATTAATATTATTGTATTGTTACTGCATTTTATTTTTTAAGAGAAACGATGTAGGCCTATACTTGGAAGCTGCTAATAACTAACTATAGTTGTCTTTTCATGAAGCTCCTACCAATTTGCCTTCCTAAAAAGGACCACAATAGAAATAAGCCGTCTGGCTTTATTGTGTTTTTTTCCTTTTGATGGTATCTGTAGCTGGGGCATCTCTTGCTGCAGGTGCCACTTTTATATTTACAATCAATAAAGAAGTTCAATCAATTCAATCAATCATTTCAGAAAGTGAAGCTTGTTGGACAGATGAAAATAATGAGAGTCAGACTGCTGCTTTCATTGGGGCAAAACTTGACCTGATGATGGCACCAAAGGAAAGGCCATCACATAAACAGGTTTACGTCCAGACTCGAGGTGGAGGCAGGGGAGGGGGACTGAGCCAGTACCTGACTGCTGTTGAAGGCCCTGCACACTCATGAAAAACCCACACAGGAATTTTTTATTTTGCCCTGATTAGGACAGAGTCTGTAGCCAACAGACACCGCTTGACTGATGTCTCCCTCTACTGGTAGCTTTGTTGTTGGAGCAGGACCTTTACTAATTTTACAACAAATCATAACACCATAACTGACACATCCCAGCGACCTTGACTTCTCCTATCTGCATGACCCCACAGAATCAAAATGACCTTTAATCGCCAGGTATGTGTGCATATACAAGGAAGTTGACTCTGGTTTTACATTACTCTCAGTGTACACAAGAATGAACAAACAGGATAACAAGCTCAGCAAAAACAGACACAAACTAAATTTTAAAAAGTAAACACATATTTAAAACCAGTGATGGTAAGGTTACTTTGGAAATGTAATAGTTTTACTTTTCTCATTTTCTAATAAATGTTTTCACCTCTTAACCATTATCAAAAGATAGCTTGAGAGGCAGTTTAACTGTCAGGTGGCGCTGAAAACCCATAAACCAATCAAAAGTATCAGAACGGTATCAAACTTTACTAAATGGCTGTGCCTAGAAATGGCAATGGAAGACATTGTGCAAATGAAAAATATGCAAAGAATATTATTCAACATATAGACTAGCTTTTTACAGAATATTTTCATAGCCTAAGTAGGCTATCTCTAATTTAATTAGCCTACACAGTTTTCCCCAGTAACTGTGACAGTTTACAGTTACATTTATTTTGTAATTAAATTAGCCTGCATCATTAAATTTCACGTTACTCCCCAACACTGTTCACAACCATAAACAACATTTGTTGACAGAAAGACATTAGTGTATTGAAATAGTGAAAAGGATGCAGGAATATAAACAAGCAGTAATTATGCAATGTTATTATGTACATGAGGCAGGTGGATGTGATAAAGCCTATGTACAGTGGTGGAAAGTAACGAAGTACAAATACTTCGTTACTGTACTCAGTTTTTTTTCGGTATCTGTACTTGAGTATTTTTAGTTGTTGCAACGTTTTACTTTCACTTCGATAAATTTCAAAGCCAAATATCAGACTTTTTACTCCGTTACATTCTGCAAAAGACTTCCTTACATTGTTATTAGTAGCCTATGCAGCGCACCTGAGTTGCGCGGCACTGAAAAACAAATGCAAAACTGATAAAGCCGACTCGGCGCGAATCAACTTCAGCCAGCTGATGCGACAACTGCATAAGCTGGACGGCCCCGTTTCACTTTCCTGTCAAAGGTGAACGCGAAAGTTTAAAACCTTGAGAGGATGAAGAGGGAATATCCTTCCAGGCACGAGAAAAATAGTCAATGAGAATGAAGTGCGTGAACAACAGTCAAACTTGTTCTCTCGTCTGTAAATCTGATGTCAGCAGATAGCTTTTACAGGAGTTTAGTTCCAACTCTGGACAAATCCAAGATGGGAACTAATGGATCCACATTGACTATTAAAATGTTGATTAACTGGACAGACTGGGCAATATGGATGCACATCTCAGTAAATAACAAGCATCACATAATCAGCCCAGTCATTTTATAATTAGTATAACATATTTTAAAATGTATGAAACCTGGACGAGTCAGTTTGAATGGGCCTGATGCAGCTGATAACATAAAGAAAATATCTATAATTTACAGGTGCTATGGTTAAGTCTGTCGGAGTAGATGCTGGATCATCAGCCAGTACAGGAACAGACTCCAGCCAGTCAGCCAGTATAAGCACAGCTGATCCACATCCAGTCAGAATTTTTTAGCTGGTCCCACAGACCAGGTGAAACACGTCCAGCCTCAGCCAGTACGAGCACAGCCAGAGATGTAAAGCCAGCAGCTCAGACCCTAATGGAACAGCTGCTGCTCCATCAAATGACCCCGCAGATTGTCCACCAGTCTTATCAGACTTCATGAGGTCTGAGTTATGGTGCGCAGAGGTCTGTTCAAACCAGCACTAGATTTTTCTAGAGGTTTCTATTCAGGCTTCTTACAGAGGGAGGATTGTAGTGAGAGCTTTGTGGTGTCAGGTGCGACTGTGCAGCAGCTCTGTTTTTGCAATGTGGGTCGCAGCCAGTTTGTGACCAAGCAGAAATGTAGCTGGTAGAGTTTTGAAATATAAACATCTGAAAACTGAAGCCAACTTTGCTTTGTTTGGGACTGCGAGCTGCACTTTATGAGCAGTGCTGAAGTTAACATGTGTGGGGTTTTGGTGAGATTGTGAATTGAGAAGTGTTTTCAGTTAGTTTTGGTTTCCGCCTCCTTGTCTCATCTTATCCAAAGTCCCAAATGGGGTTCTGTGTCTGTCAGATGGTCTGAAGGGGATACTACCACAACAGCAGAGCAATAACGCAGACGTATGCTACCCACAGTATGGGATATATCCACTTGTCCTCTTGGAACTCAGTTTTCCTTATTGTGATTCACTGTAACTTATAATGCTGTATTCAAACCTGTCTTGAGTGAATTTAAAAATATTGCTTTTTGTGAGATCATTAGATTTTGATGTGTAGTACTTTTACTTTTGTTTACTTAAGTATTTTTACAACCAGCTACTTTTTTACTTTTAGGCTACTTGAGTATGAATACTTTTGAATACTTCTTCCACCACTGCCTATGTACTATATGACAGCTACACAATAACTAGTAAGTAGTAAATATACAGGTGGATACACCTACACACTGTGAAGCTGTGATGCGGCCCTGTGTTCTGTGTTGTGTTCAGGGGTCCATCTGATAATGGGCCCATGATATGAACTAAATCAAAGAGTTAGTGGCCACAGCTCAGACTCAGCTTGTTAGATTCAGCTCTACATTGTCCTCCGTGGGTCTAGTCGTTTCTAATGACCATGGAGCAGCAACAGCACCTCTGACTGGCCAGCTGTTGAGCTCACAGGACTCTTGGAGCCTCATCCTGCTCACAACAGAAGGTGGCAGCAATATGAAACTGCTATCAGACGCCCTGTTAGTGCTCTGTGGGCTCGGCATGCTGCACTATTTCAGACAGAGGAAAGTGAATTAAACATGAAATGTAAAAATGAAGGCAGGGGACAAATCAACTAAGACATTATACTATAGCCTAGGTGAACGCTTATAGCCTAAGGTTTTTTAGGCTTCATTTTGCAATTCCATTTTGAAAGGAAATTGTCTTTTCATCCCAAAGACTAAATGTTAATTCATTAACCTATTTAGAAGATTATAATTAAACACTTAAAAGTCGAGATGAAGTTATTTAAGAGGCTCACTGAAAACTGCAGGATGTCTGTTCTACAGCGCGTGTGAGAGAGCGAGCGAGAGAGAGAGAGAGAGAGAGAGAGAGAGAGAGAGAGAGAGCGCGAGAGAGAGAGAGAGAGAGAGAGAGAGAGCGCGAGCGAGCGAGAGAGAGAGAGAGAGAGAGAGAGAGCGCGAGAGAGAGAGAGAGAGAGAGAGAGAGAGAGAGAGAGAGAGAGAACTGAGCGGATGATCACACTGAGTCAGACTTCAGTGAGGCAGCGGTGAGAGAGGATCATGCGGCGAACAAACTTTCTTTCCCATCCGCTCCACCGCCTTCATCGTCATCGTCATCATCCTGTGAATCCCACCAACCCCAGCTGAGGAATTATGTCAGCAAACAACACCACTTGGTCACCAGAGACGGGAGACGGCGAATACACCTGCGTGCGCTTTTATGTGTCCACCGTGTCCTTCTCGGTGCTGCTCTTCTTCAACTTCCTCATCAACTCGACCATAGTTCGCGTGGAGCGGCTCCGGAGTCATGCCCGCTTCGTGCTGGTTTTCCACCTGCTTGTATCCGCCCTGGTTTACCTGGGGATGAGCAGTGTCTTCTACTATCAGATCCACCTAGGCGCGCGGCCAGGCCGCTCCGCCTGCCTGGCCATGATCACCATCTTGATCAGCAGCGCCTCCAACATCCTGCTGACGCTCACGGCCATGGCTCTGGACCGCTACTGCGCCGTGTGCCACCCCATGCGCTACACCTCTACCTGCATGTCGGGTCACTGGCCCTGGCTGCTGGGCGTGCTCACCTGGCTGGTGGCTTTGGTCATTCCCCTAAGCTTGATCCTCAACCCAGACTCCTCCAACACCACCACCGGGGACAACTATAACGGGGAGTGCGGCCGGGAACAGCTGAAGAAAGGCGAGCTGCAGAAGGTGCTGTTCATAGGTTTGTGCACGCTGCTCATCCTGTACAGCTACGTGAGGATACTAGTAGAGGGGCGGCGGTTAGGAGTGCTGAACCGGCGGAACCGGGCCGGGTGCAGGACAATAGCACTGCATGGGAGCCAGCTGGCTGTGTACATCCTCCCCAACTTTGTGAACTTCGTGCTGACGATATTGTTCAAACGGGGGCTCATACAGCCAGAGACTAAACAGCTGTCAGCCGTGGTTATATTTGCTTTCTTCAGTTTGGCGCAGTGCGTTGCGCCGGTTGTTTACGGTTTGCGCAAAGAGGAACTACTGGAGCAGCTGAGTCGCAGGTTCCCCTGCTGCTCCCGATACTTGAAGAGTGCCCTCGGCTGGACTGTGAACGTAAACTGGACACAAACCCAACCAAAAACAAGGTAGGCCTATGTCCCAATAGACATTTGTTTTTACTTTCCATACAGTCATAAAGAAATCAAGGTACCACTTTGCTCATTATCACCCTTTATAAAAAGTCTATTTGTAACTAATCACTTAGCCTATTGTGAGCAATCTATGAAAAAACGAATTTACTGGCGAGTCCTTAATTGTCGAGTTATTTAAGGTTCAGTAGGTATAAAAGAAATATCATCTTATCATATTTGCTAAAGCTGTCAATATATCCTGGCAGTAGTTCATGACACAGATAATCTGGAAATGTTCCTCTGGCTCCTCCTCATTTTCCTAAGGCCATTTGCAAGAATCCACCACAAACAACTAGTGAGAGCCAAGAGCAGTCTCAATAACAGTGTCATTGCTCCTGAACAGGCTGCAGCCGCATGCTCTCAGTCAAGCTCAATATCTTCAGCATGCGACTTCAGAAGTTTTGAAAAACACAATGGCCGAGAAACAACCAACCACAAGGGAAGAACTGCCCCACCCGGAGGCATGATGACAAACAGTGGGGAATAACTTTTGAGCGTGGACATTGGTGAACTAGCCTCTCATCCAGCTGTTAGACGTTGTCAAAGCTGCCTCTGCCCTGGGCCGCGAAGCATTGGAGGTGCGTTTTTGAGAAGACCAGTCCAAGCGAGAAGGATGTGGGGTTAGTGTTAGGATTAGGGTAGGGCAGTGTTGTAAAAGGCGTTAAAATCTGAGTTTAGCACATGCGTAGAACAAATCGGGCACTTACAAGCCCTTCACCCGATTACGTTTCGAGGGGCAGGCGCCTTCTGCTGCTGTACGAATTTGTGGGTTTGGATGGGAGGGGCTTAAAGGAGGGATACGAGCAGCAGAGGAAAGTTTTGCATGGCATGTTCTTAATTTGTTACCGACTGCAGCTTAAATGCTCACCATATTCTCACTTTTTAATGATTCAACAAGTCTGCAGCAAAAGACTTCATTGCCATCAAAAGTTAGAAAGTAAACTCCAATATGTTAATTAATCATCCATAAAATATTGTTGCAATAGCCTAATTCATGAAATTCGCTGTCGTAAATGTTAAAATGGGTTAATAAATGGATGGGTTTTTTCTTTACAACACCAAAATACATAATGAATTTTTAGTCCAGACACTTAAGTAGGCCTCCCTTAGAGCTCCCATATTTAACTTTGTGTTCACCCAAGACGCTGAATACAAATACTTATTTAAATGCGTTCATTTAGGAGAGCTTCATCGGCCTACTCTTCACTAAAAATAATAAACATTTGATAACCATAAAGATATAAGCAACAATGCAAAGAAGTGCTGAATGCAACATCTAAAATGAAAAAGTGAATTCTTTGAAGACGGCTGATCAATAACAAGAAAAGGTCACCGGATTGAAAGAAATGTGTGAAACTAGTTGATCTGCATAAAGTTCAACATTACTGTGGCAACTGTTGCATGATTTGAGGATGAAAGCACAGCCGATCATAAAATGCTTCCCCTCTGTGTGTTTTGGAAATTAGAGCGTGTCACGACATTTCACCACATCAGAGCAACTTGATGTACTGCTGAAGCTTTACTGTTTCATTTCAGGTTCTTTTTACTCCCTTTTCCCCCCTCAGGGAGCGAACACTGACAGCCCAGACGATCATTTCCCTCGAGGTCCCGCAAGTCCCACAGGAGGAAGAAACATCGCCGATGCCAGTCAGGAGTTCCTCACATGACTTGCACTCATGTCAAGACGATTCGGACAACGCGTGACGAGGGAAAAGGCAGGTCAATGTCAGGATCAAGACAGCCACAGGAACATTTGGATAAGTGGCTGTTCTCATTTCAGGCCTGAAAGGAATTAAAGGAACCGCCTTGGACACAATCATCCTGATCCATAAGGTTTCTTCCTCACCAGAGAACATTAAGACCTGGAAGTGCATCAGTGTCACGCCACCACATCAGCATGTTTATACTTTGCTAAAACCTTTTGTCAGGGGAGCACAAGGTGAAGCTGCTCGCTGGCCAACAGCAGAAGACAGGACGGTTTCCGAAGAAGTGGGTAGTTCTCTTATTGTACATTTTCCTGGCTGGTCCAGGAAATCTTCAGGACATCTCTGGCCTCTACAAACAGCCCTGCATCATTTGGGATTGAAATGATTGGGATGGAGGATAGACTTAAACATACCATCCGGTGAATGTTGTTTCTATGTTTGTTCAACCTTGTGGATATTAAAAAATTGTGAGTTTAATGATTGATTCACTTGAGTATTTCCAGCACTGCTGAAATCAAGAGAGGGCAGGTCACATGCAATTTCACTTTTAATATGAGAATTATTTGAGAAGACGGACACAATTCTTTTATCTATCTGTTAAATGATAGGTGCAGAGGCGGATGTAGGCTACGCCAAAAGTGTTGTTTTGAGTGTCAGTACTGGAGATAAAAAGATCTATCTGGTGTTAGATCACACTCTGGGCGCAGTAAACACTTGTTATTTTCCTTTAAAAGTTTTTTTTTCACATTTTAACATGCAGTAGTAAATAGATTAGACTTCGTCACCAGAGGGAAATGCTTTTTCACAACACAGTACATCACCAATCAGTATTCAACATTATCCTCCCCATATATATATATATATTTTCCCAACCTATATACACCACAAATAGCATATATAACAACAGACAGGACAGGTCCAGACTCACAGTGCATCGAGACACCTTGTTGAGGGCTGCAATGGCTACATGTACCAGGCTTTTTTGCCCAAACAGGCCCTTCTTCACCTCAGGGACCTGAGCCTGCGCCCAGAGGGTAGAAGAGAGAATTGGCCATTCAGATGTGACCTATTAATAATGCATTCACCTCATGAATCATGACATTTCTCTTCCTTATTTGGTATTACAGTAGCTGCTCTTAACAAAAAGTATAAACACTGATCAATATCAGCGATCCTGGCTCTGCATTACTTAGTACTGGATCAGAAATAAGCTATCAAGACTGTTGGCTTAGCTTAAAGAAGCGGGAAAAGGTTAGCCTACCCCCCCCCCCCCCGTGAAAAAATCACTTACAGTCACCTCTAAAGCTCACAAGGTAACATGTTATATCTCACAAATTGTCATTTTTACATTGTGCTTTTCATATGGCGTAAACAACAGATATAATGTGTTAATTGGTGAGCTTTAGCTAGCTGTTATCTTATTCCCAATCTTTATGTTAAGCCAAGTTAACCGTATCCTGGCTAAAGCTTCACATTTAATGGACACCGTTATCCATCTTCTGATCTAACTCTCTGCAATAAAGCAACAGACTTCCCAAAATGTTAAATTATCCCTTCAAAGGCAAATTATCTTAAGTTTTACACAATTCTGAGCTAAAGTCCCCTAATGGAGATTTGGCCTGAAAAATCTCAACTTTCTCAAAGAAAAGCTGACTTTTCCTTTCCTTTAATATTAACCACTACTAAAAAAGAGGAAATTAAGCCTATATAATGCGTGGGGAATGCCTCAAGCTTTTGCTGCTGAGCTCACTAGTTAGTTTTTAGTCAGATGGAGCGAAACCATGCCTGGGGAATTCATGTTTTAACCACAGGGCTTGTGAAGCACTGGCACAACCCTCATCTTCGCTCAGTCTCGCACCCACAGCACTGTGTCAACTCAGTGTGTATATGAGTGCAGGAAGGGGTTCCTGTTTGAATGCACCAGCAGCCGCCATAGCATTTACTGGTATTCCTGTACAGAGCTTTTGCCCTGCAAGATCATGGGCAGCAGAAGTGAAAGTAGAGTTGTTAACTGCTGTGAGCACAACAGAAGTAGGAAGGGAGATTGGCAGTGGGGAAATATTGTTTCGATGGGATTTTTTATTTTTATTTTTTTGCTGAGCTTAAATATTTAATTGCTTTTTACTGAGTTTTACCCAGGCAGAGGCCTAAAAAAAGATATATTTAATATTAATTTAATGATGAAAATGATCAGCATAACACATATTACATAAATACATATTAAACTAATATAGACATTCATAACTCTCACTGGTGAAAGCCAAGACAGATACATGGATAGACAAACAGACAGATACTTTATTAATCCCAATCAGTACATGCGCTGTAAAACCAAAAAAGGTCACAGTAGCTCCGCACAAACACTGATCAAACAAGGTGGGACAATCATCTGGCATCATTAGAGGTATTTTTAGATAGATAACATGTGATTTCTTTGAAGGCATGTGATCATATCTGTTTCAGAATCAGCCACACTGCACATTAACTGTTCAGATAACAGATTACTGACTTAACAGCAGCATTGTTTCTACACGGTACAAGTTAATGGGAAGGCAAGAATGTACAGACCTAATTTAAGTTTTAGGAATGCGTTAACACACTTTGATAACAGCAGATTAGGTGCATTTATTGTACAAGAAATGATTTCTTAAAATTTCTAAACTCCAGGTATGCAGAGTGGTGTTTAACTTTCTACAATTATAGTTAATGACGTCTGCGACTTTCAGCTAAGAAAATAAACACTTGCACTTTGGAAGTTAATGCGACGCCCTTTAAAGAGCTTAGAGTGAAGTTGACCTGCACTTGTTTAAAAATACACGTGTAAGCTGCATGTGAGGAACTACAAACGGCATCTGTGGACCGGTTTCTAAGGCAAAAGGTTTTGCTCCTGACACTGTCTCTGTCATGAGCTCAGAGTGAGCTTATGAACATGCACATCGTTATATACATTTGAATTCTCTTTTACAATACCTTTGTGTATAACTTAAACCCCTTTAAACAGATGAGCTTCCTGTTCCACTGGCCTCAAAGTTGCATTGACACATTTTCCCTTCAACACCAAAATCACACCATAACTTCACGTTTCACTAGATTCAACCGCAGGAAAGCTACAAAGGCTGAAATAAAGTAAACTTAAAAGCTCCGTGCACACAATCGATTAGATGCAGGTGGTAGTAGGGCTGAATGATTTGTAGAAATAATGTGATTTTTCTTGCCTACTGAACAATTTTAATCATTTTCCCCCCGGTAGATTAAACCTCCAGCTCACAGTGAGACTTCCAGCACCAAAATCTAGAGGTTGTGAGTCAGAATTTAATAAATAAGTACCTGAAAAAAAAAAAAACAACTGCTTTGTATCACATTGTAATTTCTGTATAAAAACAAGAAATCATTCAGCCCTCAGTTGTAAGTGCAACTCAGTACACAGAAGCTTAATTACACAAAGCAGATAAAAAGGGCACAGATGTATGATGGAGCAATTGTGGCAATAACAAAAGTTGATAAATTGTGGGAATACTTGGCATACATGGCGCTGGTTAGAGATGCATAAGTGTGGAAAAAAACAGACATAAAGATCCATAAAGATACAAGCGTGTTTAGAAACCCAGAGGATGAGGAGCCACCACTGTTCCGTTCTCCACCACGGCTGCAGAGATGGCTCGCAGGTTCTTGAACAGCCGTCTGGACTCACTGGAGCGCAGAGACTTGATGTCATGCATTATCCTCTCATGCGCCTGAGGGATGAAGGGTTAATCAAGTTAGATTACCTGAAGTTTACAAATGTACCTGCTACATCTCAAAACTACTCATCAAGAGCCTTCGGCAGCAGAGATGTTGGGCAGTAAGTTGTGAGACGTCAGCGGTGTGGAATAAAATCCTCCAAAAAAACAGAAGTTAAATCACCGCGGCAGGCAGATATTCATGACCTCAAACCATTTAAGAAGTAGAACGTGAGAAAAGCATTTTAGATTCAAGACTAAATGGAAAAGGTATGGACAAGGTGAATCTGTTTACGGACATTGTAAATTGCATTAACTTGTCACCCAGTTGAGGCAACTGAAAAGCATTAATTCCTCAATCTAGTTTAGGACTACACCACATGGGTTGGGTCATGTTAATTTGAATTTGTTTGAGCTTGACTTTTTGGCAAAGTGACAGCTGCACTCAACATGAACTGATAGTGTAGGAATTTCATTCCTAAATGCATGATTTCTCTCTCTCTATCCAGGCTACCTGCGCCTCTAAAGCTCACTAATAAACACACATCTCATTTGATTAATCCATATAAACGAGATATAATGTGTTGATTAGTGGGCTTTAGAGGTGCTGGGAGCTTCATTCATAGCATTCAGTTAATACTAGCTTTATTTGGCAGATGGGAATGTGTTAGACAATCTTACTCTCACCAAGAAAGCGAATAAGCTTAACTTTTCCTTCACAATTCAGGATTTTAACTTCACAGCCTGCTAACAAAGTTGTTCCGCCGTATTTTGTACGTAGCACAAAGTTGTTGAATACAACTCTACCTCCCAGAACAGTGAACAATGTATTATATGTCTGGCAACCATTTCCACATTATAATTTATTTTCTACCTGAATCTTCCTTCTGTGTAAATAGAATGATGTATAGAGCACAATTACACCAATATAAATATATTATCTTTTTGGAAAAAATCATGTGGTATTTGATGTCTTTCCCTCCCACTTACACCCAGCCACCCGAAAATTGGCAAGCTATTTGTCCATCCTACTAACAAATAATGGTACCTCAATTTACAACCATAAAGTACTAATATTGATGTTGAGCAAACAGCTGAAACACCCTCAAACAGGATATAAGTACATGATGTAGCTTTATACTTTTTTTTTTTTTTTTTTTTTACATTTACCTTAAATACACGACACAATCTCATCACACAGACATTTGTTTTCAACTGTGTTTGTGGGTTTGACGTTGACCTTACCTCCATACACCAGGTCTCACACAGTATCTTCTCATGCTGAGCTGAGGATGAGCCCTGACTCAGAGAGCGTGAAGCCCTGCAGAGAGGAAAAACACACACAAATGTCACTTAAGGCTGTGTAGGAGTATGTATGTGGAATAAAAGCAGACCAAAGAGAAAGTGTTGCAAGAGAGAGGATGAAAGAGTCAAACTGAGACAGAGAGAGACAGTTGGTCGGTAAACCAAACAGCTCACAAAGAGAGAGCCTTGACGTGCTTGAGTGTTTGCATACCTGGACAGGACGACCACCATGCCGTAGAGGTCAATAGCGCTGTCGGCCACTCTCTTCAGGACAAACTGTTCATCTGCAACAGGCAACCTGCTTGTTCAGTTGACTCAAACGTATTACACCATCACAAAACAAACATAACAAGTGATAAGAGGATATATTGGCCCCAAAGCCCACACCTTTAGATGTTGTACCACGACTGTGAAAGAATCCTAATTCTTCCTCCAGAACCAAATTATTATTTTTCTAGAATTCTAAAAAAAAGCAAATCGCACCTGAAATGACTCCAACTCTAACCACAACAACAAAATATTACCCACAGGATTTCTCTATGTCCCGCTCTCACACACACACACACACACACACTCACCGATGATCTTCTTGCCATGTTTGATCAGCAGCTCCTCAATCACTGCTCCAAACTGTTCGATGGCTTTAATGGTCTAGAAATAAGAAAACCCACACAACTGCCGGAATGAGAAATAGGTGAAATGAAAACTGAAGAGAAAGCAGAAAAATCCATTTGCAAAATAAAAAAAGTTCCGTCATATGGTAACTTGGACACCCACTCTCTCAGTACAAGTACTTAAATAAATGCACAAAATGGAAAATGTATCACACACATAAAGAAAAAAAGGTTCCACACACCAGTTCACCGCTCTGCGCCAGCTCGGGGTGTACAGTTCCCTGCAGTGTCAGACCTGTGCCCAAACCCGCCTTTCTGCAAAGAAGAAGACAGCTGTTACATCAACATGGCTGCTGAGGAAGTGTGGTGAAAGCAGCAACACATCTGATGTGTCTGTTCTGCCATTATGCAGCCAGTGTCCACAGCTACAGGGACGTCCTGAGCTGACGGCATGTCGCACGCTCATTACAGATGTTTCGCTCTTAAGAACCAACATTTCACTTTAACAATTCTGTTGTTAGCGTTTATCATTTCATGTCAGTTGAGTTTTCCAAAACCGATGAAATTAAGAATTTCCTTAAGAAATAAACATTTAGTATTTATTATAGGTATATCTAAAAAAAGGTTTGTTTCTGACAGCTTAGGAGTAAATTCCAGCTGTTTGGGTGTCCGGTGCTTTGAGCAACGACACGTTAAACGGCTGTGTTGGAGATGTGGGGAGGACAAAGTGGATACAGACAGATGAGCTGCATCCGAGTGACCGTAAGACGAGCCTTTTGTCTGCAACAGCACACAAATAGAGCCGGTCTGAAAGCACCAACTGAACTGCTGCAGGCAGTTTGTAATCACTTTAAAGGGAAGTACAGTGCAGGAAAGTGTGTGTGTGTGTGTAAAGCCCAGATGTAAGATATCTCATTTTATTTATTTATTTTTGTGTGTTTATCCATAGGCAGACAAAAAACTCTTATCAGATATTGTAGACAAATGAGTAATTTGTGCTCGGATGTCAGTTGCAACTGCAAAGTGGACAAATTGAAGGATGGATCTAATGCTTATCGCATCGTATTGTGCAACGGGAGTCCCTGTCTCCCACCTTCTGCTATAGTGGTTAAGCACTTCCTCTCCCCCAGACAGGAAGTGACAGAAAGAGCCTGTGGGTATGTGAGGGTGATACAACCTTTTAGCTCTCTTGGTGATTTCTCCAGCGAGCATCCCGGCATTGCCAAGGGGGTTCTTCAAGGCCTTCTGCAAGGTCTTCAGTTGGTTTCCAGCGTTCTGGAGTGAAGCGGAGAAGGAAATGCATGATTTATCAGTGACGAGGGCTTCTTCTTAAAAACCATATTCACATGAGATTTCTGTATTGCATTATATTATGTTCTATTTTATTCTGTCATGTGTTAATAAGAACAAACATAGTAAGATTGTTAATATGTCTGGTTTGTCAGTAACAGCACAGTATGAAACTGAGTCCCGAGTGACGAGGAAAGTCGGGCCGTCCTCAGCCATGTATCATAGAGGCTGACATGGCGTTGCGACAAGTGGGCGTGTTCCCGTGAAACTGCCGCGGTCGTGCTCGTCTCACGCACACGCCCGCCCCTGCCAAAGTTAAATTCACTTGAACTTTTTGTAGCCTACGTGACACGCAGCACAAAAAGAAGATGGATGAGAGAGTGATCCTCGCCGTCTGTGACTTCCCTGAAATATAGTAAGTGTTCATTGAAAAGTTACCGGGACTTTAACCAGAGGGCGTTTGCATGACCAGATTTATCAGCTATATGAATAATATAGCCTAACAACTAACGTTACTTATAGTTTTACTTTTAGCTAGGCTATGAAGGAATACAGTGGCGCACAGAAGCCATTGCCATGGTTACTATCTATTGACCGCCTTCCGTTTACTCGCGGAGCGCTCGTCTCGGTGTCTGTTCACATGAGAAGTGCAGAGCGACCCCGCAGGGCCAGGCGACCACGCAGGCAGTGTCTCTTCCCGTGTGAAAAGGCCTTTATGCAGACGTGTGGACTAGAGTCAAATACGATGACTTTAGAGTCGACTTGACAAAATCAAAAGAAATCGACTAAAGACTTTATCCACAAATGACTCGTGACTTCACTTGGATTTGAGCCTTTTGAGTTGAGTTGAACTGACTTGATACCCTCTCAATAAAATTAGGGGAAGGGTAAATTTTAAGACTAATAGATTTAGAACAACAAGGAAAAGATAATGTTTATTTGCGGAGTTAAAGTGTGGAATAAACTAAATGAGAACCCAAAGCAATGACCAAACATATTCCTTTTCAAAAAAAATGCACACAGAAATTACTTTCAAGAGGTATCGAGAAGCACTGTAGTAAAAGTAGGAGTGCTCCTTTGTTTATGTTTTTTTGTTTGTTTTTATATTTTGCCGTTTGAATAAGTACATAATCGAGGTTAGATAAATAAATACTTATCAGTGGTCACTTTAATACTGTGTACATAAACAAAATACACACACACAAATATAAAAACTGTTAACTGAAGGAAGAAATAAATGTGTGGGAGTACATAAGTTCTACTTCTTCCTACTCCTTTTCACACATGTGACAGAAGTATGTTAACACAGGAAAGAAGGGTACTTTTGTTTGCTGCTCATCTGTTGTTTTTCTCCCTTATGTTTTTAAACACGGTTTTATTTTTTTATACTTTCTCTTGCATGTTCAAAATTTCAATTCAAATTCAATTCATAATATAAAAAACAAACTATGCAGCGCATCAACATGGGGATGTGCAATTAATGAAATTTTAAATCGGTTAAGATTTTGGCTTCCACCGATTATAAAAACAAGTAACTTAACATAAAACGATTATTGTGCTGCATGCCGTTTCTTATTTCATGGGTTATTTGGGAGTTTTGTGTAGCCTAATGCATATAATCACTTTTACAAACAAAGCATTCAATTTTAACAGTTCAATAAATTAATGATTTTTCCTAAGTCAATGAGTAATCGTGTTAAATAATCATGATCTCAACATTGACCAAAATAATTGTGATTAGGATTTTTGCCATAATGGAGCAGCCCTACATAAACACTTTTCAATTCATGAAGTTATACGACATTTGTTGAGTGAAACTGCACCTCTGCCTTTTTTCTTTAGGAGGTTAAGAGCTTTATAAGCGTTTTTTCCCCCCTCCATTTTTTAACTATTGTTAAGAATATAAAATGGTATTAAATTTGGTGAAGAGCACATTATGGCTTGCTTAGGACTGGAAACTCAAAGTTTAGGACTTGAGACTTGACTGCTTGTCACAACCAGTCTTCACTTAGGCCTCTAGTGCTAAGACTTGAGACTTGTGTTTTGTAAAACAATGACTCGGCCCCACCTCTGCTGTCATGGGATTTGGACGGGACAGCAGTATTTTTGTGGAAACTCCACTCCTGTGTCACCCTCTTCATGTATTACACGCTCTGTATGGTGAATGAGTTGTTAGCGTGAGGATGGAGGTACAGAGCGCACTTTGATCCTTCATATCTTCCAGTTTAACTGTTAAAGAAATCCCTGTGATACAATGTTGGGGGGTGGCACTTGCATTTTGTTGCACTTAATTCTTGTTTGTTGGTGATGTGGTTGTCGAGCACTCTGCTGTTAAATGTAATTCTTTAGTTGTGGTTGTATTTGTCTGACAGTTGCCAAAGACACAAAAGGGAATTTCCGAACGGACAATAACGGAAATAAGCGCACTCTTCTCCGTAATTACCTGTAACACTCTTTCCCTAACACCTGTAACACCTAGTAGGCTTGAGAAGTGTGCAGTAATACAGCAGCATCCCATTCTAATGACGCGGCACTTCCTCTCCTCCGAGTGGTGCAAAACACAGGCTCGACACAGATGCTGGGTTTAAAATAACTATAAGGAAGTTGCTTCTTAAACCTACAAGATGTCACAGAGTCTAATACAAAATACAAAGGAAACACTAGTAGGAGTTTCAGCTCAAGCAAGCAGAAATCACTTCCTCTCTACAGAGCGTCTGTACTTTTCCACACAGTCTTTATCAGATCACCGCAACAGAGTCAGCAAAAGAAAATACAACAGAGCTATCATTTTGATGAAAAGAGCATCTTGTCTTATTTCACCTGGAAGCCATTGAGGGCCACAAAGAGCCTCAGGATGTCGTTGGTGCCCTCGAAAATTCGGAATATTCTCAGGTCCCTCAGCACTTTCTCAACTCCACAGTCCTGCAGAAACAGATACAGAAAGATTATGACCTTCAACTTTACAGTAAAGGAGCACAGGCTTCTTCAAATAAATCCTAACGCTGTAATAATCTGCATATATTCTAAAATTCACTCTTGATATCAGTCTGAAATCTTAGGTACATTTTTATTTTTACCGTACTGAGTAACCAACATGGGGCACAGAGATGTGTTATTTATCATATTTTACACATAGAAAGACATTTTGACACAAGTTAAAATAAGGTACTGAAAACACCAGCTGCAAACAGGAATAGAGACACTTCATTTCTGCACTTTTGAATTCTGCATGTGAAAGTCACTGATCATATTTCAGGCTGCACAGAGGAGCAGAATTGAAAATGTACAGGGAACACACTTCTGACTTGGAGAAATGAAACCGTGACTCAAAATACACAAAATGTGAGGGGACTTCACGTGTGTTGTATCAGTGTCCCCCCCAACCCCTCAGCTCATAACCAAGCACTAATTTCACAACTTGCAGAAGTGGACAAAATTAAGAGAACATCTGCAATACAATATCAGTATCAATACAGCGTAACAACATATAATAAAGTTTATTTTGTGAAGCGTAAATGTTCTTTTTAGTCAACTCTGGGGGAATTTCTGAGATTTTAAGTGTTGCTAAACTAAATTGCCCTTCAAATATAATGTAAATGCTTGTGAATTTGCCTCCTCTGCTTTTCAAGTGTTCCATGACAAGTCAAGCTTTCCACTGTAATGAGTGTGTGGCAAATCAACACCATTGTCAGACAGGTGACCTACTGTGTAGCCTGGTTTATTTTAAGCATAGCAATATTATTGTTTACACAGCTTCAAGCCGCCCACGTATCTTCAGCTAGCTTGTACCGGTATATTCTTGAATAACTTTGTGGTAGTTTTTTTTTTTACCTAAGGAAACCAACATCGACATGGGTCTCAGTGTTTTCTGAGCGTCTCACATGAAGCAGCTACGTGTCTCTTTGCCACAGTGGCGATAACGTACGCAAGTTCTGAGAAACAAAGGCGTTGCCAGAGCAAAACCAATAAGTGTAGTGGCTGTTTGAAGCTTATATTACTCTTGCTCTTGCTGTCTGAGCATATCATCGCCAATGAGATGACTAAATTAAAAACAAAGGTTTCTACTGATCCGTGCAGGGCTGATCAGAGAGCTGTTCAGTAAATATGATGAGTTCTAGTCAGTGGTGACGGCAAACAGAGGATTAGCATTGTGCTAATATCCAGTGCACGCACGGAGTGAGGTAGTAAAACAGGAAAACCCTTTACTTTTTCAATAAACAGTACCAGGAACTAAGGTCTTCTTTACACCACACCTGAAGAACAATCAAGACTAGGCAAATAGATTGATAACATACGCCATTAATAGACTGCTGCTTTGTTTGACATGCAGTTTTCCACACATCTACATTGTTTGTGTTTAACTGGAGTTAAGTTTTGTTTCTCTGGTTTACGTGTTCGCTCGATTGTTACTCACTTTAAAAGGCCAATCAAAAATTACTCCATAAAAGTAAATCCCCGGTCCCAATATTGATATTTCTGGCATATAGTGCTTGCTGAGTGCGCATATGAATGCTGTACCCAAGTTGCAGCAGACTTCATGTTGAGTTCCTAAGTTTCTAAGATAGTTTCTGGAAAAGAACCTGAAGTGAAAACAACCTGTTTGACCGAGGAACTATTAGACCCTGGTGTGGTTATTGTGGTTGGCTATTCTATTCCCAGAGAAGGGACTTTTTTAGCACCAGGGAGCAAAGCCCAGCAACTTTTTAGACTCAGGACAAGTTTTTGAGCTCCTAAAATAGTTCCTGCGTGACTGCAGCAAACACGGGATTTCAGTACCCAAAGGAAGTACTTTATTGGGGGCCACGAAGTATGGGGCAGACAATTTTTACCTGGTTCCCTCCAGTTGAAACTCAAGTTAAGTTCCTAAAAAGTTCCTAGTTACTAGAAATAGGGCACAGATTTGCTGCTTATAGCTAGCCTCATAAAACAAATCTAATATTGCTCATTTACATTGTAAACCAGTTGTTTTATTAACCCGTTGTACTTGTATTTTTAAAACTTTGTGCTGTATATGGCAGTATCTGTTTTCCAGGGTCTATGACGTGCTTAAAAACAAAAACACTTTTAAAGAAAAAATTCTAGCAGGTGATAAAACAAACAGTTTGAATCTATTTATCACATGCGGCTTTCTCTGTGGTCCCTGGATTTGTACGAACCAGGATGTGGACTGTGCACTCACCTTCATGAAACCCATGCCGCCCATGACCTGAATACACTCGTCAGTCACAGTCCACGCTGCTTCCTGTCACAATTTTGAACAAACACATGGATGCAAGTGAGCTTTTGCTTTGCAAAATAAACAAAGTTCATCTTAATTCGGCAGATGAGACGTCTACTTCCTCAATCTACCAGCCGTGTCATCAGTTTTCCACAGAATAAGGAACATCATCAATATTATGAAAGAGGTGTTCTGTTTCCCAGAACACCAACTTGGGAGTAGCAAGTAAATACACTTCATTAGGGCTGGACGATATGGCTAAACAAGGTATTAAGATTAATAAAAAAAATTCATACCATTCGATATCAATAATTATTGTGATAAATGACAAATCATTATTTCTTTCAAGTTTAAAGGCTGATTTTTGCTCCTGAGTGAAAGTTGAAGAAACCTGATGGTTAAATGTGTTTTTTAACTATTCTTCATGGTCAGAACAAACACAGTGGACCACTTAACAAATCTGAGGTCGAACATTCAAAACAATTATGATAAGATCTTTTTTCAGTCCCTTTTCCTCAACAAAATAAATATCTTATAGATAGTTAAAGCAAACATTTATTGAACATTATATTGTTATTGATCGTTATTGTTTTATCGCCCAGCCCTACATCCAAAGAAGAAACGTAGAAACAAAAGAATGCAATATTTTCTAAAAGGCTCCCTGACTGCAATAACAGCTTGTGTAAGAGGCAGTCCTGCACAGGCATGTGGTTTGCATGTTTAAATAATGTATGTTATTTGAACTCTTACAGAGGCAAAGATTTTGCTGATGGCAGCTTCTATCTGGAATTCAGTTGCTCCACTGTCCATGTTGCTGCTGATCATGTAGGCCATCGACTGCAAGAAGACACAGAGGAAGTAACGTATACATTTGCAGGAACTTTCAGCACCAGTAAACAATAATGCAAAGTGTAAAAAGCAGTTTAATCTGTTGAGAGTTTGTGCTCAAGAAATGCTTGATAGGCACAATAAAAAAAGGGGAGCTGTTAGGCAGGAAAGCAACATAAAAGATCTACTTCTTTACCTACTAGTCTCTAAAAGTGGATGTTGGATACTGGCAGTATTTGTTTAGATGCCGCAGAATCAATCAGAAACAGCATTACACATCTCAGTGTCAAACTGAGATAATTGTGCATAAGACTGTGGTACAGGTAGAAAGTTCACTTTTAAGTCGTCTGACCTCAGTGACATATTGCATCATTGTCATGCGAGCTATCTTCTCCTGGATGGTTCCGTAGTTGTGGATCTTGTTGCCAAACTGGGTTCTATTGGCCGCATGATCCACCTGATGAAAAGAAGAACACGACAGTCACAACCACACCTTAATTCAAAGTTACAGGCTGTATATTGTAACAACATCAGACAAGGTTAAAGCAACATAATGTAAGAATCGGTATTGTTTGCAACGTGGCACCCCTGCAGTCTCAGTGAAATTCAGTTTTACAACGCGGTGTGTGTCGATTTAGAGCAGCTGTGACTAGGACGCATATTTGAAAATATTTTCTGTTTTTCCACCCCTGGCCGCACAGATCTCGGGAGTGGGGGGTGCTCAGAGTCAGCTGCACGGCTAACTGAGCTAACTAGCTAACTGCAGCTTCAGTTAGCAGGCTTTTTCGAGAGTCCTATTGAAACATTACTGCTGCCTAGTTTTTGTGCAAAAAGAGGAAGTTTGTCAAGACTGCTGAAAATAAACAACTGATGTGAAAGCAACCAAAGTATCAAAGTGCTGCGGTATAAATAAGTGGAGAGCTATGTAGTTTCTACCTTCATGCCGAAAAAAAATATATATATATCACGTTGCATTTCTCTCATCTAAATGCATCACTCCTCTTAGCACATGAGACCACACAGAGACAATTTAGAAGAGACACGCCTCTCAATCACATCCTCAATACAAGTCTATGGGGAAAGCCCGTAACGGTAAAGATGGTGGTTATCCTGTCCCTCCCGCTAGAAAGCCAATCGTCTGCTTTTAACAGCCAATCGTGTGGTCTCACCGACATAAGGGTCTGTGTTACTTCTACTGTGCAGCACGGAAGGGGTGACGCACGCGTAGCAGAAGTATAACCGTTGTGAAAAACGCTCGTTATACCTTATTTTGGGGCAAAGTTGTCAAACTTTATCAGATTTTAATGCTGATTCTATTCATGTAGTTTTTATGTCCCGGTGACCTGTGTAAGTGCAGTTCTGGCTCTCACCCCATTCATTTATATAGGAGCCTTGTCTTGTTCGTCCGAAATAGCTGCCCAGAGGCGTTGCCAAGATGGCGGCCCAGTGCCATGACTTGCCTAAAAAGGACTTTGGACCACACAGACTGTGTCTCCAATACATGGGCGTCTCCTACCCACCTCTAAAAATATCAATGGAATCAATATCAAATATCAAGGACAGGGATTTCCCCCATCTTAACTTTTTCAAACTATGTAGAAACTACATAGATCTCCACTTATCTGTGTCTCGTCAGTAGAATTGCACAAACAGCAAATTAAAAGTAACTTTTATCCACAGCAATTTCTGGGATATGTGCTTATTATAATTCATATGGATGAAAATTCATTCTTTTCTTTGTTTTACATGATTGTAAATAGAACATATTTAAGTTTCATGATGTTGGTTTCACTACCTCCCTCATTCTCCATCACTCCTACTTTCTGTCCTTTTCAGTAGCACAACGCCTCACCTTTTGCTTCCACTTTATGTACTCTGCTACACCTTACTTTATTATGCCATCTGTATTTACTGTTGTGTATTGTAATTAATATACTGAACTTTTAACACTTTTGTTTTTTGCCCCCATTCATCATGAGCTGAACCCAAAGACCTAAGACTTTCTCTATGTAAAATTCGCGTTTGGTCTGAATGCGGCATAAGACTTTATCCATGTACACAAAAGGCCTATTTCTCTCAAATATAGTTCACAAATCTGTCAAAATCTGTGTTAGATCTGTGTGATCAGCACCTTGATGAGACACTTGTGAGGTGGATGGATTATCTCGGCAAATGAGAAGTGCTCACTAACACAGATTTTGACTGATTTATGAACAATATTTGAGAGAAATAGGCCTTTTGTGTACATAGATAAAGTCTTATGCCGCATTCAGAATAAATGCGAATTTTCACCTCGCCACACTTTCCTCACATGAGTACATTCGCTGCAACTGTTCACACACACAACGCGAGAAGCCGATTTTAACGCAATAACGTTAATAAACACAACTCGCTATTACTACAGCTGTATGAACACAAAGTAAATATTTTTCTGTGATTAAATAGCAATAAACGGATCAAACTGATGCCGAAATAACTACAACATGATGCAGATTTGTAAAACATATGAATTCATGCTTTGTCAGGTCTGTCAGCAAGACAACAACTTCTTGTTCACTTCGTTTTCTGAATGGAGTTTGGATCAATCAGGGTTAGGCTAAGCTAATTTGGTCACAGTAAAGTACAATGATAGCTGGAATAAAGTTACATACACATGTTTTCTTAACTCACAAGGTAGTTCAACCTCCTCGCTTTCTTTTCTCCCAGCAATGTCCAGTTCTTATATAAATATGAAGTAGCGTCATTTGACACTAACAACAACAACTCTGGAACCGGATGTGCACGGAAGCTAGCTGCTGAGAAGCTCCAGTCAAGATAAAGCAACGTTTTAATCCTATAAAAGCAGTTTACTCCGAGCTCCTCCCTCGGTCAAACGGCGTAGTTGTCAGAGGAAAACCCAGTCCGACCACGGGTGTTTATTTGTCCGAAAGCTGGAGCGCTGCTCCCTGCTCCTCTCCCCCAAGTTTAGCAGCTCTCAGCCGGCCTGCAGATTTTCAATCGCCCGCTCTGCCTGGCCCTCTCCACACAACGCTCTGAAGCTGTCTGTGACGTACGGACAGTCTCAACGTTGATAGGCTATCGCGACTCAGCGTCATGCGAATTCCTTCGCTTCGCCTTGGCTTACATGGCCCCACCCCCTTCGCGCCGCCCGACAGGAAATCACGGCTCAACGCGTGTTTGCATTGACTTTGTATGTAAACTCACCGCCCCGAACGCTCGCTTCGCTTTTGGTCTGAAAGCACCTTTATATCTTTGACTTCAGCTCATGATGAATGGGAGCAAAAACGAAAGTATTGCTTTTATAATTTTGTTCAGTGTACTTTTATATATTTTATATTTAGATATCGTCATAATTACATATTTACTTATTTTTTAAGGGAGACTTGCAAAGTAACATTTTCATTGAATGGTCTAAAGCCATTTTTTACTGCGCGAAGACAAGCAACCTGAATCCATCTCCTACAGCTGTGGGAAATTTATTATTTTATAGATTAAAACAAAGTCAACATTAGCACGGATTGGCACTGAATGTCTGTGCACCAATTATCACCTCTATTAATAATATTTTACTCATAGTACAGAAAGTATTGTAATATGAGTTTGCATTTTTAGTTACACTAACACATTACTAACTGATCCCTAATTTTGACACCTTCTCAAACAGTCACTAGTGTTGAAATCTTAAAAAAAACAAAAAACACACTTGGTCATTGCATCATACTTAACCCCTAGTTGCTCCGGTGGCATGCGACCTCTGACATGCATAGCAATTGTAATTTGCTTTGGATAAAAGCGTCAGCTAAATGAGTTAAATGTAAATGTTTTGTAACTACTTTGCAAACAGAAAATGACAGGGCTGATTATCGCACAGGAAAATTTGTGGCACATATCTGCAGTGTTCAAAGGAAAAACAAACAAAAAAAAACAACCTGCGGTTGATTTCTGATGATGCAACTATCAAACAGATTGACTTTCTTAGTTTTGCTTCTCAGTAAATGAGGCAGATCATTAAGTCTACCGCTGCAGTGTTGCACACACACACCAACTGCTGATTGTGCAACATCCTCAATTTTAATATTAAGAGTTTAAAATTATCACATTTAGGACAGTTCTCATTTCAGTACTTTTTATTAAAACCTTATTCAATAACACCATTAATAAAATTACAAAATGTTTATGTTTGAGAAAAACAAAAATATGACCACAATCACGTTTGAATTGTCAGCACCTGTAACCTCAGCAGGCTGTTGCATTACTGAAACTTAGTGAACGACACGAAGGGGAATTTCCCACAAACCCACAGTAAAAGAATGTAACATAGACAATACAGACTAAAACCAATGCAGCAGAGAGGAAACGCATATAGAGACGTAAAGCTGTAAGTGGAAGCTATAGTGTCTCAACTAGGAGAAAAGTTCACCTTGTTTTACTCTGTTATAGGAAAGGATGTTTACTCACAGCTTTGGTGATGACTGCCTTCATGGTGCCAGAGAGGGCGGCCGCCATGCCAAAGCGCCCGTTATTCAGGATGTTCATGGCCACCTTGAAACCTCCGCCCACCTCGCCCAGCAGGCAGTCGGCTGGCACGCGAACATTATCGAAATACACCTCGGCTGTGTTGGATGCCTTGATGCCCATTTTCTTCTCTGGAGGGCCACTGCAATAAAACCCCGGAGATTTAATCAGGCCGGACAGACAGACAACAGACAAATTCTTGAACTCGGCCTGTCACATTAACTACTTTTGTTGGACGATATATTGTTCCAGGAATAACTGCGATAGGCGATATTATTGTCATTTTAAGACCATTTTATGTCACTTATATAATGATCATATAATGGCATAATAATGTAAGCCCACCCTCTCAAAGAGCAACTGAAATTTTTAGTTTTTTATTCAGGCATTAGATTTAAGATGTGAAAAAAACATTTTAAATATCCCAAATAAAACAACCTGTAGCCCTGTGCAGCTTCTAACGCCACTGGAAGCGCTTCAGGAGACCCCACATTGTTGACTTGTTCATTTGTCCGTTTTGGGCTTCTACTCTTCTGTCAAAAAAGACTCACTGTGTATACTCTGCTAAGCGGAGCATCGTCTAGAATTGTCTAGAATGATCAGCTCGGACAACCGTGTGGCAGCCGGAAAGCAGCGCTTCCGTGCCCTGTGTCGACCTGTTACAAACTTTCTGGGAGGAGTTCTTCGAGAAAAACACCAATTAAAAAATTTAATAGCGTCGAGTAAGTTATCTACACAGCTTACTGTGTCACTCCTCCAAAGCTTCTCTCCACGATGAAGGCAGAGATCTTGTCTTTCATCTCCCCAGTCTTGGGATCCTTCATGGGTGTCTTGGCAAACACTGTGAAGATCTCAGCCAGACCTCCATTGCTGAAAAGAGAGAGAGAGAGAAAAAAACTGTATTACTGGGCAAGTTGTATAATGCTGCCCCCTTGTGGTGAAAGTAACAAAACATCAACACTCTCTCTCTCATACACACACACTGGTTTGGGACATTATTGAACCTTATTATTGAGCCCAAAGCCTAACCAAGTTAGAACCAATAGGCTTTGGGCTGACAGCCACCGACTGGCAGGGAAGTCGCAAAGTCGTAAGAGACGGACTTATGCTGCCAGTGTGCGTCATCACAATTGCTTGTCGGATGATCGAATAGCTCCAGAAACCCCCTCCCGTCACACACACACACACACACACCCCTACTGTGCCCTCACCTGATCCAGATCTTGCTTCCATTAAGAGTGAAGTACTGTCCGCAGGGGGACTGAACAGCTGTGCTCTTGATGGAGGCGGCGTCAGAGCCGCTGGCTGGTTCAGTTAGGCAGAAGGCGGCTACATGCTCACCTGGAGGGACAAACACATGTGCAGAGTCACACCACATACACGCGCAACAGAAATGATTTAGCAGTTTTATATTCTTCCTTTATTACATTATGTTCCTTCTCAGTACAATGAAAACATGTTGTATTTCCCCTTGGTTCCAGAAGTACATGAATATGAAACTGTAGGAGCACTTTCTAAAGACAGACAATCCGAAACAAACCAACTTCACACTATGATTGTGTGGAGGTGAGAAAGTATGGCGGGTTTGAACTCTGTCTAGCTAACGGTTTCTGTCACTTTTCACAACTGAGCGCAACACTATGAATGTCTTTAAGGAGAGACTGTCTGAAAATGTGTGCCGTTATCCCAATATTTAATCATTTTAGCCCCACACACACCTATGACAGCCGGCTTTTTACTCTGCCTTCAAGTACGACCGTTCGGAACAACTATCATGTCCAACGACGTGGTCCAATAACAAGCTGTACAAACCACTTGTTTCCTAGAATAACCCAACCCTAAACACACTGGTTTTGGGATTTGCAGACAAAATTACAGAAACTTTGTCCTGTATAAATTAGTATGCTTGCTGTTGTATACAGAGCTACAATTTACATGTGACGATCAAATGCTGGCCTTCTTACCTGAGGCCAGCTTAGGCAGGTACTTCTCCTTCTGGGCTGGATTCCCAAAAAGCAGAATGCCCTTGAAGCCGATGGACTGGTGGGCACCCAGAGTGATGCCAACGCCGAGGTCATGACTTCCAACAATCTCAACCAGCCGGGCATACTGCAAAATGTCGTCACATTAGACTTATTGCACCCCCAGCTTTCATAGCTGACTGACTTAACTAACAACTATACAATTTTAAGTTCGTAAATATCCATAAATCTAATCAAGTAGACGTACCTGCGTGTTTGAGAGGCCGAGGCCGCCAAGGTCAGCTGGCACCTGCAGGCCAAAGGCCCCCATCTCCTTCAGGCCCTGCATGGTGTGATCTTCTACCTTCTCCAAGGCATCGTTCTTGGCAGGATCATTCACCTCCTAAGCACCGAAAGCAGCAACATGGAGGTTGAGGAGTGAGTATGGGGGATGTGGAGAGGTCATGAGCATGAAGCAAGACACATTTATTTAAAAAAAATAAATAAATAAAGGTTTGAAATTACCTCAAAAAATTTGTTGACAGGCCCCACAAGCTCCCGAAGAAACTGCTCCTGCTCCTCATTCAGGGCTACGACACAAACAAAACAAATTACGCTACAACTTTTTTAGTTCTACAGAGCTTTTTAAAGAAATGTTGGCAAATTTCTAAACATATCGATGATATAATCTCCTCTGATTTACCTGAGGGGAAGGGAAACACTTGGGCAGTCTGGATCTGGCCCTTGAAAATGTTTACAGCAAATGATTTGGATTCCTGCAGAGAATTAAGTCAAACATAGTAAAGCTTGTGCAAACAAACAGACAATAACATTTTTTTGTTCAAGAAACCCTGTGGCATTTTTAAAACACAAACAAAAGGCACGTTTACATTAACTGTAGTTGTGCATCCTTCGGGCACAACACATGTTCAATGCATTTTCTTCCACGAAACACGTCCATGTTTACTAGCTTGTAGTCTTCTCCTTCACCGCCTTTGTCGGCGCATTGCTTTTGGCGTGCTACTTCCACCTGCGGATCAGTGGAATCTGCAAGTGGTACAGCCAACACTGTGAATCCACTGTCAGGACTTTCTGTCGTGTCATCCACGAGCGTGTGCTTGTGAATCCAAACTAAACGGGGACCCATTCATTAAGAAATTTAGTTTGTAGCTCCTACAAGAGGTCAAAAACTGCACAGGGTACCTTTCATTCTTATGACGTGTTAACAACATGGCAAATTCTAACTGCTCCAATACTGTTTAAAAGCCATTTTTATTAAAAATAAGACAAGGACAGCATGATCTCAAATACAATAACAATAAAAAGAAAAGTTAGAGAATGAACGTACAGCAGCAACTGATGTCTTCGCCACTTTAGTGGCAGTGTCACTGCTGACTGCTGCTGGCTTCTCCAGCACCGCCTGAAGAGAAAGAGCAAAACACAGAGTTGAAACTGTCTCTGTGAAAAATGTAAGACTCAATAACCTTTAATTCAAAAACACACACTGCTCAAATAAACAACAACAACAACATGGCTGGGAACAACCCTCAGGTCAAAAGATGTGGTAGGACACCACAAAACAAACACGAGTGAAAGTTTTTCCAATTCCAGCCAGAGCACTGGAACGGTACGAAGCTCAAAGGGCTGCGTTCAAGCTCCAAATGGGTGAAAGGTGACGCCAAGGGCACATCCAGTCAGCTGAGTCACCGAGCAGCAGGGGTACTGTGCATACAGTCATATTCATAAAAATGTTTCCAATAACTTGTTGCACAAATCAGCAAAACAACATAGCCTCTGACACCAATCTGCATCCAATAAATCTTAATGACAAGACTTATTACAGGGCTGTTTGCATTGCGTTTGACACAGGTACCTTAACCTGACATGTAGTCTCAAGTCAAATCAATGCTACAAATCTATTTCTGAGCGCTACTTGTAACTGCTCTCTACAGAAATGGAGCCCAGTGAGATTACCTCCTGCTCTCTCCGACGCCTGTACTGTATTTTAAAACAGCCAAATTCACAACGCATTTGTTCCATTTCTGCTTTTTCAGAAAACAAACAAATCTGAAATTTCCTTGCTGCTCATTAATGCTATGTTGACCAGACGTCATTGCCGAGCTGCTGATAAAATTATGACTTTATGATCATGACGTCGTCAGACAATAAACGCAGGTTAACAAAAGCAGCGTTAAATAACAAAGTGGTCATGGACATTAAAAATGAGTGTCAAAGTACTATTATGATACTTACAACTACAGAGCATCTGTTACCACACCTAAATAAGCTGAAACAGTGTATTTAGTAAAGCGCGGAAACATTTAGTTTGAGGGTTCTCAGTCATCCAGGCCATAGTTATCCAAGGAAGGTTAAAATCAAGGACAGCTGGACTGGATTTTAAACCTTCCTCAGATATCTAAACTATATTGTAAATGTAGCTACTGAAGAATCAAACGCTACTTCTGCAATATAAAGGATATTTAACTGCTGAAATGACAAGATAAAATAAAAGTGTGCGTTGAACAATGCAACAGTGTTAAGCACAACATGAATGGCATCTTCCTTACAGCTGCCTGAACTACTGAGGTGTCACCTTTAGGAGTCATGTGACTGGTGAACTTTCCCCTACATACAGCGGGAGGGGGAGTCAGTGTTATGTCAGCCAGCCACTGCGTTAAGACAAACAACAATAAACAGACACCCCACAGACTGAAGCAAACATATCTGACATAAGTGCTCATTAAATGGGAATATCTGTCACATTGTAGGCTAATATTATATCACATTATGATCGTACCTGTGTAGCCTGGCTTGCGTATCGACGACCGTTTTGCACAGCGACCACAGCCCCGGCGTGACCCCTGTAACCCGGACAAGAGACGATAGGGGATATTTAAAAAATAAATAAATAAAACCATGTTAACATTCGTCAACAGATGTGTTAAAAGCTAAATAATAACAGCTTTAAACGTGACCTACCCGGACAGCACGGGAGGCATCCTGAGGATAACGCCGCACAGCGCGGAGGACTGGCTCACTTTACGAAGCAGCATGGTTTTATTTTGTTCTAAAAGACAAAACAAATGAAAAGACAATAATGTTAATTTATAATATAACCAAACACACACATACAGAACGAGTCTGGGTTAGCTAAGCTAGCACTAGCAGCTAAGTAACGACGTCAACTTGAACAGTGTTGACAAAGGACAGAAAACAGGAAACACGGGTAAATGTTTGGATTCCTTGTATCGAAAACCATCAACATCGATTTATAGCACAATATAATGTAGTATAGTATAGTACCTGTACAAGTTATATTATGAAACGTCCAGAGCGTCCGTCTAATAGCCGGTTGTTCCTCCAAATGACCCACCAGTGCCGCTTCTTCTTCTTCCACTTTTGACGGCAGTTGGCATCCATGGAGTTGCATTACCGCCACCTTCAGGTTTTATTTACCCTCAGCTCAGCTTTCATGCATATTAAATCCGCCTGTCTAATCCAGTCGCCCTCAACAAAAAACACAAAACAAGTATGCATTTCCTGCCTTCCACTCTCTCTTCATATTCCATAATACTTTTCAAAGTATCATCTACCCGCCCTATTTTTTTTGGAACTGCTTTATCATTTCTTGTCTCTCCTGAATAAATTTCCTGCATGTTGTGAGAATATGCACTACTGTTTCAACCTCCTGACACTGTTCACACATTCCTGTTGGATGCTTATTATCACTTGCCTTGACCTTTTGTTGTGGCCAGCCTAAGGGCACACCCATGCTGTCTGATGCCACACCTGCGAGGTGGACGGATCATCTCGGCAAAGGAAATACGCCTTTTGAAAGTCTTAGATCTTTGAGTTCAGCTCATGATGAATGGGGGCAAAAACAAAAGTGTTGCGTTTATAATTTTGTTCAGTGTACAACATATTTAAGATCAGCATTCAGTGTGCGCTCTACGTCTACAACACAGTCTAGTTCTGAGGCAAAGCATGTGAAGGAGTGAGAAGGTTCATGTTCACAATCTGACTTTTAAATCCCGTCTTAAAATAATTAAGTCGGAGCAGTATGTAAGTATCAAATTTATTCTCAAATACACAAACAAAAAGGTGTTGATATGAAATCAAACAATGTGACACTGTCAATGTCATTCTTTTTAGAAATGTCAAATCTTCATTTAGCACCTTTAATAGTTCGGTTACACATGATTTATATAGTCACTCATACAAAAATGAAATGGGTGAATAATGCAAGTCAGTAAAAATAAGCATGGGGAGCTGGGGCATTTGGATCACAGTTCTTAAAGATATACACTGTACGTAATCAAAAAGTACCGGTTTCAATTTCTCGTCTTTTCAGCTATGAGTACCGTTAAGCCTCTACAGTCCCACACTGAAAACTCACTCGCAATGAGAGTCATTTCACGGCTAGGCCAAGACAGTGATTACTAAAGACAAGTTCACCTGACATTTTTGGACCTATTTTCTTTTCACATTCGAGCTCGCTGCTCTGTAGTGTTTGCATTTTACACGGGAGTAGTAGATATATACACAGAGAGGTTCATTGTCAAACAATGCTAGAACAAGAGGAGTTATTTTATGTACCTGGAGTGTGAAAAAGTCTCTAAAAATGCCAACAGTTAAGGCACTCAAAATGCTCCTGCGCTGCCACGGAATCTGGCAGGATGATCCAGATATGTTTACAAGATTGTATCCGTTTTCAAGTACAGTGTACCTGGTGTAAAACTGCAGTCTGTGCGCTTCCTGCATGGACAGCACTGACGTAAGTAGCTAGTTTGTGGAGGTGCATCCCCTCCTAAAATATTATATTTCTGTTTTGAGGACTGCAAAAAACGAGACTGCTGAGCAGCTCTGATAGGCACTCTAAATATTGTATTGAGAGTTTGCTTTTTGAGAAAAAACAAACTCATTACTGAGATAAGTAGGTTGAACTGGTCTTTCCGCATTTAGGATTAAAAATGTTATGTAGTGGATTTGAATGAGAGAAACTAGACTTCGTAGACATACAGTCAGACCATATCCCACTTTAATTGTGTTTTAATTTTGTCTTGTTTTCTTTGTCAATCTTAAACCCTGTTCTCACCAAATTTGTAACAAGTGCCTTCAATCCAATCGGCCCTTGTGAGCTCAAAAAGCTACCACCATATCCTCGTCAAAACAAGTGGGAACCGTGCACTAACTTCACATGAATGGTCACTCAACACCAAGATAGGGGAAAAACTACATGACATCCACAAAGAACTCGCTGGGGTTCCCCATGGCCAGGTGGAACGACTGACGCGACGCAGTCAGCTCTGGGGGTACGGAGCCTAGGTCACGGGTGGGCGGGGCGCCAGGAGGCCCCCCGGGAGTGGAGGAAGGGGGCGGTGGTAGAGCCGGGTGCATGGCTGTGGCCATTTGCTGCGTGTGAGGAAGAGCGTGGGCGGCTGCCATGGCCGCATGTGGGTGCTGGGGTACCATCATCACCATCATGGGGTTGTAAGGCAGGATGCCCGGAGGGTAGGGAGACATGTGGGGCGGCTGGGGCATGCGGTGATGATGCGAGCGCTGGGAGGAGGCGTGGCTGTGCTCGCTGGGGGCGGCTGAACCGTGGCCACGCCTCAGGCTGCTGCGGGTGGAGTATTCTGATTCGCTGCCGCTGCCGGAGCGCGAGTCAGCCCCGCCACCTTCCCCACCTCCGCCTGAGGGGGATTTCTCCCCTCCACCCACGGTGCTGCCGGGACCTTTAGTGCTGCGGCGTCGCTCGCCCTCGCTTCTCGTCGATCCGCTGCTTCGGCTCCCTGAGGGCGGAAAGGAAATGTTGTTAGATAAGACGTAAACAGGGGAACGAAAACATCGGCGCCGCTACGGCCGAACAACGTGTTTGGTGGGTGTGTCGGAGGTGTGGCATGATCAGTAGAGACGTGTGTAGAAACCACTCCCCACAGTTTTTCCACTCAATCTCACTCGACTGACATGTTCTAATATTTTGCACAGCAAGAGCAGTAACTGTAACACAGAGGGATTTTGAACTATTTCAAGCAAAAGAACAAAAAAAAAAAAAAGGGCCTTCTCAGCCGCCACAGTGGCAACGCTTGCATTACTGAACAGTGTATTCAACGGACCACGTTTCCATTTAAATAAACATTTTGCTATGTTGCATCGGAGCTGAATTTCACCTCAGGTCTAAACAGCTAAGCTAGCATTAATTTGCACACCTAAAAGAGAGAGAGTGTAGGAAACCAGCGTGACAGGTGAGTGTTCCCATATCGCTTATCCCCAATGGTTACAAATCACCTACCTCACTGTGACTCACTTTCCATCGCATGGCATGCCTTTTTAAATCGTTTCCCTATTTTTCTAGCTGCATTTATATAAATATTTTGTAAATATTCCTTTACTTTTAAACAGATGCTGCACAGCAAGAAAACAAATCCTACACGCTCTCCCCGACACAACATCCATGGTTGCTTATAGTTTGTTTTCTTGGTTTGATTTTCTGACAGCGTGGCTCATGAATGCAATGCTTTTGGCAGCCGACTCTCAAATCTCAGATGTCAGAGCGTCCCTCTAGAAAATGTTTTAAAAAGAGCACAAAAGGAGTCTGTTTCACAAGCAAGAAAACCTCATGAAAAATCCCGCTGACATTTGTAACGACGCTAATAACTAAAAGGAGCAGGGCCTTTCTCAACAGTACAACTACATGGTTCGCTTCATGTCTAGATAAGGGCAGTTATTTGAAAAACAAGAGGACACAAAGTTTTTAAAACAGCAGAAAATACAGATAAAAAAAAAAAATGGGAAAATGATTTTAGAAGAGAGCGTTTAGTACATGTTATGGATATGGACAAAACAAAGTACCTGTGCTGCCGCTCTGATGAATTTTCATGAGAGCTGTAGGTTTTTCTGTAAAAAAGTAATCATTGTTTAACTACAGAATGTGGAAAATTAACCAGGACAGTAAGAAAAGTCTAATTTCTTTCCAGAAAGACTGAGGAAAGAAGTGCTGCGTTACAGAGACTAGACAGGAAGTGATGTAATGACCTCGGCTCTGTCTTAGAGGACTCATAAAAGTGAAGCAACAGAGGCTGACATATTTGTTTGGGTTTTTGTCCCTCACGACTCCTAAACCCCTGGATCGTACAATTCCCATAATGCAGCTCAACAGTGTGTTCAACGAATAAGCCCGATGCCGTCATCCAGAGCCACAGAAGACATTTAAAAAAACGTTTCATAGGTTGTGGCGAGTTAACTGAACTTCATGAGAAAAGTTGGCGGAGTGCCCCTTTAAACAAGGGAAACATTACAATGCCACCAGGGCTTGACATTATCGTCCGCCAACCCGCCAAATGTGGGTGGATTTCAGCCATGGCGGTAACACAGTCACTGCCACTATCCACTTTGGCGTGTTGAAAAATTGTAGTCTTTTCAAACTGCATCTGAAATAACAAAAGAATTGCAATCTGACATTACAACTCCCATGAGTACTACCTGCACATAGTGTTTGCTCATTGGTCCATTCATCAAGCCTATTGTCTTGACCGACAACACTGTAAACAAGTTGACGCTGTGGAGATTAAACTAGCGGACTGGCCGTCGGACTGAGGGCTGTTTTATCCTGCTGTTAATAATCAACTTAACCAGCGGCAGCGATAGCAAGCTTTCTTAATAGCAGGAGAATCCACACAACAGGTGTGCCAAATATGACACCCAGACTTTTGTCAAACGAGAATAAAAGTTGAATCTGTCACAGGTCAGCCACAGTCCCTCAGACCTGTAGACAGTCAGCGTCCATTCTTGTTTTAACCTGATGGTATGACCTCTGTCATCACACGCGACTGGTCAAAAGCATACACACACACATCAACACAGCGTTAAGTGAGTGAGTGGAGAAAAAAATTCAAAGGAGAACGAGCGAAAGCGAAAAGTCAGGAGGGAAAGTGCTGTTAAATGCTGTAAAATTACAGATAGCTTCATGATTAAGGGACATGGTGGTGTTTAAAAAAAGAAAATACCATAAACTACCAGCAGGGCGGCCCTTACATCACATCATATCGTCATATCACAACTAGGCCATCTTTCCAGAGTTGATTCTATGTTGTAAAAGACCTGTATCCTCATTTCAGGTGGAAGGATCTCCAGTTACTCAGAGCTTCATGATGATCAGAAATGCAGATGCAAAACAAACAACCCAAAAGTGCACAAAACTGATAAGTTGCCTTAATTGAGGATTTTTTCTTATTCAAAAATAATTTGTTATTCTTTGCTCTTGTTTCCAATGCAGATCATTTTCTACTCTGTATTACAGTATTTACTGCTGTTATAAATAAAGTGTTTCTGGGAAAAAATAAATCTGTTTAGCTTTTCAATTAATATTTTACACCCACGTAGCACTTTCATTTTATACAATAAGAAGCTACTCTTATGTGTTTATCCTAATAGATTACATGTTTTCAAAAAAAAGGAGCTTTACACACAACCTTCTCAGAGCTAATGAAAATATTAGTATATTATATAGTACATTTTAGCACACCATATTCAAATTTTATCATATAAACGTAATTTCCCAACAACAAAAATGTGGCTAGCTTTGAACGGTGCCTACAGAAGAATGAATTAGAGAAACCAATCCACAAAGTTATGGCATGCTTTGTAAAATGATCAGCAGCGATACTAAACATCCATGATTTTTAGTTAGTTGGCTGGTGTGTGCGAACCAGGCCGCATGGTCCTTTAATGATGCTCTAACTCTTTTCTCACATTTCTCTGCAGGGTGAAATCTGATCACCGTCGGTGCTCACCTTCGCTGTGCTGGCTGCCGGTGCTGCCGGGGGCGTAGCTGTAGCTGGTAAGCTCGTGGTACGGAGGTGGCTGGCTGGAGAAGGGATGTGTGGGGTAGGGCTGATATGGGAAGGTGTGCATCATGGGCCACGGGGAGGCCCCAGGGAGGGGCAGGGGGGCCAAAGTGTCTTGGTCTGAGGCCCCGCTGGAGCCGTCATTGTCATTCAAGGACAGGTTGGCCATGTCTGGGTGGGGATAAGAGGAAGGAGATGAACAATGGAACGACCAAATTGTTTACAGAGTGAGATAAGGCTAAACAAACGGAACAAATTATACTACTGCTGCAGATACAAAAAGTTTCAGATGGACTCATTTACAAACAATCGTCTTTATCGTTGTTTTGCAGCTTGTAGACAGATTGTTGTTTTTTTTCTTCTTCTAAGTGCTTTCTGGAAAGTTTAGAGATGGCAGGACATTAAAGAAATCCCTCCATAACTGAAATGTCACAAATTTGACCCTTACAAACCACCAGCGTGCCACAAAAAGGCATGTGTGCAAATGTGATTAGGCGTAACATTCACGCAGACTGACCCAAGTCAGTCTTTGATGTCAGCGTTTGTTACTCACAGTTCTCACAGTCGCTTAAATCTCCGAAGACATAGTAACACTGTTCGGAGAAGGTGATCTTGTTGACGGTGTGCCGGATAAAGCCGGCCTTCAGCAGGTTGCTGGCGTACTTCCTGGCTTCACGGCGGTCCTGGAATCCCTCAATGTGGTGGAAGAGCCACTCCACTACGTCTGAGCCTGGTGGTGGATGCATGACGTGTAAAAATGAGAAAAGACAAATTAATTCATCTCAAAGGGTGTTTTTGTGACAAAGATGCCCAGTATACACAAATAAAGAATGTATACTATCTATACACACACAAAGTAAACTGAGATAAATATGAAGTTATATTAAACAAAAGGTTATAAATAGGAATAAACAGCAGAAGACTGTGCATGAGTTTAAGGTATGTAGATTCAAATCAAAATAAAAAATCCTGAGGGCTGGAAAATAAAAACACAATGATAATTATCAAGATATAAATTTCCTCAATAACAAACAATATAACAAATGTTTAATAAATGTTTGATATAATTAATTTGAATCACAAACACATTAACACTTAATTTTTCTATAAAGATATTTATGATGTTGAGGAAAAGGGACTGAAAATAAACTTTACTTCATTTTGCTCCTGCATATACATTATAAAAAGATTTTTATCATAATAGTTTTCAGTGTTCTACCTCAGATTTGTAAAGTGATCCACTGTTTGGCATCAAGTGTTTGTTCAGACCATAAAGAAAAGTTTAAAACCAAGATGAACCATCTGGTTTCTTCTAATTTGACCCTGGAGCAAAAATCAGCCATTAAACATTTATCGTGATAATTATCGATATCAAATGACATGAAGTCTTTTATCTTTGTAACATTGTTGGCCATATCGCCCAGACTAATAGTGACCACGCAGTGCGATTACAACAGCAGAGAGCAACAAATGCATAATATATATTTACACATAATGATTTAGGATTGCGATTCGATTATAATGGAACAAATGGCACATGGTAAATCCACATCTGTCCACTGCAGAGACTCTATCCAACTCCTATAATAGTTCAGTGTATAGTAGCCTATACTGTTAGTATAACGTTATTACTATATTCATTATAATTTCATACAATAGTATACTATTTTTCCACTAGTTGATTATTATATCTTACAGCTGTTTCATTTCTGTGGGTTGTTTTTTAAAATGTAATCCTTGTAAAAGTAAAATGGTTCTACAAGGTCTTAAATTTGTTAATGCCAAGTAATGAACTTCATAATATTATCATCGTTATTATCATAAATTGTTCAACATTGTAAAGTTTGCTGTAGCACGTCAAACTTTTTTTAATGTCCCGCCCCATCCAGGCTGGGATTGGTCGACGGCAATATGTCTGTCACAAAGCGACCAGCCCACCGGCATTTCTCTCGATGCTCCGGTGGCGATTCGGGATATGTTTTGAACGATTAGTGGCGGGGCGAGAGGGGGGTTAACGGTAGGCTGTTGTCTGAAAAGTTATTGGCACGCTGCTCATGAATCATTTTTTTCATTGCACCTAACGTTATCCGTTTCAGAGGCACATGCGAGATCCCGGTGTGGGCGGGGATAATGAGCTGACTGCAGCGCAGAGACGAGAGTGTCACACACACTTTCTGTTTTCTTAAATCGCACCCTTTTTGCGGTTATGTAATCAATTGCGATTAGATTAATCGTGCAGCTAAAAATGATGAAAGCAGTATTTTAAGATACCAGCATTATTCCTATATAGTGAGTGGCTGTTTAGTGTTTTGTTCCCAGAACAGGATTCCAACAAAATACTTTAATTATGTTGTGGCAACACAAAGTCTGAGTGAAGTCCGTGCAGACCTTCCTGAGGGGGAATTTAGGAATACCTAAATCAGAAATACCTTTTTAAAGACACTGCTAACTCCAGCCGTATTTACTGCAGGGAAAGCGTGACTTTCTCCTCCCCCTGTAGAGATCCACTCAAAACAAAAATCTTTTTTAGGCTTTGGAGAATTAGTGAGAGTAGTACTGGCGGCTTGTCCCACCAAGTATCTGTTAATGCAATTCAGCAGTTCAACTCTCAACGCCTGATTATCTGTAAGCTTTTACTATATTATGATGAAATGCAAGTTGAATAAGAAACTAAATTTTTATTTCAAAAAGCACACAAAGCAGTTTGCCTAATGACACCTTGTGATTCGGTTGCAGGTGATTCCAATTTAACAGATGTTTTCAGTCAGAACAGGCACTCAAGTTTGTACTTTAGGGTTTTTTTTCCCCCTTACCACAAGTCACGCAGTTTTAATTCTGAGAACATAATGCCTGCCCTGTGAAGCCCTGTGAGGCACAGAAAGTTCATGAAAATAATGTAATTTTTTTGCCTCGCCTCCGCTCTTTAGGCTTACCGAGGAAAGCGTTGGGGATGGTGATTTTAAGCCACATGCGGTCCCTGACCTCCAGACCAGACTCTGGTGAGGCCATGGCCTTGGCAACCGATGCCATGTCAGAGTGCAGTGATAAGTTGAAGTCATCAAAACCTGGAGAAAGACAGGAGAGCATTTTAGGGAAGCTGAAGAAGTATAGACAAGCAAGGATAAATAAAAGAATGAATGAGAAGTGAAATTTGAACTGGGTCAAAACAATGAGGAAGGCAGCGTTAAGATCAGAGGCAGCAAAGCAGCAGGCATCATTAATCACATTACATAACAACAGCGACAAAGAGAGCAGAAAGGCCGATGTGAAAGATGATTCTTGTGCAACGTCATTGAAAGATGGAAGGAGACCATAACAGGAAAAAGATGCCTTACAATAATGACCATCATTCAGGCGTTGAATATCAGACGGACAAAGAAACCAGGGATGGCTTAAAAGTGGAGGGTATAGTTTTATGAGAGGATGAAATAACTGAGAATAAAAGGAGAGGTGAGTTACAGAAAGGGAAGATGGTTAGGGAGACACTGGAAGAGGCTCTCACGTTCAGTCTCAGTGACGGAGGAGGAAGAGGTGATGGTGCTGAGGGAGGAGCTGCCTGGGAAGGCGGGGTAGGCCCCGGTCATAGCCACCGAGTGGCTCACCCACGCCGCTGGGTCAATGGGTCGGATGGGTTCATCTGCACAGGCGGAGAAGAGATTAGGAGACAGTCACTGACCCTAACCCCCACAGCCAAACATGACAGAAAGGCTTCTGTACTTACTGCGAGGCAGAGTGAAGTAGCCCTGAGGAGAAGGGTCCCAGCACTTAGCCACTGTCAAGATGATGGGCCTGGCAAACGCCACAAGAAGAAGAAATCATCAGCATTGTTGACCACTTTTTTTTTATTTTATTTTATACTTTGTTTATTGTGATAATATAGATACACAGTGTGAAATATATCCAACGAGGGTTAAAATGAAGGGCAACTGGACTTGGTTGAAGATACTGGAAGACGTTTCGTCCCTTATCCAAAGGACTTCTTCAGTTCTGACTGACTGGCAGGGAAACTCAGCTATTTAACCTCAGTGGGGTCGTTATCCCGGGTCATCGATACCGCTGGTTCGTTAGTGTTCCTTGTTGCTGTGACGACAGTCGTTACAGTCGTTGAGACTACCTGTGGCCAAGACTGAACGACCATCGTTGGTATCTTCACCTGAGGCCAAGAGGTTACGTTTGTTGAGTTTCCTGGGAAACACTAACGTACCAGCGGTATTGATGACCCGGGATAACGACCCCACTGAGGTTAAATAGCTGAGTTTCCCTGCCAGTCAGTCAGAACTGAAGAAGTCCTTTGGATGAGGGACGAAACGTCTTCCAGTAGCTTCAACCAAGTCCAGTTGCCCTTCATTTTAACCTTCGTTGGATAACTATGACCTGGATGACTGAGAATCTTCACAGACAGTGTGAAATATAAAAAGGCACTTGTACAATAAACACACTATTTAAAAGGAAAAATAGATCCTTGAGAACAGGTTGGTTAAAGTTGTTGACCACTTCTGTACAGACAGAACTTGAACAATACCATCTAAAATAGGAAAACAGCAGCTCACCCTGGCTTGTGTACGATCTCCCTCAGCACCCGCACTGCATCGTCGTTACTCATATTCTCAAAGTTGATGTCATTTACCTTGGAGGGTGTTAAAGCACAAGAAAAATATTTCAATTAGTCTTACGTTGTAATAAACTGACGATCTTTAGGTTTCAGAGTGTTGGTGGGACAAAACAAGCTATTTGATAACATCACCCTGGGCTTCAGGGTGCATTTTTCACCATTTTGTGTCATTTTATACACCAAGAAGTTTATCAACTAATCGAGAAAATAATTTGTAGATTAAATGCTAAATAATAATAAATAATCCTCTGTTGCAGTTGTACACATGAGAACTGCTTAATCAGTCGTATAAATCGGTGATTATTTGAGTGAGTGGGGAAAAAAAAACAACAACAAAAAACTGTCGACACATTAAACCGACAAAATAAATTAATTGAGCAAACACTGAGCTGTTCCTAAAAACCCACTGGGAACACTCCCGAAATGAAAAGCTACACCAGTATTCACAAACCAACACAGTCATTTAAAAGATAAACACTCCCTTCGCACCAGGATTAAGGCTTTATTCTTCCTCACCTGCAGCAGCATGTCACCAGGTTCGATGCGTCCGTCTGCAGCCACAGCTCCTCCCTTCATGATGGAGCCGATGTAGATGCCTCCGTCTCCTCTTTCGTTGCTCTGGCCCACAATGCTGATGCCCAAGAAGTTGTACTTCTCTGTATTGTTGACAAATCAGAATAGCGTCACTACGCACACATTTAGCAAACAAGAAAAGTGTGGGGCAGTACGTCTCGGCTGTATAACGTCTGTATAAAAATCATTGCAGGTTTAACAATATTTTTAACAAAAGCCTACTTAAACTCTGCAAAGTGATGTTAATGAAATTCCACAAGACACATGCTCTCTGATATTTTGTTGTACATGATCAAAAGTTTAACATTTCCTTAGTACTTCCAGGAAACACTGAGGTTCAAAGACAAGAATAGATCAGGAGTTTACGGACCCATGTTGAGAGTGACGGTGATGATGTTTAAGGACATAGTGGAGTCTGTCACGCTGCTGAAGGATGACGCCTGGAGTTGAAAACCACAAAGTGACCACTTGAGATTTGCTTACAAATGCTGACTGAAATACTCAAAGGCTCTCTAAACACTTGATTTAGCAAAGAATAGCAGAAAGCAATCACAGTGACACAGTAAACAAAAGATGTGAGAAGATGTAAGGCAGAAAAGATAACTTAATAGCACATACCCTCTCCAAGCGTGGGGGGCGCTGTTTCCTGCGTCGACGATGCCGTTTCAGAAGCCTGGAAGCCGTGCTCTGCTCTGTTGCACTGCTGAACCTACGAGTTCAAGGGTCAACAAAAGGGTGAGAGATCAGACGAGAAACATGCTGTCACAAACCTTTAATAGGGTTAACTTCTGTCTACCCTTTTGTGTTGCTTTTTGTGTCTGAAACACACAAAAAGCTTAACAGGGAAGCTAATTTAGAAAGGTTTATTTTCTACTCTCACATTCATCCTGGTGTTTCAAAACTCATATTAGCTCAAGATTAAGCTAGGCCTTCTCTACAGATCAAAATCATGCCTATCCACTAGAGCTAGAAAATACCTGGTGACGGCAACCTTCCCACCCACACTAGATTATGGTGATCTGATATCCATGAGTGCTTCTGCCCAATGTCTGCAGAAATAGAGGTTGTGTATCATTGTGCATTGAGTTTTTTCTCTGGCTGTAGTTAACAGACTCAGCATTGTACCCTTTACTATAAAGCTCTATGGCCCTCTCTCTGTGCAAGAAGGTATACTGTGTTTTATCTATAAGGCACTTCTTGGACTAGCTCCTACCTACCTGAGCATGATTAAGAACTCAAGGCCATTACGATGACGCTCTAAGGACGTCCTACAATTGTTGGTTCATTGAGTCTGAACAGAACGAGGTAAAAAGAGAAAAGCCTGAAAACCTTCTGCAGAACTGACTGACTTTATTTCTTATTGACAGTTTGTTTCAAATCTGAAGGATATGGTGAATATTGGTCAGTTTCTTTGTTTATAAAATAGTATTTTGCCTTATTTAGTGAATTAAGAGGCTTGTGTTTGTTTATTTATGTGTAACTGCTGTCTTTTATACGTTTAAAACTTCTCCTTCATGTTCTTTTATGCTGCGTCTTGGCCAAATCTAAATAGACAGCAGCAACGCAGACAAACAATAAAATAAAACAGAAAAGTAAACATGCCAAAATAAAAACCCCGCAAGGCAGACGATCAAGTTGGAGACACGAAAAGCCCAGAAACACTCAGCTATTTTAATCTCATTAGCATCATCTTTTAATATTGTAATATTGTCTTCTCTTCTCTTACTGTAGAAATTACAACTAAAACATATCATATTCCATGGTTATTGTTTATTGTTCATATGTTATTGTTTATTACTTAGAAAGTTAGTTGGGCTGTGACTGTATGGAGAGGAGAAGCAGAAGTGTAAATACAAATAATAGAAAAACTAAAGACTGAGTATAAAGTAAAGTGGAGGAGTGGATCCAGCTGACTTTAACATTAACTACGCTCAACTGTTGCAGAATTATTCATGCTCTTTCTTAATTTGATGTTTTGATACACACACATATTTCCAATCACACCCATGTTACTAGTGTGGGATACATAAAATGCAGGTGTCTGAATTCTTAGTGAACAATCTTTCTCAGCTAACCCTCTTTCATCACTCCCTCACCTGCTCATGGTGTCGTCGTCCTCCGAGTCACAGAAACTGGTGGTTTCCAGCTCGCTGCTCATCACTGTACTGGAGCTCTCGTATCCCGCCAGGTGGCGCTCAAGCCGAGTCTGGCCGTTCATACGAGGCCCTGGAACACCAAAGAAGAAGCCCCAAAAGACGAGAGGGAAGATATTCAATTTTCATGTTTGCTCAAGTTGATGTTTGCTTTCTTTTACTTTTTTTTTGTAGAGATCATAAACATTCCTGACTTCTCAGCATTTCTGGATAACATCACGATCCATTCATTGTTTAGATGTTGGGAGCGTGCCAAATCTTCATGGCACATAGTCATAAATAAAAGAGCATTTTTTCCATCAGTGTTGGGATCTGCCATTTCTCACCGTGTTGCTCCATGCTCTCTCTGTGCCGAGGCCTCTCTCTCCTGAAGGAAACTACAGACTCTGTCTCGGTCTGGTCGTCCAAGGTCTCCACGCTGCCTGTAGCATTGGGGCTGTAAAAGAAGAAGCGCGGCAGCATGTAAACATTTGATCTAACTGTTTAATGTTATGATTTTAGCAAAGCGATAAGCATCTTTCCCCCTACTCAACACCTGTAAACAGACTTTGATGTGTAAAATCAGAGGAGCTCCCCTTAAAAAGTAAATTATTTTACTTTCTACTTCTACGAACGTCTAGTAGACTTTTAAAGAACTCAAATGATTCAGTAATGCCAACAATTGACAATTACTAACTCAATCTGGAGTTTCATAAGTCACGTTGATTATCTGGCAGCTCAACAGTTTTGGAAAAAGTTAAAACATTTTTCTTTTACCCTTTGACAAAAACATACATTTGGCAGGGTTGTCTGTCTTTCTTCCATTAAAGAAAAACTTTATTTATCCTTTTTTATTTATGTGGCAATTAGTAAGTACGTTTATGCAGCAGAGCACACGCACAAACACACATGTGACACAATACAAATGCAATACAAATATGTAATACAATGCAAACACTGGATAAAATACACAATCGATAGTTTGAATGCTATAAAAACAAGTATATGCTACACTTAAAAATATGATCCAGTTACACTTCAATCTAGTTTTTGACTTAAGATAATAAGATCTGGTATTATGAGATCACATTACATCGTATCCAGAAAATTTCCTCTCCCATATCTGCACTTACATCTTCACAGAGAAGATCAGATGACAGGAGGAACTTTGCTGTATGATACCTGACATTTCTGTAGTTCTGTTTGATTTAATCTCCTCTCTCACGTAATGTCAAATAAACTAAATCAACTAAAAGCACTAAATCAAATCTCATGCATGTCTGAAGTCTCCCATCAGACTGAATGCAGCACTTAACATGAGGACTGTCGGTTGTATCTCAACAACATGCTCAGTCTTCTGCAGGAATGTCCGTTTGTTTGTTGTTCAGAGGAAAGATAAAAAAAGAAAAAAGAAAAAAAAAAAAGAATCCAAAGCCTGATTTAGAAAATGTTTGTAGTCCATGTGCAGAAATTGAGCTTTTATTTTAATTTTGTAATGTCCCCCTTTCAGCAATTTCGTTTACAGAGGAGCCAATGAATTTCAAATACAACAAGTACAAAGGTTAACTGTACAGCCCGACTGATTTTTCAGTATGGATCTATTAGATTGATCTTTTAAAAGAATTGCGACCAAGAAAGTAAGCAGAACATTTTAAAGTGTAAAAATCAACATGTCAGTGGTGGACAAACTATGTAATGGTGACAGTGTTTCTAAATGCGCTCAACCCTAGTTTAGTATTTCTTTATAGGAATTTCTCGTTTATTATTCGCTGATATTAAAGAGATACCAACATCTCTGCAATCATCTCATTTCAGCCAATATATCTCTCTAGTTAAAAGCATAGTTACTTTTGTCAGTCACATGTCACCAAATCCATCTAAAGATAAGAGCAAGAAGCAGCCACGGGACCAACCCCATCACATCCACAGCTGGTAAACAGGCCAACATGCATGTAGCAACAAGAAAAAACCCGAGTAATCCTACGTGAGGCAGCAGACTTCAGTACCATGCGCACACTGAAAAATGTGCTGATTACATAGATAGACAGAGAAAGTCTTGTGGTTCACGATCAAAGCAAAGATGAATAAAGAGAGCGGTTTTCTTCAGACGGCCACAGAGAGCCTCCAATTTGAATTACATTTAATTTTCCAGTATGAGCGATGGTGTTGATCCAGCTCCAAATACAGCATGGGAAGAAATAAGTAGCGCGGTTAATACGCCCACGGCTGCAAACCGCACATTTAGTGAGGTTGAAAAAGAAATTGTTTAATTTGACACTGGATTCAAAAACCTGCTGCAGCCACGGGGGACGGACAAGACGACGTCAAGAATGAGAAATGACTGAGAGTGCTGCAGCTGTAATGGGAGGTTTCATTGGCGGGTGTGAACTCCAATTGGCCCCTAAACCAAACTAAAGATAATTTACTTCTCGAGGAGCTGAGAGCGATGATAAGAAGTTACACAAATTATAGATACTTTGTTTGTTTTGGACACAACTGGGCCTGTTCAAATTACAGTAATGGTTTCCTCATATTTTAGTAGGATAACATGGATGCTACAGGATGAAGAAAAGTCTGTTTAGAGGATCTTTATTTCTTTCTGAAAATGTGTGTGACTAGACTTCTTTGTGGCTTCACACTTTAAAGCTGCCATAATCACTATTTTTATATGAACACTGGATCAAATTGCTACGTGTAATGTGAAGGGGATAGTTTGTCGTGACAAACCCACAGAGTTATCACCCAACTCTGCAGGTACCTTTGTCTCAACACAAGGGGTTTTAGCTTTTTTTTAAGCTCATTGTTTAGGTTTTACATCCTTTACAAACTTTACACTGAAAGTTTGGTTCAATCTTAACTGTCTCGTTAGCGTCATTTCAATGCTCTGTTAAACTCACTATAAGCTTCCTGCCCAGCACTTAACAGGAGATAAACATAGTTAGCAACTAGCTGGTTAACATAGTGGAGCGTTTGCTTCAGGAGATGGTGGAGACCAGATCAGAGCTAAATGGAGAGTGAATATTGGATTTACATTGATTAGGTTGCTGAAATGAACGCTGCTTCGTGTCTGCTGGATGTGTGAATACGCAACTGTTAACCTGTTTGCATTTGAACTTAATATGCCATCAATAGGTGCAACTGCTGTCGCCAGAGTCAGAAAACTGCAGTCGCCTTCCTCCTGTGAGGTTTTAATGTCATGTCACTTGGTGACTTTTTACAGCGCCTGTGAGTCGTAAAACATTTCTAAACAGCATGCCTTACGTTAATTCAAGCTTAACTCACGTTAGGTCAGCGCTCTGATGTACTGCTTGAAGTCAAACACACAAACTGTTGCGTTTACATCGCGTCGCACTGCCCCAAAGTGGCCAGACAATCATTGCAAGTTTAAAAATACTTTAAACGAAAGCTAACTTACTACTTTAAGCCTACTTTAACTCTGCAAAAAGTGATGTTAATGACATTCCATGAGACACGTGCTCTCTGATGTTTTTTTTTTCTTTTATAGCTTTAAAAAGCAAGAAAAATCTAAGTGTTAAAACATGTTTATGTGTAAGAACATTATAAAAATCAAGTCAGTGTGTCTAATGTACTGAAAGCTGCTCCCAGAACCGGTCACGTTAATAACAAGGGCGGCCCCAGGTAATATCAGGTTCTAATGAGCTGCAGTATTCTTGCCACTCTTGTTGCAACCTGATCCTGGGAGTGTATGAGATATTCAGGGAAATATACAGTATATACATCACAGCTATGGGAGAAGCACAAGTGTTTGTTGAGTTTTAAATTGCTGGCGTACTGTGCAGCTTTTGAGAAGGTTCTTGTCCATGTGATGCACCTCTTCAGGTAAATATACAGTACTGTAAATCAAATGAGTGTGTGTGTGCTTTGCTTACTGGAAAGAGGGCGGTCTGGAGTCCCCGATGCCCCCAGTCCTCTCTACAGGTGGGGGTGGGAGTGGCGGAGGAGGGGGCGAAGGCTGGGCTGTTGTTTCCGCAGGGGGGACCACTGCCACCGGGGGCTCTGCTGCGGGAGTGTCCGACGAAACCAACTGAAAAGGGGGAGAGAAAAAGAAAAGATGACAAGACAATGTAAAAGATGGAGAGTCGGGATGAAAACGAGCAGCACAAAACAAGTGGTACAAATCAAGAGAGGGTAGAGAGAAGAGAGGGTGAGAAAACAAGAGGAATGAGACTAGGAGTACGAAGGAGGTGGAAGGCAGAGAGAGGATAAACGGCTAAGATGTCAAATACTTTGACACACAAGCACTGTACTCTTTTCAGATGGACGTCTCAAGGGCATACTGAAACGCTATCCTACACTTAACCTGTCTCTCTTCATTATACAACAAAAGTGCCTACAAGTGCGCACCCCCCCCAATAATTAGGATGAATGCTATCCAGCATCCAATTACCTCAACCATAAAAACGCACACAGGAAGGGAATAAGATGTATTTAAGACCGGTTTACTAAAAAACACATACGGGCATACTGGGCTAAAATATTAAACAGAATAAAGTATTTTAATGCTGGAAACAGGGCTGAACAATTAGTTTTAACCAAATCACAATATGGCCTACTGAATTTTAAATTAAATATTGTCGTGCTGCAGAGATGTCCTGGCCTACACATCATATTCTACAGACTTAAGAAAACATCTTTGTTTGGGACAAAACGTGCAAAAATCACACTGCCGGGGCTCCAGAGTCACACCAATTTGGTCAGTTCGGTGCGACTACATTTTTTCTGTGCCGCACTGGTGCAACTAACATTTCGAGGGACAAATTTTGGTCGACCACATCTCTATCTGTGTGTACTTCCTCCCAAAAGACACTCATAGAAGAAGGTGAGAGCCGATCAAAAGAAAAGAAGGGGTGCTCGACTGATACTCCTGCGGCAACTCTACCCTGATACACATGGCATTGGCAACGCACGCAGCCTCGCATTTATACCTGGCATTTTGCAATTACACTGGCCAATCTGCTGGTGAGCCGGCTAACTAGCCGTCCTCTAACCTGAATGGTGTTAAAATAATAATCGTGTGGCTCTCCTAGACTTTCCAACTGTATCCGAATGGATCAAATTCTAATAGTGAAACGGATTCATTTCACGGGGGTTGTGATGCTCAAAAGAAAGTATCCACTGTTTAGCAGCCGCTTGTTTGGCCACTAGTTAAACTGTCTTCAAAGCACAAAGCACTTCCTGGGAGCTTGGAGGATGCTACCAAGCCGACCAATCGTTGTTCTTGTGGTCTGCGTCGCCACAAGGTGTAGCTACATTTTTCGGTAAGTTCACATCAGGCACACTTTTCATCTTGTTCAGCACAGATCTGCACTTTTAAAGTTTGGTTTTTTTTGGCCATTTTTTGTTGAAACATTTCATGGGAAGTGACAAAAGGTTAGAATATACTGTTATTTTGCTAAAGGTGCTAGTCCAACTAATGCAAAAAGTCTAGAGCCCTGACTGTAATCATTTTAATATGTTTATCAATGAAAATGAGAATAAAGATGTAAAGTACTCTTTCCCTCTAATTTTGCAAATCATAACACAATATCAGTCTAAATAATCGCATTGAGTGAGTTTAGATAAACAGGGTTTGCATTCCTTTATAACCTTCATAACCTTTAAAATAATTCCACCAAATCATCAGCCTGTTCAGCCTGACGTTCACTCTCTTTACTGAGTCACTGCCAGTTCTTCTCCCCCCACTAATGGCTATGAAACACTCGTCTTCTGGGATCCCTCCATCCGTCTTGGCCTGCAGATCACATATCAGTCCCTCTGGTCTCTGAGCTTTGTTCGCCCCCTTTTAATGCCTTCCTTCGTTCTTATGCACTTAACAGATGCTTCAGCCTCAAACCTGCTTATCTGGGCCCAGTCGCGATGTTTTGTCTCTATTCAAATGTGACCTGTGGGGTGGGGCGCAACAACGGGGCCCTTCTGCTAGAGAAATGGAAAGTATGAAAGCTGTGCCTGGCGACTCACTGTACTGTAGCTGGTAACAAGCTGTGCTGTGTGTAGCTCGCCAGCTTGAGTATCGATTAACAAAACGAGAGAAACATTTGCCTTTGTCATTATTTTTCAGAAAGCAGAAAGCCATTTTGGGTCCACATGTTGCATCGTCGTCATAATGTGCAGTGCTGTTCGATTACGTCATGCATCTGCAGACTTCACCAATACAGTGACACGGCAACACTGACCATATAAGTCTGACTGGGAATCTTTTTTCTCATATCAAGTATATAAACTCAAGATTGACAAGGAGAGAGTTTCCACTTTCCAGTTATTTTACTCGTGTCAGGAATCTTAAGATAAAAAAATATCATGGCTGGTTGTCTGCAGAACTGCAATAACTCAAAATACAAAAAGTCATTGGTATAAAAAGGAACCTCCCTGGCCTGAAGAATGACAGTGATGGCTTCACTGCAACCAATGAGAACGGATTCATCTAAAGACAACATTGATATCAAGCCAGGACAGCAAGAAACAAACCACTTTGTAAAATGTAGATTTGAATAATAAGTGACATATATATCATGAAACAAGACTACTATAAAAGACATTTTAAATTTGTTGCGAATCAATTAAACAAATAAAAAAAGACAAAGTAATTGATATGAATGCAAAGCTTGAATTGAGCTAAACTACTAGTACATGTTACTGATGAAAGTGACTCAGACTGTGGCTAAAATCTTCCTCCTGGTCAGTCTGGTTCTGGTTTCACGCTCTTTCCAGGACATTTTTTCCCCCCTAAGATATTTTTTTTTACCAAACACTCGCCAAAGCACAAGAATAAACGACAAAAGAGTTGATTGTTGCAATACGATGTACAATCATGCAAACTCAGTGAATAATAACTGAATGACTTAATTTTACTGCTGCTCATTAGACGAGATCATTATCCTGAGGGAGGTCTGAGGGAATGCACAGAAAAGGAAAAGTGGTATTTGAAAACAGGCTCTGGCTGATGATGTTGGCTAAACGTCTTGACATTTTCACAGAAGTCTCACACAGTGAGGTCATTAACAGATTTGGAGTGGTGGTCACCAATCTGGATAACTCCCACTCTCACGTTTATTTAAAACAGGTTTCTTATTTCTTACCCATGACACCACTCTGCCGTTGAAACATGGCAACTTGGCACTGTCATCAGAAATCTCTTCCTTCACCACCCTGAAACACAGAGAGCCAGAGTGAGGTTGAGGAGTTATAAATTGTTCTACCTTCATAACATTATGGCACGGTGTGTAGTGTCTGGATGGTGCAGCTGGGTGGAGGAATGAGGGCAGAACACAACACCAAGGTTTTAGTCAACTGCAGGGGGATTAAATGGTTTACATTACTTACACATTACATAGAATAAATTAGGATATGAAAACAACATGGCTGAACTAAATCAAACGTTAGCTTGTGTTATCTCACATCAACACAACAGCAGTAAATTCACTCAAAACTAATTTCACCCGAAAGTCATAGTAATAATGTAACCTATGTGATTTTAGGCTTTTGTATATAAAATGTCCAGAATCAAAGTCCTTTAAAAGGGTACAACGTGTAAGACAAACAGAATGTGAAGGAATAATAGCTCTATATATTCTGCTTCAGAGATATTTACTGAAGTTACCATGCTAACCAGCTAGCCCCTGACCCATCCCGTGTACCGTGCCTTCAACTGTCTCAAGCAAACACTTTTTACAAGCAACGTATTTTAAGACTTTTAATAATTATATGATTGAAGAAAATGACAATTATCATGTTTAATCAAACACAACATAAAAGCTAATATGTTAAAATCAGTTACATCATAACATCAGTATGTTTAAAATCAGATCAAATATAACAGAAGCAGTTTTCATTTATAGTACACAGGGTTGTGAGTGTTGTGTAGTTTGTTATATGTTCCAGTAATATTTGTTGAAGCACGTCACGTGACACATAAGCTCCGTTTGAGACTGAAAACATCAAAAACTGATATAATGTTTACACAAACGTAGATCTTTCCCTGTTTTTGAACCATTTAAAAATGAGTAAATCATGCAATTCTTGCACAAGGTGAAAAGCTGCTCCCTATTTGTTTGGAGCATGTGGCCAAAAATCACACATTGTACCTTTAATACTGAGTATCTGCTGATTCCTAAATATAAACACATGAGGTCTCGGTTCAAAACTACTAAGTTTGAACGCTTAAAGCTGATGATACACAGGGCAACTTTTTGAGCAATGTTGCTGGGCAATCTTGCTGGAGGCAAGTCCGACTATGTTTTGAACGATAGCGGCGGGGCGGGTGGCGGGGGAAGGGGATTACGGTAGTAATCTTTACTCATTACCACTGACGGCAACGTTGGCCCGAGTACGATTGCTCTAAAAGTTGCTCCGTGTATCATCAGCTTTACACTTGATCTGATTATGAACAAAAGAGTAACAGGAAGAAAGCGACTCCTGAAACTGACGTGATGTAATCTGCTACTCTCTTAAGAGTTGTTGGAATTATAGAAACACTCGGGAATCGCAGACACACTCGCAACGCGATCACGATAGTTTGCCCAGGATGCTGATCATCTGACCATACAGGCCATTCCTAATCCTAATACAACACATAACGATATCTGTGCAAGACCTTTTCAACTATCCCTACATTCAATCCTTGTCTGTCTATCAAGGTAAACAACACTTAATAATTTTTAATTAAATTTAATTTATTTTTTTGCAATGTTTTTGACAGGCTAGTTTAGCACAACAGTCTAACTGCAGAGAGAGAAACTGACAGCATAAAGTCGCTAATCTGCCTGTCAGCTAGCACCGGTGGGTGTCCACCAGTGGATTTACCATAAAGGCTTTAATACGTGTGCACTACAAATTTAGGTGCGGCTAGCTTAATCGCCTTCTCACAAACGAGTGACAGAAACAGACCGTTAACGTTACTGTAGTTACCTCAAAATAATAGTGGTTGTCTCGAGTGTGTGAGCATGCAAGCTTACAGCAGCACAGAGCAGCGCCCACAAAACACAAGGTCTGAAATGTTATGAGATCTGTAAAAATATTTTCGGTTCATTTTGAAACTGTGGCGGAGTAAATTAGACTGTGGCGGGCCGCCATGGTCTCATTAATTAACGGCCAACACTGGGCTGGTGACCAGCTACAAACCAGGCTAAAGGGAATTATTATTATAGTCTAAAACTTGGTTGGTGGAACCAACTATGGTTCGGAGCAGTGGATCTAGAAAGGTAACACATGCACCCAATGGAAATGAGGAAGTGGATCTCTCAATAAACATTTGGCATGTAAACCGATGAAGGTGCTACCTGGTTTTAGTACATTGAGCTTTCCTAAAGATAAAGTTATCCCCCCTGATAACGGATATGTGAGCATCAGAGTTTAGCGAATATGTGAATTTTGCCAATCTCATGTCTGAACTCTAAATATATTCACACAGCAGCAGGCTCTAGTAATGGAGAGCAACGCTGCAACACTGGCAAGCTGAGGTGGACGAAGCACAGCAGAGAAACCAAAGGATCTGCCCCAACCCTGGATACTAAGGATTGGCTCAGGACGTCTCAATTTTTATACGTGACAAAGAAAGCATGTAAATTAATATATAATATATATAACATCACCAGAGCATTGTACAGCAGAATTTATTACTTTTTGTGGAAACTATTGAGAAACTGTGTATAGATAAAATAATGTGTCTGTTTTTGGTTAATCCAGTGAATTAAATATCCAACAAACCAAAGAACTTCCTCACATTTCGGCCACAATTTGTGTAACAATCAAATATTGCCATGAAGAAGACCTGTTCATTGATTTGCAGCTTTGGCCCAAACACTTGTTGATAAAATGTCTCATGGTATATCATGATGTCAACCTGCAAGCTTTTGGACTTCTGTTCATGTTTCCCCAGATTATTTTCTCTAAACTATAACTTGAGGAAATTTGCCGTTTTGGCTTAAAAGTATTTTATCCTTCGTGACTTCAAATGTCTCATTTAATTAACCCAATTTAATTCATTTTATCTTAATGTGACTTTGCAGTTTTGTACGTGATTCCACTAACCATTACAAGCGGTCACTCATTCGGCTTCAAAGTGAACCCTCAAAACAAATTCCACTTGTAATGAAAAGTACAATTATAATCACAGGGATTATACTCTGTTCGAATCGTATTACCAAAACACCTCCCAAGCCATTAAGACTTAGCCTCGCAGATATCAAAAGGAAAAAGAACAAACAACCTTAATTTGCTTCCTCCGGCAAGTGACAAACGCTGCGGCAATGAGCTAAAACGCACACACACGCTCCTACTGGGTTTGAGCCTCCTTGCAAATTTGACACAACCTGGTCAATTAAATATGAATGAAAATCCAATACACATAACAATAACTTCTCAGCCCAGTGTCCGCACGGCACAAAGCTCCTTAAAGGCCGTCCAGCCATTCTTCCTCCTCCGTACTCGCCCTCCATATTTGTCAGAAAGGCAAACATTCGGCTTCAGCTGTGTAATTTCCCCCCCAGCGGCCTGCCACCATGTTATTACAGTAGTTTGCTGAGGACAGGGGCTGGGCACAAGTGCTACAGAGAGGACACTTGACTGCTCCAGCTCCTTGAAAAGTTTTTCGTTTTCCCAGCGTCATCTGCCAGTGTGCCTCCTCTTTATGTGTGTGAGACTTGGTCAGGCTCCAGTGGGCTTTCGTAAGCAGCTGTTGAGAGCTGGTTTTGCGGGTGAGTGTTAGCATACGGCCAGATTGTTGTGGGCACTGTTGCAGGAAGACATTTGAGAGCTCGGTGTGTGTGTGTGTGTGTGGCTACTGAATGTTAGTTAACAAACGATCTTTTTCCTCCATCTGATTTGTTTAACTGTTCGCCCCTCACGCGCTGCGGGAAACTGCAGCTCGGCAGTAGATGAACAGATGCAACATTCTTCTCCAGAGAGTGTAATTGTCTTCATTCCTCTGCCCTCCAAACAAACAAGCGACTACAGTCGAGTCATTTCACACACACACACACACACACACACACACTCCTTAATGCCTCAAATAATCCACAAACCACCCTGAAATATGCAGAGTCCTGAACCTGGCGTTTTTCACCCCCACTTCCCTTTTTTCCAGTCCCTTGCTACCATTAAATTCCTCACACTCAACACAGCATCCTTTCTAACAATGAATCTCACTTGTACGGCTCCCTGATCCCCTTAGCAGCAGATGCACAGAGAGGAATATCTAATAACTCTGAGCGAACACCACCCCTCTCTTTCTCCCCTTCCTTCTCCCCGTGGACGCCCCCAGACACCCGGCAAATGGCCTCAGTCCAGCCCCAGGTTTCCAGCACCGGCCCTGCTCCACTCCACGGATCTCCCCCCACTGCCACACACACAGCTCTGGCCGACAGCTGGCCTCATACCAGGGCAAACGAAAACACACACTATTACACACTCCTATCCTGGGTCGGAGAGGTGGTGGTGGTGGTGGGGGGAGTTCCCTGCTTTGATTGGACAGCTGACTCTGAGCTATGTTTGAAATTTTTCATCTGAACTCAGTTGGAGATATTTAAATGAGGGTGCGTGTGACGCCAAGCTGCACAATTTAGGTTATGAACAGGGAATTTTTGTTGCCATACTCTTTTGAAAATAACTTTCCTTGCTGTGCTGAGAGGGTTTGAGTGGGCGGGTCTTTTGAGATGAAGCCTGTTTGCCTCTGGAAAAACACAAAACATTGTGTGTTCGCTTACAAGCGTGCAGGGTTTTAAAATCATGTCCTGTTTGGTTACACAAACACTTAATTGGACTGCTAACTTGGAAATTACACTGCCGTTGTGGCAAGCCTAGTCTTAACAGAGACCATTAGAGTATAAAGAGGAGGGCTCTACAGATATTACTGCGCCCGTAGAATTAGCAGGCAACAGCTTTTCAGTTATTATATACACATCTGGCTAAAACGATGTGGATCTACCTGAATGATCTTTTTGGAGGATGTAGTCTGTGGTGCTGTTGAATTGTTTTGCATTATATGAGAGGTCTTCCTGTTTTATGGCCCACCCTCGTAGTTAAACAATATCGAGCTGAAACAACTTGTCGATTAAGCAGTATTTTGATAACCCATTAATGGTTTAAATTGTTTTTTAGCTCCTCAAATGTGAGGATTGCTGCTTTTCCTCTGTTTTATATCTTTGTTAACTCACAGAATTTCACTAATATTTGAGTGTAGTACGTTGAACAGAACATGTTTTTAGACGTCACTTTGGGCTCTGGGACCTTGAAGGCAATAATCGGTAGATTCATCTGGAAGGAAACGAATCATGAGTTGCAGCTCTAAAGTATTTTACTGTGAAATCCCAGAGGCCACGCACTCAATTTAATTAATTTACACAAGAAATGAGTCTGCAAACGGTCAGAAATATGGCAGAAGCCAAGTTCCCAGAGCACCAAGTGGCGTCATAACGTTGCTTTCATAGTGTGACCAAGCATCATTTATGGCCATATAACGTGATAAAAAAAAGAAAGCAGCTGACCCAATTTTGGAAACTGCATTTTTAACTTGGTAAATAACTAAAACAACCAACAAAGCAGCAATCGACACATTTTTGTGCATGAGCTAATCTAACTTGGCTAATCCTTTCAACAATCCAACACACCAGATGTTGAATATTTTTAATGGCATTTACTGCAGATTTAAACAAAGGAAATCTCTAAACAAGTCAGGATTATTGTTGCCGCTATTAAAATTCAAAAGATCTGCATCCGAGGGGCAGCCGTAGCCTGCCAGCTCTGTCGCGGCCTTATGAAAAACCATCTCATCCATTTAATCTTGGTGTTTGAGTTGATACTGAAGCTTCCTTGGCACAAGCTCCGGTGGTGCCATCCAAAGAGGAAAAGAGGCAAGTGGCCCGGCCTTAATACTAGACTCATCCAAGACTACAATGCATTTAACAGAAGCCCTGAGGGTCTCACTGGGTGAATAAACCACAAACATGCATTCCTGTGCAGGAAAATGCACAGCAGCCACACAGGGGAAGAAGGGGGGAAAAAATTGATAGAGGAGAGGAGACAGCTCTTTTCTGGAGGAGCGGGTTGGGAGAAAGGGGAGAGGAAGCCGGGGAATGAAAAGGATGGCTGGCAGGCCAAAGTGTTAAAGAGGGGGAGACAAAACCCTGGCTTCAGTCTCGAAAGAAAGAAAAGGCGAGGATTTCACCAGATGATGGACTGAAGGAGGGAGGGAGAGATGAGGATTAGGGCAAAGAAAAGCAGCAGGGATGGGGAATGCCTCCTCATTGTAATGATGATGTTTTCTGAGAAATGTCCCAGCCTTCATACCCGTAGTATTTATAGAACCACTTGGATATTCATCACCACTCATTACAACTTTGCAGTTGCTGATTAGGGGATGTGTTGGCTGAATGGCGACCTGGCAGGTTTTATTCAAGTGTATTATCCCTCTAATATAAGTACCCTGTGACGAATAAACGACAGTCGGTCACAAGATAGGATTGCATGAAATTCATTAAAGATGGCTATTTTTTCTTTTTTCTTTAATTAAACAAGCATTTGTTGGTGTTAACTTATCCTAAATCAGTGCTCCTCCACTCAGAAAACAATGGCACATTAAAGGATTGCTTTGCAGCGTTTTACAACTTTAGTAACGAGCATAAACTTTTCTTGTATCCTTACTACCTTTTGGACGTTTCTTTATCACTCCTCATTTTGCATGCAAACCACAAAGCTCATCCCTGCATAAGAAATAAAAAAGCTCACCCGAAGTCCTGGTCCATAGACTTGAAGAAGAACTTGTAGTTTGGCTTGTTCAAGACCTGTTTAAAATCCAGCAAAGTGATATTTTCGGCAGCAATAGGTATTTTCACCAAATACGGCGTCTCCTCTTCGTCGATGTGATAAATTATTTTGGTTTCTGCCATCCTTACGGTTGCTTTTTTTCCCTCCAACCCCCAAGCTGGGAGTCACCACAAGAAACACACTATGAGGCGAGGTAGCGTTAACTTTGTTGGGTAGTTAGCTAGCGGCGGAGCTAGCTAGGTGGCTAACGAGACGGCAGAGGTGAAACGATGATGGCCACTGAGATTTTTCAGTCCGAGCCAGAGGACGTAAAGCGTCGTTGCCCTGCTCACAAGCTCGCTCTCCGACTTCAGGGAAGCAAAACACTCGCATTCCCGCTGCTACCGAGGGGCGAAACACGACGGACACGCTACATTCACACGACCTAACTACCAACAACTTTTCCCCCAACAAAAACATACAGGGGAGGGGGTCTGAAAAACTTTTCTCCACTTTCTGCGAGCCAACGCGGCGTGTGACGCAATCACGTACCCCCCTTTTCCCTACGTAGTCTCCCAAACCCCCTCCACCCCCCAGCATGTTCATTATGTTGCAGTGTTAAGTATTAAAAAACTTGTTATACACGAATAATCAGCAGTACAGCCACAACTAATATACGGTAATAACACCAAGTTTCATGCAGTATTTATTGAGGAATATTATTGGTTTGATGTTGTTTTTAAATTAATGGGTAATTATTTCCAGTGTTATGTTATTCAAGTTGGCTAACTGGGATGAGAGCACTGTAATTCCCATGGTTTCATGGATTAATACATTGAACCTTGAGTCAGATAAACCACTGAGGGGAAAGAAATTAATCATCAGGAGAAAAATACTAGTGATGTAAAATAAAGTACTTTATTTTTCTGTCAAACTGATATAATGTTATAAGCTTTATGTTTTAAGTATTACTGCTGTTTATACTTTTGTTAAATGGGAGCTAATCACTCGACTGGATTTTTAAAACTCTGACAATGCCTCATACCTCATTAGGAGCTTTAAAACATTTTTAACTACAGCTTTCAGATAAATGCAATGAAGTAAAAAGTACAATAGAGTAGGTCAGGGCAAACTGAGCAACTGCCTCGGGGGCCCCAGACCCTTAGAAGCCCCGTAGGCCTATGTTCAATGTGACTTAGTTGTTTTTTTGTACTTCAATGAGCAGCAAATTTATTTGGGAATGTGCACCACTAAATCACAATATCAACTGAAATAATCCTTCAAGTGGAAACCCAATCCAATATTGCCCAGGTGCCAACAAACAATGAAGTTTCCATCCCTGTATCTGAAATTAAATTGTGCAGTTGTACTTCTACTAACTGAACTTGTACTTACTTGTACATCTTTGTTCTGGACCTCCATTTTTATTAGTTCTATACTGAATTAGATGTGTTGTGGCTTGCTAAAAGTGTCTGATAGTGGGCCACTTGAACTCACGAACAGGGTTAAATATATTTATCTATCACCATTAACAAGAAAAATCATCTACACAGCCCAATAAAGAAAGAGTACACACCATGGTACACACACACACACACACACACACACACACACACAGAAACACATTAGGAGTACCTTACAATCACTTTTGCATCATTATTCTATTAAATGCCATCATTAAAGCCAATAGATTATCTAATCTGGCTTATTGCATCCTCGCCATCACAGCCTGCCAAGAACAGTTATCCACATAAGAAGTCATTGTTCTTCTGGAGGTAATTTAATTCTTCTAATTCTTTATTCTGTGAATGGTTTCTATGATAAGGAAATTAAATTCTTTATCTTAGAAATTGTGTATAAATATCCAAGAGCACAGATCTTTCTAAATGCATTCATCTGACACAGTGTATATGCGTTATGCAGGCCAGCTTTATTCATTTTCAGTCATTAGCTGTATTATAACAGTATCAAACAGGCACACAGAGAGAAAGCACTGTTAGTTTTTAATCCTTTTATTTACAGTTGTGCTCTCAGCTCATCTGTTTCAACATAGACCACTAGAGGGAACTCTTCATCAGTCTATATCATTAATGAAAGAGCAACAAATAAGCAGTAGCGAGTAAAGGCAAAATGTCTATGGTAAAGGTTGGTGTAAGTGGGGGTATTCTACAAGTAAAGTATAATGTGAGTTGGTCCCATTACTACAGGGTGAGTAGCAAACACAGTGGTCAAGAAATCTACATAAAAATATAAATGAAAATGTTTTATATTCTCAAATTGTTTTGTCAACCTACTTTTTTTTACAGTGCATCCCTGTTGACTATATATCATGACTTTGTATTAATAACATATCTGAGTTAAGAGATAAACCATGTTTCCTGTTAAAGATGCCTGTTCAACAGTTGTGGCCCAAACACCACCCCGACCATGCAGGTGATCACAAACACCACCCAGAAGATGACCGCCAGCAGCTGAACACAGAACAGCGTCTTCTTGCTCTGCTGTATGACTTCCTCTTCCCCCACCAGGCCTGGCGCCCCGCCGTACGGCCTGTCCGGGTGCATCTGTTGCACCTGCAGGCTGATGGTGGGCAGGATGATGAAGCGGGTGTCCCTGCTGTCGCCCTCCAGGGAGAGCACCACTCTCTGGGTGACGGTGGCATGGCGACTTGCCATGGCCACAGGCAGGCGGAAGGCCACGGGGGGCAGCCTGGCTAGGATGCGGGAATTGCAGGGTAAGGAGAGGGCATCCCCAGTCTCCAGAGGGGTGAGGTGGCGGCAGAGGGGGCAGGGGATGGCTGGTGGGCTGTGGTGGCGCCCGCTGGGGCAGAGCTGGATCCTCTGGAGGCATTCAGTGCAAAAAACATGGAGGCAATCCAGCATCCGAGGGCATTTGTTGTACTGGTTGTACTCCTGGTAGCAGATGGGACACTCCACATCTACAGGCTCCCCAGAGGTGATGCTGGGGCCTGGTGCTGCAGCAGCTGGGTCCCCTTGCTGGGGAGCTGGGACAATGTCCCCTGTCATGGTAGGAGGGAGAGGGAGTGGATGGAGTGTGCTTGTGAGGTCAATGACGGCAAGATGTGACTTGTGGATTAATCTTTAACAGAAGATTGTTAAAATCTGTAAAGAGAAAACAGTTTTAAGTCTACTTCTGTGAGATTAAGACAACTCCAGAGGCCAATGTTTGTTTTAATGGCTAGAATATGCTCTCCATGGGATGTTGCTTTGTTACGTCTAGGTTTTATGAACAGATTCCACAGCCCATGAGTCATAGCATTCATCCATTTAACCACTCAGCCATCTACCGTCTAACCCCCTCCCCTCTACTTACTCACAATAACTCCAGTTCCATGTAGCGTGTGCTGGCCGCCACGCTCAGAGCACGTCCAGGAACTTGGGAAATGAAAAAGCAAAGCAACAGAAGAGCTGTGAAAGGAAGTAATAAGTCACTGTAAAGATACATCCTGCATGTGCACATGTGTGCGTGCACGTCCATTTTTCTCCACTTGGATTTGTTTTATTTGAGTCATTTAAAGTGGCCCTCGACGGATTTTACTGATTTTACAGAGTTTTATTCAGTCTGTGAAAACAGTTGTATCTTCGGTGGCTCTGGGGGAGCTTTCTAAAGTATGGCAAAATATGGCAAAAGTGTGATGTCATTGGCTTTGAGAATTTTTAGAGGCAAGCTTGTGTTAGACACTGACAGTTGAAAAGAAAAAAGCATATAGGCAAACACTATTGAGTGGCATCGTGGCAAATGTAGGATCCAATGTTTAGGTAGCTTGATCTATACCTTCATAAGTCTTCAAACTTCATGGAAGTGCAACACGAAATTGTTGGAGTGGCCCTTTAACACTAAGGACCATTTGAAATGAGGGTAATTGACACTGAATAAATGTAAACTGCTCAGCCAGGTAGTCAAGGTTTTTGCCGCATTAAAAATTTGTATAAGTGGCAAATATTCAGTTGAAGTCTATTTGCTCTTTTTTGTCAAGAGTTAGATGAGAAGATCGATATCATTCTCATGTCTGACGACTCTGCCATTGTCGGCCTCATCATTGATGATGACGATGCAGAGTACAGAGTACTGACACAGAACTTTGTGGACTGGTGTCAGCGAAATCACCTCCTGATCAACGCGGGAAAGACCAAGGAGATGGTGGTCGATTTTCGCAGACGGCGGTCTGCCCTCCCCCCTCCGGTGAATATCCAGGGAATGGTCACTGAGAGAGTGGACACTTATAAGTAGGCCTGGGTGTTCACCTGAACGACAAACTGGTCTGGACTCACAACACAGATGCTCTGTACAAGAGGGGTCAGAGCAGTCTGTACTTCCTGAGGAGACTGAGGTCCTTTGGAGTGACAGGGCCCCTCCTAAAGACTTTTTATGACTCTGTGGTGGCGTCAGCCATCCTCTACGCTGTGGTCTGCTGGAGCAGCAGCATCACTGAGAGGGACAGAAAAAAGTCGGGCAAGGTGATCAAGAAATCCAGCATTGTCCTGGGCTGTCCTCTGGACTTAGTGAGGGAGGTGGGAGACAGAAGAGTCCTGGCTAAACTGACAGCTATGCTGGACCATGAGTCACACCCCCTGCACTACACCCTGTCAGCCCTGGAGAGCAGTTTCAGTGACAGGCTGCTCCACCCCCGCTGTGTGAAGGACAGATACCGCAGATCTTTCCTTCCAGCGGCCGTCAGACTGTACAACGAACACTGTTGACTCTGTGCAATATATCCCATGTGCCATTATTACATCTGTGCATAATTTCCATAAGTGCAATTTTACTAATTCATGTGCAATTATTGTATAATACAGTTTGCTATATCTGACTTATGTGCATTGCCGTTCTACAATACTTTTATATTACCAGTATTTATTTATGACGCAGGAGACTGTACTGTATAAGGTCTATTTTAGTCTTATTTAACGTACAGTAACTTTGTTTTTATTTACTGTAAGAACGGTACTTCTTTGTTTGACACTTTTTGTTTATGCTACTTGTACACTTATCTATCTCTGCTCTTGTCTTTGCTTACAGCAATTTCCCCCACTATGGGACAAATAAAGGTTTTTGGGTTTTTTGATGTTTGTCTCCTGTCTATAAACAGGAGGAAACAGCTATCCGAACTCTCTCTGGAAGTAAAGTGGAAGTAAAATGTAAAAGGTATAAGGAGTGAATTTTAGAGGTGCAGGTGTTTTTTTTATTATCTTTAAAACCAGCTTTCCCCCTATTCCCAGTCTTTGAAACAAAGCATTAGATTTGCTTTTCTTTACCAACACTTTTTTGTCCCTGTTTGTTGCTCACATGGGACAATTACAAGGCAACCCTAGTTCACTCATGGGGGGATTGTTGCCTAGCAGATGGGGTCTCCTTTGAATTGCTGCATGGCAACACATATCCTGAAACCTTTTCTTACAGTCAACATTCATAGAATCAAGGCAAACAATAGAGGTTAAAATATAGATTTACTCCAACCGTAATCCTTCTGAATTCCTCCAAAATCACAATGACAAACAAGTTGTGAATATTGAAACTAAGATCTGATTGACACGGTTGCTCTGTATAAATGAATGAGCCCTCTTGTATCAGTACAGGCCAGCAGGTTCAGTAGGATTTTTACAGAGAGAAACTGGCAGCGATCCATCATTACACACCAAGAAGAGAGAGCCACTTACCCACCAGACACGCCTTTGATCAGAGCACACTTTGATGCCCACCTCCGACCCAGGCGCTTCCCCTCTCACAGTTCATATTTCCTCTCATGTTGGTGCAGATCTCATCCTGGCTGGAGTGTCTTCCCCCCTCTTCTGTGTGCACAGTTTAGTTTATAGGCCTACCTTAATATTCTGTAGCTATACGAGTACGAGCTTGGCTCGCTGGCAGTCTCCTGTTTTTTGATCCGTCTGACCTGATTGTACTCGTCTCCATGTCTAGTCTCCCCATGAGGCATCTGTGTGGTTTGCTCAGCAGTAATTAAACCCTTGGTGATGTGAAGGTAATCAGGACACACAAGACAGAAAATGACAGATTGGAGCCTCTTGATCCCTACACCTCTTACTTTACTTGCATATTATGTTTTTATGCTTCCGCACAGTCAGCATGTAGGACTTTTTGAACAGCAAAGTGTGGATTAGGGTGTAATTATTAACATCCTTATATTTCTCTGCATTGAAAGTTAGTGTTTAAAAGCCTGTGTGTGTGTGTGTAGTGTAATAAATAAATATATAAAATAGCAATGTCAAATACAACAAGTTCCATGCTTACAACAGGCCCCACTACCGGGGTAAGTTGTAACAATAAGAGTAAAGAATTAATTGCAAAAATTGATCACCTGCCTGTCCCCAAACTCCAAGTACAACTAAAAAATAAGTGCCGTATCTCACGTGTCAGTGTGTGTCAAGAAAACAGTTAATGTGTTCGTATTCTGAGCTATGAAGTGTCAACCTGGTTAATTATGGTGTCTGTTGCATACCTATTGCCAGTCAGGTCTCTTCCCAGGGCGTGAAATACCAACACTTTGAGAAAGCCTGACAAAGCGTCTGTATTTGATACAAAAGGTATGCTTCAACGTCCATATGAGACACCCTTGGCTTTCAAGTAACTTCAATGTAACCCATCCACCGTCACATAATAAGTGCTTATTTCATCCCAAAACCACAAACTTTTCCTAAACCTAAAAGTATTTCAAATGGATGCTGAAGACCACATATCAAAAAAGAGTTTTATACAGATACTGAAGAGTAGGACCTTGTACCTCAAATACCGCCGCTTTGTCAGGCTTTCTCAAAGCGTCAGTATTTGACACACTGGAATGACTTGTTGCTATTGCTTGTCTGTACGTCCTGGTACAACACGGTGTAAGTTGTAACAAAAAGAGTAAAGAAAAATTCGCAAAAATTATCAAATCGCTGTACCCAAACTCCAATTACTACTACAAATAAGTGCAGTGTGTGTCAAAAAAACCCAGTTAGGCTAATGCGTTTATGTTTAGAGTAGTTACTATGATAAAACAGGTTATAACAGGTTAATTATTGACAGATAGGCTAAATAAAGCAGTCATCACCTGCAGCATGGTGTCTGTTTCCTGGTAACCAGTTTGTTTTGTACAAACATGCCCCACGCCTACTCTGCTGTTTTCAGTTAAAACTATCTTTACACTGACAGTCTGATCAAACCACGCGATTAAAAAACTGTTCAGATGAATTTCTACAAGATTCAAAACAAATTAATGGGATTATTGGGAAAGGGAGCACATGTTAAATTGTTTTGTCAATCCCGATTTTCCATACAGTGATTTTATTGTGTTGGTCTATGCACACCTATTGCCAGTCTGGTCTCATCCCAGGGCGTGAAATACCAACACTTTGAGTAGGTCTGACAAAGCGTCTTTGATACAAAAGGCATGATTCAGCGTCTGTATGATGCCCTTGGCTTTCAAGTAACTTCAATGTAACCCATCCACCGTCAAGTAATAAGTGCTTGTTTCATCCCAAAGCACAAACTTTTAGTTAACCTAATGGAGTTTTCAATTGATGCTGAATACCACATATCAAATAGAGTTTTATATAGACACTGAAGTGTAGGCTACCCTGTATATCAAATACCGAAGCTTTGTCAGGCTTTCTCAAAGCGTCAGTATTTGACGCACTGGAAATGACAACTTATTGCTATTGCATGTCTGTACTTCCGGGTAGAGTGATCCCTACGCCGTTGCTCTTCCAAGGTTTTCCCCCTTAAAAGGTACAATGTGTAAGATTTAGACAGAATTTTAGTTTACGACGTTCAACAAATGAATTAACATCATCAACAGACCGTGAAGAAGCAACAGTTCTGACAGACTTTAACAACATTTTGGAGTATGAATTCGACAGGTGGAGAGTAGTCTCAATTCTAAAAGAGCTTTTGTGGGGGAGTTTTTTTCTTATTCAGGTCAAGGGTCAAAGGATAGAATATGTCCTATGGTGTAGAGCCGTGGTTCTCAAACCTTTTCACATGAAGGACCCCTAAACTGACACAAATTAGACAATGGACCCCCCATTTAATAAGATTTTGTCCCAGGATTGTCCATCTGATAGGTTTTCTGCTTTTAGATGTTTTATTACAGAGAGTGTATTAAAACCATGACCGAATTAGTCAAACTTTCTGTCGTTGTGTTACTTACAGTGAAAATGAATGATACCCTTTTTTTTCTGGGGACCCCCTGCAATCCCCTCAAGGACCTCTGGGAGGTCCCCTGACCCCACTTTGAGAACCACTGCTGTAGCTATTGTGAAGGCCCTTCAGGCAAATGTGTGATATTGGGCTGTATAAATAAAACTGACCTGACTTAAAGGGAATGTGCTCAGCTTGTTCCTCTGTAGTTACTTTATGCTACGCCTGACACTATAGCCTATAGTCCAGTCAGGGGAAAACGTTGTGATGGATTTTTTAAGCATTCAGCAAGAAGAAGAAGAAGAAGAAGAAGGAAAAATCACCCAGACACATGGAAAGGCACACAAACTTGACTTTGCTTAAAAGTCAAGAAAATCATTTCTTAACCGTTTCATTGTAACTGGGGACATTTCCTTCCTTTCATTCTCCTCACTTTTTGGAAAAGAGTTCCTTTTACAGTCATCCAGGTTAAAAAAGTTGTTTTTGCATGAAGCCCTTACAGTAAGCCTCAATGCTGGAGGCAAAAGCGGGAAGGTTAGCCAGAAAAAAATAATCAACAAAAGACTATACAAAACACACAGAGAGAGAGAGAGAGAGAGCGCTTGTGATTGCCAAGATTTCAGCGGAAGTAACCATGAAAGGAGTTCATACTGAAACAACTGATAAGAGGAGGGCTGCTTGGGGTTTACCATGACCGGAAGGAGCAAACGTCACGTCTCACACACAAACACTAAGGCTAAACAAACGTCCGAGAAAGTCGGCACAGTCCCGAATCATGTCCTGTTGGTCCCGAAAATTACTACTCAACCAAGTCCAGCTCTTGATTTTAACCTTCCCTTGATCTACCTAATAACTACCTACGTTATTTGTAGCTACCGTTGCTGCAGCAGGGACTGCATAGCACCGTGGACAAAGGCGCTTTGACCTTTTTATTTTCTGGTAAGCCTAAATGAAGATAGTGGTGTTGCTGCAGGCAGCCACGCAGAAATCTGACACGCGCGTTTACACGGACAGATGTGACATGCAACACACCGATGTAATTAATACTAACTAAAGTTAAATAAATAAATAAATTGTGGGCCTATGTAGCCTACGGATCATGATTTAGGCACAACACAGTCATTGTTTTGTTCCAAATGACAGACAGGTAACCTCATGGTAAAAGGTGAGAAAGGTGTGTTTTTACTTTGGCATGTTTTCACTGAATCCTTGAGAGTGAGTGTAACAAACTGGAGGCCACGCCCACCCCCGATTTCACCTGTTACTAATCTGGTCACACTACCGCAGACGTAATTTTTACTGAACTTTAAATAAAGGCTTTTTTATACTGTGTCTTGCATCAGCTTGCCCTTGGCTTTGTTTCTGCTCTGGATAATCCCTGATCGTGGTGATTCACCGGAAGGAGGCGTGTGTGTGTGTGTGTAGGCTATAGTGTCAGCCCATTAGGTGCCATTACATTACGTGTATTTTGAGCTGGGTGACTCATAGGTTATGTTTATTTATCTAAAATCTAGCTAGGCTACTACGAAGCCCTCCTCCTCCTGCTCCGCACCCCGCCTCACAACCTGGGTTAGGCTATAAGTCTGGGCAGCTCAGCTTTCTCTTTATTCAACCCTCGAGGTGACTCGCTGAGAAGCAGCTCACATCAGAAAGCAAGATGTATTCAGAGCTTGAGTGCGGAATTTGTTATCGGACCTATAACACAGGTCGGCGGTGTCCCCGGGAGCTCCACTGCAAACACAGCTTCTGCGAGAGCTGCCTGCTGGCCCTCTCACGATCCCCGGGACCCGAGGAGGCGCGTCTGGGAGCTGACAGGTCAATCGTGTGCCCGCTGTGCCGACACACCACATCCATCTCCGGACAGGGGAAGATGAGAGCCGAGCTGAGGGTGGATGAGTGCGCCCTGGAGCGGCTGCTAGCCGCGGGGGTCCTCGACCAAGAAGAAGAAGAGGAGGAGGACCCGGAGGGAGACGAGGACGGTGATGATCAAGGCTGCGACGAGGAGGCGACGCTTCCCGAGATTCCAGCCGAGGAGAGTGACTCCTTCCCGGGCTCCAGAGGTGGGAGGCTCCGGCGGACTTGGAGCAAAGTTTGGCGGAAGATTAGCGGGAAGAGCTCACGGCAGAGAGGCGGACAAAGTAAGTAGCATACACAGCGTATTGTGGTTTATAATTAGTTTTTCAAGTAGTCATGTTGTTGGGTTAATGTGAGTGACAAACTATTAAGTGTTTTGAAAACGAACATTTTGGTGGGGGGGGGGGCACGAGTCCATTAGCCTATTAGATTCTGTTTTTATTTAAGGCTATGAAGTTGAGCGAATAAGCCACAACTATTTTATTGTTAAAGTAGGCCTACAAAGTTTAGGATTTTGGTTTCAGGTTAAGCAAATGTGTAAACTGTGACTCTGATTCCATAAAATCATCCATTAAGTAGGCCTAGGCTTACATAGCAACATGTTCTTGTTGATTCCCTTATTCATAAAAGTAGCCTAGTCCTGAGATAGGCCAGAGCAGAATACAAGACTTGATGTGTAACTTTTTGGTAGCCTATCCAACACTAAATAGAAAGGTTTATTTAATAAAAAAAAAAACTTGTATTAATAACTAAATGTGTCCTGTTTTTTCTCCTACAGACTGTATGACCAATGACGAGGTGAGGAACCTTGCCATGATGTCCTGCTACATGTTTTAAGGAGTCTACACCTTCAGATACCCTGGATAATGTGATACTATAGCCTATTTATTTTCAATGGTTCTACTACACAACATGAACTTGATGATGATGAAACCTCACTGGCATGGGACATGGACACAGTTAACCATGACTTTAAGCCCTCTGCTTGCTTGATGTAACCAACCACTACATACACTACATGTCATGTTCACCCCTTCATACTTTGATGGCAGTGGCTCCCTTGCAAGGTGCCAACTGCTCATCAAAAGGAGACTAACATTCACATACAACGATGGCACTTTGGGGTTCAGTATCTTGCCCAAGGACAGCCCCCCTCATTGTTAACTGCCAAGTGGTCCTTTTTTAAGCCTTTTAATGCACACATGTTTGTGATATTTATTATTTTTGATGAATGTATTTATTTTGAAATATTTGTTACTTATTTAAGGAAAAATAAATGAGTTCTGTTTAAACTCACTTTGAAGCTTTCTGTGGCTGCATGCTGAATGACATGGTCATACAAAATGGAAAACATGCTTTGGCATTTATATTTATATAAAAAAAAATTAGTTAAGATTTCATTAAACTCTTCTTTTACCTTTTTACAAAATGAACCAATAACAGCTTTGGCCTGTGTGTCTGAGTGTGCGGGAAAGTACAAAGTCAAAATAACACACTGCATTAAGTCTAGGCCTAACTAAAAGCAGACTTTATAAAGTCAAGTTAAAGGAGGAGGCAAAAACATCCTTGTATTTAAAGAAAAATAAATAAAACTGGGGAAAAGATCTCATTTAAAGAGCGTTCAAGGTATTTTACATGAACTGTGCTAAAATAAGAAAAGTACCCTACAGACAATTTCAGGAAGTGGAGGCCAGGTGAACAGCATTAACTCCAATCAGACTCACAACCAGCAACAGAGCGTCAAACCTCAATGACTCATTTGTTTGACAAGTAAAACACATGGATTGACAACACAGCAACTTTTTTTAAGGTCCTTTTTTTTACATTCTAACAAACCTGGGAACGAAGCTCTCCATCATGTTGGAAAATTCTGCTGTCTACTCAAGGTAAATATCACAGTTTACAGGCTTTTTCCCACATGTAATCAAAACAGGGCTGGCGATTGTGACTGACAGCATTACAATACCCATCAATTCCAACAATACTCCTGTGAGTGTATTTTTTTCTCTCTGCAGACTCTTGTTTGCTTTTGTGCTGGTCTGTGCAGCTGTCATGTCGTTTATCATGTATTCAGATGCTGCAAGAGGTGAGTGCTAAACAATACTGCAGCATCTGCAGTTTCAATGATGCTCATCTTTAATAGCTCTCTGAAAAATGCCATGAGGAATGTGTTGGCTGGTTGGGTTAGATAGGGGCTGGCATGTTTGTTTCCTTAAAGCTACAGCTGATTGTTTTTTAACATTAACAAAATATATTTCCTCACTCTCTTTAACTTGGCAAACCAGAATAAGGACTTCCTAGGCAATGTAACAACAAAGTAGAGAAGCAGATGGATTATATTTTAATGAGATTTACAGCAACTAATGTAAACATATTTGGAAATGTATTTGATTTTGCTGCATAGTTAACGGGTTCTATTTAACCAAAAGTAGAAATAAAATGAGCATAAAACAGAAAAGTGACAATTTAATAATTAAAGGGGGAACTTTGACTTGAGGGATTTTCCTCTGGTATTAGTACAGTGTCATGTAAATTGTTTGCCTGCAGCCTAGCATAGAGTTATTTCTTATGTCCCTATTCTTTTCCACCTTTAGCCAGTCCCATAACAACCAAAGTGGACAACAGAGTGAAGCATATTGTCCTCAGACGACTGTTTACTCCATACAGTCAACACCTTTCCCTCTCTACTGGACTGCTGTCAACCGAAACGGGACTCCAGACTGGAACTAATAGTGAAACTGAGACAAGCACAGATTACGGAGAAGCCTCGTCAGTCACTGACCATCAATCAAACCCTCTACGGTTTACAGACGGTAGCTTTAGTTACAATCAAAACAACCCAGATAACAGACACTCCCAAATGGGAATCACTAGAGTGCAGAGTGAAGTGAGGCCAGCAAGTAACATTTTCACCAGCCACTCTCAGCACGGAGGACAAAGCTTTGAGAGACGACAATCCAGAGTAAATCTCCCACTCTCTCAGAGAGTAGCCAAAAGTGCAACTTCTTATAATTCATACCCAATGACCATTAGAAAATCATCTCACAAAGTAGCTTCCAGCCCCTTTCATCAGAGTTCTAGTCCTTCACAAGTTTGGGAGCCCACAGATGCTCAGGAAGTTCTTAGGAAGGACTCTTCACATGTGGCTGAAGATAAAATAGTCTGGCAGCCCTCTGACTCTTCATCCCAGACTGGTAAATATTGGAGTACTTTATTGCCATCTCCAAGAGGCCATTACAGTGTCTATAAAGAGACAAACGAGCTCACTGAGGCCTGGCAGCGGAGTACATCTAGTGGGATTCAATCAAGTAAATTTCCCAGCTCTGCAAGTCAAACTGCCCCTCACGCACCATCAGTCAGCAATAGCCTAGAAGCCTCTGTTATTAAAAGCAATCCAAGCCCAGAAAAACTGACATCATCCATCAGAGATTCTTCCCAGGGGTTGGACTCGAGTGGCAGTGAGACACTAAGACACAAAAACGTCCAGTCGTATCTGTTCAAGGACTCCCAGACTTCTGTTGGTGGGTATGAGACAGGTAATACAGTAACTGGTGATGGACCCAACGCTTTGGCCACAACACCACATAAGCAAAGGCCCTCTGATGCACAAGTTTATGGTAGGTTTTCTTCAAATTTTAAACAATTACAACAGTCGCAAAAAAAAGACCCAACCAACGATGTACAGAATCGCTCTCACTATGCCGCTCCACTGTATCATAATGTTAATTTGGCCAAGTATGGTGCTCGGACAGACAGTTTCACCAAATATCACCGCACCACAGCAGAAACTCTTGCTCAAAACTCTGTACATCACACTCCAGGGAAAGACAACACTGTGGAAATATTTGACCCTATACCTCATGCAGATTTCCAGGGTAACTATGCCACTGGCAGCGAGAAATCTGAAGTTAGTAGCCTGGTTACTGCAGCCATAAGAGGATCAATGCATGCCTACAAACCTGGACAAATCATCAAAGGCCTCTATGGTTTCAGAGGATGTAAAAATGCATCTGTTCTCTCCTCCAGTGGCTGTAATGAAAGGGCCAACTCTCAACAATACAGCTTTGAAAAAGGAAAGTTTAAAATCACAAATAAATACCCGTCTTTGTCATCAAAGTACAGCTTTGGCCAGAGAAAAGAATCTACTTTGACTACTACACCAGCAAAGCTTGAGAGGACACCCACAGTTTATTCCTCACCTTCTACTGGCACTTTAGATATCGCCCAAACCATGACTACTCCAAGGCCGTTCACATCAGGATTTAAGGAAGCCCTGACTCTGATGCCTGAAATTGATGCTGGTATGGGAAGCAACCCAGATCGCGGACAAGGCAGAAGCTATGGTGTCAAAGGATTTGGCCCTCAACCAATCGAGGGAGCCAAAACTTCACTTGGTGAGCCAGAGAAACCTGCCAGAGTCCAGCAAGGCTTTGAAAGGTTTAAACTTAGAAGCTTACAGATCCAGCAACCAAAAAGCAGCAGGATTCACAGGTGCTACAATAAAACCGGTGAAACAGAGCCAGGCAGTAGCCATGTATTCACAGTGAGTCAAGATCAGCTAAGCATTCGTGACCTTAAACCACTTTTAAAGACATTAGGAAGTCCGGAATCAGCTGCCAGATTTACATCTTACAAATACAAGAACCACAAAATCTATAGTTCTGGGAAGTTCAAAGGACAAAATCCAACTACAGCAAGTCACATTATCTCCTCCTCGTATCTCAGATCAGCAGGGGACCTCAAAGTTGAATCCAGCCCAAAATCTGAGCCAAAAATGCTTGACAAAACCAAACCTGTTGCAAAGACGGCGAGCCTTCTTAACAGATCCACCAGCAGTATGGTGAGAGGGACACGTGTGAAAGGAAAACGCATTAATGGCAACAAGTTGAATGACTATACCTCTCTGATCAATGAAACTACAAATGTAGCCATAGTCAGGCTGCCCACGCGGCCTGCCAGCGTCAAAGCTGTCACGTATAAACTGGCAACGTTTGCTGATATTCTTGGAAGTGCTTCGTTCAGTGGTGTCAGAGCTACAACACTGACACCAGTCGCACCGGCTGATAAGGATTATGTTCCAAACACTACAGCTACGACCAAGCAAAGAGAAGGGGCTGAGCATAAAAGAGATAAAACAAGGATAGGTCCTGAAGCACGTGCTGAAGATGAGGAAGACCATTCCAGTAGTGTTGAGGAAAACAAGTTGGGTGTTAAAAGTGAAGACGTTGACAGTGACACGAACACATCAGATTTATTCCTGGATCACGAAGGAAGTGGAAGTGGGGGTTTTAATATGTTTGATGTTTTGTCAGCTGATACCACAGAGAGTCAGGGACTTAGTGAGGATTTGTTAGAACTGGATTATCTGCGAATATCAACAGGGAACATTTCCTTCAAGTCAATGAAACTGTCCCATGCTGAGAAATGAGAGAAACTTGTCATGTTATGTGGAACAATTCCAATAAAAGTTGGAAAAGTACTTGTGATTTTGTTCTCAATGACTGTTTACAGAATTCCTAAACAAAATGACTGAATTAGTGGATTTTTAGTATAAATAGTCTCACACTTTTCTGCGTAAGAAAGTCAGAGGCATTTGGTGTTTTGTATCAAATTTCATAATTATCCAAATCTTCTCAAATGTTGTTAATTTAATATGTAATTCTTAGTCTTGGCAGTAATTGGTTCACAGTAATAGATATTTTTGTAACCAGAAACTTCCTGGAGTCTCTGGTCTCAGCAACTGGTCCCGACCAAGAAAAAAGTCTGGCATTTAACTGGCTGGTGAAACGTTTGTGTGATATATATATATATATATATATATATATATATATATATATATATATATATATATATATATATATATATATATATATATATATATATATATATATATATATATATAATTAATTAATTAATTAATTAGTGAGCTTTACATGTGCCGGTAGATGGATTTTCTTACTTTTGGAGGGAGCAAGCAAGCTGTTTCCCCTATTTCCTTTCTTTATGCTAACTAAGCTAACTGGTTGCTGGCACTAGCTTAATGTGTTATGGACAGTGGTATCCATCCTCTCATTTGGCAAGAAAGTGAAGAAGTCTATTTCCCAAATTGAACAGAATAGCACAAAGAACAATATAATAAAATGCAATATAAATAAAAGTACAGCCTAAAAACTACAACATAAACTGAAAAACTGGAACATATAAGCTTTAAAATGTATGTTAATGCAGAGGCTATTATATAATTGCAAAAGCATATTTAGTTTACTAGCTAAAACAACTATGCTAGTTGAATGATCAACAGAAAATTAAACAGCATCTGTTTTGATAAGTTTTTAATCATCTGAGCCAGGTGTTTGGTGGTGCCTACTACTTTAATTGGAGTATTTTCTGCTTTTCTTCATTGTCTGTGATGGTCAACTAAATATGTGTGGGTTTGTGCACTGTTTGTTAGACAAAAAAGGACATTTGAAGACGTCACCTTGGGAAAATATGATGGACATTTCTCACGATTTTCTGTTGTTTTAATTGGTAACTAAAATAATTGTTGGTTGCAGCCCTACAGTGCTGTCCATTGTGAACATTATCGATCAGCTCAAGGCCTGATTGTGAAAATTAATGTATTGACTTTTCAAATATTTCTGAGATTCCCTCAGCTTTCTGGGTTTTTCTGTACATGGCATTTTTATTACATGACATCCTCAAACTCTGACTTCACACTACTCTCCTGCGAGAAACCGAAACCTTTATGAGTGGAAAATCAAGAGGTCAAACGTGGATTTCTGAGAATAACTGTTGCCTCATTTGGCAAATGATTTGCACAATGTAATGTCAAGCATGAAGAGTAAAAGGGTCACACTGGAAGGCTTTTTATAAATTGATTGCATTCCCATTTCTTGTGTCCTCATTTTCCAGGCAGGCAGTGGCTACTCAGTGTGCTGACACAGATTTTCCATCTCCTCTTTTGAGCTTACAAGCGGGGTTTCGGCATGCTGGTCTCTGGGCTAACATTCTATTGGATGGAAAAACTTGTTCTTTCTCTTTTGTGAGAAGGTCTATTTCTGACTTTGATAAGCCATTAATAAGTATTCAAAGAGTAATTGAAGAAAACAAGTCATTGTGTGGTTTGTTCCTATTGATTTGAGCCATGATGGTTACACACTGTAATGACAAGAATTATGCTGTTATAATCTTAGGCCAATCTGTATTGTCAGGCAGTTTCACTGGCTATGGATTTTACCTGCGGTGACCTGGTCTGTGTTTACACCAGGAGCAGATGTTCCACTAGATGGCGTTACTGATCCATTTTATTATCCCATGTGTGACCTAAAGCACTGGATGTTAGTAGTAGTTCTTCTGCTGTGGTGTCATGTTGGGCAATAAAACTGTGAAGCAAAAATCATTTTCTAAACAAGTTAGAGAGGACAAGATAAACGGCAGAATCATTGTTACTGATTTTGTTCTTTCTGAGCATTAAAAGGCTTATCAAAATGTGTGTTTTTGCTTCCCCCTTCATCAATCAGCGAACGAGGCATTCTGTTCCAGGGGCATTGGGTCCACGCTAAGCCCACATCACAGCTCCCACCAGGTCCATTCACACCACCTGACCCTTTTTCCCAGTCAGCCAACTCCACCTAAATACCAGTTCAATGCTTGTCCTCAATCTACAAGCTCAAAGGGGCCCCGCAGCGAGGAGAGGGTGGGAAGGTCTGAAGGAGTTGCCTGTCAAAGTTAAACACATTGTACATTGGATTAACATCCCCCCGCCCCCACCTACCACCACCACCACCACTTTCCCATAGCGCTGAGAGCTATTTAGGTGACATGATGGTTGGAGGTTTCCGTGTGCAGGCATGTCAAGGTGCTGGCTTGCCGGCTCCTTCAAAGTCCCACTCTTTCTGTGTCGCCTTTTGTGTGGTTGAGTGTTTGCGCGTCTGGTTCACACACTCCCTTCCTCTCCAAAGTGTGTGTGCTGGCCTATAATATTTCCCAGTGTGTGAGTGTGTTTATCACAGACAGTGTGGTGTTCTCTTGCAAAGCCGGCCCTCCTCCCCCTTCTCCTACTATGAGGGGAATTCTTTACCATGTGTCTGCGGTTTTCAGAGAGCTTTCAAGGAAAATAAAGCACAGAGGCCTCACAGCCCCCCCCCCCTCACCTCTTCTTGTTTTCACTCACTCACTCCATGTGGCCCTTTTTTTTAATTTATTTTTTTTTTACACAGTTTCAACCTCCCTTTTTCTCAGACCAGCCAGCAGATATGGAGTGACAGAGCTAATTTCGCATGCAGCCTGTAATAGATACAAGTCCATAATCACGGCAAACATTCTCTTATGAGGCGAGAGAGAAGGGTGCGCGTTCGTTGGTGGGGGGAGAAAGGGAGGGGAGGGGAAGACAGAGAAAGGCCTTTTTGTTTGGCTAAGTACACTATGTGAAAGAGGGGGTGGTGAGGAAAAGAGAGCTGGAAATACATTAGAAAATGGTTGTGGCATTTGTGGATCAGATTTTCTCACACCAGCCCTGTAGAGGATGGAGCAAACCATCGGATCCACTTGGTTTGACCATGACCGTGTGTGTAAACGCATTTTATTGAGTCTACAGTGATTAACTTTGCCCTAAAGCCTCTATAGGAGGAGAGGGGGGTTGGTGGTGGTGGGAGGATTAGCAGAGGCAGCTTACAGTGTACTGTAATACAGTAAGTTTACCTTAGCTAAAACACCTGTAGCTATGTTTATTACAGCAACTTGCCATGGGGAAAACACTGGCTCTACACATACCTCAATCACTATAGATATACTTTCTGTACCTCAACCTCTACTGTATGCTTGAATAAGAGTGAATGATGGGAAGGAAGCAGTTTAGCAGCATGGAATAGTGCCTACATTAACATTCCTACATCTGCTATGGGAGCAAAAGCTATTTCCGTGTCCTACATCCAGCGAGCTTCCTGTGGTCTGCGCCATGCAGGAAGTCATAAGACGGGAAGACTTCCTGTATTGTTGCCAACATGCAGCAATACGGACTGTACATGCCCCATAAGGCCGGGGACCAATGATGTAAACGGCATAGCACTCTCAAGCCTATGGAGGAGGCCAACACATACATCTGATTGGAGATTTATACCACTCGTTTTTTCCCAGTTCTTTTCACAGGGAGACATGTGAAACATGTTGAGACATGTTTTCACTGGGCTTAGCAATCATGTAACAGCCCTCCCTTTAAAATAAAATACACATTGACAAACTTTAGTGTTGTCCATAAAGTCTATAAAATGTACACTGTAAGAGTTAGTGCATATTTTCCAATCACTGCATACCATGCAGGGCAGTGAATGTTCAATACCTTAGTCTCACGTATTCATTTTAAACAAACAAAAAAAAAAGTTCTTCAATACAGTTTATCTACATGTCATCTTCAATGCTCAAGTTGATCAATTATAAGGCCATGCTTCATGGGACACATAGTGAAGGGCTTGTCTGTTGCTCATGCATTTTTGCCTTGTAAACAGTTAAAATAAAGCAATGACTACTTGTGATACCATTATCATCACAAGGGTTTCCTGCAGTGTTTTATAGCAGAGACAGACCACTTCCACTTAGGGACTGTACAAAAAGTATTTAGGGGGAGAGAGTGTCAAAACCAGGGGAGGGTACTAAAAGTTTCCATTTGGCTGAAGAAAGATAGTCTGACTGTATCGGAGTGGTTGAGGATCTTGACATTTTAAATTTGATTTCAGCCCTCCTTTGTAATATAGTTACAATTTACATAAACAGTTGCATCAAGAAGACTTTTTCATGTGATTGTTAAGGCGCCCATGCAGAGGACAAGAGTTCTGCCTCTGCATCAGGGTTTTATTAATGAGTACACTGGTGGGTGCTGCACATTAGAAGTTCCATTTAGACAGGTTTAAATTGGGGACATGATCAATCAAGCTGTACAAATTTAAGATAGTGCTACTGTGCTATTGCTCTGACATGTTGTGGAGAGGGTGTGCCAAGAGGAATGTTCAAAGAAAACATTAATAACTCTGGGGAAGGTAAACAATCCCTTGGGGCAAATGTGTATGTATGCCCTAAGTACGGACATGAGTTATGAGCAAGTGATTTTTCCTTCTCAAGTTTCTCAAATAGGTGGAGCTCTGAAGAGGTAAAAGGGTCTCCTAACAAGAGAAAAAGCAACATTTTTGAGAAAAGCCTTATTCCGTGTTACAGAACTATTTCTTCTTTCTTATCCTTTTCTCCTGAACCCAGGCTGGGAAACACTATTGTTGAGTGTTGACCCTTATATAAGTAATTCATATAAATAAAATCTAAAACATGACCACCAAAAATTACATCATCAAAAAAGCCCAATCTCTTAGTAGCAGTTCTGCAGCTTTGGAGTTTGCCCTGTTATAGAGATTTGGATGTTCAAATTTCCATTTGTTTCCCTGCCCACTTTAAGAGCTTCCTCAGACACGAAGTCCACATGCTGATGACAATCCTGTAATATGATCAAAAGCTCCAGAACAGCTACTCAATGTGTTTTTTTGTATTGGATTCATTCGCCTGTGCAAGTATTCCCGTATCCACCCTGCAGTGTGGAAATAAGCAAGGTTACTGAGTCTGTCTGCTGCTGTGTGCCAATAGGTACATGTAGGTGTGTTTGCACTCAAAGATACAGTATCACACACTCAAAATCAGGAGATGTTGGACCCGCCCGCTCAGACACAACAGGTCCACCTTTTGGTGTTCATCCAGCGCACCTCTCTCCAAATGAACTTAGCGTCCCCTTGCCTTGGCTCCCATCCAGCACCCCTCCTCGTCTCGCCTGGAGATGTTGCCAACGCAGCCGAGGGCGGGTATTGTTGCTGCATGTCGCCACGACAACCAGATGGCAGCTGTGCCCCTTCGCCCGCCTCCTCCATTCTCTCCTCATCCAAGAACAGAGCTGATACGGCTTTTACATTTCCATCCTGCTCCATGTGTACATACAGACTTTGCTGGGATTGAGAGCGTGGGTCAGATGTTAGTTTATCTTCTCACATCAACCAAAGAATGAAAGCTCAGTCTTAAATGTAACTCTGGTGGATTTACAACTTCCCCACTTGCCCAAGGCTGCATCACAAGGAAAAGAGTTGACTTTTTCATGATCAGTTCATTCATTCATAAAAACTTAACGTGAGAAAATGTTTCATGAGGCACATTCTCGCCAATAATCGTAAAAGTCAGCCATGGAATCAGAAGCACTGGTTGTGCCGGTGCATTATGGGGAAAAAAGTGAACAAAAGTTAAGAGAACATGAGCCGTAAAGAGTGTAGGTTTCAGTAACCCTTCACGTGTGGGGGCTTCTTCTTTTACACAGGTGTAACCAAGGTTTGGATCGTTCAACTAACCTTATTTCTATTCACTAAGGAAAGTGAGAGGATCTGCAGGTGCAGGCCTGATGTGTGTGTGTTCTCATTTCTATTAATTCTTACGGTGCCTCAGCTTGGGTTGAGTTACTTGGCCATCTGTGGATGAGGATGACACAAGATCCCATACATGTTAACAATAAGATGCACAGGTTTATCATGCCTAAAAAAAACCTGCGTGGTTAATTATACAGAGTGTTGAGTGAGAGGGTAGTATCAAATCAGACAGACAGGGAGGCCTTTGAGCTCACCCTGCAAACACCATGTTGGTCAAATTACCAGTAAGATGAGTGATAAACTCCGCTGGCAACCTGCCAATGTTGAGTGCAAATGATCTTATCAATGGGTGTGGTGAATGGGACTAACTAAAAAGGCTTTTCCACATTACAGTGTGACATCTGCACTGTGATCGCAGCCTTTCCGAGTGTGAGTCAAAGGTGGCGAGTGTGTGAGGGGCATGAGGCTGCCTGTGTCTGTGGCATTTCATGCAGATGCTCACACATGCTTCAGCCCGTAAATTGTAGTGTGCTGCCCCCCCCCCTTAAAATCAGTAGCGCTTTTATTTTTCTGTCCTAGGCCTGTCACTTTTTCAACAATCATCCACATGACAGCAACCAAAAAAGGAAACAGTCAGTCAGAGAAACAAAAGAAACCACAAGTCCTTTTGTTGTTTGACTTTTTTTCCTTTTAGTCAAGATTTTTTTTTTCTTAAGCAACAGAAGTAAAACTGTCTACATCAATGGCAAATCTCACAATATTCCCATTCAGTACCATCCCTCAGGGGAACAGGAGCAAGAGACATAACAATTTAGAACAGCAGCAACACGTTCCTGCACATTTTATGAACATCTCCAAACTCGCAATGAATTAAATCATACAGCCACTTAAAAGTCTTGAATGGCTGAGCTTTCCCAAAAGAACTTTTATCACAGGTGGCTGTGACCATCGAGCACTTCGCCACAAACAGTCAAAGGATTTTCCAGACTGCAGGCAGATTTGATAAAGTAAAAAACGTTTGTTTCAAAAGTTCATGAGATGCTCAGAGCGTGAACAGGGCTCTAAATGGCAGGATGGTAGTGTAAGCAAGTCAGTTTGGGCGCTCTCTTTCTTTCTTTCTAAACTACAAGTACCCTCGAGCATTTGTGTTTTGCTGAAAACTGCCGAGTTTCAACATGAGAACATCTCCAAAAGACATTAGAAACATTTCAACTAATCCCCATGTGTTTGCCTGCAAGTCTGCATGAAAGCATGGATTTATGTGCTGAATCTGGCTTGAAGTCTAATTGTTTCTTTTCCACTTCTGCATTTGTAACTGCTATTAGTGGCAATTCCAACCCCAGATCCCAATCTGCTCATAATAAAGCTGTATTGTTATGCTCTAGGCCCCCCGACAGTCATGTGACCAGAATGGGAAAGTTCATGAACTTCCCAAGGCAGGCAGACAGACAAACACACGAGTACAATTTATAGCTACATAGATGCACATGTATTTAACATTAGGTTTTTGTTGTTGTTTTCCGTGGTGGCCTTTTCTCTCTCTCTGGTCATATATTTCTTTTCTCCTCTGGTCAGACTTGTAGGCAAATTCAAGGTTAAAGCATACGCAAGTCTTCACTATGACCTTCATCTCCGAGAGTCACGTCACAAGCAGAATGCGAGGCGAGATATGTCACAGTTTCTTCCCCCACACTGCAAATAAAACAACGGGGGAACACAAAAGATTACATTTTTAAAACAAAACAAAGCACTAAGTCCAGATTTGGGAGCTGAAGGTTGCTTCTTGAGGTGCTGTCGGAGCTTAGTCTTTTTTTGTTGTTGTAGGGATTTGGCACGGACAGCCCTGCGACAATTAAGTCCTCCATTAGCGGCAAAGAGAAACAGTCCGAAAGTCCTCCGGTTAGCGCCATGGCTGTCGGTCAAGTCATCTGATAGATCATTGTCACACCGAACAAACATAAACAAGTTATTTTATGAGAACTGTACAGCCAAAACAGACAAAAATAGACTTGATATTTCCTGCTAGGACAGCCCTATTTAGTGCTAGCTGCTAAGACGGGGCAGAGACACAGACAGATAAAAAGGATAGACAGGCACTTAAGTGCTGATGCATAGCGGAGATTAAAGTAAGAGCCAAGCGAAAGACAGAAAGTAGGGAGACAGAAACAAAGAGTCTTAGAAGAAGGATTAAGGGTCAAATCACTTTCAATTCAACCAGTTTGAAAATTAAAAACTGTAAAGTCGTTCTTCTTAAAATGTTTGCTAACTTAACGTATAAAAGACTGAGAACAGATTAGCAGTTTCATTTATTATTTCATACTGACAGTATTGAAATAAAAACTTGACTAGCTTTCCGGCGCTAAAATCAGTGTGCTGAGCTAGCATAAGCATGGCTATAGATAGGGTCTCTATCCTCTACTGTATGTACTGTATGTTATTTAGCATCCTGAGACGAAGAAGATTAAGTGAGACATACGTGTCTGGAGCTAATAGCACTAATGGGATTGCTTTTCTCTATATCAGGGGTCTTGCTCTGAGCTGTTGTCAGCAGGACAGTTAATTTACGTCCTGGCTCGATGCTAATATCTTAATCTGACCTAGCTGGCTTTAGCTTACTAGCAAGCTACTGAATCCCCTGCAACAAGTGCCTTTTGTTTCAAGCACGTGTGTTTAATACTTCAGGTGTGTGGCTCTGTTAAAAAGTCAGAAGAAAGAGAAAACGAGGATTGACGGAGTGCTAACAGCGGCTACGCTAATATTTCTCACAGTAGACAGGAAGGCCAGCAGATTGCTAGTACCATTATCATTATTAATGTTAGTGAAAATGCTGCATTAATGTCATATCAGATTTATTGTGATTTCCAGGTTTCGACTTGTAAATGTTGTTCTTGTCTACATCCAAGTTATGAATTATGAATGTTAAGAGTTTTATATCCAACTTGGCGCGCAATGACAAACAAATGTAGTCGAAATACTTAAGAATGCAACATGTGAGCCAGAGTCTGTCATTCAAGGTAAATAAGCCCAAATTTTGTGGATACAGTGTTAAATTGACCATTGCGTAGTATTTTTAACCCTCACACGACCAACTCTGTAATCATAAAACTGTTGCTCACATATTAACATTGGAATCTTTCTGCAATTCATCCCATGTGACATGAACGCGGCAAAAGCTCACACCAGTGCTTCCCACTTTATATCTTCTGCTGTTTTTTTTGTTGTAACTACATCAAATCAAGCACAAAAAAATACCCAGTGCCTCAGTTAGTTGAGGCTAAGTTGGAGTTCTTCGTAAAATGGCTACAATCTGAAAATGAGGCACTTTTTGAGCTGATATATAATTGTTTTTATTTTCTTTTTCATACACTAGTCAGCCACCAGTCGTAATGATTATGAGTTTTTCTCTCCGATCTCCATAATTTTTTTTGTACCCTTCTCTGATTGGCTTTCACTCAAGGAATGAGAGCAGCAAATGGCTTTTTCAAGAACGTCATTTGGCACACATCCCCATTGGTTTCCATAACCAACAAGATGAAAGTGAAGGAGAAAAAAAATGCGTTCAATCAATCTCTATCAAAGTGCTTCAGGGGTGTGTACGATCCAGCTGCTCTCTCGGTGTGATTGGTTGTCACAAAAGGAACAGGCGGAGCTCTGAGGCTCTCTGAGCGGTACCAGATTGTTTCCCGAAGGACGACACACTGACATCAGCACTCTGGAAGAAAAAGAGACAGCAAATAAGGAAATGGTTTGGTAAGATGCAGAACAAACAATAACCCAGATATGAACAAGAAATAAATATTTACATGTACATACGGCGTCTGCTGCTTATCAGGTTAATTCTAATATCAAATGTAAGATATCAGTGTCTGCTTATCAGACTGGGAACACGGTGACCCTAAAACGAACAACAGGAATACACAATAGAGCTAAATAAAGTGAAAAAAGACACAGACAGGAAGAAAGTGATAACGGGAACAGCGGAGGAAGGAGAAAGTGAGGACACCTATTGCTGCAGGCGCAGAGTCAAGTGTGTCTGTGTGTAAGCACGAGGGTGAAGAGAGATCCAGAAAAGGTTTTCTCCGGCAATTTCAGCATGACACATGACATTGGATATGAGAGCACACAGGTGTGTATCGTCAGGCAAACGCCACTACTGTAATAATTCAAAAGGTCGAGTCTCACCCGCACATGTCAGTCTTTCGTGGTCTTGCTTGCACAGTTGATTGGATTAAGCAGAAATGCAGAATTAATGGTAATTCTGCTCCAGAGTAGAGGGAGCAGAAGAAACACATGGCGCCAGGGAGCCATCTGCTCGTTTTTACGGCTCGTGTACTCCTGTGTGATTTTAGGGGAATTGTGAAATTTTTGGTCGTCAAAAATAGTGGTTCTAACGGTGGATCTGTGGGACATGTCCACCGACAGCTGAAGGGGTAAGCGTGCTTTAAACAAAGTGTTTGGAATCGCTGAACGGCGCCTGAAACCAACCTCCTCCAACACCTTTCCATTGCCATAGTTGCCCGCATCAACAGTCTTCCCCAGCCGTTAAGGCCCCCATAAACTGGGCTATTTTGGGCAAAGAAAGTTTGCTAGCCAATTGAAAATAGTCGTGCCAGATTGCACTGTATGATACTTCCAAAGACACAACAGGCGTAAGGTGTTGGGAGCCCTGGGAGCCCAACAATTGTTTGTTTCATGTCACGTACTGTAACATAGTGGAGGACAGCTGAAAGCCTCACAATGTCTTGACAAAAACACTATTTTTATTGCTCTGCCTCTTGGCCAAGTCACACCAAGAATTTACGACACTATCATTGCCTAATTCATTTTGGGCCTGGGTCAAAATTCTGTGTCAGAAATTTAGGACTGAATTCTCTCAATGTGACTGTGGTGGCTTTTTAAATCAATGACGAGCTCATGCTACAGTTCAGATTAGGACCTTGTTGAGCATGATTACAGTATAATTGCTCTGTCACGCCTGTAAAGGTTTTGTCATGTATGTTACAGAGTGAGAGTGAGTGAAAAATGCAAAATAGTGGGTTCTACTGTTTGCATAACAGCAGGATCATGACAACTATAAAGATTAGTCGATGCCCTTTAAACTGGGTTACTTTCTGTCAGATGTGATGACTCACACCAAAGGCACTCAGGCTGCCGTCAGCCAAAATAACAAATGCACAAAGCTAGTAAAGAGAACAGGCTGAGAGTTCCCTGTCCCTCTTTCCCTAAAATTTCCCAGCAGCACTTGACTCTCTAATTGCATGAGGGTACTCTATATTTACGCCCCTCCCACTCTCTCTCTCTCCAGTTTGTCTTCATCCTGGTGCAGTGAGCTATATTTAGTCCTCCCCTCAGTACAGACGGTGCCCGCCAGCCGGCCAAGCCATGACGGCCTAAAGCGGAGCGAAGCGGCTCAGTCATTCAGGCAGCCAGCTCGAAAACAGCAACACAAACAATCAAGCCAGCCAACCAAAGGGACCGGAGGAGACAGGCTGGACACGCACTGGTGCACTGCCATGGCCACACACACACACACACACACACACACACACACACATACAGAGGAAGATACTATAATTATGCGGATGACATTCACTTAATGATGACCTTTCCCCAAACACAGACATGGGAAATTATAGAGGGGGAACATGCTAAACAACTCTCCAGTGCCTCATCCTAATTCACAGACTCACATGCACTCTCTCATGCACAGGAAACGTTCCCACTCTCATCAGATATTGCTTTCTTATTTTCCCCTGAGCTTCCTCTTCCATCAGTCTGACCCTCCCTTGGCGGTTTGTCTATCAATCTCATTCATTTCCTTGCATCATTTCTTCGTCTGTGGGCAGATCGATGTAATAATGACCATGGTAACGATTGTGTGAGTGTATGTGTGCTTGTCTTTCCCCCATTTTTTTGTGTTTAAACACTGTTTAAATGTAGAGGTTAGACAAGGCTATCTGCCTCCGCAGTCCGTGTCTAGCCAATAACTCTAGCTGCCTCGGTGTGTGTGTGTGTTTGTGTGTAATTAGGAGAGTCTGGGTCTATGTGATGTCTCAATCGAGGGCTGCTTAAAACTGAAAGCCACCCTGTTCTCCGGTCGTAAATTGAGTGTGTCGGCCTGTCATTTTCATGCTGCCCCGGCTCCCACAAGACACAGAGCTGGTATAAGCAACATGATGTGAGTCACCGAGTGCACTGGTCACTCAGTCACTTTGGGTTAAATCATATTTTAGTTTTAAGGAAAGTGGGCAGACCTACACCAGGGACATTAGACTCCATCATATGGTCACAATACATGAAATGAGAAGCTGGTGAAAGACAAAACAGCACTAAAAGCAACCAACCTGCATCAGAACAGAAAGCGTCTGCTGTGGTTCTACAGACTTTACTTGGGAAAAGACGAGTGAGAATAACTAGAAATCCCGTGGTGTTCTCTATATCTACCTATATGTGCTTTGCATTCAGGCAATAAACCACAGGAGTCAAGCGCCACGTCAGCAAGCATCCAACCTGCAGAGATGTCTTTGTGCATGATACCAGATTCCTTCCAGCTCCAAGGGAGCAGCTATGTAGCTAACCCTGACCTCCGACCTACACATTCAAGGAAGCAAAGAACTTTATCCTGGAAAGTACCATAATAAGGATGTAAAAATCCCAGCAATTCCAATCCCAGTTGTTTCCGCGATGGCAACAATTTTTCCTGCCAGTAACTTCAGCTCTTGCAATCCTCCAGTGCTGTTATTACACTTGATTCCATTAAATCATATATCCTGCAAGCAGGAAAGTGGGTAAGACGTACAACTGCGCAACATGAGCCGGGGTTCAACGTCAAAGACAGCTGCAGATACACAGAACGAACACCGGCAGACTGAAGCAGCAGGATAGCTCCTGTGTCACCTCATTTAATTTCTAGCAATGACGCCAAAGAGTCTGTCGGTTATGAAGATATAATGTTTGCAGTGTGACCACATGATATGTGTCTGATTTCGCAGTACTTATTCGTTAGTCATGAATCCGGGACGTCTGTGGAAGACAATGAGATTCAGGCGATACTCCCCCAAAAATCTATCTTTGAGTATCAAACAGTTGCCTCCTGTGGGCTTCAAAGGTGGCTGTAAAGAGTTTTAAAATGGCTTCTTCGTGGAGGGGCAGCAGCTGTAGTCAGTTTGGATTCACAATGGGTTGCAATGACCCAGATTCACAGTGAAACAAAAGTATCAAAACATCCATAGTAACTTTTAAAACGACCCCCTTGCGGTCCAACAATCATCACGTTCCACATGAATAAACTGCTAAATACTTCCATTTCATTCCTCATGTATGACCATGCTTAAGCTAAAACCTTTTTACTAGTCTTCCATTGACCAATTACTCTTTGTTTTGAGCTGGTCCGACCAACGGAACAGCAGATTTGATGATTCGTGCACAAGCCAAAGAACACACTGGTCACAACCTCCACAAGTTAACGCACACGTTTTTTCATAAGCTCAATAGGTTCTTGCGTAAACATCGGAAGGGAAAAAGTATTGGTTCCTTGTAAATCTATGGCTCCCGGTTAGAATTAGAGCTGCAGCAGTTAGTTGATTAATAAAACAGAAAAGTAATTGGCAGCTAGTTTTATTATTAATTAGATCGTTTTCATTTTTTTAAGCCAAAAATGCCAAACTGGTTCCAGCTTCTCAAATCTTAGAATTTGCTGCCTTTCTCTGTTTTATAAACTGAATATCTTCATAAATCATCTAAAATACACCTGAAGATGTGACCTTGGGCTGTGGGAAATCATATGGGCATTTTTTCAGACACAAATTTGTCGATTAATGGAGAAAATAATCTGCAGATCGTTAATGATGAAAATCAAGTTAATTATAACAAACCCTAAAACTTTAAAATCACCTTTAAAGTCTACAGGGAAGGAGTATTTGATAGTCAGACAACAGACTTTGAGTACCAGCTTTCACATTTACTCCTTTTGACTGTGAAGGGAACTAACTAAGAGAGAATACATTCAACCAGTTTAATAGAAATACACCGATGATATAAACAGATGTGAAGACATTTTTAGAAAAATAAAAACATAGCAACGAAATTGTGAGAATAATTAAAATAAATTACATCCAAAATAGTAAAACTATCTGAAAACCTTAATATTTAATTGACAACTGCGACCACGTTGACATTTTTTAGCTTGATGCTGAGTTAATAATCAGTGACAAATTTGCAAAACATTCCTTGTATGTTTTTTTTTTCCCCACTGTCCAAACCAATGTTACTATTAATTGGATCGGCTGTCCTGAACAGGCACGGGAGCCGCCAAAAAGACTATTATGTTTGCAGGAACAGCAGCAGTTTGTTTGGAACAAATACAAGGAGAGCCGGCTACTGGGTGAGCATCGATCATCGGCAAGACTGAACACATGAACGGAAAATCCGAGGAAGAAGGCCCTGCAGTAATCCCACCGTGCTGGACTGACACGTGACTTCTGGGAAGTGTAGAACACGACCACATTAATAATGTTGTCTTTTACAGAAAGTTAAAGTGATAACTAGACAACATCCCCTGGTCCCACCCATAAACGTCCGACTGGAAGCTTTTTATTGTTTTAAACGCCCCCCTTATGAGAACAGCGAACGCAGCACATTTTCCCTTTATGTCGAGCTTTAAATTTCCATACATTACACTACGCAGTTGGCAGAGGAGAGCAGGTTGTGTGGGGTTGAAAGACGAGTGCTGTGTGTGCTTATTGCACTTTCACGCACACACTCTATCCCGCCTTTAACTCTGCTGCTGTCAATCACACTCGCCGCAGCTACAACGTTAACAGGCTATTATGCAGGGGTGTGTGTGTGTGTGCAGGTGTGCAATGTGTACAACAGTGTGTGCGGGGGTGCAAGGGAAAAAAAACCCCACAGGTGTTCTGAGGATACATAGTGCAAACACACACCAGACCTCGTTATGACGTTAATGAATTCTCAAGAGAAAGGTGGTAAAGTGAGCCAGTGAGAAAAGGCCACAAGCAATTTTTACATGACATATTAAAAGCTTTAACCCATTAAATATTGTAATTTCTGTCTGCGTTTTGTCAGATTTCTGGACACGACTGCATATTTCAAGTGTAAAAACAAAGGGGACGAGGCGGCAGGGTAGGTCTTATTATGCAGCGACACAGTAGCAGAAACTGGGTGGGTGTGTTACGGCACACAGAGGAGCTGGAATGTGTGGGGACAGGAAGAGACAGACAGAGACAGAGCAGCAGTGCTGAGTGGGGAGAAAAAGGGGGAGAAAAAAAAAAGGACTTCTGTGGGAGAACCGCATTCACTGCCCATGTGCAGCTTCACATCTGAGTATTTTTAGACCACCCTTGAACAAAATGCGAAAGTCCAGTTTGCATTCGTTATCCGGCCAGAACACTGGGTGAGAATGTGGGCCTTAGGTTGTAAGTGGCAGAAGATTTTTGCAATTTCAAAATATACAAAGAATGTGTGGACGCTGCTGGAGCATAAGCTGAACCTTACACTGTCGCTGTCGTGTGTGTGTGTGTGCGTGCGTGCGTGCGGGGTCTCCCAGTCTTGTAGTGGGTGGTTTACAGACTGCAACTGAGCTAATGGTGCGTTCCAGTTGACATGGGAAGTCGGAATTTCGGGGGTTCAAGGGTCAAAATTTCAAAGGGAACGCCCCCTTAAATCGGAATCCCGACTTGGGAAGTCTGCACTGCCCCGACTTTGTGATCCAAGATGGCTGTCGGGGTATCAACACTTAGTGAAAGCTGTGGTTATACTGTTTATTATTGTGACTCATATAAATGTTTGTACACAAAGTGCTGTCCAACAGCTGTTGTGGACGTGTTGCTACAGTGTTTAGTGTGAGTAAATACCACACAATGCGTTTTTTTTTTTTTTTTAAATCAACCGGCGAATCAATAGCTAACCTGGCTTGTTGTCAACAAACAGCTGGCCGAGCGAGGTTTTCCGACTTGTTGGGCCTTTCCGAAACTGCTTGCTCCTCCCTCTCCCTACCTACTTCCACTCCGTCTGCGCGTTCATGCGGAGGCTCCGCCACAATGACGGCCATCCGAAACCAATGAGTGCGGAGTGGTACGATGCTGGCTTGTTGAAGGTGTGTAACCCTTTGCTGCATGATGGGGGACCCTTCTTTCATTTGCGTTCCGTGTGACTTTGCCGGTTAACATGTAGGATTTTTTATTTCGAAACTACACCAACATTGCATGTCACGTCACTTATTCACAGGTTAACAATGTAGCCCAAAGGTTATATTGTGTTTAATAAAAAAATGCTCTTGTCTGATAGACAATACAAAGGCTGTCTTTATTGAATCATATTCATCTTATACGAAAATCTTCCAAAACAAAACAAAAATAGCCTACATTAAACAACAGAATAATTCAACATTGACACAACGGGATACACAGGGGGATTAGACTATGTAACAAGCAACAAAGGCATTAAAGAAAAATAGTTAACCTAAGTCTTTATATAGGCTATTTCAATATAATGTATAAATTATAGTGAAATGTTGTATTTGTGAATGGAACATTTTTCATATAGGCTAAGATTAAGAGGTTCAAATAGCCCATGTAGGCTTTTCTTTATAAAGAATATCAAATCTTTTCATGAAAGAATATACTAATATTCATTTTTCATAAAAATATAAAGTCATGTTCTTAAAGAAATATTCGAGATGAACACAAACACAAAATGAATGACAAATGCTTTCAGTTTCGTTATTGTAAAAAACACACTTTTCCTCAACATCAATCCTGAATCTTTATACAACTGTTATTTATTTGATACGCATATTATAGCAGTGAGTGCAGCTGTAACGTCAGATCCTATTTACGCTGTGGGGAGTGGGTAGTTCATCCGAAAGTTGTCGCTGTATTTAAACCCTACGCGGGTTAGGGAGCTCGATTTGGCTGTGAGGGTGACTCCGACCAGAGTTCACTCGTGTCGGAGCGGAAGTGGCGAGGGTCTAGTTTCGGAAAGGCCCCTTAACTGGAACGCCGTCAACTCGGGTGTGACGTCATTCCCCGCTCCGACCTGCGATCATAACACAGACTCTGGTTCCAGACACTTCAATGTGAGAATGCTGCTTTTCTTGTTTTATATCATTGTAAATTAAATATCTTTGGACAGTTGGTCAGAGACTTTTAATGACAGCTTAGAACTGTGATGGGCTATTTTAGAGACTTAACAGTCATTTAATCAACAAAAAATCTTCAAATGGATGGATAATCAAAATAATCACAACTTTTCACCTCCCTGTATGTCCGTACAGTGACAGTTTAGCCCAAATGCAGAAACGTCCTTCAGTGGTTTAGTTGTAAATGTAACTTTTAAAATATGGGCATCCTTGTGTAACAGAAACTGGCTACTGTTCTGAAATCTGACATGGGACGTCCTGTCCCTGGACAGGACACACAGAGCTAAAGCCAAATGGGTTTTGAGGAATGTTATCTCATTCACTGTCTCTCACACACACACTTTCAATGTTTGCTGACTCAGACCACCGATTTCTCTCTGTGTCGCTCCACCAGTTCGGCCACTTTCTGCCATTGTGGCGCTCCAGAACGATCACACACACACACACACACACACACACACACACACACACACACACACACAGGCGGCGTCTTGAGTGAAGTGATATACAGAGTGATAGCATAAGCAGGTGGGGTCCTCAGTTCAGAGTAAGGCTTTTCCCGGAATCCCAGTGGCCAGCTCGCTCCGATTAACAAAATGAAACACAAGAAGCTGTTGCACCATCTTTAAGAAAGGCAGCTGAGCGACAGAGCTGCTGTTGAGACATCTGTTTACCGTCATACTGTGTCAGATAAGCATAAGAGTTAGCATCATTACTGTCGGGAACATTATCTGACTTTTGGAAAGTTGGAACATCTCGACGGGAAGGTATATCTTTTGAGGAAAAGATAAATCTTCAGTGAAGTAGTTTCTTAATAAAAGGCATGCCATGATACTTAAATGGTTTAACTGCATCACAGTTTTCCTAGGATTGAAATATAAAACATAGTTTCTTAAAAAAAAATAATAATCAAAAGTCCATCTTCAGGGTTCTGAGACTGATTAAAAGCTAAACTGCTGTCAGACGACAGCCTATTGGTTTTGAGATTGCATGTCGGCCAATGTGTTCTGCCTCTTTTGCTCTCTTTTGTTTACCTACGTGCAACCAAAGTCCGCTCAAACGTGATTGGTCAATACTTGGACTACAATTGGAAACCAGAACTCTTCTGATCCCAGAATCTGTCCTACAGACTCTGCATTCCTATGCAGATGTGTGTTTATTGAGATTAGCTAGTAAGTGACTGTAAATAATAAATGTGGCCCTCACTTACCTATTAAACCAGATTCACCCTTGTTGTCTGACTGTTTCACTGAGTCAGAAGGTACAGAGAACAACTGACAAACCTCTGGACTCGCTGACAGTGTGGAATCTGGTTTGCATTTGGAAATCATGTCCCGTGTGTTTAGAAACTGATGCCAATCTGTGTTTCACAGTGCCTGCGAGTGCGCGTCCATGTGCCAGCTTCTGGCCTTCGCTCCAGTCTGAAGATGAATTGTGTAATTATTAATAGACACCCATGCCCCTTCATACTGCAACAGCACAAACGCACACACATCAGAGAAGATGCCCCATTTGTATTAAGTTACATGTTGCTTTATTAAGGGCTCTCGGTTTAGAGGGGAATAACCAGGAGTGTCATATGTGTGAGTGTGATAGCTAGAGTTAAGGTGTGGTTGAGTGTCTATATGTGAGTCGGTGTGTGTCTGACTGTGGGTAGACAGCTAGACTTGGCCAACAAGTACCGCAAATATTTATCTAGGAAACTTCTGGAGGCTCAGCTAGCGAGGCTTCTCGTCTTGTCCTCGTCTCCACAGGAGGTAAAAGACATTTAGCAAGAGAGTCTTCTTCTATTCTCCATGTCCATCCTGTTTTTAGCCTCCCCGCCACACATTTTTTCTATTGTTTTGCTCTACTCCACCAGATTGGATGTGAAATGAAAATATGACCAAGAGGTGCCGACTTCCTGTTCCACCTTTAAATCTGCACTAATCAATATTTTTGTATTAACAATGACTACATGGAATGTGAAAAAGGAGGGTCGCTCTGTGGGGTGAACCCACAGAAAATCTCTACATCCAGTTATTGAGCCAGAAATTTTCCTCAGAAAGAACTGTAGAGCAAAACAGCACTAAAGGTGAACTGTAAAGGCAGGAGTAATATTCCTTTTTATGGCATTTTTGAACAGTGCAGCAGGACAATGACATGGCCACGTCTCCACAAAGACCGGTCAACCAATATGGATGTAAAAACCCTGAAATTAAACCCCACAGTGCCCACAAGGTCCCCACATCACAACAGTCTTTTCATTTTAGAGCTAATGTGCAGGAGCAAAACCAAAAAGACATAATGTCACAGAAGGACAATGAATTGATTAAATTACGTATACTCATACTTGAAATGTTTGCTGACCATTTTCAAATGTAAGTGGTACTGTTTTGGATTTTTGATGCAGTTTTCCTTCTGTTTCAAACAGCCACTGGTTTCCATTCAGTATTTAAATCAAATGACACACTCTTTATACTTGCTTCAGTTGTATAATCCATCATAATGAACATAAAGTCTGCATTTATTTTTGATAAAACCTGCTGCATAGTGCAGTTTAACTAAGCGACCCCACAAAATAATGTGACTTGGGACAAAAACTCCTGCAGGTTTGATGTTTACTACAAAGAATTACAAAACCCAAGTGTCTGGTAATAGTGGGAAAATGTTGTGAAAATACATTAAATAAACAGTATAATATTACATTTATTTAGCTGATGATAAAAGCTTATCCAAAGTGACTTGCACTGCACACAATCCAAAACTACTGAGTGGCAGCTGAGTCGTAAACAAGCTGGCAGTAGCAGAGCATAGTGGACCAACTGGGGTGTATGGTTAGACCACGTCCTGGAAGTAGGATGGTCCCGAGCCATGTTTTGCGCCATGCTAAGCTGTGATGTAAAGTACATGTGATTTGTAAGACACGCAAAAACCACAAGTATGTTCCTTTAATGTCTGCTCTGTGTGGGATTTCTGACATAGTGGGACAAGAATGGAGACGGGCTGAAACAAGAAAACGACTTAAATAGAGACACGGTTGCAAGTGTCCGGCACAATAACACCAGGACACGCTGGTCGGGTGCGTAATGTATGAGTCAACGGACCACAAGCCGTTGGGTAATGCGCGCGCGCGTGTGTGGAATAGAGCTGGGCAGCGAGGCGACAGTGGTAGCTGGCTTGGGTCATGGCTGCACAAGCACATTACTACAGCTTATGGCTAGACACGCACACACGCACGCACGCACGCACACGGCGAACAAATACTCAAATCATGCAAAGAAACAAAGTACCCCAATGTGATATTTTTCTCTGTAGCCATATTCTCTCTCACACGTGTATCAAGTCAGATCCCGGTGGACCTGAAGTCCCCACGTCATGTAAATGAGCTGCATGATGAAGCATGGTCGGTCAATACCTGTGTGTGTGTGTGTGTCCATATGCTGTTTTGGACAGGAGGTGATGATTCATATTCAGATACTGCTGCAAAAAAGCCTTTAGCTGCAGGATCATCAGCACACAGTGGAAAGGGACACGCTGTCGCTAGGACGCGGCGAGCGTAAACACGTGCTGATGATGACGACGATGACGACGACGACCACGTGCTCACACCTACAAATATAAATCAACCTGTCGCACACAACGGGGGGAACACGTGCAAACAAAAACTCATGTCACCTTTCTTTCAGCTCCACAGGATGACAACTGGTCATGAATACAAACAATTCCATTAATGGCAAATGAAATTCAGCAGGGAGCATAAACAGTAAACACAGCGTGCGCATGCACAGATATATAGAGCCTCCCGACTCCGTCTCTTGCACACGTCATTTCGACTTGTTTGTTCTTGACCACGTATGACTAATAAGTAAACAGGAGAGTTGTGCGCATTTCATTTCCTCTCCTTCTGCAGATTCGAGGCTTTTAATGCTCTGGTTAGGCGCTGTGACGCCTGCAGTGGAGAAGAACATTGTGTTAACAGAGAGAGCTGAAGGGCGAGGGCATTAATTCTCATTTCCAGAGATGTTGTTTGTCCGGGCAGCAGAAACAGAACATCAAGTTTACCAGGCAGGGAGAAGAAAACGACAATGTCTACTCACGAACAACAGGTAGACATACAGCCAGCAGTACATACAAGGCTTGAGTCCACGCTGCGGGCAAACACACCTGAAACACCTAGATCACTCAAATGCACGTGCAGAGAAATTCAAGCATATGTGCGGTCATTCACTCGCAAACCGTCAAACGAGATGGTTCCAGTTTGTGCCAGACAGGTGTGGTTTCCACATCATTTAAATTTGGCACACATCGCTTGAGTGGCAAGAATAATAAATCATGACTGGTAAAGCTGGGCATAGCTTCTGAATCCAAATGAAAAGTTATTTTCTTTCCCAACACCTCAAAGCTGATGGAAGTTTGGCCTTATGATTGATTAAACGCAACCACAGACTAAGGCTGGACAGGCTTTATATGTTGCTCTCATTTGGTATTTAACTGTCTTGTTCATTCCTACTAGAACTCATCCTTTGCAAGCAGTGTCACCACAGTGTTTGATCATCAGCTGATCGGGATTTAATGTCTCTGATGTTTGCAGCAAGACCAAATGGAGAACACACATTCATCTCATCTGTGGTATATTTCCTAAGACGCAGGTTCACTCTATAATTAATTCCTGTTAGTTTTGCGGTATGAAGTTGTCCTCCGTGGATATTTATGGGCTGTTAAATTTAATTGCTTACATTCCTGCCAAAGTCAGTAACTAAGATGTCTTAAATCGACTTTCAGATGAGTCACTGATAAGATTTGGGAGAAATACAGTTTTATGCCTCTGAAGGATTATTTGTTTTTATGCATATCTAAAGAACAACTAATGATACAAAGCTGACTAATTACTTTTATTGTCAACTGACGGTACATTTAAAACTGTCCGATAATGAGCAACCATGACTTGGTGTGCATGGCTCTCTAATAAGAGTGATACTAGGCCTTAAAAGGGTTTGGAGGGCCCCGTTTTTAGATTTACCTAAACCCACAACACAAGCAGTGTGGATTAAACCTTGTGTTTGTCTGCTTTAACATGCTCTGTCCTGCTCTAGCCTTTTAGCACAATATAATATTTGTGGCCATTAAGTTCATATTTAAAACCCTTTTACAGGGTTCTTGTGTTTTAAAAGTTGGAAGTTTTAGCGTAAGCATTCCCTTACGCTAGCTATCTACACCTTATATCCACAGTCAACAGCCAGATATAGAATATAGAAATAAGAAGCTGCTTTGGTTTACTTTTATGTGAAACCGAAGACCAATTGTCTCAAAAATCAACACAAATGTTGAGTAGTAAGATCGCTTATCATTAGGAAAGGTCAATTATTCTGTCAATTAATTTTTAAAAGTAATTATTTAGCCTATAAAGCCTAAAGCTAAAAGATATTTTAGCTTTCGGATATAAAACAAAAGAAAAAGCAGCAAACATTCGACAATAAATTACTTTTATTAATGTAAACAAACATTTAAGAATTTTTAAAAAGCGTTTAATTCCTCTTCTGTCAATCAACTATTGATTAAATTGGCTAATGGTTCAGCACTACAGGGTGCAGACTTGTCTCCTGATGCAAGAAATCTATGTAATCCCAAGAAAATCATTTCCAGCCAGAAAGCACATGTGGTTCCACGTAACTGACTCTACAACACACACACACACCCACCCACCAAATTGTGCAATTTAATCAAGAAAATGCTGCAAAGCACAGGAAGCTGTTAGTTCTAATACCGAGGCCCGGTTACGGTGCTGACGCCGAGGTGACGTGAAGGTGAGGCAGCACTCTAAAGGTTAATGACCGCTCTCAGGCCAATAATGGCAGCGGTGAGCAAACATCACTGCCCCTTCATTCGATCTGTACCGACGAGTTACATAAGGCGGGTCAAAGGACTGTTTGTTTTTTCTCTCGATCACCATAAAGAAGATTTCAATTATCTCGACTGTGGAAAGTGTTCGGGTGAGAGGGCTGTATATTGAATTTATACATATTTGTATGTAGATAGCTAGACAAAGTGTGTGTCTGTGTGTTTGAGGGGAACAGCCAGGGGGTGAGTCTTTCTCAATTTGGCTTCCTGATCACATTAAGGAGAGCTGCAGAGAACACGGACCCTGGTTGATGTGTCAGGATTAGGTAACTGAAATGTAAGCTGTGTGTGTTTAGCCTATAGTTTCCCTCTAGGCAGTCAGAGTTGAGCAATCCGCATGAACTTAATAGATGGCCCCACTAGTCCCATGATCCTCACACTACTTTCTCCTTTGCAGAAATCTCTCCAAGCCCCATGTTGTAGGATCAGTCGGCTAAAGCTATAAATAAAAATACTTACTTTAGTTTTTTTCTTTAAACAGCATGTTGATTCCAGGTTACTGCTGTCATAAACCCATTACCTCTGAGTCGTCTGACCTTCAACCATCATCATCAGGTAATTATGAACATCTGGTTTTATGTAAGTAAAAGTCAGCTGTTTGAAAATCTGGCTTTTATGTCATAGGTTTGATCTGCATTCCTATTGGACAGCATTTTTTTTTACTGTCCTCTAAATGAGTTTTAACAGGCTGAAAGCTGAAACTGCCACAGGCAAACTGAATCACCTGTATCTCATTAACATTAATTAACAGTAAAGTCTGCAAGCTGTATCAACCAGAAACTGTTGTGGTGTTGCTAAGACAGAAAGAAACAACATACTTGAAAAGATTCCTATTTTTAATTCAGTGTTCAAATAGACCAACAGAGTGGTGTGTCTACGCAAACACACAAGTTTCATTTTCAGAAGCTATTAACAGCAACTAGGTAGCTGTTCAGTGGCAGATACTGAGCAGTTTTATAATATCATTGTTTTAAACCTAGACTCTAGCTTTAACAGTTATGAATTTCTAACGCTGAAGCTACAGTTAGCTAAAACAGCTAGAGTGCAGAGCTGTACATACAATGTGCACTCAATTTATCAGATAAAGCTAGCTAAAATCAAAGCAGTCTAACAGTGTAATAAATCCTACCTTTATGAAGGTTCTGATTTTCATTGTCGCTGCTGAACTGTATTAAATCATCCTGAGAGATGTTTCTAGTATTTTGTCTACCCTCATTGATAAAAATGAGGATCATAAACCTAAAACATTTTTGCTAGGTGTACCCAATAAAGTGGCAATTGAGAGTAATTCCCATACAACTTCAGCCTGACTAGAAGTGTAATTAGCCAGATTAATTGAAATACCTGTGGGGGTGTGCAGGGCCTTTCAGTATATAACTAATGTAATATCTTACTTATTGTCAGCTAAAGGGTCCATTTTTTTAGATACTCACAGATACAATTTCCCTCAGAGCAGGTTCAATACAGAAGGAAAAACGCCTAGTGTCTTGACAAGTTGACGTCCGTTTTTAAGAGATAACCTTACATAGTATGACAAGAAACGCGTTTGTGTCTTGTAAATGAATAATTTAAAGCAGTAAATCAAATTACAAATGATGTGAAAGAAGAAATACTCAAGAAACAGAACTACATCCTACAGTATTATCTACGACCAGTCCTCCAAAAGTTGGAGCTGTAATTTTATTTCCAGCAAACATTTTATTTCTTTAACTATGAGCCAATCTGATGTTTTCTCATCACAGAGGACAATTAACGGAACTAAAATGTGCGTCTTGTAGGTAAAACGTAAAATGTAGGCTGTTGAGGGAGTTTAATGTCGGGAGTTGCTCTGTGGTATAATAAAGCCATGAATAATATACTAATAACACAATAGTGATATTAGTACATAACAGCCATGACATAACAAGTCAGCCCAAACTGGCAACTTTTAAGTTTGACTTGAAAGATTCAGGTACAGCCTGTGTCGACTGTTCCAGACAAATGATGAAAACATTTCTGAATGTGATCACCTTCTTTACTTCATTGCAAAGTTGTAAGGAGTTATTCAAAAACAGCCGCCTGGTCTAAAATGACTTAATTGGACACAATTTAAACAGTCAAGCCAGATCAAGGCAAAGCCCAAGGGAAGGGGGAAAAAAAGGGATTTCATGGCGGCTCCTCTGAGAATAACTTAACCCCCCCCTGCAGCAGTCTTAACTCTCACCCTGTGGACAGTGTTAGCACTTCAGCTGACCCCGAGATCAACTCTGACCACCTCTCATCTCCTGAAACTTCTCCACTTGATCCATCCACCCCCAATACAGCTCAAGATGCAACACACACCCACCAACATGTACTGAAACCGCATGCAGCCACATAAACAAACAATATTCTAGCCAGACAGAGGTACACACACACACACACACACACAGTCTCCATGTGAGAAGTGGCTCATTAGGAGACAGTAATCAGCTTAATGCTCTCCAACGCCCACCGGTGCTAAGCTCTTTACAGACAAACCCAGTTAGAGAAGTAGCATCTGAGGGATGCCATGGCCCCGAACCCGCCGAGACGCACACAGTCAGACACACATAGATCATGGTGGAGACATGGCGAAAAACACTGCAGTGGTGGTTGACATCAAGACAATCACCTAAGACAGAGCAGAGATGTGTGTGAGCGTAAGGAGAAAAGAAATTTATATGGGAGAAGGAGACGGAAAAAAGGGTTGGGAAACAAACACAAAAGAGGGAGAAGAACGCAGAAAACGGCACACAAAAAACTCAAATAAAGCAAAAACAGAAGCTCAAATGTTTTCCTGGGAAAGTGTGTGAGGAAGGAGAAAAAAAAGAGAACAAATAAGGAGGGGTGTATGAAAGGAGGGAAACACTCCCTCCTCCTCCTGTGCCCTCAGTAACCCCAGTCGGTTGGTGGGTGGCTGCTCCGTTCTTTTAGGCAGCGCCCCGACGCTCTCTGAGCCCGGCATACATCCCATACCACAGCACACAATCAACGCTCTGTAGCCAGGATCATGCTTATACAGGGAGCTGGCACGCCGCCAAGCTAACACATTCACACAGAGGCATGTACATATGCAGACGCACACACAGAAGATACAGTAAAGGAGGTTCATGTCAGTGTAACCTGGAAAAAAAAAACTCTAAGAAGGGCTGTGAATGGCAACTACTTCCAGTTTCAGTTACTTATTTCAACCAACTGATTGATCATTTAGTCAATATGGGGTTAGAAAATGGTTAAAAATGCCCACCACAATTTTCCAGAACCTTATTAGATGTTTTGAAATGTGCTCGTTTTGTCCGGCCAACACTACAAATCCATAATTTATAACCATAAAAAAGGAGAAAAGCAGGAAAACCTCACATGTGAGAAGCTGGAAACACAGCGTGTTTTACATTTTTAGTCATGCTTGCTGCGTGGCTTGAGGTATGGCAACCAAGATGGTGAACATCATACATGCTAAAAAATAGCAAATTTAGCATGGTCACTGTGAGCATTTATAGCATGCTAATGTTAGCATTTAACTCAAAGCTTCACTGTGCCTAAATACAGCCTCCGAGAGCTGCTAGCATGGCTTAGAGTTGTTTTATAATGCCTTAAAAAATGAAAAGCTTACCAGAACTGTAAACTAGTTGAATTAATCGAGTAATAAAAGGATTGTTTTGACACGTTAGAAGATCCATATCCTTATATCCGTCTGTTAAATATGAAGCTGGAACCAGGAGACGCTTAGCTTAGCTTAAAGACTGGACACAGGGGGAAACAGCTAGCCTGGCTCTGTCCAAAGGTAAATAAAAATATCCATCTACCAGCAAAGCTCACTAATTAACACCTTTGTTTAACTTGTACAACAACTGAAGTGTAAGAACAAGTTGTGGTTTTATGGGGGCTTCATGCACGGGACTGTTTCTCTTGAATGGACAGACATGAGAGTGGTATCAATCTTTTCTCTCTAAATCTTCCTTTGACTACTACAAAGTGACGCAAAGGCACCGCAAATCAACAAAGTAATAAATCGGGCATTCTAACTACATGTACATAGACGTGCACACATAAAGTATGCATTACGCAACTGAGAGGTACATTTACACATTCATACTAACTGCGTTGGCAGGTGCCTCGCCTAAACTTGGGCGTTGAAGGCATGTATCAAGAAAACATGCTGTTTGCCAGTGATTTCTTAATGCAGACATGCCCTGTAAGTTATCTTATAAGAATGCCCTGTAAGTTATCTTTCTGTATGTAATATCTGACGCATGGCCTCGGACCACAGCGACCTCACAAGAGGTGTATTCATCCATTCAAGTACAAACATGGCTCTCACACGCCCAACTGGAAGCTCCTTAATCATGGAACATGATTATGAGAACGAAAAAAAGTCTGGTGTGACAATAAAAAAAGAGCAAACAAAAAGTCCACTCAGAGACAGAGAAAAGACAGGAAGAGGAGGGGAAGAAAAGGAGGTTTGGAGAGCGGAGTAGAGAGGCAGACGGGCTTTGTTCAAAACAGAACGAGCAAAAAACGGCATTGACAAAAGAGACAGGAGGTGTGTGTGTGTGTGTGTGTGTGTGTGTGTGTGTGTGTGTGTGTGTCTCTTGATGCAGAGCCAGGTCAGTGAAGGTTACTTGGCCATTAGTTGAGGAGCTTTTGGCTGATCCCTGCTTCCTGAAAGGTGATTGGCTTGGATGATCTGTCTCAGCTTTTCCTATTAAGAGCAACACAGCGTCGAGACTTTTGCGCGCGCGCGTGTGTTTGTTTGTGTGTGCACGTGGTTTGTGTAATTTATGTATGTAAACCACACATAAAGACTTTCTAATGTAATTAAAGAAGCTCTGAACGGAAAAGCAAGCAAGCACAGGTGTGGTAATCAAACGCTTTTCTGTCACAATCGTGACAAGTTCAATGGCTGAAGTCCTCAAGGAACACACAAACACACACACACGAAGTCTGTCCAGCGGCGCCTCTTTGACTGACCAAGCTGCCAATACAATTCATTCCCCTGCCGCAGTGTTCTTGTATATGTCTGTGTGTGTGTGCGCCAAACGCATGTGAATAAGGCACTAGTCAGTCAAAACATGACTAGAGTACTGAGCCATTAGCCGAGGTTTTACTACCTAATTACCATTCACTGAGCCGGGCAGCTCACCAGAAAACAACACACACACACACACACACACACACACACACACACACACACACACAGGGCAAAGAGCGTGACTGAGCTCCTGCCGAGGACCCCCTTGAGCAAGGCGATTCAACCTCAAACAGCTTTACAGCTCACAGGACAAGATTTCAGATATTTATATAAACTTTTGCCATTTGCTTGTCAATCTTCTTCTGATGTTTTTGTCTGTTTGGTCAGAAATTTCAGAGGGTACTTTTTCGCCAAAAGTAGCTCTGTTCTTGTGCACGGACAAAATGTCTTCACAGGGCATATTTTATTCCAGCTCACCTCCAGAAAATGCCTCTTTTTCTACCTCAAACCTTTGTTACAAATGCAAAAAGAGGTAGTTTTGGTCCTATAGCATACACTGGATTATTTGATATGTTACAACATGTAATTAAAGTTCAGTAAACTTTGTTACAGTTGTAATTCTTTGAGTGTATTTTTTAAATATTTGAGTCTTATTTTTCCTTACCACAGCTTTAGTTAATCTTTGTCGTAGTTGTTTATAATTGGTATTGATACAAATTCTGTAGTTTTTTTGCTTTTATTTTTTAAAAACTATAATACGTCCCGCTCATCACACACCTTGGTCCCAAATCTCTAAATGCTTGTTTATGTGTTGTGTTTAGGTGAAAAACATGCAGATGCATTTAGCTAGGATTTCTTGATTAACTGACTGACCGAAAACTACATTTTCGTTTCAGGACTGCTGGCAGATTGATCTCATGAACTCTCAAATATTTATATCGCTATCCGCCTCAAACATCCAGTATCAGTTGAGCTCTAAGGTGTCGCTGCGTATCTTTAATGTTGTGGTCACTGCATTTGTTCCAAGTCACTCCAGTTTCTTGTCAGACTTCCCAAAACGCCCCATCATCACATGAAACCCCTGTTGAAATAGCCTATATTGTATTTGTTGTGTAACAGGAAGTGTGTACATCTGTGTATAAAGTTTAGTTTGAACACAGAAAGTGTTGAAACATTAATAGATAAGGTGTGTAAGTGATTCCTGGGGAGTAGAGCAAAGGATGGATGTGTCTCTTACATTGAAGCCCGGAAACGAGATTTAATCTTCACTGGCCGAGTGGAATTATACACACACATACACCTTGTCTTATCAGCTAATCTGTCCCTCTTCAGGATTCATGTGACAAGCTCAAGAATGAAGCCACTCAGGTCTGCTGCTCTCGCCCTGACCTTGTGAAATATGGCTTCAACGTCACACAAACACACACACACTTTTTCTCATTTTCCTGCAACAATCAGGAAGAACACACTAAGCGGAAAGATCCAAGTATGTGTGTTCATTTAAAAAAAAAAATGGTATGTGGTGGGAGAAGAGCAGCGTGGTCTGGTCAAGGTCTTGGGAAGATGAGCGACATAAAACAAGACCAGGCGGGTGAGAGAAGCAAAGAGAGGCAGCGGGGGAGTGGAAAAAAAGAGATATGAGACATCAGAGGGAGAGTTTTCTGTTAATTTCCAAGGCAACAAACACAGTGTGTTATTTTCTTATACCATGTTATTACAAATAAATATCATCACTGTTCTCTTTCCCCAGCACTAACGCTCTCCTGTCTGTCCTTGGTACATCTTCTGTCTGTCTTTCCTTCTCAACATCCATCTCTCCCTTTGTTTCTAGAAAAAGCTGAAAAAACTACCCAAAGCAAGCATCCACATCCATTCTCTGTGCTTGCCGGTGTCTAGAGCTTCGATGTGTCCACAGCGCTTTATGAAAAGGCCTTCTGATGTCTATTGAAATTAGGCAAACAGTAACAGTGGGAAAGCAAATATGGTGGATTATAAATATTACGCATGCACGTACGCAATCTGGGCCATGAAATTTCCATCCAAAGACAGAAGAGAAGCTTAACTGATCATACTTATTGTTATTCAATACCGATTGCTGATGATGACGTATGAAGGTTCAACAAGTGCTCAGAGTGCGAACACACACACACACACACACACACACGGATGCACAGACAGACACACAGTAGAGATTTATTCTATTCTATTCATTGTGCAGAACCAAATCCTCCCATTTCCTCTTCTTCCTTACCCTTGAATCAATGGAAGATTAGTCTGTGGTGGAGTGGACCTCAGGCAACATTTGAGTCAACACACACACACACACAGACACAGACAAGTCTTAACATCACTTCCTCATGTAGACAAAAGTCAGTACTTTTCCTTTGAATGACACCATTAAATCCCACTAATCAAGAAGACAAATTAGATTTTCTTTTTAGTAACAGTTGTTGCTGTTTGAATTTCCCAGAACAGGGAAGTCTCCGTCTACTGGAGTGAACAAGTGATAGTATTACGACACATAACACTGATCCTTCTTAAAATATGCAGTTTATGTCAGGAAGCTGATATTCCCCAAAGACAAATCTTATCGATTTTGTTTTATGTGCTGAGAATGTGTCATCCATCATAGAACGTCGTTTTGTAAACGGAGTCTTAGCGCACTTTGGTCACGTTCAGACTGACATTAGCACTGCATGAATCAACACAGCCTTTTCATTCCCTTCACTGCTGTGGGGGAGCAGGTGCCACTTTAAATAAAATAAACAAGTCAACATACCATTACCTGGTGACTGCTGAAATGAAGTTCGTCATTGGTTGTCTGAGAAGCACTCAAATTCATGTCCTTGATCGTATTTCAGCGTTTCAATAGTACCTGAAGTAACATGCCCACATCAATGCAGCTACACACGCTACAAATTTGCTCATCCCCTCAGTCTGTTTTTATTTTCCATTTAACACTTTTAACCCTGATTGTACACTGCACTGTAACTTTTACTGTCCTGTTTTAATGTGTATTTTTTTCTTTTTTCAATTTCCCTATGTTGCTTTTAAACTTTATATTTCCCTGTTGCTTTTATGTTTTATGTAAAGAACTTTGAATTACCTTGTTGTTGAAATGTGTTATACAAATAAACTTGTCTTGCCGTGCATTTTTTGAACTCTGTTACAAAAGCCAAGATCAGAGACCGTTGTGGCGAGTGGTTGCATGTTTTCTATATGAAACTGCTGGTGAGAATGCACTGAAAAAACGGTCCTGATATAAACCGTACAATATCAGAGAAAGAGGAGGCTTCTGTGCATTATATGTACCTTACAGATGTCGTGCAAAATTGTCTGTCCTCTGTTCTTGCACTGCTTTGCTACTGTCATTGGCTCACATGGGTTTGTAGAAACTCTGCACACAGCTGCTTGCAGAAACATCACCAGAGTTCACCAGATTTGTTTTTAATCAATAGCTGCTCCGTCCTACTACAGTTTTGTGGTGTTGAATTCCTGACTGCTGCTGGTCTTTGCCATGCTACATTGAATTCTGCATAGCGAGCAGCGGTGTGTGGGACAGCTTGATAATCCGCCACAAAGCTGTGTGTGTGTGTGTGTGTGTGTGTTTAACTCAGATAACTCCTCTAGCCCTAGCCCTCGAATTGGACGGGGCTTGTAACGAGATGAAGCTGCCGCTGCGGCGCACACAGATGACCTCATCACACAGTCTGTGCTTGAAGTCAGTGGGGAAAAAACACCTCAGCCTTTGAGTCCTCCTAACATACACACACGCAACCTTCAAGACTCCCTGAAAACCCAAACAGAGCAGAGCTGTTGCTATGTGCGGTGTGAGCTCGGTGACTCCCTCAACAGACCACCCAAACAAAGTAAACTTGATTTCAGAGAACTGCACGTCCTTGACTTTAACAAAAACAAAAAAGAACCTGTGATGTCTGTCCTCTTCGATTTCCCGATATTTTCCTAATCTAAAAATGTTGGGGGAAATATTTGATAAACACAGAAATATGGCTTTTGTTTACTCAAGCTGGCGAGGAAATGGATTCAGGCCTCCTCTGCTGTCCTCATGTAACCGTGCAGGTTGTTCTGCGTCTTCCCATGGGGCCAAATTAGTTGTGTAATGCTGTAATTAGGCTAATGAAGGAGAGTTGAGTTTGCAATGCGGAGAAATTTGAGCTAATTTCCATCTTAATATGGATTATATAATCACAAGATGCAAGAGCTTACCTCCCACCACATCCTGTTTTTCATATCCATACAGTCGATTATACAATGCAAGAGAGGGACTAATAAGGATTTAAAATCTGATATTATGCAGTTTTATCTCTTTGCCTGATCTAGCTTGCTCTTAAAAAGGGGTCATACTTACTAAATAAATGCTGAATTAATAGAAAATAAAGCTGCTAAAAATATCAAAATCATATAAAATTTAATTCTAACCGTGCTAACAAACTGACAAGAAATGCAGAAATTTTAAAAGTTTAAAAACACTGTTTTTTGTCCTTCACATGTTCACTTCTGCTGTTTTCCCCCACCTCCGTGTACATTTACATTTTTGCATAAATTTTAGTGGAGCTGTGTCACTGTGCTGACAGACTAGGAGCTCAGTCTGCCTCCTGCGCATAGGCACAAACTGGGTTAAAAGACAAAAAGCACAACAGACAGACAGACAGACAGACAGACACAAACACACACACACACACACACACACCCCTGAGCCTCACCCTCTTTAAGGGTCATGCCCCTCCCACGTGATTGTGTTCTACATAACACTACTAGTGCTGTTAGTTTAACCTACAGTAATTTTGCCCTGAATTACACACCCTGCAAGAAAAGCTGGATGAGAACTGTGTGTTTTGTGCAAAGGAATGAATGTGTGTGTGTCATTTGTTATGACATGGCCTCATTAAATACAGCTGGCCCGGTTTAATTATTTAATTATCAGATATTAAAAGTATTGTTATGATTTATTACAAGCTTTTTTTCTCTGCCTATTGTAGCCTTGACCATCGTTTCTACCAGTAACGATAACAATATGTAATTACCAAGTTAATTGCTGAGATCTGGGTGCCCGCCGACATCGCTAGGACAAAGTAACTTAAAATTACTACCCAAGTTGTCTGCTGTAAACATCCATCACAGCTTTCAGCCTGCCTGTTAGCCAGCTTTGACCTACCGTACTTTCTATAGTGTATTATTATTATTATTTCCAGTGTGCTCACTTTCTGTTTTGATACAGTGCTTTAGAGATAAAAAATTTACAACCTCAATTATAGCCAAAAGAAACTAAGACCCAGTTAACCCAATAAAACAGTTGAAAACAATTTTTTAAATCTATGAAATTCTCATTCCCTGATGAACCGCAATCAATATGCGTCAGAAAGCCTTTCACATCCAACATTCACACAGCAACACAGACAGACGGGGAGTGAATGGGAGTGAATTACACTTCTAAAGTCTGCGGTGGACAAGATTTGTATGCTAAAAGGACTTGGTTGTGTGTGAGTTTCAGGTCGCTCCACGTGTGAATGTGCCAACCAGCTGCGAATTGGGCCAAGAAACCCAGCAGGGTTACCAATAAAACTACGTGCTGCTGGGATGGGTAAGCGTCAATATAGTTTTATTTCTATGAAGCTCAAGTTTTTAAATATATATTGATAGCAATTCTTATTCATATTTTTATGGGTTTTCATATTGGAATATTATAAATTCATAAAACATTTTTACATTGATCTGACATCTTTATTTCATTACATTAGCCAAGAACTGACTTCTCATCTCGTTATTTTATCTTTGAACAGTGTCTTAAATGAATTTCCCAGAAAACTTATATCACAATAAAAATGACTACCACTATATTAAATTACATAATGTATACCTTGATAGAAGATTGGACTAAAATCAAACTAAGTGAACTCAAAATGTTTGGCATTTTTCCTAAAAGACACTGCACTGAATGCTCGAAACTATCTGTGAAAATCAGTGTATCTGTGTAACAACTTGACAAAACAGATAAAAGATGCACACAGAAAACAATTGATCCAATTGGTCAGTTATACATGACTTTTGCCCAGTTAGCCAACAGAAAACAAATGTAAACAGTCCTGCTTCTGTGAACAACAACAATGTTCATGTGATTGAGGAACTGAGGCAAACAAAACAGAATTTAGTTTAGCTTTAAAGGCATTAAATGCATTTACAGATAAAATCCAAATATAGTTTTTGCATCTGGGCTACATTTCATACTGCCAGTGTGCATGGATCTCCCCATTAGAAACGTCTTCCTCGAAGCAGTGTGTCCCAGGGAATGAATTTTAAAGGGCTACAGGTTATTTTAAGACTGCCATACACACACCCCTCCAGATGGTAAAAAAATAAAGTTATGAGACAGCTGGAAGTGCGGCTAATACAATTCTCTCACATGGTTTTCCTGGAGGAGATTGTGGGAGTGGTAGCTGATTGAATTTAAATTAACATTTTGTCCCGAAAATCCTCTCTACTTCCCAAACTTCTGTTTCACTCCATTCTGCTGAAGGTCACAACACTCCTCCGGTATGTGGGAAACACCAACGCACACAAAGATCCACACAGCTAAGTGAAATATACATATTACATTCAGTCTCTCTCACACTTTGGCTGAACTTGACGCTCGAGAGGCAGTCTATATAAAGACACACATTACATTTGTTGTAGTAAATGCATTTTGATTTCATTTTATTTCTAAAAGATGTAATCAGCTCACCCTGCTTTTCCTCATTATCTAAATTATGAGAGGTTATTTTTACACGTCACATATTACATAACCAAATGTGTCAAATAGGATTGTTTTTGGCCCATGTCCCACTACTGATGTTCAAATTTAGCCTTTGGCTCTCTGTGCCAAAACTACGCATACAACCCTATTTTCCTATACAAGCTGGTGCCTGTTGGGGGAAAACATCCCTGTAATTACAGCAGATCAGAACTCTTTAAAAAAGCACACAGGATCCACGCAGACAAGATAATTAATCGTTTCTAAACTGTATTTTGTTTATAGTAACGGATAGATTGCTGTATTTTTGCTCTACAGCAAAAAGAAAACATCTCAGTGCGGTACTAAAATATATTTTTAAGTGTCTCTGCAAGCGTTTAAAGGATGGAGTGAAATACAATGTTAAAAGGGAGGAGGACAAAAGGCATAAAGACAAGACAGATCTTGGTAAAAAAAAAAAAGTTAAACAACAGTATGTGTAGTGAACAGAAGGGAGGGAAGGAATTTCAAATATCTATCAGCCCAGATGTCAGATGAGGACAAAGACTGAAGAATTTATAACTCTGCGGACAAGTAGTCAAACACAAAAACAAAGACATACCGACAGCAATAAAAAAGAAAATAAGGTAAGAAAAGAATCAAGAAAGCAAGATAAAAAAAGCCTACAAACTGCAACAGAAAAGAGTTTCAGGAGAGCCCACTAGTCTTGGGGTTTGGCCCTGCTGAGGTCCGTCAGCCCACCGTGGCAAAAACACTCGAACAAAAGGATCATTTATTGGAGGAGGAAAGAGGGGGAGGCGGAATGGATGAAAGGAGGGGGAACACTGTACAGAGGCATTTGAGAGCAGTGTGAGTGAAACACTGGCCCCATCTCCACATTCAGAGCCAATGTGTAACAACCCCCCCCCCACCCCCCCCCACCCGCTGCCCCATTGACATACTCCGCAGCCAGAGCCCATATGGTCCCACTGTGGTAGCCTGCTAGCATTTATATTTAAAATACACCCAAAAACGCCGTCTGCTTCCACCAACATGGCCTCCATTTCCCAATAAAACCAACACATAGATGTACGGATGCAGGCAGATGGTTCATTTCCATCTGTGGAATCTCTGAAAACCAACTGTTGAGCTCAGCCGTGCTGTGCTCACCGCAAGATCCCATGATGAATTTTTGCTAATGCCTTACATTTTTCATTAAATCCAACTTTGGAGCCGGGCTATGAAATGTTTACCACAAAAACCCATGAGGTTTAAGTCTAACACAACCTACGGTACAAATCATGTGGGAGCTAGCAGGGCTACATAAACAACAAGGCTTGGCAGGATGCATTCATCACAAGAGCCCCACTGTGGAAGGTTAAGTAAGACGAAGAGTGTTTTACTGATGCATATAAATCCACATCTCCATTTAAATGCTGCTCTATCTGCTTAAACTGCAGGAGTCTATTTCTTAACAGGCCAATTAAGTGCAGACAGTGGCTCAAAGAGAATGTTTTTCGATGAGTAAACGTCTCACAGTGACCTAGTTAAAGCATTGTTTAGCTGTGGTGGTGCCCCGCAGATAAAAAGTTGCCCTACACAGTAGGAAAAAAAATGTAAATACAATTAACATTCATCATGTGGCCTTACTGACCTCCCTTCCTAACAATAAAACTGTAGATTTTTGTGTATGCTTTCTAGTATGCGATCATAGAAAATAGAAAAATGTTAATCAACAGCCAACATCAACAGTTGTTAACCTAGTACGCCAAACTAAACAACCACAGCTTGATTAAGCAATATATGAAATCATAGTAAACCATATTTTTATAGGTTCAAACCCGGAAATCCCAGTAAAGTGCTTCCATACTTTCCTTCATAAAAACATTATAATTTTAAAGTTAGGTTAGGAAACTCATTTAGTGACATAAAATCTGATTCAGGGAGGATTAAAGTTTCTCCTCCATTGCTTTCTTCTAAACATGTCACATTGGAGGATCTTGGGTATAAAGATCAACAGGAAACAGGGTCTGAGTTCAACTTCACTGAACTTGAAGTAGAATGCTTCAACGTTAGGTCTGAATGGTTGCAGTGACCTGTTTGCGAGTGCTCATTGGAAAACAATGACTCATCCAAAGCAGAAGGCTTCTGCTGCTTGTCATATCTGTATAACAAACATGTCTTGAAACTGTACCCAAACACCAAAAGTGAATTGAGGGGGGACTGTGGCACTAACAATGATTACACAACATTCACAAAGCCTCGAGAGGATCAATAGTAATTTCCAGAATATCGGTATTCATTGATATTCCATGAGGTTGTCTGGCCTTCGGTGCCTTACATAATCTCATATGGTAAAACGTGTGCATATGCCTTTAGAAGTACACCAATCATACAGAGAAGGAAATCTATTTAATGAACTGTTAGCGCAGCCGATCTATATCTCATATTGTGGATTCTTCAGACATAAAAATCAGATTGGTTTTTACATTCTAATCTGGCGTCAGGTGAAGTTTCATTACAAGCACAAGAAGGAAAAGGAGGCTGTGCTCCATTGAATTATCTTGAAAGCGTATAGTTTTCCATCTGAATATGTCACAGAGCCCAAGTAGGAAGAGAAAGAGAGAGGAGGACGGCACAAAAGCAGTGATAGAGAGATCAAAGTGTGTTTGAGTGAAAACTAAAGAGACATGATGCTGAAGTCCAACAAAGGTGTTAAAATAAAAGAATAAGTAACTCTCACCTGTTCCCTCCTTGCTTCCACTCTGGTGGGTCCGCAGCTCCTCTGATTTGTAGAAGTCGATGCTGGCGTAAGTGTTGAGGCTGGAGCTGCTGCTGCTGCTGCTGCTGACTGCTGCGCTTACTCCCCCGACCCCAGAACCTCCACCCAGTACAGAGAAGAGGCGAGAGGGGGCTTGGCTACCTGAGGGTCCATCCAGGCCCAAATGGGGGCTCTCTTTGTTGGCCAAGTCCAAGTCTATGTAGTTAAGGCCTTGCTCTGTGGACGAAGTCTGACTGTTTGTTGGAAGGGACTGCTGTCCAGGGAGGGCGAACTGAGTGGGGTTATCAGTCACAGCACCATTCCCCCATAGCATGCTTTCAAATCCCAGCCGGCGGGCCACAGCTTGGGCGTGTTCTGGAAAGAGGGAGGCAGTGGAAGAAGAGGAACTAGAGGTAGAAGTGGGGAGGGAAGGCGAGGCAAGGAAGGTTTCTGAGCAGTGCCGTCTGCGTCCTTGGGGGTCGGCCCGGATAACTTTAGCCCCATGGTCTGGGTTGGTTCCTGGTTTGGCTAGGGAGAAGTCTAGACCCCGAGATAGCACTGGAACAGAAGGATCAGTCCTGGTGGGGGAAGGGGCATTAGGGGAGACACTGGATGATGACCTAGGGACGGTGCTGCTATTCAAGCTAAAGGCCATCTCTGTGTAGTCTCCACAGGATGTTGGGGAATCAGACTCATTCATTGATGGAACACTGTCTCTGCTTTTCCTAAGTGGGGCCTCAGCCACTTCAGCCCCCTCTTCACAAGGGCCAGTAGTACCTTCATCACATGCTTTGGGGGCATGAGCAAGGGTTGGAGGTGTCGGAGGAGTATGGAAAGAGGGGAAAACTAGTGGATTAAGTGAGAGGGGTGAGGGGGACGGAGAAGGGCCCAGGTCCATGTTAACATACTCAGAGGCAGAAGGGGGAGTGATGGGGGCAGAGGGGCTACGGGAGAGGGGGATAAAGTTCCCTAAGCAAGAAGCTGGCCTGTGTTGAGAATGCTTGCTGCTTGAGCCTTGAGGCAGTGATAAGCCATGCCTGAGACCCCTACCCCGCCCTCCTCCAAATCCAGTCTGACTGCACTTGTCCCCCTTAAACTCGATGCTTACATACTCCCCAGGGCTCTTTGGTTCTGGGGGCAGGGGATTCTCACGAACCCTAGGAAGGGTGTTAGCCTTGGATACATCAACAAACAGGCTCACTGGTCTGCTTTTAGTATGGCTACCCTGCTTGGACAATCCACCAGAGCTCCGTCTCTGCTGCAGCTTACTGCCATCTTTGGACTGAGCTCCCCCAGCCATGGTGCTAACTGAATGGGTAGCTCGGTCCTCGCTCTCCCCGAGGCTTTCGCTGCTGGCTGAGCTGGAGGAATATGAGGAAGAGGAGAGTGACAGGTGGCGTCCAACCCCTGAATTGCCCGCTGCTGGTTGCTCCTGAGGCCCTCCCGTAGTCCTACCTCCACCCATTCCCCTACTACAACTCCCGTTGGGCCTTCTGCCTCGTCCAGGTCCATCGTCAAAGTGTCCAGCGGAGGGGTTGTGTTTGTATGAACGGGGAAGAGAATAGTATGAATACACCATCTTAGGTGCTTGCTGTTGAGAACTGGTCTCCAAATGAATGGTGTGCTCAGGAGGTGGGGGACTGCCATTTACAGAACGTGCGCTGATTGGAGACATGTTCATATAATCACTGCCTGCCCTGCTGTCTGCACTGCCACTGCCCACCCAGGCCCCTCCAGAGAGACCTCCCCGCTGGTCAGGAGAGCAGCTGCTATTGGGAGACATTATCATATAGCCATCAGAAGCTGGTGGAGGCCGGATCTGCTGGGGAGGGGAAACGCTGTTGTTAGGGGTCATGGCCATGTAATCATCAGCAGGTTTGGAATCTGAGTCTGGGACAGAGACGGCCAATGATTGGGACAGGGATACTGGAGGCTGAGTGACACCAGGCAGCATGGACATGTATCCATTGTCCATACCCATATCTACACTACTACTTGCTCCTCCACCCCCATCATTTTTTAATTCACCTGCCACATCCAAGTACCCTCCTCCTCCCCCTGCTGACCCCGCACCCACGACAGATTCCCTCAGTGTGGAAGAGGAGGTGGAAGTAAAGGATTCGCGGCTGGTGCTTCTCGACATGATGGCATAATCGGCTGAATCTTCATCTGCTGGCTCCTCAGCTTTGCGCTGGCGTGGGGCCAGCCTCTCCAGAGCCATAGGAGGTAATGAAGCCCGCTTGCTCAGCAGCCTACGTTCAGCTTCACATTCACGGCTAGAGGAACGGCGCAGCACTCTCTTGGTCTGGGGTTGGGAGCCAGAGGCTGATGTTTCTGGCGCTGGCAGCGAGCTGGATTTCAAGCTTCCTTGATTACTGTTGCCACCGCTGACACCACCACTACGTTGGCCCATTAGGATATAATTGGCTCCTTCCTCGCCAAGTGACTGGCTGCCGACGCTACCAACTGAGCTTCCAGGGAGGCTTGGGGAGGGGAGGAGCGTGTGCTCCCCAGGACTAGAGCCATACTCGTCTGAGGAGCCATAGTCACTGGGGGAGCAAGAGACAGACTCGTGATGGGAAGGGACACGACTGTAGGCACCACACGGACCAGCACTGGCAGAGGATGTTACACCTCCAAACTCAGAGCCATGCCCAGAGCTGGAGGAGAGGCTTGGGGCAGGAGACGGCGCCGGGGTGGATATGGAGCGCATCAACCCAAGAGGAGTTTTAGCAGCTGTAGTGGGTGCAGAACGGACTGACTTTGACCTGAGGACTGGGGTGGTGGAGCAGGAGCCATTGGTGGAGGGGCTGGAACTCCGCCCCTGGAGTGGTGTGGTCCCTGCTATCCCTTCCTCACCTTTTCCCCCATCACTGGCAGTGCGAGACCTCGGAAAGCTATGCCGTGGGGTGGGAGAGGCGTTGGCACTGCTGACCCCTGCTCCACCATTAGCTCCTCCAGGAGGCTCAGTTCGGGGCCGGCGGGTGAAGCCCACCTGGCTGGGAGGCGGGTTTGGGTGGTGGCGGCGTGAGGGAACACTGATGGGGTTAGAAGCAGTAGAACCTCCTCCAGGGCCGGAGTTCGACTGGGACTTGCTGCGTTGGCGGAACTCTTCGCTCAGTGCTTTCATGGCCTCTAGCAAGGTTTCATGCATGTTCTGGGCCACCACAGAATCATCCACCTACAACATGACACAAAAACCTCTCAAACTGAAATCATAATGAATTGAAGTGAATTAATTCTTCGTTACATATCAAAAAAAGAGAATTTAAACATCTGAAAAATATTTGGACATTTACATTGGTGACCGTCCTGGAAAACCATGATTGTATTTCAAATACATTTGTATTTAAGGAATATCTTTAAATCATAAAAAGCTCAAATACTGGTTGGCCTAAGGTGGGGTTACATGAACTCTAACCACAATACTGGGTAACTTGGATCTCACCTGCATCCAGAACTCGCCCGGGCCTGTAACGGCAGAGCGTCCCACCTCAACGAAGAAGAAGTTTTCTGAATGGCCGCAGCGTCGGACGTTCATCAGCTGCAGCACCACAGCAGCAGCATCAGAGTTGAGCTTGACAAAGTTGACTGTCTTGTCAGTCAGGCAAAGGCGGTAGATGCCCACCAAGTTCTTGGCTTGACCCAGGCCTTTGGGCCACACCTTTACCTGCCACACTTCTTTGAAAGCAGGCCCGGGATTGGGCACTCCATAGTCCCCCGCAGCCCCGCTGTCAATTGGGTTCTTACCTTCAGGGACAGGAGAGAGATAAAGGAAGATTAAAAGGTTGTTGGAGTGAAAAAGGAAAAAAAGAGATATGGTTGGATAGAAGAAATTTGAGAGAGGTAATTAAAGTGTTATACAGGAGGATTTATTAAGAACACTGGCAGTTACAACTGCTGCAGCAAAGCACTAACATGACCTTCATGCATCTATGAACAAAGTGATCACCTGGTGAAACCACCACTATTTACCCATTAGTGGAGGGCAAGGTGCCTTTATTATGTAAGCTCTGCTGATATTGTGCTTTTCACTGATTTTTTAACCAGATCTGGGTTCAAATGAGCATGCAGTAGCTTGTAAGACCAGCTCGCTGTACCTGCAGGCTCCATACCTAGGGTCTCATTCTTCAACCCCACACAGACATCCTGACATACACACAAGCAAGCATATCAGTGTGAGAAAATGAAACCGTTGACAACCGAAGCCCCACACAAGAATGACGACTGAAAGAAAAGCAAGCGTTGTGGAAAAACTTAAGTGGACCAACTTGGAAAATGCTTGACACATGAAACTTCTCCAAAACCAGAGATTACAATTCCAATAGATGGCCAGAAACCTAAGAGCAAGCACTCAATAGCCAATTTCTGGAGCTGCCCTGGTGACAATAAACTGGCTTTGTAAACTAATAAAATCTAGTGTCTTTTAGAGGGAGTACAGGCAGTCCGTTCACCCTTTGTGTTGGGTATTTTGTACTCAAGACAGAACGGAATTACTGATGCGAGAAAAAACAGGAGAGAAGGCTCTTGGTGAGATCTGATACTTGGCTGGCAGGGGCCATACAAAGGCAGAGGAATTACTTAACCTCTTAACTACATTTGATCGCCTGTTTGGCGTTTTAAGTCAAGTAAGAAAATTACGTTAATTCTGTTACACAGTGCAACTCGTCAGCAGCCCTTGACACTGCCTGAATATATCATAGATTTACCTCTAAGCTCTTTCACTTCCAGCCACAAGGGACCTCACATCTGTTGCCTAAAAAGCCCGGGGTTATAGGAATATCATGATGTGACTCATGGTTTAGGGTGGATTCTTCAACATCTTTAAGGAACCACCCTTAAAATGTTCCTTAAACATGGCCCCTTTCTTCCCGTGTACCACATGTCTTAGTTTTCTCTGTGCAATTGTTGGTTGGATTAATCTGAGCATGATAACTACAAATCTACAACACAGAATCAATCAATGTCATGACAAGACTGAAGAAACAAACCTCCAGGAAGAGCTCACCTCTTCCCTTCATTGGAATAGGATGTTCTTTGTGCAGTAATGAACTTGTGCACCTGCTACCACACCTGGCATATTTAAGTATTGACGGGACAAGTAACTTTTTTGACAAGTAACTGAGTGAAGGATAATATTTTCACAAAGCTTGTGTGGTATTCTACTTTAAGCAATGACTTTGGCCCAATCAGGCTAATCACAGCACACCCTGACCGCAGAATTACAAATATATGCTTGGATGTCTGCATGCGTTTGTTCTTCCTTTCCCATGCCTCTGCTGCAAATCCTACAATGATAACCATATGGAGACAAGAAGCCTCAGCCTCACAGTGGACGCCATATGAACTGAGCTTCCGTTATGACAAACATATCCACAGATCCTCTTCCCAAAACATTCTACTTGTGATTGCAAAAGAGGGAGAAGTCTGACGTGTCTCGCTGTGTCTCCTTCCAGTTTGCTTCCCCAAAATTGGAGGATCGCTCACAACTTGAAAGCGACTTAGAATAGATGTTTTGTGAAAGCCATGGAGGCTGTGGCTTAGTGGCTGTGTGTGTGTGTGGAGGCACTCCCCCTACATTAGATGACTCACTCAAGGCCACGCATGGCTGTTTCATGTACTGCTTTTCTCTGTGTGTGAGGAACTGTGTGCAAAAAGCCCCGTTTGCCTTCTCAATTTAGATTTACAACAGGAAGAGATGGTTTGGGGATTTTTCAGTGGGGACTGAAGGAATGAGGGACTGCAGGAGATTGCACAGAGATATCAGAGAGACCATTAAGGTGGGGAAAGAAGGGCCTTGTAAAAGAATCTTTAAGGAGGAAGGAGAAAAGCTTGTTTTAGGATTGCATGGATTAAAAGAAATCTAACTACAGGCTTTATTTATTCTAAAATTAAAACTTTTTTAGCCCACTGCTTCTTGAAATGAACTCAGACTGCAGTGCAGTATATTCCCCAAAGAGAATCTTTTCCTTTTTAAGAGCCCATTTAACGTGTCTTTAGGAGAGCACAAGTGTGTTGTTTGTTTGGAGTACAGTGCAGCCTTAAACCTCAGCTGTGCCCTCAACAGCACTTCAACACATACACATACAAACACCCTTGATCTCAGGGCCACTCAGACTGTGCACACTTATCGTCAACTCTCAAAAGCACTGAAAACATTTAAGATGTTTATCCAGACTCCTACAGGGGTGCAGACCGATGTAGCCCTATCGAACATCCCAGACCTTTCTTCCTGGTTCATAAAGCTAGGGTTGATCCTACACGGAGCCATATGAATTATAGATTCCTCTAGATTTCCTCTTGGGGAGCCTTCATGGTAGTGTGGTGCTCAGCAAAGATGGCTGTTCAGAAAGCGGTGCATTCTTTCCCCACTTTGAGAAAGAGGTTATTATCCCGTCAGCTTCGGTGCAGCACAACGCCACCCCTATACAACATAATGAACCATCAGAAAAACGTGCACTCATGGCTCAATGGCCCTTCTAACAACTAAAGGCGGATGCACATGAAAGCAAAACAAACCTTGGAGGTAATGCAGGATCTGTGTTAAGCTTGCTGGGTGGATAAGGGTGATGCGTGACGGAAAAACATTCAGCCAACCTTGATACAACCTTGAGGGAGGGTGAGCTCAAAGACTCCATACACAGTTATAAATTTAAACGTTTCGCCATCGTGCTGAAAAGAACTTATACTGGCTTATTCACGCACCGGTTGTTTACTTCAGTTTCACCACGACCACACATGAAACTTTCAGCCTTACGTGTGGCTCGAGAATGGCAATGTACACGGCCAACACTGCTGTCTATTCATGCAGATTTATTTGCAACGCTCGAGCTGCCTCCCTTGAGAACACAGACATATATATGAATAAAGAGGCCATATTCCAACCCAATTTTCTCACACGGCAATATTAAATGTGTGTCGAGGTATTGGCGTTGAGGAAACTCTGCGCGCTCTTCCTTTCTCAGTGCCTTCATGCTATAAGGGAGTGTGTGTTTGAGAGGGTGCACGGGAGCGATATTTACCCCAGGGGCTGCTAGATGCCTGCTGGGATATTGATAGCTCCTCCCTGAGTGACACGCTGACCATTATGGTTATCACACAAATCCTAAGGAAGTAGGTCTTCCACAGGGGTCTTGAGGCTGAGTTGATTGTATCAGTTCACCCACAACAAGAACAGGACAGCGGGGCATTGTTACTAAAGCACTTTGCCACTGGGTGGAATTCTAGTTGGTTCAAGACTTAAAAAAAACAAAAAACAAAAATTAAAATCTAAAAGGGCTCATGTTTAGTGTCTCCACAATCTTTTCTTTCCACCTTTAAGTCAGGCAACAACTTTTATGTAACGCATTTCTGTGAGAGACAAAAAAATTCAATGACTGAAATATATAGCAAGATTCACACTATAATTCCTCCAGTGTTCCTCCATTAATTAACGAGACCATGGCGGCCCGCTAATTTGCGCCTCCATAGTCTGAACCAAAAATATTTTTACACCTCAAAATAACGTTTCAGACCTCTAACGTTTGTGTTGTGTAATGTTTGTGGGAGCTGCTCCGCACTGCTGTAAGCTCGCACGCTCACACACTTTGGCATCCGACTTCAGACAACCACCTTTCTTTTGAGGTAACTACAGTAACCTTAACGGTCACTCGTTTGTGAGAAGGTGATTAAGCTAGCTGCACATAAATTTGGAGTGCACACGTATTAAAGCCTTTATGGTAACTGCAAAGGACCAGCTCGAGCTGACAGGCAGGTTAGTGAGTCCTGCCAGTTTCTCTCCTTACAAAGACCAGTGTTGCAGTATGAGAGTCCTACCTGAAGAGAGGCTGTGAAGTCTTCATGTTACGCAACAGAGAACCACATACAACATTATTTATAAAACTGGTTGGACTTGATGAATTTAGCGAGAGGATAAAAATGTGACAACGTCAGTTTTTCAAAATAAGGTGCCTATACAGTATGGAATTAATATTAATTGGATTATATCATATTCACAGAAAGTATAAAACATATTACGTGTCCATTAAAAGTAATAAAAAGAAAAAAAACAACAACAATAAAATGTTAGGAAAATTACATTAAATACATTTGTTGACTTTTGTTGCTGTTTCATCACCATCTACAATGGGTTTATGATCAAACAGATTACTAGAGCACAACATTGTTTACAAGAGTGCAAAGTTATTCATAGATAGCCTCTTAATTTTGCACCAAATTAATGCATTTAACTTTAAATGTCCAAATTTCCTACCTGGGGGGCACGCCCCCGGACCCCCGAGAGGGTCCGAGGTCCACCCACCATAGTCTCTTAAAATCCTGTGGGAAACACTGTCCTCTTCTTTGTTAGCTAATGCAGCCTGTAAATCAGGCAAAGCTCTGGCAATGAACCGGCTGACTCTCACTAGGTTCTGTTTCAAGTTTCTGACCTCATTGCCCTAGCACGCTGTGCAGCGCCATAATACCGCAAAACACTGCAAAGAAACTTCTGAGGAGCTAAACCCCAATTTTCTACCCCCTATCTCAGCTACTGTGCCCTCTATACCACCCCCCACTGCCATACAAGGTTACCAGCAGGGATAGATGGGAGACAGCTGTGTACTCTTTGTGCTGGCATGTATTTGTGAGAAAAAAAGAGAGAGCCACCCAGCAGTAAAAAACAGTTGGTATGATCTCTGGCTTCCATGTGTACCCGTTATCCTCTTTTTCAACTCCTCCACTTCCTATCTCTTCGTCCATCTCTACCATTGGCTGTCCCCCTATCTGGGCCCACACTCAGGGACACAATGCTTCCCCAATACCAGCATCTGCCTGAGGTTAATTTCACATGTGCTTTGTGTTAGTCAGAGGAGCGCGCACACACACACAAGCACATGAAATTATCGGTGACACATCCAAGGTTTGCTGCCCTTTGACGAGACACAATAAAAGCTCTATGAATGTAATCTGAAGCAAAATCAGATCTCGCCACACCAGCAGCCATCTTGGCTTTTGCTGTAAACAACCCTGCTCTGGTGTAAAAAACAGAAGAAAAAATCCAGACTGTGACAGGCACGGTCAATCATTTATTTTGGTCCGAATTAAATGATTGGCTGGCCTACCTGCCCACCTACTCTGACCGCGCACTCACTGCTGCATGAAAATGTGTTTTGGGGGAGTGGCTTCGGAGGGAGGCCTGGAGGCATCTTTTCAGCGGGATACTTTCACAATCTAGCTGCCTCTTCCTAGTTCTCTCTGATGTTGCCTACCCTAGCTCTAACTTCCAAAATGTTGACTTTAAAATAAATAAATAAATGCTTTTGAAGAACTTTCCAGTAAGTTTCCTCTTGCACACATTTTCCAAAGCGAATAAATTGAATTTTTGAATTAAACAGTTCAGGTTCGTTCTGGCCTACCAGGCAATTGGCCTCTCCAAGTTTCTGTTTTCACAGTAAGTTTTCATTTAGCAACAATAAAAGCTGCGGAGAATTCAACTGAGGTTAAGCTTTATCGTCCACATTTTATAAAAGGAAACTGCAGCCCCAATAACCAGTATACATTGCTTTGGGCCCAGATGTAGAGACTGACTGAAGGTTTTATAACATTTTCACCTCGTTCACTCTGGGATTTCATTCCCAAAAGCAATGCAAAAAGGCTCCTTTGATATTTTTTATTGGTATGTTTACATACCATTACCAGAACAGTAGAAAGCAAAAGGATTTCCTGCAAAGACTGGGAAAGGCAGGATGTGTCGACAAATGTCTCTGCATGTTTTTAAATGCATTCACTGTAAATCTCAACTCATGAACTTCCTGACCTCCACTATGACAGCGGTAATGGGCTGGTATCAACCAACAGCAATCAATACGGTCCTCTATAAAAGCCTGCTATGCATTTAAAACCCCACGGCTCTTTCAAGCTCGACATATGGGCGCTTATTGACTAAATGGATCTTGTTGCCCCTGGCCTTGCTCAGCTGTCGATCAAACCCGACCACTTAATTGATGGGCTGCTTCAGCGGTGAGCCGCCACGGTGCACAACAGCAGACATGGGGAGGAGTGCTTAAAGGCCATTTCAGACTCGCTATGTTTTACAGTAACTCTGATGCAACAAGCCAGAGCTGGCCATGCTGAAGCCTGGCTGGCCAAGCTTGTCGTGTTAAATGAAATTACAGGGTGTTAATGTGCACAAACTATTTATGCAGAGGAAACATCATGTGGCAGCTCACCGCGCGAGCCTGGATTAGAGCTCTAAATGAGCACAAGTGGACAGTTGAACAGATATGGTGGACGGGGAAGCCCACAACTCTAGATTTTATGGCTTCCTCTTGTAACGACAGCATCCGCACCTTGCACTCTCTCCTCTCTGACTTTGTTAGCACACAGCCTCTGCTGTGCCACCAGCGGCTGACCCTCGAGACAGTAATTACTGCCTAATTAGGGAGATGAGCAGAGCTAAAGCGCAGCTTAACGTTTAATCGGCCAGCTCGATGAGCCACTGTGAGATCCAGATCTCACCGGCCAGAGCGGCCAAACAACACTCCAGAGCCACGGGCTGTCTGACAGAGGGAGTCTGATGCACACCGTGAGGGACAGTTCATGCAAAACACACACAATGTTCCTCATATCATTTCAGATGTAAGAATTTTGGTGCGATTTGCTGAGGTCTGGATATTGGTTAAATCTGTATTTGTTTTGTGGTGCTCAAAGTGACAAAAATGACATCACGACCTAACGGGAAACAGATTTATAGTGAAAGGAAATCTGTTCACATTGAGGCCTGTGGATTAGCATGAATAATCATATCACTATATCTGCAAACAGATGTTGTTTCCTCTCTGCGTTTCAAATGCAACCTTTGGAGCTTTGAACACAGAATACTAAATTCTACTGAGACTTACTGTACTACCGTGATTACAACAAACCCATCTGAACAGACAGACTGTGCTGAGGCTGCAACTAAAAAAACTTTCATTTTGGTTCTATCTGATCATTTATTCATGTTATTAAGGTGACATCTATAAATGTGTCATTTTGTTTGACCAGCTGTTCAAAAGCTCAACTTTGTTCCATTTATTATCATGTATGACAGAAAAAAGCAGAATTTGAGAGGCTGCAAACAGATCATGTTGGTAAATAACTGATAATCAAAATAGTTGATTCATTATCTTTCAATCGATTAATCAGTTGTTTCACCACTAAATCAGAGACAAACCTGTCAGACTTCAGCTTTTTGGCCGTGTTTTTTGAAGAACTTCTGCAGTAGGCAGTGTTTCGCTCACTGGCTCCGAAGTTTAACTCTGCCATATTGTTTTATTGAGGTCAATAACAATTCCTGAGGTGGTGCCCGAGCTGTGGGACAGTTTTCCTGGCAAACGACGATTGTGGGCTGGACCTCCGCCCGTTTCGTTGAGGTTAAGCGTTAACACACTCCACTGACTCCTAATAGTTGAGCAAATAGCTGCCCTCAAGCCTGATACTGTGCTTGCTGCCCAAAAGGGTCTTACTGGACTCAGCTAAATAAATAACTGGGATCCTAATATCGCCCTGCATGGCAGCTGGCTCGTGTTTGTGTAATTATCGCCGGCTCGAGGGGAGGCTGTATGTGATACCGGACGGTTCCTGGGCTGCTTTAGGCGCGTTTCCCAGGCCCCGAAGCACAACAGAAAGGAGGAAGCTGCACTACATAGCACCATGGACATGCACAGTATTGTGCTTCTGCTGTAACGCATGCTCTCTAGCCTGCAAGCTGAGGAAACTCTTGCTGTGCAAACTCAAACCCAATTATTCTAAAAACGTCAACCACAACCTTTGATTCCACCTCCAGCCGAGGCGTGCTGCTGAGAACTTCACCGCCCTGTAGCAACTGACAGGGCCTCACATGAGCAGCTACACAGGTATCAAATTGAGGGAGTGGTCTTCTGGAAAGTATGTGACACAGACAGTGCAGCATCTCTTGGCTCTGCGCCCCTCAGCTTCGCCCTGTTCTCAGTCTGCAGGCTGTGAATTTCTCTGTCTCCCCACTGGGACAAGTGGGGGAACGAATACTTGACAGTACTGTACCGAGAGTGGTGGAGCAGTGACAGTATGTGTAGAGGAGGCTGGAAAGATATGACGTGTGTGTGTGTGTGTGTGTGTGTGTGTGTGTGTAGGGAGGGGGGTGCGGAGGTTCAATCAACATACAGACACCGAAGACTTGAAACTGTGTATGAGCTGCACATACCAGAGGAGGGTTATTACAGGCAGGAATCCCGACAGTGTGTGTTTGTGTGTGTGTGTGAGCACGCATTTAAGCTATTTTCACACATGCAGGTTGAGGCAGCATGCAGCCGTGACCCTGCCACTCACCCTCTTATAAAACACTCCCTGCACACCCCTGGATCATCTGTGTGTGTGTGTCCCGTTTTTTTTTGGAATGAGCAGAAACTGTGTACAACACATACCACAAGAAAATGCCTGCCAGAGTGCAAGTTTACATAGCAGCCGGCTGCAGCCCTTTGTCATTGTCAGCACGGGTGATTTACAGGAGAAACCCAACACTTGGAGAAACAAAAGAGGACGGCGATAAGCCGTCAGTGCGTCGGACCTGTCATTTTAAAGACAACTCATAGCAGCGACGGCATGATGATGCTGGAGCCGGCTGCTTGTTTAGGTTACCTCGGAAGGCCCGAGCGCACTCCCCTGCTCAGCTGCTGCCCATCAAATCCAGGGTTTCCTTCCCACATAAGAAACTGCAGATTAGATTATTTGCATCTCTGCTCCAACATCTGTCTATTCACTTCTTGTACAAAAGTCTTCAAACACTTAGGGGGAAAGTGGGCTGCACGCACACAAACACACACAAATCCCAGCTGTGTTGAAGTGACAGGGAGAGAGCCACAATGCTGACACCAATTTCAAATCTTGCAGGGTTTCAACTACATTCCCCCACTGCACTGACTGGCCGCCTGCGACTTTTTAGAGCCAGCCAAATCTGTCTGCAAGCCTTAAAACAACTTGCTCTCTGGTCTGTTCAGGCGTTTTTACTTCCTCGTCACTAATCAGCTGCTTTGTGCAACAGAGCAAGAGGGTCAATGTGTAAGAAACTCCTTGAACTCGTACCTTTGTTTGCCAAGATTATGTCACACGTCCCTTGTGGACTGTCTAGTCTCCACGGGGTGGGGGGGGGTGTAAAGCTGAACAGGTGATTTGAAGTTGCCCTGCTCACCACCACTGCTGCTCCGACAGCTGTGTTGACACAGCGGCTGATAGACGCCATTTGAGAAAAATTTAAATGGGTAATTTTGTTTGATGGTGGGGATTCGATAGTCGAGGCTTTTTTTTTGCACAAGGAGGCAGCATAAAGTAAAAACCACTGCAGGAGAAGCTACTCGGTCAGCCAGGAAGTGTGAATGAACGGTCAGGCGCAAAAAGCCCTCTGACAACTTTTGGGGGCCATTTCTCTCTGGTTTCTTCTGGGAGCAACGCCTGATGTAATATTGCAGCGTCAGCAGAAAAGAGCAGAACAGGCAAAGTAAACAAGAGGGCAGGGTGTGTTTGAGCAGTTTGGGAAAGAGAGGCGAAAGGCTTGTGCACAGCTGAAGCCCACACAGAGGAGGAAAAAAAACATCAAAAACAAAGTCTCAAGCACAACTGGGGAACAAACATCTTGACATGACACCAGTATGATAAGGACTGATGGGTGGGGAGGGGAGGGTAAACTCCACAGTGCAGCTTTAAAGGGAACACACGCACTCCCTTCAGAGGCAGTGTGTAAACAACTATAAACTGTATTAAAAGTGTAAAAATGAACATCAGACAGCTTAGAAACACCACAAATGGGCAAGGGAGTACGCCCACGCCACACAGACCCTAACTATGTAAACTTGGCCTGGCGTGCTGTAATGGTTTTTAAATCATCCCTTCATATTTATCCAAAACACTGGAGGAAAACGTGCCCCGATCTGCAGTGCGCCTCTGCTGCTCTGCAGGCATTGCCACGTTTCTCCTCCCGTGCAAGAAGCCTCATACAGTATTGAGTGTGTGCATGCATGCGTGAGAAAGCGTGCACGTGCGGAGCCCGTCTCCGCGCGACTCTCGCTTACTTCTGCACTGAAGGTCCACCATGGCCTGGTACCACTCGTCCTGGTCCGCCTCGTTCTCCGCGGCGACGGCGAAACTCTCGGCCCGCGTGTACAGCACGATCATGTGCTTGTTCTTGGAGTCGGCCCGCTTGTTGATGTTGAAGCACGTCTCCAGCGCTACGGCTTTCTTCGGGACGGGGGCCTTGCCGCGGAATTTCTTCTCGTTCTCGTAGTACTCCAGGCGGGCCGGGCCGCGCTCCGAGGCGGCGCGGAGCACGAAGTACCGCCGGTGCATGGACTTCTGCTTGCGGAGATAGCCGCTCTTCCGCACGTCCTCGCAGCTCTGGTGCTCGCCCGCTTGGCTCTCCATGACACCCCGATATCTCCCTTATCCCCCACACACAAACAAACGCGACCTCTTTTTTTAGTTCCCTAGCTGTATTTATGCAAGTTTAGAGAGGTAATTCAAACATCCCCCGGCTCCTCTCCCCTCCCTCTTCCCCACATCAACGCAGGCATGTGAGAGGGGAGGCAGAGGGGTCGCTGCCAAGTGTCCCGGAGATTAAACCTGGACCAGGGGTTGTTTGCAGCTACAGCTTCGGTTAGTTTGCCTCTTCTTTTGGTTGTTCTTCTCTGTGACGGACGGGCCGGCGCAAGTTTTCCACACGGGCGAGCACATGCGGCGCAGCTCAGCGCGGAGCTCCCCCTACTCTCCACTTACTAAGCTACTACTACAGCTGCTCGTGTTCCCAAGCGCTGTCTGAGCGGTTTAATCCCATTTACTGCACACCACAGTGACCAGGGCCCATCCCGCTGCCCGTCTCTCGGTCTGTCTGTCTCCCTGCCCTGCTCGGCGCCGGTCTTGTAGTGGTGTTGTTGGGAGGAGAGGAGCGGAGCAGCTACCGTGAAGCGGGACTGTCACTCACCGCTGTACTAGTACGGTGCGTTTACGGACCCAGTCGAAGGTCGGACAGCAGAAAGCTCGACAGTGTCTTCGAGTATTCCAGTGCGTTTAATGATAGATAGAGATAGATTATTTTCCACATGGGAAATAAAAACAGCCCCAAACAAGAAAATATAATAATAAAAATATATAAATAGCTAAAATCTAAATGAACTAAAACTAAAAAAAAACATAATCATGATGGCGCCTGGTACTCTAGCAACGTGTTTAGTTTGAATTGTGCTAGGAATAACTAGCCTACACATTGAATCTATACAAATACAGAGTTATGTGTGTGATGTGAATGTCACTTATGTATGTCAGGAGTTTGGACTAGTGAAGAGAAATTGTCTTAAAAGTTTGGTAACTTTCTTTGGTGCTGCTTTATTCTAACTACTAAAATAAGATACTCTTACATAGACATTTGTAAGTGACTTTTAAATTGTATCAGTGTTTTCTTTATTAAAATAATACTGTGAACAACCATATTTATATTAAAATCACATTATTATAGTGATACTTAGTCAGCACATTAATTTGGAACTGTGAACAGACAGTTTTACTGGAACTACTTAGGAGGTGTCCATTATCAGGAACTAATGGACACCCTGCAGCCAATCAGAATCAAGTTTTTACCCAAACAATGGTATAATAATAGGTAATAATGCAGGACCTGTCTTACTTAAGTGGCGTACATTTCCTAAAAAGTTTGTAATTAATCAAAGTACATACAATCAATTGATACACGACAAACCTTTTAGTATTCAGTTTTGTTCTAACTGCAGTAACACACAGTCAACTTCACTCACTAACTCCAGTGGACTTTTAAGCTAACATTATATTTAAAAAAAACTAAAAACTGAACCATCTATGAATGATCATTATTACGTACAATGAATACTAAACAGTACTGTTCAGTGATATTTGCTCCCTGTATCCCAAAGCAGTATTTAGTAAAGCTACACTACTGGACTATTGTTCAATGTGTATATTTTCACAAGTGATGTAGGCCTATATGGTCTAATATACTGGCAGTTAATGTAAGATAATGTAGCTTTTGCATTTAACTTCTTAATTTTATTTCAAATTGTTATTTTTCTATTTATATTATAGTTTGATGTGAATATTGTCATTTGCAATATTGCATTTTAAACGCATCTTAGGGGGTTTATGTGAGGTTCATTAATCTATCAATAAATATTGTCAATATTTCCTACAGCAAGTGAAGGCAGCATCACTTCCAATGTGTGTGTGGAGTAATATTTCAGTGTTGGCGCTTCACTGACTCCATCCTGTTCTATTTATTGTAGAAATCCCCCTCTGTCCCGCTTTCATGTGTTCACTTTTAAAGCAGCAAATATTTGCTACATCAAATGCAATACATCAGAGTGCATACAAATATTCAAAATCTAGCTCCATGGTGGGTCCTTTTTATTGTGACCATTGATTCCTAAATGCGGTCCAAACAGCAGATTAGGCTGCTGTAATTTAATAAATGAGACGTTGTTTCTGCCACTCAGACTGAGTATCTCTCACTGGTGCATGGCCGTAATAAATCCCACCAAATAATGCATGTAATAATAATGCATGTTTTAAATTTGGATGTACTCTGAATTTAAATGAATCTACATTTTTAAAAGGGTCTAATACTAGCCGTCCTGAAAGCTTCAAAAAGGGGTCCTATCTTTGTACATCATGCTTGTGCACCATCTATGTTGTTATGTAATATGCATCCATAAGTAACCTTGTGCACGAGGTCAGACAAAAGTGAATATCACGCGCCGCCTGCTGTTTGAAGAAGTCATTGCAGCCTTTTAAAAACACTCATCAGGAACTAAGAATATTATATCACATTTACATATAAATGAACACCCAGAGCCAAACTGTCTTAAGAAGCAACCAACTGATTTTATGAACATGAATGCTTTTCATTACAAAGAGGTTGTTACATGAATCTCTCTTCTTTTTTTGTCCTTTTGGCAAAAATAAAAAGGGAAATAAACTTTGCCTGTGTGTGAACCAAAAGAACAAACAGAAAAACGAGCGAGAAACATTTTGGTCCGGTACATGAAGCGATGGTGTTTGTTTTTTTGTTTTTTTAATATACTTTTACGTTAAGTTATTCTGAAATTGCTTTTACATTCAGTAGCATCTCCTTTTAGCCCTCTAAGCGCATGCAGCCTTGGAGTGGAAACAACATGAGATTACCCTTCAAAATTAAACCTGACACACACACAAACAAAAAATAAAAATGTGACTAATGCAAACATGTTCCACGCATCCACTGAAGAGGAAAGCCTGTCTTATCACATGCATCAGGAGGCCGTTATAACCACCTGTAGGGACTCGAGATGCAGAGGCTCAACTGGCTTTTCCTTTGGACAACCGAGAGACGTATACGCTGATGTAAATACTGACGGGCTGGGTCTTTTTTGCACTTTTAAGCAGGAGATGAAAGCAAAGTAGCAGCAGCAGCGACATGTGTGCATCATATATATATATATATATATATATATATATATATATATATATATGTGTATGTATGTATATATGTGTGTGTGTGTGTGTGTGTGTGTGTGTGTGTGTGTGTGTGTGTGTGTTTCTAAAAATCATAGAGGCGTCATTTGCTCGTGACTCCCACAGAGCCCTGAGGTGGCGTCTACTGGCACACAAACACCTTTTTTTGACATGTTCACAGCGGGGGGGGAATCACTCTCATACATACGTACATGAATTTCATAATTACATTCACACATTCCCCCCCTCCTCCTCCACAAACACGTAAACACAGACAGAGAGGGAGGGGAGAGAGAGAGAGAGAGAGAGAGAGGAGGAGAAGAAGGGAGGGGGTCAGACCCTCCCTTTAGAGGGTGAAAATACTCCAAAGGCATTGAAATGGCAGTGACTCCTCAAGTTCACTTCTCCCTCGGTTCCCAGAGATGAAAGTTGGGGGTGGGGGTGGGGGGGGCGCTAATGTAGGGAGAGAGGAGGGAGGGTCAGATGAAAGGATTTCGCGAAGTCCCTCCACTGGGGTAAACATTCCCCTGAAAGACAAGAGAGGCAGGGTGAGAATGAGCAGAGAGGACTTTACTACACTTCCTGTAGTTTGCAGAAAAAGAGAGCATGCGCAAAATACCAAATAGACCCCCCCCCCCCCCACACACACACACACACACACACACACTTCCCCATGAAGTGCACCTGATGCCACTTGTTCGTAAGTTTGCACTCACCGTAAACGGGTTTACCGACATCGGCCGAGGGACTTTGGGCTGAGAGTCAGGTGCAGGGAAGGAGGCAAAACCTGAAACACACACACACACACACACACACACACACACACGACCCTGTTCAAGTGGTGTGAAGACGGCATTGAAACCAGAAACCGCAGATGAGAACATGAGCCACAGCAGCGACTCTACCTTCAGTGTGTGATGGTATTCCTGGGCTGCTGATGCTGGTGGTCACTGTTCAGATAATGAAACATGTGCGGTGTGTGCTGGGGCCTTACCGCCTCTCAGTTTTTAGTCTGCAGCCAACGCACATACAGCATCAGTACTTGTCACACTGGCAGCCACAGCCACACTGTGTGTGCATGTTTTCTTTTTGTCCTCGTGTTTGATGTTAAATATATGGATGAGATGGTGTAAGGCTGACCAACAGAGATAAAATGTTATAGTGTATAATATAATATATTAGAGTATAAGGAAAGATGGTTTGTTGATGTATGGTAGGAATCTAAATGAGTGTAGAACCTTATTTAAAGAAAAATTTAACCCAAAATTAAAAGATCTTTTAGCTATAGAAAGCAGGTTTAATGTTCTCCCTGAAGAGGAAATGCTTAGTTTTATTGCTCATTATAGCTCTTTATCACAGAAGACATTTTGGCATGTCACAGCAGGAAAAGCACAGGTGTAAATAATAAAATGAACAATGGCTTGATTCCATTTAGCTGCTTCAGAAACAGAAACTCAAAATTTAAACCAAATACTACACAATCCCAGAACATCAAATATTGGACTTCAAATAAAAAATAATTTTAAAAAATGTTACCATTGGCTTCCTGGTTGCTGGCGGACTCATGAGGAAATGCATTCTGGGTGGTGGGCGCTTGGAAAGAGGCGGACGGAGGAAAAACGGAGGTCGGCGAGGTGACAAACGCGCTGGAGTCACCTGGAGAAAAGGTACACCCACACACAGTGAGATCAGACACAGCTAAGTGGTCCATGTGAAAAAAGATTGTTAGCTACCTCTGAAGTTAAACAAACCAGGGAATTGTTTTCCTGTACGCGACCTGAGCTGAAAATCAGCTACCTGATTGCTCAAATGTAAAATGAATGCATCAATAAAGAAATAAATAAACGTAACAGAGAGAGTTTTTAGTCATTGAACAGCATGTCAGCGGAACATGAAACAAAAAGCCTACAATTCAACCTAAATGAAGAATAAAGCTTCCAATAACAATAAATACTTAATGTTTGCTTGTTTTTCCAATGGAGCAGAAATTATTACAAAATTACAAACTCGCTAAATAAAACCTGACCTTATTTTTTCACCTGAGTTTCTTTTTAGGTGTTTGTATTAGTATTGTGTTTTATTCACCTTCACAGCATTAAGGACGTCCCTCTTTCTGACTTCTTTGGAAAGTAGCCATTGTGTGCATGATTTATTCACTTGTTTTGTTTATTTGTTTTTTTTTAACCAAAAAGTAATACATAATTGCTCACAAATCAATAATCATAGTAAAAACTTAGTGTAAAAGGAGATTAGGGCAGCACCTAACAATTATTTTAATAATCAATTAATCTATCCATTATTTTGTTTGGTCCGTGAAAAGTCTTTGTCAGACCAACAGTCCACGACATATTCAATTTAAAATAATATAAAACACACAAAAACTGTATATCACATGTGAAAAGCAGAAACCAGCAAGTATTTGCTTGATTAAGCAACGGAAATCATTAATCTAATATTCAAATTCAACAACTGATTAATTGGTTAGGCAACTAATTGATTCGATTCTTCTTTCCCTTTAACAAACAGGTAATAAAAAGCTAAATCTTGCTGTAAGATCTTAAGACTTTTTCTGGGTGGAATAATTTATATAATCTATATAAGAATATTATAATTTTTTTTTACATACAGGATCAGTATTATGTTACCTTCAAAGTAATCCAAGAAACACAAAATACTTTCGCTAAAACAAAACCACAACTTTTGATGTTAAAGTCATCATATTTAAAGGTATAACAAGGTTAGTCCTAAAGAAAACACACGTAGTGACATTTTCCCCATCTCAAAAGGAAGTAGCAGAGTCTGAAGGACCCCGACAATGAGTCTCACCTCCTGATGCGTTGCTGAAGGGGTTACTGGGGGAGAGGGCAACGGGCTGCTGGGAAGCAGAGCTGGAGCCGGAGCTGAATGGGTTGGGGAAATCTGAGACACACGGGGAGAGAGGGGGAGAACCAACACACAAGCGTCCTAGTTAGACGGCTTTAAAGATGAAGGAGCTGAATGTAAATACAGAGCATGTTGGCAGGAGCGATCAATGCAGTTCGTGCTGGGTACCTACTTGCAAAGGTTTGGGAGCTGGAGACTGTATCGACACCGGGGGAACTGGGGGGGAAAGTAGAAAAACAGCAGATCAATATAGGATACGACCTTTAAAGGGCTCCACGCGCAGGACATTTTAATACCTGACATGTTAAACAAAAGCTGATTTGACAAGTCTGTTTTTTTCCCCTCTACCTGGCAGGAGTAGAGCTGGAAGAGAGCCTGCTGCCAAAGATGGTGCTGTACTGCGGAGGACCAGCAGGTGGAGCTGCAAGCAAGCATTTCACACAGACCACAGCATGACTTCAGGGCTCTAACAAGAGCTTAGTTAAGAGATCAAGTGCTACTATTATGCTGAAATGTGAGTTAAAAAAAAACAAGGGTTCAAACAGTTGATCAAAACAAAAGAGAACAAAAGCATTACAAATCCCCTGAATAAAATATCGTCCCTGCGTTCAGCTTGATATGAGTCAAAGTGAGTCGGGGCACAAAATCAATAACCTCATTACTCTGCCAGGCAGGGGAGGCTGCACTGAAGGTGGAGAACAACAAAGCTTATTGTAGAAAGCTTGAGGCCTTCTCACATGAATCCTATGCATTAAAACCCGCCGCCTTGGTTATTAGACAAGTACAGTTGATTTAAAAAAAACGTATCAACAAGGTCCTTTGAATCAGACTGTGCGAGATCTGGAGCAAACAGAATGAGCATAATTCAGCGGCTGAAAGCCTTGGCATTTAGAGTAAGGATGTTATGCAACCTAGCTGAGCTGGCCGTGACAATCTGCATCACAAGCACACTCTAACTCTGCCTCTCTATCTATTAGCTTGTGGTGGAAGAAGTACTCAGGTCCTTTACTTCAGTAAAAGTGCCAGTATAACAATGTTAAAATACTTCATTACAAGTACAATCAAAAGAAGTAAAGGTATGAACAGCAAGATGTACTTAAAATGACCCGTTCTGCAGAAACATTTATTCTAGAAAAGAAAAAACTATTTTGAATTCATTTTGTGGAATATGTTTTTTCCTTTTTGGGACTCAAACAGTTATTAAAATGTTACCATCTCAGAGGTTCAGAGGGGAAAACTGCTAACAACTCATACATCTGAAACATGACAATGGATCCCAGATGTTGAAATGTTGGGAGCCACTGGTTTAATAAGTTTATGATGAGTTTTCATATTTAAAATCTTAATCTGAAAAGTAACTAGCAACAATATCTGTCAATAAATGTAATGGAGTATAAAGTCTAATATTCCCATCTGAGAAAGTCTGGCATTGTACTGGAGTATGAGTATAAAGTTGCATAAAAAGGAGATATTCAAGTACAACTATCTCAAAACAACAGCAGTTGGAACATTAAAAGCATCTCCTCACAAACTGAAATATTTCCCACCTGTGGCTGTTGATGTGTCGGAGAAGACGCTGTCCAGCTGTAACACCGCAGCATATCTATCCTGGGCGTTTCCGCTGCTAACTGGCGGTGTCGTCTGGCCGACGCTTCCAGGCTGCTGATGTGACAGAGCCTGGGGCAGATGCTGCTGCTGCTGCTGCTGCTGCTGCTGCGGCGGATGGTTCAGACCTCCAAAGTCGACGCTGAGAGACTTGGGGAAGGCCCTGAAGGGCCCTGTGGTGCCCGAGGCTGATATTGTACGACCTGAGTGCGAGAAAACCAGACTGAGCTTCGGTGCAAAGACAGCAGGGGAAAACTGTTGCAATTCATGAGCAATTCACAATTTGAATCTTCATTCACAACTAATTCTACATGTAGCAGTTTAAGTGAGCGAGGGCTGAGCAGAAATCATAAATAACTCATAATGAAGAAGAGAACAATTAATTAAAAAGTTATATTACAGAACATAGCTGGAACATGATCATATCACATGATTTGCACAGGTAAACTTCATGTGCTGACGAAGGTCATGAACTGATCACAACAACAGCCACTATATGGGCCTTGAGATGAGATTGTTCTGTCAACTGCTGAGTAACCTCAAAGGGACTATTCTGGAGCTCTCAATCATTTTGCATGATCTTCATCCACATTTTGCCAAGCTGTCATGGTATTAATTGTAGGTGTTAAAATTCTCATTTTTTTCTAGGCACTGGCAAACTTCATCTGCTGAAGAAGATCATGGGATACGGCTGAAAGGCCCAGAACAGCTATTGAACAGACCAACAATCTCACCGCAAGCGATATCTTTTTCACAGCTGCTGTTTCAGTCAAAGGTCAAGAATGAACTGTGAACTTCAGGAGGTTCATTTAGTAGCAGTTCTGGAGGTTACAATCAGATCATTTGATGTTCATCAGCAGATCAAGTTTGACAGTTGTAGATGTTAAAAGTTCCATTTTTTCTCAGCTCTTTAAGAATTTCTCACCGATGTTGGTTTAAAAGCTGAGGTTCAATGTTTATTCTTGGAAACAGCAGTTGAAAAACACCACAAAGTCCATTTAGTAGGTATTCTGCAACAAGTGCTCAGAAATAAACCCTGAATACTGAAACAAATTAAGGAATACTAATTGAGTAATTTTGTGCTTTATGAGATGAAATCCGATTTTATGCTAGTACATGTTTTAATACCAATTTATAAATTATATGATTATTCATATGGAGAAATATAAAGTCAAAAGCTATCAGCGAAAACACATAAAACAGTCCATACACTACTTAAACAAAGCCATCTGTCTCATGCTATTTTAACATTCTCATGCTACAAGGCTTGTCAAATACAGGATTAGCCTGACATATCAAGTAGCATGGATGGTCATCGCGGTTAAGCATTAACAACACAAAATCGAAAAGGCACAGCAGCGAGCCAGTAAGTTCTTGGATTGTTTTCAAAAGCACAAACAGTAACAAAGGCAGGGATTATTTGCAGGTAGCAAGCTTTCCACAAACACTGGCAAAGAAGCATGCTAGTATCAACCAAAATTGTTAGCATGAGGATCCAAATGAAAATGATAGTTTTTTAAAGCTTGTTTTCCTCTGTCAGCTGAGGAGTCAGTGACAGAAACCAGACCAGACTTGACCTGATACAGATAATCTGAAAACATATAGCATGAGAAAGTCAAGCTGCATGTTTTAGGGATATGATCATATACTTCTGTAGGGCTGGAGATAGGGCCTATCTTTGCATACCTGAACTATCTAGAATACTTGTTAGGGATGTTAATGCGTATCGTGGGATTACAGCTGCGCCCTACATAGTTTTTAAGTGCGCCAACGCCAACGTGGTGAGAAATATCAGCGGCCCTCTGCTGACGGGGGCAGCAGCAGCTATGGCCTAAAAATAGCATTACTTTAAACTTGTTCTTTTTCCTCTGAGGGAACAGCGTGTGCATCTCTCCTTGACCCTCCCAGCCTTCAGATCTGGGCTTTGAAGTGGAAAAACTGACTGATGAAGAAACATATCGACCACAATGGCAGAATATGACACCTGCCAGCCGTGACTCGGGCGACTAAAAGAATATAGAGCACTGTCTTCACTCAAACTGCTCTAAAAGTAAAGCCAAATTCACATGCACGTGAGGCACGGTCAGCGCCAGCACGGCCCACAGATTGGCCATTAAGAAATGAATGATACAGCATGGAAGAGCTTATTGATCTCAGCCATTCAGCACACACTCAAATGCATCGGTTAGTGCCTGTATCTTACCTAAAGTGAAGTGGTTTTTGAAAGAGCTACTGACTACGAGGCCAGGGAAAGAGAGGAGAGTGAGAGAAGACAGACAGAGACAGAAGAGAAAGAGGGAAAAATTGAGGGAGGAGTGGAGAAAAGAGAGGAGAAAGTGTCACTGACGTCATATGAAATTGCTGCCCCTGCTGTTGTCTGTGGCCAGCTGCTATTCATGAAGAGCAACCCAGTGTGCTGATGATGACATAGAGCCATTTTAAACCCACATTATATGGATAAAAAAAAAACCCCACTGTCAAGCTGAATGTAACGACTGAAGCCAAGTCTCTCTTTGTCCTTCCCCAAAGTGACACTAAGGGCCAACCGTGATGAGCGGACGGTGTCATCAGCGAGAAAATATTCAACAATCTGCACATTCTGGACAACACGCTGACACTACACACTGTCATATTTTACAGCTAGAGGCCCACTGAACAAGATAGAAAAGGATACAGATATATATATATATATATATATATATATATATATATATATATATATATATATATATATATATATATATATATATATATATATATATATATATATATATATATATATATATATATATATATATATTTTTTTTTTTTTTTTACAGAACAAAACCATGTCGCTGGATCATCTTCCTGTGCCACAGAAGGAGGAATTGGGATAATGAATATCAGAAATATCACGCCAGTTAGCAGTTATTTGTGTCATCTTCAGTGTGCATCAGGCTAAACAGTTCAGGCCTTATAACTAGTGGTAATTTGCCAAAACTTTTTTCAGGAATAGATTAAATCTGCTTGAAGGGTAAGGGGCTAATATTATTCTTATTTTCAGCAAATCCCAATGAAAGATCTAAACCAACAATGTGTCTGTCTCTTACTACTTAATTGCTTTTCGTATCTCTCAGCCCCAAGCCCACTGGGTACTAATGCAGTATACTTTCCTGAAACAGGTGGGCACAGTAGTTTCTGTAAATGTTACACAAACAGGGAGGGACTATTTTCAGCAGTGGATCAATACACATTTGGTGCTCTAGTTGGGTATTTACAACAGAGGGACAATCAATGTGGTTAAAATACACTACAGTGCTTGTATTCATGGTAATGAAGGAGGATGACAACCAGTGCGACGGTATGTTTTTAATAGAAAATGATGGCACAGAGGAATAAGATGTTATCAGGCTTTAGCCAGACAGGCAATGCTTGTTAGTTGGAATAATTCATTGTTGGTGTAGGCCTTTTAATGGGATCATGGGACAACAAGAAAAAATATAAAATGTCACCAGACTTATCCATTAAGATGAAGGTGTGATCCAGGTACCATCACAGCCACGTGTTCTGGACATGTCTTTGGCTGGAGGATTTTTGAACAGGGGTTTTTAACGCCCCCTTAAATGTAGGTGGCACAGGTATTGATGCTAACCCTGATGACAGCCATATTGAAAGTGGTCCTTTAAGATCACAGTTAATGTATAAAACCCACTATCCCAGTGTATGGTTTTATATTGCGTTATCATTATATATTATCATCTTTAATATCACAAAGCTTTTAATTTAAACACAGGTACATTACATGATATTTACTGATGTATGTAGAATGTGTTGTTCATATGTGTGATGCCATTTTCAAGATTAATTGAGACCAAGAAGGAAAATAAGGGGATCAGTGGGGGGACAGACCTGAGGGGCGCGGTAGGGCGGGGAAGGAGGGGCCGTGGCTCTGAGCTCCCAGTGCTGATGACAGGGAGCCTGGCCGCTGCCGTTCTATCCCACACAGGGTGGGATCTACATCAGAGAGAGATAACAAAATAGGTGAAGGGATTGATCACATTCAGTCCAAAAATATCAACTCCTCAGATAAAGATCAGCCTCCGACCTTTCAGAGAGGGATCTCTGAAGCTTTGGGAGCGCGATGGCCGAGCGGTAAACATGTCCGTCCGCATGTCAGCAGGCGAGATCACAGGAGCTCGATCCCAAGACGGCAGCTGGGACTGAGACTACAGGACAAGAGATGGAAAGAAAAAAGAAGCAGATGGGAGGTAGAAAGAGAGACACAAAGGCAGAAGAAGTGAGTCCCTTTCATGTTTTCTCAATAATTTATAAGCTTCAGCTTTGATGTCGAGGCTACCTGGCCCTCTCGCTGTCCGACCCATCAGTCTCTGTCTCTCTGGAGCAGCGTGGAAGTGAAGTCAGGTCTTTAGACACTCTGAACTATTTATCTGCTTTCACTTCCTCTTTTTCTACCACACCCGCACTTACTCTCTTAAATCCTCATCCTCTCACTTCCTCCCCTCTCCCCTCTGACTTCATTACTCTCTCAAGCCATTACATGCACAATTAGGATGCATTGGGCACTCTCACCAGTGGCCTTGTGGACCTGGCGTTGGGGGGAAGGTTATGCGAGGGGGCCTGGCTCGCCAAGGGACCATGTGAAGGGGGCATGGCCTGGACCCCTGGGCTCCAAGGACCCTCGACATCCCTCCGGTTCTTACTTTTAGAAAAATGCCTGAAAGAGTTATTTTGTTCAGATAATATTAGTCTGTGTGACCAACCGCCCTTATGAAAAGCACAATTAAGGCTTGACATTTAGTCAGTTGTCCACCTATCAAACATCATGACAAATACATTCCTAGGGCTTGAAAATACACCCAAAATAATGCTTTTATTCCCAGCATTAAAGCAGTTATTATCCTTGAGCAAATTTTTCTGAGTAGGCGTCTCCATTATAAACAGTAAATGTCTAAATTTGGAGCAAACGTCATCAGTTGTTTGGATCAAATTTTGTCCGCTTAGGCCCTTTTGCTTAGTCTTGTCTGAACTTGTGTTCTTGTGGACTTGTGAAACGTCAGTCGCAGCCCAAGTACTGTTCCAGTTCAAAAGTACGCATCTTGCCAAGTACAGTCAAATACCCGGATGTGTTCTCACTCCCCCCGTTTTACCGAACCTGCATTGGGTGGTGACTTGTGTGAACTTCGGATAGCCAAGTACTCCCAGAATGCAATTTGCGCCAAAAAGCGGAAATGTCGGTGGAGAAAACCCACAACTGTAAGTTATAATACTGCTGTTATTGTGTCACGAATGCAGTTTTAATAGTTTTTTAAAGCTGGAATATAGTTGTGTAAACTCCAAATATGTGGTCGATTTCTCAAAACAGAGCCGATTTGAAAATTTGCAACAACATTTTCGGAGGTGTGAGGTCCGGTCCACTAATGGAATTGCTGAATGACTGACTGTGTGCTCCCGTTCCTGGGAGTTTGTACTCCTGAGCAGAACTTGCCTTGCTGAAGTCTGAGCTTTAAAGTACAGAAGTCAGAACTTGGTTAACTCTGTATGGAGAAATAGAATAAGAGTCTACAGCCATGCTAGCAGCTCTGTAAAGTGCCACAAGCTAAATGCTAACATCAGCATGCTAACATGCTCACAATTACAATAACAAAGCAGCTCAAAGGGCTTTACATTAAATTGTAAAGCCCTTTAAGATGCAACAATAACAATGCTACCACACTGTTGAGCAGGTGTAATGTTTACGATGGAAGTTAGTTTTGCAGGTCTTTAGTCATTATCCAATGTGTAGTATGCTAACATTCTTAAAATTCATTGTTGGCATCTTAGCATAGCATGTTAGCATGCTGACATTTGCTAATTAGCACTAAAAACAAAGTAAGACTAATGTGAATGTCATTAGCTTTGCAGATATTTAGTAATAATCCAAGGTTTTGGACAAACTGAGATTTTACCTTGTCATGGCACTGCATGAAAAGTGAGCTAAGTGCTAATGTCAGCATGGTAACATTCTTGACAACGTGTTTTAGCAGACATAATGTTTACTATTGTTTGCATCTTTAATTCAGCATGTTAGCATGCTGACGTTTGCTAATTATCTCTAAAGACAAAGTAAGCCTAACGGGAATGTTATGTAACTGGGGGGCATAAATGTTTGCACCGAATTTCACAGCCATCCATCTAATAGTTTAGATATTTCAGTCTGAACCAACCGACGGACCGACTTAGCCATCCCTAGAGCTACGATGCTAGCAAAAATCATTGGTTCCAGCTTCTCAAATTAAACTTTTCTTCATCTTACATTATTTAAAACTGGATATTTGAAGATATAACACTGGGCTCTGAGAACTTGGGATGGACATTCTATCCATCAAATACTGAATCACTTAATATAAAATAATTGTTAGTTGCAGTCCTTTTCACCTTAGAGCATTTACTGCTACTGCCTGATTACATCACCGTGTGAAATGAAACCAAAATCCTCACCACTTTTTCTTCTCATATTTGTCCTGGAGGAACTCTTTGAACTTCTGAGAGTCCTTCATGTCTGAGCAGCCGTCTGTCTTTGGGTCAAACACACACAGCCAAGTCCTCCTCCCGACCTATACACACACATTTAGCCAGAGAACAATTCAAATTTGCAATAATTAGTCAGGTCATGCAGCATCGGAAAGGGCCGGTGTCTAAATCCTTGAGCATAAAACCCCTGCCTTTGTTTGACATTTAGTCTCAGAGAAAAACACAAACAGATTTTGTCTTCAGAGTCAGAGTGCGGCAAATATTTCTGGCTATGAATCATGACTAGCCGGATCACTCTTCAGAGGATGATGTGGGGGAAAAAGCTGGACAGCGCACACCTCTGCCTCTCCTCACCTATACTTCACACACACACATCCTGGCCGACAGGGAGTTGATAAAAACAGCACTCATCTTGACAGCCTGAAACACTTCATCCTTTATTTGCGTGATATAAGCCCAGGAGAGAGCGATGCCTAAACCACTGGTTTCCAAAATGGGTGCTGCGGGGTGCCTTTCTTTCATGTTTCATTGCACATTTTTAATAAAGTTTCACCACATAAAAAAAGGAACCGACTTCCTTTTTATATTTATGTTTTCAAACTCATCAAAATGGAAGAAGTAAGCACTAAACATGAAAATTGCCAGATTATAAAACTCTTAAAAAAAAAAATGCCGCAGCTAAGATTGGTGGATCGAGGTTGTCAGTCGTCATGGTAACGCAAGTGGCAGCTCGATCGATGTCGATGTTTGACCATTTCAAAAATAATTTGGTGACTATTTTGATCATTGTTAATTGTCACATAAGGAAACATTTTTGATGAGGATTCCTTACGTTTGTAGGGCTTTTTTTAAGAAGTGTGATCAAGCTATGTACTTAGTGGGGAAGTTTTACAGTTATGAAGGGGTTTCCCCGGTTTTAAAACATTTGGGAACCACTGGCTACACACACACACATCCAGAGGAACTAGACTGTAGTTTGGGTGAGACACACAGTGCTGGTCCTTTAGTTTCTTGGCATGGTGTGAGCTGTAGCATTCTTCCTCCCCCAAAAAGAGCCATGAGGGACGTTTCATATTCTGCATCAGAACCAGACAGTTGAGTTAAAAACCTAAACCAAAAGAACTGGGACTAATGACCTTGGATGACTTTGCAATTGTGAATGAAAAGAAAAAACTGATTTAAATGCATTTATGTCACTACGAGGTGCTGCCTCAAGTCCTGCCTTTAAGCTCACCTGAAGCCTACGACCTGTGGATGTCACTCACCTCGTTGCCATGGTTTTGGAGGAACTCCACTTCCTGTTGGGAGAAGGTTGTCATGGAGATTGACTTGACCCTATGGGGAGGGTTGAGGCCTCTCCTGGGACACAGAGGAGAGAGAAAGTAAAATTGGGCAGAAATATTAAAGACGCCTCGAGGGGACACAGCAGGTGGGAGAGGAAACATCTGACACGTGACTGTGAATTTAAGGACAGAACTGGTGTGAAAGAGGCGCCACACACACACACGCACACACACACACTTGTGATAGATAAGTGTGTATTTCAGTATCCAGCAGAGGTGGGACCAAGTCAGTGTTTTACAAGTCACAAGTCAAGTTCCAAGTCCAGACCAGTTGAGACAGGCAAGTCCCAGTCAAGTCTCAAGTCCTAAACAAATCATAATGTGCATAATGTGTGAAACGTAATAATTGGTGGAAGCCAAAATCGTAATCGAGATTAAAATTAGATTTATTGCACAGCCCCATGTTTATGCGCTTCTTAAATATCATAATTTATATTTGGACTTGGGGAGGGTGTCAAGTCAGTTCAGTCAAAAGGGTCAAGTTCAAATGAAGTCGGGAGTCATTGGTGTTAAAGTCGAGTTGCAAGTCTTCTCTGATTTTGTCAAGTCCAGTCTAAAGTCCACATAACTGTGACTTGAGTCCAGGTCATATGACTGGAGTCCACACCTCTGGTCCAGAACCTCTTACTGTCTCCATGCTGGGAGGTGGTGGTGGTGGGTGGGGGACACACAAAGTGGACACTGCTGTATGTGTGCAGGATTGCCCAATAAAGTGCTGAGACCGTCTTCCTGGGGAGTGTTGGGACTAGGCTGAACATGCATAACAAAATGTGACCGCACACGCACGCACACACACGCGCGCGCGCGCCCACAACCGGAGAGGAGCCTGAGAGAGAGAGAGAGAGAGAGAGAGAGAGAGAGAGAGAGAGAGAGAGGGGGTAGAGAGAGGCAGTGTCAAACCTGCACCATGACGAAATGAACCGTAACTCAGAGCTGGAAAATGACCAACTAGCGGTTTCTCGTTTATGAAGCTGTTGGGAGAGACACGCACGAGAGAGAAAGAGAGAGTGACGCGTAAATCAACGTGTGGCTGTTGCACCGCACCAACACTCCCTGTTAACGCTGAAAAAAATACAATAACACGCTGTAAATCTGGCTCTGGGTGGTGCATGGTGCAATCTCAGGGCCTGGCACTTCTTTAATCTACTGCTTTCTATCAGTATCTGTTGGTCCTCCTCACGCACTGATGCTAAAACGTGCAGTAAATAAACCCAGGAGGCGCGGCAGGGTTTTTATTTATTTTTTTTACTCACAGCATTCCGGAGCACGACGTGCAGACGAAGCTGCCCACCGTGATGTCGGTGTAAGTCACTCCGGGTTGGTTGCACTCGAAGCAGTGTTTGTTTACTCCGGACTGGGCCAGCTCACGGACCTTGCGGGCGCAGATCTCCTGGTTGTCCCGGTGCTTTCGGTTCGACATTTTATTCCCTCCCGGTTCCTGGCACGCAGGCTCGGTGTAAAGCCGGTAACCCTCCGCTGTCCTCCTCCTGAATCCCTCTCCGTTTACTACATGGAGCACTTCACGGCCGCATTGTGGAAACGCTTTTATGCGGCTTCGCCCCTCAAAATGCGAGACTACGCGGAGGAGAGGCGCGTCAAGTCACGCACAGTGAGCTGCACGCATGCCGGAAGCATTAGAGATTTACTTCAAAGTAAGAGCAAGTGACAGGTGACGCTTTAGATAACGGTCATTTTTACTTTTAGGTTGCCTGTTTCTTTAAAAATTTGTTCCAATATAACCGCTGGTTACCTCATCAAACTGTTTGTAGGTCAAGGTATTTTCCAGTATCTCTGTGTGTATTCTGTGAATCATTACTTTGACATAAAGACTATGAGATAATGAATAAATGTCACAGTTATGTTAGGGAATATATATATTTACAGGTTTCATTTTAACTGTGAACTAAACAAAGGTCCACTTAGCAGCTGTTTTTGGAGCTTTTTCTTGTATTATTATCTCCAACAAGCAGATGGAGTTTTCCCCAGTTGTCCCAGTTGAGATGTAGATGTTAGAATTTCCATTTTCTTCAGGTCCATGCTGGCTTAAAAATTGAGTGTTGCGTAAAACCATGAGATGTGACTGAAAGCTTCATAACAGGCTCTAATGGATGTTTTTTTGTCTTGTATTTATTTATTTGTTTGTTTATTCAGAAATGCCTGTTTTTGACTGGCCTGTTTATAATCTGCTTTGTGAAATACCAAGGATGGATTACAAACCAAGCAAAGCAGACAACTGCCCCCAGGGCCCCAGACCCCCAGGGGGCCACAAAGACACCAGCTTGTCTGTTTAGCAACAACTTTGTCTTCGGTAACATGTACCAGAAAAGCACAATATAATCTTAAACGATGAGGGTTTTGAGGTTGCTGTAGATTGATGATGTGTTAAAAATGTAGTTAGTCTTTTGGGCTTTTATGCTTTTATTTGATAGCTGACAGTAAAGAGATTAAGGGAAATGAAGGGAGAGATGGAGAGATGGGGAATGTGATGCAACTAAGGTCGTTGGCCTGATATGAACCCAGGATGCTGTGGTTTTGTAGTTAGTGCTTTAACCCCTCAGTCACCAAGGTGTCCCTAAAATCTAGTTCTAATACTTTTAATAATCCAGTTGACATTACAGTGTGTTTACTTGCTGCATATGCTTGAACAAATGTGCGTTTAATCAAAGGGATAATAGGGGCCCAGACTTTATTTTTACATGAGCAGGTTAATCTGTGTGGTGCAGTTTATTTTTATTATAACCCAGTCATGGGTATGGGTGATGGGCAAAGCCCTCACTGGGCTATCAAAAATCTGTTTGTGGGGGAAAGGTGCTACAGGTTAGATGTTGTCTCGAAAAATGTAAGACAACAGCCGTTTAAATTCCAGCCAGGCCTTTATTTTGAAAACCTACGATACCTGAAATTCTGTGTGGTTTGACACTTGGACAGATGCGCAGGGATTCTCCTGTCAGAGACATGTAAGAGCCTGTCTAGAAGCCAAGTTTGACATCGTCTGACAACCGCTCACCCTAACAGAACCGACTGTCTGACTCTGCTGCGCCATTTACGCCCTCTTTAGTAATTTGTGGCGCAACGCTGCGCTTCTGACGCTCGAGCGCGCTCTGGAAAGGACCGCTTATTTTTAGAGCGCAGATAGGGACAGCAGGGGAAATGAAAGACAGCAAAGTTTCGATTACTATAACGGAAAATTTAAAGTTTATGAAAAGCTAACCGAGATTCTTCATTGTATATTACATAAAGTAGGCTACAGTTTGTTTGTGTCTTTATATAAATCTGTTTTTGGCCGTCAAATTTTCCCACGGACCTTTTGTGACTGGTATGTTTTTAAATACAAGTTATTACAAAGCTCTTTGTCCTCACAGAGCTGGACTATTTATTTTGATAAAGCGTCTTAGCAACGAAACAGACGAAACTACGCCCTTCCCGTGACGTCTGTGAAGATATGTGAGATTGATCACTCATTGGCACACAGACAGAAACAGTGTGAGCAGTGCGGTGGTCAGTGAAGGCATCACAGTACTGTGATCATCTGACCGATGGACTCACGGAAAAAATTATCATCTGCAGCATGAACCAAAGTGCAGAAAGAAAATGATCAAAACAAGTCACATTGTTGTCAGATGAGCTAAGCCTTACAAGCCCTGCAGTGACTGTTTCTGATCAGCAGGGGGGGCCGCACACATCCTATGATAGATAGACAGATAGATAGATAGATAGATAGATAGATAGATAGATAGATAGATAGATAGATAGATAGATAGATAGATAGATAGATAGATAGATTTGTATTATGTTTGTGCATTGCAACACAACACTCTAGCACTAGCAATAACTAGCACAGACAGACAAGCCTGTTGATTAGCTGTAATTACACTTCTCTGCTCAGCAGTCAACCACAGGCTTCAGGCTGTCTGTCTGCACCAGCCTGTGGCGATGATGACAAAGTGCAGATAGCTTATTTAATGTTGCCCAACACTTTGAAATTGGTTGTTTAGTCCTTTTTTTTTGTAAGACCTGGGGATTACGGAAGACCCTTACTGCCAGAAAAAAAAGTAAAGTTAGTCTTTAACTAACTAACTTAGTCTTTGTGTCTTATGTTCCACTGAGTAAGTCTTAGCTTTTAAATAGTATTTCATATTCTGATTTAGTAAGTCTTAGTCTTTGACTTAGTATTTCTTAGTTTCTACATAACAAAACCACAATTTTGGCTTCCCCATAGTTTTGACTTTGTATTTTGAACTTTTTTATTTAGTGAGCCTTTATTGTAACGTAATATTTCAGAGTTTTGACTTACGTTGTCTTGTAATTTTGACTACGGCATAGGCTACTTTTCACCTGGTATTTAAAAACTTTAACTCACAATCTCATAATTTAATAAATCTCAATTTACCATGAGTAGGCCTATTGTTATTTAAATCATGTGTGATACTAATCTATTTTCACACCTTTCTTGGCAGGTATGGACTTCCATACATTAAATTTCTTCACAGAGGGTGGCTTTTTAGCTTATAGGCTGCCTTCTTCACTTCACTCACCAAAAGCAAAACAAACAAACAAAAAAAGGTTGCCAGACAAGAATACACACCCAGTGAAGTGTAGGCCTACACATAACAGTAAGTGAAAAGGGGAATACACAAACAGCAACTGGAGAAACCAAGTGAGAGGGAGAAAATGTCCACATGGCCTGCTGTCATAATATCACATATCAGATTATTGGCAATGAGACTCTCATATTTTTATATGATGATGCAAACTAATAGATATAGACCAAAAAGTATATTAGAGACTTTTTAGTCTTACCTTTAATTTTGTGCAGTTTCCTACCTCAAAACCACAATTTACCATGAGTAAGAAACCCGGAAATAGTGAGATTGGGGGTTGGACCTCGTGTGTGTGTGTGTGTGTGTGTGTGGAGTTAGAGAGAGGGTGAGAGAGAGAGAGAGAGAGAGAGAGAGAGAGAGAGCGAGAGAGCAGTACTCCAGTCTGCACCCTTGGGAAGAAACATCTTATTCATTTGGGAATATCGATATGTATTAATCAGTAAGGATAGGAAACTTTCTGCAGCATCCTCTCCCCCGGCACACGGACCAACCTGCTTCTTATTTTTTACTTCCCGGATTTAAAGGGTTTCAACGCGACTAACATCTCCCTGCGTTCATTCATAAGCGGTGACAAGTCGCGTTCTGGCTCGGATGTGCGACAGAGGAGCTTCAGACCAGGCACACGGTGTCCCCCCTTCAATAGAAAGGAGTAAACAGGGCGAGCTGCGAGAGGAATACAAATTGTACCGGTGAAAGAAAACGTCCGACAAGAAGAATGAGTCGAGCTGCCGATGTGGAGCGTTAAACCCCGAAAAGATTTAGTTTGTACTTGTCAGGCCGATCCTGTCCGCCTCCAGCCCCAAAAGAGGATTCAGAGGAGTCTACTTTGTTGTTTTTGTGTGTGATCTACTAACTAAACGGTGGAATGACAGTCAAGCTGGACTTCGAGGAGTGTTTGAAGGACTCCCCGCGCTTCAGGTAAGAGTTTCACCTGTGCTTTACTGCTGATAGTGATGTAGTCAATGAAAAGGGAGGCTGACAATGCAAAATACCAAAAAAAGTTTAAAATCTGGATAGAAAAGGTGGATAAACCCACTTATCGTGATTTTAGAAAAGCAGTAGGCCTATATAATTTCATTGTATTCCTTTTTGAGCGTCTACTCTGTCACATCCTCATGTTAGTGGCTTTTCAGACTCCCAGTGACTTTCTCTGCGTGTAAAAGCATTTCATGTTTCGTAATTACTGCTGATGCTAACTATCAGCAATCCCTCTGGGTCTGAGGTCAAGCCATGTCCTGTCACTGCAAGTGTTTGGGGTCAACGAAAGAAACAAGACACTACAGGCAGGTCCCTGCTCCGATGCTGCTGTTCGGGGGCTGCATTTTGATGTGTCACTGAACCCACAGGAAGTTGAAATTCAATTTTGTCATTCAGCATCTGTCTCCCACAGATTTCTGTTGATCACTTGTGCTTTTTTCTTCTATTGTAAAAATCTAACTAAACTCAAGCAAATGTCCACATACTAGAACAATAAAAGCCTTTAAAACCTCAATGAATGCCTTTAAATTTCCTAACTGTGTTGTGAGTAGCTCTGCTGCATGTCAGTCAATCTTCTTTCAACACAGAATCGACATCTGGTCAAAAGGGAAGTATAGTTAAATTGGTTTTGCAAGCAGCTCTAGAGAGTTTGGCAGAATTTGGGTGTGCCCTCAGTTTTTGGCACCCTGCCAGCACTGCTTGGTGTCATCTCTTCCAGCTGATTTGACATATTTCAATCCAGACTCCTAGCCCATATTGAATTTATGAGGCCTGCACAGTGGTGGAAAGTTTGAGTTGTGGCAGCTGCAGCGGCGAGGTCTCATGTCAGGCCGAGAGGATAGGAAGGAACGAAGGGAAGGGATGGAGGGGGCTCATAGATATAGTCAATCAAACAGATAAGCGGAGAAAGTGACGGAAAACACAGGAGACAAAGAGCAAAAATGTGCTGCCTCCTGTTGCTCAGTAACGCTGGTGTGGGAGGGCAACAGGAAGTGAGCCGAGATGTGCAGAGGTGATCAACAGGAGAGACAGGAAGTGAGTTTTCTGTGGGGACAACCACGGCGGAAACTCAGCTTTAGCTCTGTCTTAATTTGCTCTCTGTTTCGCATGCATCCTAAAGAATGTGACGCTAATTCAGAGAGAAGTGAAAAGCTTGCGCCTCTTTTTATCTTCCTCAGGCCTCCTCTTTGTCCTTTCCTCTCCCTTTTCTTTCCCTCACCTCCTTAGCTGACTTCTCATTTGGTCGTATTTCAAGAGGACATGACCTCAGACTTTGATTCAAACATCCCCGTACTAACAAACACAGAAACACAAACGGTTACTGTCTGTCCAGGCCCTCCTCTCTTCACTCAGTCTTGCCTCTCTTTTCTTCTTCCTCTCTCTCTCTGTCTCTCTGTATCTCTGTACTGTTGGTGGAAGGCAGCGGAAACCACATGGTTGAGCTGTTGGTAAGAGAAGAGAGGAGAGACACTGGCTGTTACACCAAAAACTGACAAACTAGCCATGCACAGGACTTGTGTGGGAGATGTTTGAGAAGGCCAGCTCTTGTACTTGGAACAAAGCTTATAGGGACTATTGATCGATTATGAGCAACAAGTATAGCAGTATATTTGCTTTTACAGTCTAAATACTTACAAGAGGGCCCATTCTGCAGGCCTGCAAAACATCTCCACGATGCTGTTCACATTTTATTTTGAACTGCTGCCCAAGAGTTCAGGTTTCTAAAAATACCAGAAGTGTCATGCTGAATTACAGTGAAGTGATGAGGATGCACAGGAATTTTGCATTTGCTGTATCAATGCAGCCATGAGTGCTGTAGCTTCACTGAAGCATTAAAACAACTAAATACACAGCACTGTACGTGCAGTATATGCAGACCTGTTTGAAAGCCCTAGGGGAAATGTTATGGAGACAAATCAGGGTCATATGATAAATTACAAATTATAAATGAAAAGGAAACAATTGAAAATTAAAGTTGAGTCACGAGCATTATATTAAACCCTGAAAACATGATTATGCAACACAATTACTTAAATAAGTTACACCTTTTTTCATAGTTGAAGATGAATACTAGTTATGCAATTAGTTATTTTCATTAGTGACTGATCTGTTGATTATATTTTCAATTTTTGTTACTCCGTGACAGACAATAAAGTTATTTTAAATGCGCTCATCTGTAGTCCCTGGACAGATGTTACATAGTCACCTTAAAAGAAGAAAATAAGATTTAAAGTTATTGAAAAAGTTCATAACCCCTTAGTGCAAAAAATAAAAAGACACTATTACTGTTTGTAAAGAAAATAAAAGTTAAAAGATTGATACCATACTGTTAGCTACAAATTAAAACGCACGCAATGCAAGAACATGGGGAATATGAGTTGAAGTTAATAGAAATATTGTATGCGCTAAACGAGATGACATAAAAATTAGTATTAAATAAAAATATTACACAAATAGTTAAATTCACAGGGATGCTAAAGTGAAAATTTGATAAGTTTGAAACCTGTGCACATTTGTCATATTTTCTTGTTAAACGACTAAAAAAATTAGTCAACAAAATTATTTAGTTTTTTTGTCAATAGGTTTTCTGTCGATTGACAAATCATTTTATTAATAAATCAATTGAGTCAACATTTGTCACATTGACATAACCTGTGGCACTGATTTCTCTCCATAAAGGTTAACGTAAATATTGTATACATGTGTTTATTTTTCTTAATTTTTTTTTGTGACCTTTGACACAAAGCTCTTTGTGTGTTTGTTTGTGTGTTTCAGGGCTGAAATCGAAGTGGTCCAAAGTGATGTGAGTGAACTCGAGACGCGATTAGACAAGGTGAGATACTTGCACCTACACCTACACACACTTTTATAATATCTCACTCAGTCACAGCTCTACTTTCAAAAATGTTCCCTCGGACACACACACACACAGACAGCAGTTGTTGGACGTGCTCATCATGTGAACAGGCTGTGAAGTGAGAGGTGGGCGGCGGTTGAGGTATTTCTCACCTGACAGTGAGCAGGAAGTAACTGCAGGTGCTGCTTCCCCATCGTATTGTCCTGCAACAGAGAAAAACTACTAGTTTGTTCTGCTTCCATACGTTAACACATATTCCCTATTGTGTATTTGGGTGTTTGCGTGCATGCGTAACAGTTTCAGATCTATTAATCTGATAGAGAGGTCACATGTTGCGTTTCTGTTCCTTGATGATACTTAAAAAGCATGATCATAATGCCGTGTCACTCTGTGATGTTTGTGAATCTCTGGTACTGTTTATAAAAAAAAACAAACAACATAGAAATAAACCAGAAGTTCCAGACAAAGCACTTGGCTCATTTAACTTTCCCTTCACAGCATCATAAAAGTGAGTGAATAATGTGTTGCAACGGGGAGATGCAGGGATTTAGAAGAAACTGGTCTAACTGGGTTCAAGCCCTTCAGGCAAGAAGTGAGCAGAAAAAACTGACGCCTTCCCTGCTCCAGTGTTGCCGCTCTGTCTTTTGCTACTGAACTCTGATCCTACTGTTTAAGAAAGAAAGAGAAAGTTCCCTCCTTACACTGGACGCTTTTAATATAAGAAGGAATCCTGTTTTTTCTTTCTTCCATGTCCTGATAGCCTACCGGGCTACACTGTATCATGGTCTAACAACAGATTAAAACGACTTGAATAAATGTTTAGACCATGCTAGAAGAAATAGCCAGATCCTTTACTGTAGTAAAGGTAATACCACAATGAAATTATCTAAAATAATCAGTTAGAAATAAAAGTCCTGCATTCAAACTGTTCAAAATGTTAGTACAAGTTTTAGCAGCAAAAAATACTTATATTGTGTTTGCTGAGTTATGTTATTACATTATTGGATTCTGATGCATTATTGCAAACGTACCATTTTAATGTTGTGGTCCAGGTGTAGCTGGTATTAATTTTTTTTTGATTTGTTTATTATTTTTTTTTTTACACATACTGCTCTATGTAATACCTACATATGTTTTGTATGTAAAATCTAAAAATTTTCAAAATAACTAGTATAGCTATCTGATCAAATGGAGTGGGGTTAACAGAACAACATGTCCTTTTGAAAAAAAAATAGCAGAAGTATAAAGTAGCATAAAATAGAAATAATACTCAAGTACATAAAACCACCATCCTACTGTTGAATGTCAAAATGTCTTATCAGACCTATCAGCACGAGTAAATGCTGGATAAGCTAAAATAAACTGTGGTATACTAAAGGTGCATTCACATCCACACAGGTGTTTTCACTTACTCCTGCTGATTAGACCTCATAAAGGTGTGGTTTGTCCATTGCTAACATGTGCAGTAAAGCTAACTGAAGAGTGAGGGAGCTGTCAAGTAAAGGGAACCTGTGTAACTTTTGCTGAAGATGGACTGTTGTGGCCACAAGCAGCAAATACAAGAAAACGGTAAAATGTAGCGTTAAAAGTGGCACAAGAGGCAAAGAGTGATAAAGTCAGTGACTCTGAAATGTCAGTTACACAGCAATATCCATCTGAAATTTCCCAACATGAGCCACCAGTCACCAACTCTGCAGTTCCCCTGAGAAGCTCTGTAGCATGTTTCAGCGCATTGGTTTGGCTTTTTGGTCCACAACGTTACTGTCTGGTTCACTTTCACCCCTCTCCTCTGTGTTGTTCCCAGGCTAAACGCTCTAAAAGCAACTAGCTTGTGATCATAGTGGAGTGTTTAGCAGCTTGAGCCAGATATTTCCCTCAGGAGGTGGTGGAGACTGAAAACAAAGCTAAAAGACGTGTGAATATTGGACATTTGTCAGGTAGCCAGAAACACGACTCTAAATAAACGCTAAAGTTGCAACTGTTTGCCTACACAAGGTTAGCCGTAATAATTTTATGTCGATGTTGTGTTTACAGCTTGTTCTACTTCCAAGTGTTGTTGCTGTAAATAACTTGTTTTAAAGTGTGACTGTTCTAAATGTAATCTTGTATAGGCCTACAGCAACTGTCATCTTTAATATCTGTGAACTATGTACAAAAAAAGCCCTAAACTCTTTATGTTTTTGTAGAATAAACTATTGGTGATATATTGTTATTAGTTTTATCAGAATCATAAAACCCACTATTCAAAAAAAATAAAAAAATCCAGTTCTTGATCTAATGCAGTTTAATGAGCTCCAGAAAGTATTTAACAGAAGCCTGAGGTTATTTTCAGCATGCGCAGTAATTACGCTCGAATAACCTCTAACTCTGGCTGTTTTATTGCCTTAATGTGTGGACTCCTGGAATAACTCCTCCATTATGTTTAATTATTCATACTGTTAATGACCAGCCGTTAGTCACCTCAAGTGTCTCTTGTTTGAGTATTCAGTACAGAAATTGCATTTTGTGTCATCCAGCTTGTGAAACAATGTCAGGCCATGCTGGACGCAGGCAGGGTCTACTGCCAGACCAGCAAGAGCTTCGTCAACGGCCTCCGGGAGCTGGGACACCACTGCTCCGGGGACAAAATGATGGAGGTGAGAGGAGCACAGTCGTCGGAGAGTTATTTCTCATTTTTATACTCAGATTATGCCACATTTACTCAAAGAAAGTACATATTGTGGGTTTCAGTGGGACTAAATTGATTGAGCGGAAACTGGGATCACAATCTGCACTCTAACTACCATACAGACATTGTTGTTATAGATTAAAAAGAGTCTAATTTATGATGTCTGTCTGCAGGAGTGTTTGGACAAATTTTCCAAAAAGCTGTCCATCATCTTGGACGCGCAGGGGGTGAGTCTGTCTGTCTGGGCCTTTTGACTTACTGTCTTTGCACCAAAATCTCCATCCTGGTCATGACGCTTCTCAGCCCCAGTGTGTGGTAGCGTGGTCAAATAAGGCCGCAGCACGCTGTTGAAAACATAACATTTGACATTTAACAGCTCTCTGTGTTCACAGTATGTGTTCTGTCTCCTTTCTAGGAAGTGATTGAGACCACGCAGATGGCAGTCAAGACGAAGCTACAGAACTTTGTCAAAGAGTGAGTGAGCTGCTTTGGTGACCTTCCCTTTATTTCATCAGATATTTTGTGTTTGGTGCCTCTCACCACCAGCAACAGTGTAGCTCATCCAGTCAGCCATCTTCTTCACAATGAGTCACTCTCCTGCATGTCTGGCAACCATTAGCACACCACATGAAAAAAATATTAGAGGGTTATGATCCTTCATTTTCCTTCCTCCTCGTGCAGAGTGCAGAGCAGACAAAGTGTCTGCTCTTATTAGAGGGAACGACACGGTGGATTAGACGAGAGAGAGGATGTCTCATAGCATGTGACAAAAGTGGTTAGCTGGATTTTTAACCAGTGAAACATTTTGAATTTGTGGTTTAACCCTCTGAGCTGAGCAGAGTTTGCAGAGTGGATTTAAACAATGTAATACCACACAAATAACTCAATAATACATGACATAACAACAACTGCATTTACCACCTGCCCCTATGTGCACAGTCTGTCATTGCTTAATGGACGTCACATTGTTAAAGAGGTGGTATTATGCTTTTTGGCTTTTCCCCTCTCCTTTATTGAGTTATATACCTTTTTTGTGAATGTAATAGGTTTGCAAAGTGAAAAAGCCCAAAGTCCAGCCCAAAGGGAGTTCCCATCTCCCACAGAAAACTCTGCTCGGCCTGAAAACAGCTCGTTTGCAGTCCAGCCACTTCCCTTTCATCACTGTGATGTCACAGGGATGAAAGCTAAATGCACCTCATATAACGCTCGCCAAGCGGCTCGTACGACACACCCTCAAACACTGGTGGAAAAACAGAGCTGCAGCACACACCTCTCCTCTCCCTTCCAAACACTAGCTACCCTCCTGGCAGTCAATGGACATAAAGTTGTTACAGTGATGTAGAGACAGAGCTCAGTTAAAACTTCATGGATGAAAGATTCTTTTGTTACAGATTAATAACTCACCACTCTGAAACTCTTGCTCCAGTGTGCTAGCTAAGCTGGTAAGGGGAACATATACAGCTGAACCAAAGCTGTTTACCGGCTTCTCACAACTCGCCCTTCTCTGCTTCTGATTGGCTAGTAGTCCTTAACTAGGTACTGCGGCATGTGCAACTCCCAACAAAGATCTTGTAGAGGTGAGCTGCATCACTCTATAGCTAAAATGAAGCATTCAACACTGAAAAGACACTGAAAAGAGGAGCTGCAGCAATGTGCAGTATTACAAAAACATGGTGTTTTTTGAAAATTAAACCATGTAAACCTGTTCTGGTACAACACCTAAATAAGATTTTAAACCTGAAAATGAGCATAATACCACCTCTTTAATATGGTACAGTGCAGTATAATATGTAATATAACAAGTACTGACCCCTTACAAGTAAGTGATATAAATCTACAGGTAAATAATCATGACCAACAACAACCTGTTTTTTGCTTTTAAAATGGCTCACATAGCAGATACTCAAGGAAGCAGGTAAATCTTACAAAAAATGCCTCTTTCCCTCTCTCCCTGTCTCTCAGGGATGTTCGCCGGTTCAAGGATGTGCGCAAGGAGTTTGAGCGCGGCAGTGAATGCCTGGAGGGGGCGCTGGTGAGGAACGCTCAGGCCCCACGGGGGAAACAACACGAAGTGGAGGAGGCGAGCAATGCTTTGCTCAACGCACGCAAGACCTTTCGGGCTACAGCCCTGGATTACGTCTTGCAGGTGAGAAGCTGGATGAAGTAAAATTTTACTTTTCACCACTTTCATATTTTTTTATCTTTAACTACAATAATAAAAATAGAGTCGCTTTAGACTCTCTTTTATTCCGGTAGCCACTGAAACACTGAATCTCACACCTGCACTACAAACTGGACTTTATTGAGATCTCTATATTTGGCATTGGTCTTAATTTTATCACTTTTATAGACAGGATGGTAGCAGTGTTTCTATTTATTGATTGATTGTTTTTTCAATATTCTTATTTTTATTTCTTTTTATATGAATATTATAAGTGAATGTTTTAATGCTTTTATGTCCTTCACTTCTTATGACCTGTGTTTTAATGCCTGCATGCAAATAATAAATAAATAATAAAGTTGCAGTATTAATTCATTAACCTGCATTTGTGTGTGTGAATAAAAACAGGCTTATACAGGTTCCACAGAATGTGAGAATACAAACAACACTATTTACAAAAGTCAGTGCATCCAGGTACCAAAAACAGCCTGGATAAAATATACAGCAGCACGTCTAATTATAGTTGTGCTTTTTCTGTTTTGAATGATAACAGGTTTGCTTCGGGGATTTTCTCCAGACTTGTGGTTTAACTGGCCAGTGAGTTTTTTTTGGTTATGGAAACATGAACACTGTCTCTAACCGCTGTTTCCTTTTGTTTTAGGTTAATGTCATTGAGGCCAAGAAGAAGACAGACATTTTGATGGCAGTGAGTTCACATTGACCAATTTTAAGTTCATTTAGTTGCTTTTGTAAATATGTGGCGTTTAAACATGTGAACTGTACTGGAAGCATGTAATCCCTGTGGGGGACAATGTCTAATGTGTGTCCTGATGCCTTTTTGCTGGACTTGTTAAGAAAAGCTCTTGACACTGCCTTCTCATGCTTCCTGTCAGATGTTGTCGCTGATGGAGGCCCAGGCCCAGTTCTTCCAACATGGCCACCAGTCTCTGTCAGAACTGGACGAGTATAGGCGAAAACTGAATGAAGAGGTAATTTGCTTGCTAGAGCCTGATTGATTTAATTTCCTTTGTCACAATTGTAGTGACACTGAAAATCTTGTAGCGATGTTAACAAGGCGTTCGATGACAGAACTGGTTCGGTGCAAATACTGACTATATAAATAACAGCCGGGCAGGAAAAAGAGACATTTAGTCTGACAAAGTCTTGTCTGAAGTGTTGTTAAGAGGCTGAACATAGCAGCCTAAAGATGTTGCAAGGACGGCATTTAAAAGAAAACAAAAAGAGCTAGAATAAGTGGTTATTGACAAACCAATTAAATATATAATTGTCAATACTATCTCACCTCAAGCTCCATAATGAGCTGCTCTGGAGCGTTCAATCAGATCACTTGAGCTTCAGCAGATCAGCAAATGAAAATTTCCAAGTTGTCATGGAATTGTAGTTGTTCAAATTTCCCATTTATTCTTGTCCACATTGGCTTAAAAATAGAAATCGAGCAAGTCTCAAATGAGGTCTTTACCTTTGAACAGCTGTAGGCAAAATTATCAGACCACAAGGTCCACAAGGTCTGGTTAGAAGCAGTTCTGTAGCATTTTTATTAGACAATATTTTTCACACCCTGTGGAGGTTTTGACTAGACTACTGGTGAGAAATGTTTTGAAGAGCAGATCTCTGTATTGCAATATCATAGAAGGATGCAGAGGTGACATGATGGAATTGGACAGAGGAAAATGCTAAGTTTTGCTTTTTTGTGGTTTTTTTTTCATTTATACCTTTCCCTAAACTTTGCACTTTTACTTATTTATATTGAGAGAATGTCAGATGGTTTGTTTTCAGTTATTCAAATCAGACAGTTTTTGATTGGTGGCTGTAATACGTCATAAAGGTCTCAGGTTAAGTTTTTTATTTTGGCTTAGCATAGATATTTGAGATATTGGTGAGACATTTTGAATGTAAACAATAACATGTTTATGTACAGTAACCCACATTGTACCCTTATTAATAAGACACAAAATGTTGTTTGGTTAAGTTGCGTCAGACGAGTTCTTGGTTGGCGTCTTTCTAAAGGGGGGCAGGGCTGAGAAGTCACAAGATGACATCACATTTTCATTGTGACAGGAAAAAGTGTGCAACAACAGGAAATATTTCACATGTCTCTGTGTGTGTGTGTGTGTGTTTCATTTTCTTATATCCTTGTGGGGACTTTAACCTGGATGCACGCTAGAAGCTGCTTTTTGAGGGTTAAGACGTGGTTTTAGGGTTCAGGTTACAGTTCGGTTAGCGTTAGGGCTAGTTGCGTGTAGTTGTGATGGGTAAGGTTACGGTAAAGGGCCAGTGAATGCATTATGTCAATGAGATGTCCCCACAAGGACAGGGGAACGTGTGTGTGTGTGTGTGTGTGTGTGTGTGTGTGTGTGTTGCATCATCAACGATGAACATCAGCAGTATTATTTTTGAGTGTTTTGCTAAATGATAAGAATTTAAGACAGGAAATGAATTTGTCAACGTTCACTGGCCAGTTCAAACCACAACAAAGCTCTTCCTGTTTAAACAGGAAATGCTAGGAAGACTAAGCAGATGAAAGAGAGACACTGAGGAATAATACACTGAATACCCTGACTCTCTACAAGCTAAAACCACCAGAGTTGTCCCTCAGTTTGGCACAGGGTGTAGGAAGAGGTTCAACGCTTCCTTATTCCTGTTTCCTGAGTAGCAAAGTCTGCAGGAGTGATAACCAGCGCTGAACTTGTTTCATCATCCCTCCATCGCTGTCTTTCTCACAGAGGCAAACATGCTAGAGAGGAAAGGAAAAGGAAGAAGAGGGAAAGTAACCCTTCAGTGCAGTGAATAGACAGAAAAGACAGGATAAAGGATATGAAAGGAGAAACGGGCACAGATAGAAAAGATTTTGATTCAGATTCCAATGAAACTAAGTCCTCATGCATTATATCTGCATAATAAAACAAACACGACAACAAACTTAAAAATATAAAAAGTTTGAGCTAAAGAGGTTCTGAATATAGAAACATAGAATATATAAAGAAATAATCTAAATATAAAAATATAAATTGTGCAAATTACTAAATCTGTAAAAACAGATGTAAAACAATACTGTGCAATAGCTTATTGTTAAGGAAGAGGGAGAAAAGTATACAAATCATTTGATATAGGTTTTTAAAACACTTCTTTTTAATACTTCTCTTTAAAGAAGTGAAATCTTTCAACAACAGTCTTTTAATTACATTCACTTCCAACAGTGTGTCAGACTGTCGTCTCCTTTCAGTTTAAAACTAATATTTCTCATTTTTTAATTTCTCACCAAATTCACAATAGTCGTCGTATTGTTTAGGATTTCAATACATTACTTATATTAGTTTTTCATAGTTAAGGATCAGTTATTGTAAAAGTGTAAAATTGCTTGTGTCATTAATGTTGGACTGGATTTTAAGCCATAACGTTTGTAATAAGCCTGCTGATGTGTCAGAAAACTTAATCACTTCCTGTTTCACTCGGCCAACTTAATATATTTTACATAAGAGCTTTTAAAAACCGTTGATGTTGGCATCCTGACCAAAGCTTCAATAAGTGAAATGCATTATGGGAGTTATTATAAGTGGAATAATATACATCATTTAAAAATCAATACTTGTATCTGGAGAAATGACCTCTGTGTGTCTGTTTCTGTCTCAACAGCACACACAGTTTGTCCTAAACTCTGCCCGGGAGAAGAGGGACATGGAGCAAAGACACGCTGCAATTAAGAAAAAGGTCATTTACAAAAATTAACACTTTTACGTACACCGATCAGCCACAACATTGTGACCACTGACAGGGGAAGTGAAAAACACTGATTATCTTGTTAGCATGGCACGTGTCAGTGGGTGGGATATATTAGGTAGCAAGTGAACGTTTTGTCTCAAAGTTGATGTGTTAGAAGCAGGAAAAGCGTAAGGATTTTAGCAACTTAGACAAGGAACCAAATTTTGATGGCTGGACGACTGGGTCAGAGCCTCTTCAAAACGGTCTTCAGTGGTCAGTCCCTGTCAGAAGTGGACCAAGGAAGGTCAGGCCAAGGCTTATCGACCTACATTATGACCAGAAAGTGGTCATACTGTTATGGCTGATTGGTGTATATACATCTCTTAGAAATTCATGTATTAAACCACAATTAAAAAAAAACAAAAAACTACAGGAATATACCCATAAAAAGATAAACAACGCTTCAAACTTTAGCTCTAGCTTTTAAATCTCTACACAGGGATTTCAGTGACACTAAACGACTTCTTAAATATTTTTAGGATGTGTCCTACGACGACTCCATCATGGATTTCAATGCCGACGCAGCTAACGGGATCGCCATGGAAGGATACCTCTACAAGAGAGCCAGCAACGCCTTCAAGACCTGGAGCAGGTACAAGTTTACCCACATCAATGTCTCACACAGAACAGCTGCACTGTTTTTGTGCTTCTCTCCCTCCGTACATCTCACTACAATGACTCAAATGTCCAGAGAGAAATGCTTCTAAAGGCTTAATCCTTGACTTTATGATCTTCTCGTGTTCTTTCTCCACTCCAGGCGTTGGTTTTCAATTCAAAAAAATCAGCTGGTGTATCAGAAGAAATTCAAGGTATATTTTAAATAAGTGTCTCTATTTTTAAAATGTCTCTGTTCTTAAAAGGCTGGAATAGTCATAGAACAAAGAGCTATATGAAACACAAATGTGCATAATAACAAGCACACGGTCTGACCTGCATGTTTTTCCTACATGCGTCTCTCTCAGGACCAGCCTACAGTTGTGGTGGAGGACTTGCGTCTTTGCACAGTCAAGCCCAGTGCAGAAAATGAGAGACGATTCTGCTTTGAAGTGGTCTCCCCGTCAAAGTGAGTGTGTGTGGGCGAACATGTTTGAGCATTCATGCATACGTGTATTTAAGCGATGCTGGTGAATTTTCATCAGTTTTAAGTGCGTGGATTAGAGCGTGAGGGGTCGGGGGTGGTTGTGAGAATTTGTCATGTTCTCATGTACTGAGAAATGAGATGAACACAATGTGTGCATGTGTGTTTGTGTAGGAGCTGTTTGTTGCAGGCAGACTCGGAAAGACAGCAGCAGGAGTGGATTAGCGCCGTCCAAAACAGCATTGCCTCAGCCTTTCAGGAGCACAGAGAAGACCCACACAGCCCAGTGAGAATACACACACACACACACACACACACACACACACACACACACACACACACATTATCTTTTCTTACTATATCTGCATTTTTCAGTGGGAGTTTAATCCGAGGAAACATAAAGGAAGTTGGTGCCTCTCCTCATTCCTGTGTGTGTGTGTGTGTGTGTGTGTGTGTGTGTGTGTGTGTGTGTGATCAGAGACAACGCTGCAGCTCGGTGTCGGTGAGCAGTTTGGGAGGAGGAGGAGGTGGAGGAGGAGGAGGAGGAGGAGGAGGAGTGGATCAGGAAAAAGAGGGCTGCAAGGCGCTGGAGGAGGTTCAGGCGATCCCGGGGAACAAACAGTGCTGTGACTGCGGGGAACCCGGTCCTGATTGGGCCTCCATCAACCTGGGCATCACGCTTTGTATCGTCTGCTCAGGAATACACAGGTACACGCACACCCACACACATACGCACTCACACTTGGCTTGAAACCATAGCTTTAATTGTTTCCTCCTCTAACAGGAGCCTGGGAGTCCATTTCTCCAAAGTACGCTCCCTCACTCTTGACTCTTGGGAGCCAGAGCTCATTAAGGTAATTTAACCTTTTAATTGCAGCAACTACACACCCTCAATATTGCCTTTTCTGTGTTAACAAGAAGTATAATGATTATGAAATGCATTATAATTTAACAATAATAATAATAGCTTTATTTGTATAAATAATATATTATGTTATCATTTAATTTAAATAAACTCTCCATATAGAGCACATGAAATAAATGATCTCTTTGCTTCCTTTAGTTAATGTGTGAATTAGGAAACACAGTAATCAACAGGATTTACGAAGCCCGGATCGACGAGATCACCATCAAAAAGCCCCACCCCTCCAGTCCCAGGTACAAACAATCAACACTAACCAACGTACACACATTAAAGGGGCATTACATGGACAAAGTACAACTCAGCAACTGCTGTGTAATGTCTCATGTGGCTCTGAAGGAGCTTTCTGTAATCACAAAAAATGACCCTGGTCATCAGGGGTATCTTGGCTTATTCTAGGGCATGGAGTTAGAAATGTGGACCTTTTTAAAAGGAAAAGATGCTATTGGTTGCATTGTGGGAATTATATGATCCCAGCATTTTTGGATCTTGACCCATACAATAGAGTAACACCCAGGGTATCTCTGCCTCTGCTGCTTCGAATTTAACTTCAATATTTATTTTCTTATATTTGTTGAAATTCCCTTTACATCCTGGCAGCAATCAATAAATCAAACGCCCTCACACAATTAATAAAATAAATATGGGATTTGTGGCTGTAGCAAGATTGTAATAAGCAGCACGGCCAATAATTTCATTTGGTCGGACCGATAGAAATGAGATAGGCTAAATTCTGCTGAAGGAAAGTTAATCCTGATGTGAAAGAAAAAGACAAAATTAAAAATCCAGAATTAAATGAAATGTGGATTTATAGATGCGTAGAATATCTTTGTGGGTTTTATTTATATAATCATGTATTAATGCATGTATTTATTTATTATTAAACTGATTTTGATTTGCAATTTACTTGTTTGGTCCTCCGTAAACCTGTCGAATGTCCAACCAAACACTCCAAAACTAGAAACACACTCTACATCTCCTCCTGCTGTTATATTGATGGCATTACATGAAGGTTTAATTTTGCCTGTGGACGTTATATTTGTACATTGGTTGAAGACTAACTTTGAGTCGATTGGCTCCAGCTGTCCTACCTTTGAAATGGCTCGTGTGTCTTCTAAAGTTTCTGAAGAAATTTTCCCTCTGCAAAGATCTATGTGGTTAGCAGATGATCATATCAGCGGCCTCTCTTTAGACTTATTTATTGACTTCCTCTTCTCTCCTCTGTGTTGTGTCACAGCAGACAGGAAGTGCCACAGGTACACACAACACAGATGGTTAACGTCGTGACTAATGCGTCCTCCGGAAACTTGCCGTGAGGCTGCATGCTTTCTGCAGCATGAGCTTTCAGTCTTGTCTTGTCAATGCAAAGGTTGCTGATTAACATAGATTTAATTGTTTTTAAGCGGTAGAAAGCTTACATTTGTGCTCTAATTAAATAGTAATGTAAGGATGCACTTAATACACGTCTTTTTAACTGAATTTATGACTCATTAAAAGACTGAGTGCCTCAGGGACATGTGTTATGCGTTGTTGTCTCACAGCTGCACAAGCAACTTGTGAGGTCCAACTGAGATCAAGCAAAGCCAGAAACATACTGACAAATGCATGTCGGCTTCTTTTGTTTTGCACATTGTCTCGTTTTATGAGAGAAGATTGCCGCTCGTGTTCTTTCTCTCTTTCCAATGTGTCTTTTTCTGTCCCTCAGAGGAGACAAGGAGTCGTGGATCCGATCAAAGTATGTTGAAAAGAAGTTCATCCAAAAGCTTCCTGAGACCGGCAGGAACCCCGTACTGAGGCGATCCAGCGGCAGGAGGAACCGAGCGACCACGCAGATCGGACCGCGACCGCCACTCAAACCCAAACCAAACAGAGCCACTCTGCCTCGGGTCACAGGTAAATACAGAGAGACAGGAATCAGGACTGACGTGTGGAAAAAGCAGTGACATTTGAGAGTTCTAATAACTGCAAGCTGGTTGCTTGCTTGTTGTCTAGTTCATCATTCACTTACTCCTGCTGGTGTCAGCACTGAAACACACAATCCTCAAAGTTGGTGATCCAGCACAAGTTGATAATCCTGAGAGCCTAGTCCGCTGTATATTATGTGCTGTTGCGGTCAGCAGGATAAATCAGTAATCGTGGCTCTCCTTCTCTTTCCCTCAGGGCTGAGCCCCAGTGACCTTGTCCAAAAGAACAATACGGGCTTTCACAAAGGTGAGATAAAACACACACACTCTGATGCACCCATCTGACCTGACAACAAAAACAAGCTTGTACAACATGTTTAACATGGACTGTTAAAATAGAGCATTTTGAAAAGTGTCATACTGCGTTAAACCTTTGAAACTGAGCCTCTACATGAGGGAGAAAAAGGGAACAGTAATATGTGCTTAAAAGAAAAAGAAAAGTTAACCCTCTGCTCCTGTCAGATGTGGAAGAGGAAGAAGAGGATCTGAGTGGACTTCACCCTGGGGCGCTGCTGTACCGCTCGGCAGCCCTGCAGAACTTCCCTGTCATGGCCGACGCTTTGGCCCACGGGGCTGACGTCAACTGGGTCAACGTGGCCGAGGAGTCCAGCACGCCGCTGATACAGGCTGTCACAGCAGTAAGCAGAGCATTAAATCCGCTATTAAGTTTAAAAATGGTGGTCCTCATGGTTCGATGGTACCCAGACAATGAATCACAGTGATTTTTTTTTAATGACCTCCTGACCTCTCCTTTAGCACCACAACAGGCCATCATCCACAAGCAAAACGAAAGATCTGACAGCAAATGTACTAAACTCATTAAGAGGCTGAATTGTTTGACTCCCTATGATGAGCTGGAGCATCACCCTCGGGTCATAAAGTTATCTCAATGTTGTACTCAAAATATATAATAAACGCCATAAAATGTGCTTATCACATTAAACCCTCAGGATAAACTTAAAATGTTTAGCCCCTGTGAATGGTAAAGCAAAATACACCGAACTTTGCAGCCTTGAGGGGCCACTAGTGAATTCATGTAGTGTTAACCTGTTTGGACAAGGTGATGTTAGAGAGACGTTAGTAAAAGTTTTATAAATGTCAGCTCATGTGTTTCTGTTTCCTTCCCAGAATGCCCTGGCGGCCTGCGAGTTCCTGCTGCAGAACGGTGCTAACGTCAACCAAGCAGACAGCAACGGGAGAGGACCGCTTCACCACGCCACCATCCTGGGTCACACTGGGTAGGACACACTGCTACACACACACGCACACACACACACACACACACGCACACACACTTGCACACACTTGCACACATACTCAAACATGCTGTCACACATATGTAACAGTCGCATTTCATAGAAAAATCAGCCCACACGCTGACAAAAAATGTAGTAATGAATTTATTCCATGTGCGAATGATGACACAGTGAAAAACTGATGTAACGATAAAATAATACATTACAAAAGACAGACAGTATTACAGGAATACAATTTATTGATGACTCAGAAAAATAATCATTTACTTTATATACACACACTCAAAGAAAATGTGCTTAAGCCTTCAGGCACAGTGCCCAGAACCATTAACAAAGCTAAAGAGATTCACCGTTTGCCCCAGTTGACAGTCCTGTGTTGTGTGTAGTGGGAAATCTCAGTACAAAGGAAGTGATGAATTGAAACAGAATACAAAAGAGTCTCTTAAAGAGCAAGTTGACATGATTTATAGGTATTGAAGTTTAAAGTAGTGCAAAGTTGCCCGCTGTAGCTTCAGAACAACATGTCAACTAAGTCATCTTTGACAAATGAATGTGGTTGTTTATTGTGTGTTATATCTGAGAGGGGGAAATGCAGATAACATGGAGCCCATTTATTTTTAGTCCTACCTGAACCGCTTATCTGAACGTCTGGGCAGAATCCGGCTCTAATCTCTTCTGGCCGGGGTCAAACAGTTTGCAGCATAATTTCATTTTAGTTTCAAATTGAAAAGTGATTTGACAAATTTATCAAAGATCTTGTGTCTGGACTGAGTTCATGAAGGTTTCTTGTTCAGAGTCCCACAGGGACTCAATTCAGGAGCAAAACTAGGAACCCTATGTGCCCACTGCGGAAATCTTTAGATCCTAAATCCTCCACTTTATACCCAGATGAAAGTTCCTGTGGTGGAAACTGGCTACAGAAAGCAGGGGTTACTTGGCTCTCAGGCATTCAGGTTTTGCTTTTAAGACTTGGAAGTCAGCTGTCAATGCGATTCACAAACACCCTCTCACACTCTTTATGTGTCTCTTTGCTTTCCCAGGTTGGTTTGTCTCTTCTTGAAGCGAGGTGCAGACTACAACGCCAGAGACAAGAACCAGAAAGACCCCATTACTATCGCTGTGGACAACGCCAACGCTGACATCGTCACTTTGTGAGTGTTCAAGATGAGGACAAACCTCTTATGTGGCGATGTAAACCACTTAACCACAGCAGCGTTTCTAACCGATCATCTCCATTTCAGGCTGCGGATCGCCAAGATGAATAAGGAGATGCGGGAGATGGACGGAGCCTTCGGACAATCAGGTCACTCGGGGGGGCAGGGATCTGGGGGTTCATTGGGCGGGACTGGAGGTGGGTTAGCCCACACCAGGAAGAGCCTGCAGGCGATAAAGAACCATATTAGTGGCTGGGCTCTTGGGGGGCAGAATGATTAGTGCGGGTAAAAAGCCGGGGACAAGAGAGAGGCGGTGAGACTGGAAGGAACTTGTTTTTTCGTCATAAGCTAGAAGGCAAAAGATAATTCAATTCAGACATGTTTTTGTCAAGTTGTCAAGCATCAGAAATCACTAGTTTTGCAGTGTCATGTGATGTTTATCTGCAGATCCTTCCACACAGCAAACATGCATCATCATTTCTAAGATTAAAAAAAAGTTGCCTTTATTGAGAAACCATAAAATCCAATTCTTGTAAACCGAGAAAGAGCCAGAACACATGGTACGACAGCACAAAGGCAGAGTCTCAAGTCGTCATTGCACTTTGAATTACAAACACACATCATGCTGCACTTTGAAACCCACTAAATCCTCCAACGCCTGAAAGTGCTACATGTGGGTCTTTCCAATGTTTCACTGTTGTAAACTGAAGTTTAAGAAAATGTGCATATATATATATATATATATGCCTATTCTTTCTGATATTGTATATTTGAGATATATTTATACACAGTATGCACAGCATTCTGGCTTTATCAGTTTTTATTGTGTATTGGACTCTTTTTCAGTCCAGTTATATTAAGCTACATTCAATGTTTGGTTCTCTGGCACTATTCTGTGAATAGTGACGCAGTTTATATATTACGTGTTTGTATTTATGAGAATTTTTTTTTTTGAAAGAGCTCCGTGCTGTAGCTCTTCAGCTTAAGGTCAGCAGCGGGGTTTTGTTTGCGTTTTGTCATTCGGCTCCTTTTCAAGCTGCAGAGTCCATTCTTTCATGATTGTCCTTCAGTCGACATCACAACTGTTGTTAAGTGTCTTGTGTACGCTGTTCAGAATTGTTGTTTCACTCATGAAGGAATGGAAGATGTGATTGCTTTTGTCTGCTTGAAAAACAACTGCTGGTCAGTATTTGATATGCTGTGCTTTGTTACTGTGTGTCTCTGTCGTGTGCACTCATGTGCCTTTGCCTTCTGCCCGCTGAGATGTCCAGCTGGTCTCAACTGCTTGTGCAGTGTGCCCCCTACTGCAAACTATGAGGTAAAGTGCATGTGCATGCCCTGATGTGTGTTTATTTGTTTAGTTGCATGCTTCTTGCTTTAGGGCTACACCTCTAAATGCGTTCAGGAAATAGTTGGTGGAGTCACAGCTATTAAGACTGAATACCTCCTCTCCCAAATGATGTAGCTTTTTGATGTTTTGGTTAAAACGCAGCTGTGTCTCATTAAAATAGAGGAGGTGCTCTGAAAGAAAGCCAAGATTTAAAATCCAGAAAAGATGGCATTCGTTTGAAAATGGATTCTTAAGCTTGTAAGAGTTGTAGTACAACTTTTAGGCTCATGTCTTCTTCTTCTCCGATCTTTTCCAGGTGATGAAACCTACCACGACATCTTCAGAGACTTTTCCCACATGGCCTCAAACAACCCAGAGAAGCTCAAACGGCGCAGTGCAGATGCCAAATCTTAACCAGCCCTCTTCACCCCTTGCTGTAAAATGCCACATGTCCCACTTCAGCTGACATATTTTCAAACACACACGCACACATAGAAAACATGCTTGGATCCAACTCACAGGCATGCAGACACACATACATTCATTTCCCCTGGCTACCTGCCACATGTTCAGTTCAGTCATAGCTCAGCTGGTGTTGACTTCAGAGGGGATGAACGCTCCAAACAGTGAATTCTTTGTGTGAACACATCAGACCAGAACAATTGTGTCCAAGTGGGAACACTGGATCAGCTTTATGAGACCAGCATGAGGTGTCTTTATGTGTAGCAGGGGGTAACACCATCACTCTGCCAAGATTTCCTAATTAAATCCTGTTAATCTTTCTTTTAAGCTTGAAGGGCTGATTTTATGTTCTTCTGCCATTTCCACTGAATTGTTACATGAAAAGGAGTGAAAATGTTTATTGTAAGTGAACACAGCTGATGAAGATTTTTACATTTGGGACATTTGTTTTGACACTGTACATGTGTGTTTTGTTAAACTGTGTGAGGTACGTGAGATTTATATGATGATCAAATAAACCGCAATGAGTGTGTTAAAGTTTTAAACAATAAGTACAAGTCCAGGTTCATCTTTTTAATGATAGCATGTGTTTTGTTGTCAAGGCTACAAATCCCCAGCAGAGGGCGCCATCATCTTGTGATGTTCGCAAAAAGTTTCTGGTCATCGGTGATATCAGCACGGATAACGGTGCCTAATCTGTTACAGGCAGACACACAAAAAAACCCCAAAAGTAAATAATATAAAATGCTTTTTAATCAAGGAGGAGTATATCAAAATATCAATAGTGTCAGGTCGCAGCCTGGATGTTTGCATATTGGGTTTAAGACTAGGGTGTTAAAGCTTTGAATCACAGACGGCAAGGAAAATCTAGTTAAGAAAAACTTTTTCAACAATTTTGCGAGCTCTGCTATTCAGTAGCTGCCAGTAACCACCACAGTGATCGTGTTGACTCCGTCCTACAAACCTGGTGTTCAATCAGCCAAACAACTGATTTACAGATTTGTTTATGGTTTACAAAAGTACAAAGTGCTCATGCGAGCTAATGCTTGTATGAACAGGAAAGGCAAGTAAGAAATAACAGTATTCCTGTCCAGCAACATAGTGATCTGATGGAAAGTGACCGTCCTGAGGCTGAAGGAGAGGTGCAGAAAGCAGTGCTGGTGTCTGCCGCTACATTAGTGTTGATGATGAATCAGTGTAAACAGCTAGCAGCACAGAGGGATGCTGCTAATCATTAAGACATTTAGTTTTTAGTTTGGAATATCTGCCAATAAAGCACTGCTGAGGTACATATGACAAGTTCTGCTTCATTACCTGAGTGAGGCTCTTATCTTGTAAAGGGGCCCTAAAAAAATCTAGGTATTGTTAAGTTGGTATTGTCCTTACATGGTGTACAAAATAAATATTCTATTTCATTTTAATTACCATACAGTACTGGACATACCACAGCAGGCAGTTTTGCTTGTTTGCTAGGTCTCTGTGTAAAAAACAAAAGTTGTCATCTGTAGCTGTAGTACCTACCTTTTTGGAGATGATGGTGCAAATAGCACACAATGCACTAACAGCAGCAGATATGGGGCCAATAGTAAAATAAAAGTCAAGGATTAAACAAGTATGTGCAAAATTTATATGCTGGTGATTCTTACATCTCCACAATCAGATTCACACTTAAAATTCACATAAACAACCAAGACAATATAAGACTTTCCCACAGAAACTTGATGACAATAATAACAATAAAAACAAAAAAAAATCTTTTCCTTCACATTTCCTATATTGTGCATGTAAAGCAACCATACATCTGAGTTTCCTTTTAGGCAGAAGGAACTGGCCTAGATATTAAACTGAGGTTACGATGGCCGAGTTGTCACAGTAAGCTTATATCTTCACTTTGGGTCTGAGTCTCTGAGGTATATATAGCACACACATGACGAGAATTAACAAGGCTGTCGGACCCTTCATTTCCACAGTCTTGCGGAATATTGAGCCTGGTTATTTCACCAGATCAGATCATTCAGCTCCTCTATGGTTCTTGTCAGAAGGTAAACTATTAATTTGTTCCAACTCTGAATGCAAACCCTTATTTTTGTCATCAAGAGAGCATCTTTGAGGAGACGGTGGGTCTGTGCAGGAGAAGAAGTGAGGCAGAGTGGCCATGGTCAAAGTACAGAGAATGACGAAACTGCCTGCCACCATGAAGGAAGCCGTGTAGTTTCCTGTGACGTCCTTTAGAAACCCTTGGGACATGGAAGACAGGAGAAAAGAGAAGAATATTCATACTAAAACACAGAAGACATGAACAAAAGAGCAATAAGATGTAGCATGAGATGTGTAAGTAATCCCCAAATTGAGAGTGAGATAATCAAAGAACAAGTGTGCAAACAATACTGACAAGAAACTGTGATGTTCGTTATGCTAAGGGAGAAACACATGTTGCAATGTACAGTATAGGCTACTAAAGGCCTGATTACATAATGGTGGTTTTACTCTGAAGTGATGATGTTGCAGAATCATGCGTTTATGCAATTAAAACATCCAAACAGAGAAGCTTCTAAGGTTTTATCACCGTGGCTGCTGATTGATACGACTAAGCTAGGAGTTTTTAAAGGGTCAGTTTAACTAAATTAAAAAGAAGAAGAAAAAGAACCTCTAGTGAGAAATATGTTTCTGGGTTGTTGACATGACCGAGAGAGAAAAATGTGCAGAGGAACTGAAAATAACTTTTTCACAGGCCACATGTTCAAACACAGGTGTAATTAACACTATTAACTGTTCTGGAGCAGAGCCATCCTTAATGTTATCAGTGTCGACATGTCTCCTGTGGCAAAGTCTGTGAATATTTGATTTATTTGGTAACTTAAAAGAAACAGGAGTGCTCTGATGCTAGCGAGGTTAGCGAGATTTATGATCTTTATGATCTATGTCACGAAAATGACATGTAAAGCACAAGATCGACTTTTCATGAGGTAGAAAAAGAAAAACTGCTGATGGTTAAGCAAACACATCAGTCATTTGCAAAACTGTTAAAGAACTGCTAGTCTTTATAAACCACAGACTCTCTGTCCAACATCTAATGTGAGACTGTATTACATTTACATTACAAATTACAAATAAATCTTTTGTAATTTGGGATTTCAGACCCTGTAAGGAATTCTGCTTTAACTATGTTGGCTATAATTTTTAGCTGTGTGGTAAGGTTGGCTGACCCGATTACTCAAACTAATGTTTGACTACGTTTAGCTTCAGTGTGTCAACTCGTTTGTTTATGGACTTATTTAGGTCACAGATAACAGGGAACAAAGTGCAAGAACTATATTCGGAGAAGAAACTGCAAACTTTGTACTATTTTCTGTGCACTGTTTTATAAATCCCGTCTTAACTTGTTGTACTGGATGCACAACCTCATTAACCCCTGTCAAACACTTCGATCCCTCTAGCAAAATTCCAGTCTGCTCGTACCTGACAGAGGAGTCCCAAGCAGTCCCGCGCCGCTCTCAATGAGCTGCAGCAGCCCGAGGGCCCCCATCACTCGCTCCACACCCACAATCATGGGCACCACCGCAAAGACCAGAGAGGTCAGCGCCCCGGAGCAGAAGCCATAAAGGAGGCTGATCACAATCAATGCAGAGTAGGAGCCGGACAAGGAACTCACAGGCAGCAGCATGATGAACGCCCCTGCCAGTGTTATCCACACGCTCAGTAAATGAATCGTCCGAAAGTGACCCAGGTCTGAGAACCAGCCTGACGCTACGCGGCCAAAAATGTCTGATACACCGGCGGCTGACATGACAAAAGCAGCTTGGTACTCCGAGAAGCCAGCTTGGCGGCTGTGGGCCACCAGGTGGAAATATGGCACGAAGTAGCCGACGTTAAGAAGAGTGATGGCCACGGTGTAGGTCATGTAAGGCCGTTCGAAGAGCAGTGACAGTTCCAGGTGGGAAGAGATGCGGTGCAGCAGTCCAGCACGTGATGACCTGCTCTCTGAATCCACCTGAGCGGAGGAGAAGAAGGAGATCCTGAGCTTCAGCTGAAGTTAACATACATTACCTTCTATATAGTATGTTAATGTAAAGTCATATTTTTTTACCAAACACGAGAATAATATCATGTCTGAAAGTAGAAAGACAGTCAGAGCATGAATAACTTAATGACAGGCGGTTTTATGTGAGGTATTTGAATCTAGCAGGCCTTTTTTAAAAAGGGATATGATTCTTTATGGACCTTTTTTTAAAGTTTCAGAGGAACTATTTCTTGGTTTCACACACCACATGGCTATAGTAATGTGACTGTGGGATTTTTAGGTTTTGGTTTGTGTCAGCAATGAGCAGCACTTGGTTAGTTAAATTCTCTGTGGGAAATGGTGCAGCTTCCCTTCATACAGAACAACATATTATTTCAGGAATGATACTGTGGTCATCAAATTCTTGCTAAAACATTTTTTAGTGTGAAAGATGTATTATCATCAGCTCGTCTCAGCTCGTCCCACCTTTGCTGGTGCTTTAGAGCGTCGCCGTGGACAGATGAGAGCCCCGCAGGGCACAATGTTGAGGCTGAGGCCCCCCAGAATCAGAAGGGCCCCTCGCCACGTGTACATCTCCACCAGCAGCTGGAAGAGCGGGTTGAAAGCAAAGGAGGAGAGGCCGATGCTGGAGAACGCCAGTCCCAATGCCAGGGTGCGCCGGCGAGTGAAGTTAGCCAAGACTGTAGCTACCATGGGAGTGAATACCAGCCCCCAGCCCAAACCTGGAGGAGAGGGGAGGGAAGCTGTGAGAGGCCCCTTTATTCACCTGCAATAAACTACGGTAACAGTAATATACGTAGGGGAGACCGGGGTGATTTGAGCCTGTGGGGAAGTTGAGCCACCCCTTGTTTCTCGGCAGCCACAGACAAAATTGGTCACGTGAATACACATTTTTGAAGAGTCCTCCATTTTACTCACCCTGTGGTGGAGGGAGGTCCATAGAATAAGTGATGAGCATTTAAGATCAGAAAACTTTTTTTTGCCGTTCAAAGTGATTTTCTTACGTTCTAGGAGTCCTGATTCTTGTGTCTGAACAATTGCAGACATATGAGAAAATCTTACTCATGTGTTAGTGCTTTAGGAAGTTACAGTATGAGGCTATACTGTCAGCATGACGTTACCCTTAAACTGCGGGATGACTGAATTTTATTAAAATGGCAGGATGGGGTAATTTGAGCCAAAAGACCCGGGGGAAGTTGAGCCAGATATTTTGCTATAATTTTACATTGCATTCTTACGCATCACCGAAATGATGTGACATTGTGCATTTTAGACCAGAAACCATCATGTCATGCTTCTATAAATGGAAGACAGTTTGGACAGATCAGTGGTAGAGGTACAAAACTGGGAAGTTGATATATCAGGTGGCACGGGACGTGACGATAAACAGGATGACTTTAAAGCGATACATCAATATGAAACAACTAGGAGACAAAGCTGCAATGTTTCACTATCAAAGTGCAATTAAATGTTGGGATCTGGCGTTTGAGTTTGCACGATGAAATGACACTGATGTCCCGACCCCCATGTGGCTCAACTCATCCCCTCATATGGGGCAAGTTGAGCCACTTTTTATTGGAAAGCCATATTTTGAAAACAGATTACTTTACATCTAAATTGATTATTCCCAGGGATGCACCACATCCTAAAATATATCGACATGTTTTAGTTGGAGACATTACTGTCGTGTCCTCACTTTAAAGACACATCAAGTAAAAACTGGCTCAACTTACCCCGCTCTCCCCTAAACAAAGATGCCCTGCTTTGCAAAGCATCTAAAAGTAGAGAGGTGATGTGTTCTACCTGTTACCTGAAATAACTCCCATAGTGAGGTAGAGGTGAACAAGACAGGTAGCCTGAGAGGCAAGTATGAGGCCGAGTCCAGCGAGACAGCCTCCTGTCATCACCACCAACCGGGCATCGTATGCATTACATAGTGCTGCACCTAGCGGACCTGCAAAACAAACAAACACACACACACACACACACACACACACACACACACACACACACACACAAAGACACTGCAGTCAACCTGCCAACTACAGTGTGCTGTGAAAACACCTTTGTTTTTTTATCTTATGCTTTATTCTTTTTACTCAAACCAGAAAGGAACATGCTATCACCACAAAATCTCCATTTTAAACCCATAATGTACATGTACGTACAATTTTGTTTCCCCAGAAGTATCATTCAGGTTGCTAAACACATCTTATTCTACACATATAGATTATGTGTCATATAGATTCTGCATCAGCGTATTCCAGCACCTCATTGAAGCTATATAATGCTTTTTACTGGCTGCACAATTTCATCAAATTTAATTTTCTAGATGTCAACACCTTTCCCCCAAACTAAACTAACTAAAGTTTTAAATAATGTTCTGTGGACTTCAACAATGTTTGTCTGCACAGCATGAGTTTGTAATGAGTGACCCCGCCGCTGCTAGTTAAAGGGTTAATGAGTTGCAGCCCCCCTTTTTCAAAAACAACCTATAAAATGGCTCATAAATTAAAAGTCCTTGCATAAAATGTCTGTTTCTCTTTGGTAAAGATTTAATAAGAGGAGTAATACATGATTGTGTCTGTTTTATGTCAACAGATTAATCAATGATAAAAATTAGTTGAAGCCATAATAACAAACAGCCCCGTCCGCCTTTAACACAGTGACTCACTGAAGAACTGCTGTGCTGCCAGGCCTGTGGACGAGATCCAGGAGATGGCGTGAGCGCTCTCATCAAAGTACCGGACAAACTCTACAAAGAAGATCCCGAAGCTACGCATCAGGCCGAAGACGAGGCTCGTGCTGACGAACAGGGCTCCGACCAGCACCCAGCCCCAGCCTCCATCCGGACCCTCGGCTTCATCACTCTGGCTTTCTGCTTTGGCCTTGAGGCCGGTCATGTCTAACAGAGATTTATCTGCGAAAATACAATGAATGCAGGTCAGCGTGAAAGCAGAGTGAGGAGGGCAGATTAGAAGAGAAAGGAATTGATAGCACTTTCTTTTAGCGACAGTGCACAGCAGGTCTCAGAGACCGTCTGTGGGTGTTAATAGCTGTAATGATTAACTTCCCACTGGCCAATAGATTACCTGGATGTGCCAGGTAAGTTTGACTAGGCAGCTTAACAAGTTGGCCATCGATTGAGAACAAGATGTAGGTGAGAGGTGAACTCTGACAATGGCTGCCGACAAGTGTTCATAGATCAGCTATGAATAAATAAATGCATGTTCAATAGCAGAAGACAACAACGCCTTTTCTTTTTCTGCTACAGTGGATAGACACAGTCTGCAGAGGTGACAGAAAATAAAAAAGGTTTTTTTTAGTGATGAGTGAAACTTTGAGGAAAACACATTTTTATCTCTTCACCACAGCAGCACTATGATCACGATCACATTAGTACTATTTTTAAGGGGATAAGTACGAAGTAAGTAAGCTGATCATATGATGCATCTTCTTTCACCACACAAAGAAATGTTTGCTGCAGCAGGAACCACAAACAGCTGAAAGTAGGCTACTGAATTTCCTCTTCTGACAAAGTCTTCAGCTTCCGTGCCAACATGCTGCCATTATGGACTTTGTGTGATCTGCTATTACCAGAATATCTGGAAGAGTTTCCCTCTTAGGATTTCCTAACAACTGTGCCTCCTCTTTGATGTGAGTGATCCTCCTGCTTTCTACATACACATACTTTGTTTTATTTGTCCTGCAGCTGCTCTCTGTTAAGCTTTACTGCAAAATATATATATAAAATAAAAAATATAGCCTACTATTATTTGTGTGGCCAGTTCTTATGTCATATTACTATACTGTAGTATATAAAAGCAGACAATAATTCTGAATAATTGTGCTGCTGGTTGAGCAGTATTTTGCTCAATTTGTGAGTTGAGCTGAAAATAAGGCAAAAAGCAACAAGCAGTACAGCACTGATCCGTTCATAACCTCGTGCCACTCACTTCACTGCTGCAGGAATTACAGGAATTTGCTCACAGCTCTGTCTCAAACACACAAGCACTGAAAGAAAAATGAAAACTTGCAGAAACAAACAATGGCTCAAAAACCTGATTTCATATTGGCGCGAAGACATTATGTGTGTCTCTGTTCTGCGTTTCCATATAGGACGGACATTAAAAACCATCAGCTTGCGTTTCAGTCCATAGCCTATGTATTAGATAAATGATCGTTTGCAATAAAGCCAAATCATTAACATGTATTGATTGTATGGTCCTACCTTATGGGCATCAGGGTCTAACGTTTTACACACGCACCCGTAGACACGTGCTGGTCCTCAGCTTCACTCCTTCACTCATTATTACATACACACAGCAATGAACTGGTAGGTAAGAACGACATGAACGCGCACTTCATCAGTGCACGCGGGCTCTCCAATCATAAATCCAGGCTTCACATGCGCGTGCGCACTGCTTGTCATGTTCTTGATGTTATAGTGAACATTTCTGCGGGGTTTGTTTTGTTTTTCCAGCTGTTGCTTGCTAGGTCTTTGCTGTAGCGGTAGTAGTGAGGTTATGATAATGTTTATTGTAAAAATGAACCGTTTCATAACCCGTGACTGACTGAAATCGTTCAGCCTGAGAGACTCGCGTTGGAACAACAATGTCGCGGTTCACAGCACGAAAAGCTTCAGTTCGACTCGACACCACTCACCCTCGCGCTGTCAGCTTTCCCCGGAGCAGCACATGGTCCACAGTGTCCAGGTTCACTGTGGTAAACAGCAGACTGACAGCGAGACACGCCACCGGCTGGATCCAGTTCTCCACACTTCGAGTCCGTGAGGGCTTCTGGGCTGTCCCACTGTCAAATAGTCAAGCGCAGACTTTGCCGGAGGGAATAACCCGCAGTCCACAACGCTGTGACTCTTTAAAAATGTAATACGTACGTAACATGACTTGGCGTCAAGGTAACAATATGTCGCAAAGTGCTGTCCCTAAAACCATTTCGGGCCCTTGCAGCTCTTTTGTTATTTATCATCTTTATTTGAAAAAGAGAGCTGCAATTTACAAGTATAACACAAGTATAAAGATATACATAACAGTATACAAATATATATAAAACTCAAATAAAATTATATAAAGTTTTGCCAGGGGTAGAGGACCATATCTTTTACAATTTTAACTGCCTTTTTGTTGTTGGAACCAGAAATCAAATTGACATAATGCACAACCTCATGGAGCAAAAAAGTTAGGTTTTTTACTGCTGAATTACATTTATGAATGTGTAATTCTGCCATCAGAATTAATACATTTATTGTGAAGTACTTACACTTCTTTACTTTGACTTCCATAAAAGCAAAATACCACATTCTTGCAAATTAAAGCAAAATCTTTATAAATATGGTCAATGATGAATCTGCTGAAGTTTGGCCAAAATGTTCTGGTGTGTAAGCAATACCAAAAGAGTTACAAAACAGTTTCTTGGTGGTCTTCACAGAGAGAACAGTTTGTATTGATGTTATTTTAAATTTATGTAATGATTAGCAGGGTAATATCTATGAATTATTCTGAACGACACTTCCTTCACCTTGTTTACTATCAGGTATCTGTGAGGAACATTTTTCCAGCCAATGTCGTTTACAGACGGTTCCAATAAAACATAACATGTGGAATAAATACAATTTCTTTCTGAAACAAGGCACAAACGCTCTTATTATTTTGAGGAAGTTGAGAAAAAAAGATTTTTACCAACTAGTGATTCAGCTACACAGGGAAGGGAGACAGAAGTAGGTGGAGGTCTCTAAAAGGCATTATTGTGCCCGAAGGAATGGCGTCAAATACAACTACAAATTATTTTGGCGTAACTGGTAAATTATATGTTAATAAAAACTCTCTACCCTATACGCAGGATAAGTGGTTGACGATGGATGGATGGATGGATGGAAAAACTCCATCTCCTTTAAATAGCTGGTTCACTAGCAGAATCTGATTCTGTACCAATTATTAAAATAATTGATTTGTTTTTATATAAAATATCTCTATTATTCCAAATTAGATACCTGTGAGGTGAGAATTGTGTTTATAAATGAGAGACCATGCAGGACCTGCTTGGATGTGCATGTGGATAGTTTTACAGGGAATCTGTCCACATTGTAATTACAGTTCAAAATAAAGTTCAGACCGACAAAGAGAGAGAAAATATTGTGGGGAATAAAATTCCAAATTGAGACAAGGTTTTTAAGAAAATGCTTAGCCCAATTAATTAGTAGTATTGTTTAGTGTAATGAAGTCCAAAAGGGTTGAGCCCACCAGATTCATAATTATTCATAACCACACTTTTTTTATATATAATGTGCACGATTTTTCCAGATGAGCTGCGTATATAAGCCGATATCCCGTCACACTCGGTAAGTGAAGAAAGAAAAATTTAAAGGACATCTTGCTTTCTGATCTTTAGAGATAAGAAGTGGTTAGAATCAGAATCAGAAATACTTTATTGATCCAGAGAGGAAATTCTTTAATTCTTTAATTACATGAATGGTGACAGATATCTAAAATTGTGGTATCGTCAGAGTTAGTTGCACTGACAGAAGCATGTAAATAGGCAAAAGACAAAACTGTAAACATTTTTACAGACAGCCGTTATTCTTGGGGTGTTACTCATGATTTTGGGAGATTGTGGGCAAACAGACAGTTTTTAACATCTACAGGCAAACCTATCGCTCGTCACAAACTGGTTGCTGAATTTCTTTATGCTGTACTGTTGCCTGAAATGATTGCTGGGTGTAAATGTGACGCCCACACAATCTTGATCCTATCTCACAGGGGAATGCCAGAGCTGACCTGCAGCAAAGTAGACATTAATATCTCAATATACTGTTTTAACTGACCCACCACGGACTACACAGCTGTTTTGCAGCAATTACAGGCGAGAGGGAGTCCAGAGGAGAGAGCTGTTTGGAAAAAAGCAGGCTGCACTCTTTATGACAAAGCGTGGTATCTGGTATGGCCAAGATGAGAAGCCACCTCCAGATGAACCATTTGATCACTTGCAAATGGATTTCATTGAACTAACACCATTTGGAGGACTAAAATTTTGTCTTGTCATGGTAGATGTGTTTTCTAAATGGGTAGAGGCATTTCTAACATCTAAACAGGACACAGCAGCAGTTGCAAAAGCTTTGATAAGCCAGATCATTCCTCACTGGGGAATCCCAGCTAAGATCTCCAGTGATAACTACACACCTTTCATTAGCGCAGCATTGAAAAGTGTAGGGGAGTATATGGGGATTGATCTGAAGCAACATTGTGCTTATCATCCACCTAGCGGAGGTGCAGTGGAAAGAGAGAATGGCACATTGAAAAACAAACTTGTTAAATGTTTTGAAGTAACAGGTTTAACATGGACAAAGGCTTTGCCACTCCTTTTAATGCACATGAGAAGCAGGGTGAGGGGCAGAGGGGGTCTCACTTCTTTTGAAATCCTATTTGGCACTGAACACTGGAATTCGGCCAGTGAAAAGACACCTCCGTGACACTATGTGAGGATGAAATGTTGAGATATTGTGCGAACTTGTCCTCTGTACTTTCTGAAATCCACATACAGGTCAAACAGGCCATCCCAAAGGCCACAGAGGAAAAACCTGCCTGATTTGGAGCTGGGGGACTGGATCGTGGTGAAGGATTTCAGAAGAAAGAATTGGCGATCTCGCAGGTGGAATGGCTCGCATCAGATACTGCTCGCAGCAGAAACAGCAGTAAAGATGGCAGAAAGAGCAACTGGGATTCATGCCGCCCACTGCACACGAGTGCTGAAGCAACCAAAAGGCCTCAAACAAGGTGAAGATCAAGATCAGTGAGTGGGCTGAGCTTTCCCCTGTCTTGTGTTCCTAGGGAGCGAGGGGAGTGGAGGTCTCTGAGACCACCTAGAACCACTAATCTAAGGGGGCACACTGATTACGTGGGTAGGCAAGGTGACACAACTGATTAGATATGACACCAACAACCAAACAGATGGTGCTGGAGGGGCAACAGACTGAGAGAACAAGGAGGCATGGTTCTGCTCGCGCTCACCATTGTCCTGTCATCATTGCCAAACTTGGAGACAGTAGACTAGGCCTGACTGAAGAAAAGAAGAAGGCCAAAGAGGAGGAGACGCACAACCTCCCTGGATGTAAGACAATGCATGGTATGCAACCATGAGGATAGATGAACTGACTATTGAATTGAAAAAACTGACAGTCCTAGTGGAAGTGGGTTTTTCCACCTTATTCATATATGTTGGAGTTAATTTTGATATTAAAGGGTCATATTCTTCACATTTGAATTATTATAACCCACTTTGATTCTTACCTGTTGAGTACCTATTGTCTATTCCTTGTAGTCTTATTGTCTTGTCCATTTTCCATTAAAAAACTTTTCCAGGTTATAGGGCTCTATCTGACTCACATGTTTAAATGATCAAAAATAAGGCTTGAGTCGTTCGTTTCCTCTTTTCTCATTCATTTAAAACAAAATTAACAACAAAAATACTGTCAAACTAAACATGAGGTCAATGACTGTGTTGGTCCTCTCTCGTTAGTGTCTGCCTGTAGGTTTAGACAAAAGGACCTTTTCAGACACACCTCTTCCTCTTTCCACAGCTGACCAAATCCAAGTTAATCAGTAAGGTTAAACAGAACAGCTAAATTAATAAACAATTAATTAATCTAAATGACTATTCTCAAAATAAATCATCCAAATTATAAAATAATTAAACAAAAAATTGGCTCTAACATTCCAGCCCCTAATTCCTTTAATCTTAAATGTAGCAATTACAAACAACTCAAAGGCTATTTTAAATTCATATATCATTTTTCATACTAACAGAAATTACAATTTTTGTTCTATTCTTCAGACTCCAGGCGTAGACAAAGTTTGTTGATAGGTCACTGTAGAATATTGGTTTTGGTTTTAACCAAGACACTGCGAACCAGTCCTTTGCTTCCTGGCAAAGTCTGTAAAATCCGTCCTAAGACCCAGGAGTTTCTTGGAGCAGAGTCAACTACAATCATGACAAGGTCTCTGGTTCCTTTTGAGATTATTCCATTTGCTCCTTTTTTGCATGATTGGAAGATATTCTCTGACCCATCTCGTCCAAAAGAGGTCTGCCAGATATCGCACCTGTCTCCATCTTCTCCTGGAGTACAGGTCATCTTTTTGAACGGTCCAGGAGGCATGACAGGATTTGTTTTAAGAAGAAGCAGATGATTGGGTGTTAAAGGTTCCACATTGTTCAAGTCATTTGTTACAGATGTGATGGGGTCTATCATTCATGATTGCTTCCACTTCACATAAGGCTGTTTGCAAAGCCTCATCGTCCAGGATTTGTTCTCTTAGCACAGAACAGAGGATCTTTTTGTCTTTTTGAGTGACATGATAAGTCTCTCCCATACACCACCGTGATGAGCACCTGATGCTGGGCTGAAAATCCACTTTATCCCATTTTGTAGAAGGTTTCTTTGAATTTTGTCATGACTTAGTTGCTTCCATGATTGTTCAAGCTCCCTTTGTGCACCAATGAAGTTTGTACCTTGATCTGATCTGATCATTTTTACAGTACCTCCATGGCAAAGGAATGTGCGCATTGCGTTGATGCAGGAGTTAGTGTCCAAGCTGCTGGCTACTTCAAGATGAACTGCATGGCTCACTTCAGGATCAGCTAAAGGGAGATAACTGTGTGATGTTTCATCTGGATTTTGAGGCCATTGAGATTTCTGGTCCTTGTAACCATCTTTTTGACTTTGGGAGGGATTCAATGTTTAATCCTCGTGAAGCATCATCTGCAGGATTTTGTTGAGTCCACATACTTCCATTGATCCTCCTTTGACAAGTCATGTATTACTGCCAGTCTATTAGAAACAAAGGTGTGACATCTCTTGTTATGATTGTAGATTAAATACAGACTGACTGTCTGTCCAGTAAATAGACATTTCATGGTTTAGCTGCAGATCTGAGTGTAGCATTTGATCTACTCGTACAGCTAAAGTGACTGCTGTAAACTCAAGTCTGGGGATGGTCATTCTTTTTAGGGGACTTACTCTAGATTTTCCAGTGACTAAAGCAACATGGACTTCCCCGGTTGTTGATTAATCTAATGTAACTTTCTGTGCCGTAACCTTGCTCACTGGCATCACGGAAGTGATGCAACTGTGCTGTCTTTACCTGGCCAAAATCTTCAGGTTTCAAGTGCTTTAGCTGCTCAATCTCAGTCAGCCATTCCTCATATGGTTTTGAGTACACACAGGGAATTGTACTGTCCCATCCACACTTCCCAAGTGAAAAAGAAACATACTTAAGTAGCACTTTTTTTGGATGCACTTATCACATTTTAGTTGTAGTTTAGTTTTAGTTGTATACCCTTTTGTGCTATACTTGAGGAACAGTTTAAATACTTTTTAAACTTCACATAAATGTGTTCCCTGAACATTTTTAATAGCATTTCAGCTTATTAGTAATTTGTTACAAGTATACTCCAAGAGCCACTATTAATATCTTGGGAAGCCGCTTTATGAAACCATTCAGTGTGAGAATAATGCATTATTAACGCATTAAAAATACCTAAAAATCTGTAAAAAAAAATAAATAAAAAATTTTTTAAAATTTTTTTTACAACACACACATACAACTAAAAACTTTAATTTTGTGTAAATTACAAAAATAAATTCCTTTACATTAAAAGGTCCAGCAGCATGTATCACATCTTGACCAAAACACCTTCAAATAAAATAAAATCAGTAAAATGATGACATTTGATCAGTATTACTGAAAAGAACACTATACACATCCCATCATTAATGTTACACATGGGGGTCCCTCATACGGTTTGGACTCTGGGCACAGCTCAGATAACCTCATGGCAAGCCATCCCACTTCTGACATCATATGCGGCCAAAGGCGAGAGCAGTCACCCTACCCAGATTCAAACACAGCTCTACAGGGTACCAAACATGCGACTTTGACGCTAACGCCAAAGAGCCAGGCTCGTTGGTATGGTAGTCCAAGCGCTGAAACTGAAAAATGTCACAATCCTTATCCTTGGAGTGGAGGGTTGGTTATCTTTGAGTAGGACTCGTTGCATTTTCTGTGACTGCAGACAGTGTGGGATTTGGAAACTGCTTTATCACACAGCATCTGTGGAAGGGAAAAGGAAATGTTTTGTCTATATCAAAGCAATATTACCTCTAATTAACTAACAACCATTGTCAGATTTTTTATTTTGTTGCTGAAACACAATATGACATCATGTCTAACTGTTCTGATAATGCTAACCGTTTAGGTTCAGGTGAAATGGTTTTCCACAAGGGACCCCTCCCAGTTAATGCTCAGTTCTTCCATTAAAACATGATCAAAAACATTAAATAAACACAACTGTGCATTCAGCCAAGGAGCTGTACATGATAAAATGTTATTAAACAGGTACAACAAATAACACAAACATTCAGATTTGCTTAACAACTGTTCTTTCTACATGTTATTTCACATGAACACAGCAGTCAATTTGTTAAGTACAAAAGTAGCCAATTACTTAATGTATAACAATATTTTAAATAAAATTATTGTTTCACAAGAATATTTGTTTATTTAGTCTGACCCCGCTGACATGTAGTGAGAGCAAGAACAGCGATCGTGTGCAGGAGCCAGACATACCTACGAGCACATCGACCTTGTGAGGGTCCAGCTGTTCCTTTGAGGTTTTCGGGGCCTCTAAGCCCTCTGAGTGAGGCAACGATCCCAGGATGCTCCAAAAGAAAAGAAATGCAGTTGCAAATGAGATGTAATAAATATTCAGTTAGGCCAGTACTTCCACCTAGTTTAGTTCTTCATTTGCGTATCATTATAAACACTGCAATTCTATTCTTATAGCAAATCTTTATTATTATTATTTATTTAATTTTCTTGAGCTAAGGCAGGAAATTTCAACTCTGGGTTTAGCATTAAGTTGGTTAAAGTTGGCAAAGGGTAGGTTCAACTTTTAAAAAAATTAATACAGAATCTATGACCATACAAAGAGCAGTAGTCTATTTTACATAACATCACATGCTATTATATCATGTGGTCAGGCATTGCAGTACACAAAAACATTATTTCAAGCGCGTCTTAAAACAATTCTCACTCGACTGTCACAGGTGTCGAATTTTGCATGCCTGCCGACAATTGTATGAAAATGCATTAAAGTTCTGCTTTTAAACGCTATACTATTCTTTGTGGGGTTCATCGATAGTGATAAATGATCAGTATATATTTTATGAATGTTAAGAATCGTTAATATATTATTACACTTAGTAAAAGTACTATTTCTTGAGATTCAGCAAAAACACGTGGCGTTAACCGCGTTCAAACAGCAACGTGTCCTAAAAGGACCTTAAGAAGTGAATTGCATTATTTGGCAAAACAGATTTTGTAGGCTACCTGCCGAAATTTGCATCCACCTCTTCTCAGTATAACAGAGAGAGGTAGATGCAAATTCACGACAGGCATGCAGAATTCAGCACACCTGCACTGCAAAACGTCACTAGACCTTGTGGAAGCAAGGCCTGACCATTGTTATAAACTCACAGTAAAGCTCACGCAGTCTACCGGAGGTAGATTGTGTCTGACAGTGCTGTTTTTATTCTCCTATCTATCAAGTCGGCGAAAGTCAGCCAGTTATCTCGAATACACCTGTTGACTACCAGTTATATAGCGTGCTAACTTTGACAGCTGTTTCGCAAAGTTAACTTAGCTCTCCTTAGCTAGGCGCCTTACATGCTTGCTAATAACTGTTTTGAAGATGGGTCTCCGACATTGACAGCGTTGTGTTTGACAGTTTTATGCAGCGGTGTTAATGATACCAACCATTCAATTCACAGACAGGTCTGTTGTCCGTGTTTGCGAGAGAGCGAGACTGACCGAGAGAGAGGATGTGCGGAGCGAATATGCGCTGCGCTGCAATCAAGAACAATTTTAAAATGGGTCGCCAAATTTACTTGGGTGGCTGTTAATCTACCTGGGCGGCCCGCCCAAGTAAAGCCAATGTGTGGGAAACACTGTGCACAGTTTATTCAATAGAGGTTGAGCAGGGGGGTCGGGGGGTCGAGGAAGAGGCTCCCTTCCTGCTCCTGTGCTGAGGGAAGCACAAGGTGGCTGCTGGCGGACTGGGAACAGGGGAAAGACCAGGCTGCCGGCGGAACAGAGAGTTTTCTGGCTGACTGCTTGCTGAGGCTCAACGGAGGTTTTCTGAGGCAGAGAGAGACACAGGTTAGACCGATGCAAAACAATTCTTCGAAAGACAAAAAAAGAGATTTCAGGGGTGGCTGGGGCTGACACTACGTACGAGTGAATATTCAACAATCCGGCGGGGACTGGATATTTGAGTCTCCCTCTTAAGCCGTGGCTGATTACGGAACACGGAGCCTCGGGTGAGAGCAGAGCCAGCAGCAGACACGCCCCCAGCTCCCAGACTAGAGAGAGAGAGAGCCAAGCAGAGACAGACAAAAACACAACACGCTCACAACACACTCCAGACATACAACATCCACAACACTCACACCAAGCTCACAGCCGGGGCCTCGTGACATTATCAGCTAAACTTTAGAATGAATTTATACAAAAATGACAATTGTGGTGTCTTTACAGACTATATGGGCAGGAATAATGATGACAGTGACCAATAACTTCCTGTAAACATGGACATGTGAGTATTAAGGTAGACTTTAAAAATGTGGACCTTTAGCACACAGACAGCAACATATTAGTTGCATTGATTACTCTGTTAAAGACCTCACTGGTAATTTTAACAGTGCAAAAGCAGAATTGAGGGCTCATACAAACACATTCACAGGCCTGCCTTGTTAAAATCTCATGCATCAAATTCCAGCAACAGGTTACTGAGATTGTATATTATCGAAATTTTAGCAACGTTAAAAACTGCCTTACAGCAAAAAGCAGTGCATTACTGTAACGTTAATTGCGTTACTTTTGTAACACGTTACTCCCAACACTGTTTATAAGGCAGTCTAAAGTTGCTAACAACAATAATAATAATAAAGAAAGACAGTCTCACAGTCTGTCCTCTCCTGCTTGTCCTTGCCAGGCACGCCTCTTTAGCTCTTGTCAGTAAAGTAAAACAAAGGAAACCTGAGAAACAAAATTACTTCTGGCCAAAACAGCTTCCCCCTCAACAACAGTTAACACATTAACTTTCGTGAAACGGACTTTCACGCTGTGTGATTGGGTCGTCGATTTGAAAACCTTGATTCTGATTGGTCCAATTGAATGCACTGCGCACAAGTATTCGCCTGAGCTATTTATTAAAAAACTTTTAATTGCCATCACAGTAACCTTTCATGGATAAACTGATAGTCAATTTGGCAGGCCCTTCTATAGGTCAGTCCCAAAATAACACTGAACAACGATGACACTGAAGTGTCTTGCACCAGAAAAGTGGTTTAATATCCAACAAATTCACAAAAATTATATTTAATAAAATATATTTAAATTTAAGGACTAAAACAATAAAACATTTGACCTACAAACATAATGACATTTATTTAGGTCTTTCTGAGTCTGATATGCCATGAGCCCACAGAAAATGGTTCAGTTTAATACTGAGGCCTGGCAAGTCTACTAACCGCAAACAGAGCAAAGGGTATTACATTTACATTTACTCATTTGGCAGACGCATTTATCCAAAGCAACTTATTTGAGAAACAACATACAGGCATCAACACAGCATCAAATACAGCAAGAGATCATACTAGTAGGAGCAGTTATATATAATTTTTTTTTTAACAGACAAACTGGTACAGTTGTATGTTTACCATGAATACTAAAATAAGTGATGTCAAACAATTAATGTTTTCACACGCAACACAAACATCTTTTTTACACAATTTTATAATTGTGTCTCAATAATAACACAACTTCTACTGGCAGCTTCTCAGTCAGCGCATATCATCAGCAGTGGTGTTGTGTACATAATATATTTACTCGAGTGCTGCACTTCAGTACAAGATACTATTTTAATGGCAACTTTATAGGCCTACTACATCTCAGAGACAAATATTATACTTTTACTCCACTACATTTTTTGACAACTTTAATTATTTACTTTTCAGATTACAATTTTTCACACTCTTCTAGTCCATAACACCAGAGTGGACTTGAGCTAACTCTTGGGGGCACTTGGGAGCAGCTGAAGTGCAACTTGTGTTATTATAATGTGTCCCAGTAGGAAATGTATACAGAGTAGGTTTTAAAAAAAGAGAGCTTTTCCATACTTCGGTTTTTGCCGTCTTTGTCACCCATTCCACCATCTCCCTTCCCGGGATACGTCCCTCCCCCTGGGTAGCATCTCACCATGTCAATGACTGACATGTGTTGGATTCCATATTCAGACAGCAGAGAGTCGTCATCCAATATTTTATTACGGAAGATCAGTCGGACATTGGTTGATAAGATATCTGTAACGTATACTGGGACATTTTTGGTTTGGTGGTCAGTATGTCATAAAAAATATGTTATTATATATAGAAATGGGGACAATTTCATAATCTTATAATCTGACAAATATAATTTATGTCAAATATAATGAAATCAAGTCATTTTGAGGCAGAATCTACCTTTCAGTAAATACGTAATAAGATGTAATCCCTTTCTGGCAAGTGGAAAACTGCATTACATGGGTTGCATTTAAAGGTATTTTAAGAGGTAAAATGGACTGGATTAGCTGGTACACAGTCAAATAATGTAGAGGATAATTGCAAAAGAGAACAGGTCTTTATATATAACTCACCAGTAAGTCATGTTTATTATAGGCTCACTATAATCATGTAAATGTCAAATAATATAATGATATATATTTAAAATAATAAATAGTAAAACAATACAAACGCTAACAGGGCAATTAAAGTGCGTTTTAAGTTAAAGTAATTTTTTTTGAGTCCCCCCTCCCTTGCCTGACAGTGGTTTGGTCCACTGCCTGCTTTCCCTCTCAGCAAACCGGTGGCAGAAAACTAGTTCAAATCCGTCAGTAGTTGTGGAGCTCCAGTAATGTTAAATAGGCTGGCAGGGCTGTTTTATGCATTTTAAACATGATAACCGAATATTTTTCCATGAGCCCACTCTGTTATTATAATATTGCCTAGCTTATCTGGTAACGTTAGCTTGTTTAACAGCTTATTGGACTGGAACTCATCTTCTACAGCTAGAGATGTGCAGATTGATCAGAAAACTGTATTCACGCTATTTGGAGGTGATAGTTAAGGTTACTAGAGTGTCAAGTCAGGGTGTTCCTGATCGCTAATTTAGAGTTTGGAGTAGTTGTGCGTTCAATTTACCTCGGAAGTCGGAGGTCAGAGCTAGGAATGATGTCACAGCCGAGTTGATGTCCCAGTTAACAAGTTGGAAAACCTCGCTCGGCCAGCCATTGTGTACAAATAGCCAGGTTAGCTATTGTTTCGCCGGGTGATAAAATAAATGCTTTGCGCGGTATTTACTCCTACTAAACACTTTAGCAACACGTCCACAGACAGCAGCTGGACAGCACTTTGTGTACGAACATTTATATGAGTACAGTACACAGAAATACTAATAAACAGTATAAACTACAGCTTTCACTAACCGTTGATACCCAGAAAGCCATCTTGGATCACGAAGTCGGGGTAGTGCGGTTCTCCTGAATTCCCAAGTAGAAAATCCGTCTTAAGGGGGCTTTCCCTTTGAAATGGAACGCACCATAAATTATAACATGTATGATGGGTGTTATTAATTCCTTTTTCAGGGTTTTGTCTTCTATACTGTGTTTTATATATATATATATATATATATATATATATATATATATGTATATGTGTGTATACTGTATATATGTATGTATATGTATACTAGGGCTGAACGATTAATTACATTTGCAATATTATCGCATGATATGATAAAACAAGATTTTCTAATGCAAAGGCTATGATTGCACTCTGGTCACATGACACGCGAGAGTAAAGCAGTATGCAGATGAAACATCAACTTCGCACGTTATGCTGTTGTAGTGTACCTACTTGGGCTACTGTTAATAAAATTATGAATATTAATATTTGAAATATTAATTCATATACTCCACTTTCCAGGGGCACCACCTAAAGATTTGCTGTCCGCTCAAGGCTTTAGGGACCTTGAGTATAGCCAAATAATTGCACAAATTTCTGGTAATTTGTTAGTAATCAATGATTCAAATATGCAAAATCGTTGAGTTAATCAATCAGTCAGTCTCAAATCTAAGGGTGAATCCTCTGTACAGGGACCGAGGACGCTAAACAGTACACACACAAAGTACTCAAGGTGAAATTTATTGACTAACTAAAGGGAATACAACACTGTGAGTAAATATGGGAATATTACAAGAATAACAGTCGGACATGGAACAAATCAGGATGTAATGAACAGAATATGCAGTAAGACCAAAATCAGGATAATAGGCTCAATGGAATATCAGTTTGGTGTTGTGGAGGGAGAGTAATTCTAAGGGAGTGAGGGAACGAAAGATCGTGAGTTATGTTGCAAATGGATTTTAACTAAACTAGGGATTCCTAAACTAAGTATTAGGACCAACTACAGGACACCAACCAGTCACAGAATGCAGTTTGTTTAAGCCTTACTTTTGACGTTTCCCCCCTCGGTGATCAAGGCTCACAGTCGGCTGGCTCGTGCTGTGATCAGGCCTTCGGGTGCTTGGCACACGACCTGACTCCTCGAGCAAGTTTTAACCAATGAATTGTCCAGAGTCCTCGATTGACTGGAGGTTGTGGGAAAGACGCTCGCAGTAATGGGCCGTCCGCCCTGGCTTGGCGCTCTGAGTTCGGTTGGTGTCGCTAAAACTCAGTGGAACACACTCCAACTCTGTCGTTGGAGCAGCGGTTTAGTTTAACCCGAGATGAGGATTGAAAGAACTTTCCGGGTTTCTGAGTCAAAAGTTGCTTAAAACAACAAAATCAAAGAAGACACATACATTCTGAAGGTTCGCGAAGCCCAGGCAATATAGGCTAGTTGACATTGCCGAGTTTAACAAAGTCTGGGGAAAGTTTCTTCCCAGGCAGCTCCAAACAAATAGTCAAAATCAAATCTCCCGCTAAGGAAAAGGGGATTCAGAAATACAGAGCTTTCTCAGGTCGTCTGGATGGAAGTTAAAAGTACGGGAAAAAAAGATCAGAATTACAAGAAAGTTACAAGTTTTAAGAGAGCGTAATTACAAGAGAGTGAGTTCCTTTTTTAAAACTGTACTTTTACTCTTTACTCCAGTATTTTCTTTAGGCCAGTAATCTACTCTTTCATTACATTTTCCATTTATACCTTCATAATTTAACCAGTCTGTAATCTGCATTTTGCTTCATCAGCCGAAATGATCCAGTCCAGAGTTACGCAGGAGAGTGCCTGGTATCGGGCGCTTGTCACAGTCACAGAGCTGGACAGATGCAAATCAGGCAAAAATCTTTTTCTGTTTGAGGATATTGTAATAATATAACTGAAATCCAGTGAGCGCACACCATGGCACTGCTGGCCTTGTTGGAAAGCTGCCTGCATCGCTCTTTAACAAGCCTGTAAAATAAATACTTTCACTTAACATTAACGCTTTTAAAAGCGTCTTCAGAGCAAACATAGACTTCACACTGTAACATCTGAGTTAGATGATCACTAGATTGATTCTGATATATTAACAGTATCCTGTTGTTGAAAAGAGCATCACTTTCTGGTGATGGACATTAGCCTGTTTATTTTATATTGGTTACTATTTGTTTTGTAGCGAAGTCCGACGGTGAGTCCATAAACAGAATGTCGCGCTGAAACTAATCTTGGCTTTCACTCAGCAGCTACCAGCTGTTATTTATTCAGGAAACTATCATTTTTTAGATGCGCAGAGAGAGAAAATATTGTGAATAAAACAGTCCTGTTGGGCTTTACGCATGACGCACAGCTTCCTCTGTATATAGTTTTACCTGCTTCAGCAACAAGTTGCTCCATGTTACTGCCACAATAATTTTTTGTGTTATAAAGATTATTTAGATGCTTTAGGAATAATCAGATTGTATTGGCTTCCTGTGCTACTGCAAAGCAAGTGGTTTGGTTGGCTACATGTTCATAATAAAAGATACAGGCAACAACAGTCGACTGGGCAGCAAGTTTGATATTTTAAAGTGATCTTATCAATACCTTCATGGAAATTTTAAAAGGAAAATAATTGTATTGAACAGAAATAGCTAAAGATAAATCAGCAAAGCAAATTGCATTCCCTAGAAATAACCATGTTGCAGCTGTTTCAAACCTGATGAACAGCAGATAAAATATATTATACTTTTTCTTGAGTAAAGATATTGAGCACTCTACCCGCCACTGGCCAGCGGCACCAGTACTAGCGCTGACATGGTGAACATGAGACAGACAGCAGAGATGAGGGCAATAGTAGAACACAGTCAAAGCCAGCACAGCCCAAAGCACCAGTTTATGGTGAGATTGATGATGATACGGCTTCTTTAGTTATCTACTCAAGGGCTCAGCTGAAGTGATTACTTTTCTTTAGGAGTGTTGGGCCCCGTGTCCACCAAAGTGTTTTTTGCCAGCTGAAAAAGAAAGATATCGGGAAAATCCCGGCTTAATCCGCTATCTTGGTTTTGTGAAACAGCCCTCAGGGGCGAGTTCAATCTCAAAACGTTTTGCACCGGTTAGCAACGTTTTCAGATTGAACGGCATGTTTCCTTGAAACGTTGCGCAACGTTCTGCAACAGGCTTCCAGGTATGTTTTCTCCCGTTTGTTGGGCGTGTCTTAGGTGTTATCCAATCAGCTGCCACAAGTTTGTATACACAACAATGTTAGAAAAGCAAGAAAATGCAGTGCGCTTGCGTACACAGCAGGGTGTTCAAGGCACCACCGTTTCTGTTGAAAAAAACGTTTTGCTATGTTTTGTCGGCGCTGAACTGGCTCCTGGGTTTACCCTGCTTGAACAAGGAGCTGCTCCTGTGTTACTGCCACAATAAGTCTTTGCGTTGTAAAGATTATTTAGATGCTTTAGGCAAAGCAAGTGGTTTTGTTGGCTACACTTCCATAATAAAAGATACAGCAACAATAGTGGCTGGGCAGCAAGTGTGATATTTTAAAGTGATCTTATCAATACCTGCATGTAGATTTTTACATTTTACATTTACTCATTCGGCAGACGCTTTTATCCAAAGAAACTTACATTTGAGGAACAACATACAAGCATAGACAGAGCATCAATTACAGATCTACAACTAGATTTAAAAAGGAAAATAACAACCAGCAAAGCAAATTGCATTCCCTAGAAATAACCTGTTGCACAGCTGTTTCAGCAGATTAAATATATTATTAAAGATATTATAAATGCTCCCAAGCTTTTCTTCTGATACAGATAAACCATGCTCCAACTGTTGTTTGACCAGTATTTATTAGTTCCTTCTCATAAATAATCTTCTTTTGACCAGCACACACTGTGAAAAATTGAAATAAAATAATTACAAACACAATCACCTTCAGTATGAAATATAAGATAAACAGAAATATTATCAGTTTAAAATAAAATACTGTACATAAAATTAGGAGCTGTTACAATCCTCTAATGTCGCAATATAGTCTTCTCGAACTCTCTTTTCTTCTTTTTAGCTTCTGATAGCAGCTTTACAATCAATTTTTCTTGATTGATCATGTGAGCCCAGCATGCGGTTCATTTAGTGTAATTCACATGTTAAACAGTAGGTGTCACTATCACTCAAGAGCAACCATATTACACTAGAGAAAGAATAATACCATAATTCTACACAGCTACATACATTATACTTTTACTTGAGTAGGTTTGTCTTTTTTTTCGTTTAATTGAGTGAATTCTTTATTGGAGTACCTTTTCTTGAGTAAAGATTTTGAGTAGCTACTCTACCTGCCACTGGCCAGCGGGCCCACTACTAGGGCTGACATGGTGAACATGAGACAGACAGCCGAGAAGGGGGTAAATAGCACAACAGAGTCAAAGCCAGCACAGTCCAAAGCACCAGTTTATGGTAATCATGATGATGATGAAATGGTTTATTTATTAATTAGGGCTCTGCTGAGGTGATTTCAGAGTTAAAGAGGTGTTTCTAGTTTTGAAAATGTTGTGCTGCCTTTCTTAGCATGCAATGTCTCCACCTGGTGGTGGCTGTAGTTTAGGCCACTGGGAGTTTTGAGTTGGGTGTTGACCCTTTGGTTTTTCTAGCTAGCGAGCCAGTAGTGATGTGCGATGCCACTTAATTCCTATCCGATCCAATACCAAGTAATACCCAGGCTGGTATTGCCTATACCGATACCAATACTTTTTACATATTTTTTACATATTTTTTTTCTAGTTTAATGTGACTTCCCTCTCCTGTTTCTGTATTTATGAGAGAAATAAGGAGTAGGCTGTAGCCTTACCATTTCAAAATAATAACTGCATAATGACAAGACATCAAACTACTGTTATATACTGTAATTATAATAAAAATATCCTGCTCAGAACTGACGCTTCATAACATCATCATATCATTTTGACTTAATCTCAGATGTTTAGCGAAGTTTGCAGTGTTGCCAAACTTTCACTGACAGCCCACATTCAGCCCTGTTTTAGCCTAGACGTCTGTGCTCTCTTTAGACGTCGATTAACCGTGAAATTGCTTGCTGGGATACATCTAATAGACAGTGAAAATGGGTCTAGGCTTAAACAAGGCTGAATTTGGGATGTCAATGAAAGTTTAGTAGACATCTAACAATTGCTCAAGAATTGACTATTCAACAAATAAACAGCTTTTGAATGACTACATATAAACACCCAATAGACAACAAAATAATGGCTAAATGAGTAATAAATGGCAATCCATCCAAACAAATTAAATATAAAGATTTTATTAAGAAAAAGAACACTTTTAATGTTGACAACTTAAAATAATACCACATGATAAAAATATGGGATAGGACTTAGTATCAAAATAAAATATTACAAATACAATACAATTATAAAGATTATAATAAATCACTGTTATCCCACTAGTGTCTGACCACTATCATTACATGATTTGAAATTATCATTCTATTAAAAGTAATAGTAACAGATTTTATTTTCATTTATAACCTATTTTTAGTTTTTTTACTCAGTGGAACTACAGTTGCCATCTAGCTGTTGAGAATCATAATTGCATTTTACCTTAAATCAGAATCAGAAAGAGCTTTATTGCCATATTGTTTTTACACATACAAGGAATTTGCTTTGGTGATAAAGTGCTACACGTAAACAAACATACAGACACATACAGAAATATTTAAAAATTGGAATAAACAGATGCAAGATATATGAGAATGATAATAAAATAGAGGACTTTCCCAGCTTCACGTGCTGCTTCCTGTCCGTGAGGAAGTCAGTGATCCACCTGCAGGTGGAGTCAGGCACGTTCAACTGAGAGAGCTTGTCCTGCAGCAGAGCCGGGATGATGGTGTTAAAAGCAGAGCTGAAATCCACAAACAGGATCCTGGCGTAGGTTCCTGGGGAGTCCAGGTGCTGGAGGATGTAGTGAAGGACCATGTTTAAAAATAAAATAAAATAAAAGAGTCGAATAATATAATTTTTAAAATGTATGAATGTTTTGTATGACAGCAAAAATAAGGCTAATTTAAATGTTTCAAGTGTTTACTTTGATGATATGATGTCATGCACCTCACAAGCTGCATGGGCGAAAACTACATGTAACCAATTTTAACACTATTATGGCTGTACTCATCGCTGGTCTGAATTAGGACTATTCTAGACAAGCCATTAAAGTTACAATTGATTGCCTTGTTTTCCCTATGTGGGCTAAAAGCAGACTACAAGTAACCCTTCCAATACAGAGCTAAATCGTGCTTTTACATTGACCATGTCAATGAAATGACACTTAAATCTTGACATTGCAAAACGGATGGGATATTATTGCTGGTAGTGCTGGGCATCCTTTCCTTGACGTAAAGTAGGCAATGCATTAAGACACAGGCTAGCTACAGATTCCAGGGGCTTTATTTATAAAACTATGCGTAGGATTGACTTCAAAATGTTGCTGACGGACAAAATACAGAAAGTGCATATTAATAAATGCACGTGCCTCACAGATATCCCTTTGCCTCAATTAGCAAACTTTTGAATTGTTTAACTCGTTGTTCTGCATGAATTGTTATGATTATGACAAGTTAGTACTTAGCCATATCAAATCAGAGACTAACTACCATGTAGAGCATTTTTCTTGCACAATAATTTAACGCGACAAGACAGTACACATCAAGCTTCACTCACCACTCTGTTGTTGCACGTTTCTCTACCAGCTGTTACACTCACTATGGACCCCCGTAAAACTACAGCAGGAAGGAACCACAGTTAGTAATAATTAGCAGTAGTAATATCTATCAACTTTTACTGGCCTCTCCCCAATCAGTGCATATCATCATCAGTGGTGGAGTTTAACTTATACATTTACTCAAGAGCAATTTCAGGTACTTTATATGCATCTCAAAGGCAAATTGTATATTTTAATCCACCACATTAGACTGACAGCTATATGGTTACTTTTTAGACTACAATTGTTCACACCCTTCTAGTCCAGTAAAACCGTAGGCTATCTCCAAATGGTGAATGGTCTGATAAACTGAATGATGAAGCGTCTCTTTATCAGGTAGAGAAAACTGTCGTGTCCCCTGCTGAAGTGCAGCTCTGGTGTGTTTCTCTAATGTGTCCCAGTAGGAAACATATCTATATTAATGTTAAAAATAAGAGAGCATTTCCATACTTCGGTTTTTGCCTTCATTGCAGGCACGTGCACACCTTTTTATATACAGTCTATGGTGCACACATAGACATCAAAAGGGGCTCAAGCACCTGCCCTTTTTCTTCCTCAAGAGAAAGTGCCCTTTATCTGCTTTTTTTTTTTTTAAATAAATGAATTGATATATACAGTATCTATATTCCTGTTTGTGCACAGCTCACTTTTATTTTTAAAATATATTTACTGAATAAAAAAATCTAAATATCAAGTGGGGAGATGAGACTTTGCCGAGTTCCGATGCCCTCTCTCTCTCTCTCCCTCTTGCTCGCTCCGTGTCTCCCCGCGGCAGCGCGCACACACAGACAGGCAGCAGCCCCTCCCAGTTGTGTTTTTCTTGGCTTGTGTGAAGGTGAGTGGCGACTAAGCTACCGGTGCCTCGAGTTTACAGCTAATTAGCCAAAAGACAAAAGACAAATATAAGTCTTGCAAACATGCATGACTCATGAGCTGAGCTAGGCCTAAATGTAAAAATGTTTCATGGTTGGTCATACAGGCTAATGAAGCCTACTTAATGGAGGCACTACAGGTGAATACAGTAAAATTTGTGTCTAATAATGTAATCACGATCGCTACATTGATATGCAGATTAGGCGTTAATTAAAATGCACTAATTTACACACATTTGACAAGTGACTGCAGGTGAATAGGATAAAGAAAATAACAAAAGCACATCACCACAGAGCTTCCTCAGTTAATGACATGCATCAAGAGTATTTTTTTCTGTAATGTTATGTTTAAATATGCAGATTAGATTGTTTTAGTTTGTTTAGAAGAAATCTATAGATGCATACTGATGAAGGGTAGTAGGCTTAAAACAAACTCCTTCTAAATGTGTATTTCGGAATTTTTCTTTCCATTTGAGTAAAAGAAGATATATAGAAGCAAAATAGACCACAATCTCACAATTGACCACTATATGAAAAAGTGTCGTGTCTTAAACAGTAACTTCATAATTTTGATGGTAGGCTCCTCATCAAATAACTATCCATTCTATTAGTTTGTTGGATGCTGATAGATCCTTATTACAGACAGCCCTCCCTCAAATGTGAACACAAGTCCTAACGAAAGTGTTATGTATATGTTATATTCCAATAAGACCAAAATAATTAAAATTATTTATTGCCTTGTGAAAAATAAACAAATTAATAATGAAACTATGTCCCTCTCCTTGGTGCACTCATTTATTCTAAATATATACTAGTAGCATAGAAAACATGGGCATTGTGGCAAACTTTACTTTGCTGTTGCCTGTTCTTGTGATTAACCTAGTGAATACTAAAGAAACCATGGTCTCTCTGTGAACTGATTATTTTGTAGAAACATGTTGAGTATTAAACAATAGCGTGAGTGTAACGGAATTAAAATAAACTAGAACTGCAAGTAGTTATAAGCGGGGTTCAAGCCTCCCGGCGCAAGCCGCCCCCCCTGGCCCCACGGAGGGTGGGCGAGTCGGCCCGGGTGCCCAGCCGCGGTTCGGGGGGCTGTGGACAATAAATGACCAGAGTTCAAAATGAAAGGGGCTTGAGGTTACAGAGATCTGAAATGAATGGTGTCTATGGGAGTGTTATTTCATTTCAAAGTAATAGCGCCACCTAGAGGCCGATTGATGCCAAATTTCACACAGGGAGGGCGTGGCAGATAAGGTCTCCGAGTTTGGTGTAGAAGGGCTATTGCAAACGTATGAGCTGACATGATATCCCAGTTTTAGCGTTAATTGGCCTATAATTCAGCCGTTTTTTGGCGGATCAAAATTCCCTCTACAAACATTCTTTGGCTCGGTCTACAGATGGTCCGTGCCAAATTTCATGGCGATCGGCCTTGCAGTTTTGGAGGAGTTAATAAAAATAGGTATTCCAGTTTTTGCGATTTAGCAAAATGGAAACGTCATTACACAGAGACGTGTCCTATACCACAGGAATTGGCAGCATCCCCCAAACACGTAGACATAAGGTTTATGAATGTGGCATGTAGTGGGCCGTAGTTATGAGGCAAAATGTCCTTTTGTTCAAAATCCCAATGAAATTAATGGGGTATTTGAGCTTCGTTGATAGCGCCACCTTTAGACCGAATTGCACCAAATTTTTAAAGTATCATCAGGGGCAGATGGGGAACAATTCCTCCAAACTTGGTTTGAATCGGACTTGTGGTTATGGAGATATAAAATGAATGTAAGTCAATTAGTTAATTAAAATTTTTGTGCCTGTAGTAAGGAGACTGTGCTGAATAATTCCAGTTTACTTTGAAATGTGGAAATGACGTCATCAGCGGGCGTCAGGCATCATCACGTGGTCTACGAAAACAGCCAAATGACACGAGTTGATTTTCTTTCTATCGGCGGAAAGTTCGTTTCAAAACTCCGTGTGTGAAGAACTGAGATCGACAAATACAGGCGGGACTCACATATGCCTGTTTGAAAGTGAGAAATACTTTTCAACAATTTGTAAATTAAAACTGGACTCACAAATGCCTGTTTGAAAGTTATAAATGTTTGGAAGATATTCAGAAATGTGGTTTATTTATTTGTAAACTATTAAATACATTCACAGATATTTTTATTATTTGTGGAATTTGTTTTCTATTTGCAAAATATTTTTGTTTGTTTACAAATCTTCATTTTGTGTTTGTGCAAAGTTTCACATTTCAAAGTAAAACGGCCTCCGAACTGCCTGAGTGTGCGAGCTTGTTGCTATGGCTAAGGAAATATCAGCTGCTGTTTCAACAAAATGTGAATGCAGACTGAAATTCAACTGTGTTGTTGTGTCGGGAGAGATTCAAACCAGCGGTGAGTAAGAAATAGTGTAATTATATAATATAACAATGTATTAAGCTATGTGCACAGGGAAAATCTGCTAGCTGCTAGGCTAATTTCAGCAGTTTGAAAATGCCACTGGGTCTAGCTAATGATGGTGTTTAGCAAAAAGCAAACCATGACTATGAGCCGAATGTTTGTTGAAGGTTGGTGTGAGCTATGTTCGATGCATGTTAGTGGACTGTACTGAATTTACATTTAACCATATACTTTTTTTCTAGTATGGCCAAAAGCCGTGTGGACATCGGTGGTAGTTCCTGTCCTGCAGTCAACACCAGCATCAAGAAGTGGCCAAAAAGAAGAACAATGAAATTAAGAATTTAAAAGTCTTTAATAGAAGTGTTTTATATTTACAGATTACACATTTACACACAGATCGCTCATCTGTTCACACAAATAATATTGAAACAACTACCCCCATATGGTTACAATTTGAAATTGAAATCAATATTCACAATTAAGTGTTCAAATTATTTGATAATCCAGTGTGACAATTTACCAGCCAATGGGGAAAACTGTCACTAGTGCACACTCTCTTCAACAGTCTACAACTCCATAATGACATAAGATATGAAGAGGTAATGAATACAAAAATTCTGCCCAGGACTTAATTCTTTCATTTGATATATGACATTTGTACCATTGTGATGTACGGTGCTCAGTAAATATTAGACCGTGTGAAAAATGTCACAACATACCCCGCTCTCCCCTACTGTACAGTTTTTAAAGCAAAATAAATTAGTTTGATAAATTTAGGAAACCCAAAATATAATGTGTACAGTAAGGAGACCGGGGGCATTTCTTTTTTTATGTTTTCCTTCATAACTCACAGACTATTTTAAATACACCAGTCATCTTTTGATACAATAAACAGGTGCGCTAATTAATAATACAACTGGTTTCACTAATAAGAAAAAGACTATAATATTAAATTAAATGCAAGACTCCAGAGTGTCACTGCTACAAAGAAATCCTACTGGTGGCTGGAAAAGGCTGGACTGAAGGACAGCACAGAAGCACTAATCATGGCGGCACAAGAACAGGCACTCAGTACAAGATCAACAGAGGCTGGGGTCTACCACACCAGGCAGGACCCCAGGTGCAGACTGTGCAAGGATGCCCCTGAGACAGTACAGCACATAACAGCAGGGTGTAAGATGCAGGCAGGAAGTGCGTACATGGAACGCCATAACTAGGTAGCTGGCATAGTGTACAGGAACATCTGCCATGAATATGGGCTGGAAGTCTCAAGGTCAAAATGGAAGACACCTCCTAAGGTAGTTGAGAATGACCGAGCTAAGATCCTGTGGGACTTCAAGATCCAGACTGACAAACTGGTGATGGCTAATCAACCAGACATCGTGTTGATCAACAAACAACAGAAGAAGGCTGCAATGATAGATGAGGCAATCCCAAAAGACAGCAACATCGAGAAGAAGGAACACGAGAAGCTTGAGAAATACCAAGGGCTGAAAGAGGAGCTAGAAAAGATGTGGAAAGTAAGAGCAACAGTGGTGCCAGTTGTAATTGGAGCACTGGGGGCTGTGACCCCCAAACTGGGAGAGTGGCTACAGCAGATTCCAGGTAAACATCAGAGGTCTCTGTCCAGAAGAGTGCAGTCCTAGGAACAGCTAAGATACTGCGCAGAACCCTCAAACTCCCAGGCCTCTGGTAGAGGACCCGAGCTTGAGGATGACACATACCACCCCGCAAGGGGTAAGAGGGGGATTTTTAAATTTTTTAAATATAAAATAAAAAAAGGCATTTTAATGGTTGAAGTCTATATCTTCTAAATCAGAGCAGTGAGGTGAAACAGAGGAATTCCAACCTGACTGGAACAAATAAAGTAAAGACAGCCATGTTGCTTTTTCTGCCCTGACTAAACTTTCTCTTCAAAGGCAATAATGTACACATGTCAACACAAGAGAGCAGTGTTGCACTTTAATTTCCACACACAGCTATTGAAAGTAATATTGGTAATGAGGGACAAAACTATTCTATGACAGTCTACAGGATGTATTCAGGGTTCTGGTTAAGCACTCAGTACAGTGATAATAGTGTACTGTGTGTATTAGCAGATAGAGAGTACATTCACCAAGGACTACAGATAAACAGAAGTACAGTTATATTTTAGTTTTAGAGCTCAGTCTTGTCCTCCTTGTGGAAGACTTTCCCATCAGGCTGCTCTCTCCACTTCAGGGTGACTCCACTCACTCCTTTCTCCTTCAGCCTGTCCTGGAGCTGGGCAACACAAATGGCAGCCATTTTGAAACATACGCACACTTTTTATTTTTGTCACCAAGACAAAGTTTCGTTCAATCTTGACTTAAAAAGCTTTAGGCTACAGAGTGACTGTTTTGTGATTACCAGACCAACGTCTATCTTATCATTTATTGATCCTGACATGGCAATCATTCTGTGATCACAGGTCCACTAAGGTTGCTCTGCCAAAATCAGAATTTTCAACATTTATGATTATATCCATGCCTGTGATTCTTTGTCATGTTGGGATGAGGACGTCTTTTAGTTTTATCCTAATCATGATAATAACAATTCTGTATCTAGTGGCTGCTGCTGTCTACTCTGAGCAGATGAAATTTGGTTTTTACAGTCACACACCCAAAACATGGTTTTTAGATGCTATCAAACTCAAGCAAGCCATTAAGCAAAGACATGCAAATTTCTTTATAACTACTTTACATTTGTCCTGGAGCTGGGAAACATTTGCTCAAATCTACATTGTTAGCTTTAGTTTGGCCTGCTATCCACAGAGAAACAAGAAAGACACACAGCAAGCGATGTAGGTAGTAATAATGGGCCCCAGTGCAGGCTGTTATGATGGGCCCTTGGGCTACACCGTTACGAAGCACACGCGCACACACACTGCTGTCTAGAAGGGAACCCTATACTGGCAAATTTATGTGCCTTGTTTCCTCGTTTTGCACATTTTAACAGCTGATAATATTAGATGCAGTAAATACTTAAGTTAAACTCCTTAAATCGATGTATTCCCATATTAATATATTAAATTCAACTGTTGTCTTTGTGTGCGTCTCTCTCCAACACACACACGCTGTTGCGGCGGCGGCTGTGTTGCGTGTGCCCGGACGCAGCAGTCTAAAGTAAAGTCTCATGTTCTGAAAACAGGCCAGCTATGGCGAACACCCTTTCATGCATAGTGGTCACTGCAGTGGACAGCTATTCAAAAGCCATTTACTTGAATGGGCAGAGGTTCTGATAGTCTATGCTGCGTTCCATTTACCTCGCAGGTCGGAGCTGGGAATGAAGTCACACCCGAGTTGACGGCGTTCCAGTTAACAAATCGGAAAACCTTGCTCGGTCAGCCATTGTTTACAACTAGCCAGGTTAGCTATTGTTACACCGTTTGATAAAAAAATAAAACTAATTGTGCGGTATTTACTCACACTAAACACTGTAGCAACACGTCCACAGACAGCAGTTGGACAGCACTTTGTGTAAAAACATTTCTGTACACAGAAGTGCTAATAAATGTTATAAACTACAGCTATCACTAACTGTGAAACTGACACCCCGACAGCCATCTTGGATCACGAAGTCGGGGTAGTGCACTTTGAATCCGGAAATTCTGACTTCCCATGTCAAATGGAACGCACCACTAGCCACTACAGTGGACGCTAGTGTGTCATGCTAAACACTGCCACCCTCTGGTAAGCCATTGTAAGTGCAACTTAAATTTGTCAAAGATGGCCAACGGGCGATCAGAAAGCAGCTCAGGTAAATCTTGCCGTTCCTCCAATTACAGGTAAATGAAACAACTACGGAGTAACACAATTGTTAAACTTTCCAAGTATTGAATTTATGTTGGGAGGAAATTAAAATTAATCATCTGTCCACTAAATGGACATTATGCATCGCTGGCTAGATTACGGAGCCTTTGTTGTTGTTTTTTTTAAATACTTCATGTGCACTAACTTTTTTGATGTAAATCAATGGATTTAAGTTATTGAATGCTTCGTACTTGTATAGCGCCTTTCAAGTCTTTTTGACCACTCAAAGCGCTTTTACACTACATCTGCATTCACCAGTCACACACATTCATTCACTGAGCCTAAGTGCTCAAACGGAAACTAACATTCACACACATTCATACACATTCATACACTGGCAAATTGGGGTTCAGTATCAACCAGGGGAGCCAGGGATTGAACCGCCGACCTTCTGATTAACGGCCAACCCGCTCTATCTCCTGAAGTAAGGATAATACTAGTGGCAGTGATGATGAATGGCTGCCAGAAATAGGAGGATCCCCAAATGCTAGCAGCAGTGATAGTGAAGCTGAGGATGCTGAGAAAGAGAGGCTGAGGAGTAAGAGGCAGGTTCAGCGTTTTTGCATTGTATTAAACTGTATTACAATATTTTAAAATATGTGACCACATTAGTTTAACAGCATTAAAAATATAGTTTTCACATACTATATTTTATTCATGAGTTTGTTAATGCGCACGCTGTCCACCCTAGTGGACATCCTTGAAAAATGTGTGTTTAAAAAATTTTTATTATAATTTTGTTTTTCATGCCTGAAGAGCCATAAAAACACATAGGAAAAAGATCCTGACAGAGGCTGTCATAATTCATGCACGAAAGGGGTAATTACCCACAAGCACATCCACACAATTAAACAGGTAGGTCCTACTCAGCGGCGACCTGTTCCCAAAATGATAACAGCCTTTAAAACTACAGTCAGTAGTTTTACCCACAAAAGTCTGTGGGTGTCATACACCACGGCAAAGGGGAAAATGCACATATGAGTGTACAGTATATATACACCACCTGATCTCTGTCGAGAATGTAGACTGTGTTGAAGTGGGTGTTTACTGTTTGATTGATAACGTTTGATGCATTTTTACCATGACAAAGTCCTGCTCAGAACTCGGCGGAGACGCTCCCGTCACGGGGCGCAGTGCAGCTGCACTGTGTGCACTGTCTATACCTACGCCACTGCACACAGCCAAACAAAACAATGGGCCCAGAAATTCAACAGTTTGAAAAGTGTGTGGATTTTGGAGACTCACCTTTTTAAGCATGTCTGCTTTCACAGCAGGGTCATTCAGATCCACAGAGGAGTCCTCTGGCTTTATCTTCAGATTTACTGCCTGTTTCATTACTGGTGTGGAGACACAGAGAATAACAATATGCTGTGGAATTACCTTTGTGATACCAAACTCATACATGTAAATGAGCACCATGTTTAACATCAGTTATTCTCTCTCTTCCACTAAAGCAAAGTAAACCACTCACCAGGGATGCTGTAGCAGACAAATGGAAATCTAGTTTCACAGGGAATCCAACGAAGGTTAAAATGAAGGGCAACTGGACTTGGTTGAAGCTACTGGAAGACGTTTCGTCCCTTATCCAAAGGACTTCTTCAGTTCGTCAGAACGAAACGTCTTCCAGTAGCTTCAACCAAGTCCAGTTGCCCTTCATTTTAACCTTCGTTGGATAACTATGACCTGGATGACTGAGAATCTTCATAGACATCTTTCACAGGGAAGAAACTTCCATTTTCCTGAACTCTGCAAAGCAAAACCACATGCAACACTCATTGGTTTAAACCTGTGTTCCAATATGTGAATGAGGAGCCACTCCCATCAGACCAGTAAATGTCAGGATCTCTGAACAAACCAATCCATGCCGGGTATCCAATCGGCACCAAGTTCCTGATCTCTTGGTTCTCAGTCTTGTTCCTCACAGTGGCCAGGTCTGTGAAGTTCTCCCTGCAGTAACTCTGAGCACTGGATCAATTCATTGTTTCATTCACATAAACAAATTCAGGATCCTGCTGTGTTCCTGCAGTTAATTTTTAAAAACAGTTTATTGAATTGAATTTTGAAATAATATTTATTCAAAATAAAAATAGACACTGTTACCTCTGTAACAGATTAATTGATATTTTATAGAGCAACCATCATCCCACCAACTTCGACCATTTCCAGCGCACACACACAACTGACTAGCTGAGTAAAAGTTTGGTTCTTTGTCAGAGTCACTCCAGCAACTAAATCCAGCTCCTGTCTCTGTGTAGCCGTCTGACCACCTCCAGTTAATTTTAGTGTACAGACCGATTTTGGTGGGCCGCCTGATTTTTTTGTCCCAGTCCAGTCCTGATTTCAACATAATAAGGGGATTTTCTTCAAAACAATTATTTTAAAATATTGCTGTTCAGCCGCTAGCACGTTGTCTCGTTAGCTAGTTTCGCTAGTAACTTCAACCAAATCCAGTTGCCCTTGACTTTAACCTTCTTTGGAAACTATGACCTGGATGACTGAGAATCTTCAGACATCTTTGCTAGTAACGTCAGTTACCTGGTAATGAAGCTGTGTTTTTTACATTTAATTGGTGACTTGTTAGATTGCTTGATGTGTGACATAACATTACCATACAAGAGAGAGTACCACAGCGGAGGACGGCACATTGGAGTTGTTTTCAATCGTTGTCATGGAGAAATCCTTTAAAAACTCGTTGTTTCTGTTAACGTCAGAGCCATCGTCGACAACTGATGACGCATCGGGTTCCTGAAGGGTTGTTCCATTTTGTAGAGGAATATTTCAACCCCTTGGTGGTCCGTGGACGCAAGAGCGAATCACCACCGCGGATAAGCCTCTCTAACCGCTCTGTCTCACGACACTCCGGTACACACAGCGGATACATCTGTGGGCCCGGCATGACCCCAGTATGCGGACAATGCCGGCCAACACTGCAGTCTTCCCTCCAGCTAGCGGTGTTCAGTTGGGTCCCCGGTCTGATTCTCGGCCACCATCACGGTCAAAGACCTCCGCATCCCGGCGTCCCTGATGGAACCTTGCTCCCTCAACACAACATTTGACTGTCCACAAACTTCATCCTCAGTCAACACAGTGTGGAATTTGATTCTGCGCTGTCCCACTCCAAAACCTACAACTGTCATCTCCTCGTCCCACTTTTCTCTCCAAATACATTAATAGTTGGGGACTCCATAATCAGAAACATTTGTTTCTTTAATGCAGCCACTCACTGCTTCCCTGGAGCCATGGTCCCTACCCTCCTGGATAAGCTCCCAGGGCTGCTGAGCTCACTCCCATCCTACTCACACCAACCAAAAAGGATTTTTATGACCTTTTAAGCTTTTTAAGTACATGTGGAAAGTCAGTTCTTATTTCTGGTCCTATTCCCACACTGGCCCGTGGAGCAGGGCGCTTCACCAGAATCCTCAGCCCCCACATTAGGGCCTCACATCAACGCCACCTGCAGAGCACGCAATATAGGTTTCATTGATGATTTTAATTTGTTTTGGGGGCATTTCTCTCTTTTAAAGACAGACCCAAACAGGCTGGGTAGACAAACAGGCTGTGGAACCAAATGCTAGCGGCTTACTGGCAGTAAGCTGTATAGTCTGCACCACGTGAATTACGATTTACATCTCACACCCCCTCTCCGGAACCTTCCTCGCGTTTCACACTGTCAGCTCAGAGTACAGTTACCCGGCTACAGCCCCCTGCTGGCCTCATTTTACCCATACAGACCGTTATTAAGCACAGGGTGTCCCGCCCACAGAGTATACAGTGTGTCGACTTCAGTGTTCTAACTCCACTAGCCAAATCATCTGCACCCCCACACATGACCTGTCATAAGTTTGCTCTCTTTAACATCAGCTCTATTGCCAATAAAGCCCCTCTAGTCAATGACTTCATCACAGATCACAAAGTGGATTTTTTATGTCTCACAGAAACATGGCAGCCACATAATGATTTCCTTCATCAAAATTCAGCAGCTCTTCAATACGTTAACATTAGTACTTTTTATACAGGGTTGCTCATTCATCATTTGCCAGACTGAAATTTCCTTAATAAATGATAAAGTGCTGGAATTCTCCTTCAGCCCATTACATTCATTTTAAACAGGAAGGCTATTTTTTAAGCTGTAACCAGACAGGACAAAAAAAAAAGAAAAAAAGATTCAAACTGACTGTAAAGTTTGTTGTCAAGGTTGTCAATTTTACAGGTGGTGTGGTGTGGGGACAGAGAGGACCCAAATGCAACGTTCAGAGGGAAGGAGGTTTGAGGGAAAAAGGGTTAGAGGGACTGGAGTGGAGAGAGAGGTGGATGCCGGGGAAACACAGGCACGGGGAACCGAGGAGACGGAGACCAGAGAGCCGGGGGACACTGGGGCCGAGGAAGCGAGGAGGTGAGGGAGAACAGGGAAGACACCGTGGGGGAAGTCCGAGGAGGAGAGGACCGGGGGATGAGCCCAGCCGACTGAACGGAGGACGAGGGTGAGTGAACCTGGGAGGGAAACAGACAGAGAGACAGGGTTAGAGATAATGGAGACAAAGCACAGGGAAATGAAACTAATCAAAATACATGCGAGCTTGCGCGCAGGGGTGGCACCGGGTAAGGAGCAACGACGATCAAGCAAGAATGGTGTGGAGAACCAGGGTTGAAATACAGGCAGGCATGAGGTTGACTACTGGCAGGTGTGGCAGGCTGACGAGGTGGCTGATGAGGTGCAGGTGCGGGTCGTTGGCTGGGCTCAGGAGCAGAGGGAGAGAGAGAGCACACAGGGGAGAAAACACAGGGAGGCAGGCAGAGAACAGAGAAAACCAAGGAAAAGCAGAATAACTGAAGAAAAGGAGAAATAACCAGGACACTCAGCCGGGCCACCACCACAATAGTCAAAACACATTCAGAATAGGCTAAATGCAGCTAATAATGAAAAATTAACTTTAAACTACATTTAGGCCTATTTGTTTCAGCTGCACCACAGTCTCCCTCACTCAGAAATAGTCACATTATCTCCAGCATGATAACTATGATAGGAATGTTCCGATCAGTGCGACTACAATATGAAAGATTAGACTACACGAGCTGGTTGCACCAACAGGGCTTACGCCTGGTCTTAAGGTAAGTAGGTCTTAACTCAGCATTCTAAGCTCGACCTAATAGTTACGCCAGTTGCACCATATAGGCTTAAGTCCTCGCTAAGAAGATGACAGATTGATCATAAAAGCGATCATGTTCGAAAATGTTTGGATGAAAAACTAATCGCCTATTCAACCGGGATTTTAACGTTTTTAAAGATGTAAATGCATTCAGAAATGTGCTTTGATATTGACAGCATGAATGAGGACAGCCACCTCAGGCTCTGCAGGAGGGGAGGAGCTAGAGAGAAACTGATGGTTTTCCGGCTTACCTCGCAGCAGCCTTTGACACTGTATCACACTGATGCTGTAAAAATTCTAAACTACAGGTCAGAAACCTCCATAGTTCATTATGGAGTACCGCAAGGTTCAGTGTTAGGACCACTATTGTTTATCATTTACCTCCTCCCTCTTGGAATCTTCCAACACTACAACATCCATTTTCACTGTTATGCTGACAATACACAGCTTTATGTGTGCACAAACCCCAGCTCCACAGTTCCCTCTACACTCACTGCATATCTACATGACATACAGACATGGATGAAAACTAGTTACAACTCAACAGTAGTAAGACTGAGCTACTGCTCATTGGTTCAAAATCTACTTTGTCCGAAACCAACATCAGCTCACTCCCCATTAATGGAGCCATCATATCTGTCTCCATGCAGGTTAAGAGCCTCGGTGTAATATTGGACAGTACCCTCTCTCACTCCAGCCATATCAATAATGTATCCCGGACTGTCTTTTTCCATCTGCGAAACATCTCCAGAATACGCACTGTTCTAACTCAACACTCAACGAAAGTTTTAGTTAATGCCTTGGTCACATCATGCATTGATTACTGCAATGCAATTTTAAGCATCCACAAAAAATTCATTCAACGACTGCACTACACTCCTCTGCTGATTCAACTACACTGACTCCCTGTGTCACAAAGGATTAACTTTAAAATATTAATATCAACATTCAAAGCCATCCACACTCTGCCTCCTTCTTATCTCACTGACCTCATTCAGACTTACACTCCATCTCCTTCCCTGTAGAGAAGTCTTTTGGCACTACCAACCATCAACCTCAGTACAATGGGTGCTAGGGCCTTCTCCTACGCTGCACCAAAACTCTGGAACCCCCCCACATCCGTACACTGGACTCAAAATTCCGAACTGCTCTCAAAACTTGTCTTTTCAAACTAGCATACTAATGCACACTGATTCCCAGTTGATTGTTGATGTTTTACGTAGATGATATACTCTTTTTCTTTTTTCTTTTTATGCTGCGTACTATTGCTGCTTTTTGTAATTTATGATGTAAAGCGACCTAGAGTGTTATGAAAGGTGCTATCAAATGAAATGTTTTATTATATTTTTATTATTAAAAAGTGATGGGGACAAAATCAGCCATTTCAAAATGTGATGTCTCCAGTGTCCCCAGTGTAAATGACACCTATGAAAGGGTGTTCCACTTGAACCCAGTACTCCTCTTCTGCATACCTTTCCTCTGCTCTTCAAGTGGCCTCTGGCCAGGCTGTGGCCCATCAGGACCACAACCTCTCGTCAAAAGAAAAGTTTCTTTCCGATGGCAGTGGGCTTCCTCAACAAGGCCCGGGTCCCCACTGTCACTGACTCTCATGCCCCCCTCCCCAAACACACACACACACACACACACACACACACTCATACACACTCCTGACTCCACACTTTACAACAATGCTCAACTGTGCTTTATGCTCATGTTGTCAACTTTTGCACATACTTGTCAGCATTGTATTATAGTATTATTATATTTTTTGAATACTTAAATAAAGTATAACCTATATTTCTGTTTGTGTTCATGTGTACTGTAAGCACCAATTTATACTGATTCTGATTCTGATTTAAAATTGGTTTAAAATGTGTTTTTGCCATTGTAATTTTACAATACCTGCAGCAACTAATTGTGAGCAGGTCACTGTATGGATTAAGACCTTAATTGATCGCTCCCGACTCATTTTACAATCTAGTCGAATTTCTGCCACATCGTTGAAAGTCTATGGAACTCACTAAGAAGTGACAAGTGGCCGGTAGTGACCCTCTCCTGTGTTGTGTTGTGTTGGTTTGATGCCAAAGATGCTGGCCTAAGGAGATTATAGGTTGCAGTGATGGTAAGTAACTAACTAGATGCAGGGCCGTAACCAGGGTTTAGAAATTAGTGAAGTCCAGATTTTAAATCTTTTTAATAGAATCTATTTACGTTAATTCATAGCAAAATTACACCTAAACAGAACCAAAGTTACACAATACAGTCACACAAACTAACGATATATAATGAAAGACATACATAAGGGACCTGTTACCCAAAAATACTTTTGAATTTTGCGTGTACATGTGCATGTGCGAGTGTGCATGCGTGCGGTGAAGGCTTAAACCCTGCAGTGGGCAAAGTACTGTTTGGTTGAAGATCACACTACAGACATTGTTTTTCCCCACTGCTTGGCTTATTAAAATTTCACAAAATAAGAGATACAGACACACAAGCTCTGATCAGGTACAAAGTGCAAACAGGGAATCTTCTTATACTAAGCTTCACCAACTAGGCTAAATCAAGGGGCTAACTTTGTGTTGAAAAGGGGACATAGGGGCTTAGTTTACAGGAGTACCTTACACTTAGGTCCCAAGACATGATGAAATATTCAACAAAATATATGACCTGGGGGGCCTGAGGGTGCTCCCTCGGCAGGTGACAATTCAAAATATAAATATAATGAAATATAATGCAGTAAGGCTCTAAGATATGTATGTAGCCTGTAGATCAACATTTTTCATTTAATATTGTCCCTGCTGAGTCAACACACATGCTGGCATGATGTGAGACCTTTTTAGATGTGTTGAAAAACACCGTATGTTATTTAACATTAGATCCTGATGATCCTGTAGGCTTGTCGGGATATTTTAATATGAAGTTTTGCTTCATGTTAAAATCTTCATATTAAAACGGTTTCATTTCAATAACTGTTACAGGTCAGTGAAACTTAAATTAATCAATTATCAATTATTTCACTTGTTTCCTCACTTGTTAATCATCTCACAACCTCTCAAATTTATCTACTGACCCTGTGGAAGACCCTGAACCCTAGGTTGGGAAACGCTTAACTAAATGAATATAATAAACAAAAAATCATCACTTAAATCGTCACAATACACAAGTACATTTAGCTGATGTTACTTTTGTACTTTTACTTCAGTATGATTTTGAAGGAAGGACTTTTCAACATTGCTTTTACTGAAGTAAAGGATCTGAACTCTTCCTCCATCGCTGGCAGATGATTGTTTTCACAGTTGAGTGACTTGCGAGTGACTTATTTTTTTCAGTATTATACAATAATTTGCAAACAGTCATCAAACAAATCACTGACCTGAGAGACACATGACACCCAGTAAGATCCTCTCCATCATCGTGCTGCTCTGAGGTCTCTGTGTTTGTCGATTTAAACCAATAGGGTTTTTGCATTTTTTATGCAAAAAGCAGTGTGATGGCAGACTTATGAAAATGTTTGTTTCCACAGTGTTTTTTTTTCAGTCTCTTGTTTTCACCTGGGTTTGCCCTTGGCATGTTTATTTGATGGGTTAAGTTCACCTCAATTACAAAACAAATGTGTTCTTACTAGGGCTGTCAAAAATAGCGCGTTAACGACGTTAATTCGTTGTTTGTCGTTAATTACGTCAATTTTTTAAAAGCATTTCACGCATGCGCAGTGTGACAAATTATTCAGGTCAGGAAAGTGGTTGGGACGGGAGCTAGAGGCGAGATGGAGCAAGGTGAGCAAAGTGGGCCTATTGACGGATTCAAATATAAAAAGAATGATGATGGTACAGTTAACAAGTACAAGGTTATTTGCAAGATTTGTAACAAGGAGTTTCAATTTCACCGGAGCTGTTCAACGCCAAACATGCGTTTGCTGGGTCGTCAGGTTCAGCAATTGGTTCGCGCCAGACCACGCTGAATTTTCGCGGGCCATTAACAAAATCAACCTCAGATAATTTGACCAACAAAATAGCAAAATGGATTGCAAAGGATTGTAGACCCGTTAGTATTGTAGAAGACTCAGGTTTCATTGATGTTTTGCAAGTGGCGTCTCAAGAGCTCTATCAAAACAAAAAAGAAAAAAGGAAAGAGGTCTTGGCTCAAGTAAATCATATCGCCCTGACATGAGACCATTGGACATCAGTGAATAACAACAATTATTAACAATTATTTGGCTGTGTTAATAAACAGACATAATATGAAAATTATGTTTATCTTTTGGTATGCATTTCACAAGAAAAAAAAATGGTTAGGATTCAGGTGTAATTGCAAATAGTGATTAATCATGATTAATCCACTGAAGATTCTGATTAATTTGATTAAAAATTTTAATCATTTGACAGCCCTAGATCTTACTTTTCTCAGGTGGAATCAAGCCATGAAGATGAATTTGTTTTTATTGGACCAGAATAGAAAGAGGTTTCTGCATCCAAAATAACGAGGACCCTCCTCATTATTTTGGGTTCCACATTATCCAGAGAATTCACTGTAAGCATTTTTTATTGGGATTTATCTTATTTATCTTTAGTCGAAAGTAGTTCCAGTGAAAACTGTCTACAGTGAAGCTGGATGTTTGAAATGTTAATTTATTATTAAAGTAAAAAAAACAAATGAAGGTATTAACATGTACATAATGTGTAATGATGATCCAATATAATTCATCTTTAAACATAGAATGTGAGTAAGGAACCTGCAGCCATGCACAGATATTTTATTTGTAATACAAAGGCATAGTGAAGATGAGGATAATGTCGATCTGTGTGTTGACTAACAAATATGAGAACATCCTGAGGTTTCATACAGGGTGAGAAACTAGAAATTAAAGAGTGAGGTTAATGACATTTGAAAACCATTAATTTGTTACTCACGCTGAGTGAAGACAACTTTCATTCATGTGTCAGATGATTTGAACATAAACTGTAATACAGCAAAAGAACAGTCTTAGATGAATCCAGCCTTTGTTAATGTCTACTATCAGGACTTGTATGTTCAAACTGGGGTGACCTGCTCCATTGCACATACATAAACACTAATACATAACCATGTGCAGTTATGTACAGCGTCCACTTTATAAAGTCAGGACATTTATTAATTTATGTTTGAGTGCCTGTCACCGAGGAGAGGACTGTCAGATATACAACAAACACAGATGCAGAGCCAACCTAAGTACAGCAGGTTCACATTTACTGCACATTCACCATGGGTTTCACATAAGCAGAAGCTGTTTTGCAATTTCAGAGCTCAGGTCTGCTTCCTACTTTCTCCCTTTGTTGTGGAAGCCTTTCTATTCAGACTGCTCTTCTGGAAGCTCAGAAGGGACAAGATTTTTATTTTGCTGCTTTGTAGCTTTAACTTGCAGGTGGGCCTGCAACTAATGATTATTTTCATTATCAATTAATCAGTCAATTATTTTCTCAATTAATCAATCAGTTGTTAGGTCCAAAAAATGGTGAAAATGACGACCAGTGTTTCCCAAAGCCCCAGATGTCTTGTTTTGTCCACAACCAATTTGTGGATGAACCATTTGTTTACTGTCACAGAGGAATAAAGAAACCAGAAAATATTCACATTTAGGAAGATGGAATCAGAGGATTTGGATGTTTTTTCTTAAAAAAGGCCCAAAAGCAATTAATCAATTATTGAAAGAGTCTGCAATTAATTTAACAGTTGACAGCTAATCAGTCATTCCCCGTCTCTGGCCTTTCTGTGTTCTCCGGCTGCTCTGGGTTCCTCTCTCGTGACCCTGTACACAGGATAAGCAGTTGATGATGAGTGAGTGAGTGAGCTTTAACTTGAAAAAAGAAACGCTTATAAAATAAATACTATAAAGAAATGAACTAATCAAATAAAAGTTTCAGTTTCACAAAATATATGTTTTTTATTAGCGTAAGAGAGAATTATACATGACATTCCATCAAACTCATTTTTGACAGCTATTTCCGGTCCACACCCCATACCAGTATGTAACCGATAAGAGGGTTGCGTACATCCTTCCATTGTATGTTTTTGACTGATAATTGGAGGAGGTTTTTCATTGATTTAAAGACTTTATTAAGTAATGAAACTTGAATGAATTAACTAGTAGGTGTTTATGACAATAAATTTATCATTAAAAAAGTATAGCAGTGAGTTATAAGTAAAGGAGGAATCTCCGGGGCCAGCAAAGGATCAGTAGGAGGTTTCTTCATTGATTTGGAATCAAGTCAGTCTTTATTATTAAACAAGTTAAGAATAAATTGAAATAATGACAGTAAAGCAGTAAAATGGTATAACGGTGAGTTAAAATTAAACAGATTTTTAAATTACCTTCAACAGCATGCAGCAAAATCAGAGTGAGTTCCAAAATTAAACTTTGTAAAATCTTTGCTAAAGCTTTGTGTGACAAACTTACCCTCATTAAAGAACTAAAGAATAAAATGAAATAATTACAGTAAAATAGTATAACAGTGAGTTAAAATTAAACAGATTTTTAAATTACCTTCAATAGCATGCAGCAAAATAAGAGAGAGTTCCAAATTACTTTGCTAGTGCTTTGTCTTACAAACTTGCCATCATTATCACTCCAAAGCTGTAGCCTAGTCTTAAACTTGTGAGTCTGTGTCTCCTCTTCTCTGTCCTCTCACTCTTTCTGGTGTAGCAGGCTGTGCAGGGTGAATTGAGGAATGTGCTCCACCCCCTGCACCTCCCTCTGCTTTCTCAATGAGTCGTGTTGTGTGTTTAACTGTCATCTTCAGGTAATCTTGTAGACCAGTTATTAACTATGGTTATCTATAACCCCAGACTCCGGATGTTAAAAACGGTCTGGTTTTATCAGACAGAGTTCGTTTTTGAAACAGGAACCTATTCTTGTCAGCCGGAGACAAGACTTTGGAACTACAGACTATATAATAATCTGGTTGTACCAGAAGTAATGGCCCCAACCCCTCACCAGTTATCTCCCACATGCTGTCACATACAAAATAAGAGGGTGGGCAGAGTTACTGTGAGCCAATGATAAGAGACTAGGAGGGGTTACCATAGACCAATGATGGGAATCTGTGAAAATAAAAGGAGTCCATTTAGTCATTCAGAAACATATAACAAAACTATTCCAAAACAACCTAAACATGAGCAAGAGAGCAGCCAATTCGAAGATGATCAGCCAGACACATGTAACGAGTTATCAAAACTCAACCCCGGGAGGAGCCCCAAAGAAACTAGTGTTGTATTTGAGTCGGATCCAGACGCCGCCCCCCGATACACTTCACGAGGAATGGAATTTAGATTCAGGACGTGTCTGGGAGTATGCGTTCAATTATGATGTAAACGAACTTTGTTTTTACCAGTTGGAGAAAGGTGAAACATTTGGACCCCCAGCAAAAGCAACGCTCACATCAACGGACTGGGCTGTGCTGACTCTGCTGGTTTTAAACAATCTCAAAACCGCGACGTCCGAGGAACCTGCTACAAAAGACAAGCAGACTCAAACAACTGTGAGAATCAAGCAGGAAGTTCCACCCATGTTTGTTCCTAAAAAAATTGTTTCCTGTAGTGTTTGGGAGACAAAAAGCTCGGCTTCCGGCAGATGGTTCTACCGTGCAAGCCATCAGAAGAGCGAAGGAGATGAAGCCTTGGATGAATTTGTCTTGCAGTATTTCAATACTGAATGTGGCGTGTTTCAGACTTCATTAAGGATACCTGTCGAGGTTTGGATGGAAATGATGTTTGAAAAAGCAGAAAAGCTAAAAGATCTCTTTAAAAAAAGTCAGACCTCCTGGGAGATTCTGCAAATGAAAAAGACTAATGTGGGACCCACAGTAATGTTGGCCTTGTTAATGGACTCTGTTGGGCATGTTGATGGACACACAACAGTGGGCATCCCCCCCATTCTAATGCAGTTTTAATTGTTTTGATTTTGCTTTGGTAATCTGATGTATGTGCTATTGTACAATAACAACTGTAATATTTTAGTAGGTCAGTTTATGGGTATAATGTGTAAGGCTCACACAGGCACTTTGGGCAGCGTGTGGGGTCCTTCGGGTTAGACAGGAGGGCACACACGTCAGTCAGTAGACGTAAACAGCCTGCTGTACGTAGCGACAGCGTTCTGCTGATGTGCTTGTGTTTCTGCATTCACAGGTGAGCAAAAGTGATGAAAAGAGGTAAAATGTGGTTACTCAGACGCATAATGAATGTTTAAGACGATAACGGATTGTCGGTAATGCGGACATGAGATGTATATTGTAGTTTTGCTAGTTAAATGAGATGGCATGTTGTGGTAACGAATAGCCTACATTACCAAGTATGCTAATGAGGACAACAGTAATTTAGCTACCTGTAGCCTGCTAAATATTCAGTGTGTGTGTACAGCATTCTCAGTGTGTGTTCGGGAATGATGGCATTTTATGTGATGCGAGTTAAAGAGGGAATATGAATGTAGACACGTCAGTCAGTAGATGTAAACAGCCTGCTGTACGTAGCGACAACGTTCTGCTGATGTGCTTGTGTTTCTGTATTCACAGAATACGAAAGTAAAGGAGTTATTGAAAACTTATGCACGCCTGGAAGTCCTTTTGTGTCCAAGTGTGCAACACTAACGTTCACAGAAGACTCCTCCTCCAACAACGCCCCCTAAGAAAACACAAATTAAAGGAGGACAAATTCTGAAATACTATGTCTTCGAACCAGCAGACTCATAGAAAAAGCAACTCTCTACCTCTTCTATCACATCCAGGGTCAGAGGAGACAACTACCCCTTCTACAACACATCCGGTGATGACCCAATTCAGCATGAGCAACATGCCTAGTTGGTGGTGTACGGATTGAGAGCATGAGAGCCTCGATACTAATCCTGCACCAGCAGCAGCAACACAGCAGGCCCGGGGCACCACTTCCAGTCCCTCTGCTTCACCATCACCACTAGCAGGGCTGCCAGGGACCCCTTTCATGCTAGACACAGACTCTGGCTGCATCTCCCCTCTTTCACCACCTCCATCACCCGACTGGCCCTCTTCTTCTTCTTCGACATCCTCGACTCCGTGCGCCTCACTACCAGACTCTCCCAAAAGAACAGATGAGCCTGACGGGGTGCTCTCTGCTGTGTTTTTGAACACAGTGAAAACTGTGGTGCTTCGACTGCTGAAGAAAGTTCTATTCAGATATAGAAGTCACATTTGTAATGGTTGTAAGATACAACACTCGAGCCAGATGCAACACGAGTGTCTGTTTGACATGCCTGACTACTTCCTCCAGCGGCATTATGATGAGGTGTTAAAGCAGCTCTGGACCGATCGTTTCATTGCTACCATTCAACGGGCGCTTCACGCGCGAAACATCTACGTGTCTGTATACAAGGTCCATGGTGCTACCGAGGCCTTTCTTCACAACCTCAAAATGACACGACGCATCGGTGAGAAAATTGACAAATTGTATTACATGTATGACATGAAAATATGTTACATATTGTTGATTTGTTGAGTTATTGTGTAAAAAAAATTACCTTGACTGAAGTGAGAAGATTGCATAATAATAGTTACCATATTGTAGGAGGGAGTGTATTGAAAGTAACATTGACTGTGTTGAGAGGATGATGTTTGTGAAAACTAACAATTAAAAACTAACAATTAAAAAAAAAATCATAAAGACCCTTGTATCCTGCTGTTGTTGTTTTCAAAAACCCTCAAAGAGAGCAGCAGGAAACATGTCTGAAAAACGAAATATGAAAAAAGTGTATTATAATCCATCACATCCGGCTAGTTTTGGCGGAGTAGACAGACTCCATAGAGCGTTACAGGATGAAATGGGGAAAAAAGTAAATGTAGAATGCGTCAAAGATTTTTTATCTGAGCAGGATTCATATACTTTGCATAAACCTACCAGGATACATTTTGTAAGAAATAGAGGTTTTGTACCACAACCCCTAAATCAGTTTTAGGCGGATCTTTGCGATATGCAGGCTTTGGCTGAACACAATGATGGCTTTAATTATTTATTAACAGTAATCAATGTTTTTTCCAAACGGACATATGCTAGACCCTTGAAGAAAAGAACAGGGGTCGAGGTCTCTAAGGCATTTGAGTCTATTTTAAAAGACAGCCGGAGCCCTGAAAAGTTGCAAACGGATGCGGGTAAAGAATTCTTTAACAAGACTTTTGAAAGATTAATGACAAAACAAGGTATTAATCATTGTGCAACTGCCAGTGACTTAAAAGTGTCAGTGGTTGAAAGATTTAACCGTACGCTAAAAACGCAAATGTGGAGGTTTTTTACAGTTACAGTTACAACACCTGTGGATACTTGGATGTCTTACAGGAATTGCTTGAAAGCTATAATAATATCTATCAAAAGTATAAAAATGACGCCTATGCAGGTCACGTCAGAAAATACCTCTCAAGTGTTTGAAAACCTGTACGGTACATTTCCTATTCGGCGCAAAAATGATTTAAAGATGAAATTTAATGTGGGGGATTTGGTAAGAATCAAAACTGAGAGGAGTGTTTGATAAAAATATCAACAGAGTTATACAGATGAACTTTTTACAGTGACAGAATGCATTCCTCATCAACCCCCCGTTTATAAACTGAATAATTATGACGGAGAACCTATACAGGGTACATTCTATGAAGCAGAGTTGCAAAAAGTAAAGGTTTCTAAAGACAAAGCATTTCAAGTGGAAGAAATCTTAGAGGAACGTAGTATCAGGGGGAGAAAAGAAATGCTGGTGCGCTGGAAAAACTGGCCTGAGGTCAAACAGCTGGTTAGCAAGAGACCTAAAAAATATATTAAAAACAGATACATTGGATTTGTAGTCATTACAACATGGATCAAGCCTCCGGAGAGGGGTTTTACGTGACTTTACCTTCCAACGCCAGTCTCGAAGTATTTAAAAATAATACGAGCTCTAGCTACCATGTAGATTTAGCCCAGCACCTTAATTTAGAGGGTCGGTGGCAAGTGGCCTTGACAGAGATTTCATATCCGCATACCTGGTTTAACATATCTAATGGGGATGCCTACTTTGATTGGAGGAATAAACCCTCAGAAGGAGAGTCAGACAATGACCGCCGTCAGAGGTTTAGGGGAGGATATTATCACAACATAGAACAGCTCAGGCTCGAGCTGCATGCATTTCTTAGAAAAACACTGATATGCTCTGATATTTATTTTCTCTTTAGTACCATTCAAAAGAGATTTGAGTTTCAGGCAGGGGGGCAATTTCATCTCCGTTTTTATCCTCCTGTTGCTTACATGTTGGGGTTTTTTACCGGGGAAATGGTTACAGTTCAATCAGAGGATGGCACCCTACCCAGCAGATATAAAAGCTGGTATTTCCCATCTATATGTCTACAGTGATCTGGTTCGGCATCAGCTGGTTGGCGATACATACGCTCCGCTCTTGAGAACGATCGATATACAAGGAACATACGGGGACGTCATCACACAATATTTTAATCCCCCCTGTTACCTTCCAGTGATCAAGAATCACATTGAAAACATTCACATAGAGATTAAAACAGATCAAAATACACCGGTGAAGTTTACCTTTGGAAAGACTATTGTGAAACTCCATTTTAGACCTTCAAAAAACTTTGCATCTTCTGTGACAAAATGATACATCATACCCGCGATCCTCACCGTTTTGTGAGCTATTATGAAAATCAAGTAGGGGGCGCTCTCCCTGGTTTTAGCGGGGCTCCCGTGATGTACGGGAGAGGCATAGGGTCTATATTCTCAAAATTATTTCATTTTGTTGTGCCGCTGATGAAAAGAGGTTTTGCCATTGCTAAGCCTCATCTTAAATCAGCGGCTAAAAACATAGCCTCAGAGGTGATAACCCACGCCGTTGGTAAATTAGGTGATCGATCGGCCCAAGGTGTTCAAGAAGGATCAGGCAGCATGATGGTGTTGGCTCGAAGAGCAAGGAAGAGACCGCCAGGGCGGCGTGTAAAAGCGGGGCAGACAAAAAGAAAAAGATCAGTTGAAAAAAGTAAGACCAAGAGGAAGCACACTAGCAGAAGGGCCTCTGATATATTTTAGAAAAGATGGCTCTTTTACATCACAAATCAGCCGAATGCACTATGGGGGAATTGGATTTATTTTCAGCTCCTATGACACAGCTCTCCATCGATGAAAAGATTTACACAGAAGTCATGCCTCTGTCAGCCATTACTGATGGAGGTCCCGTTGAATTTTTTATCCCTGGTGATGGGGAAAAATATTTGGATTTAAACGACACCCTGTTACACCTGCGCTTGAAAATTACGAATGCGGATGGATCAGACCTGGCTGATGATGCCTCTGTGGGTCTCATCAATTATCCCCTAAATACAATCTTCAGCCAATGCGACGTTATTTTGGGAGATAGACTGATTTCACAGTCCAGCGCTATGCACCCCTACAGAGCAATGATCGAAACCCTGCTCAACTATTCTGAAGATACTCTAAAAAGCCAGTTCACCACCGGACCACAGCTAGGTCTATGGACTCAGTTGTGGTAAATAATGGGCCAAACAAAGGATTAGTACAGAGAGCTCAATTCAGTGAAGAATCTAAGGAGGTACACCTGTTGGGCCCTCTTCATAGTGACATTTTTTCTTCTCCTGAACTCTGTGGATTTAAGAATTAAGCTAACCAGGGCTAGCGATGCCTTTTCTCTCATGGCTGGGGCTGCCAGTACTTACAGATTAAAAATACTGGGGGCCTCTCTGTTTGTTAAGAAAGTCACTGTATCCCCAGCAGTGCGATTAGGTCATGAATCGGCCTTAATGAGGGGCAATGCCCTCTACCCCTTATCCCGTGTGAATGTCAAAACCTATTCTATACCCGCAAATTCACGGATATGCAACCAAGAAAATCTCTTCCTAGGAACGTTACCTAAATATCTAGTTATTGCCATGGTAAACCACAACCTTCACAGGAAAGAGAGACCTGTCACCCTTCAATTTTATACACAATGATGTAGAATACATGGCACTGTGTCAGGACGGGAGACAGGTCCCAGCCAAAGCTTTCCAGCCTCAATTTAACCACGGGTTGTCTGTCCGAGAATTTTATAATATGTTTACCGCCACAGAGAGACATCTAAAAGATTTACCTCTGAGCATCAACCGGGAAGAATTTCAGCAAGGTTACTCTTTGTTTGTTTTCAACCTCAATGCCAGTGAAGACAGCGACGCTTTGTCAACCATTTCCAACGGGAGTTTAAGACTTGAAATGAGATTCCGAGTGCCTTTACCCCATACCACAACTCTCATTGTTTACGCGTGTTACGAATCTATTCTGGAAATAAATTCAAAACGACAAGTGTTGGTGGACTATTACTAAGGCAATATGAACAACCATGAATTGGAAGGAATATTGCGACATTTACTTGGAGATTCCTTTTGGGGTTTTGGATCAGTTACCTTTACTGAGACAGTCCTTTAGACTACCTGCTTACATGATAGTTAACACCCACCCTGCACACGATCCTGGGGAGCACTGGCTTGCGCTCACTCTTGAGGACGGCCAGAAAGCTAGCTTTTTTGATTCTTTTGGATTCTCACCAGAGTTTTCACATTACCCTAAAAGTATCTTGGAATTAAAAAAAAAAACGCTGTGAAACCATTTCATATCATACACAACAGTTTCAGCATACCACATGTGGTATCGAGCCTGCAGTCTATCTTTTGAGAATGTGCTGTCTTTGTATCATGATGATTTTACAAGAAATGATTCTATGGTATCAAATTTTGTGAAAAAATATCAACGTTGTATGAGGCAACAAAGAGCCGCATCTTTTCACCACACAGTTTGTTCTTTACAAATGTTCAAAGACTGTTACAAGTTATAAAGATGAATCTTGAGACAAATAACTTTAGTTTGAATTGTTTTTATATGGGTTAAAACTAAGCCATTTTTTTTTTCTCTTCTTGAGGGTGGCGAGGCTTCCACCTCTTCCCACTGGGGGGTTAAAGATGCTCGTCTGTGTTTTCTTCCCTTCTTAAATAGTAAGGGCGGTTTCTCATCATCCTCAGCATCCCTGCGAGGGGCACGGGGTGTCTGCTTTTTCCTTCTTCCCCTCTTTATTGGCAGGGACATCACCTCCTCATCTTCCCGGTGTCCTACCGTTTGAAGTTGCCTATATTGCAAAGTATTCAAAAAACCTGTCCAACCCTTAGGAGGCTGGGATTTTTTAAGGGAGACGGTCAGACTTTTAAACAAGTCTAGTAGGTGTGAACCTTTCACAACATCTCCATTATACACAAACTCTCCCCTGGGAGTCCACCCACCTCGGCTCTTGGTTAATTTCTTTATGATGTACTGTGCATTGTTACGATAGCGAGCCGGCAAGTTTTGTACAACCTCCCTTGCTGTTTCATCCAGTTTCTTGTCTTCTTCTCTTTCTACTCGCTGCTTCAGTGCCTCAGAATTTTTAGCTACTGTCAGAGTAATGTGGCGTTCTTCCTTCTCTCCTTGTTTGACCAGAGCTAGGTATCTTTGCAGCAGGGCATTGTATTTCTTAATTTTTTCATAAGCGTTCATACCATCCTCGTTTAGTATTGCCCTCTGTCTCATTGTTTCAGCGTTGGATGCAGATGGTACAGAATGATTCAGCCGGTTTAGTTGCTGAGGCGTCACCAAAAACATTTTCTGACTCATGATTTATCTATTAATTAGCCCTCCCAAAATGACAGGAAGGATTGTTGAAAGAAGAGGTAACAGAAAGCCGCCAGACTGTTTTGTCAGAGCCTTATGTTTGGTTTTAAGACTTGTTTTTTTTTTTTTAAGCCAGCAACCTTATAATTTTCTTTTGTTTTTAAAAGATTCAAAGAGAGTTCACACTAAGACTGAAGAAAGTCCGATGAGCAATTGTTGAGAATATCTTTACGCTTTTGAGGCGTGGCGTGACAAAGCCCTCAGTAAAGGCGCAGTCCTTTTTAAACGTGCTGACATGTTGGATCAGGACTTTGATTTGGGAAGGGGGTAGTACTCCTGATCTTAGTCTGTAAGTTTCTGGGCAACTAGGTGTGAGGTCCAAGATTAAATACCCGTGAGGATCTTTGGTAGCATCTTCAAAACTTTCTAAGAAAAAGGCTTTTCGTCCGGGAAATATTTGTTGAGCTAATATACTCATCTGTAATCTATCGTGAGGGTTTTTAAACAAAATAGTTACTATTTAAACTAATTGTCCTACTGTACTTTCCACGGTGAAATACATTTTGAGTCAACATGATGACACTCATTTTTTTGTGATGCCTGTACTGTGTGAAAATTTTCACAACTTCAGGGTGATCAGAGGCCTGGAAAATGACATCATCCAAAATTATAAGATGATCTTGATCAGGTGGGAATAGAATTTCATCGTCAAAAGAATCAGGCAATCCCTCGACAAATTTGATCTTTTTATTCTTCTGTTGCAGTTCAGTGTACATCGGTTGATAAGTAAAAATCCAAACAATATTACTAGGCATGTTGTCGATGACATGATTACAGGATTCCAACACAGACTTTACAAAATAAGTTTTACCGGACCCGCATGGCCCCACAATTTGACAGGAGAAAGGTGTTCTTAGTCTAGGGTCAAACTCAATTTCATTGGATGAAAACATTTTTCTTCAATAGCCAAAAGGCAGGGTTTGACCTTGGCTCAGTAACCATCTCTTGTCATACACCACTCTAAACTTTTTCTGGAATGAAAAAAAAAAAAAGAAAAACCCCCTTTTATCTCATAGAATATTGTGCTGAGGTGTTTCAATGACACCCCCATCAGAGTTTAGCACATAATTCTCCACCAACTGTTTGACACTGTTAAAGTTAACTTGTTCACAACAATCATGCGTTTGAGGGGGATTCCCTTTACACGAAGTACTACTTTGTTGTTACAAGTCTGGTATGCATAACTTTTAGGACCCGTGGCCGCAAATTCTTTTCTGCTATCACCATCTAACTCAGTCAAATCTCCCATGTAATTACCCAGGTCAAGCCGTCTCTCCCCCTCTTTTGTGACATAGATAATACTGTCTGTATTATGATACAAGACCCTGTTACAAGACCCAGCTGCTCCAAATAACTGTACAACTTTAGAAGCCCATAAGCTGTGGTGAAAGCAGCTATAGAGACGTCATCTACCTTGTTTGGAGGGGCAATACATTGCTCACCATAACTCCACTGCAACAATGCTGTTTTGTCGTTGACAAAGGAAAAGTATTTAACTTTATAAATTCCAGAAAACAAAGTTAAACTCTTCAGGGTCAGTGATTAGTTTAGTCTGTGTCTGATTCGAGTGTTGTGCAAATTTCCCCCAGAATGTGATGACATAATTTGGAGACTTGTCTTTTTGCAGGATTCGGATGAATTTTAGACGCATCTAGCAAAATACCCTGATTGGTCTGATAGTCTTTGATGTACTTTTCTCGGGCTGCCTGATCTTTGGCTTCAGGGGGTAACCTGAAGCTTCCAGTTTACCCTTCAGAAAAGTGCGCATGTACTGAACAAAAACCGAGTCTATCAAAATGCCATACCTCTGTGACCTCAGCTACCCGATACCCCATCTTGTTAAATTCAGGAGTGACCCAGACCCCTGTCAATGCTCTGTCCTCACCACTGTGTTGACATGGACCCTCCTGAAAATTAAGTTCAGCGCACGTTCGGCAGAGTGTGAAGACAAGTTTACCAGCGGCAGTTCTATATGGCCAAAAAAAAAAAAAAAAAACCTCTGGTGGACAGATTTTGGCTCTTATTATTCCAGAGTAGCTTTGGGGTTCTTTGAAATCTTTGTAGATTATTTTTGGGTGCCCTAAAGGATAGGGAAAGCTACAGTTGACATAGGGATACAGCGATGTCACCTCAATTAGTCTACCGTTTCATTAGCACCCGCAGTCTCTCAACTTTACTGCACAGGTTCGACCACCATACAAAGCTTCGCGGGGTGAGAGAGGTTGAGGAGCTTTATACTGATTGAGAAAATCTTTTAACCCCTGATGTTATTTACGATTAATCTCTGTCCATGTGTGCTCTCTCATGACAATCACTTTAGCATTGTGGATGGCCTGTAGCTCACGTAATTTCTCCTCACACGCAACTCCTCAAAAGGGTATCCGATCAAAGGATTGGTCTCATGAGCTTTGAAACAACTCGGACAGCCATGGAAAAAAAAAAAAAAAAAAAAACATCCTAGAAACTCCCATACATATTTCACACCTTGGATCTCTGCAAAACCATCTACAAAGTATTTTCCCAGTTGCCCCCCCCATTTAAAGCATGTTGAATGAAGATGTTTTCAGTGCTCGCCACCCATTGCAACCACTGAATGCCTGCGTTTGAATACGTTTTGAACTGGCGTGTGTAGTTATTGGGGGTCGGGGATGGCCAAACTTTGCAGATGCTATAGTCACACGGCTAAACGGGTCAACCGCTGTTTCATCTATACTGTTTTCTGAACAGCTTGCATCCGCAGCGCGCCGTCTCGTACCAGGTGTTAAAGTCTTTCAGCTGTACCGTAGTCATGCGTTCTGTACCGTACATTTTTGGCTCCGGGTAGGGACCTATGTAGGTCAAATGGGCATGAGCTAAAATTATGGGGAAAATAGCCTTTAATTCTGTCATCGAAACCGAGAGCTTTTGGCATATCGGCTAAACGCATGGAAATAAAGGACAGTGAGTCAATGTATTTGTGATTAAAATCAGGATCTGTCATACAGATGACTTTTGAACCTTGCAAAATCAAAGAGGGTTTTAATGCTGTTCAAGCATCACGTTGAGTAGGTAGGAGTCAAAACCTCAAGCATTGTGAGCAATAAACACAGCAGGCGTCTGAAATGCATGAGAAACTCGTTGGCACAATTTCTGCCTTGAGAGCTCCATCTAACGTTTTTGTACACACCAAAAAGGGTATGTGAACACCTTTTCCTTGACGTATGTTTCAAAATCATAAAACACCAATTTTTCTGTGCGTTTGTTTCAGGTGGTAGTGTCTGGATGTAGCACTGATGCATCTCATTCATCTGTAACGTCAGAGGTCAAATTCTCACCACAGATTTTACACTTCACTGCAGGACGTGTGTGGTTTACCTTCACCACACATTGCTGAGAAGTAAAGCTGTGCACATTTTAAAAATTTTTTGCACAACGATCAGTCAGGCAGGCAGAATTCTGAACGACATGTCCTGTTACACTCTTTACACACAACACGTTGAAACCCCTTCTGATTACAGGTAGGGTCATAGCAAACGGAACAATGAGCAGGGCATCTGTGACTCCGCACACAGTTGTACCCTGTGTAACAGTACTCACACAGATATGGGGAACCCAGAAAGACATTTTATCCAAATGGCTCTCTTACCCGCCCTTGTAGGGCAGGTGATCACTTGGAGAACCAGTTCTAGATCACCGTCTGTCATAATGGTCCAATTAGATTATACAATTCCCCTCTTAGCGCCAACTGCACCACATCTTGGGGTCTCCTGTGTGACAAGGCTTGTTGTAAAATCGCATCTACCTGCTCCAGTGTACCGTTGTAAAACTGAGCATAATCCACTACACCCTCTGCATTGGTTGGAGAAGGAAAGCGCAACACCTGGCGTATTTCATAATTACAGAATCTATGTCGTGATATGACTCCTTGAGGTGGCACAGGTTCAATATTTTGAGTCGTGCTACCCCCTTGCTGTTGCAAGGGAGGAGCGTTGGCTACCTGCTCCATGAGGGGGGAGTTAATGGGGGTCTGGTAGGCTGAGGATGTGGAGGGGATTAAGGCAGGGATTGCATTATTTTCAAGCTCGGAGTGAGCGTTTTGTATTTAAAGAGGGGATGTTGTTTTGGTTAAAGGGTTCATTTCATCTAATAAAGCAGTTGGTATTTCATTTTCTAAGCGTTCCAGGTCAACGAGAGCTTGATTTATAGCGTGCAACGGATCTAAGAACTGACTGGAGGAGGTCTCGTTTTCAGTTAACTAACCCTATTTTCAGTTATACCATTTTGAAAGTTTGACTCATTCTGAAAATGTTGATCTACCTCGTCTGATCAGACGAGGTTAAACGGTTTGTTTTCATCCATTATCATAAAATCAAAACACACTTAGACCTTAAGAAATATCAACGTCATAAATTAAAATGACGAAGTTTAACTGTGCAAGTGAACACAACAATCATACAATTACCCAATGAAACAAATAAAAGATAAATCACCTTACTAATTATGATCACTGTAGACAGCCAGCATTTCACCCATTAGCCGGAAAGCATTACTCATTAAAACTAGTTGATCATGGCAGTCCAACAGCAATTCTGACAGCCTTTCACGGATAGTCAGGGTCTGTTTGCTGGAGGGAGACAAAAACAAAGACACTTTAACCTCTTGTGTATTTTAATAATGAAAGTCAGACTTCACCCTTAAAAATCACTACATTAATACTTTATAGCAAACTAGTTTTTTTTATTATTTGCATGGCATCATTAAAGTTTTTTAAAACTCTTACATTATCTTGTAACTAAATACCCTGAATGTCAGACATCAGTACCAAAACACTGTAGAAGTGCAAAACAAACATCACAGTAATAGCCTACTTTGTGAAAAAGCAGCAAAATAGCTTTTAAAGTCAGGTTAAATAACTCATAAGACTACTTGGTGCATAGAACATTTGACATGGTGTTGTATTTGAGAAATTAGTGTGGATTACTTTTAACTCATTAATTGTATAGCCTAATAATCAGCAACATGGTATCACGGGAAACTGTATATAGGCTATACTATTTTATTATGACTGCATATTTGCTAGGTTAATGGTTTTAGAGCGACGTCTGTTGGCTGGTTAATGATATTACATGAGCTAAATAAAATGCACAGCCCCCAAGCGTTATAATAAACAATTTCACTTACTGCTTGTGGGTGGCCTGCTGCTGCTCCTACTACTGCTGGTTGAAATGAGCCTTCTACGGTGTTTCCTTTTCCGAGGTCCGTTGATCGGTATAGGCTCAGTCTGATTCAGCGGCGTAAAAGGCTCGTAAAAGGTAGTGGAGAGACCCTGCATAAAGTACTGTTCACATTTGCTTGCACCATCTGCGGGTGTATTACCACATCTGCGTAAAAGTTTGTAAATAAATAAAACCTATACACTGATTAAAAGTTAAGGTAACCTTACTTACCGACTTCTCCTGAGAGATCTACAACCTGCTCTGATGGAATGCCATTCTCCCTTGTAGTCCGTATTTGCTCCTCTGAGTAGAAATCTGTAAAAACAATATACAAAATAGACATCAGGATAGGACACTTTAAAATATAGAACATTTCTAGAAGGCCCTCTTACCTTCAAGGTGATATGCGGTTGAATGAAGCTCATTGTCGATTAAGTCAAAAACTGTTAATGTCATAGTGCAAAAACTTGAGGACTCAAAGGCAGACTCGGTACAGTTTGAAGGGGTGACGAAAGGGCAGAATGGAGAACACGGAGGAGGGGAGTAAGTCCAGGTAAGATAGGTGCTGAGCGGGGTGTGGCGTTCGGCAGGGTTCCCGGAGGTAGTGTGATCCTGGGCACAGAGAAAAACAGGTTAATCCAGGGAGAGCCAGAAATTACTAGGATTCTTACAGGAGAAGATTGTCGGCCTTGACGCATGTACCACATGTGGTTAACTGACGATCTGGTGAAGAATGTGAGGAGGACTGCGGTTGAAATACTGCAGGAGCTTGATTAGTGGAATGAGGACCAGGTGCGCCGCTAGAGCCAGAGAGTGTAGCCACGCCCAGACAAACACAGACAGGGAGAACAGACAGAAAACACAGGGAAGGGGGGAACAAAAGAACACAAGGTAGTGGGGAGACTCTGTAGTACCACAACAGTTAATTGAAAACACGCAGGAATGAAAATACAAAGTGTCGATTTTTGCTATTTCTTAAGTTACGGAGGAAAGGCTGAATGCGTACCGTGTTCTCTTTGAAGGGTCATCGCTCTGGTTTCAGGTCACTAGTGTGAAGACCTCTGGATTTCTGGTAGGGTACTTATAGAAGTAAGAAAAAAAAAAGACAAAAAAACGCCCAAGTGCTGCTCTGCATGTGGGAGATAACTGGTGAGGGGTTGGGGCCGTTACTTCTGGTACAACCAGATTATTATATAGTCTGTAGTTCCAAACTCTTGTCTCCGGCTGATAAAAATAGGTTCCTGTTTCAAAAACGAACCCTGTCTGATGAAACCAGACCGTTTTTAACATCCGGAGTCTGGGGTTATAGATAACCATAGTTAATAACTGGTCTACAAGAGAGAGAATTATAAATGACATTCCATCAAACTCATTTTTGACAGCTATTTCCGGTCCCGCCCCCCCACCGGATGTCTGATAAGAGGGGGTGCATCCTGTCCCGCCCAAACGGAAATATGTCTGTGTGTAACTGATAAGAGGGTTGCGTACATCCTTCCATTGTGTGTTTTTTATTGATTTAAAGACTTTATTAAGTAATACAACTTGAATGAATTAACTAGGAGGTGTTTGTGACAATAAATTTATCATTAAAAAAGTATAGCAGTGAGTTATAAGTAAAGGAGGAATCTCCGGGGCCAGCAAAGGATCAGTAGGAGGTTTCTTTGGAATCAAGTCAGTCTTTATTATTAAACAAGTGAAGAATAAATTGAAATAATGACAGTAAAGCAGTAAAATGGTATAACGGTGAGTAAAAATTAAACAGCATTATAAATTACCTTCAACAGCATGCAGCAAAATAAGAGTGAGTTCTGAAATTAAACTTTGTAAAATCTTTGCTAAAGCTTTTTGTGACAAACGTACCATCATTAAAGAACTAAAGAATAAGATGAAATAATTACAGTAAAATAGTATAACAGTGAGTTAAAATTAAACAGATTTTTTAATTACCTTCAAAATCTTTGCTAAAGCTTTGTGTGACAAACTTACCATCATTAAAGAACTAAAGAATAAATTGAAATAATTACATTAAAATAGTATAACAGTGAGTTAAAATTAAACAGCATTTTAAATTACCTTCAACAGCATGCAGCAAAATAAGAGTTAATATAAGAGAGTTCCAAAATTAAACTTTGTAAAATCTTTGCTAGTGCTTTGTCTTACAAACTTGCCATCATTATCACTCCAAAGCTGTAGCCTAGTCTTAAACTTGTGAGTCTTAAAACTTTAATCCTTCTAGAGTCTGTGTCTCTTCTTCTCTGTCCTCTCTCTTTCTGGTGTAGCATAGGCTGTCCAGGGCTGAATTGAGGAATGTGCTCCACCCCCGGACCTCCTTCCATCCCTCCCCTCCCTCTGTTTTCTCAATGAGTCACATCAAGTTGTGTGTTTTAACTGTCATTAGCATCTTCAGGTAATCTTGTAGACCAGTTATGGAATAGAGTTATCTATAACCCTAGACTCCGGTTGTTAAAAACGGTCTGGGTTTATCAGACAGAGTTCGTTTTCGAAACAGGAACCTATTTTTATCAGCCGGAGACAAGAGTTTGGAACTGCAGACTATCTAATAATCTGGTTGTACCAGAAGTAACGGCCCCCAACCCCTCACCAGTTATTTCCCACATGCTGTCACATACAAAATAAGAGGGTGGGCAGAGTTACCGTGAGCCAATGATAAGAGACTAGGAGGGGTTACCATAGGCCAATGATGGGGTCTGTGAAAATAAAACGAGAACATTGTCTTCAAGAAATTGCCAAGAGGGCACTTGGATCCTTGAGCAGTATCTACCTACCAAAGAGGGGACCTCCATGCGGTTAATTTTTTTCAGCTAATGAGTGTTTGTATCTCTTAAAGACTTCTTGTTTCATTCAAAAATGGAAATTTTAACATCAGTGTTAGTAATATTTAAACATTTCTCTGTGATCCAAAAATATTCAGGGCCACTTTATTGAGAATTTACAGTTTTAACTGTTATTCAGAAATAACTTGGATGCATGCACAAATATCAAGGATTGCAGTATTAGCAGCAAAAGGTACTTTATCCAGGGTTCAATTATATAAAATGTCTTATTACACTAGTGCAGTCATTTAAACTTTCTCTTCAGGTTTGTCTGTGGTGCTTGGTCATTTGATGAAGTAGGCCTTTTTAAAGGGCCTTCATCTTTATCTTATTTTGTATTTGCTCTTCATAATTATAAATTAGGACTAAAATGCTCAGCAGCATGATCCTATTTTTTTAAGTAATCACTAAAACAGGTTTATCAACTTTTACTAAACCTTTGGTATAATTCTGTCCCCAAATATTGTGAAATGAAATTGACCAGTTATAGACAAGATTTCTATCAATTTTGCAATGTACTTGTTTCTTCAATCTAAATTTTATAGGACTGCACTTTATTTATTGACTGCATTACAGAAACGTCCATTGTTGGCTGGCATGTAATGACACGGAGTTCCCTCTTAGTTCCTTCTTAGCTAGCATGGAGCGACACTCCAGCATGGAGGAATTAAAGAATGGGGTATTTCTATTAAGAGAATATTGTAATCTAAACTAAATATTTAATTTATAGTTACACTTACAAAATAAGGACAATTCTTATGTAGCAAAAAAAAAAAACTACAAGTGTTAACAGCGTCCAAATAACTCTAAATTTAGTCTCAGTAACATATAGACTATGTCCCTCATTCTAAACTAAAGCCTTACTCATAACTAAGTCACTAGTCATGCTAACAGGCCTCCTCTTTCCCTTTAGTAAAAAAAGCTAGAATTAAAAAAATATAGTTTACAACTTCATCAACTGGAAACTTCAAGAGCTAAAGTTTGATCCTTCTCCTGAGAACCAGCTGCCTTTTGCTAATTAGGGTTTATTAGACTATTACAGAGGTCATGAAATCCAGAACCCTTCCCTTGGGGATGAAGTATTCAAATGCTAGTTAACTACTTTGTTGACATAACAGGACAGTAGTTTTCTGTTGAAAATAAAACAGAAGGTTATAATAAATCTCCTACAGGTAAAAGAATAAAAATCAGCTTCTTTATTTTGGCTCAACCGTGACCTGTGCTAATAACACTTATTGCACGTTCCAAAGCTCAACAGGAACCAGCAGCTTCAACAACAAAAGTCTGTAACAATATCTATCATATGGCTTTTTATTTTTATGTAATGCCCAGATTTACCACGGGGTTCTTGACTAGCCAGAACAGGATGTTCAGCAGTCTTACACTGTTTCATTGCAGGTCTTGCATTCAGCCATAGTGGCTAGTTTGCCCTTGACGATAAGGCTTTAGTAAAAAGTCTCATCACTGCTTTGAGACCATGCTGTTTCTATTTTTTTCCTTCCATAGCATTTTTCAGAGACACTACAAAAGAGGAAAACAGATTGCCATCGATAACCCAAACTCTAGGGTTAACTCGTAATTTTCATTACATTTGTTACGTAGTAAATCTACAACTGCAAAGCAATTTAGTGATCCCTACCATGTAGTGATCAAATGTCAAGGCTCTCTCTCTCTTCCCCATATTTAAAATGTGTAAAACTAATACCGCAAAACTCATCGGGATCAATCTTCTAAGTGTAAGTTAACATGTTGCAAATTTTACCCTTGCTACTAAGAGTTAGTACAGGACACGCAACATTAGTCCTCATTTTCCGAGCTGCTTTCTGAGCTGCTTTTGTCAAGCTTTGTGAGACGTGAAAACATTTATTTCAGCCCCACAATGTTTCTACATCACTGAAAAGAGCATGTGAAAATCTAGTTTTGGGGAGAAGTCTGTTTTTGCTTGTGATAAGCTAGCCCAAATCGCACCATCAAAACTTCTAGTTTCACATTTTAAAAAATCCTGCCCCCGCCTTCATACTATTTACTTGTTTTGTGAAGTACATGCAGGAAGGATTGAATTACAATCAGCAGTGGTTTTACATGTCAACATTAGGTTATTGCAGAACAACAAAGAAGCCCCCTGCTGTGAAGAAGCATTTTGAGTAACAGAATTACATATCATGACAAATACATTAGTATGTACCACCGGTTGTTGTGGCACTAAAAACTGAGTCGATGGCTCACTATGACTCTGAACTGATAGTAAAACACATACTTTTGTATTTGTATTGTGTATTTACCATGGGGTTCATGCCCTTCCCTTCTCATGTTCGCCTGTTTGTCCCTCTCGTATGTGTTCTTGTTACACGGTGCAAAAGAAAAAATCTTATCCATTCTAACCAAAACAATACATATGTATAAATATTTACAACTTTACTACAAGTGTTATGTCAGTTACAGGATATTATAAATCTAAAACTTCAAAGCAATGTTAATTACATTTTCATTAGCTTCAGAGTTTTCTACAGCAACTGGCTAGGAGGTGTATTAAGTCATCAAGGGACATCATGAAAGTGATGGCAATTTTTAGTGAAGTTATATGTTATGGGCACTTATCTGACCAAATACCAGTCTAAAGTGAAAAGGGCAAATGCTTGAGTGACAAAAACAATGCAAAGCAGGATAGCAAGAGTCAGAGAGACCAAACTGACATAGGTTTATATGGGGACAAGCAGCTGTACTGTCCAACAAAATACTAGTGAAGACACTAATTTTAAATTTAAAGTTTGGTGATGTTGACACTGACTAGCATTAAAATAGCTTTAAAAGCGGCTTGCTAGTTAAACATTTCTATTGGGGCATACCTGTAGAGATGTGCCTTCCAGAGCGGTGTTAATATATTGGGGTGGAAAATAAAAACATGTATTAAGAATATATTTAACATAATAATTTAATAGAAATACGGTAGCTTTGCTTAGCCTACATGCAATGAATCAATGGCCTGACTCTCTCCATCCCTGCAGAATGTACAGGCTAGTATACCACAATATAGTTGATCATGTGTTATACGCTAATTCCAGCGTTTCTTTTCTTGATTCCCATGTGGAGAGACAAAACTTTTTAAATGACGTGTACATTTTGACTGGTTTTCCACAAATGTAGCAGTAGGTTATATTACTTACTAAAGAGGATGTCTTTAAAGACTGGATGCACTGATCGTCACCAGTTTCAGCACTATCCTTAACAGACGTGTCTTCAGTATTTCCATTAAGAGCTTTAGCCCAAACTCCTGATACTTGTACTTGCTTCATTTCCCTACAAGTGTTTTCACTCTTGGAATGGAAGGGGACACTAGAAAAAAAAATAGAAACAGCATGGTCTCAAAGCAGTGATGAGACTTTTTACTAAAGCCTTATCGTCAAGGGCAAACTAGCCACTATGGCTGAATGCAAGACCTGCAATGAAACAGTGTAAGACTGCTGAACATCCTGTTCTGGCTAGTCAAGAACCCCGTGGTAAATCTGGGCATTACATAAAAATAAAAAGCCATATGATAGATATTGTTACAGACTTTTGTTGTTGAAGCTGCTGGTTCCTGTTGAGCTTTGGAACGTGCAATAAGTGTTATTAGCACAGGTCACGGTTGAGCCAAAATAAAGAAGCTGATTTTTATTCTTTTACCTGTAGGAGATTTATTATAACCTTCTGTTTTATTTTCAACAGAAAACTACTGTCCTGTTATGTCAACAAAGTAGTTAACTAGCATTTGAATACTTCATCCCCAAGGGAAGGGTTCTGGATTTCATGACCTCTGTAATAGTCTAATAAACCCTAATTAGCAAAAGGCAGCTGGTTCTCAGGAGAAGGATCAAACTTTAGCTCTTGAAGTTTCCAGTTGATGAAGTTGTAAACTATATTTTTTTAATTCTAGCTTTTTTTACTAAAGGGAAAGAGGAGGCCTGTTAGCATGACTAGTGACTTAGTTATGAGTAAGGCTTTAGTTTAGAATGAGGGACATAGTCTATATGTTACTGAGACTAAATTTAGAGTTATTTGGACGCTGTTAACACTTGTAGTTTTTTTTTTTGCTACATAAGAATTGTCCTTATTTTGTAAGTGTAACTATAAATTAAATATTTAGTTTAGATTACAATATTCTCTTAATAGAAATACCCCATTCTTTAATTCCTCCATGCTGGAGTGTCGCTCCATGCTAGCTAAGAAGGAACTAAGAGGGAACTCCGTGTCATTACATGCCAGCCAACAATGGACGTTTCTGTAATGCAGTCAATAAATAAAGTGCAGTCCTATAAAATTTAGATTGAAGAAACAAGTACATTGCAAAATTGATAGAAATCTTGTCTATAACTGGTCAATTTCATTTCACAATATTTGGGGACAGAATTATACCAAAGGTTTAGTAAAAGTTGATAAACCTGTTTTAGTGATTACTTAAAAAAATAGGATCATGCTGCTGAGCATTTTAGTCCTAATTTATAATTATGAAGAGCAAATACAAAATAAGATAAAGATGAAGGCCCTTTAAAAAGGCCTACTTCATCAAATGACCAAGCACCACAGACAAACCTGAAGAGAAAGTTTAAATGACTGCACTAGTGTAATAAGACATTTTATATAATTGAACCCTGGATAAAGTACCTTTTGCTGCTAATACTGCAATCCTTGATATTTGTGCATGCATCCAAGTTATTTCTGAATAACAGTTAAAACTGTAAATTCTCAATAAAGTGGCCCTGAATATTTTTGGATCACAGAGAAATGTTTAAATATTACTAACACTGATGTTAAAATTTCCATTTTTGAATGAAACAAGAAGTCTTTAAGAGATACAAACACTCATTAGCTGAAAAAAATTAACCGCATGGAGGTCCCCTCTTTGGTAGGTAGATACTGCTCAAGGATCCAAGTGCCCTCTTGGCAATTTCTTGAAGACAATGTTCTCGTTTTATTTTCACAGACCCCATCATTGGCCTATGGTAACCCCTCCTAGTCTCTTATCATTGGCTCACGGTAACTCTGCCCACCCTCTTATTTTGTATGTGACAGCATGTGGGAAATAACTGGTGAGGGGTTGGGGGCCGTTACTTCTGGTACAACCAGATTATTAGATAGTCTGCAGTTCCAAACTCTTGTCTCCGGCTGATAAAAATAGGTTCCTGTTTCGAAAACGAACTCTGTCTGATAAACCCAGACCGTTTTTAACAACCGGAGTCTGGGGTTATAGATAACTCTATTCCATAACTGGTCTACAAGATTACCTGAAGATGCTAATGACAGTTAAAACACACAACTTGATGTGGCTCATTGAGAAAACAGAGGGAGGGGAGGGATGGAAGGAGGTCCGGGGGGTGGAGCACATTCCTCAATTCAGCCCTGGACAGCCTATGTTACACCAGAAAGAGAGAGGACAGAGAAGAAGAGACACAGACTCTAGAAGGATTAAAGTTTTAAGACTCACAAGTTTAAGACTAGGCTACAGCTTTGGAGTGATAATGATGGCAAGTTTGTAAGACAAAGCACTCGCAAAGTAATTTGGAACTCTCTCTTACTTTGTATTTAGTTATTTTATTTAGTTACATACAGACATCCTGTACGGTGGACCGGAAATAGCTGTCAAAAATGAGTTTGATGGAATGTCATGTATAATTCTCTCTAGCGTATATCACTGTGAACAGAAATATGGTAAATCTATAGTGATAACTAGCCTAGGCTACTTACACTACAACTGCATTATATTCTGTTATATTTTTATATTTATGAATTGTCACCTGCGGCCCTGCGATGGACTGCCGATCTGTCCAGGGTGTACCCCGCCTTTCACCCAATGTCAGCAGGGATAGGCTCCAGCACCCCCGCGACCCTGTACGAAGGATAAGCGGTTGACGATGGATGGATGGATGGATGGATAGATGGATGGAATTGTCACCTGCAGGTACATTTTTTGTTTCCCTTTATATTAATAAAGACATTTCCACCATAAATTGGAGCAGAAAATGTCTCCAGAATGCAGGAAATTAATGCTCAGATTTTCCTGGGGTGGACCCCCAAACCTCCGGCTCGTATTTTTCAGTTTTTTTAATATTTATTCAAAATAAAGTAAAAATCTACTTGTGCATTATTACGCCCCTAAAATAACAACTCAAAAATCCTTTTGATGGTTCATTGACTTGCAATAAAGTGAATGGCGTCTCTGATGAAGATGCAGTCGGAGGAAGTGAGGATGAGAAAAAGACAAACACACTGGACAGCACTTTCAACCAATTCATGAAGCTAATTAGCTTAATTAGCTTGCTACTGTTAAAATCTGCTATATATGAGTTATTGTTATTAATAGTTTCTGACTTGTAAACAGTGTTCACATCAACTGAGAAGTTATATGTATGACTATGAAACAGATTTTTTGTTTAATAATATAATAATAATAATAATAATAATAATGATATTCGACTTGGCACTTCATAATATGGAAGTGCCTGAAAACTAAACAATTATTTGGTTTAGTTTAATGGATATAGTGTAACGTCAATGCACAGTATTTTAGATCTCATACTCTTTAATCACACAACTGTCTTGATGAGGTGAAAACCTGTTGTTGTTAACATGGGACTCTTTACCATCTTTTCATCATTTGCTCATTTATTAATAAAAAAAAAAAAAAATTCTGTAGTCAAGTTTTTAGGCCCAAATTTGAAACATTAAATCTATTATTAAACTAATATGGTTTCACAAGGTATTTGGGCAGATTTAAGTCTAACGCCATTTTGATGGTTGAAGTCTGGACCTTCTAAATTAGAGCAGTGAGGTGAAACAGAGGAAGCACAAGAGCAACCTGACTGGAACAATCAAAGTAAATTTCCCTGACTAAACTTTCTCGTCAAAGGCAATAATGTACACATGAGGTTCAGATGAGGGCAGTTTTGCACTTTAATTCCCACACACAGATTGAAAGAGCTCAGCTTATTTACAGTTTGAAGTACAGCGCTTTCTCAAAATAATGTAAATATAATTTTATCAGGTTCACAAGCTGTAATGCTGAAGCCAAAGCCAAATCTCATTTATATGTTATATTTTGAAGATAAATTAATGTCATTAACACACTTCACTCAGTAATATTGTTGATGAGGGACAAAACTCTCCTATGACAGACACAACAGATGCATTTTGGTAAATTTCCCTTGATTTGCCTAAGAACTGAATCTATAGAAGTGGTGTTTACTCTAGTGGTGTACATCGACACAAACAGTCCACAGAGCAGCACGACAAAGGAAAGGGATCTTACTGGGTGTCTTGTGAATTCTTTGATAATGTTTAACATGTCTTGTAACAAGCTATTTTTTTTTATCATCATCACTAGATGTTACTAAAACATACACACTTAACCTTTAACACACTTCACTCAGTAATATTGATGATGAAGGACAAAACTCTCCTATGACAGTCTACAGGATGTATTCAGGGTTCTGGTTAAGCACTCAGTACAGTGATAATAATGTACTGTGTGTATTAGCAGATAGAGAGTACATTCACCGAGGATTACAGATAAACAGAAGTACAGTTATATTTTAGTTTTAGAGCTCAGTCTTGTCCTCCTTGTGGAAGACTTTCCCATCAGGCTGCTCTCTCCACTTCAGGGTGACTCCACTCACTCCTTTCTCCTTCAGCCTGTCCTGGAGCTGGGAAACATAAATGGCAGCCATTTTGAAACATACGTACACTTTTTATTTTTGTCACCAAGACAAAGTTTTTGTTCAATCTTGACTTAAAAAGCTTTAGGCTACACAGTGACTGTTTTGTGATTACCAGACCAACGTCTATCTTATCATTTACAGATCCTGACATGGCAATCATTCTGTGATCACAGGACCATTAAGGTTGAATAACAATTCTGTATCTAGTGGCTGCTGCTGTCTACTCTGAGCAGCAGAAATTTGGTTTTTACAGTCACACACCCAAAACATGGTTTTTAGATGCTATCAAACTCAAGCAAGCCATTAAGCAAAGACATGCAAATTTCTTTATAACTACTTTACATCTGTCCTGGGTGTGTGATGTGTCTCAGGGTGGATTTTGAAGACTCACCTTTTTCAGCATCTCAGCTTTCACAGCAGGGTCATTCAGATCCACAGAGGAGTCCTCCAGCTTTATCCTCAGCTTTACTACCTGCCTCTTTACTGGTGTGTAAACACAGAGAAGAAGAACATGCTGTGGAATTACCTTTGTGATACCAAACTCATACATGTAAATGAGCACCATGTCTGAGCGCAGTTTAACATCAGTTATTCTCTCTCTTCCACTGAAGCACAGTAAACCACTCACCAGGGATGCTGTAGCAGACAAATGGTAATCTAGTTTCACAGGGAAGAAACTTCCATCTTCCTGAACTCTGCAAAGCAGCACCACATGCAACACTCATCGAGCCTAATGGGTTGGAACCTGTGTTCCAGTATGTGAATGAGGAGCCACTCCCATCAGACCAGTAAATGTCAGGATCTCTGAACAAACCAATCCATGCCACTTTTCCACTCTTCAAGTTCTGGATCTCTTGGTTCTCAGTCTTGTTCCGCACGGTGGCCAGGTCTATGAAGTTCTCCCTGCAGTACTTCTGAGCACTGGACCAATTCATTGTTTCATTCACAACAACAAATTCAGGGTCCAGCTGTGTTCCTGCAGTTAATTTTTAAAAACAGTGAATTTTTGAGTTCATACTGAATTTTGAAATAATATTTTTTCCAGATCAAAATAGTAAGTTATATCCTTACCTCTGTAACAGATAAATGGATATTTTGAAAAGCAACTATCATCCCACCAATTTCCATAATTTCCCACGCAAACACAGAGTTGACTAGCCGATATAAAGTTTGGTTCTTTGTAATACGTATCCCAGCTCCTAAATCCAGCTCCTGTCCCTGTGTAGCTGTCTGACCACCTCCAGTTGATTTTAGTGTACAGGCCAATCCAGACATCAGAGCTGAGACCAGAAGATGAAACTGTTTTATTAAGTTGATTCACTTCTTCAGTGTTTTCAATGGTGGCCAGGTCTGTGTATGTCTTTCTGCAGTAGGTCTGAGCTTCAGTCCAGTTCATAGGATCAGCAACATAGTGATACTGAATGAGGAGGCACGAGGAGAAGATGTCCCAGCCTGTGAGGGGAACAAGTGTTTGATTTGTTAAAGGTTCAATCTGTTATAGAATATTCTATTTTATTTAATATTATTTAATATTCTAAAATATTATTAGGGGGTTTAATTGATGATTGAATCTTACAGGGTTGAGTCTTACAAGAATGTTTACAAAATCTTACTGGCTCCACAGATTAGAGTACAACTCATGGACAGTAATATATTCCAATATGAACGCAGCATTGGAGAATAAACATCAGATAGATTAGTTGTTTTAGGTTAAGGCCAGTTAAAAATGACCTAATAGGGAAACCTACAGGAACTAGGGGGGAGACATAAACAGATGTTATCCTTCAAATTTGGTGTTGGCATTTGACATGTTGTATGCAGGCACTGTATCTCCTCCGCCATGCTAAATAAACCATGCTATGTTAAGTCTTCATCAGTCTCTGAAACTTCTTCACACCTGAACCTGGCTCACAATATTTCTTCAGCAGTATCCACAGTCTTTGTTTGTCTTGTTGTGGTGGCAGCCCGGCTGAAGGTGAGTGTCCTGTTTTTTTTTTTTTCGTTTTTGTCTGTGATTCTGTTTTTTTGCCCTGGTTTTCTCTGTTCTCTGCCTGCCTCCCTGTGTCTCCTCCCCTGTGTGTGCTCCCTCCCTCTCTCTCTCCCTCCGCTCCTGAGCCCAGCCAACGACCCGCACCTTCATCTCGTCAACCTCCTCCTCTGCCTGCCACTTCTGCCAGTACTTCAACTTCGGTTCCCCTTCGAGAGAACAGCTCCCGAGGGGGCTGCTTGTGGCCAAGCTCGGCCTTTCTTCCCAGATTTGCACGAGCCCTTCTGAGCACGTCTGACTACTCCACCGCTCCGGGTTTACAGCGACGTCGCGGGGGTTAAGGGTTTCGGCTATGGGACGATGCCCTGGGTTGAGGATGCTCTGGCCAGCTATCTCTTGCCCGGTCTTGCGTCATCCCTTAAAGAGCCAGCGCCGCCCACCAGGCCATATGACTTCTGTTCTGGTGGGCAAGGCTTACATGGCGGCGGGCCGGGCTGGTGCAAGCCTGCACACGGTGGTGGTTTTGCAGGCATACCAGGCCGACCTGCTGAGGGACATGGACTCATGAGGGGTCCCTCTGAGTCCATGCACTCTCCCTTCGCACGTTCACCAAGTGCATGGATGCAGCTCTGGCCCTGATGAGGCTCCAGGGCATACGCATACTGAACTACATCGACAACTGGCTCATTCTGGCTTAGTCGCGAGAGTTAGCGGTTCGGCATCGAGATGTTGGTTCCTGTCCCAGGGTCCTGTGTTGGGAGCGTCATGTTGCCGGACAATTATTTCGACAGACGCCTCACTTCCTGGCAGGAGCATCATTTCTCTTGGCACATAAATTGCCTGGAAATGTTGGCGGTATTCAGAGCTCTGAAGAGTCTTCTGCCCGCTCTCCGCGGTCACTACGTCCTTGTCAGGACCGACAATACGGCAATGGTGACCTATTTGAATCACCAGGGGGGTCTGCGCTCGTGCACGTTATGCAAACTGGCGCATCAGATCCTCCTGTGGTCCGAGCAGAGACTGCGGTCTCTCAGAGCGATGTATATCCCTGGGAACCAGAATCAGGGAGCAGACCTGCTGTCGAGACAGGGGCTGAGGACCGGGGAATGGAGACTTCACCCCGAGGTGGTGGAGTTATTGTGCGAAAGGTTCGGCCCAATAGACGTGGACTTTGTTTGTGTCTCAAGAGACTACGCACTGTCCACTGTGGTTCTCCCTCTCGCCCCCAGCCCCGCTAGGGCTGGATGCCATGGTGCAGACGTGGCCAAAGCTGCATCTGTATGCTTTTCCCCCAGTTGCTCTGCTCCCGGGGGTTCTGGAGCGGGTCCATCAGGACGGTGTCAGCCTGCTGTTAGTAAGTCGGCTGGGCTCGCTCACCTGCCCTCTCCCTTCGGGCTTCCCCCCACGGCGTCCTCCCAGTTCTCTCGTGCCTCCTTTCTTCCTCGCCCCCAGTGTCCCCCGACTCTCTGTTCTGCCTGCGTTTCCCCAGCATTCACCTCTCCCTCAACTCCAGTTTCTCAACCCCTTTTTTCCCCCAAAAAACTGTCTTTCTTGAGCACTGCATTTGGGTCTACGCCACACCACCGTAACATGTCTGTTATTATTACTGAAGGTTTTAATTTGTTGGTGGGCTGATTGGTTCTTTATTAATATTAATACCATCTAAAAATAGATTTAAAATGGGTTACACACAGTGACTTTGCTTTGATCTTGAGAAGCTGCAGAGCTGCAGTCTCTATTCGTTAGGCACTGTAACTTACACTGTACATTTACAGCTAAACTGAGGTTTATTGTTGAGCCTTTATTTGCTGCTGGCCTTCCATTCACTGGTTTTATGCCTGCCAATAATTGCATGACCGTAGCAGTTTCTTGTGAGTCTGTTTAAAAACAACATAATAGTCAGTGTGTGGTTCATCAACAGTGATAAATGATTCGAATGTTCGGCAACACTGGCACAGCTGGTGCTCTGTCTCTCTACCACACACATATACATTCTACGCCCTTTGGATTTATTCACGCAGATTAAATAAAAAGATTTAGCAAAAGCTTCTTTCTTTTCATATGTTTATTTACAGCATTATATATTGATAATTTTTATCATAACAGGCTGAAAAAATTATTAGGAGTAAACCAGTAGTTCTGTGTAAAATCAGACATAGAGCACCCTCGTATAACCAAAATGGCATGATCTTTGTTTTATAACGCCTCTGCGACGCTTCGGCTGTGAGATCGGCAGTTAGATCAGGCTCCTTCTATCGAAGCATCAAATCTTCGACTATTCAGGGTCACCCCTTTTTTCAGGTTCAGGTTTTATATAAAAACACAGAGGAAAACCTTATAAAATACATTGTTCGGGATTTAACCAGCGGTTCGACCGCTCTGGCTCGTGGCCCTAACAAAGAAGCAGTTGGGGCCCTTTGTCCCGTTTCAGATGTCTATGAGTTGTTAGCAGTTCAACCAGAGACACATTTCCTCTAAAAACTCACATGCTTTCATTTCAATAACAGTTTGAAGCCATTAAAATACAAAAACCTTCCTATCCTATTAATCATCTCACACACCGTCACATTTATCTAGGGAAAATTAATATTTACCCGACTTATGTTTTATTTTAGTATTAGTTAGTTTTAGCAAGTTATTATAACATAATTTTCAGACAGACATCAAACAAATCAAAGAATTCACTGACCTGAGAGACACAAGACACCCAGTAAGATCCTCTCCATCATTGTGCTGCTCTGAGATCTGTGTGTGTCGATTTAAACCACTAAGAGGCTTTTTGCATATTTTATGCAAAAAGAAGAGTGATGCAGACTGATGAAAATGTTTGTTCATTATCCAGAGAATTCACTGTGAGCAGTTTTCATTAGCGACTATGTCTTCAATAGAAAGTAGTTCAGATGAAACCTGTTTACAAAGAAGCTGGATGTTTGAAATGTTAATTTATTAATAAACGTAGAAAAAGAAATGAAGGAAATGATATACAGTAATGATGATCTAATATAGTTTATCTTAGGGTGTGTGTAAAGTACATGCAACCATGCAAATATATTGTATTTGTTTTGCAAAGGCAGAGTTCAGAACGGTGGGAGTAGAGGGCTCTGTGACATAAATATATATATCTATTTTAATTGGCTTCTTTATTTATTGACCTTTGTAATAATTACCTTATTTATTTATTGTCCGTTAGAATCTTCAAATTTATTTATTAATTACTTATATTTTAAATGTATTTATATACGTGTGTTTTAATGTTTTTGTTTGTTTTATTCTTCCATTTCATTTTCTACCTTTTCTGCATTTTCTAAGTTGCTAATTGAAAACTCTGTAGGTCAGTGTGTCCACACGAAAAGGGAAGGAAGATATGGCTGGTAGTATTGTCTTCAAATAGAGTTGCTATACACCTCAGCGCACTGAAGGAAGCCATCTGACTGTGTGAGGAGCAAGATCGTTGATGTGTGCAGGTAGAGTAGGCCTAGAGCTCTCCCGTCTGACTGGTCCACCAATAAGAGAGAAGTTCACCCCTTGAGTCACAGCCCCTCCTCATTTGCATAATGAGGCCGATACGCATAGAGAAATGTAAAAAGCACAGGCAGAAATAAAAACCATGGGTGAAAATAAATAGGGTAGAAAATGCAATGGAAGAATAAAACAAACAAAAACATTAAAACACACATATATAAATACATTTAAAAAATAAGTAACTAATAAATAAAGTTGAAGATTATAACGGACAATAAATAAATAAGGTAATTATTACAAAGGTGAATAAATAAAGAAGTTAATTAAAATATATATACATTTATGTCTCCTTGTATAATTTAATTACTACCTACATTTATTTATTGACTTTATCTTTTGGTGCATTTAATCAGATGCTTATTTATTTATTCAGCATTTATATATTTCTGTAGGCTATTTATTTCTGAATTTGTCAGGATCAGTCCTCCATAGCACAGTGCCCACTAGTGGCTTTAGTGTAAACATGACATTTTCCACAGGGCTACACATGTAAATGTGTAAATATTGTTTCATCACACTGATTAACAAACTGTAAACTTGAAGCCAAAGCTACATCTCATTAATGTTTTATTTTGAAGATAAATAATTGTCATTAACACATTTCACTCAGTATTACAGATGATGAGGGACAAAACTCTCCTATGACAGTCTACAGGATGTATTCTGGGTTCTGGTTAAGCACTCAGTACAGTGATAATAGTGTACAGTGTGTATTATCAGATAGAGAGTACATTCACCGAGGATTACAGAGAAACAGAAGTACAGTTATATTTTCGTTTTAGAGCTCAGTCTTGTCCTCCTTGTGGAAGACTTTCCCATCAGTCTGCTCTCTCCACTTCAGGGTGACTCCACTCACTCCTTTCTCCTTCAGCCTGTCCTGGAGCTGGGAAACAGAATGGCAGCCATTTTGAAACATTTGCTCAAATCTACATTGTTTGTTAGGATTTGGTTGTGTGTTCATGTTTTTCCTGTTTTGTCTGTTTTCATAGGTTTGGTTTTGTGTTCTGTGTTCTGCAAGCTTGATTTGATCTTGTCATGTTTGGGGTTTTGTAGCTTAGTATTTTGTTCATTCGCATGTTTAAGTTTCTTAGTGTCTGTCTTGTCTCTTATCTTACTTCGCAGTCCTGTGTTTTAGTTCTTAGTCAGTGTATTTCCTGGTCTGTGTACTACTATGTTTTATTATTTTGGTCTGTGTCTTAGTCCTTAGTCTTATGTCTCAATGTTTTAGTGTAGTCCAGTCTCCTGTTTGGCCATGTTGTTGATTACCTGATGTGTTTCAGCTGTGCTTCCCTCCCTGCTCGTTGTGTCCTTAGTGGTGTTCAGTGTTTGTGACGTCCTTGTCTGTGCTGAGTGTTCTGTCCTTTCCCTGCGTCTTTGGGATTATTTTGTAGATTGTACCTGTTCTTGGATTCCTCCCTTTGGATTATGTTTTGTTTGGAGTTACCTTTTGTTTGAACGTTCGCCACTGAGCTCTCAGTGTAAGCCTACTTTACTTGGTTAATAAATCTTTGTTGGACTGCAATTCCCTTGCCTCTGTCTGCATTTGGGTCCACTCCTCTGTTTCCTGCCTCTGCATTCAACTACCTCTCACATTCTTGAACAAACTTTAGTTTGACCTGCTATCCACAGGGAAACAAAAATGACACACAAACTGTTGTGGTGGCAGCCCGGCTGACGGTGAGTGTCCTGGTTTTTTCTCCTTTTTATCCGTTTTTCTGCTTTTTTCCTTGGTTTCCTGTTCTCTGCCTGCCTCCCTGTGTTTTCTCCCCTGTGTGCTCTCTCTCCCTCTGCTCCTGAGCCCAGCCAACTACCTGCACCTGCACCTCATCAGCCACCTCATCAGCCTGCCACACCTGCCAGTAATCACCTCATGACTGCCTCTATTTCAACCCCGGTTCTCCACACCATCCTCGCTTGATTGTTGTTGCTCCATACCCGGTGCCATCCCCACGTTCAGGCTTTCATGTTTCTTGTTTTTTTTCAAGTTTACCCTGTACCTTGTCGCTGTCTTCCCTAACCTTGTCTCTCTGTCTGTTTCCCTCCCAGGTACACTCACCATCGTCCCCCGTTCGGCTGGGCTCATCCACTGGCCCACTCCTCTTTGGACTTCCCTCTCGGCGTCCTCCCTGTTCCCCCGCCTCTCCTCGCTTCCTCGGCCCCTGTGTACCCCGGCTCCCTGGCCCCCTGTCTCCTTGGTTCCCCGTGCCTGTACTTCCCCGACGTCCTCCAGTCCCTCTCCCCCTTTTTCCTCCAATAAACCTCCTTCCCTCTGAGTACTACATTTGGGTCCTCTCTGTCCACACACCACACCCCGTAACACAAACAAAACAATGGGCCCCCGAAAATGAACGGTTTCAAGAGTTTCTAAGTGTCTCAGGGTGGATTTTGGAGACTCACCTTTTTCATCATCTCAGCTTTCACAGCAGGGTCATTCAGATCCACAGAGGAGTCCTCCGGCTTTATCCTCACCTTTACTGTCTGTTTCATTACTGGTGTGAAGACAGAGAGAAGAAGAACATGCTGTGGAATTACCTTACTGATACATGTAGATGAGCACCATGTCTGAGTACAGTAACTGTAAACCACTCACCAGGGACGTTGTAGCAGACAAATGGTAATCTGGTTTCACAGGGAAGAAACTTCCATGTTCCTGAACTCTGCAAAGCAACACCACATGCGACACTCATCGAGCCTAATGGGTTTATATCTGTGTTCCAGTATGAGAATGAGGAGCCACTCCCATCAGACCAGTAAATGTCAGGATCTCTGAACAAACCAATCCATGTCGGATATCCACTCGGCATCATGTTCCCGATCTCCTGGTTCTCACTATTGTTCATCACAGTGGCCAGGTCTGTGAAGTTCTCCCTGCAGTACCTCTGAGCACTGGACCAACTCATTGGTTGGTTCACAACAACAAATTCATGATCCAGCTGTGTTCCTACAGTTAATTTTTAAAAACAGGGAATTGTTGAGTTCAGGTAATTTTGAAATATTTATTCCAGATCAAAATAGACAGTTATATTCTTACCTCTGTAACAGACAAATTGAAAATTTAATGAGCATCTTACATCCCACCAACTTCCACCATTTCCAACGCAAACACAGAGTTCAGAACCTGATCTAAAGTTTGGTTCTTTGTCATTGTAATGCCAGCTCCTAAATCCAGCTCCTGTCTCTGTGTAGCTGTCTGACCACCTCCAGTTGATTTTAGTGTACAGGCCAATCCAGACATCAGAGCTGAGACCAGAAGATGAAACTGTTTTATTAAGTTGATTCACTTCTTCAGTGTTTTCAATGGTGGCCAGGTCTGTGTATGTCTTTCTGCAGTAGGACTGAGCTTCAGTCCAGTTCATAGGATCAGCAACATAGTGGTACTGATGAAGGAGGCATGAGGAGAAGATGTTCCAGCCTGTGAGGGGAACAAGTGATTTGTTAAAGGTTGTATCCACAGTCTGAGTTTGTTTTACTGAAGGTTTTAATTTGTTGGTGGGCTGATAAAAAGCACTTTGTTTTGTATCTGAACGGAATTATATTATTGGTCAGCCGTAAATGGAAAGCACGTAACAATCCGCCCTTAATGTCAAATAACCCAGCACTGAATCAAGCGGACTGTAGGAAAAGTTGTAGTAGTTAAAATGAGTGAGAGAAGATTGTAGTAAACACAGAGGAAACAGAGAAGAACAGGAGAGGTACGCATCTTCACTGAGACATGTGCCATCCATTCAAAAGGAGCCAGGTTGAGAATCAGGGTGAAGAAGTTGTAGAAGATTGAAGATGATGAGCAAGCTAACCAGGGACCGGAGGAGGCTCGTGTTAGCAGTAGCAGTAGCAGCAGCGCACGGTGGATTTATTAGCTGTCTGACCCGGTGTTGCGCGGGGCAATCAGCGATGATGCTCGTGCCGATAGTGGAAATATCCAGCCTCAGCCTGTGACATGGTTGGGCGGTATGGTGGGCTCCCTCACTAATTATCTGCTGTGTTGTCAAGCCCCAAATAGGGAAAAGTTTACAGAGAGTGGATCGCCCATTCACCATCCACAGGTAATATTTTTTGCTTCACCTGTAGGCCTATGCTTTATTCAACTAAGAAAATATATTTGTTGGTGTTTTCTTCTGACTGGAACCACGGTGACCATGTGCGTGAGAAAAGCACAGAGCACTGTTATTAAATATAATCATCGCCTCTGCGTTCATTTGTCACTGAGAGCAGGACTGTGAAACTAAACTAGTGCAACAGCTGGAGGGAGAGAAACAGGAGTAGCTGAAGCGGGTTGTGGCTGTAAGTTTTAAGTGAAAGAGGGCTGCCTTTACGTGGTGACGGTAAAGTAGCATATTTACTGGATGTGTTTTTGTGTGTGAATAGGCCTTACTGAAGAATCTGATTCATCGAACTGGATTAGAGGTGAGGCTTGAGGTTTGTGCTTGCATAATGTCATTTACTGTAAACAGGGGGATGTATTGATATTGTGGTCGAGGAAAGCATTGTTTCAGTCATGTGGTGTAAGGTTAAATCCTGTATGATGGAGGATATGTAACGTTATCGTTGATCGGTGTAAATCCTGTAGAGCCAGACCATATGGGTTATTGGGTGCAGATGCAGATTTAAAAGTGAAAGAGACTATTTAAAAGCTGATATTATGATTTTGAATATATGTGGATCGGTAGCACTGTTATCTTCAGGGGAGTTGCACAACGCCTTCTAGTGAAACTATGCAACACACATGACATGATTGACAAATCTGTCTCTCCGTTTCTTTTAATAGTCATTAATTTTCCAAGATATGGTCAAGCACTGTTACAGGGTCACTTGTTTTACAGTCACTACCCAGTGAGGTTGAAAGGAGAAGTACGATTTATTCTCCTTCCAAAACCTAAAACAAATCTAGAAAAAAGTAGACTGTGGATTATTTCTAATGTAATGTTAGCAAGCTAGCTAACTTACAACTGAATGTAACGTTATATAACCCTACTGTTCTGCTTTTTAGGGATCCAAGCAACGAAGCTGCTGGTGCCCTATTGTTGTTGTTCTCATTATTCTTCCTTCTTTCTTTCTTTCTTTCTTCTTTTTCTTCGCTAAGTGTTTGGGCAGCAAAAACTGCTGGACAAAAACTAACAAATTCCCAAATGGTACTCATAGACCTCATGGTGAAAGAATAAAATAATAAATAAATATATGCAGGAATGAATGAATGAATAAAAGAATAAATAAATGTGGGAATATAAGAAAGAAAGAATAAATTAATTAAAGAATAATAACAACATATATTTACTTTTACCTTTTTTACCCTTTATTGTCATTGCCTTTCCTTTGCGAGCCCAACCTGTCAATCAGAGTGTCTTGGCCCGCCCACTAAGTCAAGTCTGAGCAGCCGAAGACTGATCCCTGTGTCGATATGCTGCGCACATTACTGTGTGTATTATGATGATTGACTGTATAAAAAATCAACAGTGTCCATAATGTCACCTGCTGATTTCTAAACAGCTATTTTGAAGGAGCTGCGGTTCCTGAAACCGTGCACCTATGGCTGCCAAGCTATGCTACTCTGCGTTGCTAGCATGGAGGTAGCTTATTGGCTAAAACTCCAGTTACACTGGAGGTAAGTTAACCTGAAACCATAGTCGGAGCGGGGGGGCTGGCTAATTGGGCTTAAGCCCCGAATGTTTTGTCAAAAACCCCAGATCTTTTAGGTTTTTAAAATAAGTTCAACTTTGTTTAATTTTCCCTCTGTCTTTCTTACTGGCAAAGCAACGGAGCAAAAGCTCTTTTACCGTGGCGGTGGTAGTGCATCTTTCAGGTGGTTTGCCTACTTCTAATAAACACAAAAGAAGAAGAAAATTGGAACTCTTCCTTGTTGTCGTCGTGATGGGGGGCTGTTGTCTGTGTTGTTTCACTGGCGCCCCTTCAGTGAGCCAGTGTACTAGCTGACTAACCAGCTGATGTTACGGACAAAGTTTTTTATGCAGAGAGGTAAACCTCACCGGCTGTTCACAGAGAGAAGCAGCAGAAGTGTTTCAGGTTTGTGAGTCTGCAGTTGTAACACTTAAGTTAAGTGACTCTATTGCTGGCTAGTTAGATAGGTGGTATAATCTCGCTATTAGAGATGTTCGGCTGATTCCGAGGCTTGTTTCCCTCCTGTGAAGCTCACAGATTCAATACATTGAGTCTGAGCTTGTATCAAATGATCATCTCATGGCCTTTTACAGCTAATCTCAGCACATCAGTGGGATCAGAAGAGAGAGTAATTGAGAAATATGGCGATAGATTAGAAAGGGAGACTAAAATTATTAGTATCAGCGAGTTATGGTGGCATTTGATACTCAGTCTAAAAGTGCTGCTATAAGTTTTACACACCACCATTTGCAACAGTGTTTGTTTAGCTTAAAGCCCCAAAGCAAATATTTTTCCTCTGCTAACTTTCACCGTCAGGTACTGCCGCTCTCTCTCTCTCACTCGCTCGTCCTCACACACACAGTAGGCAGGGAGATGTCTAGCGTCACCATGCTCACAGTGTGCAAGTTAAAATCATAACTTGCATTAATGATTGTGTGACATTTTAGTGTGGTGGTTATTCATTCTGCAGTGGTGGCGAATACAGGGGAACACTGGTCTCTGTTGTGCGCGCTTCGCAGACGGTTCCGCCTTTGCGTTCTGTCAACATTATGTTATCAATTAACATTTAAATAATCGATTTTTAGACATTTGTTAATCGATTCATAATCTTCCACGTCTGCATCGCGATGCATCTAAGAATCGATTATTTCTCCCACCCCTACTACCCGCTAGCTAATGTTTGCTTAAGCATTTAATATTTTTGGCATCTTACGTTTAGCATCAGTAGGGGTGAGAGAACAATGGTGGTGACCAATAAAGTGCTTAAATTCGTAAAGTAAATTTGGGATGCAAACTAGTCCTTTTAATCTAATGAGGAGACGTTTTGTTTTGGATTTTAATGTGCAAATGAAATGCTTAGTAATTATCCAGAAATCACATCGAAGATTTCATCAAATGGAATCACGAGGGGCTTAGAGAATCCCACCTCCAGTGAAGAAACTGATCTATACCGTACCTTGGTTATGTAACTTAAAAATAGTAACATCAGATAAGCTATGTCTCTTTTTAGATGCCAGGAGAGAAAATGAGTGATCCTCAACATTTGTTGTGTTTTGGATTAACTACAGCTGGAGAACAAATAAGAAAAAAAGATTTTAGGCTCTACAGGATGATTATTTTTCAAAGAAACATTCATCTTTTTCCAGATGGTTTATAGATTTTTATCATATCAAACAGCATGAAAAATTGTGCATTTAGCCGGCTTAAGGGGAAAAAATCTAGGTTTGGGCTAATGGTGCGTTACATTTGACGTGGGAAGTCGGAATTTCCAAGTTCCCAGTTGGAACTTTCAAATGGAACGCCCCCTGAAGTCGGATTTCCGAACCGGAGAACCGCACTACCCTGACTTCGTGATCCAAGATGGCTGTCGGGGTATCAACAGTTGGTGAAAGCTGTAGTTTATACTGTTTATTTGCACTTCTGTGTACTTGTGACTCATATAAATGTTCGTACACAAAGTGCTGTCCAACATCTGTCTGTGGACGTGTTGCTACAGTGTTTAGTGTGAGTAAATACCACACAATGCGTTTTTTTAATCAACCGTCGTATCAATAGCTAACCTGACTAGTTGTAACAGCCGGCCGAGCGAGGTTTTCCAACTTGTTAACTGGAACGCCGTCAACTTGGGTGTGACGTCATTCCCAGCTCCGACCTCTGACCTCCGAGGTAAATGGAACCCAGCATAAGCCCCGAATGTTTACAACGTCTGGCTCCGCCCCTGCCTAAAACTACTCATCAAAACTTGAAATATCAATTTATCTGTTATTGAGATTATACTACACAAGGTTAAAAATACATAATACATCTCAAAAGATAAATCTGAAGCAAATCAGTTAACCTGAATTTAGATTTTCATGTAGGTTAACTGTAGTTCGGAGTTGTTTATTTCGATGTCACTTGATTATAACGTTACCTGTCACAACGTTAATAAGGTAGCACTAAATTACATATGATGGTAGCTATTTAGCTTGCAAACCATTAGACATAACTATTGTTAACTTTTATTGCCTAATAGCTAGGGCTGACACCTAGCTATTCGAGCCGATGCTTTGATGGGCGGAGCCTGATTCAACTGTCAATGTCACAGTCGAAGCTTTGCAGCAAAACAAGGATCATACGATTTTTGCTAAATGGGGGTGCTCAACGTCTGATTTTACATAGAACTAACAGTTCTATGTAAACTTTAATGCTGTAAATAAACATGTAGAAATAATAAAACTTTCAATAAATGTTTTTAAAGTAAATCATTCCAAATTTGTAACCCTAACCTTGGGTCGTCAGTGTGGATGTGTAGGCGTACCATCATTTACTATCTGGTTAAAATTCTGCCAGCATTAAAAGTCTGTGGAACTCACTAAGACGTGACAAGTTGCCGGTAGTGAGTGACCCTCTCCGACAGGATCTGGATTAGTGAGTCCCAGATTTATAATTTTTTTTTAAAAGAGCCTATCTACGGTAATTCATACCAAAATTCTGTGGTGGTTTTGTGGGGGAGCCAACAGGGGCTATTGCCCCTGTAGCCAGGTACTTTTCAGGTTCAGATATTACATTAAAACATTTATATAAAGCTTAAAAAATACCTTGTTCAGGATTTAACCAGTGGTTCTACCTCTATAGCTCGTGGCCCTGACAAAGAAGCAGTTGTTGCCCTTTGTCTCGTTTCAGATGTCTATGAGTTGTTAATAGTTCAACCAGAGACACATTTCTACTCTAAACTTCTCACATGGTTTCATTTCAGTAACTGTTAGAGGTCATTGAAACTTAAATGATCAATTATTTCACTTCTTTCTTCTTCCATTTATCATCTCACAACCTCTCACATTTATTTAGTGACCCTATGGAGGATCCTCAATCTGGGAAACACTGAACTAAATGAATGTTATAAACCATAAATCATTTGTCACAATACACAAGAACATTCAGCTCTTTTTACTTTTGTACTTGGCAGATTATCATTTTTGCAGTCGAGTGACTTGTGAGGACAACAGCTGTGACTTATTTTTTATTTCAGTATTAACTTATTATACAATAATTTGCAAATGGTCAAACATATCAAAGAATTAACTGACCTGGGAGACACAAGACACCCAGTAAGATCCTCTCATCATCGTGCTGCTCTGAGGTCTGTGTGTATGTTGATTTAAACCACTAAGAGGATGTTTGCATTTTTTATGCAAAAAGCAGAGTGATGGCAGACTTATGAAAATGTTTGTTTCCACAATTTCCACAACTTTGTTTGTCCTGGGAATGTTTATTCAATGGGGTCAGTTGACCACAATTACAAAACACATATGTTCTCACTTATCTCAGGTGGTATCAAGCCATGAGGATGTTTTTTTATTTGACCACGATAGAAAGAGGTTTCTGCCTTCACCCTAATACACTGAAGGTGAATAGAATTAATTTTTGGTACATTCAGAAAATTCAACAGCTTCCAGAGACAGGGTCCCAATTACTCTGTGGTCCACATCATCCAGAGAATTCACTGTCAACAGTTTTCATTGGGACTGTGTCTTCAGTAGAAAGTAGTTCCAGTGAAAACTGTTTACAGAGAAACTGGATGTTTGAAATGTTAATTTATTATTAAAGTAAAAAAAAAAGAAATTAAGTAAAATAACACATGCGTAATCTGTAATTATGATCCAATATAATGCATCTTTAAACATAGAATGTGAGTAAGGAACCTGCAGCCATGCAAATATATTGTATTTGTTATGTAAAGGCAGAGTGAAGATAAGGTGATGTCCATCTCTGTTTGACTAACAAATATAAGAACATCCTGAGGTTTCATACAGGGTGAGAAACTAGAAATTTGTTACTCACGCTGAATAAAGACAACTTTGATTCAGATGACAGACAATTTGAACATAAACTTTAATACAAAAGAACAGTCTTAGATGAATACAGCCTTTGTTAATGCATAGTATAGGCTATTAAGGTGGGCTGACCAAGATAACAAGACAAACTGACAAAATAAAAGGCATAAGTCCACACCAGCTCTGGGGTTGGTGGTGGACTACCCCGCCTTTCGCCAGATGTAACATTCATTCATGACGATGGATGGATGGGTTGGTTGTGGACATGGAATCTGAATGGGGCAATGCTCCATTTTTGAGGCGGCTGGCAGGAGCTGAGGTCAGAAGGTGCAAAGGTGCAAGGTGCAAAACATGTAAGAAAGCAGCTAACTAATTGTTTATAAATTGTTTTAAAAGTTGGCACATGAACTTTAAAAATAAAAGAAAAATGTTAAATGTATACCCTACATGGTCAATGGATCTCGGGAGATACAAGAAAATAGGAAATAGGAAAATAAAGGTATTTTTTTAAAAACAAAATTGAAATTTTTACATGCTTACCTATTTAAGGGTTAAAACAGCAGACTTTATAAAACGATGACACAGATGTTGAGTGCCCCCATTTCCCAAAATGGCATGATCCTTGTTTCACTGCAAAGCCTTGACTGTTTGATTGACAGTCGAATCAGGCTCCGCCCATCGAAGCATCGAATCTTCAACTATTTGGGGTCAGCCCCATCACTATCCTTATGACTCTACATTATTTTACTTGCTGTGTACCTACTTGTTGACTGAAAGGTAGTTTCTGCCCTTAAAAGTGTTGATTTCATTAAAAAGACACTGGTTTGGGAGTCTGGGAATGTGTTAACTTACGTTAGTTTATAAGCTGTGATTAGCTGTGCTCTGTAAGTGTAAAACAGGTTATGTGTTTATTGTTGCTCATGCAACGTTTTATTTAGTTAATGTTCCACTGGTTGGAGAGTCTGCGGGGTGTGTTGACTTACAGTAGTTAATGAGCTGTCATTATTTGCGTTGCACATTACATGGTTGTGCAAGGCTAAATTTACACAAGCGCAAAGAGCAGCAGTTGGTAAAATGCAGGACTCTTCTAGACAGTTGGTTGAAATTCACAACCTCATCCCTAGTTGCCTCTAAATTTTACACAATTAACCTTCTAAGCACTAAAGGTAAGTTATAGTTCACATCTCACCAACACATCCAACATTTATCCCAATGTTTATGATTTAGTAAGGAGAGTAAGGGCTTTTTTACATTTATTTTAGAAAGTTGTGCTGGACTGTGCTCTATTTTCTGTCATGTGTGACAGCAGTGAGACAGACACAGCCTCTGTGTGAGGGATTTCACCAGCAGGTTACTACAGGCAGGTACAGTTAGGGATGCAATGTCTCGGGCTACAAACATCTAGTCTTGTTATTTGGACCCCAGTACAGCACCTGGAGCTTGATGTGCCTTATCACTCCACCTAGCTGTCGAGCCTGTTTGTCTCAAGACGTCCAATATTGTATGGGTGCCCAAAAAATCAGCTCTGAAAATTATGACTGACTATCATCCAGTGGCCCTCACTCTACTTGTATAAGACTGGTTGTGGCCCACATAAAGGACACCATTAACATCAATGTGGACCCCCATCAGTATGGCTTTAGGAGGAACTGGTCTGTGTCTGACGTAATGTCAGCTGTTGTCCACTGTGCTCTCACCCAACTGGAGAGCAGGGATTCCTACGTCAGGCTGCTCTTCCTGGACTTTTCATCTACCTTTAACACTTTCATTCCACAGACCGAGTAGTTAAATCTGCAACGAGTAGTTAAATCTGCTAAAAGAATAACAACAAATAGCCGCCTCCCTTCCTTGGATCTATGTTATCTGTGTCAGCAGAAGCAGAGCATCAGGTATCATGAAAGACCTTACCCACCCAGCGCACAAACTGTTTACCATCCTCCCCTAACTGTCGTGCTCGTCTCAGGCACACGCCCGCCTGCTGCCGGAGTTGAATTGTCTTGAACTTTTTGATTGTGACACGCAGCTCAAATCATTGAAGGAGAGACTTATCATCGCTGTTTGTTAGTTTCCAGAATCTATTACTGTTTACTAAATAGGACATCAACAGGAAGGAATTTACACAGCAGAGTATCCCCACAAAAGTGAATGTATCAGGGAAGGTTATGTATAATTTTACTTTAAGTTAGATAGGCTGCAGCTGTTTAGCGCACAGAAGCTGTTGCCATGGTTACTATGCACAGAGTGCCTGCTGTTTACTCGCGGAGCACTTGTCTCCATGTCTGTTGAGAGGCGCAGAGCAACCCTGTGGGGCCAAATGACTACGTAGGTGGAGTGTCGCTTCCCTTGTGAAAAGACCTTACTGGCGGTACCGAAGGTGTATGCAGTGCTGCTAAATTACGCACAATTATAATTAAATTAAATTAAATTAAAAAAATAAATTAAGGACCTTGCATTGACTGAAGGGCACTTTGGGCATCAAAGGGCAAAAGGGCAGTAGCACCCCCCTCTGTACGTGTCTGCTTTCAACTAATTTGTGACATTAATTAGCTAACTATGTTGGAGTTCTTGTAAACACTAGTTTCTGACTTGTCAATAGTGTTCACGTCAACCTCCAATTTATAATTATGACTGAAAAAACTCAGATATTTCAGAAAACTCCAATATATCACCGTGTTGCTTCTGAATGATAACGTGCCTGAAAAACAAACAAACAAAAATTTGTTTGGTATAACTTCATGATATACAAGGATCATTGACTCATCATCATTGATCATTAGTCAGTCCACATAATACAAAACTTTTCACAGTGAAGTTGAACTGATTCCATAAAATGTCTTTCAGTGGATGCGTGTTCATCCAGTTAGGTGCTGAAGATGGGTTCACATTGAGTGAAGTAGAGATCTGCCACTCTATTGTACAGTCTTCTTCAAATCACGATTGAACTAACTCCTCTTCAACTTGTTTCACACAGAGACCATTTAAAAAGGAAAAAAAAAATGGATGTAGCAACAAGATGAAGACAAGACAGATTTGTATGTTCTGCCCAGACCAAACTTTGTCTTCAAAGGCAATAATGTACAGAAGTTAACACAAGACATCAGTGCTGCACTTTAATTCCCACACACAGCTAATAAAAGAGCTCAGCTTATGTGCAGTACTTGCTCACACCATCATTCATGATTCAGTATGATATATCATATCCTTCCAGGTTTGGTTTGTTGCATGAAAATTTTTAAATATTGTTTGATCAGACTGGTTAACAAACTGTAAGCTTGAAGCCAAAGCCACGTCACAAATAAGTTTTATAATGAACCTGGGCCCTGTTTCAGAAAGCAGGCTTAACAAACTCTGAGCTTATCCCTGAGCTCTGAATTGACTGATCCTGAGTTTTAGTTTCCAGAACAGCTGATCTAAATTAGTTCAATCATGTTATATGAATATGTATGAGTATGTTGAACCTGATGGAAGCACGTGCGTGGGGAGGAAAAAAAGCCATCATGAATGGAGGTCCGATACTATGATTCACCATGGTAACGGGTAAATAAAGGGAGAGCCTCCATTTTAAACAGGTGGAGCTAGAAATTTGAATGCGTGCCAACGCGGACGTGATTGGCTCTAAAACGCAAGAGTGGAGGAAGGATCAATACAAAACATTAGTGCTTTTTATACAGTGTTGCTCATTCATCATTTACCGTGCTGGAATTCTCCTACAGCCCATTACATTAATTTTAAACAGGAAGGCTATATTTTTTAAGCTGTAACCCAACGGGACAAAAAAAAATTCTGATTATGAAAATAGGTAGCCTATAGATCACATATTAGACACAATTTACTCATGAATCTGTGATTGTAAAGTCACAGTTACACCCAGTAGGTTAGCCTATTAGTTTTATTTTTTTGCAATGGAAAATGTGTCTATGGGTTCAAACTGACTGTAAAGCTTTAGACATTTATTTTACATTAATAAAATCTTGCAGATTTTGTATTTTATTAATGCTGTCAAAACACATTGAGAATATACAGCTAATTCTGAAAAATTCACTTTAACCTAAATTTAGGCCTATTTGTTTCAGCTGCACCACAGTCTTCCTCACTCAGAAATAGTCACATTATCTCCAGCATGATAACTATGATGGGAATGTTCCAATCACTGCGACTACAATATGAAAGATTAGGCTACAGGAGCCGGTTGCACCATATAGGCTTAAGTCCTCTTCTCGCTAAGACGTAAATCTTACGCCTAGTCAGTAGCGTAAAGTCAAAATCTGTTGAAGAGCTGTCAACTGACTTACAGTTTGTGTCAGACCACAACGCAGCATTGATTACAGCTGTTAATAACTCTATGTTTTTATGCAAATGGTGCGTTTCAAAACACTGATGGAGACATGATTAATGTGAGCGAGCTGCTCACCTCCCCACTGAGGCTGAGCCTGCGGTGATGAAACACCGATTCCATGACATACAGACATGGATGACAACTAACTACTTACAACTCAACAGTAGTAAGACTGAGCTACTGCTCATTGGTTCAAAATCTTGGTTCAAAATCTACTCTACTGTTCAAAACCAACATCAGCTCACTCCCCAATAATGCAGCCGTCATATCTGTCTCCACGCAGGTTAAGAGCCTCGGTGTAATATTGGACAGTACCCTCTCTCACTCCAGCCATATCAAATCATATCCCAAACTGCCTTTTTCCATCTGCGAAACATCTCCTGACTACGCACTGTTCTAACTCAACACTCAACGAAAGTTTTAGTTAATGCCTTGGTCACATCATGCATTAATTACTGCAATGCAATTTTAGCAAACATCAACAAAAAATTCATTCAACGACTGCACTACACTCCTCTGCTGATTCAACTACACGGACTCCCTTTATCACAAAGGATTAACTTTAAAATATTACTATTAACATTCAAAGCCATCCACGCTCTGCCTCCTTCTTATCTCGCTGACCTCATTCAGACTTACACTCCATCTCCTTTCCTGCAGAGAAGTCTTTTGGCACTACCAACCATCAACCTCAGTACAATGGGTGCTAGGGCCTTCTCCTACGCTGCACCGAAACTCTGAACCCCCCCCACATCCGTACACTGGACTCAAAATTCCGAACTGCTCTCAAAACTCGTCCTTTCAAACTAGCATACTAATGCACAACACTGATTCCCAGTTGATTGTTGATGTTTTAATTTGATATACTTTTTTTCTTTTTATGCTGCGTGCTATTGCTGCTTTTTGTATTTTATGATGTAAAGCGACCTTGAGTGTCATGAAAGGCGCCATCAAATGAAATGTTTTATTATATTATTATTATTAAAAAGTGATGGGGACAAAATCCGCCATTTCAAAATGTGATGGGGACAGTGTCCCCAGTGTCCCCAGTGTCAATGACACCTATGAAAGGGCGTTCCACTTGAACCCAGTACTCCTCTTCTGCATACTTTCCCTCTGCTCTTCAAGTGGCCTCTGTTACCTAATACCAAGGGCTCAGGGGAAGATGAGGGAAAGTGGAACTACTAATAAAAATGCAGCCTGTCTTCCTTTGTTTCCCACAATTCAGTTTTCTAAGGCAATATACTCATACAGACACAAGAGGGCAGTGTTGCACTTGAATTCCCTCACAGCTACTTGAAGCGCTCAGTTTACCTGCAGTGTGTGTTGATGCAGTGATTCATCAATAAAAAGATACAATGACACATTGATGACAATGAATATGATCGATTTCATCATTCCGGAAAACTCTTTACTGAATATTTTCTACTTAGTTTCACAAGCAACATCATGCTATGGCTTCATTTTAAGTGGGAATTATTATATAGATATTTTGTCAAATTTCCCAATTCTTATTACATGTTTCATGTAGGGGACACTTAATTCAAACATTTCACACAATATTTATGGACAAAACTCTTCTATAGCTACAGGGCCACACAGTCTACTACGTTCTCTATGGGTTATTGATAAGCAGAAGCAGTTTTCCATCATAATTTGAGAACTTAACCCGCCTTGTGGAAGACCTTCCCATCAGGCTGCTTGCTCCACTTCAGGGTGACTTCACTAATTTCTCCTTCAGCCTGTCCTGGAGCTCGGAAACACAAATGGCAGCCATTTTGAAACATACGTACACTTTTTATTTTTGCCACCCAGACAAAGTTTTCTTTTGATATTGACATAAAAAGCTTTAAGCTACAAAGTAACTGTTTTGTGATCACCAGACAAACTTCTGTCTCATTATTTAGTGATCCTGACATGGCAATCAGTGGTCACCTACCAAGGAACAACACAATTGCTTGGCTGTCATTCTTGGGGCAAGTTTTAAATTAACTACTTTGAATCACTAAAGGAGATATGACACAAAAGCAAACTCAAACGTCACTCTTTAAGTGTTTTCCTAAGCCTGACCCTAAAGTCACTGCCACTTCAGGTGATACCGCACGTCATGACACAAAGGTTAACGTTACAGAAAATACAGAAAATGAGTCAGCAGTATCCTACGTGGTACAGAAAATGAGCCCAACGGTATCGTTAATGTTACCTGTTAAGTGTGAAAGTAGCATATACATTATTATTAATATTACTCCCCATGCGCTCCTCCAACAAACGCCATCTGGCTCTGCCATCCCTACACATAAAGCATCTTCGTCCCGGATGTTCTCATCTGTGGCACCACGATGGTGTTCCTCGTCATGTTGTCCTCGTCATGTTGTCCTCGTCATGTTGTGTTCGTCACGTGAAAAAGTTCCTGAGGGGGAGAACACATTAAATTACTTATAACCAGTTTTTGTAGCATTGATTTAAATGTATCTCACCAGTGTGTAAGATTGTGTTGTAGTGTGTGTGTTTTTGAGGGCTTGTCTGTTATGTCTGAGGGCAAAGTTTGGTTTTTCAGCACGATTGAATGGTTTTGAGTGGAGAACTTCATTTTGACCTGAAAATAGGACGCTCAGGGGAATTGGGTGAGAAGTTGTGGATTTGTGTTTAAAGTTATGAGAAAAAGAGGCATAATTCCAAAAAATGTGTTTAAGCAATGGAGAAAAACTGTAATTTGTTGGTGGGCTGATCATTTATGTATTACAGTATTTTCCAACTACTTGTACACAAAATCCTAACTGAAAAAGTCCTTTGAATGAGGGACGAAACGTCTTCTAGTATCTTCAACCAAGTCCAGTTGCCCTTGACTTTAACCTTCTTTGGATAACTATGACCTGGATGACTGAGAATCTTTACAGACAAAATCTTTACATTTTACATGATTTTTAAACCCTCTTACTCAAAGAGCAAAACTACACACCCAAGCTCCAAAACCATAAGCTATTTCTCACCTTTTAAATCAGTTTGCAAGTGCATAAAACACTTTCAAAACTCTAGGAAGTGACTTGCTTTCTTTTTCCAAACACAATCAAAATGCTACACACAAAGTAAGGGGAGTAAGAGGGAGAGACAGGAGATGACAACAAGGACAAGTTCAATAAGGATGAGTTGGAAGAAGTGGAGGAGGAGTAAGAGGAAGAGAATGAGTTGGAAGAGGTCGAGGATAAAGAAGAGAAGGAGGAGTGCCATCTCTGATGAGATCAGGGCCCTGTTTCAGAAAGCAGGCTTAACAAACTCTGAGCTTATCCCTGAGCTCAGATTTGATTGAGTCTGAGGTGGGAAACTGAACAGCTGATCAGAATGAATTAAATCAACTCTGTGTATGTTGAGACTGATAGCGCATGTGTGGGGATGAAAAAAAGCCGTCATCAATGGAGCTCCAATACTACAACTCACCATGGCAACAGGTAAATAAAGGCAGAGCCTCCATTTTAATCGGGTGGAGCTATACACATTCCACCATAATTAAAACGTTTTTAGACATTTGTTCCAATGTTTCCAAAATATGAGGAATACCTTGTATCACTTTTTGTATAGGTTCAGGTAAAGCCATAATGATTACATTTTCTTTTATTAATCAGCCGATACATAAATTTATGCATAAAATTCTGCAATACAGCATGAAGACCGGGAACATTACATGTCACAAACATATTCACTTGTCCATCTTGGGATCTTAAGCAGGATTCTAAATGCTTCATTAAATACATCCTGCAGCTTTTTCATTTTCACTTAAGTATACCTTTCACTCAGTTTTCAATTGCATTAAACACTTTTTTTCAGAACACTAAACATACAGTGGGTACGGAAAGTATTCAGACCCCTTTAAATTTTTCACTCTTTGTTTCATTGCAGCCATTTTCCAAAAATCAAAAAAGTTCATTTTATTTCTCAGTAATGTACACTCAGCACCCCATCTTGACAGAAAAAAACAGAAATGTAGAAATTTTTGCAAATTTATTAAAAAAGAAAAACTGAAATATCACATGGTCATAAGTATTCAGACCCTTTGCCGTGACACTCATATTTAACTCAGGTGCTGTCTATTTCTTCTGATCATCCTTGAGATGGTTCTACACCTTCATTTGAGTCCAGCTGTGTTTGATTATACTGATTGGACTTGATTAGGAAAACCACACACCTGTCTACATAAGACCTTACAGCTCACAGTGCATGTCAGAGCAAATGAGAATCATGAGGTCAAAGGAACTGCCTGAAGAGCTCAGAGACAGAATTGTGGCAAGGCACAGATCTGGCCAAGGTTACAAAAAAATTTCTGCTGCACTTAAGGTTCCTAAGAGCACAGTGGCCTCCATAATCCTCAAATGGAAGACGTTTGGGACGACCAGAACCCTTCCTAGAGCTGGCCGTCCGGCCAAACTGAGCTATCGGGGGAGAAGAGCCTTGGTGAGAGAGGTAAAGAAGAACCCAAAGGTCACTGTGGCTGAGCTCCAGAGATGCAGTCGGGAGATGGGAGAAAGTTGTAGTAAGTCAACCATCACTGCAGCAATCCACCAGTCGGGGCTTTATGGCAGAGTGGCCCGACGGAAGCCTCTCCTCAGTGCAAGACACATGAAAGCCCGCATGGAGTTTGGTAAAAAACACCTGAAGGACTCCAAGATGGTGATAAATAAGATCCTCTGGTCTGATGAGACCAAGATAGAACTTTTTGGCCTTAATTCTAAGCGGTATGTATGGAGAAAACCAGGCACTGCTCATCACCTGTCCAATACAGTCTCAACAGTGAAGCATGGTGGTGGCAGCATCATGCTGTGGGGGTGTTTTTCAGCTGCAGGGACAGGACGACTGGTTGCAATCGAGGGAAAGATAAATGCGGCCAAGTACAGGGATATCCTGGACGAAAACCTTTTCCAGAGTGCTCTGGACCTCAGACTGGGCCGAATGTTTACCTTCCAACAAGACAATGACCCTAAGCACACCGCTAAAATAACGAAGGAGTGGCTTCACAACAACTCCGTGGCTGTTCTTGAATGGCCCAGCCAGAGCCCTGACTTAAACCCAATTGAGCATCTCTGGAGAGACCTGAAAATGGCTGTCCACCAACGTTTACCATCCAACCTGACAGAACTGGAGAGGATCTGCAAGGAGGAATGGCAGAAGATACCCAAATCCAGATGTGAAAAACTTGTTGCATCTTTCCCAAAACGACTCATGGCTGTATTAGATCAAAAGGGTGCTTCTACTAAATACTGAGCAAAGGGTCTGAATACTTATGACCATGTGATATTTCAGTTTTTCTTTTTTAATACATTTGCAAAAATTTCTACATTTCTGTTTTTTTCTGTCAAGATGGGGTGCTGAGTGTACATTACTGAGAAATAAAATGAACTTTTTAGATTTTTGGAAAATGGCTGCAATGAAACAAAGAGTGAAAAATTTAAAGGGGTCTGAATACTTTCCGTACCCACTGTAATTCTCCACCTAAGACTAAAAATCAGGAAGTGACCTGCTTTCCTTTTCCAAACACAATCAAAATGCTGCACTTTTTCACCAGGTCACACAGTGACTCCTCGCATGTGCAAAACATATCTAACAGATCATAACAGTTTTTTTTAATTGCTAACCTGCATTGGTCAAAACTCTTCACACAGTCAGCGAAACAGAAGTGCATGTGGACCAAACTGTGAATCATTTTTCATTGCTTTCACACAAAATGCATTCAATGACCACTTTCTCCAAAATCCATGAACTCTTTTTTCCATTACTACTTCACCATCTGCAAAACACTGTATATCTGCAGCACATTTTTCAAATGCTAACACACTGTGTCCAAAACTGTTAGGTTTTTTTCGATTGCTAAATGACAGTGAGCACAACTGGAGCTACATGTGCAAAACTCTAACTACAGTCTCACAGTTCGTTTTTCATTGCTTGAACACAGTTTTCAAAACTCTACACACTTATCCCATGACCTTATCCACAACCTGCACAACACTGTGGATTTAAAGCACTTTGTTCAAATGCTAACACACTGCTGTCAAAACTATGAACCACACATTCAAAACATAATAGATTTCAGCCTTGTGCCTTTCAAACACTGCTGATTGCAATTTCAGCTGAAAGGCTAAGCAGGTGTCTGGTTTTGGACTTGTTAGTGAACACACACACAGAAAGAATTTTGGAAATGGAAAAAGGAAGACGGGTTTGTGGAGGGAGACAAAGAAGACAAAGAGCTGTTATTTCAGATGAAATAAGGGCCACACTTATAGACCATGTCGTGAACCATGGCCTCTCATTTAGAGAGGCAGGGTTGAGGGTGCAACCCAATCTTCAAATATCCATAGTGGCATCTGTAATGCGAATTTTCCATCATACAAACAGGTGAGAGTGACATCCTTACAGTAAATGAAAACATTACAGGAATTTATTTTGTATTGCAATTATAGAATGTTTACACAGATATATATTACAGTAAGTTTGACTGTAAAATATATTTTTACAACAGGACCCAAAGGCTGCCCCCAACAGGAGGAAGAGGAAAAATATTTTCAGATGCGCAGGAAAATGCTATTGTTGACATGGTTGTTGTCAACAATGCAATAAAACTGCGGGAGATTCAAGATAGAGTGATGGCTGATAATGATATATTTGAAAATGTTAATTCCGTCAGCACAACACCTATTGCTCGAGTCCTACAGAAACACCAGGTTACAATGAAACAGTTATACACTGTACTGTTCCAGAGAAACGGTGAACGGGTAAAAGAGCAAAGACCAATATGTCCAAGTAAGACGTCTGAGGTTACATACACAGCTATAAAAAATATTTACAGTTAAAAAAAAACACTAGCATTACTACAGTAAAACTGTGCCCTTACTTTTTTTCAGAGTAATGGAGGCGGAAGCACTGGAAACACCACATTCATTTGTATTTATCGATGAAGCTGGATTTAACCTTGCCAAAACACGGCGCAGAGGAAGGAATGTTATAGGTCAAAGGGCCACTGTGGAGGTTCCAGGCCAAAGGGGGGGAAATATCACCATGTGTGCTGCAATGGCCACTGATGTTTTGCTTCTTAACACACCACTCATTGGCTCATACAACACAGAAAGGCTTATAGCTTTCCTAGAACAGCTCTATGCTCAGCTAGTGCCAGCAGAACAGGGGGAGCCAGTAAGAAACCCCCAAGTTTTTGTCATAGTTTGCGATAACGTTGCTTTTCACCACTCTGCAGCTGTCACAGATTGGTTTGCAGCACATTGTAGATTTATGGTTTTGTACCTGCCTTCATATTCACCCTTCCTCAACCCAATAGAGGAGTTTTTCTCTGCCTGGAGGTGGAAAGTGTTTGATCACCACCTACATGACCAAATGTCTCTTTTGGAAGCCATGCGTACCGGATGTGAGGACATGAGTCCAGAGGACTGCCAGGGATGGATAAGGCACTCCAGAAGGTGCATGGCAAGAGAGAACATTAGATGTGATGTTGATGAACACCTGTGGCCTGATGCTAGAGAGAGGCAGGATTAGCCCTCAATTATTTGTTCGAATTACAGTATGTACTTTTAGTTTCTACCTTTTTTTTTCTCATTACGGTAATTCCGTAAATTACTACAGACTATTGAAGCAAACTGCTAATTTTCATTTACCTTAAGGAATTGTTATGTTCTAAAAATTTAAATAAATCATGTGAAACAATGTCACTCTTTTCTTTGAAGAAAATATTACTTTGTATGAAGTCACTTCAAACTGTAAAGATGAAAAGTTTGTATTTTCTGTATTGGTGTTTGATGGTAGTATTTTTACTCTCAGTGTGTTCTGAGTGACAGTGTGTGTTATCTCAGTGAGGGTTGTGCATAGTGTTTGGCTGCTCTAAGCCTGTTTTGAGCCATGTGTTAAGAGTTGTGTTGCTTGGAATGAGTTTTGCAGGTGATGTGAACTGTTTAGCTCAGGTGACTGTTGGTAGTGCAGACTGTAGTTAGAGTTTTGCACATGTAGCTCCAGTTGTGCTCACTGTCGTTTAGCAATCGAAAAAAACTGTACAAACACATTCAAAACAAAATGTTTGCAAATTTCCTGCATTTTTGCTGTAGCTGGACAGAACATTTACATCCATTTTATGTTTTAGAGAAATATGTGTTATGTTTTGAATGTGGTTTTACTATAAAACTGCAAGCTGAGTGTAAAGCAAGAAATGTGCTTATATTTTAGCAGAATTGGTTCAAGGGGATGGTACATCAGTTACAGACTGTGGTCGTAAGGGTCTCAGGTACCAGTGTTAACTATGTAAACAACTGCAAAAAAGTATATTGTAGCACTGAAATGTCAGGAACTTCTTTTTTTCACAAGTAAATTTCTGATTAATTCTTGTAGCATATACTATAGTACAATCAATAAAGTGAAAATATGTTACAGGTTTCTTACATTTTTTCTCAGTTGCTTTGGTACATTTGCAAAATGGCTAAACTTTTGATGACAATGATTGAAAATGCACAAGGCTGTACTTTTTCTGTGTGGCATAGATCAATTTCAACAGTACACAGTTATAGTAAACCTTGTAAGAGATTGGACAGGATTCACAGTTACACTTTTACTGTATGCACTGTTTTGTATTGTGATGCAGATGATGTGGAGGTTGAACAAGTAGAATTTCAATTCTGATCTGAGAAATGTATCAAGGTGACTGAAAACAACTGTATTCTATAATGAAATACTGATTTATATGAAAATATCACATTTCAAGGATAAAAGTTCAACAAATTTACGTAATATTTCCGGTTGTTAGTGTTTTGTCGGTCAGTGTGTTATGAGTGACAATGTAAACTTTCTGAGTGGGTATTGTTGGCAGTGTTTTAGCTGAACGAGTTTATTTTGAGGCTTATATGAACTGTTTTGGTCGTTTGAGTGACTTTTGGAGGTGAAATTAACTGTTTGGCCAGGATGCATGTTGGTAATGCAGACTGTGTGATGAGTTTTGAAAAAGTGGCTTCAGTTTTGACCATTGCTTCTTAGCAATTGAAAAACACTGTAACCAATCACTGCTTTAGTATACAGTAGAATTAGCTGTTTTGAACAATGGATGCCAACAATGGACAGAGAGCAAGGGGAGGAGGCGGGAGAGGCAGGGGATGACAACGAGGACAAGTTCAAGGAGGAAGAGTTGGAGGAAGAGGAGGACGACAATGACGAGGAGGAACAGGATGAGGGCAAAGAAGAGAAGGAAGGAGAGCCATCACTAATGAGATCAGGGCCATACTTGTTGATCATGTGACCACAGGTCTATGAGAGAAGCTGGACTAAGAGTCAAGCCCAACTTGAGTCGCTTTACATTGGCATCAATAATTTGAACCTTCAGAAATTACAGGTTGCAACAAACTATTCGTTATTTCAGCAGTACAGTATTGTAAAATAAGTATACATTTTTGGCAATAAAAGTAAAAATTATACTTTTGGTTTACATACGTTTATGGGATGGATGTTTATGGGTTTTATGTCTTGGATGCTACTGTATACAACACCGTGCTACTGTTACTACTGTAAAAATAGTTTTTCCAAATAAGTATTTGCTGTTTTATCATTGCATTTAGTGTTTACAGTTTAGTTTTGAGCACATCTTAGATTACCTTAGATTACTTTCCTTCTACAACATTGTATGGAAATGTACACATAAGCCTGTGAAAGACAAAAGAGCTTTAGATTTAGAACAACAGTGTGCACATGGTATATCCAATAATTTCCTATTTTGAAAAAAGTGTTTGACATCTGATGCAGATGCTTCATTTTGACATGTGTTTATGGCATTTTGAATGCAGTGTTTAATTTTGAAGGACATATAAGGCATTTTGCATTTTGTGTGAGCAGTTTGGGGAATTGTGTGTAGAGTTTTGAAAAAAGGAGACATAGTTTTGAAAATGTGTGTAAGTGGTTGGAAAAAACTGTAACATCATCAGAACACATCTGAAATTTTCGTGCCAGCATATTGGTTTGTGCATACAGTTTGCAACACTGGCGTTGCATATCATCGTCACAATCACATAAATCATCCCTGCTTATATGTCCCAAATATCTTACTTTATTCACCACATGTAACACTTGGTCTGCCAAATAAAAAGTAGGATAGGTTTGTTTCTGATCCTCCTTGGTTTTGGCAATCATAATAACACTTTTTTAGGGTTAAATTTGATATCATCCTGCACACAATAATTTGAGCAGACTCTGAGCTGTTGCTGCAAGCCAGCACTATAAGGAGACAGGACGGCCAGATCATCAGTGTCCATCAGAGGGTTAATAAGACTATTCCCACAATCCGTCCTACAATGGAGGGACCCTCACTCTTATAGTTTACCAAACAATATACCATGATTAATTTGGTCAAATGCTTTGGACGCATCAAGAAAACTAACGTAAATATTGTAGTGTTCTGTCTTTTGTTAGTATTTACAATCTCATTCAATGCATAGGTACACAAATCTGTACTGTGCCTACTTTTAAAACCAAATTGATTATCAGTGGTTATTATGTATCCTTGAAGCCTATCTAGGAGAATCTGTTCTAATACTTTGGACAGTATGCTAGCTAGGGCAATTGGTCTATAATTATCTATGCTGGATAGTTTTGTCTTTAACCAGTGGCACCAATAAAACAGACAACATAGAATCAGGTAAAATGCCATGCACTGAATTCCTTTGGCTTGCATTTTATAGATGTTCTGCATTTATTTGATCAAGGCCACATGCTTTGTTCCCTGCCAAATTCTCAATGGCATGGCACACTTCATTAGTTCTAATAACCACACCATCATTGTTAGGAATATCAACGACATTAAATTCCACACTCTTAGCACAATTAAATATATTTCTATAACGTTTTCTCCATAATTCAACAATATCTTTAGATCCAGTAACCCCATCAATACTAGAAGGCAAAGGCAGGACTTTTACCTGTAATAGAGTATTTTTACATTGCTTTTACTGAAGTAAAGGACCTGAATTCTTCCTCCACTGCCGGCAGATTTTTAATCATGGTCCCAGTGAAAAAATATATTTAAAACATTTATTCAATCTGTGTTAGCCCAACTCATGTGACTTATTTAGTATTTCAGTATTAGCGTATTATACAATAAGCAGACAGACATAAAAAAATAATTCACTGACCTGAGAGAAACAAGACACCAAGTAAGATCCTCTCCATCATCGTGCTGCTCTGTGGACTGTCGATGTACGGCACTAAATATAAACTCTGATATTATTGAAACCATTAGGCAAATATGGGGAAAGTCAAGATCAGTTCCTCTTGTCTGTTAGTGATTAAGGCCACAGGTCTCTTGTGCTCTTTATTCAAAATCTGCGTGGTTACATTTTCATTTTAAACATGTTTCTACTGCTCACTGGAAAACATCTTTTGTTGTCTGGACAATAAAACCTCATAGTGGCAGAGCTCTTCATTAGAAGTCATCTGACACAGGTTTGTAAATCTATGCGTGAGTGTCATATTTGATGCTATCTGTATTAAAATCATGGTGTAATCTGTTGACCTCAGAACGTCTAAAGAAAAATTCCACCAAGCCACAAAACCAAGAATCACCAGAGTTGTTTGTCAGGAGATTCATTAACTTATGTCTAAGTATGCCTGTCACAGAGGAGAGGACTGTCAGATATACAACAAACACAGATGCAGAGCCAAGCTATGTAGAGCAGGTTCACAGTCACATTGACCATGGGTTTCAGATAAACAGATGCTGGATACCCAATATGTTAAGAAGAGACACAGATGATATATACCTATCCATAGGTCAAAGGTCAGACCTGTTTTGAACAATGGAGGCCAACAATGGATAGAGAACAAGGGGCGTAGGAGGGAGAGGCAGGAAGAGTTCAAGGAGGAAGAGTTGGAGGAAGAGGAGGACGAAGGCAAAGAAGAGAAGGAAGGAGAGCCATCACTGATGAGTTCAGTGCCACACTTATTGATCACGTGATCAACCACTGGTTGACCATGAGAAATCTGGACTGAGAGTCAAGTCCAACTTGAGTTGCTTTACATTGGCATCCATAATTTGAACCTTCAGAAATTACAGGTTGCAACTATCTAATGGTTATTTCAATATAGTCATATATTTCAATAGAGTTTTGAAAAAAAGAGATATAGTTTTCAAAACATGTGTAAGTGGTTGGAAAAAACTGTACAGTTCTTTCTGATTGCTTAAGCACATTTTTTGTAACTATTGGCTATTTTTGCAAAACTCTACACACAAATAAGAAAACCTTTCACCCAATTATCAAAACATTGTAGTTCTCTTGCAAAAGCAAACACAGCTAGATTAACTCTTCACACCTTTGTAAAAGTGGTGTTTTCGTATCAAACAGTAAACACAAGCCATCATCTACTAAGCACACAATGTGCCAACTACACACTGATGGTATGAATACAAAACACATCTGGCTTTTGCTTTCTCTGTGTACAGATGTCAATTTGAGGTCATACTTTTGTCATAGTGTCATGTAAACATACAAGGAGCCAAACTTCAAGTATTGGTGTTTATTCACACTCATCAAAACCAAGACAAAGTCAGAACACAAAATAGTAATTTCACAAAAAACAAACAAACAAAAAAAAAACAATCAGCCTACATCATGTCGTCTTTCTGGGTCCGGCCACAAAATTTCGTCCACATCGCATGCGATAACCTCCAGTCCAAGGCACCGGGGGAAATATCTCCTTGAATGCCGTATCCAGGCCTGACATGATGCCTGGTCAATATCTCCACATGCCTCCTCCATTCCCTGTAAAAGGGCTACCTGTTGATGAGGATGACGGTCGTACACTTTCCAGCGCCAGGCAGAGAAGAACTCCTCGATGGGATTTAAGAATGGAGAGTATGGAGGGAGGTTGAGTGCCATGAAGAATGGGTGGTCTATAAACCAGTTGCGGACCAAAGCAGCCCTATGGAAACTAACATTGTCCCATATAATGACATATCGGGTCTGCTCTGGTCTCTGAACAGTGAGCATGTCATGTAAGGTGTCCAGGAATGCAATAATGTGTGCAGTGTTGTATGGGCCTATGGTTGCATGATGGTGAACAACACCATTTTGGCTTATAGCTGCACACATGGTTATGTTACCACCACGTTGTCCTGGGACATTGATGATGGCACGGTGTCCAATAATGTTCCTGCCACGTCTCCTGGTTTTACTGAGGTTAAAACCGGCCTCATCTACAAAAAGTAGCTCATGTCCCATGGCATCTGCTTTTAGTTCCATCACTCTCTGGACAAGACAAAACAAATGCAACACATCAGAAAATTCCAAATTCAGAACCAATGACACTATAGCTTACCTGCACATAGTCATATCGCAGTTGCTTTACACGTTCTGTGTTTCTCTCGAAAGGAACTCTGTAAATTTGCTTCATTCTTATTCTGTGGCGCGCAAGTACACGACTTAGTGCAGAAATGCTTACACTGTGTATATTTTGAAAGATGGTGTCATTATCAATTATGCGCTGCTGTATTTCGCGCAGTCTTATTGCATTATTGGCAATCACCATGTTCACTATATGGGTCTCTTGCTCTGGAGTGAACATTCTTCCTCTGCCCCCAACATGTGGACGTCTAGAAATTCTGTAGAGTAACAATTTCAGTATTTTTGCATGTATGGTACTGTTGTGTTTCTCATTAGAGTATGGCGGTGCTACAAAGTACTTACCGATTCTCATTTCGAAATGTCCTAATGATGCTTGCCACAGTGTAGCGGCTCAAATTAGGCTGAACCCGTTGGTCAGCTTCCCTCAGGGTCATCCCATGGTTGATGACATGGTCCACTATTGTAGCTCTGATGTCATCAGTTATTCTATTTCTTACTCTTCTTACCCTTCCTCTTTCCCCTCCTCGTCCTCTTCTTGCTCCTCCTTGTCCTCTTCCTCTAACTTCCTCTAACCCTCTCGCTTCTTCAACTCCACGTCCTCTTCCTCCAACTTCTTCACCTCCACATCCTCTTCCTCCATCTTCTTCACCTCCACGTCCTCTCCCTCGGCCTCCTCTGATTCTCACTCTTCCTGCTCCTTCCATTGTACTCCACACAGACAGCTTACCTGTGGCTTATTTATAGTGCTTAGGCTGATTGCAAAGTGAACTAATTATCTAAAACAGTTTTCACATGTGAAAGTGTGCCAGACAGTTGGCAAAATAGTGTTAATGATAGCCATACATGTGTATAATTTTGCTAGGAGTGTGTTGGAAAGTTGGTAATTGAGTGTAAGCAGTGAGTTGTGTTTAAAGTTCTGGAAAAAGAGTGTTGTGCAGTGAATTGTGCCTACAGTTTTGCAAAGTGTGTGTTACAAAATTGCAAACTGAGTGCAAAGCAGTGTTTGTGCTTTTAGTTTTGCAAACTCAGTGAGTGGTTTAAACAATTATTATTTGGGCGCCTGACATCAGCCAAATACTGTTGTTCAGTGCAATTAAACCTAAGTTTAATGGATATGGTGTTATGTCAATGCACAGTATTTTAAATCTCACACTCTGTAATCACACAACTGTCTTGATGAAGTGAAAACCTGTTGTTACAGTTTTTCTCAAATGCTAAAACACATTTCACAAACGTTTTGTCCATGTTCTCCAATGTCTAAACACAACACCCTTTTCTAAAGCTACATAAACACAACCACACCTTCTCCCTTCAAAACTCAAACTTTCACACCAAAAGAGCAGCTCGAAGCTTTCAAAAATGTAAACACTATACACATCATTACACACTACAGCAAAACAATTGAAAACACAATGCTCAATTTGTTGGTTCTTTGTTTCATAACTGCCAATGCATATTTTTAGAAACTTTACAATAATGGATCTTCTTAGATCTCTGCAGAGGATTGGGCATTTAGATTTGTGAGTTTCATATGAAGAGTATAAATCTATAGTAAATTCTGTACACTACTGTAACACAACTCAATACAAAAACAGAATCTATTGCACACAACAGTACTCTTGAACACATGATCAGGGTGTGAAGTTTTTTTTTATTTGTTTTATTTACACCACAATCACTGTGCGGCATCATGTCGCTGAGCTGCATCGGGCCACATCACAGGCTATATAGTCTCTTGCCAGGCACCGTGGGAAAAACGCCCTGGAATGACGGATCCATCCTTGGAAGTTCTCCACTGGGATGTCAACACGCGCCAGCTCCATTGCCCTTAGGAGGTTCTCTCTAGTGTATGGTTGTCTGTCATAAACCTTCCATCTCCATGATGAGAAGAACTCCTCTATAGGGTTCAGGAAAGGGGAGTAGGGTGGCAGACAGACGTTTAAAGAGTGGTTACTGTTGGTGGTGAACCACTCTCTGATTTGGTTTGTTCTGTGGAAGCGTACATTGTCCCAAATGATCACATAAATGGGATGTTCGGGCCCAGGATGGTGTTGTTGGCGGTCCAGGAGGATATCTTTTAGCTCCTCTAGGAAGGTTAGGAGACGTTGGGTGTTGTAAGACCCAAGGACAGCCTGCCGGTGGACAAGCCCCTCCAAACCCATGGCCGCACAAAGAGTAATATTACCCCCCCGTTGGCCAGGAACCTCAGTGATGGCTCTTTGGCCAATGATGTTACGGCCTCTTTGCCTTCGTTTCTGCAGGTTGAAGCCAGCCTCATCCAGAAAGAGGTACTCATGAGGTCTGGCCATCGCGTCCAACTGTAATATCCTCTGTGAAAATGTGAAAGTGCACAGGTGTTCAGAACAACAGTCAGTCAGGTAGCATAGTATTGTCCAGAAGTAATGTAGGCCACTGAGCAACACAGTATGTTCACTAACTGTACTGTGAACATGGATGTATACTTACATGCACATACTCGTAACGTAGGTCTTTGTGTCGTGCAGAGTTTCGCTCAAAGGGAACCCTATAGACTTGTTTCATCCGCATCTTTTGGCGCCGGAGAACTCGGTCTATTGTGGCCTTTGTCTCTGATCTCCCGGAGTCTGATGAGGTTGTTCTCACGAACCATATCCACAATGAGGGTTTCTTGTGCCGCTGTAAATATGGCAACCCTCCCACCTCTATGTGGCATTCTTTCAACTCTAAAGAAAGAAACATGTTGTCAATTGACATGTTTTACAATACAGTAACAACTGATTTGAAACTAATAGACTACTTTCACAGGCTTGTAAAATGGTATTGTGACAAAGAAAGCAATAGAGTACAATACCTGTTGTGTTGTCTGAATGCCCTGATAATGGTGGCCACGGTGAACCTACTCAGGTTTGGACGGACTCTTAGTCCTGCTTCAGCCATTGTCATGCCATGGACAATGACATGGTCAATGATGTTGCTCGCATCTCGTCCGTAATGATGGTGCGAGGTTGTCTTGCTCTCCCTCCTGGACCTTCTCCTCTCCCTTGTTGGCCTCCTCCTCTTCTTCCTTGGCCTGCTCCTCTTCCTCCCTGGCCTGCTCCTCTCCCTCCTCTGACTCGATTACCTCTTCCCCTGACTCTGCCTTCATCCATTGTGTTTGTTTGGAATCTTCAGCAAACTGTGCACTCTGAACTTGCTTTTATACATGTGGTCACAGCATTAGCAACAGGTGTTTTCAATTTTGAGTCGTTGTGTGTAATGAATGACGCTAGGTGTGTTCATTTTGTTCAAATATTGCTGACTGTGGCAAGCATTTTGCATCACATGAGCTTTCATTTGAGAATATGAGCAGAGTTCTTTTGCAACTTGTGTTTTAGCAAGGAAAAATGTGTTAAGATTTATGTGAACAGAGGATTGTGTTTTGTGAATTGTGTCTTCATGTGAAATGTGTTTATGATATTGGAAAATGATGGCTAGATTTAGTAAATGTGTTTAGACAACTGGTCATTTGGTTTAGAGGATTGGCTTTTGTGTTTTAGCATTTGAGAAAAACTGTAACATGGGACTCTTTACCATCTTTTCATCATCTGCTTATTTATTTATAAAAAAATCCAAATTCTGTAGGCAAGGTTTTGGGCCTAAATTTGAAAAGTGAAGGAAATATATTTCACTCAGTCTAGTTAGTACAGTCTACTTGAAAAGACAATTAAACTAACATGAGGTGAGGTGAAACAGAGGAAGCACAAGAGCAACCTGACTGGATGTACACATGCCAGCACTTTATTCCCACACACAGACTGAAAGAGCTCAGCTCATGTGCAGTTTGAAGTACAGCGCTTACTCACACCATCATTCATTATTCAGTATGATATATCATTATCCTTCCAGCCCTGTATGAAGGTTAAGTTTGTTGTATGTAAATGTGTAAATATTGTTTTATCTGGTTCATAAACTGTAAACTTTAAGCCAAAGCCACACCTCATTTTATATGTTATATTTTGAAGATAAATAAATGTCATTAACACACTTCACTCAGTAATATTGTTGATGAGACACAAAACTCTCCTATGACAGTCTACAGGATGTATTCTGGGTTCTGGTTAAGCACTCAGTACAGTGATAATAGTGTACTGTGTGTATTAGCAGATAGAGAGTACATTCACCAAGGACTACAGAGAAACAGAAGTACAGTTATATTTTAGTTTTAGAGCTCAGTCTTGTCCTCCTTGTGGAAGACTTTCCCATCAGGCTGCTCTCTCCACTTCAGGGTGACTCCACTCACTCCTTTCTCCTTCAGCCTGTCCTGGAGCTGGGAAACACAAATGGCAGCCATTTTGAAACATTTGCTCAAATCTAAATTGTTTGTTGAGAGCAAGTTTTAGTTTGATCTGCTATCCACAGCGAAACAAGAAAGACACCCACCCAAACAAAACAATGGGCCCAATGGGTCAAGTGTCTCAGGGTGGATTTTGGAGACTCACCTTTTTCAACATGTCAGCTTTCACAGCAGGGTCATTCAGATCCACAGAGGAGTCCTCCAGCTTTATCCTCAGCTTTACTGCCTGCCTCTTTACTGGTGTGTAAACACAGAGAAGAACAACATACTGTGGAATTACCTTTGTGATACCAAACTCATACATGTAAATGAGCACCATGTCTGAGTGCAGTTTAACATCAGTTATTCTCTCTCTTCCACTGAAGCACAGTAAACCACTCACCAGGGACTCTGTGGCAGACAAATGGTAATCTAGTTTCACAGGGAAGAAACTTCCATCTTCCTGAACTCTGCAAAGCAACACCACATGCAACACTCATCGAGCCTAATGGGTTGAAACCTGTGTTCCAGTATGAGAATGAGGAGCCACTCCCATCAGACCAGTAAATGTCAGGATCTCTGAACAAACCAATCCATGTCAGATATCCACTCAGCACCAAGTTCCCGATCTCCTGGTTCTCAGTCTTGTTCCTCACAGTGGCCAGATCTGTGAAGTTCTCCCTGCAGTAACTCTGAGCACTGGACCAATTCATTGCTTCATTCACAAAAACAAATTCAGGGTCCAGCTGAGTTCCTGCAGGTAATTTTTAAAAACAGGGAATTGTTGAGTTCAGATAATTTTGAAATAATATTTATTCCAGATCGAAATAGTTATATGTTATATACTTACCTCTGTAACAGACAAATGATAATTTTGAAGAGCATCTATTATCATACCAACTTCCTTCCTGTCCAGCGTTCACACAGAACTGACAAGCCGAGTAAAAGTCTGGTTCTTTGCGATTTTTATCCCAGCTCCTAAATCCAGCTCCTGTCTCTGTGTAGCCGTCTGACCACCTCCAGTTAATTTTAGTGTACAGGCCAATCCAGACATCAGAGCTGAGACCAGAAGATGAAACTGTGTTGAGAAGTTGGTTCATTTCTTCAGTGTTTTCAATGGTGGCCAGGTCTGTGTATGTCTTTCTGCAGTAGGTCTGAGCTGCAGTCCAGTTCATAGGATCAGCAACATAGTGGTACTGATGGAGGAGGCATGAGGAGAAGATGTGCCAGCCTATGAGGGGAACAAGTGTTTGGTTTGTTAAAGCTTGTGTAGAGGCAGATTTTAAGCAGATGTGTGTGAAAACATACACCAATATATTCCAGATAGACAGCTAAAGTCAAGTTCACAGTGTTAAAACTATAGCTCTGTGTGTGTGCTCCTTTCTGTGTCTAACTGCCTAGGCTCAGCAGTAGCACGTGTGTGTGTGTAAGTAAGCATGTGAGCTTTGGCAGAGGTAGAGGCGGACACACAGCACCAAAAACACCAGACAACAGTAAAAATACAGGTTCATATTGCAGCCTGATAATTTGACTTCAGCAGCTGTTTGCACTGACAGTCTTTTCCATAGAGGAATAGATGAATTTTTTCACAGGCACACACACTAGCGAGGGCTTCCCTTTCAGTCTGGGAGTAGCGGAGTTCTCCATCAGACAAGGCTTGGCTGACATAATAGACAGGCTTGTGAGTTCCATCACTTTGCTTCTGGCTCAGTATCGCTCCTAATCCCACTGGACTAGCATCCACTCTTATGTGTGTTTCAGCATCCTGGTTGAAATACGCCATGACATGTGAACTGGCCAGCTGCCTTTTCAAGCTCATGTTTCCTGTTCTCATCCCATGTCCATTTTCAGACTTGCCTTGTAAGCCTCCTCAGTGGTTCTGATGTTGTGGCCAGATTTGGAATGAACCTACCACAATAGTTCACTAGCCCCAGGAAACTCCTGACTTCAGAAGCATTTGTTGGACGATCTTTGACTGTGCTGCCCCAAGGCCATTTTCGGACAGTACATGACACAAGAACTCCAGTTCTGTCATTGGGAATTGGCACTTTTTGGCAATGACTGTCAGCTGTTTTCATGCAGCAGCTGCAGGACTTGGTGTGGTCTCTCATCATGATGTTGTATGTTTGCTCCCGACACAATGATGTCGTCGGATATGTTGTGCACTCCAGGAATGCCTCTATGAACTTGTCTGATGATATGTTGGTAGATCACAGGTGCAGATGAAATACCAAACATTAGTCCCTTATATCACCAAACTCCTTTGTGCGTGACGAATGTGGTGAGCTGCCTGGATTCCCCCCAGAATGTGTGGCTCCTGTCATGTCCTTCAGTATTTCGTCTATGACGGGGATAGGTGCCTTTCTCGCACTATGGCTTCATTTGCCCTACATATGTCTACACACAGTCTTGGCTTGGCACCGGCCATGGGGGGGCCTGGCAGATAGATCTCCATTGGTCAGGAGAGTCCTGCTCCTGGCAGGGGGAAAGAAGGATCGTGGGCACTGTAATACGTCGCCAGGCAGAAGGGAGCCGACTCCCACTCTTCCCGCAATAGCAGATCGAGGGCTTCGTCCAGAGAATGGGTGGACCGCGACACCTCCTCGTTCTGAACGGCAAAACTATCCACCCCTGCTGCCGCTCTTCAGGGGAGAGAAGGGCGCAGAACGGGCAGTGCAAACCGGGAATGTGTGCTCGGCCGGCGTGCTCTGGTCTGAGGCACGCCCCGCAGCGGGGACAGAGATTCCCCGGCACCATGTAACCCGTGTGGCAGACTCCGCACACCAGTACAGTTTTAGCGGCATCTCGCCCCATTCTGGACGGCTTGCTAGAAGACATCGTTCTTGTTTCCCGGCTGTAAATGTTCCGCTCTTTAGACAGCTCAGTGCTGATGAAAAATGGGAGCTGACGGCCAGGTCTAATCGGGGTGGGTGGGTGGCTGGTTATGTGAGTGTATACAAGGTGTGGACGTAGGAGAGGCACACGCTGTAAGTGGGCAAAGACAAAGCTCTTCTCAGTGCCGCACATGCGCGTGCAGGGGTAAACCCAATAGCGATAGTCTTAGAGGCCGAAACCTGTACAAAATAGAACCACTTGATGTCCACTACTACCTCAACAGTTTTATTTAAAGGGGTACTTTGCGAATCTTATCCAGAACAGTTTTTGTTAAATTCGGCAAATATTTCCTCGTGCTCTGAAAAAAAATTCCGGTTTTCCTACACAGCCCCTGGGTCTGCTTGGAGTGAGCAGCAGGTGGCGGTGGCGCACTTGAAGCAGTGGTAGAGAGAATGTAAACAAACAGCGGTACGTTCAAACATGCTGGACTTCTTACGGGACTTTAGCTGTGAAGATGACTGAGAAACAGCCACAGAGGGAAAGGTCTGAGGAACTTCTGGAAAGTTGTGAGACAAGTTATATGACCAGGCGAGGGGAAGACACGTGTTAACATCTGTGAGGGGGTTCAATGCTGGATAAATATACGAGATTAGAAAGGAATGAAAACCGATGCTGAGGTTGCTCTGTTTCTGCTGGACAGGTGAGTAACGTTAGTTTTGCTGTTCCACATAAACGACAGCTTCAGTATTACTGTCTTGTCTGTCTGTTGTCATGTTTGTGATGATCCCAGCTGGTTAGCTTAGCCGCAGCAGTCAGTATGTGTGCGGTAGAGGAGAAATAGACGGAGCACGTGTGTGAACCGGTGTGAACAGAGCCCCGGTGAATAGAGAGAAACGGGCCAGCACCTTGTTCAGCAGTAATGGAAAAGTAGAAGTTACAGAGGCTGGTGAATAAAGACTGCAGCTTCTCAGGAATAAAGAGGAGCTCCTGTGTGTTGTTGCCAATTTAATAAATAAAGAGTGAAGGAAGTTAGCCCCAAGGCTTTGACTTCGGCTCTGTCGCTCCTGTGCTTCCCAACTCTTTTCAGTCACTGTATTTTTGTACAAACTATATGAAATAACTTGCTAGTTTTTTACTCTGTTGTGTTTTGGATGCTGCGTTTGTGAGCTTACACATATTGTTTGTTTGATGTTTGTTCACTAATTGTAACTATTGAAGTTCCCCTCAATAATCCTACCGATAAATGAACTAGATTCCCTATCTTAGATTTAGGCTTAAAAAAGCATTTTGCTTAAGTACATATTTAAATATTGTCAGGCTCGTTGTCACACCTTCTACAGTGCTGCTAAAACATGCCCTCTTATTGAGGCTACTCAATAAGAACTTGCTCTCGGACAGCTGACGCTGTGGATTCTGCTATATTGCAGTCTCTGGTAAGACTGGTTACCATGGAAATGCGCGTTCATGAGTTTGTTTATCAACAAACTCTCTGCATAATCGCACAGTATCCCTTTAAAGCAGAGCTATTTTTACCCTCTGCGCATCCAATAATCTCTGCAGTGAGAGAAGCCGCTAGACGCAGTTGGAAAAAACAGATCACACAGGCCCAGAAGTGGGTCTTAAGTGTAAAATCACCATCACTTGAGATTTTTGAATGCTGCCATTTGCCAAAGGAGTTGTTTTTTGCCCTGGAAACTCCGGTGAGTAACGTTTGTAACCTTTAGGAGAGAGCTAAAAGTGCCGCGTGATGCTAGCTTAAATGGGTGGGTTAAAACCATATTACTGTAGCTTGAAAGCAGTCAGAGGATGTTGTGAACACGATGTCGTGAACTGTTTGACAGTATCTTGTTGTGTCGTGGTTTCAAACTAATCTCTGGAGGTACTTTTGGATGTGCAAGCACATGTAGTACTTTCAGAGGTATTTTTATTTACAGTATTTATGATAATACATGTTAAAGATCATTTCCTTGCCTAAAATGTGTAAACTCTGTTCAGTATGTTTTGGTTGTAATTTAATATAATGTAATGTTAAGAGATGGAGAAATTTAATTAATTCATAGTAGTGAAGTCTTGCTTAAATGCTACCTGGTAAAGTTATAAATCTTTGGTAACGTTATAACAATGTAAAACTTAAGAAGAGTCCCCAGAAAACAGGGTGATATTGAGTTTTGACAAACGGGATGAGATCTTATTTGAAGAACATTGACTGTGATGATTTATCTGATTTATTATGTACTATATGTGCAGACTGGTTTTTGAGACCCTGGATTGCAGCTTAGAGGTGAACTCTTCGCTGGATGTTGATGGTGAGCGAGTCCCAGATGGTGCAGCCTGTATGATGAGATCCGACCACGGTGTGGCTAGCTGCTTCGGATACCATTCAACAGGACTGACACATCAGATTACAGGACACTGGCAGATAAGAAAGATCCACCACACATTTATTATCCTGCCTGTAGAGATACAAATAACTGAAAGACATTGGACACTTTTTAAAATTGTATTTTTTATGAAAGAGCTCTTCTTATTCTGGGGATTGTTTTAAACATGGTTGGTGCACTATGACAGTGTTAAAATCAGTGTTAAGTGCTGCACTACTTAAATATTCTACACCTGTCTTTATCATTCAAAAATTATGCTACAGGGCTTTCCCCAGTACGTTGAACTATGATGCTGAGGGGCTCCCAAGTGCGTTATAAAGTGGCAACAAGGGGTCTTGTGATGACTTAGGAGTGAGAACGGGTTGGGTTGTAGATGGTTAATTTTATATCAACAGTTGTACAGTTTATGCAGCAATAGTCTCTGATGTTGTTAATGTGTTTTTTTTTATGACCAATGACTGAAAGACATTTTGTAATAAATAATATGTTCTGTATCACTTTGTGTTGTGTCCGTTTCCTTTTTCTGTTCAGAAGATAACTGATTCTTGTGTGTTACAATATCATTTGTAAATACTTCGTAAGGCATAGATAGTCCTCACTTTAGATGAGCTCACACAAAGTACTTACTAACAACTACATTTAATCATATAAATTATAGCATGGCTAAATTAGTTATGAATTTTAATAAATTTATGAGAATTAATACCCAAGGGTCAATTCTCTTGGCAGGGACGTGGAGATAGTCAACACACACAGTTCTTGATTACAGTGAATTTATTCTCTAACTAAAATAAACAATGGCTGAACAATGAGAAATGGAGGTTAGATTGTGGGAAGCATTTGACTCATACGGCAGAGGAGAACTAATGAGTTTAGCAGTTAAAAAGAGAATATTAACATTACGGGACATCCCTGACCACAGAATGTTTGTTGGGTCTTACTGCTTGTGTTTCTTCCGTCGGGACGGCCTCACACTGGCAGAGTCCGTGTGTTCTCGGTTAGGACAACTTAAAGCTGTCGGCCAGTCGCTTTCTCTGCCAGGGAATTTCTCCGGGGTCTGTCTCTGGAGGGCTTATGGAAGAAACTTGCAGTGGGGGCCTTCCCGACCCTGTCTCGGGTGTAGGTTTAAGTCGTCCTTCGTGGCTGCTGGCGAGCCACATGGCGTCGTTCGACATCCGTGGGCTTAGCTAGACAAAAAAGCTTAAAAGGGGAACTTGGTCGTTCCTGAATTAGACCAGTGTAACTTAACGGACTGATAAATAAAAAAGAAATGTATTTGCGCGTATTATAATCAAATATTTTCCACAATCAAACCTCAATGGTCAAACGGTTGTACCGTTTTAAGTTAAGCATTTGGTAACAGGAAACAATTGTCCCATTATTGGTCATGACATTTATACATTAACGGTATTTCCGATGATGGTGTGTAATACTTATTTCGTCCACTTGGGGGAGCTCAGGTTAAATGAGGAAAGCTTAGATTAACCCAAAACAATCTTTCCTTAGGAAATGGGGAATTCAACCTTAAATTCAAGCTGGATAATTAATAGAGTATAGTATGACATTTCTTTATCATCATTTCTAAAGGAATTTTGTGAGAAAGTATTGTGAACAAGCATTGGTTTACACATTAGATGAAGGAGTGTCCTTAATCTTGCTGAAAATAAAAACACTGCAAAAGTAACTTATTTAGATTCTTTTCAGCACTAATATCAACAACAGATAGCAACAACATGTTTATGTACAGTTTAATCTAATGCAAACATCCAAAATTGAATGATATACATAGGGAGTTGGTGGAAGTCAGGCCCATTGTGTGACATGCATGCACGCACTGGCTGCCAAGGAAACTCAAATACACACAAACACACAAACACACACACACACACACACACACTGTAGTCAGTGCATGGCTACAATATGAGGCATACTATTCACAGAGGCCCAATGAAAGAGATATAGAAGCACTGATTCTGCTCTCTGGATATTCATGATACTCATCTGTGTGTGCGTGCGTGCATGTGTGTGCATTACTGTGTGTATTAATGCCTCATGTCTGTGTGCCAGCTTGGGTTGGTGGTAGAAACTTGCAGTGCAACATAACATAACTACTCAAATAGAGGCAAACGTAATCAAGTAACTAAAAGATTTAATTAAACTTAATTAAATGCTTTGAGTCTTTGGAGACTACAGTCTTTGGTTATTTAAAGTTCGACTTCCTGGGTTATGTCACACTTAGGTGAGACAAGGAGTATCCCTTTGATTTGGTAATGAAACACAGAGCGAGGACAGTTACCATAGTTACATGCCTGTGGGGGGGCAGTTTAGGATTTCCTGCCTTTCCGATAGGCTGTTTGTAATCTATGGTTAATTTCCCTTTTGTCAGTTTAACAGTCAGGCACTGCGTTATCAGCTTCGTAGATCAAAAAGGTGCCAGTTTTATGATCAGGCTGCTCAGGCAAAGCACTTAAAGAAAGCAACTTTCAACCCCCCCTTTCGTTGGGGTCTCTTCAGCAGTCTGTTGAAGTTGACCCCCCCTGCTCCTCTCTGGGAGAGGAAAAGAGGAATTTGGAGTAGCTCCAAATTTATTTAACATAAAACATACAAATCCACATCATTGTCCCACTACAAAATACAGTATAAACAAATGTTTAGAGAATATCTATTGCCTTTAACTTTCATTTGTAAATAATTAATGAGCCATAGACAGTTATCACTTTAGATGAGCTAACGCAAAATACTTCACTATCCATTAGTAACTACCAGAATGAATCATGAATTGCAGAGGCACTATTATAGGCCTCTGGCAGAACCTGTTGCCATTTGACCAGCAACGGGTGGTGTTCTCTGGCAGGCACCAGGACAGGCTCATAGCAGGAAAGTTCAGGTCTCCCAAGAAAAAGGCAGAGTTTACTGCTGGTGTGGAGAGCCAGGGCTGGGGTCCACTACCTCCCCTGCCCAATGGCCAAACTGCTGCCGCTTGGTGGAAACCATTTTTGTTAGACTGTTGTTTACACAAGAGTCCCAAAAAGCAATGACAGGGTGGGATCCTGACAAGATGGATTCTTATCCTGCAAGAATACCGCAACATCCGGCTGGTTGAGGTCAATCAAATGACCCTCATCCAGTGGCATAATAAGCGGGAAAGCGGCAGGATGGCACACTGCTCCTGCAGGGTATAAATCTACCTGGTCCACTTCCTCTGGCTTCTGAGGTCCTTCCACCTGCCAATATCCACCCTGCTGCTCCTCCCCAAACACACAGCACTGAACATGTGTACAACCTGCCCCCAAGCACTGCTGGACAGGCGAAGTGGCAAGCTACTGTCACTGCCGCCCCACAGGCAAAGCTATCAGCCCAGAAGCAGCTTATTCCAAAGGCTACTGCTGTGACTCCTATGTTTGTCTTCCCCCCAGCAACCTCTGTCTGTCCTCAAGCCCCAGTCACCTTTGCTGTTCTGACACCTGCATACCATGCACCCCATACTCCTGTTGCCCCTCTTGCTCCATCAGCCCCTTCCACTGCCAGTGGTTGCCCAGCCTCTAAGGCAAGATTTAATAAAAGGAAAGTAGTCTTCAACACTTGCAGGATTCCAGACTGCAGAGACAGGGCACAGTCAATACAGAGACATTACCTAAAGAGCTGTGGTTGGAACAGATTAAAAAATCTAAACTGTAAATACATAATGTAAACCTAAAATGTAAATAGGTTAGGATGTTCCTATACAAATTCGGTGTTACGTATAGTGTTTTAAATGTTTGTTTGCTTGTTTTTATTTTATTTATACTTTTTAGACATTGGTACAGAATGTATCAGTTTGTTGTGTTTGTTAATTCTCTGTCTTTCCTAACGTAACGTCGGTTCAACAGTGTTTTCCCAACATCAATAGGTTATGATGTTCTTATACAGATTCTGTGTTATGTATAGTGTTTTGTCTGTTTTTATTTTATTTATTTATCAGATCTTTTATACTTAAAAGACTTTTTTTTTTTTAAGTTTTATACATTTTGTACAGATTATATTAGTTTGTGTTTGTTATTTTCTCTCTTTACTCATGTGTCAAATAATGCACTTTTTAAATAGTTTTGGGTTTTTTTTGAAATCTTGGAGTTTTTATCCCAACATACACTTTATAAATAAACTAACTGCGGATGGTAGTGTGTACAACTTTGGGTTTGATCCCACCTCAAAACAACTTTTTTTCTTCTCTCTCTTCAACGAACAGATTCTGAAGAGAATGTTTCTCAGATCACAGCATGTGTTGCACTGTTTGATGCACATCCATCAAACTACGGATGCTTTTGCAATTCCCCAGTATCTTCAGGCAGAGGACTGGCTGTTTTCATCATACAATGTGAACAACTGCAGATGAATTATACTTCATGCTCGAACGCCTGAACCCTAGGTTGTGAATCACTGGACTAAATAAATGTCATAAACAATAAATCATCAGTCACCGTAAACAAGTACATTTTGCTCATGGTACTTTTGTACTTTCACTTTCTTTCACCGGATTTTGAAGGAAAGAATCTGAACTCCCTGTCCAGGGTGTACCCCGCCTTTCGCCTTATGTAAGCTGGGACTGGCTCCAGCCCCCCGCGACCCTGTATGCAGGATAAGCGGTTGACGATGGATGGATGGAGAATCTGAACTTTTTTTCCACTGCTGGTAGATTAATATTTTCACACTTAAAGGTCTCCGTCAACGGCCTCAGTGAAAAATTAAATATTTAAATAAACGTTCAGACTACTGACTTGTGAGGACAACACCTGTGACTTCTCAGTATTAACTTATTATACAATAATTTGCAAACAGTCATCAGAAACATCAAATAATTCACTGACCTGAGAGAGACAAGACACCCAGTAAGATCCTCTCCATCATCGTGCTGCTCTGAGGTCTGTGAGTGTGTCAATTTAAACCAGAGGATCTTTGCATTTATTTATTTATATGCAAAAAGCAGTGTGATGGCAGACTGATGAAAATGTTTGTTTCCACGGTGTGTTTTTTTTTTCCCGGAGTGACATCTTTGTTTTTCCTGGGCATGTTTATTTGATGGGGTCAGTTTACCTCAATTACAAAACAAATATGTTCTCACTTATCTCAGGTGGTATCAAGCCATGAGGATGGTTTTGTTTTTATTTGACCAGGATAGAAAGAAGTTTCTGCCTCCTCCCCAATATATTGGAGGTGAATAGAATTTTATTTTTTAGTGCATTTAAAAAACTCAACAACTTCCAGACACAGGGTCCCCGTTACTCCGTGATCCACATTCCCCAGAAGAACAGTTTTTATTGGGACTGTGTCTTCAGTAGAAAGTAGTTCCAGTGAAACCTGTTTACAGAGAAGCTGGATGTTTGAAATGTTAATTTATTAATAAAGTTTAAAAAAAAGAAATTAAGGAAATAACACATACTTAATCTGTAATTATGATCCAATATAATGCATCTTTAAACATAGAATGTGAGTAAGGAACCTGCAGCCATGCAAATATATATATATATATAATTTGTTATGCAAAGGCAGAGTGAAGATAAGGTGACGTCCATCTGTGTTTGACTAACAAATATAAGAACATCCTGAGGTTTCATACACTGTGAGAAACTAGAAATTAAAGACTGAGGTTAATGACATTTGAAAACTATTAATTTGTTACTCACGCTGAGTGAAGACAACTTTCATTCATGTGTCAGATGATTTGAACATAAACTGTAATACAGCAAATGAACAGTCTTAAATGAATACAGCCTCTGTTAATGTCTACTATCAGGACGTATGTTCAAACTGTGACCTGCTCCTACATAAACACTAATACATAACCACGTGCAGTTATTCGCAGGCTACACTTTATAAATGTAACTTTTTTCCCATGCACAGACTACACTCTTAATGCAAAAAGTGGGTAGTGGCATTTTAATTTTAATGGTTCAGTATGTAATATTTAGGAGGATCTACTGACAGAAATGGAATATACTCTATGGTTACTACCTCCTCCAATCACACGCACGCACTTACCCACTGAATTTTTACTGTGCACATAGCCGACCAATAGGACGTTGCTACCGATACATGCGTGACATATAAATAGCTGTGTCTCTACTACCTCAGCATCCTTTTTTCTTCAGCATACACCGAACTGATCACTGAATTCACCACCTCCACAGATGGAGTCGCCACTTCTATATGTTCATCTTTGCACCCAGGCGAGGGAACCTATGTCCCGCACAGATGAGTCCAGGCCTCCCTGCCAGCTGACCTGCGGCTTGGGAAGGGAGCGATTACTACTATGGCCCACGTCACTCTTCTGGTGGCAACCGAGCGAGATGGTAGTAGGACCTGGGCTACCTCCTTGCTAGTCAGGCTGCCTGGCCTGTGTAACGGATCGCCTACGACTCCTGACAGCAGAATGAAGGGCTGCTGGCATGACGACGACACAATACAGCAATGCGAGCTAAAACGGCATTCCCTGTGCGCTCATGACAGTGTCCACGGGCACACTGCTAGCTCAATGACAGTGCGTGTGTTCCTAAAACACACAAACCGCATTGTGTACATATGGTCGACCAAACCAGCTCAACTGACTAGCTGCGACGGCACGAGCCAAGCTAATGCCAATCTAGGTCACCTATAGCTGAAGAGAAGCAACCAGACAACACGTTTCTTCCAGTGGTACGGCGCTTTGTCACAGCGGCTCATCCTCCAAGCAGCAGCTCACTGCAGTGGAGAAGTGTCCTGACAGGCTTCGGGTCATATTATGCTGATTTTCAGGTTCATAATCTTATTCAGGGGTTGTACCAGAACAGGTTTACATTGTTTCATTTTCAAATAACAGCAAATTTTTTGTCATACTGCACATTGCTGCAGCTCCTCTTTTCACCCTGTGTGTTGAAGGCTGCTTTAGCTATTGAGTAATGCATCTTTCCTCTACAAGATCTTTGTTGGGAGTTGCATATGTGCAGTTCCAAGTAAGGACTACTAGCCAATCAGAAGCAGAGTAGGGCAGGTCGTTGAGAAGCCGTTAAACATGGATTCGGTTCAGTTGTACATGTTGCCAATCAGCTTAGCAACATGGACTGGAGCAAGAGTTATTAATCTGTAACAAAAGTATCTTTCATTCATAAAGTTTTAACTCATTAATTCATAAGTTTTTTTAGCTCTGTCTCTACATCACGGTAACAACTTTATGTCCATTGACTGCCTGGACTGTAGCTAGTGTTTGGAAGGGAGGTGAGAGGCAGCAGGCGGACGTCTTGTCACTGTGTGCTGCAGCTCAGTGTGTTTTTTTTGAGGGCATGTCGGACTAGCCGCTTGGCGAGCATTATGACGCGCATTTAGCTTTCATCCCTCTGTCGTCATAGGGATGAAAGGAAACAGCTGGACTACAAACATGGGGCCTGATTTACTAAAGGTTTGCGTTAGTAAAAACGTGTGCATGTTGATATCACCAGCAAATTTGTCATGATTTGGCTTCACCTCCTCCCCCTCCTTTGTGTTTTCTCAGTTTTTCCCTCCCTGCTGTTTCTGTCAGTCTTATCTGTCTAGTCCTGTCTATGTGTGTGTAGGCGTGTCTGGCCCTGGCTCCTGGCTCATCACCACCTGCAGCGTACCGCACCTGTGGCTCATCTACCATGTACTCCTGCAGTTAAATACTCTGGCTCAGCTCCCACTCTTCGCCAGTTCGTCAGTTTACCTCCCGTGACATATTGCTCCGGCCACTCTTCTAGTCTTGTTAAGTATTTCTGTGATCTTGCCTAACGTCTTGTTTTCCGTCTGTCACAGTTACTCCCGTGTGCGGAGTCGCTGCCTGCCCGCCCGCCCGCCCGCCCGCCCATTGATTTACCTGCCTGTTTGCTCGCCGCCCGCCAGCCAGTCTGTCCGCCCTGACAGTGCTCCTTGTGCACTTTAATAAATCTTAATAAATCTTGCCTGCATTCTTGTTAACCATCTTGTGTCTGCTTCTGAATCTTTTCAGTGTAACCTAACAAAATTAGCACGTAAGCTGATTTACTAAAAGTGTGCACGCAGAATGACATCTTTCAAAAGTGCAAGATAGCACCTGTTGTTCATTTAGTACTTTTGCCTTAATGAATATGCAGTTTGGGGCGTAACATGCGAATACATTTATTTACTACACACAATAAGCCTAAACGCAATTTCACGAGAGTGCAACAGCCTCTGTATTTAATACGTTTGAAAGGAAGGTGCAAACCGCCAAGTGTTGCGCAGAGATGGTTTCTGTTATTGTTGCCAGAAGGAGACACAGCCATAATGAAAGAAAAAATTATTATTCTATATCCAATATATAGAAATACAATTATTTTATTTCATATATTCAATGAACTATATGAATTGAATAGTTTTTTTTGTATTTTCCTTTTGCTTTGACAATACTGTTGTGTTAACATTCATGCCAATAAAGCAAACTTTGTTTCGACCTGACTTCTTTTCTCGGTGAGATGGAAGAATTTTGAAAGTTGCGTGGCGCTACGGGGCGCACTTTCAGTAGTGCATGAATCACCCATAAAATTTATCCAGCCAGAGGGAACGATCACCAACTGTTCATAGCGCGCCAGTCGTAATAGCGACACAACCCATTGTAGGTATCGGAGAGGGAATGGGGCGTACAGACTCTGGATGCCGCTGGTGGGCGTGGTCGCTGGTGGTACTTCCTGCTTAACAGCGCACCTGTTCCACACCCTGCAAGCAACTCACCCATATAAGCCAGACTAACCTTACAGTCCCCTCCGGATTGTTGAATCATCCAGTATGAGTACACGCCAGCCAACTAAAACCTGCACTCTTGTTCGACTCGTTGAGATATCTGTTGCTAACTCGCTTTTATAGGCCTACATGAATTCTTTATCTTGTTGCATTAATTGTGGATTTTTTTTTAGACAAAAGGTCTCAGCAGTCGACTGAGCACTAGGAACAGGAATCTGCTGGGCCACCAATGGAGCTGGTGCTGGTCGGGCCACCGACGAGGAACCAGGAGTCGGCTGGGCCACCGGCGAAGCAGGTGCCGGTCGGTCCACCGATGGAGCACTAGGAACAGGAATCGGCTGGACCACCAACGGAGCTGGTGTTGGTCGGACCACCGACGAGAGAACAGAAGTCGGCTGGGCCACCGGCGAAGCAGGTGCCGGTCGGACCACCGACGAGGGAACAGGAGTCGGAAGGGCCACCAACAAAGCTGGTGTTGGTCGGACCCCCGATGAGGGAACAGGAGTCGGCTGGGCCACCGGCGAAGCAGGTGCTGGTCGGACCCCCGACGGAGCACTAGGAACAGGAATCGGGTGGACCGACCAACACCAGCTCCGTTGGTGGTCCAGCCGATTCCTGTTCGACAGGGATGGTGCAGGTGCCAGTTTCTTGGCCGCTCGTCGTCGTGGCCTATGTCGCCCTCCAGCTGGCCTTACTGGAGGTGGATCCGACGCAGAGTTCGACGAGGTGCTAGCCTCCAGGCTAGTAGGCCCAGAACCGGAGCTGTGTAGGTCTGCTGTGTAGGTCTGCTAGCAGCCCGCTAGCAGACCGGTCTCCCTCCGACCAGTGGTTGGTTGGCTGGGGACACTCCGTCTGTTCACTCTCTGGCGCCAAAGGTAAGTCCAACAGAAAGGCAGCCAGAGAGCTGGAAGTCCATGAATCCCCAACCAACCTGGAAGTTTGAGCCGACTTGGAGGGGGATGGAGCAGGCAGATGACTAGCCGCTGCAGTGCTAGCAGGCCGGGAAAAAGGCAGGCTTGGAGAGTGGCTGGACAGGCTGATGGTGCCAAGCCTGACTGATCGGGACGCAGGCTGGGAAACCAGCTGGTGGCTGACAGCTTGAGTGCCACCAGGCAGCGAACCCTCGGGAGTGTCCATGATCTGCTCCAGGTCTCTCTTCATTCGTCTAATGACGAACAACTGCTCAGCCAGGGAAGGGAGATTCAACAGCCTTGGCTTGCTGCACAGGGTCTTCTCCATGAGGCCATAAACAAACAGTCTGCAATTCAAGTCCGTGGAATCCAGGATTGAGGAACCTAACCTTTCGCAGGTCGACGTCCACTCCCTTATATCCTCTGCCAGAAACGCTAGGTCCGCTGGGTCCACACTTGGTCGGGTCATTCTGTCACGGTTTGGTGGTGAAGGCAGGGTTGAGCAGGTTGGAGGACCCAAATGCAGGACGCAAGGTAAAGGAGGTACAGTTCAAGGGGTTTTAATGAACGTAACAAAAGGCGAGCACACTTACAAACAGAGTGGCTGATTGACTGAGTCCAAAAACAAAGGCTGTCTAACAGAAATCCAAAAGGGTGAAAACCAGAATCCAAAACTGAGCAGGGTAACAGGGAGACACAGTGAGTAACGCTGGAGACACAAGAACAAACTGCAACACTGGGTGACAATAAACAATGACCCGACAAAGACAAGACAGAAACACCAGGTATATATATACACACACACACACACAGGGACTAACGAGCAGGGCGGGAGCAACACAGGTGAAAGACATGAGGCTAACGAGGCACAGGTAGGGAGAGAGAGAGAGTAGGGGAAAACAGAGACAGACATGCAGAGGGATCACTGGGGTAACAGACATGACAAGGGTTACCGAACACGAAAGACAAGACAGACCCCCAAAACCCAACAGACCAAAATAACGCTAACTAAACCCAAAAGTGCAAAACACCGCATGGCAGACAGGCAGAGTTTGACAGACACTTGCCCTCAGGGAAATCCCCAGTACCATCATCAAGTGTTGTTCCATTTGTCTGAAAAACTGAAGTGAACTTGGTGAGATGGAACCTCAGAGGGCTGAAGGAGCGAGTCAACAATAAGGGTCACTCGAGTTTTATATCACTCACACCCACAATGCATTGCAGTTATGCATATGGTTATGCACATGTACGTCAATCTCCTGTTGCCAAGTTAGCAGATAGTTTATAAGAAAATGTAACTGATAGCTTGGCATTTTACATTGCTGAAACACATATAACCTATGACAGATATACAGTCATTGAAAAAGAGGACAGGGTTTTGGATTAAAGAGCAGCGGACCTTAGATGATCCACCAGCCAGATAAACTGGACCAGACACTATGGGGTGCCCAGTGATCGCTCAGAGGAGAGGAAAGAGAGCTGAGATAGACATTTTGGCCCAGCTTGGACCTAAGGCTGCTACCAGATGTCTGTTCCAAACTGTCAGCAGATGGCTCCGGCATGATGAGAGGACGTTGACTGTGTGAACAGTTTTCCCAAATGCCAGATAATGGAGCTATTCAGGGTTCAGTGTATTAGTGGACAACTGTTTTGCAAGACTTCATGAACCCCTTACAACAATAGTTAGGATAATCATGATACAGGTCACAAACAGACATTTCTAATCAGAAACTGACGCAGGCACGCAGCTAATGACACAGTGCCAAACTCTTGCAATTATACTCATGAGACGTCTTTGCCTCATTGAAATGAGTCTGCAGGTATTTCTGATGACTTTTAAAAAGCAGTACACCACTGAACCTACAACTGGCAGTCGACCCATGATAATTTGTACTGAAAGTGTACAAGGGAGTTCCATTTAAATCCACCGCTCCTCTCCTGCCCACTTTCCCTGTGCTCTCCAAGTGGCCTCCATGTGACGGATGCTGTTACATAATACCAAGGGCTGAGGGGAAGATGAGGGAACATTTAACTACTAATAAAACGCAGCCCACGTCTCCCATAGTGTTTTCAAAGGCAATATACACCTTACAGACACAAGAGGGCAGTGTTGCAATTGAATTCCCTTATGGCTACTTTAAGAGCCGGCGGTGTGTTTGTATATATATACAGAGTGCGATTTGCGGGGGATTTCCCCCCTTCTGGTTTGTATATCTCCTCTGCTGAATAATTTTTCTATTTCTTCTAATAATTTATCCCCCCCTCTGAGTGATCTACTTCAATAGTGATGCAACTTATCACAAAACACACGGTTCGGATCGATCTGTAGTTTCGTTAGGGTTATATTAATTAGAAAATGTGCTACTTTGGCTCTGATCCTGCTGCCTCTATCTGGTTGTAGGTAATCGCCAGGCTAGAGTCTTGCTTAATGTCCCGCCCACGCTACTGTCTGATTGGTTACAAGTCACCAAAAATAGCCTAGCCTCTATCTACACTCACGACACATTTGCTCCGGTGAACAGCGGAGCTGTGTGTCGCAGTCGATATTCCCGAAGCTGCAATAAACTTCACAATCTGACAATCTGTTTCTATAATGACAAGAAGCCCAGTGTCTGTGACAACTGCTTTTAAATCAGTCTCTCTCCCCATACCCACTCACTTCACCTGAGAGTTAAACACAGCATGCATCTGTCTTTTCTGCGTTTTCGTTTTCACTGCATTGGAATGTGACGCTCCGTATTTATTACTTGAATAATAAACTGGGGGAGAAAACTTTTTTAAACTTTGCAATCAATCCACAGTTCAGGGGTGAGAAAAAAACCCATCCCCCCCTCTGTTTTTTTACACAAATCGCACCCTGTATTGTCAATTAATGTGTAGCAGACCTAAATTTTAGTCATGCAATTTAATAAATTTATGAGAATTGATACCCAATTATGAATTTTAATATTCATAAAATCAAAATTTTCCTCGTTAAGGGCACCACCGGAGTTGTTATAATCCTAGAGTCTCCGGACCTCTAGGTAGTTTTGAATAATTATACAATTATTACTAGTGATCAGTTAGTTAATAATTGCTCAATTATCTTAAATCAGTCAGTCAGTCTCATATCTAAAGGGTTAATTCTATTGTCAGGAACTAGAAATAGGCAACACACACAGCTCAGATTATATTACAGTGAATTTATTCTCTAACTAAGGTGATAAAAAGATGGTTGGATACAGGGAACATAAACATTTGCTGAACAATGAGCCTCGAGGTTCGATTGTGGGAAGCATTTGACTCATAGGGCATAGAAGAGCTAATGAAAGTAAACTAATGCTATAATTTAGGAGTTAAAATGGACATCTGATCACAGAACGTGTGTTAAGTCTTACTGCTTGTCGACAGCCTGCTTTTGGCCTGTTGCACGGGTCCCACGCTAGCTGCCCAATCCTGGCTCTTTGCTAGGGATTCTCCGGGGTTCTCCGTGTCTGATTGAAAACGCCTCCTCCGTCTGGCAATTCGGCTGTTTTCAGGTTTCCTTCGTTGTAGCTGGCGAGACCACGTGGCTTGGTCTGACCTCGGTGAAGTTGGCTTGACGAAAAAGGCTTAAAATGGAACTTGGTCGTTCCTGAATTAGTCCAGTGTAATTTAACGGACTGATAATTTTAACAAACAAAAGAAATAAAGAAATTAAAAACAAACTGAAGGGCAGATCAATGTTGCGGCACTACAGGTGTGTAACTTCAGGCGAACAAAAGGCCTGTTTCGCTGGTCGACTCTGAGGGCGTTGCCTGGCGAGGCACGCTACATGCGTGCCGAAGTGTAAAGTTAGCAGAGCAGAGTGGAAGAGAGCCAACAGCGAAGAGAAGCGCAAGAGGTCATTTAAACGTTTATACATTTAACGGCATTTCCAACGAGGGCATGTAATACTTATTTCGTCCACGTGGGGGAGCTCAGGTTACATGAGGAAAGCTTGGATTACATTAGATGAAGGTGTGTCTTGCTGAAAATAAAAACACTGCACAAGTAACTTTCTTTTCAGCACTAATATCAACAACGGATAGCAACAAGAGTTAACATAACTACTCAAATAGAGGCAAACGTAATCAGGTAACTAAAGATTTAATTAAACTTCATTAAATGCTTTGAGTCTTTGGAGACTGCAGTCCTTAGCCATTCAAAGTTCGGCTGTCCTGTATTGTGTCACACTTAGGTGAGACAAGGAGTATCTCTTTGATGTGGTAATAAAACAAAGAATAAGGTCAGTTGCCATGGAAACGTGTGTGGGGGGGCCAGTTTTGATAGGCTGTTTAGGGAGATGCCAATGGCTGGTTCGTGTCCCTTTGTCAGTTTAACAGTCAGGCCCCGCGTTATCAGCTTCGGAATCAAAAAGGTGCCAGTTTTATGGTCAGGCTAGCACTTAGAGAAAGCAACTTTGACCCCTCCCCTTCTTCTCTGGGGAGGAGAAAGGAATTTAGAGTAGCTCCCAATTTATTCAATATAAAATGCACAAATCCACACCATTATTCACTACAAATGTCACATTTCCCAGTTCTTATAAAAAAAAACTGTTTTATTCAGGAGAAAATTACACTTCCTTAAAACATTTCACACAATATTGATGGACAAAACTCTTTCATGTTACAGGGCCACACAGTCTACAGGACAAGGTTGTGTACATTGTGCATTTGCAGATAGAGAATCCACATTCATCCACCCTAAGAAAATGGGGGCCTGGCAAGGAGCATATGCAGAGAATGCTATATACTGTTTATATTATGTAATTAAAAGGTGAATAGTAGCATACAAGTGTTCTCATATTAGGCCCTGAAGTGTGACAGACTGTGATGTTTACTTTAGGAGAGGCTTCCGATTCGTCCATGTAGATGGGAATCACGTTTCTAAAATTGTGACTGGTTAAGGGGCGGGACTAACAGGCAGAGCAGAGCGGGGTACAGCGGTGTTGTGCCGAATGTGTGTTTTTTCTGTCGAGGCAGCAACAAGCTGCAGAAGAAAGAAAAGTCTAATTTAATTAATGTACAGAGACAGTTAGTAGCCTGGCTAGTTTATAATAAGTTTATCACACGGCTACACAGTTTTGTGTATTGTACTGTGTGTGAGAGCTAATAGTCTGCAGATAGCAACAAGTTAGCATCATCGCTAACAGCAAGCTAAGCATACGAACACTGGAGCCCCTGACAGCGCCGTGTGTGACCGGCTGCCAACGTTATGATTCAAGGGAGACTGTCCTGTGCCTGTTTTCATCTTCATCTTTGTGAAAGGATTGCAAAACATGAGAATAGCAGGAGTCACCTGGACAATGCTATGAAACTGGGCTGAATGTTACTTGCGCCTGACACGTGTTCCCTTGAGCAGCACAACAAACACTGTGGGGCCACAACGAGTCGGGGGGCTGTCTGAAAAAACTTCAGTCAACCACAAGTTTGCCGAGAGGAAAAACCGCCGGGGCCGCCTTTCTCCTCACGTGAGGCCTTAACTCTAGTGAGTGAAAGCTTCTTTTGTCATCCTGACTCTGCTGCTGGTCCCTGCATGGGCAAATTGTTGTACTGGATCGGTTGAGACTAGGCTACGGATTACGGTTGTTGTCATGATGTTGTCATATAGCCACTTTCATACTGCCTTATTATTCAGGATTATTAGGCCAGTTTGCTGGCTTGCTGCGCTGTATGAAAAGTACGGAGCTGGCAATGGGATCTATATTGGCCGACATTCTTTCTGTTTCGATTGCAGGATCTCTGTGGAAAGCGTCTATAGAAAAGCTCTGGATCCCTAAAACGTTGTCTGTGTGCGTCATTGACTTCATTGGTGTTGAGCTTACTGCTCTTTGCTTATGGCCCTGTAGGCTCATTTGTTCTGAGCTTGGTTGTGTCGCTTAAATATTGCATTCTCAATCTAGGTTTGTGACAGTGGTACTGTAAATTGTGTCAATACACTCCTCTCTCTCGCTCTCTCATGTTAAGTGTTTTGTGTTTTTTAATTTGGAAAAATTATTGTAGTTTTACTGGTATTTATGTTTTGAAATGGTTGGTGCCCCACCATTTTTACATATAAATATGACTGGTCAAATCATTTGTTAAAAAGTGGGATATTTCAAGAACAACTATCCTAGTTGTTTGTAACAAGAATAACACCAAACTTAGTATGTTAACAAATAATTTCACAACTCTATACAGACACATATTGTATATTTCAATTTGAATTTAAAGAAAACTATTTATGCTCTGTGATGTCTGTAATCTTGAGTAGGCTTGTTCCCAGTAAGTGTTTTGTTTCTCCCCATCAATGCACTCCAACAAATAAAAGCTGTATTTGTCTTTTTAAGGGAAAAGGTTAACTAGCCTAAAGAACAATTAATTGCCTATCACATACAGATAACACATTAAACAGGATTTTTATGGAATGTTAACTGAACTGCTTTTAGTCTACGGATATTAGACAATTTTAACTGTAAAATAAGAAACCAAAGTATATCAGTCTGTGATTCCTTAACTCATATTTTTATGTAGTATTCAACTTGTCTATATAATAATAATAGAATTCCTGAAATTCATTTATGGCTTTTGGTTTAGTGTGCCACCACCTGTTTTCTCCTTCAGCCTGTCCTGGAGCTAGGAAACGCAAATGGAAGGGGAGAACGGGGTAAGTTGTCTCATGTGTAAGTTGTCACACTGCTCTTAACTCCAACACTAGAGGCTCTATGACAAAAATCAAATAGCCATTTTGTGTGACTTCTTTTTCTGTTCAACTTCCTGTTCACATGTGGTCACGGTCACTCTAATCTGAGGTGAGCACAATTGTTTTATTTTTTTGCTTCAAAAGTAAAACATTTGCATTTTACATTTTATGTTTTCCAACCTTATTAGTTATGAATGTTCAAAATGATAACTTTGCACAAAGTAGAGGAGACAATAACGTTTCTTTTGATACTTAGCTGAAGTGCTATGTTAAGCTAACCTTGAGATTTAGCCAACATTAGCACACATGTCAGTTTGGGGCAAGTTGTCTTAATAACTTTGGGGCAAGTCGTCACATGTGATTAGTTCCAGTACAAATAAACACATATAACATGCTCAAAAAACTATGTGAAATTGTATAATTACCTCTGACACTAGTATTAAATGATTCTGTAAATAGAATATTATACACTGTAGTTGATAGCAGCAGCCATATGCCTGGACAAGACTGAATTCACAGAGTATACGGTAATATACCGTAGGTATGTAGTGTGTTAGTAGATATAAACACACACACACACACACACACACACACACACACACACTAGTTATTAATTTAGTAAGTAAGGCAACAAGGATAATAGACAAATAAGCATGTAATTAATTTGTAATTGCAAAGAGGAATGTGTTTTTGAAGGAAGAAAACTTTCAACTGAAGACAGAGAATGACAGTACACCCCCTGAGATAATGTTAAAGGCAGTCAGACAGGTGAAGTTGAAGAACAAATCAATCAGAAGTACAGCTAAGGATTTTGACATAAGCTGCTGACATCTCTTTTTGCCTCTTCTATGTGGAGCCATTTTCATACAGTATTCCAAAAAAGACGTGGTTTAAGTTTGACAACTTACCTGCCGATGGGGCAAATTGTCACAAGTGCACCGTCTCTAATCAACAGTCTAAAGCTCCATAATGAGATAAGATAGGAAGACGTAATGAATACAAAACTTCTGCCCAAGACTTCGTTCTTTCATTTGGTATGACATTTGTACCATTGTGATGTACGGTGCTCAGTAAATATTAGGAAGTGTGAAAAGTGTGATGACATACCCCACCATTTTTGTAACATTCTTAACTTTTTTGGAAGCCCAGAATGGACATGGATGATTTTCTACATTATATTTTATTTTTATGTCATTAAAATAGAGATTTTTTTCTTTTTGCATTAATAGCTTTATCTAAAAAAACTAAACACTTACAAATAAATAACAAAACACTTTCAATAGAATCTCAAAGCTTGTGAGTGCAATATGATTTCTGAATAGCTTTTTATCTCAAGATCTGAGGAATTATGTACACGTTCTCTCTGGTAGTGTTGTAGTACTCAAAACCGGTCTTGGTCTCGTGGCCTTAAGACCACTTTTTGATGGTCTTGGTCTCGACTCGATTCAACCGCATTTGTACTCGGCCTTGTCTTGGTCTCGAACATAGAGGACTCGGGATTTTGGAATATCAATAAATTGCTTTTGCATTGTCTGATTTATTTGTTAACATCCTTTCTTTAATTGGATGTAAAACATATTGCTTCAAATGGAACCAATAACAATAATTAAAAATGTGTTGTTACCGTTAACAGCTGTTGCCCTCATGCCCCCTTTACACGCACTCCAAATGTTTAATAAATGTTTGATGTAATTAATTTGAATCACTAAATTATTAAGATATTTATTTTGTTGAGTAAATGGGACTGACTCATGCATTTTTGTTGAAAAAAATATTTTATCACGATAGTTTTGAATGTTCTACCTAAGATTTGTGAAGTGATCCACTGTTTGGCATCAAGTGTTTGTTTAATACCACATTTGCCAACTGTGTTTAAATTTGAAAGAAATAATGATATCTTGTTAATTATTGATATAGCATATGACATTTTTTATTGTGATAACATTTTGGCCATATCGCCCAGATCTAATGTTAAGTGGATGGTAAACATGGAAAAAGGAGGGTTAAATAAAAATGCTTACGTTGATTTCAGCTCTTAGCGTTTGTATGCGGGTGCTTTAATGGGAATGTGGATCTGAAAGATCCACACATACAAAAGCTTACTAGGAGTTGGCTGTTCACTTTCTCTGGTGAGTACATTTAGTTTTAAGACTGTGGTTCGCTAGACAAAGTTATCAGCCCTGATAAAATTACAGCTAACGTGACAGTTAATGTACAGATGCACGATATATGTGGAGGTTCTAAGTCATCCAGGTCAGTTATCCAACGAAGGTGGAGGTCAAGGGCAACCGGACTTGGTAGAAGAAACTGGAACTAGAAACAGGGGTTACGTACTGTAACCCAGACTCTATGAGTATAGGCGCTATCGCTATTGGGTTTACCACTTTTACCACAAATTGATACTTGAGTAACGATTCGCAAATCACTAATAATGTGCAATAATGCAAAATTAAGTCATTTATGAGTCGGTGATTAGCTGAATAATCATTGGGTACACTTGTTTGCCATTAGATTTAATGTAACCAACATTTTTATATGTACACTTTCTGTATTCTAGCCTTGAGCCATTATATGAAGGCTGTATTTTATGCCTATTTTATGAGTACATTCAAAAGTACAGTTATATTTTAGTTTTAGAGCTCAGTCTTGTCCTCCTTGTGGAAGACTTTCCCATCAGGCTGCTGTCTCCACTTCAGGGTGACTCCACTCACTCCTTTCTCCTTCAGCCTGTCCTGGAGCTGGGAAACACAAATGGCAGCCATTTTGAAACATACAAAGCTTTTTATTTTTGTCACCAAGACAAAGTTTTCTTTTGATTTTGACAAAAAAAGCTTTAGGCTACAGTTTGACTTTGTGATCATCAGACAAACGTCTATCTTATCATTTATTGATTGTGACATGGTAATCATTCTGTGATCACGGGACCACTAAGGTTCTTCTGCCAAAATCTGGATTATTTTTATGAAGTCAACATAACATTAACATAATAATAATTATATCCATGCCTAGACAGATAATTTGTCATGGTGAGATGATGATGATGATGATGATGACTTTTATATTTATCGTAATCATGATATATGTAATGAATAACTCTTCTGTATCTACTGGTTACAGCCATCTATTCTTAGCAGCAGCAGAAATTTGCTTTTTACAGTCACACACCTAAAACATGGGTTTTAGATGTTATCAAACACTGTAGTGGAAAAAGAAAGAGAAAGCCATTAAGCAAAGACATGCAAATAACTTTACATCTGTCCTGGGTGTGTGAAGTGTCTCAGGGTGGATTTTGAAGACTCACCTTTTTCAGCATCACAGCTTTCACAGCAGGGTCATTCAGATCCACAGAGGAGTCCTCCAGCTTTATCCTCAGCTTTACTGCCTGTTTCATTACTGGTGTGTAGACACAGAGAAGAACAACATGCTGTGGAATTACCTTTGTGATACCAAACTCATACATGTAAATGAGCACCATGTCTGAGCACAGTTTAACATCAGTTATTCTCTCTCTTCCACTGAAGCACAGTAAACCACTCACCAGGGATGCTGTAGCAGACAAATGGCGATCTAGTTTCACAGGGAAGAAACTTCCATCTTCCTGAACTCTTCAAAGCAACACCACATGCGACACTCAACGAACCAATTGGGTAGTAATCTGTGTCCCAGTATGTGAATGAAGAGCCACTCCCATCAGACCAGTAAACGTCAGGATCTCTGAACAAACCAATCCATGACAAGGTTCCAGTCATGAAGCTCTGGATCTTCTGGTTTTCAGTGTAACTCCTCACAGTGGCCAAGTCTACGAAGTTCTCCCTGCAGTACTTCTGAGCACTGGACCAATTCATTGCTTTATTCACAGCAACAAATTCAGGATGCAGCTTTGTTCCTGCAGTTTGGGAAAAATAATTTAGTTGACATACTGAACTTTAAAATAATCATTATCAGAGAAAAATCATGTACTTACCATTATTACAGATGAGTGGATATGCTGCTTTGCAATCAAAATCATACCAGAGGTAACTGTGCCCCCTCAATACACAGAAGTAATTAAACTCATTATAAAACAATGGAAGATTGAAATCCCAGTTCCTGTATTCAGCTCCTGTCTCTGTGTAGCCGTCTGACCACCTCCAGTTGATTTTAGTGTACAGGCCAATCCAGACATCAGAGCTGAGACCAGAAGATGAAACTGTGTTGAGAAGTTGGTTCACTTCTTCAGTGTTTTCAATGGTGGCCAGGTCTGTGTATGTCTTTCTGCAGTAGGTCTGAGCTTCAGTCCAGTTCATAGGATCAGCAACATAATGGTACTGATGGAGGAGGAGTGAGGAGAAGATGTCTGGAGAAGTGATGATGGAGAAGTGTTTGATTTGTTAAAGGTTGAATCCTCAGTCTGAGTTTGTCTGTTAACATAACTGAAGGTTTTAATTTGTTGATGTGCTTACTGAATCTTTATTAACATTAATATAATCTAAAACTGCTTTTAAAAGTTTACCACCTTTGTAATTTTACAAATCAACAATGAAATGATGTTCATCACCTATAGCAGCTGACTGATTGTGAGCAGGTCACTGTTTGGATTAAACACAATTTTATCCTTAAATCATCCTGACTCATTTTGCAATCTGGATGAATTTCTGCCATATTATTAAAAGTCAACGGGACTGAGAAGTGAAAAGACTTGAAACTTGTTCAGAAAGGTAAATCTGTGCTTACACATTTATGCTTTAGTCATAACAACTATTAATGTCATAAATAATAAAACATCAGTCACTGTACACAAGTACATTTTGCTCATGATACTGTTTTACTTTTACTTCAGTATTGTTTTGAATGAAAGTCTTTACTTTTTACTGAAGTAAAGGATCTGAACTCATCCTTCACCAATGGTCCCAGTGAATAAAATAATATATTTTAATATTGTTTTTTCATTTAATCATGGAATTTGTGAGGACAACACTTGTGACTTATTTATTATTTGTGATCAGTAAGTTATACAATAATAAGAAGTCAGACAAAAAATCAAATAATTCACTGACCTGAGAGACACAAGACACCCAGTAAGATCCTCTCCATTATTGTGCTGCTCTGTGGACTGTGCATGTGTTGTTTTAAATCACTAGGAAGATTTTTGCATTTCTTATGCAAAAAGCATTGTGATGGCAGACTTAGGAAAATGTTTGTCTCCATAGTGGATTTTATTTCAGTCAACCTTGTGTCTGTCATGGGCATGTTTATTTGATGTGTTCAGTTCACCTCAATTACGAAACACATATGTTCTCTCTTATTTATGGCGGCTTCTTAAATTAATTAAATGAATAATCAATTTGTCATTTAGCTGACACTTTTCTCTGTGACTAACAAGTGCTATATATGTCAGAGGTCGCATGCCTCTGGAGCAACTAGGGGTTAAGTGTCTTGCTCAGAGACACATGATGAATGTCACAGGGAAAGTTAACCCAGGTCTCTGACACCAAAACATGTGTATCATCTGCTGCACAATTGAAACGCAGATGTTTTTTTTACCTGTATTTATCTAGGAAGTCACATGAAGGTTAAAACCTGTTTTACAAGTTAGACCTAGTCAAGACATGGTCAGATAGCAGGATCTAATAGACAACCAGGCAACAATAAGAACCAATCTCAACAGCAACATGTTGAACAACACCAAGACACAGCGCAACGACACAACATTAGATATAAAATAATATCCTACATTGTACTGTACACAAAAAACAACAGTATCAGGTCATAGATTTATTAAGGAATTAAGTGGTAATATAATTGGCAAAGCAGCTGCAGTTAGCAGTGAGCACCTTTAATCTATGTTTAAAATCATTTAGAGAGATGGGGGATTTAAGTTTAAGCTTGGTCTGCACATCATTCCAAGACCAAGGCCATAACAGAGCAGGTTTAACTTTCTAGACTCTGTTCTGATAGGAGGCACTTTGAACTGTAGCCAATTTTGTGACCTGAGATTATGACTGCTTTGTAACGTTTTGCTTTAGTTTGACCAGGATAGAAAGAGGTTTCTGCCTCTATGCCCAATATATTGTTGGTGACAATAATTTATTTTTAGTGCATCAAAATTTTATAACAGTGTTCTTTGTGACTACATTATGTCTTCAGCAGAAAGTAGTTCCAATGAAACCTGTTTACAGAGAAGATGAAAGTTTGAAATATTAATTCCTTAATGAAAGTAGAAAACATACTTAATATGTAATGATGAGCTAATATACTTCATTGTTACATTTACTTTGGTAGTAAGGAACATGCAGCCATGGAAATATATTTTATTTGTTATGCAAAGGCCGAGAAACAAAGCAAGTGCCTCCTCAGGTTCCATACAGGGCGAGAAACTAGAAAATAAAGACTGAGGTTCATGACATATGAAAACAATTATTATTTGTTACTCACGCTGAATGAAGACCACTTTCATTCACGTGCCAAATGATTTTAACATAAACTGTGATACAGCAAGAGAAGAGTCTTAGATTAATACAGGTTTTGTTGCTGTCCACAGTCATGACTTGCATGATCAAACTGAGATAACCTGCATCCTATACATAAACACTAAATAACCATGTGCAGTTATGCTTGCACTTCATAAATGTAACTTGTACCAATGTAATGATTACAGTGACAGTCGCAGACATCTACAGCTACTTTAGGCTGAGTTTTTCACTCTCTTTGTGTACACAAAACATATTAAATATGATAATCAAAACTATTGTAGGCTATTAAAACGGGCTGACCAAGACAACAACACAAACCGACAAAATAATAAGCATAAGTCAGCACCAGCTTCCAGTGTTGGGCAAGCTACTTGGAAAATGTAGTGAGCTAAGCTACCAGTTACTCTAAATTAAATGAAGCTTCACTACACTGAAGCAACACCCCAGCGAAATGTTGCAAGCTAAGCTATAGTAACATGGCAGTAGTTTACTACATCTAAGCTACTTCTGTTTATATTGAACCAACTTCATTCCACAGTAGCAAAAGCATAAAGACCTGCTCCAAACAGTAACAGCGTGCGTCCGTGTGTGTGCGTGTTTGAGTGTGTTTGAGTGAGTGAGTGAGAGAAGAGAGATATCTAAATCAGACATTCAGACACTCCCCTACTTACTGGAAGAAATGCCCAAATTCAAAATCATTGCTGCAAAATGTATTTCCTCCTGCCACAAACTGGGAACAACCAGTAGAAACTCATTATTTAGAAAATAGATAATTGTTGCTGTTTGTTATTGTTTGTATAAACTGGAATATTATCACATTATCATTATTATTATTATCACTATTTATTATCAATTGTTTCTTGGAAAAATGCTACTGCTTGTCAAAAAGCAAGACATATTTTCAATGTTAGTTATATTTTGTTTTTAGTTTGTTTATTTTTAATTGTTTACATGTGACTTTTTGCTTTGTCAACATTGTTTACCTAAACATTCATGCCAATGAATATTGAATTGAATTCACAGAGAGAGAGAGAGAGAGAGATATCTCCATGTAAACAAGTTTCTGTAACTATATCTTATATATGTTACCTCCTTACTAGAAAGATGATTATTATTTTTAAATAATTATTTTATTATTATTATTAAAAAAGAAGAATCTTACATATGGTTGAAAATTAACAAACAGATGATCTGTGCTGAGCAACATGTCTACATGTCATACTACATCTATATACCTCCATCGAAATCCCCCAACTACAACCCAGATAGTTTCTCTATTCTTGAGGAGGAAGTTAACCATTATAAAACCATGGGCAATGTATTAATCTGTGGGGACTTGAATACTCGAGCAGGTAAAAGAGCTGACACTATGAACGCCCAGGGAGACAAATACTTACCTGGAAGCACCTGCTTCCCCCTCCCTGAATGTCCTGCTAGAAAGAGCTTTGACAAGCTTACTAATACAAGCGGTATGCAGCTTTTACAGCTCTGCCGTACACTGGGTCTGTTCATAGTCAACGGCAGGCTACGAGGGGACTCTCTGGGTTGCTACACTTACAGCTCAGTAGTACGGTAGATTATTTCATTACAGATCTAGATCCAATGTCTCTTAGAGCTTTCACAGTCAGCCCCCTCACACCACTCTCAGACCACAGCAAAATCACTATCTATCTGAAAAAGGCTCAGTCTAAGTCTGGGGCCCCTAGTGCCTGTGAACTGTTTAACAGCACATACCCATACACATGGAGCCCAGACAGCATGGGGGCGTACCAAAAGGCACTGGAAAATCAAAACATACATGATTTAACTCATTTATTCCTAACTGAAACATTTTCCCAGAATAATTCTGGTGTAAATTCTGCTGTGGACAAAATCAATTCAATATTTCATCATTTTGCTTTATTGTCTAATTTGAAAGCCTCTGAACCAAAACCTCAACACATGAACAGTAACAAATGGTTTGACACTGAATGCAAGAACCTGAGGAAAACTTTAAGGAAATTATCAAATGAAAAGCATAGGGACCCAGATAACCATAACATACACTGTCAGTATGAGGCCACTACTCACTCTGAGTACACCCTAAAAACAAAGAAAGAACAACACAGCAAGAACCAGCTCTGTGAAATTGAGGAATCCTTAGAGTCCAACCAGTTCTGGGAGAAATGGAACAACCTAAACAAAACCCAGCAGGATGATTTGGCGATCCAAGATGGAAATACTTTACTTTAGTGAATTATAAAGTAATATTACAAAAAATGATCATCAGTACAAGATATTTACAAAATAGAAAACTCTGGAGGGGGTGATAAAAAACAACAACAAGAATTAACAGAAGCCATCCAGTCCCTGAAAGGAAAGAAGGCCTGTGGTACTGATAGAATCCTCAACGAAATGATCAAATACTCACACCATAAAATCAGATTGGCTATACTAAAACTATTCAATACTATTCTAACAACTGGAATGTTTCCAGACATCTGGAACAAAGGTTTAATAACCCCAATTCATAAATCCATAGATAAATATGACCAAATAACTACAGAGGAATATGTGTATCCAGTAACCTGGGAAAAATATTCTGCAACATCATTAATAAAAGACTTGTCAAGTTTCTTGATGACCACAATATTCTGCATCAATACCAAATTGTTTAAGAAAGGTATATGCCTGTTTTGTTGACTTCCAAAAAGCCTTTGATTCCATCTGGCAGGATGGCCTTTTCTATAGGCTACTTAAAAGTGGCATTGGAGGAAAAACATATGATTTGATTAAAAACATGTATACAAAAAGTGTATGTGCCATAAAGATTGGAAACAAACAAACAGCGTTCTTCTCCCAGGGCCGGGGAGTGAGGCAGGGATGCAATCTCAGTCCAATTCTCTTCAATCTATATATCAATGAATTAGCGAACCAATTAGAGAGTTCCATGGCACCTGGCCTCATCCTGAACGACACAGAGATCAGAGGTCTGCTGTATGCAGATGACTTAGTGTTGCTTTCACCTACTAAAGAAGGTTTGCAGCAGCAACTTAATCTACTGCAGAGATTCTGTCAGACCTGGGCCATGACAGTAAACACAGCAAAGACTAAGATAATGAAAACAATACAGAGATCAGGTTACACGCAATTTCTATTTAGACACCACTAAATTACAACATACAAAAAACTACACTTACCTTGACCTTAACATTACATACACAGGAAACCTCAACATGGCTGTGAAAGATCTGAGGGACAAAGCAACGAGAGCTTTCTATGTAATAAAAAGAAACATTAAAATCTATATTCCAATTGAAATCTGGCTTAAAATTTTCCAATTTGTAGTAGAACCAATAATTCTATATGGTAACGGGACAAAACAATCATAGAATCTACTTTGTTATAAAGTGTATCAAACTAATTATACATAATAAAATCATTCTTCATTCATCATCAGTTTCATATTTTATCTTTAAATAGTGTGATCTAAGCTCAACAATATATTATAGTTACCAGCTGTAAATGAAAATATTAAGATGTTATTTATAGGCTAACATTTTACATATGTTAGTAGAAAGTAAAAAATGAAAGGTTGATGTTGTGTACTGTTTTATTTTGACATTTCTTTAAGAGACAAATGTGACATTGACTGAGAAGTTACTCTGTAGTGAAAAACAAAGAATTATCTGCACACTGCATAGTTTTGAAGCCCTGTAGGAGTCATTTATTGCGACCTCTGAGAAGGTCTTGTATGGTTTACATTGTATAGACTCGCCTATTTGCTACATGTGCATTCGGTCAGCTCTGAGACCTCAGAGTTTGCAAGGTCACAATAAACCACCTGGTGGGATTCATAATTATTCTGTGCAGATCATTCTTTGTTTCAGCACTTACCCACAGGATGGTTTGGATGTGCCCACATTATTCTGTGTTTAAACTAGACTTATATCAGAGCAGCAAACAAGGCACTCTTCACAAACTTCAGGCTCTGTTATACAGTATATGGGTACTGGGTGTATGGCTCCTTATTTATCTTAAAGTATAAGGTAGAAAGTAAAAAAAAACTCCTGCACACACAGAAATACACTACATAATTACTTTTCATGATTTCATGTGAAACATGTTGTGAGTATTTTCACTTTTTAACTTATACTAGACTGGTGTTCTTTAGCAAGAGTTCAGCTGTAATGTTTCATGTTTTATCTGAGGTATACGATTAGCTTTTCAGTAAGAACTAAAGACAGGTGCTAATATATATAGAATTTATTACAATGTGAACCATAAACCATATCTTTTTTTAAATGGACCTATGATACAAATATGGACAATATTTAAAACTCAAATTAAACAGAAGGAGAGAACCGGAGAGAACGCCTTTCCACATCAGTCCTCCCAATCAGCACAATGAGGACTCCAGGTCTCTGCAGCTCTCTGGCAGCAGGTGGTACATCTGATCCAGAGTCTGGGAGGAAAATGTGTAATAAATTCTTCAGGTGATAAAAAATATAAAGTAAATACAGATGGTTATTTAATAAATAGAATATTGTGGTGAAGTTAATTTTGTAATGTAATTTAATTCAAAAAGTCAATCTTGATATATTCTAGATTCATTACACAAAGTGAAGCATTTTTGCTTTCATCTTGATGATTACGGTTTACAGCTCATGGAAATAAAAACTCCACTATCTCAATATATAAACATTTCAGAATAAAAATACATTTCTGTATTATACATTATACAGAAATCACTGGAGAAGAGCTCTCTAATCAGTTAATTAACTCTCTCAGTCTGGTTGTGATGCTCACAATGAACTTTTCCTCAGTATTTAATAATAAATTAATAATAAGTTTTTGAGATGGTCCTCTAAAAGATGCCTCAGTGTTTTAATGTTGACAGCACTATTATGTCACATACGTGGGAGAAAATGGAACAAGGGAGAAATTTTTGTGTTGTCCTTTTAAGAGCTGTCAAATGTCCAGTAGCTTTGAGTAGCAACATTATTTTAGACTCAAAGTTTAAGCTTTGAGTAGCAGATGTGGAGGCACCAGAATCTCAACAAGAATCTTGTGACAAATATAAAAAGTACCTTTCTCTCACAAATGTCCTATTCCAGACAATAATCCCACAAAGCCCTGCCGACAGCAGCCACGTTACTCAAAATAGCGGTGTGGGGAATTAATTAACGTGATAACAGCCATGGCTAACGTTTTATAAGATATACAGCTTCCATCATGTAACTGAGGACTCTACTACTAGCTTATTACGTTTATTACAAGTAACATACTGAGGTGACGTCCAAATAAACGAGTCGTAATCGCTCGTAACCAACGGTATGTAAATTGATTTGCTTGAAATTGTTCATTTGAGCTGTAACATTAACGTTAAGTAAACTTAAAATAATTAATAACTGATTCATAGTTAACTGTTAATGTTACCACATTTATATATTAAAAAGCATTTAAAACCTTGTGAAGTATAATGTCAATAACAGATGTGAGTTATTTTAATATTTTCCGGTGTCTTACCTTGACTGTAGCTGGTAATGTCAGTAAACTGGTATCAACACGGCCGCAGGTTCCAACCTCCACCGTACAACACCGCAGAGTAGCGTGTAGCATTAGCTCCTTAGCATGAGCTAACTCGGTCATGTCGAGCTAGGCGGGAGTGGTTTCAGCAACACGTCACCTCAGCTCCACCTACGACCCGCCTCTTTGCCCATTGTTGGTTATCCGGGAGTGACACGCGGTGACGCGCTGCCAGCTCCGCAAATTTTGAGCTTCAAAACGGCTCTTCAGAAACCAACATCACGTACGCTACGTTCATTTTTATATACAGTCTATGATCTCGACACATAGTAAGTGTTTGAAGTTTATTTAAATGTATGCTTAAAGAAGAGTCGAACTAACAAGTGTGCACCCTTGATCGCGCTAGTAACAGTAGAAGAAAAATGCATAATAGCGAGGTTTATGATCGGCTTAATTGAGGCTGGAAGGGAGCGGGGAGTGAGTGAGTATGTGTGTGTGTGTGTACGCGTCTCGCACTCACCCGCCTTTCCCCCGATGTCAGCTGGGACTGGCTCCAGCCCCCCCGCGACCCTGTACGCAGGATAAGCAGTTGACGATGGATGGATGGATATTCTTGGCTTGTACTCATGGCTCTAATTTCGTCACTTCTTGTGGGCAAAGTGTTTCGTCACACTCCTAATCTGAGCCCTTTAATGTCCCCACCAATTTTCAACACAAAGTGACACCCTTGTGTAGCGTGCAATGCCATAGTGACAATGATGATGATTAGTTCAATTAAGGTCAATGATAATAACATAATCATAACACTATTATAAAGTGAGACTGCTGCGTAGGCTATTTGACATTTTTTTGTTGCTAACATAGTTTACTAATGCTGTCTTAACTTTGGCTAACTGTCCTAATGAATGAAGTGAGTTTATTTTGTCAGCAACGCGTTGGCTAATCCCACACTACATTGAAAATTACTTGTAGGCTACTTGTACTTGAGTATGAGTTGTGTACTCCGTGGCCACGTCTGATCACCATGGAGTGCCAATGAGTCAGAATGAGTACACTGATTCACTTGCACTGTACACTTATCCGGGCACATACCATTCAGCTGGTTTGGGGGAATATTACAGTAGGTACAGATGTTATGGAAGAATGGTGTACTGGTGATGGGTGTCGGCGGATTTGGGTGGGCCGCCTGGGCCAAAAATGCCAGGGCCAATTTTTTGTCCCAGTCCAGCCCTGCACCTGACATAGACTAATTCAAATTTACACAGGAAAACAGACTGAAACAAGAATCAAAACACAGAACATAGAGCAGACAAGGCCAAAATAATTACAAACACAGACAGACTCAGATCAGGATCCTGACAGAAGTGTTTTAAAAAGTGATCAGGAAAATCTTAAAAACAATTCTAAAGCTTACAGGTTACCAGTGAAGGGGTGCTAAAACAGGATCCTGTCTTCTATTGTTAGTTAAAAGTCGAGCAGCTACGTTTTGTACAAGCTGAAGTCATGAAATAGTTTTTTGCCTTAACCCTGGATACAATGAATAGGATGCATGGATGACCTTCGAGATCAGGCTAAGAGTGAAAATACCAGTTTTTTGTTTTTTTTTAGATTTCTCTGGTAAAAACATGATCCAATTACATTTGTAACATGCTTTTCACTGTCTAGTATGTAAACATGTGCAAAACACAATTTAAATACACAGAGTTTTGGTAGTGATTGAGTTTAAATGATAATATTTAAAAAATAAAATTTGATACCTTAAAAGATGTAGTCACTGGATGCTTTCTTTGGTGAAAGCGTTAAAAGGTGATCCACAGGGCCAGATATGGTCCTTTCATATTTTTGTAATCATTTGAGGCACCCTGGACATTCAAGTGCTTAGTATTATTCTGAGAAGTATTTTTTTGTTAGTTTGTATGGTTATCTTGGTCAGCCCACTATAATAGCCTGCTATGTTTTTGATTGTCATCGTTTAACATGCTTTGTGTCACTTGAAAAGCAGAAAATATTTAAACACACAAAAGTAACGACAGCAACAAAGCCTGTATTAATCTAAGACTGTTCTTTTGCTGTATTGTAGTTTATGTTTAATCCTGTGGCACCTGAATGGAAGTTGTCTTCATTCAGCATTAGTAACAAATAAATTATTATTTTCACATTTCATGAACCTCTGTCTTCATTTCTGGTTTCTCAACCTTGTGAAACCTCAGGGTGCACTTGCTTTTGTTTGTCAAACAGAGATGGAAATCACTTTTTCTGCACTCTGCCTTTGCATAACAAATAGCCTACAATATATTTGCATGGTTGCATGCTGGGGCAGCGCGGTGGTGCAGTGGCCCCTGTTGCCCCGGCCTTTCTGTGTGGAGTTTGCATGTTCTCCCCGTGTCTGCGTGGGTTCTCTCCGGGTGCTCCAGCTTCCTCCCACCATCCAAAGACATGCAGGCTAGGTTAATTGGTGTCACCAAAATTGTTCTTAGGTGTGGATGTGAGTGTGAGTGTTTGTTTTTCTATGTGTGGCCCTGGGATGGACTGGCGACCTGTCCAGGGTGTACCCCGCCTTTCGCCCGATGTCAGCTGGGATAGGCTCCAGCCTCCGCAACCCTGTACGCAGGAGAAGCGGTTGACAATGGATGGATGGATGGTTGCATGCCGCATGTACTCCGACCCTATGTTTAATGATGAACTGGCTTTGTGCCCATGTCCATCAGAATCAAAGATGGATTGATTTATTCTATTTATTATATATATATTTTTAACACAATCCTTTTTAATGTTTATCACCTATTTATCATGTATTTATGGTGACTTGCAAGCATTACTTACCACCGTTGATTGCTGGTATGTGACGTGTGTGTGGTATATTGTGTAGTGCTGTGTTTCTGCAAATGTGAAGGGTAGGGATGGGGATTGAGACCCGGTTCTAAAAGGACCCGGTTCCCAAATTTCTCAAAACCCGAAAATCAATAAGGTTCGAGCTTATTGATACTGCTATCGAGTCTAGCGGGTCCTATAATGTAACGTTATGTCTCCAGTGTCAAATCTGATTTATCTTGAAAAGCAATGGATAAGAAAACTAATGTTTATTTAGTGATGGCACCGAAACGTGGTATTAAACGGGCCCGGGACTTTTTATCATCGGGCTGCAGCCTCTGCTGCTCTCTGTCACACACACACACACACAGCGCCCTGCAAAGAGAGACGTAGACGCCGCACCGTCGCTGTGGAGATGGTGAAGTTAAGTTAGCTCCAAACTACTCGAGTTGCTGAAAGCGGCGCTCGTTGTGTGTATTCAAACCTTCGTGAGTAAAAAGACAGGTAAACATGTCTGAAAGGTAAACAGGTAGAAGGTTCATTTTAAACTGTCCTCAGTCTCTCATCCTGTGTCCCATACAAGCACAGCTAACGTTGGCTTGGCAATTAGCCAAATGTTACAAATAAGCTAATAGAAAGCTGTCTGTCTGGAGCATAGACTGGTCTGTAGTCTTAAAATTTGGCACATTGTTAAAAACTCAGCGGCTGGCTGAGACAAACCAGCTGCTCCTCCTTCCATTAGGTAATGTTCCTGCAGGCAGTGAATAACAGCAGAGAGGAGGAAGAGGAGCGACTGATACAGACTGATTTCTAAACGTCACTCACTATTTCGATGTCAGATATTGACTATAGGGTGACGTTGCTGTTGTAAACATTAATGTTGCTGCTCTAGAAACAATATTTAGCTGTATTTAAAATTCTAATCCTTTAATTAATTTAAAAACAACCAGGCAGCTATAAGCACTTCAATATTATGTTTATTAATCACAAGTCATATGTCATCTCAATATATAACAACGTTATCGCACATTGAATATTTTCCTCATACCGTGCAGGCCTACCTCATGCCCGTTGGATCTCGTCTTTTCCAAATAACCGTCACCAAATAATAGTAAAGTATCGATAGTGGTATCGATAAAGAATCGGATCGTTAAGCAGTCTCAATAAGGGTATCAATATCAATAAAAATGAACGATCCCCATCCCTAGTGAAGGGTACATGCACTGAAGCTCTGCTCAAGTGAAGTTCCTAATGGATAGATTCCTGTAACTGAATTTGAATTGAACTAACTCATCATCACATATAGTATTATTTTCTTAATTTATTTTTCTACTTGTATTAAAAGATTAATGTTTCCAGAGTAATTTGTCGCAACTTTCAACCCCAGCAAGGCCAAGTATGGAGAAATGTAAGAAAAGAAAAATATCTGAAGAAAATAGAACATTCAATGATGCCTGGGCAGATTAATTTGCATTTACCTCTGACGAGAGAGGCCTACCAGTATGCCTAATTTGTGGAGAAAAACTGGCTAACAATAAACGGTCAAATGTCGCAAGACATTTCAACAATACACACAGAGCCTTTGCTGAAAAATATCCAGAGGGAGAAGAGAGAAAAAAAGCTGTTTCGGAAATGATGCGGAAGGCTGATCTGACAAAAAATCAATTCAAGAAGTGGGTGAAGTCTGCAAATTCAACTACATATGCAAGTTTTGTGGCCGCTCATGAAATAGTCAGGCATGGGAAACCATTCACAGATGGAGATTATATGAAAGAATCATTCCTTAAGATTTCAGAACACCTATTCGCGGACTTTAAAAACAAGCATGAAATTGTGCAGAAAATCAGAGAGATGCCTGTCTCTGCGAAGACTGTCAAAGACAGAACCATAAAAATGGCAGAAAATATCACAAAACAGCAAATTAAAGACATCAATTCAGCTGCAGCGTACTCAATCGCCTGTGATGAGTCCAAAGACAAAAGTGACATTGAACAATAGCGCTGTTCTGTCGATATGTGAACTCTGCTGGACCACAGGAAGAAATGGTTGAGCTGATACCACTAAAATGCCAGACACAGGGGGAGGACATCTGTGAGGCTGTGCTTGATTGTTTACGAGTCAAAGAAATAAAAACAACCCACCTAGTGTCAGTGGCTACCGATGGGGCACCGAGTATGACTGGAGCGCACAGGGGCTTTGTAGCCTTGCTGCAGAAGTCACTGGATAGAAAGCTGCTGACTTTTCACTGCATCCTGCACCAAGAGGCATTGTGCGTGCAAACTTTTCCTCCAGAATGCACGGAGGTCATGAATGTTGTCATTCAGATTGTCAATAAAATAATGGCAAAAGGTTTAAATCACCACCAGTTCCGTTCGTTACAGGATGAGGTGGAAATCACATACTCTGATCACCTGCTGCACAACAGAGTCCGGTGGCTGTCCAGAAGAGAGGCGGTGAAACGTTTTGCTGCATGTCTGGGAGAGGTGAAAACTTTCATGAGCAGCAAAGGGCTCACCTTTCCTGAGCTGGAACAGCCAGAGTGGCTGGAAAAGCTGCACTTCATGGTGGACATGACAGCGAACCTGAACACGCTGAACACAACTCTTCAGGGGAGAGGAGGCACAGCGCTACACATGCTGGAGGAGGTGTTAGCGTTTGAGCGCAAACTGACTTAGCCAGAGATTTACAGAGAGGCACACTGTCTCACTTCCCCTCTTTAAGGGAGTTTAAACAAGCTCACAAGGTGATCAATTCAGAGTATTTGCAGTCTGCAATCACCACAATTCATCATCGTTTGGGAAACGATTCCGTGAGTTCAGAGAGGAAAAAACGTCTCGGGTTACGTATGTAACCCTGGTTCCCCGAGAAGGGGAACGAGAGACTGCGTCGGTTACGACACTATGGGAACGCCTCTAGGCGAAGCAGGTCTGAACGTGAATGAAATCACTCCAATCCTATTGGCCTGTTGCTAGAACGGTAAGGTGTGACGGAATAACCGGAGGAGTATAAAGCACACCTGTACACACTCATCATTAGCTTAAACTATGAAGCAGGCGCTTCAGGCGGGGAGAGAGGTGCGGCGCGCCGACGCAGTCTCTCGTTCCCCTTCTCGGGGAACCAGGGTTACATACGTAACCCGAGACGTTCCCCTTCGAGGGAACTCGAACTGCGTCGGTTACGACACTATGGGAACGAGATACCCACTAAACCGTGCCGAAAACCCCGCCTGCCCCTGTGTGCAATAAAGTGGCACGACTAAGAGGAGAGCGCACGAGTGCCAGGTGCCGAAGGAAGGTCAAGACTGTAAAACCGAATGAATGTGTGCGGAGTGGCCCAGCCAGCCGCTAAACAACATCCTGCAAGAGGCCCCGGAAAGGAGGGCTCGAGAGGCCGCCTTGCCTCTGGTAGAATGAGCCCTCACAGCCACAGGTGAAGGCAAACCGCGCACCTGATAGGCCAGGGAAATAGTCTGAACAATCCAGTTGCTAATAGTATGTTTGGATGCAGGGAGCCCGGCCCTGGGAGACCCAAAACACACTAGCAGCTGGTCAGCCTTCCTCCAACGGGAGGACCTCAGAGTGTAAATACTCAGTGCTCTGACAGGGCAGAGCAGATGAAGTCTCCCGTCCTCCGCCGTCACATGAGGTGGAGGATGAAATGCCTGCAGCACTGTGGACCCTGCCGCACAAGAAGGCACTTTAGGGATGTATCCTGAACGAGGGTGCAGGATAGCCCTAATATTCCCCAGGGCAAACTCCAGGCTTTGCGGGGAAACCGAAAGTGCTTGGAGCTCCCCCACCCTCCTCAGAGAGGTGATAGCAAGGAGAAAGGCCATCTTGAGGGTCAAGTGCTTAGCCTCAGCTGACTCCAGGGGTTTGAAGGGGGCCTCAGCCAACGCCCCAAGAACCACTGCCAGATCCCAAGTGGGAACCTTGGACCGAGTCGCAGGTCTCATCCTCCGGGCACCAAGGAGGAAACGTACAACCAAGGGAAGTTTCCCCAAGAACCCCTCCCTCAGAGGGGTGTGGAAAGATGAAATAGCTGCCACGTACACCTTGAGGGTGGAAGGGGAAAGACCAGCAGAGAACCGGTCCTGGAGGAACTCAAGTACCTGAACCACCGGGCAGGTAACAGGGTCCATCGACCGCTCCCTACACCAAGTGGAGAAAACACTCCACTTCAGGCCGTACATCCTCTGTGTGGACGGGACCCTGGAGCTCAGGAGGGTCTCGACTGCTCCGGCTGTTAGACCCGCCTCTAGGTACTGTGCCCCCTCAGGGGCCAGACCCACAGTCGCCATATGGCGGGGCAAGGGTGAAGAACCCGGCCCTGCGCCTGGGACAGCAGGTCTCTCCTCAGAGGGACCCGCCACGGCGGGCCGTCCAGGAGCGACATGATGTCCGAGAACCACACCCGGGTTGGCCAGAACGGGGCTACGAGCAGTAGGCCGACATAGTCCTGGCGGACCCGCTCCAGAACCCCGGGAGCAGAGCGACTGGGGGAAAAGCGTACAGACGTAGCCTCGGCCACGAATGTACCATGGCGTCCAGACCCAACGGGGCTGGAGGAACGAGAGAAACCATAGCGGGCAGTGCGTAGTCTCTTGAGACGCAAACAGATCCACGTCTATGGGGCCGAACTCTTCGCACAAGAGCTCCACCACTTCGGGGTGAAGTCTCCATTCCCCGGGCCTCAGCCCCTGCCTCAACAGCAGGTCTGCTCCCTGATTCTGCGTCCCCAGGAGATACATTGCCCTGAGCGATAGTAACCTCTGCTGGGACCACAGGAGGATCTGATGCGCCAGTCTGTCCAGAGGGCGCGAGCGCAGACCGCCCTGGTGATTCAGATAGGCCACCACCGCTGTGTTGTTCTCCTCGGAACGAACCAGGATGTGGTGGCCTTGGAGATCGGGCAGGAAACTCCTTAGAGCCTGGAACACCGCCAACATCTCGAGACAGTTGATATGCCACTCGGATCGATGCACCTGCCAGGATCCCCTTGCAAAGCGGCCGTCCATGACCGCGCCCCAGCCCGTGAGGGAGGCGTCTGTCGAAAGAACCAGCCGGCGACAAGACCCTCCCAGCACGGGCCCCTGGGACAGGAACCAAGTTTCCTTCCAAACTGATAGGGAACGAAGACACTTGCGCGTAACCCAAACCAGACGGAGAGGATTCCCCTCGGGGAAAAACCCTTGTTCCTTAGCCACCACTGCAGGGGTCTCATGTGCAGCAGTCCAGATGGTATTACGCTGGACGCAGCCGCCAGGAGACCCAACACTCGTTGAAAGTGTTTCATAGTGATGGCGTGGCCTAACTTCACCCCTTTCACGGCAGCCAATATGGTGTCGACACGTGCCGGAGACAATTGTGCCCGCATCGTTGTCGAATCCCATGCAACCCCTAGGAACGTAGCCCGTAGGGTGGGCGCCAGCACGCTCTTCTTTGCGTTGAGCCTCAGCCCTAAACGCCGCAGACGAGCCAGAACGACATCTCGATGCCGAACCGCCAACTCTCGAGACTGGGCTAGGATGAGCCAGTCGTCGAAGAAGTTGAAATCCGGATGCCCCGGAGCCTCAGCGGGGCCAGTGCTGCATCCATACACTTGGTGAATGTGCGAGGGGAAAGTGCCAGGCCGAATGGAAGAACCCGATACTGGTAAGTCACACCCCCGAAGGCAAACCTCAGGAACTTCCTGTGAGAAGGACGGATGGAGACCTGGAAATAGGCATCCTTTAGATCTATCGTGACGAACCAATCCTCAGATTGGATGTGCGTCACGGTGGCGGGGATGATGAGCATCTTTAACCTGAATCTCCTCAGAGACCGGTTAGAACCCACAGATCCAAAATAGGGCACGCAGCCCTCCGTCCTTCTTGGGGACTATGAAGTACCGGCTGTAAAACCGGCGTCTCTGTCTGGGGGGGAGACACGTTCCACGGCCCCTTTCCTCAGCAGAGTACAAACTTCCTGTCCCAACACCGGACCTTGCTCCGGGCGGACCACAGTCCAAACCACCCCCTCTCTTCTGTTGAATTTGGAGGGCGGGTTTTGAACTGTAGTCGATACCCATCTATGGCAGTGCGCAGGACCCGCGGAGAAATGTTCCCCTCGGGGCTGGTGGTCGGTGTCTCGTGTGATCTTCTGGTGGACCCCTGAAGCCCCAGAACGGCAGGGGGGAGCCGCCGAAGATCCACGATGAGTGAGTCGGGATGCCGTCCGCCTGCAGACCCCCCCTCAACCATCTCCTGTAGCAGGTTGGCTTGGTAGGCTTGAAGCACCGTGGTGTGCAAGCTCGCACCTGCCTGGCCCGCTGCCATGTACGCCTTCCCCGCGAGCGTGGATGTGGTGCGACATGGTTTGGATGGTAACGCCGGCTTCTCCAGGGAGGATGCAAGTCGAGGGGAGAGATAGCTCGCAAGCTCATCCTCCACCCGAGGCATCCTCCCATAACCATGGTCCCTAACCCCCATCACATTACTGTAGTTCAGTGATCGGGGTGTGGAAAGCCATGTAGAGAAGGGTCTGCCCCATGATTACTCAGTTCATCATGTACTTTCTTTTCAGGAAAGAATGGCAGAGACCGGCGTGGAGGTGGCGTGTGGTGCTTAAGAAACCTTTCATCAAGCTACCACTAGCCTGTGGTGTCTGCTCCTCTTTTCTCTTTTTTTTTTTTTCGGCCAGTTGATGTTGAGCTTAGCCACGGCTCTAGTCACCACCTCCAGCAGCACGTCATAGTCGGGCGCGGCCAGATGACGCCGCCCCGACACCCGGAAGTCATCGTCCACTGCGCTGAGCACGTCCGCTCCTCGGAGTCGGATTGCTGCAGCGTCTCCGGATCCAAACCGCGAGCGGGAGAAGCCGAGAACGGGCTCCCGAACGAGGAAAGGAAGCGTCGGAGCCAGCGGATGAAGGTCGGGAAAAAGCCTCAGCCGTCCCGAAATCCTCCGACAGATCACGCTGTGAACCCATGAGTGAAGCCGCCAGGCCGCCTCAGCGGCCGCAGGGCCCACACCACGGGGAAAACACATCCGGCCATCCTCGGAAAGAGAGCCATGCTGTACCTCAGTACCCGCACGGAAAGGGCTTCGCAACGGGCGCAGGCAGCCCCCTCGAGAGCTGCCCGTGCGTGCTCCATCCCCAAACATGAGACACACATCTCATGAGAATCTCCATCCGTGATGTACCGAGGGCAAGAAAAAAAACACACCTTCTGTACATCTGGTTGCCGGACATGCTGGTAGACTTCTTCTTCAGGTAAGACACACTGCTTGTAGGACTGGAGCTTTCTTTAAACAACATACAGAGCGCCTGCTGAATAGAAAAAAGCTAATGATGAGTGTGTACAGGTGTGCTTTATACTCCTCCGGTTATTCCGTCACACCTTACCGTTCTAGCAACAGGCCAATAGGATTGGAGTGATTTCATTCACGTTCAGACCTGCTTCGCCTAGAGGCGTTCCCATAGTGTCGTAACCGACGCAGTTCGAGTTCCCTCGAAGGGGAACCACACTGTCCTTCTCCGTCACTCCCCTGACCATCGATCCATCCCTGCTAAATGTGACTGCATTTGCAGGTGTAAGTCAACCTGATCTGGAGCTGGAGCTGGCTGACATAGCTGACAAAGACATGTGGGTGTCCAAATTCAAACGCTTGACAGAGGACCTTGAAGATGTTGCCCGTCAGAAGGCCGCTCTTGCTCAGAATCACAAATGGAGTGAGATTGAGAACCTTCCAAGACTGGACAAACTCGTGTTTGAAACATGGAATGCCATCACCGACACCTACATGAACATGAAGAAATACGCCTTTGGAGTCCTGTCCATCTTCGGATCCACATATGTATGTGAGCAGCTATTCTCTACCATGAACTACATTAAAAACAAACACCGCTCACGCCTCACAGATGACAGCTTACAGTCCTGCATAAAGATGAAAGTGACTTCGTACAGCCCCGATTTGCTGTGCGCAGAAGTTCAGGAGCAGAAGTCCCATTAACCAGGTAAAATAAATATTTATGCAGATATTTTGCAAATATTTATTTTTCATTGTTTAGTGACACAGTGCTTTTTTTCTCAATTTATTTTTTAAATTCAGGTCAAGGCTCCGCTACATGCTCTGAAAGCCCAAAGGCGATACTATAAGGATGACGGCTCACGGCATTTTTTGCTTTTGTTTGCTACATGGATATTTTAAGTTCAGCTTTTTAATTTATTTGAAAGAAACATTCAGACATTGTTATTATTTTTTCAAGAATTCAAAATGTTCAAAATGTTCAAAGCACTAATAAGTTTATGGCTGGGTTGAACCCCGAAGCATGAAAGGGAAGTTGTTGTTGTTGTTCTTTTTTTTAAATAAATGCGGGGTTTTTTCATTTTACATGTCAAAAAGTATTTGCGGCTCCCAGTGTTTTCTTTTCCGTGGAAACCGAGTTCAAATGGCTCTTTCGGTGTTAAAGGTTGCCGAACCCTGGTCTAAATGCACGCCTTCTCCATCAGTACCACTATGTTGCTGAGCCTATGAACTGGGCTGAAGCTCAGACCTACTGCAGAAAGACATACACAGACCACCATTGAAAACACTGAAGAAGTGAACCAAATTGTCAACAGTTTTATCGTTTGGTCGCAGCTCTGAGGTTTGGATTGGCCTGTACACTAAAATCAACTGGAGGTGGTCAGACAGCTACACAGAGACAGGAGCTGGATTTAGGAGCTGGGCAGTCGGACAGCCAGTTTTCGCTATGGGTGCAACTACTGTTTGTTGAGGGGGGATAATTACACATGGTACAATAATGATTGTTTGGTGGGATTTCCATTCATCTGTAATAATGGTAAGTACCCAGCAAAGCATTTTCTCTGATAATGATAACTTTGAAGTTCAGTGTGTCAACTTGTCACGGTTCAGATCAAGGACCCAGAAGCTGACTGGACGCCACAGGCAGGTTTCAGGAATTTATTCACAAAAACAGAGGCTAGGCAGGTCGCAGACTGAGCTGAGGAATGTGAAGCTGGGCAGACAGGGCTGGTGAGTGGCTCGGGGAGCAGACAGGCAAACGGGCAGAGGGGCAGGTGAATCCGATTCCACCACTCTTCTCATGGGTATTTTGCAGCTCTGGGTAGGTTGGGTAGGAGTTCCTAGACACACTGCAAAAACGGGCAGGGCGCGTGGATCAGGTTAGGCAAATGATGAAATGTGAGCAGCCAGCTCCCACGAAACAGTCATAACACTCATGGCTCCTCATTCACATACTGGTACACAGGTTACTACCCAATGGGTTCGTTGAGTAACACATGTGGTGCTGCTTTGCAGAGTTCGGGAACATGGAAGTTTCTTCATTGTGAAACCAGATTTGTCTGTTACAGCGTGAATTTGGTATCACAAAGGTAATTCCACAGCTTGTTATTCTTCTCTGTGTCTATGCACCAGAAAAGAGGCAGGTAGTAAAGCTGAGGATAAAGCTGGAGGACTCCTCTGTGGATCTGAATGACCCTGCTGTGAAAGCAACCATGCTGAAAAAGGTTAGGCTCCAGAATCCACCCAGGAAAGATGTAAATAAGTTTGCATATCTTTTCTTATTTGGCTTGCTCTGTGTTTTGCCATAGAGCTTGACAACATCTAAAAACCTGCAGCTGCTCAACAGAGTAGAAAGCAGCAGTCAGTGGATACAGAAGTGGTATCATGATTAGGATAAAACTAAATGGTTGGTTTTACTATTTTTGTCATCAGAGACAAATAACCACTAGATACACCATATATAGTAACATTACTTTGTAGCTTAAAGCTTATTATGTCAAGATCAAAAGAATGCTTTGTCTTGTTGATGTTGGGAAGTATGGTTTAAATGGCATTAATACCTACATTAACAAACATGATTGTTAATATTAATATTATTATTTAACAATTAATAATATAATTTAACTGTGTTAAATTCACCACTCTTAAATAAGAGAAAATGTATTTAGTCTCATTAGATACACTATTAATTTGGAACTCTAATTAAATAATTAAATTGATAACTATAACAAAAATGACCATCAATAGCTAGCAGGTTTAAGGATTTGGAGTTCTTCACAAAAGAGGTTGGTGATATAGTCACTCTTATGCAGCATGTATATACACCAGCAACTATTTAACAGGATAAACTAAATCAAAACACACAAGATGAAACCTAACCAGAATGGATAAAAGAATGTATAATATACCAAATACTTTCTCAGTAAACATATGTTCTCAGTTTTGCTCCATGTGGTGAACATGCTCTGAACCGGATTTGATCCATCAATCTTTGGATCTGAAGGGCAAAAGCCTATCCAAGGTGAAACGAACCAAAGCCTCGCTTAACCATGATAACATGATATTGACATTTTGAACCATGCTTTTGAGCAGTATTTCAAAACATCTGTGCCACAGGATCTAGACACAGTGTTGAAACGTCAGTATCAAGCGTCTCTACCTGATGGGAAAGTTTTACACAAGTTGGGGACAACAAAGAAGAAGCTCGGATGCCTTTCATGCAGCCGTGTGCAGAAAGTAACTCATCACTGTCACTTTTTGTGAACTGACCAATCACAGCCTGGATGAGACGGGACATTAAAAAAAACATTGACACCCATAGTTGTAATTAACACTGGGGAAGCTGGGGACATCATCCCTTCATATAAATATAAATAATGACATTTCCACCGTTGGTGCAGAAAATGTCTCCAGAATGCAATAATACAGTTTAATGCTCAAAATCTTTTGTAAATATCTTCTTGTATCGTTCTCATGACCCAAGTGTATCATCACACCCCTAATCTGAGATCTTATGTCCCCACCTCTTTTCTACACAAAGTGACGCCCTTGTTGAGTGCAATCAGCAAACCTTTGAATTGTTGACCCTGTTGTTCTGCACAAATGGCTACGAATATGACAAGTAAGATCATTAACAAATCAGAGACTAACCACCGTGTAGAGCCTTTTTCTTGCACAATTGCACTGTTTTTTATCCAACTGGTAAGCTATATAGTAGTCTACTATTTTACTATAAAAACTATAATATATACACTAATATTAGCCAATCAAACCTTAACCACAGCTGGGAGGGGGGCTAATGCACACGCCAACACGTAAAAGGAGAAGAGTGGCACCTATTTTTTCCACTTCAAACACTGCTGATAGCATTATATATGATAATATTATTGTTGTTCACCTCTCTATACATGTGTGAAGATTCTTTTGGATGTTGGTTCAAAACAAGACACTGTGCTTAAGTTAACCTAAGTCACATTTCGTATCATTCAAATCCCATGTAATACTTTCTACATAGAGAACATAAAGATAATGTTTATTTTGGTTTACCTAGGAGATGGATCACAGAGTACATCCTTATCAAGACAGCTGCGTCAGTCAAGAAGTCGTGCTAAGCTAGAAAAAATCATTAATGAGAATTAAAGTAGAGTCTGGCTTAAGTTTGCAAATTACCATAAGGATTGAACAGTAAAGGACTGGAGCAAGATCATCTTCTCTGATGAGTCCAATTTTCAGCTTTGCCCACAGATAACGTGTTGTGTAGATAAACATTTTCTTAACTCTGCCATCACAATGCTTTTTGCATAAAGAATGCAACAGGATCGTGACCTGCCCGTAACAGAGAACAGATGCCTTTTGGTAAATTTCCCTTGATTTGCTTAAGAACTGAATCTATAGAAGTGGTGTTTACTCTAGTGGTGTACATCGACACAAACAGTCCACAGAGCAGCACGACAATGGAAAAGGATCTTACTGGGTGTCTTGTGTCTCTCCCGTCAGTGAATTCTTTGATAATGTTTAACATTTCTTGTAACAAGCTATTTTTTTTATCATCATCACTAAATGTTACTAAAACTTACACACTGACCCTGACACACACACACACCTGCACATACAATTACAAACCACAGACAACTTGAAGAGAGAATTCATAAAGAAGCATATAAGAAGGCATAGTAAACACTCTTAGACATTATCAAAGTATTCACTGACCTTAAAGACACAAGTAAGTATCCTCCACAAGTAAGATTTAAACCACTAAGAGGATTTTTGTATTCTTTATGCAAAAGTGTGATGGCAGACTTTCAGGCCCTTGAAGCTCTGGATGCCAGATTCAGAAAATTCAACAGCGCTCACACACAGAGTCCCCATCACCCTGAGGTCCACATGATTCAGAGAATTCACTGTCAACGTCTTCACAGGGACAATGTCTTCAGTAGAAAATAGTTTGAATGAAACCTGTTTGCAGAGAAGCTGGATGTTTGAAACATTAATTCCTTAATGAAAGTAGAAAACATACTTAATATGTAATGATGAGCTAATATACTTCAACATTACATCTACAGTGGGAGTAAGGAACATGCAGCCATGGAAATCTATTTTATTTGTTATGCAAAGGCAGAGAAACAAAGAAAGTACATCCTGAGGTTCCATACAGGGTGAGAAACCAGAAAATAAAGAGTGAGGTTCATGACATTTGAGAACAGTTAATAATTTGAATTAATGAAGCTGAATGAAGACAACTTCCAGTCAGGTGATTTTAACATAAACTGTAATACAGCAAAAGAACAGTATGAGATAGATTCAGCCTTTGTTCACTTGATCTGTCACAGCTGATAGCAACACATGATCAATAGCCATGTTGTGAAATCAACCAGACTCACTCAAAAAGGGAAAGAGGGTCAGATGGTGTCAAAACGACTGTACCTCAGGGTACCCATCTGTCAAACTCCTGAAGTTAGCTGACGACACAACGGTCATCGGCCTCATCCGGGACGGTGATGAGTCGGCCTACAGACGGGAGGTTGATCAGCTGGCTCTCTGGTGCGGTCAGAACAACCTGGAGCTTAACACACTCAAAACTGTGGAGATGACCGTGGACTTCAGGAGGAGCCCCCCTACTCTGCCCACCATCACCATACTCAACAGCCCTGTGTCTGCTGTGGAATCCTTCAGGTTTCTGGGTTCCACTATATCCCAGGACCTGAAGTGGGAGCCCAACACTGACACTATCATCAAGAAGGCACAGCAGAGGATGTTGTTGAATAATTCCTTGTTGTTTCTTAAGTTGACATAAATTGACATATTTGCTCACTTTGTTGGTTTGCTGTAGTTTATCTAAAAACTCACCATGCTGTACTAGTGTTGTATTACTCTACTCTACTATAGAATTGTTTGTAGTGTAGCCATTGGGAGAATGACTGTGGTCTCGCTGGGTAAAGGTGTTGACCACTGCTGTTCTTCTTTCAATGTAAGGTTTGACTACTAAGTGTTTAACACGTGTTTACCAACTAGTATTTTATTCTTATATTCTGTGTGTTATTCATGAATCTGTGCCTTTTCAATGTGCCAACATGAGCAGAGCAGCTGCTCAGGCAGCGCAGGCAAAACCTAGCCAACTGTAACATACACAATGGTAGTAAGGCACCTGCTGTAAGTCACGTACGCCAGAGCTGAGATCATGGCAAACTGTGGCCAAGAATGAGATCATGCAGAAACTAAACTTTGTATGAGACATGGCACACTCATGGTTGGCATTGTTGAATCATGTTATTCCTTATTGAATCATGTTATGCATTTATCAAGTATCCATCCATCCATCCATCTTCATCCGCTTATCCGGGATCGGGTCCAGGGGATTTATCAAGTATGTTATTCCTTATTAATTCTTTTAAAAAATACAATTGTAAGTGTTTAAGTTTTAATTTTGTCAAATTATGCTTAACTTTTAAAAAATACGGTGAGACTGAAGTTGAAACATATTGGTGAATTTCTAGTCCAGTAATGTCAAAAATATAAAGAAGGATAAATTATAACAATAATTATGCTAAGTAACAGCTAAAAAGTGGTAATTGTGACCTTAGTGAAAGGGTTAAATTGGTAAAACAGTACGTAAAAACAGCCACTAGATGGCAGCAGAGGATAAGAAATTCACCAATGGAAGGGAGTGGTCAGCAAATACTGTAGGTGGAGTTAAGGTGTAACGCCAACCTAAAAAGGTGGAGTTTAAGGTGAATATAAGGTGATGTTCGCTGATCACCAGCTCAGTTCCATCCTGAGACCTGCAGGGATGTTACTCGGGTTTACTTGTCCTTTATTGGAATAAACTCTTTTTGCACCGACTCTTGACCATCTCCAGTGAAGTCTTTGACTACACAGTTTTTGACTAAAAGAAGAAAGCTAATAGAGTAATTTTATTGAGTTCAATACGTTGGTTGGGGTAGGGACCAGGCCTTCCACTGGCCCGGTCTGTCCTTATTTCCGACCCAACAATGTACTTCCTGCGTCAGCATGTATGTGTATCTGTATATCATATCCACCTTCAACATGTACATAATGAGAATAGTTTACTCTTGCATCCTTTGCACTCTGATTACTGCACTTGTCAATATGTCTAGCAGACCCATAAGAAAGTAATCTTGACGTCACCACGTCCTAACGGAGGCAGATGAAAGGCCTTGTTGTCTATTGTCTAACTCTCTTCTAAAAAAAAAAAACTCTTGAAACTAAACGTATACACTCTTGTTAACTTCCTTTACTTTTGAAATTCCGATCTTTTTTCCCGTTTCGTACTTAAATTTTCTTCAGACGAGCTGAGAAAGCTACTGCACCTCGAATCCCCAATTTTCTTAGCGGGAGATTTGATTTTGATTTTTGTTTGGAGCTGCCTGGGGTGAAACTTTCCCCAGTAATCTCAGCAACATTAAATAGCCTATATTCCCGGCGAAGCTACGGCGAATGCGTGAGTTTATTTGATTTTGTTGTTCTAACCTCATCCGATCGTTTTGAACAACTTTGGACCAGAAACTCAGAAGCCGTTCATTTCTTGCCTTGAATGAACGAAGCCACGGCTCTAACGACAGAGCATGGAGTGTGTTCCACTGAGCTATAGCGACACCAAACAAACTCAGATCCGAGTAAAATCCTGGGCTGATGGCCCGTTGCTGCAAGCATTTCCCGCAAAGGACTCCGGAACAAATCCACCGGTTGGAACTCAACTCGAAACGCCACTGGGGTCGGGCCAGAACCAACTCCACAAGCCAACCAGCAGTCGAGCCTTTGCTACGGGGAATTGCGGCAAAAGCAAGGCAAAACACACCACACTCTGTGACTCGTTGGTGTTCTCTAGTTGGCCCTCATCTACAGCTAATAAACACCTAGATTAGTCAAATTAAATCTGCAACATAATTTTGACCATTCTCTCCCTCTACAATATAAACTGAAATTCCATCGAGCCTAACATACCCTGTTCATTACCTTCTGGTAATTCTGGTATGTTACTGTCACATTTACCCCACTGTTGTACTCACTTTTGTTAGTTAATAAATTTCACCTTGAGCACAGTAATATTGTTTGTGTGTTGTTGAGGATCCAGAGTCCCTGTAAATAGAACTCACCCTCAGATTTGAGATTGACTGATTGACTAGAGTTTAAGATTTCAGAATAACTGAACCAGTAATAACTAATGAATTACCAGAAATTCGTGCAATTCTCAGGCTATACTCAAGGACCTAAAGCCTTGGGCAGACAAGCAAATCTTTAGGTGGTGCTCCTAGTTTCGAGGCATGAATTAATATTCCTGTAAATATTAATTTTCATAACTGTATTAAAATTGTACGTAGCTTTAGCTTTAAAAAGAACAAGGTTTACATGAGTGTCGCTACAGATGGAATCAAACAATTTTTTCAGTGAGCCATAATTAAAAAATTAAAACACAACAAATAAAAGCTATTCCAAGTGATTAACAACGCTCTTCTCTTAAATATACACATATTTTTCCTATTTTGTCACCTTCATGGCTCTGTTTATTTTATAACTGCTGTTTGCAGCATTTCGTTTCTCTCCAGAATTTGCCGTAATTGCTCTCTTTGTCACTGTCTGGTCTCCAGTTAGCAGCTGTCTGCAGTCACAACAGGCTGCATTTTCTCCTTGCCTCTCTTTGAACTGGTTGATTTTATGCAAGGTTTGGTGAATAGTTACACCCAGTGGGTTTATTCGTGCTAAATAGACACCTGTGTCCTGTCAAGTTTGGAAGTGAAGAAGAAGAGTAGCCATTAGAGAACACATGAAATGCCTTTACATCAGACTTACACATATTTGCGCCACCTCCAGCCTCACTTCTCTTTTTAATGCTCATTCCTTCTGCTCTCTTCCTCCCTTTGTTTTTTGACACTATTTTTTGTAATACTACTATCAGTTACACTTGTTTATTGTCTATTCCAGTCTTTGCAACAATGTTGTTCTGTGATTTCCAGGCAGGCTCATTCACCATCAGTCAGTGTGCTTTGAAACCTACTGTGGGGCTCCCTCTGGTGATTAGATCACGCATGTGCTCCATTGAGTTTCTATCAAGATGATGTCTGTTTAGCTCATGACAGTTTTGTCCTCCATGTTTTTAAAGATATCAATAATTTGCAAAATACAGAGATGAGCCGCAAAAGTTCTGAAACACAATCTTATGGACTGATGAGACCAAAATTAATCTCTAGCAATGTGATGGAAAGGCCAAAGTGTGGAGAAAGAAAAGAACTGCTTATGATCTGAAGCATACAAGCTCATCTGTGAAGCATGGTGGAGGTAATGTCATGGCTTGGGCGTGCATGGCTGCTTCTGGAACGGGCTCATTAATATTTATTGATGATGTAACTGATGATGGCAGCAGCAGAATGAATTCAGAAGTGGACAGAAACATTTTGTCTGCCAATTTACAGAGAAATGCATTGAAACTAATCTGGAGGAAGTTTATCATGCAACAGGACCATGACCCAAAGCACACTGCCAACAAAACAAAATACTTCATCAGGGGAGAAAAGTGGAAGGTTTTAGGCCAAGTGAATCACCTGACCTTAACCCAATAGAGTAAGTAAGTAAAGTTTATTTGTATAGCACCTTTCACAGATAAAAATTACAAAGTGCTTCACAGTAAAATGTGATACAATACAACAAAGCAAAATACAATTCATAAGAAAATTTAAATACAGATGGAAAACAGAAACAAAAACCATAAAAACCCCACGTCTAACTAAAAGCCTGCTAGAATAACAGCGTATTCAGTTGGTTTTTAAAAGAATCAACAGAATTCACTCAACGTAGAAAGGTAGGCATTCCACAGCGCAGGTGCCACTGCTTGAAATGAACAATCCCCTCTGGTTTTAAAATGAGTGTAGGGAACCACTAACAATCTCTGACCTGATGACCTCAAACTACGGGTCGGAGTATGAAGCTGTATCAACTCAGAGATGTAGGGAGGAACTTGACCGTGCAGGGCTCTAAAAGTAAGAACCAGGATTTTAAATTGAATTCTATACTGGACTGGTAACCAGTGAAGTGCTGCCAAAACAGGTGTGATGTGCGCTCACATTTTGTTAATGTGAGTTAAAAGCCTTGCAGCAGAGTTCTGAACAGCCTGGAGACGTTAAAGCTCCTTCTTGCTCAAACAAGTAAAAAGACTGTTACATTAATCTAAACGAGAGGAAATAAAAGCATGAATGATCATCTCCAACTCACACTTTGACACCAGTGTTCTTAATTTGGATATACTGTATTCCTTAGTTGGAAGAAACAGTTTCTGACTAGTTGTTTAGAGTGGTACTCTAAGGACATCGCTAAATCAAAAACAACACCTAAGCTCCTGAGGCTCAGCTGGACAGACGAGCCCAAGTCAACAATATGGTGTTTAATCTGAGGGATTCTACTTTCAGTGGCGATAATCAATGTTTCTGTTTTCTCTGAGTTCAGAAGCAGGAAGTTGTCACATAACCACTGTTTAATACTGGTCAAGCAGTTACAATTTATGGAACTCAGTTTCCTTGAATGAGGAGTACAGTTGAATATCATCCGCATACAGATGGTAAGATATGTCACTGAATTGACTAATTATCTGTCCTAGATGAAATATATACAAAAGGAACAGGATGGGTCCCAAGACAGAACCCTGAGGTACCCCACACAACAACCCTGCAGTTTCAGACATGATCAGATTTACATAAACACTAAAACTTCTACCAGAAAGGTAGGATGAAAACCATTTTAAAACTGATCCAGACATCCCAACCAGATCATAGAGTCTATTTATCATAATATTATGATCAACAGTATCAAAAGCGGATGAAAGGTCCAAAAGAACTAAAACTGTGTATTCCTTAGAGTCAGCTGCAATCAGAATGTCACTAGAAACTTTAAAGCTGTGTCTCAATTCAGGGACCGCATCCTTCGAAGGCTGTATTTGAAGACCGAATACGTCACTGTCGATGCGACTAGGCTGTCCCATTTCGAAGGCTCCTTCAAATGCGGCCGGGAAATGGAGCCTTCTTTTCCTCCATTTGGAGGATCCAACAACTGGATCCTTCACAGCCCCAGGTATCCTGAGATTCATTGCGCACCGGTTGATTGTCCCAGCGTAAATAATCGCGTGTGGCTGTGGAGTTGAGCACCCCGGATTTTACCTATAAATGTAAGTATTGGATTTCAACTCACTTCAAAAGCCAACTACACAAATGTAAAAATAACAAGAGGCATAAAAGTGCAATGTGTTGTTTAAAGAATAGTATTGTGGAATAAGTTATCGTAAGTTAAGTGATTAACTGGCCAGCTAACGTTACCTGAGGTTATTGATGTGCTAACGTTAACGTTAAATGCAACTCGGCTGGGCAAGTTACAATCTCAAAAATAAAGCCTTTAACGTCTTCACTAAGACCTACGTCTTACCGAGATTGTCGCAATATTATACATCACTTATACTTCATATTATGTACATGAAAATACCACGTAACGCTAGACTAATTTAACGTTAGACGGGTTGTGAACCGTGCTTGGTTTTCAGACAGTTAACGTTAGTAACGGTTACAAAAACCTTGGCATATAGTACACAACAAATAACTCAAATCCGACTGACTTACTTATGATCCCACCGGGCTTATTGAGCTGGCTGAGGAGGGTGGTGTAGAGGTCTTTTCTGTGCAGATACTCCTCACAGTGGCTTTCCTGGACCTGCCTCCACACCTTGGTCATGGTGTTGCCCTCACTGCGATCCCTCATCAGCCAGACCACCTGCTTGTCCACGCCACGCCTGAAATTACAGCACAATCGTGTGATGCCGGTGAAACTCAGATTAAATGATCTCTAGTATAACATTTAATTAGAAATGATGCAAAGACTCACATTAGTGTTAAGACGGCAGGGAACGCGGCTCGGTGAGCTGGGCTGAGCTGGTAAATTATGACTGCTTCCCACGCCACAAAGCGACCGATGACATGTTGCTCAGACTCCTTAGCAGCTTTCCTGCACGCGTTACAGGCCAGGACCTCTGTCAGCATGGAGTACCAGCCAGACATGTGGCAGATCTGTCTGACCGTTTTGGAGTAGCCACAGCGGTACAGAATAGTGTCCTTCTGGGCGCGTGCGGGGCACTCGGACCTGGGACAGCGAAGGCTGTAACCCCATACACCTACTGGCCTCCAGAAAAACACACGGCTGCGAAAGAAGGAGCTGAGGGCACCCCCCCCCCCCACCACCACCACCACCACCACCACTCCAGGATACTTGGGGGGATCAAACCACATCCTGTCACCCTTGAGGACTTTCCTCTTCCTGATGTTTCCGTGCTTGTCCTCATAAGACATTTCCTTCTGGAAGAGCCCTCTTTCAGCATCCTCTTTCAGCCACCTGACATCTGCTTTGGGGAGCCCGTGAGGATCAGACTCCCACGATTTATGCCATCCCTCAAATATTATCTGGTAGCATAACAAAGACAAAAACTTAATCTACCAGCTACTGTGTTCTCTTACTATAAATCTTTTTCCTTCACTAGGCTGCATATATTACCTCAGGTTGAGCAGCCGCTGCTGCCGGGGTCACAGGGGCTTTGCTTGGCAGCAGCGCTGCGCCAGTAACATCAGAGGTCCTCCCATGTTGACCACCAGGTGCTGGACGAGGACCCTTAAAAAGACAAGTGTATTAGTATAAAACTACATGTTGATGGTCATGATCTATGAACTGTGGCCTTACAGGTGGCTGTGGAATGGAGTCTGTCTGTGGCTGGTGTGGAGGCTCTGGTTCAGCCTCTTTTCCGGGAGGGGTCGGGTCAGTGTCCCCTGAATGGAAATGAGGACAAAAATCTGCAGCTCGAGGACAAAACTGTAATCCTATGACGAGCTTCAATCATCCTCAGTATTATTCTCAAACTTTTTTTACATGATACCGATTCTTAATGATGACTTAATATGAGGTTCATGATGTAATTACATTAATTCAACCCATAAATGAAAATCAAAAACTGACATACCTTGCCTTTCAAAAGTAGCGAGAGCTTCAGCCAGCAGAGCATCATCGGTCCAACTGCTGTCACCTTTGGACCCCAAAGAGCTGGACGTGGCAGTGCTGGACAACACGGTGGCGGTGCTGGACAACGTGGTGGCAGTGCTGGTGGCAGTGCTGGACAACACGGTGGCGGTGCTGGACGACATGGTGGCAGTGCTGGACAACGTGGTGGCAGTGCTGGTGGCAGTGCTGGACGACATGGTGGCAGTGCTGGACGACGTGGTGGCAGTGCTGGTGGCGGTGCTGGTGGCGGTGCTGGACGACGTGGTGGCAGTGCTGGTGGCGGTGCTGGTGGCGGTGCTGGACGACGTGGTGGCAGTGCTGGTGGCGGTGCTGGACGACGTGGTGGCAGTGCTGGTGGCGGTGCTGGACGACGTGGTGGCAGTGCTGGTGGCGGTGCTGGATGACGTGGTGGCAGTGCTGGTGGCGGTGCTGGACGACGTGGTGGCAGTGCTGGTGGCGGTGCTGGATGACGTGGCAGTGCTGGACGACGTGGCGGTTGCCGCGGGAGGGGCCACTTTATGCTGAGGTTTCTGTAAAGTACATTTTAAGTACATGTTTGAGGCATCTCTTATGCTTTTTCCTGAAGGTGCCTTAACCTACCTCTGTCTCTTTGGTGACAATATAGAGTCTGAAGCGCTTCAGCAACTTTGAAGAGATGTCGTCCTCCTTCATGACGAGCCACTGTCGAACGGAGGAGAAAGCCTCCTGAGCCATCTTCCTCTCATGGTCACTCCCAGCCTGAGGGTCAGCTTGGAGGTGCTTGTGAAGGCTGTGCCACTGCCACATTTCCTGGAATGTGAAGGACCTGAAGCGGCCCTGGCCATAAATGGCCTGGTCAACGTTGATCTCCAGGTGGCAGGAGACTGGAGGAAACAACTGCACGTATTTGAGCAGGTAATCCTTCACCCACTCATCTTTGATTCCAGCTTTCCTGTCTGGTTGACGGCTCTCTTTGATATGGCAGTCCAGGATGCTAAAATATAGAACATGATATTCAATATAAGAAAAGACAAACTGTACAAAGTTTGATTGATTGTTTAGTGAAACATACTCACTATTTAATGTATCCTACATCATTTTCCACCAGCCACTTGAAGCTTTTGCCATTGTACTTTCCAAAAGTAATAATTAGCTGACCAAAAAACTGCTTCTCTGTCGGAGTTGCCGTGATTATCTGGCATCTCCTTTTAGCTGCAGATTTAAGACATCGGAAGTGTTGTTATAACTATTAAAATAACAATATAAGAATTCTAGTGCACATGGACATGTGACCGTATGTTGGTCGTGCGTCTTGGACACCTATGCTGATATATTACCTTCCTCAATAGCCGTCTTGGGATCCCTCAGCCTGTTGTCGTCATATGTTTGGGATGTTTTGAAGACTGGCATGCCCTGGCCTCCTTTGTTGCCTTAAGAAGGCATTGTTGCCTATCCTGTGGCACACTTGTGTCCAGAATACACAAGACAGGCATCAACAGATCCATTCCAGGTCTCTTAGCTGAAAAACATTAAACTCTTAAAGTGTTATGATTATGTAATGACACACGCTGGAAGAAAATTCTTTAGAATTGGCATGAGGAAACACAGGTGGTAATGATGAAGACGGTGAAGATGAATATTCCAGTCTTCCCCTGTGACTCACCTGCTGAATGACGAGCTGTCTTAAACTCCATCCTCTGTCCTCACTCTCTGTAAGAACATGTTTGGCCAGTTAAAGAGGGCTTACTTAAATGTGCATACTTTTTTCTAGCCCACACATACAGCCAGTGGGGTTCTGAAACTCTTTTACAAGGGTGAGAAAGACGTTTAGAAGCCAGGTGACACGTTTTGGTGGTACAATGGAGAATGCTTGTGTTATTATTTGAAAAGACTTTTAAACATCATATGTTTACTCAAACACTATCCCAGCTGCAAAACGGGGCTCCTCATCACGACTGATCAATATGGCAAAGAGTATCTGCTCATAGAGGGCCCTAGAAATGGTTTTAGAAGAGAGACAAGCTTGGAAAGATGATGAAGAGTTTCCCTCAAATCTGGCAACAGGGAGTTTGAAGAAAAGGGGGGCTCGTATGTGTTGCGCAGACCGGCATTAATATGTGTTCAATGGGGCTGATTTACCATAAATACTGTTCCACGGTCTTGATTACAATTAAGTGAAACACACACAAACAAACAAACAAACACCCGTCGGGACCTTGGGCATAACTTGCTTTACGGCGCCCAACGCCAACTATTTAAAACATTATCAGCGACGTTATGCTAGTGTTTTCGACAGACTTTATTGGGCTTTGTCGCTATTATTAAAAGGTAATTTCGGGTTATTGTTTTACCATCAGAGCCTGCAAATGGACAAAGAATGAGCGGTCAGGTTAGTATCAAAATTAGCATTACGTTACTATGCGGGGACACACACACACAATAATAGCGAAAATAAACTTAGGTGAAAGAGGTTATTCCTTACCTTGAAGTAGGCTATGAAGTGGAGTTATTTGTCTTAATCCACAGTTAACGATCAGCTACAGGACGCCGGCGGCGGGGGCAGGTGAGTTAGCTAGCTCCGAAAGCCGTAGTAGACTGCCGGCTGTCAATCACCGCGAGGATGCGGGAGCTCTGGCGGCTAGACGAAGTCCGATTGGTTGAGAGTGCAGAGCTCAGCCGCACTGTAGACTCTCCGCCAGTCACATGTACACACTTTAGACCCGGGGCCAGTAGACGGCCCGCAATTGTCTACAGTCTACAAGAGGATTGCACTGCGCCCGAGCCCACATCTGGTTTAGCGCTCTGCTAAACCGGAATGAGGGTAAAATTGTATACGTGCGGCTGGTGTAGCCTTTTCAAATGTTACTGACCGAATGGATCACATTCTTATACTGAAACGAGTCATTTCACTCGGGTTGCGATGGTCAAATATATCGATTCACTGTGTTAAAGCTGCCGTTTTGGCCGCTAGTAAATGTTACTTTAAAGCGCAGGGTACTTCCAGTCGGCTCGGAGGCATTGCGAGGCTACCCAGCCGACCAATCACAGAGCTTACGGTCCGCGTTGACTCAACGTGTAGTTACATTTTTGAGGAGGTGCACGTCAGGCGACGGCGTAGCCTCTGCGCAGCCCCGTAGCCTACGCCGTCACCTACGCCGTCGATTTGACGCAGACGTATAAATTGCACTTAAATGGGCCATCACAGTAAGGCCTTTTAACACGGGAAGCGATGTACACGCCTCGTGTGAAAAGGGGGGAATGTTCCTGTGAAACTGCAGCAGCCCGCCCCTGCCAAAGTTGAATTGACTTGAACTGTATGCAACACGCAGCACAAAATGATGATGAGAGACTGACCCTCGCCGTCTGTGACTTCACAAAAATATATGTGTTCACTGAACAGTTACATTAACAGGAGGGCGTTTGCATGACTAGATTTATCAGCTATATGAATATGAATATATATATAATATAACAATACAGGCTATCAACTGACGTTACTTATAGTTTTACTTTAAGCTAGGCTATGAAGGAATACGGTAGTGTACAGAAGCCGTTGCTGTGGTTACTATCTATAGAGCAGCTTCCATTTACTCGCGGAGCGGTTGTCTCGGTTTCTGTTCACATGTGAAGCGCAAAGCGAGCCCGCGGGGCCAGATGACTAAGCAGGCGGAGAGTCGGTTCCCATCTTAAAAGACCTTAATAGGAGCTACATTGGTGCGTTGCGTGGATCGGCTCATAGGCATGAATCCTTCACCCAACTAATTGTTTTCTCAGATTTACTCCACCTTTAGGCAACACCGCCTCCATTATTGTGTTGTACTGATGAATGTTTTTCTTTAACGGTTTATTTTATTTGATTAGAGAGGCTGCTGTCAGTCATTTAAAGGTTTCCATGTGCACAGTAATGTCAAAGCAAATATCTTTCTATATTATGCAGCAAAACAAAAAAAATGTAGTTAAAAACTTGACAGAACAGACAGAGAAAGCTCTGCAGAGGGAACAGATTTAAACTTTTAGCCTCTGAAATGTTTAGACACTCTGATGGAGCTCAGGATTGATCAGGAGGACAGCTGCTTTACTCCAGTTTCACTGTATGAACCTGGACTGTGTGAGAGACCTTTTGGAACATATTATTTAACATTAGATCCTGATGATCCTGTCGGCTTGTCGGGAGATTTTAATATGAAGTTTTGTTTCTGTGGCTCGTGTGTAAATGCGCACGGAGTCTCTTCATTATGGAGACGCTCTATTTCACCCACCTGGAAATTGCCGTATTTCGCGCCCATAACTCTGTCTGCAAACAGTAGTATTCTCAGTTATTGCGCACGCAACGTTTTCATGTGCTTCATGTGTTTTCCCAGGTCTGAACACTGATGGGGAAACAGTTATTCAACTTGAAATGAGGGTTGTAATCAATAATGGTCCAAAAGCCTTCATTTAAGTTGATCACATTAACGATGGTTTATAGCCTATGTATTATTAGGGAGGTCCGGACTCAAGTCACTATCTGAGTAAATGTGGTTGGTTACTGAGTACCATTTTGAAGTACTCAGAGTTTAGTTGAGTATTTCCATGTTCTGCTACTCTGTAGCTATACTTTACATTTCAGAGGAAAATATTGTACTTTTTACTCCACTATATTTATCTGACAGTTATAGATAGTTGTTACTTTTCAGGTTCAGATTTTACATTAAAACATTTATGAAAAGCCTATAAAATACATTGTTCAGGATTTGTTCATGGCCCAAACTAAGAAGCAGTTGTTGCCCTTTGTCTCATTTCAGATGTCTATGAGTTGTTAATAGTTCAACCAGAGACACATTTCCACTCTAAACCTCTCACATGGTTTCATTTCAGTAACTTAGAGGTCAATGAAACTTAAATTATCAGTTATTTCACTTCTTTCTTCTTCCATTTATCATCTCACAACCTCTTACATTTATATAGTGACCCTATGGAGGACCCTGAACCTGGGAAACACTGAACTAAATGAATGTTATAAACCATAAATCATTTGTCACAATACACAAGAACATTTAGCTCAGACCTGAGAGACACAAGACACCCAGTAAGATCCTCTCCATCATCGTGCTGCTCTGAGGTCTGTATGTGTGTCGATTTAAATCACTAAGAGGATGTTTGCATTTTTTATGCAAAAAGCAGTGTGATGGCAGACTTATGAAAATGTTTCCACAATGTTTATTTTTACTCTTTTGTTTTCACCTTTGTTTGTCCTGGGCATGTTTATTTGATGGGGTCAGTTCACCTCAATTAGAAAACACATATGTGCTCTCTTATCTCAGGTGGAATCAAGCCATGATGAGTTTTTTTTAACTTGACCACAATAGATAGAGATTACTGAAAGTGAATAGAATTTATCTTTTGGTGCATTCAGAAAATTCAACAGCTTCCAGAGACAGGGTCCCAATTACTCTGTGGTCCACATCATCCAGAGAATTCACTGTCAACAGTTTTCATTGGGACTGTGTCTTCAGTAGAAAGTAGTTCCAGTGAAAACTGTTTACAGAGAAGCTGGATGTTTGAAATGTTCATTTATTATTAAAGTAAAAAAAAGAAATTAAGTAAAATAACACATGCGTAATCTGTAATTATGATCCAATATAATGCATCTTTAAACATAGAATGTGAGTAAGGAACCTGCAGCCATGCATATATTGTATTTGTTATGTAAAGGCAGAGTGAAGATAAGGTGATGTCCATCTCTGTTTGACTAAGAAATATAAGAACATCCTGAGGTTTCATACAGGGTGAGAAACTAGAAATTTGTTACTCACGCTGAATAAAGACAACTTTCATTCAGATGACAGATAATTTGAACATAAACTGTAATACAGCAAAAGAACAGTCTTAGATGAATACAGCCTTTGTTAATGCATAGTATAGGCTATTAAGGTGGGCTGACCAAGATAACAAGACAAACTGACAAAATAATAGACATAAGTCCACACCAGCTCTTCCTCTCTGTCAGTGACAAAGGTCACAGGTCTGTTACACCCTAAAGTTGGCCATTCGTAATCGGCCAACAATGGCTTTAACTAGTTTGATTGGTGCAGCTGCAGGGATACACATTGGGGTCGGGTGCCTTATAAGCCGAGTGGCAGGCAAGGAACCTGGGCATGCTGATCTCTGGCACCACAGACTAGTCCTAAGGACGTGAGATGTCACCTCTCTGGCGGGGAAGGAACTGGAGCTAGTGCGGGAGGTTGAGAGGTACCAACTAGATATAGTTGGGCTCACTTCTATGCATAGCACTAGCTACAACCAAACTCCTGGACAGGGGTTAGACTCTCTCCTTCTCTGGAGTTGCCCAGGGTGAGAGGGTGTGGGAATACTCACAGCACCACTGTGGAGGAGTCTTCCTGGGAGGATGAAACTGTTGTTTGTGCATACTGTATGTACCAAATGGCAGCTTAGAGTACCCTGCCAATTAGAGTAATTAATGTGTAATGACGATCCTATATAGTTCATCTTTAAACCTAAGGTGAGAGTAAGGAACCATGTTGTCCATCTGATGTCCATCTGCGTTTGACAAACAAAAGTAAGAACGGAGGTTTCATACAAGGTGAGAAACTATAAATTAAACACTGAGGTTAATGACATTTGAAAACTATTAATTTGTTGCTCACGCTGAATGAAGACAACTTTCATTCAGGTGCCAGATGATTTAAACATAAACTGTAATATAGCAAAATAACAGTCTTGGATGAAAACAGCCTTTGTCAAAAGAATAAGCTTTGCACAAGTCTTTGTACAGATAGAATCAAACAATGTGAGTAATATTTTAAAAGCATAAACATAACAAAAATAAACTATTGCAAGTGACAAAAAACACCTATCATCAATATAGATATTATCCTTATTATTTTGTCATCTCCATTGCTCTCTGTTTATTTTGTGCCTGCTCTTTGCAGCATTTCATTTCTCTCCAGAACTTGCAGTTTTTCCTCCTTTTGTCCCAGATTGTGTGGTCTCCAGTTAGCAGCTCTCTGCCTGAAATGTTTGATTTTCTGCATAGGTTTGGTGAATAGTTACACCCAGTGGGTTTATTCATGCTACACTGACTCCTGTGTCCTGTTAATTTTAGAAGTGAGAAGAGTAGCCATAGGAGGACATCAGAATCACCCATATTTAAGACCAGCCTCTCTTTTATTCTGTTCTTACCTCTCCTACTGCCTCCTTTTTGTTTTGACAGCTTCAGGTTCTGGGGGTTTGAAACAATTTGTTGTAAGACTACTATCAGTTACAATTATTGTTTTTGTTCCAGTCTTTGCAACAATATTGGCCTCTGAGATTCTGAGGTTGGCTCATTCAGTCTTTTCTTTTGGGATTTATGGTTTTGTTTCTAACATACAGTCCACAAAGTGTGTTCTCAAACATACTGTGAGGCTCCCTCTATGATAATATGACACATGCTCAAGGCCGGCCCTGACAGTGTTGGAGCCCTAGGTGAGATTTTATATTGGCATACTCAGGCATTCTGTAGATTGCTTTTATATATGTTTACTCCTATAGATACATTTTTCTCATTTAATAAAAACCCTGCTGAGTCAACACACCTGATTAAGTCTTCCCTCCTCTTTTATGTCTTTTGTTTGAGGTAGTGACCGCTTTTAATGTGCACGTGGCACCTTTTTACCTCAATGATAAATTAAATTCCTATTCTAACAGGCACAGAACTGGATAAGACAAGCAGCTGAAAATCTCACCTCGAATCCATACAACACGTTAAAGTGCTCACTATAGTTTTTATCAAGCTGATGTCTGGCTCATGACTCCTTTGTCCTCCATCTTTTTGTAGCTTTGTAAAATTTAACTAAAACTTTGTATGGCCACAACATGCCAAAGACTGTACTCAAGAAAAAGTGCTGTTACTTTTCAAAAACAACTACTCAAGTAGAAGTAAAAGTAGTCATCAAAATAACTTATATAACAGAGTAAGAGTACAAAAGTACTTACAAAAAGAACTACTTGAGCAGCTCTTCCTCCTACACCTGTCCTTCAGATCCATTGTTCCAAACTGAATGAACTGACTCTTTGATCTGACCACATGGTGTAGGGGATTTGAGAAATTAAGGGATTTGTGTGTGGAGTTTAGGGAAATGAGTGTACTTTCTGAAAAACAGAGTTATGGTTTTGAAATAAATTTTAGTTACAAAGCATGGTGATAGTGTTTAAGCAATTGAGGAAAAACTGTAAATACAGGGATGTTCACTTCTTCACGTTTACCTGAGGAAGATTATCTGTGGTTGAAACCTTACATTAGTCACATCTACATGAAATGTTTGTCTTTTATGTGTGAACACAATTTGGTTTTTCTTCATCAGGGTACACCACCACCCCTCACACAGTTTGGCATTCAATTCTGTGATTGATTGGAAAATTTGACCATCCATCAATGAACAAATTAACTGCTCAAGCGCTGGCTGTATTTACAGTCCTGACTTTCTGTCATGCAAGGCAAAGAAAGACAAGGGCAATGCAACATCCACTAAAGGCAGTTAATTTCATGTCCGATGGGTGGGGGGAGATGCAGAAGGACGTCCACTGCTAAAAAGAAGCATAAGTGGTGAGACACAAAATTGTTCTTCCGCTTCAGGTAGTACAGATTCTCCAAGATTATTTTTGATTACCCACCACCCAATCTTTCCTCAACTAGGCATGCGTGTGCCCCTGGGCGTCACTTTATGTTGAAAAGTGGTGAGGACATAAGGGCCCAGATTAGGGGTGTGATGATACACGGATCACGAGATGTAAAGATGCACAAGAACACGATGAGAAGATTTTTAACACTATTTTAAAGAAATATGAAATGCTGAAATATTGGAGTGGGGTATGTCTGGGGGTCCTCCCCCAGAAAATTGGAGCATTAAACACTAAATTTCCTGCATTCTGGAGACATTTTCTGCTCCAATTTATGGAGGTAATGTTTTTATTTATATAAAGGGAAACAAAAAATTCAGCCAGCAAGTGACAATTCATAAATATAAAAATTGAACAGAATATAATGCAGTAACCACCTGCTGTTTTTTTAGCTTAAGTTTGTGGGGTCTTTTTCTTGGTTGGTTTCCCCTCATGTAATAGACCAGAGACACAGAAATCATTAGTCTGTATCTTAGATTTATTTACACACAAAAAGGTACAAAATATATATGAAAATGACAATTAATGCAGATTACATAAAGTTATAATTAAAGAAAATAATTAAAAGAATGGAAAAATAGAATTGTAGTTAAGATCAACCTTGCTATTTTGTCAATTTAGAGATTTTTATCCTCCTATTCAGAACCTAGACAAAAATCTTTAAGATTACTCAAAGACCCTCAAATTCACTCAGATTATCCTTCTAGAATCATTGGACATTAAACTTTAACATTATCTTGATATTAAATTATTAAATTCTTAATTCCTAATTCTTAAAGAGATATTACTGACCCAATTTGGTCGGACCATTCCTTCACTCTCTGGAAAAAGTCTACCGGCCACTCCTTGTTAATTCAAATATAAACCCCCAAAACTACAGCCACGTACGCAACATGGCAGATTTCTAACTTCGTCATCACTCTTCTGGTATCCTTGGTTTTCCTGTGTTATTAAAGTTCAACAAAACAAGTGGTTAATCTAATATCCCCCTTGAGTACGTTCTTCTCTTTTCCCAGGAAGGCTCCACTAAGGCCTTCCCAGTGAACATAGGTTCACAGGTCAACTTTTACATTCAGTGTTACATTTTGCATTTCTATATGACATTTACATTCATTTCATTAGATATAACTTCTAGTGATGACATTTATTCCCCACTCTTCTCTTTAGTTTGTCTTTCTCTCATGTGCAGAGTGTTCCCGAAAGGTCTTTGGCAAAGGAAAAGTAATTTTGTATCTAGTCGGTCCTTATCCTTGTTTTATGGATTTAAAATGTCAAATGACCTTCCATTTCCCGCCTTTATGTACACAAAACTTTCCCAAGTAATCACTTTCACAGCTGCATCTCTTTAATTCTGTCATAGTTCACGGTTTTTGGTAACAACAACCAATGAAAATATCTTTTTTGGCAGTAGCTGTTGAAAGAAAGCTCCCTTAGCTATGGATGACAGGAAACATCTTTCTCCTGCATAGTTTTTCCCTTAAATCGTTTAATTATCTTTCCCCTACCTCATGACTGTTATTAATAAATGTTTTTTCTGCATGTAGGCCTTAAATTATCAACAAGTTACTTATATTTGTTTCTTCTATATTTAAATTGTATTTCATGTTTTCTTATTTTGCAAATAAACCTTTCTCAAAGCATTTTCATTTGTCAGTTAACATTTATTGGTGCAAACTATTTTTCAGAACATTTTTAACAAATGCTTTCAAAAAGTGATTGGGACATGTCCCCAGCGTCCACAGCGTAAATGACACGTATTTGTGTGCCCACTTGCTTTTTGTTAGCTAACATAAAGTTATGTGGGGGCAGCCTGGCTGACAGTGAGTGTCCTGGTTTCCTTTGTATATTTTTTTTTTTCGCTTTATTGCTCCCATTGTTTTGCTCTGCCTGCCTCCCTGTGTTCTCCTCCTCTCTCTCTCTCTCTCTCTCTCTCTCTCCCTCCGCTCCTGAGCCCAGCCAACAACCCGCACCTGCACCTCGTCAGCAACCTCCCCAGTCTGCCACACCTGCCAGTATTTCAACCCCGGTTCTCCACACCAGCTTCGCTTGATCGTCGTTGCTCCCAACCTGGTGCCAGTTTCTCAAGCTCTTGTTTAAGCGATCTCTGTTTTCCAGTCCCCGGTTGTTCCTCGTGTTAACTCTGTCTCTCTGCTTTCCCTCCCAGGTTCACTCACCCTCTTCCTCCGGTCCTCTCCTCTCGGGCTTCCTCCACTGCGCCCTCCCGGCACATCCTGAGACTTCAACTTTAGCCCAACTATTGTATTGCTAAGAAATTACGAAGACTTAAAATAGTGTCAGGTTCATTCTGAGTTTAAAGCAGGAATTTCCCAAAGTTTTCCCATTCATCTGTTAAGCACATTGAACCATACGCTCCAAATCCTTTTGGTGGTCCAATAAACATTCTGTAAGGACCGTCCATTCGGTAGGTTTTGTCTCACTATTGTGATAGTAACTTAAATGGTGCTAACAATTCCAGTTTATGTCCAGATTAGGAGGAAATTCCTTTTAAAGAACGAGGAACTTGTCTGACGTGGTAATTAACCATGCTTTTATTTTGATTCAACAATTTCAGCAGAAATTGTCAAGTGTGGTTGACCATAATTGCTAATTCTAATAAAAAATATCCTGCACAGAACTGCCGCTTCATAATATCATCATATTATTTTGACTTAGTCTGTTTAGTGAAGTTTGCGGTGTTGCCAAATCCTTTTCACCGTCTGTGCACATCACACACAGCGTCATTACCTTGACAACTGTTCAGGCATTGTCAGTATTAAATCGTGGTAAATGTAAAGAGCCGTAGCGCAAGCATGACTTTAAAGGGAGAAGGAGAAGTAGTTTCTTTCAACCGAGTATAATTAGACCGTCCTGGTGACAGTAAGATACTTAAGATAAAACACACTCGTCCAAAACACTATGTTTAGATATTCATCCCTTTATAGGAGTATCGATCATAGTGCAGGAAACGTTGGTATCAGAAAAATTGATACTTGAGTATCGATTCGCAAATCACTAATAATGTGCAGTAATGCAAAATTAAGTCATTTATGAGTCGCTGATTAGCTGAATAATCATTGGGTACACTTGTTTGCCGTTAGATTTAATGTAACAAATGTTTTTATATGTACAATTTCTGTATTCTAGCCTTGAGCCATTATATGAAGTCTGTATTTTAGGCCTGTATCTTTGTTGTTGGCAGTGAGGGCGCTACTCCTTTTAAGTCAGGTGAGGAGATTCCCACAGTGTTAGACTTAATTGTCCACCTTAGTGGAAGCACTCTCAACACATTTGGTAAGATGACACCTTACTGTGATTAAATAACTTGGCATTATGCTTGGAAGGAATGTTAATTTTCTGATTTGTGTCTTTCCGACTACACAACGCAAAGTGGTCACTCTCATGGCCAGTCTAAGGCACACCTGTGCAATACCCATGCTGTCTGATCAGCATCTTGATATGCCACACCTGTGAGGTGGATGGATTATATCGGCAAAGGAGAAGTGCTCACTAACACAGATTTTGACAGATTTGTGAACAATATTTGAGAGAAATAGGCCTTTTGTGTACATAGAGAAAGTCTTAGATCTTTGAGTTCAGTTCACGATGAATGGGGCAAAAACAAAAAAGTATTGCATTTAAAATTTTGTTTAGTATACATATATATCCTAAATGTTATATTTTTAAGAAAATTAAATTGTCATGAACACACTTCACTCAGTAATATTGATGATGAGGGACAAAACTCTTCTATGACAGTCTACAGGATGTATTCAGGGTTCTGGTTAGGCACTCACTAGACAGTGATAATAGTGTATGTATTAGCAGATAGAGTACATTCAAAAGTACAGTTATATTTTAGTTTTAGAGCTCAGTCTTGTCCTCCTTGTGGAAGACTTTCCCATCAGGCTGCTCTCTCCACTTCAGGGTGACTCCACTCACTCCTTTCTCCTTCAGCCTGTCGTGGAGCTGGGAAACACAAATGGCAGCCATTTTGAAACATTCAGATACTTTTTATTTTTGTCACCAAGACAAAGTTTTCTTTTGACTTAACATAAAAAGCTTTAGGCTACACAGTGACTGTTTTGTGATCAACCGATAAACTTCTGTCTTATTATTTAGTGACCCTGACCAGGCCCGCCGTTAGAAATTTTGGACAGCATTTTCCAAACTGTGCCCTCATCGACACCCAATCCAGCACCACCTCAACCAACTTCTTAGTTCTAATACAAACACGGGCAATTTCAAAGAAGCTCTTGGCCATTAGACTTATCCAGGACATTCTCACATATATATTCAATTACTCAGTATGATTACAAAGCACATAAAGTCATTACAGTTTTTTTTTCAATCTTTCAAATTAGACAGCGACAGTAATGTTCCTTATTTTAACTTAAAACAAACATTGAAGAAATTACTGAAAAGCATTAAATCATACAATTTAATTATGAGTGAACAAATACATATACTTCATCTATCAAATTAAATCTTGAGGACTAATTAAACGTATTGGTCAAATTATGTACTAAACTGAAATACTGTTTAGAGTAGCCTATATGCTGTGTCAGCTGAAATGATGATCATAATAATATAAGCAGAGGTTTACCAAATATATAGCTTATTATACTGTAACCATATTTGCAGCTGTGTCCTATGACCTGTGATGCTGCTGACTAGTGTTTACTAGGTCAGTTTTCTTGAGGCTATTCCAGGGGAACTTGTGGGTGTTACTTATCTTTATTCATATAAAGGGAAACACAAAATTCAAGTGGCAGGTGATGATTCCAAATATAAAAGAATATAAAGGAGTAAAGCTCGCACTATGTCTTGCTTTCAGATATAGCCAGATATCTCCTGTAGTTTAACTTTTACAAGGTTGTTTATTTGTTTATTATATTATTATATTAATATTTAAATACGCATTAAATTTGTGTACAAATATTTTAATATGTCCTTGTTTGGGGAAGTAACCTCTTTAAATATGACTGTGGCACCTTTACTCACCTCAATGATATTAAACAATTTTAATTCAGTTAGAAACTCCTGCATTTTAACTCTGTTTCAGAAGGTTTCTGCTGATGTTCAAAACTTTCTGCACATTCAGAATCTCTCCCATCTATCTGTGTTCTCTGACAGGTCCAGAAAAAAAGTCGTATGAGAATAACGTCATGATTTATAAGAATTTATAACATTAAACAGGCTACCTGCCCTATACTGTGCTGTGTATATGCCTGCGATGTTGCTCTGCTGATTTAGCCCTGCAGACCGTCTGCAGACACAGAACCGTTTGGGAACTTACTACTGGATGAGAGGAGGAGGTGGATAAACTAAACTTACTAAACTACACTTTTTCTCAGTCAGATAGGCTATATCACCACAAATCCACACAAATGTTCACTTCAGCACCTCAGATAAAGTGCAGCTCACAGTCCCAAACGGAGCAAGTCTGTGCCTCACATTTTAGATGTTATTTTGCAAAACTCTTTCAGTTATTTACCGCGACTCACAGCGCGAGATCGCATCAGCTGGAGGAGTCCACTAGCCCCCAACTCGTTATTATCAGTTATACATTTGTTTTTCACTGCTTGAGAAAATCGATGTCGTGAGGACGTGTGAAAATTGTCAAATGCGTGTGTGCCACGCTCAACGCCTGAGAGCTGGCAGCTCTGGTGTTACGGCCAGGGTCATCTGTACCCCCCCTGCCGGCGGGCCTGCCCTGTCATGGGAATCATTCTGTGATCACAGTGTGATCATGGGACAACTAAGGTTGTTCTGCCAAAATCTTTTTCCTGATGTCAAGGAAAGATATAATATCCATGCCTGGAGTGATTATTTGTCATGTTCCTATGACAGAACAATAAAACCAGCTATGTAGTTTGATCCTACTTTACATCTGTCCCGGGTACGTGAAGTGTATCAGAGTGGATTTTGGAGACTCACCTTTTTCAGCATGGCTGCTTTCACAGCAGGGTCATTCAGATCCACAGAGGAGTCCTCCAGCTTTATCCTCAGCTTTACTGCCTGCTTCATTACTGGTGTGGTGACACAGAGAAGAACAACATGCTGTGGAATTATCTTTGTGACAACAAACTTATACATGTAAATGAGCACCATGTCTGAGTACAGTTTACAGTTTTTCTCGATTGCTTAAACACATTTCTTGAAATTATGTCTCTTTTTCTCGAAACTCTGAACAGAAATCCACAACTTCTCACCCAGTTCCCCAAAACGTCCTATTTTCAAGTCAAAATGAAGCTCCCCACTCAAACCCATTTAATCTTGCTGAAAAACTTTGCCCTCAAAAACACACACACTACAACACAGTTTTACACACTGGTGAGATAAATTCAAAACAATACTAACAAAACTGGTTACGTTGCTTGTAATTCTCCCCCTCAAAAACCTTTTCACATGATGAACACAACAAAAGAAATAACAAATGTAAAAATTTGCACAATTTATTATTCCTTAGTGTGCTGTACAGTACAACACACCAAACAACCAATTATTCTGCCCCAGTATACTGTCTTTGGTCTGGGACAGGCCAGAGATTCTTGTTCTCCACCTCCTCCTCTTCCCTACTCCTGCTCTGTGTCCTCCACCTCCTCATCTTCCTCCTCTCTATACTGCTCCTCCTTCTCTTCCTCCGTCTCCTCTCTGGTGTCCTCTATGTCTTCCTTCATATTTCTCTGGATCCGTTGTTCCAAAACTGAATGAACCCACTCTGGGCCTTTTATCTGTCTATTGAAGCTTCTGATTGGTGTGTGTGATTAATTATGACTGTTTGTGTTTCCACCTGGGTAACTGTGTGCTAATTGAGAGAACAATATGCTGACTTGAGTGGACAATATTGAATGTTAGTGCTTTGTCAATGACCACATGGCATAGGCAATGAGAAAGCAAGGATGTTTGTGTAGAGTTTAGGGAAATGGGTGTGCTTGTTGAAAAATGGAGTTGTGGTTTTGAAATTTTAGTTCAAAGGCCTGCTTATAGTGTTTAAGCAGTTGAGAAAAACTGTAACATCAGTTATTCTCTCTTCCACTGAAGCACTGTAAACCACTCACCAGGGACATTGTAGCAGACAAATGGTAATCTGGTTTCACAGGGAAGAATCGTCCATCTTCCTGAACTCTTCAGAGCAACACCACATGCAACACGCATTGAGCCTAACATGTTTAAACCTGTGTTCCAGTATGTGAATGAGGAGCCACTCCCATCAGACCAGTAAATGTCAGGATCTCTGAACAAACCAATCCATGCTGGGTCTGTACTCCTGAAGTTTGTGATCTTGAGGTTGTCTGCATTGTTCTTTGCAGTGGCCAGGTCAGTGAAGTTCTCCCTGCAGTAACTCTGAGCACTGGACCAATTCATTGGTTGATTCACAAAAACAAATTCAGGATCCAGCTGTGTTCCTGCAGTTAATTTTTAAAAACAGGGAATTGTTGAGCTCATGTAATTTTGAAATAATATTTATTCAAGATCAAAATAGACGCTGTTATGTACTTACCTCTGTAACAGATAAATGGAAATATTCTAGAACAACTATTATCCCACCAACTACTACTGTTTGCAACGCACACACAGAGTTCAGGACTTGAACCAAAGTTTGGTTCTTTGTCAGAGTTACTCCAGCTCCTAAATCCAGCTCCTGTCTCTGTGTAGCCGTCTGACCACCTCCAGTTGATTGTAGTGTACAGGCCAATCCAGACATCAGAGCTGAGACCAGAAGATGAAACTGTGTTGAGAAGTTGATTCACTTCTTCAGAGTTTTCAATGGTGGCCAGGTCTGTGTATGTCTTTCTGCAGTAGGTCTGAGCTTCAGTCCAGGTCATATTATTAGCAACATAGTGATACTGATGGAGGAGGCATGAGGAGAAGATGTTCCAGCCTGTGGGGAGAACAAGTGTTTGATTTGTTAAAGGTCTGAATTTGTCTGTTAACAAAACTGAATGTTTTAATTTGCTGGTGGGCTGATTGGATTTTTATTAACATTAATACCCCCTAAAATAGGTTTAAAATGTGTTTTTGCCATTGTAGTTTTACACTACCTGTAGCAGCTGACTGATTGTGAGCAGGTCACTGTATGGATTAAGCCCTTAATTGATCGCTCCCGACTCATTTTACAATCTGGTCAAATTTCTGCCACATCGTTGAAAGTCTATGGAAGTCAATAAGAAGTGATTCATGAAAGTCTGAATATATGGAATGAAATCTGACGTCATTACCACAATGGTGCCCTTAGTGTTTTCGGTGTGTGATACTGACACAGTGAATCAGCAAGAAAGTGTCCATTGTCTGCAATTTTGAGCAATGACACTGGCGAAATACTGGAAACCATGTCCAGTACCATTCTTTTGATTAAGAAAGTTATTCTCTTTCATCGAGGAAGACCAAATGCAGTGAACCTCCCAGGCCAGACAGTTCCCTTTTATCAGGCAAACAGAAATACTGTAGATAATAGATACAGATTGCATGTTACAGGCAGAGATGAAAAATAAATTAATAATGAGAGCGTGAGAGAGAGAGAGACAGAGAGAAATTGCTTATTACGTGATTCAACATTTCCCTCTCACACATAAAACGCACTAAACAACCGCGATATTGCAACAAAGTTTAAGTTACAACCCTAATTTGAGCCCATAAAACAACAAGAACAGCAGCACGAGGGGACAGATGCCAGGATGGATGCTATAGGGTTCTACAGAGTATTTCACTCACATATATCCCAAAAAACAAATACATGCGAAGCAGAAAAATGGTTTACGAGCACAGTGTGCTTTTTTTGTGTAATTTCCACAAAAATTAAACTGTTCTAACACTGGGCCGTGTTGGGTTACTTTTGAAATGTAATAGGTTACCGATTACAAGTTAGTAACTGTCATTACTTTTGTAAATTTCGAATCAATGTTTTTAAACTGGGCAGCCTTCTGGATAGCACTGTTGCCTCACAGCAAGAAGGTTCTAGGTTTGAACCCCTTTCTGTGTGGAGTTCACATGTTCTCGTGTCTGCGTGGGTTCCTCCCACCGTCCAAAGACATACGGACTGTTTGTCTGCCATAGATCGGCGACTTGTCCAGGGCTTTTGCCCGATGTCAGCTGGGATTGGCTCCGGAGGTAGAGCGGGTTGGCCGTTAATCGGAAGGTCGGCGGTTCAATCCCTGGTTCCCCCTGGTTGCGTGTCGAAGTGTCCTTGGGCAAGATACTGAACCCCGATTTGCCCCTGGCGGCTGTTCCGCCAGTGTATGAATGTGTGTGAATGTTAGTTTCCGTTTGAGCACTTAGGCTCAGTGAATGAATGGTGAATGCAGATGTACTGTAAAAGCGCTTTGAGTGGTCGAAAAGACTAGAAAGGTGCTATACAAGTACGGACATACACATTTTCCCCAGTAAGTGTAAGATATTAGTTACAGTTAATTTGTCATTAAATTATGTAACTAAATTACATGTAACTAGTAACACAGGTAACTGGAATATAATATTCATAATAAGCCTAAACTAATGGTAAACTATACAGTATATGAAAATTTATTAAATATGCTGAGATTAATATAATAACATTATACTAACAGCTGACTTGAATAACATAAGTTCCAGTGCAGCTGACCTGCCGCCCAGTCACGCATTCATGGCAAGGATGGTGCGTTCAGTACCACGGCGTTTCGTGGATTAGTAACTGTAATGATATCACTGTTTTGGAAATAGAAATCGTTATACTACTAGTTACTGGGAAAATGAGTAAATGTAAAATGAGAAAAGTAATAGGCTATTATTACAGTTCCGGCCCAACACTGCTAACAGTAGGCCTAGCAATGAATTTAGCTTTAATTTAATGTTAGAATATTATACTAATAGAAATTATTTATACTCCACAGATTTTGTGCAACCAAAATAAAGATTTTTATGAACACTTAAATCATACTGATAAATTAAACTCAATCAGCAACAGAAAACTACTTCCTTAAAATAGAAAGCAAGTATGTAACAAGATTTAACTTAAAACACAAAACTAAACACTTTTAACACCCACCCTCCTCCGAGTGAGTAAATCACACCACTGCCCTTGAGTGTAGGCCATTTGTAACTCATTCTGCGGTAGGCTGCTGTTGAGACCGGGGTTGCGTTCGAAAAGTTGTTTTTTTTTTGCTGAGTGAAGTGAACCGGAAGTATTTCAGTGGCCGCCATGATAAGATCAAATTATCTAAAAGCTAAAGAAAGGTGAACCCCTGGAGTCGGCTGAGGCCAAGCACCTGACCCTTAAGATGGTCTTTCTCCTCACTATCACCTCTCTGAGGAGGGTGGGGGATCTCCAGGCACTTTTGGTTTCTCCTCGATGCTTGGTGTTTGCCCTGGGAAGGGTCAGAGCCATCCTGTTTGGCAGGGTCTACGGTGCTGCAGGCGTTTCATCCCCCACCTCATGTGACGGCGGAGGACGGGAGACATCATCTGCTCTGCCCTGTCAGAGCGCTGAGTATTTACACTCTGAGGTCTTCCCGGTGGAGGAAAGCAGACTAGTTGCTGGTGTGTTTCGGGTCCCCCAAGGCTGGGCTCCCCGCTTCTAAACACACGATCAGCAACTGGATCGTTCAGACTATTTCCCTGGCCTATCAGGTGCGCGGTTTATCTTCACCTATGGCCTTGCTTCATAGCAAAGAGCTAATGTGTCCTGTGTGCCGGCGTGCTTATATACGCCTCCAGTTACGCTATCACACGCTACCGTTCAAGCAACACCAATAGGATTGGAGTAGTTTCATTCATGATTTCAGCCCTGCCACGCCCAGAGGCGTTCCCATAGTGTTGTCACCGACGCAGTGTCTCGTTCCCCTTCTCGGGGAACAAGGGTTACATATGTAACCCGAGACGTTTTATCACGGCAGGTCATGTCAGTAAAATCCGCCGTCGCATAATTACGTCGCTTAGAAAAGAGCAGTCGGATTCTCTTAGACCCGCCATCCTCTTTTCCTAAGTCCTTATGAATTTTCCTTCATATCTTTCCTTGACCTCATGACGTTTTCCATCGAGGTCAAGGAAAGGTGGTTAGGAAAGGAGATTTGTTTGACTTTTCGGATGCAGCCCAGGTCAGACCTCTCTGTGAGCCAGCTCCCCGGTTTCCCCTTCAGTTTGGTTTTCTTTGATTTTGGATTGTTGCTTTGTGATAGGCTATTTACCTTGCCTTTGCCTACTACAAAACCTTCACCCGTATACATTCATGCAACCATTATTCTGCACAGACACCACTGAAACCACAAACTACATACCTTATACTTTCATTATGTTAGTTTGAAATAATTCTTAATTTGGCTTATTTCTGTTAAGTAAACATATGTTATTAACTGTTAACTTTACCATGATGTGTCTCAATTTTGTTGTGGCCTTTGGGGCCAGGTCACAGTCACCTCCTCTGGAGATCTGAAGTTCCAGGGTTCAAATCCTCAAGTGACCGAGCCAGATTTGCTGACAATGGGGGTGTTCACATCATAGTGAGTCTCAGCTTTCTATTTTATTTGGATCCTGTGACACTTTCTTCTTATTTTTCTCTGCTAAAAAGTGTTTGTGTGACTTAAACTTTAAACCTTTGAAACATAAAATGTTGTAGGTGGGTAACATTTCACCCAGTAGTCAGGTACATATAACGACACTCTAACCACTGATCTAAAGTTGATGCTGTAAAAAAAATCAAGTTTTCATTTCCACAATTATCTCAAAGTCCAAATTCTATCATCATTTTAATCTCTTATGTCATCTGCATCTGTTCCCCTCTGAAAATGTTAAATGTTTTTCAATCATTGCTGATTGCGGCTATATTTATACAATAATTTACAGACGAGCATCAAACAAATCAAATAATTAACTGACCTGAGAGACACAAGACACCCAGTAAGATCCTCTCCATCATCGTACTGCTCTGAGGTCTGTGTGCGTTGATTTAAATCACTAAGAGGATGTTTGCATTTTTTATGCAAAAAGCAGTGTGAAGGCAGACTTATGAAAATGTTTGTTTCCACAATATTTTTTTTTTTTCTTCAGTCTTTTGTTTTCACCTTTGTTTTGTCCTGGGGATGTTTAACTTTTTTTTGTGCATTTAAAAAATTGCACAGCTTCCAGAGACAGGGTCCCAATTACTTTGGGGTCCAAGAGAATTCAGTCAAAGGTTTTCACTGGGACTGTGTCTTCAGTAGAAAGTAGTTCCAGTGAAACCAGTTTACAGAGAAGCTGGATGTTTGAAATGTTAATTTATTACTAAAGTAGAAAAAAATAAATTAAGGAAATAACACATATTTAATGATGATCTCATATAATTCATCTTTCAACATAAAATGTGAGTAAGGAACCTGCAGCCATGCAAATATATTGTATTTGTAATGCAAAGGCAGAGTGAAGATAAGGTGTCCATGTCCATCTGTGTGTTGACTAACAAATATGAGAACATCCTGAGGTTTCATACAGGGTAAGAAACTAGAAATTAAAGACTGAGGTTAATGACATTTGAAAACCATTAATTTGTTACTCACGCTGAGTGAAGACAACTTTCATTCATGTGTCAGATGATTTGAACATAAACTGTAATACAGCAAAAGAACAGTCTTAGATGAATCCAGCCTCTGTTAATGTCTACTATGACTATACTATACTACTATGATACTTTGACTTTGATAATAACTAGTTCCCATGCACTGATAGCAGTGCCACTATCAGACATTACAGAGCTGCTGTGAGATTAGGTGAGTTTTTTACTCCCTTTCAAGTGACACAAAACATTTTAAATGAATCAAAAGCATAGTATAGGCTATTAAGGTGGGCTGACCAAGATAACAACACAAACTGACAAAATAATATGCATAAATCAGCACTTAAAACGCATTTTTATTCCTTGGTTTTTAATCCAGCATGAGAGCTGTATGTTGTATTTGTTTGGTGTTGTATTTTGTCTATTTATTGTTTCAAGTCAATGTGCAGCACTTTGGTCAACCTGGTTGTTTTAAATGTGCTTTAGAAATAAAGTTGGATTGGATTGGAAGACTCCCAGTATGATCCTCTCCATCATCGTGCTGCTCTGAGGTCTGTGTGTGTGTCAATTTAAACCATTAAGAGGATTTTTGCATTTTTTATGCAAAAAGCAGTGTGAAGGCAGACTTCTTTTTTCCAGAGTGACATCTTTGTTTGTCCTGTGCATGTTTATTTGATGGGGTCAGTTTGCCTCAATTACAAAACAAATATGTTATCACTTATCTCAGGTGTTATCAAGCCATGGTGGAGGATGTTTTTTTTTTATTGGACCAGGATAAGAAAGAGATTTCTGCCTCCTCCCCAATACATTGGAGGTAAACAGAATACATTTTTTGGTGCATTCAGAAAATTCAACAGCTTCCAGAGAATTCACTGTCAGTAGTTTTCACTGGGACTGTGTCTTCAGTAGAAAGAAGTTCCAGTGAAACTTTACAGAGCTGGATGTTTGAAATGTTAATTTATTAATAAAGTTAACAAAAAAGAAATAAACACATACATAATGTGTAATGATGATCCAATATAGTTCATCTTTAGATCTAAGGTCAGAGTAAGGAACCTGCAGCCATGCAAATATATTGTATTTGTTATGCAAAGGCAGAGTTCAGAAAAGGTGCATGTCCATCTGTGTTTGACAAACATAAGTATGAACGGAGGTTTCATACAGACTAGAAATTAAAGACTGAGGTTAATGACATTTGAAAACTATTAATTTGTTACTCACGCTGACTGAAGACAACATTCATTCAGGTGCCAGATGATTTGAACATAAACTGTGAAACAGCAAAAGAACAGTCTTAGATGAATTCAGCCTTTGTTAATGTCTACTATCAGGACTTGTATGTTTAAACTGGGGTGACCTGCTCCATCGCACATACTTAAACGCTAATACATAACTATGTGCAGTTATGTACAGGCTCCACTTTCTAAATGTAACTAGTTCCCATGCACAGATTGTAGTGCCACTCTCTGACATGACAGATTTTAAATGATGATAATCAAAACCATAGTATAGGCTGTTAAGGTGGGCCGACCAAGATAACACAAACTGATAAAATAATATGCATAAGCCCACACCAGCTCATCTTCTTCGTTATTGACAAAGGTCACAGGTCTTTTAAACTCTTAATGCAAAAAGTGGGTGGTGACTATTTTCATTTGCAATGTTCAGTATGTCATTTTTAGGAGGATTTATTGACAGAAATGCAATAATAATTATAATAATCTTTCTTTATAGAACACTTTTAAAACCAACATTACAAAGTGATTAACATAAAGCAGTTATAACATAAAAACATATATAAAACAATACAAGAATCCAAAGTCACTTCAAAATATACTTCAAATAAAATCAGGTAAAATCAGGGAATGCTGTACGGTAAAAGTATGTTTTAACAAGGGATTCTAAAAAATTTACTGATTCAGCCGACCGAATTTCATCAGGTAGATTGTTCCAGAGCCTCGGTGCCCTAACTGCAAAGGCTCTGTCCCCTCTCAGTTTCAGCCAGGTCTCTGGGACCACTAAAAGCCCCTTACTTGAGGATCTCAAGTTACGAATTGGAATGTAAGGTACTAGTAGGTCAGCAATATAGCAAGGGGCGAGACCATGTAAAGCCTTAAATATAATCAGTAAAATCTTAAAATCAATTCTAAAACATACTGAGAGCCATTGTAACGAAGCCAAAAAAGGAGTGATATGATCACGTTTCTTGGTTATAGTTAAAAGCCTGGCAGCTGAATTCTGGACATACTGTAGCCGAACAATAAATTTTCGATTCAGGCAGGAAAAGAGACTGTTACAATAGTCCAAACTTGAAGAAATAAAAGCGTGTAAAATGGTCTCAGTATCTTTTAAAAGTTAAAAAAGGTTGGATTTTAGAAATGTTTCTAAGATGATAAAAACATGATTGCACCAGCTTTGTGGTGTACTGCTCAAAACACAAATCAAACCAGACAACAAGATTCTTTGCCACTGGCTTACTTTGATCTGATAAACCAAGGCAATCTGTGAATGGCACAATATGTTTTGTCAAATGCTTGGGGCCAATCATGAGGATCTCTGTTTTATCGGAGTTTAATTGAAGGAAATTATCGGATATCCAGTTTTTTAACTCACTAAGGCAGTTCTTCAATGAAGTTAACATTTCAGGGTCAATGTGTTTAATGGGCAGGTACAACTGTGTATCATCTGCCTAAAAATGGAAATAGATACCATGTCTTTGAATAATGTGCCCTAAAGGAAGCATCTATAATGAAAATAAACTGACCCCTGCGGCACCCCATACTTAACAGTAGTGTATGAGGACGTATAATTATTCAAAGACACACAGAAACTCCTATCCGACAAATAAGATATAAACCAATCCAAAACAGTGCTAGATATCCCCACCCAGCGCCTCATTCTCTCCAAGAGGATACTATGGTCAACTGTGTCAAACGCAGCACTAAGATCAAAATCTGAGTAAGTGGCACTGGGTGTGATAGAAGCTCGAATTAACTCCACCTTTTCAATAAAATACGATAAAAACACCTCACAGTCAGCATCACTTTCATGGGATATGACTTTGGGATTAGCGGGTGACTCACAGTTAAAAACTATACATCTGTGGTCAGATACAGCCATATCCAGTAAATCGACAGTAGAAATTAAACTAAAGTAAAAAGTAAAAAGAAGGTCTAACGTATGACCACGATTATGTGTTTCACCACATACATTTTGTTTAAAATTAAAAGAATTTGTGATATTTAAAAACTCAGAAGCACAACTATTGGTGGGGTCGTCCACAAGGATATTAAAATCACCACAAATAACTTTGTTATAGTTTAAAACAAGAGTAGATAAAAATTCAGGAAGCTCTATTAAAAAGCTGCCCAGTGGTTTTGGAGGACGATAAACAATAGCAAATATAATTGGGTTTAGGCTTCCGAGTTTAAAAGTCAGACTTCAAAGATAAGAATTTCTCACAGGGTACTTTGTAACACTTAAAACTTTTCTTAAAAACACCAACAAGGCCTCCACCACGACCGCTGACTCTGGTCTGATTAAAACATAAATCATAATTTGGGGGACACAGTTCAACAGTTTGGCTATGATCATTCGTTTGAAGCCACGTTTCACGGGGGTTGTGGCACCAGGGAAACATTTTGCAAACTGGATATTTCGCAGTCACTGATTATTATTGAAGTTGGTTGGATAAGAGGAGGCACTGTGGAGGATCAAGGCAAGTGCCATGTTTCTGCAAACGCACGTTGGGTGGATGCTGCCAGAGGGTGCTGCAGTCTCCCTCGGCAGGGGAGATTTCTGCTGTCTGCAGTGACCCTACCAGATCCTCTCCTGGTCACAGCATCTATCAGCAACCTGCGGCGACTGGAGGAGAAGGAGGATCTCCCGTTTGGGGATGGTGGCAAATGTCCAGAGGGGGAATGTCCTGCGTATCCAGGATGTCGAATATGTTGGCCAGCGGGAGGTCCAGAGTTGGAGTTGGAAGAGGTGAAGACGGGTGCCTTGCCCCATGCTTGGTCCTGCAAGCCACGGTCCAGTACTCCAGCTGGCGTGGAGTCGAACTTACTGGCGCCTCTGGATCACCCTCACTGACAAGAAGATGTGACTCCGCTGAAACGTGGATGGGTGTAGGGTCAGCAGATTTAGGCTTTGTATCCAAGTGAAGCCCCAGGTTCTCAGCGTGGGCAGAGATCACCTTATGCACCGGAGCCCCTGTAATAATGGAGCCAAGCCAGGGAATGGTGGTATCATTATCAATTTCCGAAGTGGAGCAGTCAGCATGGTGAGATGTAGTAGCTGCAGTCCGATTGTCGATGGTTTTGGCTGAGAACTGTGGCCCTGAAGGCGTTTTGCCTGGGCCGATGCGACGGTAGAGAACTCCAGGATGAACTTTTCTCCCTGAGCTGGGCCTTCAGAGAAGCAATACTTTCCTTCAGCTTGGAAAAGGTAAGTTGGCAAGATCCGCATTCAGCCATCACACTCGAAAAGCAGGTAATCTGCTTGAATAAATTTAAAACAGACAGATGCTGAATGAAGTCTGGTGTACAGATCAGGTGGCTAGGCTAACTGCTATCAACTCAAAAGTTTGTTAGCTAGCTGTAAACTATCCAACTATTTTCAGTGGTGTATAGAGACCTTAAATAATGAATCATTACATTCTATCTCACACAGGCTCCGCCCTCTACTGGACTATGGGTACTACCTCCTCCAATCACACGCACACACGCACTTGCCCACTGAATTTTTATTGTGCACGTAACCAACCAGTAGGATGTTGCTACCGATACGTGCATGACGTGTAAATAGCAATGTCCCTACTGCCTCCATCCTTTTTTCTTCGGCATACGCCAAACTGCTCACTGAATTTATGGAATGGCCACAATTTTACTATTTTATCTTTGCACCCGGGCGAGAGGACCCATCTCAAGAATGGGCTGGGGAAGGGGGCAACTAGCCAAGTGACTGGTTATGGAGGGAGATAGGCCGGAAGACATTGCCACATCTCCCGTCTCATGTTCAAGAAGCCATTGTTTTACATGCGCTGCTTGTGTACGCTACAGTAAGGCTTTTGAGAATGTGGAAACCGTTTTTTGAGTAAAATTAAAATGTTAATTTACATTCCTCAAAGAGCTAACTCCTGGGGTGAGGCTAAGGGCTCACCCTGCGGCCTCATGTTCACAAAGCCACTGTTCTAAAACATGTGCTGCTTGTGTACACTGTGGAGATACTTGTGAATGTCTCCAGGTCAGAACCGAGTGAGAGGGTGGGTGAGGCCCGGGCGTCCACCTCGCTAGCCTGACCGCCCGGTCCGCCCTGCCATAATGGTCTTCTTCCTCGTGTGACAGCCGAGAAACAAGCTGCTCTTACCGCAGAACTGGCACATGTAACACGGTGGATCAATATATTTGAGAATCACAACCTGAGTGAAATTACTCGTTTTACTATCATAATGTGATCCATTCTGTCCCACATTCACGTTAGAGGAGCGCTAAAATGGAAGTTAGCCTGCTCAGCTGGCAAAAGTGTTCCTAAAACACAAACCACATTGTCAACATATGCAACCAACCAGCTCCGCCGACTAGCTGTGACGGCATGAGCCGAGCTAACGCCAATCTATAGCCGGAAAGATGCAACCAGACAACATGTCTCTTCCAGCGGCCCACGGCACTTTGTCACAGTGAACAGCGTTTCATCCTCCTAGCAGCAGCTTGCTGCAGTGGAGAGAAGGATGCCCTGTCTTGACAGGCTTCACTCGGCAGTTGTGTTGATAGTGACTGCACCACCGACAATGCACTGACACCGAACCTGTTGCACGTTGAGCCGTCATCGGAGCATAAAGCCATGGTGCGTTTAGTGACACCACAGCTTGTTCGATGGTTACTCCCCCTTGGGCTAAACTTTCATTTATGGAGAGTTTGGCGGCGGAGAGTGCCGAAGATGTGTTGCCCTGTTTTGTTCAGCAGTACACATTTCCATGCAGAATGGCAACGCCGCTGCACACTGACAAGCCCTGTGAACAGCATTCTGCAGGGTTTCCGCAGGTATTAAAAAGTCTAAAGTCTTACATTTCAAAATTAAAATTTAAGGCCTTAAATATCTTAAATTCACCGAAGCTTGTGTTCTAGGTATTATATATATATATATATATTTAAACAGGTCTTAAAGCGGTCATTTTATGCTCATTTTCAGGTTATACTATATTTCAGGTTTACAAATGAAGGGAGGTGGGAGGTGGTTCTGATGTTAGGTTAATTTCAACAAATGTATAAAGCAGTAAATGAAGACACAAAAGGCAAACATGAACAGTCCTAACTGTAGGCCTAATATTTCTGAGGTCATATTAACAGTGTTTTCCTGCCATTATAAGGTGGTGAGGCTGAAAACTGCTTGGTGCTGCGCCATGAATGTAAAATCATTATGGAGAGAATCAAAAATAAACACGACTTTTCCCAGAGCTAATGGTTGTATTTCAAACCCAGTAGACTTATTTAGCAATTTACCTTTTGGGGTGTAGTTTACACCAACAAATCTGCTCTAGATTTTAAAACTTATTATTCACAGGTGTGGTAATAACAATATTTCAAAAGTATGTGGAATTGCATATTTCTTTATTGGAAAACATAAACATTATCTTGGGGGATGACCACCAATCCCCCCACAAAAATACCATTTAAATTTAAAAAAGTCTCTTTTCTTCTCCCTCCACTCACTCACACACACACTCACACATACACACACTCACACACACACACACACACACACACACACACACACACACACACACACCTTTCCTTTTCCTGGACATAATGGAAGCCAGTCTATCTTTACAGGAGGAAGTGGACTTCCTGGCCGCCAAGATCCAGCAACTTCTGCTGAAGCAGGCAGTCTTATGGCATCTCTGTGCATGACATGCACAGAGGTCTTACTCCATATACTTTTTGGTCCCCCAAAAGACGAGAGGCTTCTGAGCCACCATATATTTCCACCCACTGAACCACGATAATGAACAAAGGGCATTTCCACAAGCTGATGAAGATCAAGAAACTGCTGGAGCTGGTGCAGCCCGGCAACTGGTTCACCTCCATTGACCTGAAAGACGCCTTTTCATGTTGAGGTAACACAGTTGACCGGTGTCATGTCTCTTGGGGCCTCAGTAGGACATGCTGCTTGTGCTGGAGGCTCTAAAGTCTGCACCTTATTAGCCCCTGGAGCAATCATGATTGAAAATACTATCTCTCAAACAGCCTTGCTGCTAGCTCTAACCTCTGCTAAGAAGGTGAGTGACCTGTGTGCCCTGTCGGTTCACCCCTTTTGTTCTTAAAAACATAAGGAGCATGTTCAGGTCCAGGACAATAAATCTGGATGCTTTCTACCACCCTACCCCAATTAGGGTACAGGGAGGTGAGATCTGTTGTGTCTAGGGCTGAACGGTTTGGGGAAAAATCTATTTGCAATTTTTCTGCCAGATATTGCAAATATGATTCGATTTGTGATTTTTTAAAATTTAAGTTTTGTTAAAGTTCAATATTCACTGTCAGTCTATTTTTGAGCTTTATCAAGCAGCACAAAGCAGATGAACCAGGTAGGAAGTCAGACACAGAATGGCATACAGAATCTGATTGATTTTCAGAATAAAACATTCTTTGCAGACTCCCGATTGTATATCAACAATAAACACAGTTAAAACAGACAAAGAAATTAACCATAGTAGAAGCACACAAAAATCGCGGTACAGCCAATGCCTGTGGTTCATTCCTAGTTGTGTCCAGTGTGTGCTCCAACATCCAATGCAGAGCACACAGCCAGACACAGCCACCAAAAATCTGGCGGGCAAGTATATTTGTGTGTCATCAGCATAAATATGCAAAGAAATGCCATGTTTATGGATAATATGTCCAAGGGGAAGCAGATACAAGGAAAACAAAATGGGTCCTAAGACCGACCCCTGAGGCACACCATATTTAACTGGATAGAACGAGGAGACATAGTTGTTTACAGACACACAAAACTTCCTATTTGACAGGTAGGATGAAAAACATTCTAGGGCAGTACCAGAGATCCCCACCCAGTGCCTCAGTCTGTCTAACATGATGTTGTGATCAATGGTGTCAAAAGCAGCGCTAAGGTCCAGGAGTACAAGGACTGAGCACATGCCTTCATCAGCAGACATTAAAAGGTCATTGGTGACTTTAAGCAGGGCAGTCTCAGTGCTGTGGTACTTCCTAAAACCAGACTGAAACTTTTCAAATATTTTGTTATTTTCCAGTACAGTGAGCAGCTGTTTGGACACAATTCTTTCTAGAATCTTTGCAATAAAAGGCAGTTTTGAAATTGGTCTAAATGTGGGAGGGAGTGATCTAAACCAGGTTTCTTTAAAAGTGGGTTCACGCAAGCCGTTTTAAAATAATCAGGGACACAACCATTAGATAGGGAGCTGTTGAAAACAGAGATCAAATGGGGCCCAACAGAATCTATTACTTTCAGTAAAAACTTTGTAGGTATTACATCAAGTGGGCTGGAGGACACTTTCATTTGTGATACTGTTTTTAAAAGCTCAGACAAGTCGATGGGATAAAACTGGTTAAAACTCTCTTGTTGCTGGTGTGGAACCTCTGAGTAAGAGGCCACGGGGGTAATAGAGGCTCTGATTGACACCACCTTATTGGTAAAAAAAGATAAAAACAATTCACAGTCATCATTACTTCCAGCTGAGGCACAAGGAGAGGTTGGGTTTACCAGCTGATCCACAGTCTTAAACAGAAACCTGGGATTGTGTTTATATGTAGTAATGAGGTCAGAAAAATAGTGTGTTCTCGCATCCTTAACCATGTTATTGTAGTTAATTGATAAATCCTTCAGACTGAGGTAATGGACTTGGAGACTGGATTTTTTACATCTGCGCTATGCTTTCCTGCATTCCCTTTTTAGGCTGCTGTCATTTATCCAGGGTTGCTTACTACTAAAGGCCTAACCTTTAGAGGAGCAGTAATATTTAGTGACGACAAGCAGATATGATTGAAGTGATCGACAAGATTGTTGGTGTTGGAATCAGACAGGTGTTGGCTTTGGCTCTGAAAGAATGTGCAAAACTTTGAAACACTTTGTTCATTAAAGATGCGAGAACACACGGAGCTTGGTGAGGCGGCATGAGTAACAGGCGAATCACAGCTAAAAACAATACATCTGTGGTCAGATATGGTCATGTCCACTAATTCCACAGAGGAAATGCTGACACCCAGGGTAAAAACCAAGTCCAGTGTATGACCACGGTTATGTGTTTGCCCTTTGACATGTTGTTTGAAGTTAAAAGAAGTGGCCATATTTAAAAAGTCAGTTGCATTAACATTGGTGGGGTCATCATCATGAATATTAAAATCGCCACAAAGAACAATTCTATCATAATTTAAAATCAGAGTAGATAAAAATTCATGAAGTTCTGATAAAAATCCTCCAGGCGGTTTTGGGGGGCGATGAATTATAACAAATATGATAGGTTGCAGCCCTCCAACTTTAAGAGTGAGAACTTCAAAGGAGTTAAATTCATCACAGCGTACTTGATGACATTTTAAATATTTCCTATACACGCTCACTAGCCCACTACCACGACCACTGACCCTCGGTTGACTAAAACAATCATATTGAGGCAGACACAGTTCAGCTAGCTGGTTATAGTCATTCATCTGCAACCAGGATTCAGTTAAAAACATAAAATCTAGATTTGCAGACAAGATAAAATCATTTAAGATAAAAGTCTTACTTGACAGAGATCACACATTGAAGAGAGCCATTTTAAATGAGTTTGTTCTGGGTGCTGGAGTTGGTGCAGTTGTCCTAATCCTTAAGAGATTACTAATATTTCTGTGTGGGATGTTCACATTTCGGTTTACTGGTCTATGCGTGATGATGACAGGAATAGAAGTTTGTGGAACAGCGCTGGGAGCAGACGGCTTTACATGCCAGCAGGTGGAGACAGTTGTTTGTGGCAGTGAGCCAGAGATCTGTTCAGTGAGCGGTGGTGAGTCCAGGTGTGCTGCATGAATGATTAGTCATTCACGTAAATCATGTGTGGACCGCACCACATGCTGTATGCGCGCAGCTAACATTTCTGAGCCCCGTTTGTTTGGGTGAAGTCCGTCTGTCTTAAAAAGAGACATTCTTTGCCAGAAAATATTAAAATTATCCACATAAAACACACGGTGAGCCCTGCAGGCGGACTGGAGCCAGTCGTGGAGGCCAAGGAGTCTACTGAAGCGGCCAGCACCGCGACCAACTGTGGGAATGGGACCAGAGAAAACAGACTTTCCACACCGCTTTAAAAAGTTAAAAAGACTAAATCTGATTAATCTGATTCTGAAGTTAAAATCTGATTTTGTCAGCTCAGACTGCTGAAGAGCTGTGTCATTTGTTCCGACATGGACTATCACTCTTGTGATGGAGGACGGGAGCGACGGCATTAGGTCCTGGAGTTTTTTTAAAATGTCAGCTGTGGTGGCACCGGGGAGTGGTAGCGTTAAAGAAACGGATGTTTCTGGTTATGGAGTCACCAATTGTGGTTGGGGAGAAAAGATGACGAGGAGATGCCGGTTGTGTGGTTCCAGAGCAGGACTGAGCAGAATCTGCTTCAACACTGCGTGCGGACTGAGGATGGAGTATGTGAGCTGCCGAGTGTTGTGTTGGAGTAGCAGTAACAGACCTGAGAGAAGGGCTACCCGACGGTGCAGGGTAGAGACGGCCTCCGGAGCGTCTGAGCACAGCCTCCTTCAGGATCCTACGTCGGGAAGCGGAGGTTTTTGACCGGGAGAGGCAGCCCCATCCGAGCCTCTCTTGCAGCCACGGACCACCACTTCAGCCCAGGTTGACTGATGCTTCGGAGTCGAGCAGGATGAAAGCCTGGGAAGGCTAGAGGGGTCCCATAACACGGTGTCCTGGATGTTAGCGGTTGCGCTAAGAGAAACAAACTTGAGTTTGGCTTGTACTGAAGTCACATCCATAAAGCCAGTCAGCAGGGAATCTTTCTCTTTGAGTTCCTCTGAAAGTCGTCGGATGTCTTCCATAAGGTCAGCAATCTTCTTGTTCGCTTTCAGTCCTCATGGGGCAGAGTTATCTCAGCTAGCATAGTCACCGGAGCTTTGTTGCGTTGATCGCGTTTTTACGGTCATCTAGCTTAAAATCCATGTCAGATGACTAAAACCCTTAACCCACGTAAAACTTAAGTTAAAAACCTAAGTTAAATAAAAAGGATATAGAAAAAGTGACGAAAAAGAGTGGATTAAAACTGGATAAGAGTCCGGTTTAAGACGGAGCTTCCGACAGGTAGCTACAGACGCCAACGCACGCGCAGAGTGAACAATATATAGAAGACAACAATATATTTTAATAGGCTTAGTATTTGGGGAAAAACATGTATTGACGAAATAGCTGATAGGGGGTTTAAACATTAAACATTTAATTTACTGCATTCTGTAGTTGTATCAACTCTCAGAAACTGCTACCTTGTTATGCCATTTGTCAAACTGAACCCTATAAATAATTGAGCTACATTTTAATTATGAAATATCATAGACCATTAAATACATTTATCATGATTTTTATAATTACTATTGATAATAATTTTTTAAAAAGAGAGAGATTTAAGAGGGGGGTCTGGGGGTCCTCCCCCTGAAATATTTGGGCTTTAAACACTTAATTTCCTGCATTCCGGTATTTTTCTGCACCAATTCATTGAGGAAATGTTTTTATTTATATAAAAGGAAAAACAAACTACAGTCCTGTTTAAAACTTACACATTAAAACTCTCTCCCACATATCTGTGTTCTCTGACATTTGCATAATAACAATTTGAGATATAATATTATGAGATATAATGAGAATGAAGTCATTATATTTTAAGAAATTCTACCTGCCCCACTGCTGTGCATTAATCCCGCGTTATTGCTCTGCTGATATGGTAGTAGGCGGTGACCCCCTTTAGACCTGACAGACAAAGTGCCTGTCTGGGACTGTACTGGATGAGACGAGCTCAGTGCTCTTCATCAGAGGTAGAAAACCAAAACTGAAAACACTGATCAGACAGAAATATCAGCACACATCCACACACGTTCACTTCAGCCCCTCTGATAAAGTGCAGCTCACAACTGCTTCAGAGGGAATTAAGCATCCTGGAGCAGAGAGACAGTCAAACAGAGCAAAGTGTCTCTGAGCGAGGATGACCGAGACTGCAGAGAGAGCGACAGGTGTTTGTGTCGCGGTCAGGTGTGTCATCTTATCGTCTCACTACTTTGCCGCGACTGTTAACCGTTTGTGTAGCAAATACATTGACTAGACGCTGACCGACAACATTTATATGTAAATGTTTTGATTGCAATTTTGCTCGAGACAAATTAGTAGTCGCTGACAAGCCCTGAAGCTCTGAGCAATGCTCTCTCTCTCTCTCTGTCAGGCAGTAACGGCGGGGGGTCACGTTAACTTCAAACAAAATGTAGCAGTAGTATTGTGAATAGCCTCCGCTCTTTGAAAAGCTGCGAGAAAGGCTGCCTAATGAGGATTATTGCATATTATTCTGACATGGAAAATATTTTTATGTTGTTGTTGAGTTACATTCAGGGCTACTGTCAAAACATTTAGGGGCTAAAGCCCCGGAAAGATGACCTGGCAACGCTGTTGGTGGGTAGCCTACATGTCCCCAGCGTCCCCAGTGTAAATTACTTACCTAAAACGCTACCCGGAGTTTTAAAACGAAAAATGGGGTCGGCAGCATTTTCAAGCATTTTGGTTTGAGGTCTTTGTTTTTGTTGTTTTAGTCTGGACAGCAGGTGCAAACGTAGCAAAAGGTCTTCATTTTAAAATCAAAACGCAGTAATGTGGATGGGGCCTAAGAAGGTAACCCAGCTGGCATTTTAACGTTGAGTCACTGTTGAAACAACGTCAGGTGCCAGTGTTGGATAACCGTTGGATTTTGTTTAGATTTTGCAAATCTAATCAACGTTGAAATTGCAACGTCATTCCAACTTCACGTTTCTCAACATAGGTGAATTCGCCAACATTGAATCAACATTGATTTTAGTTTAGATTTTGCAAATCCAATCAACGTTGAAATTTCAACGTCACTATAAAGTCCTGCTTTTCAACTATTTATTTTGTTAAACTGTTTTCACTAAAGTATTGATGTGTTCAACAATAACACCAAACATCTTGAAATGGATACATAAACACTAAGGTTGCGGACATGCCAGCTAGAAAGATGCAGATTGGTCAAAGCAAATTAATAAAGACATTTCACTGGCGTAAGAAAAAAATTTTAAACTCCATTTTGCCAAATCACTTCTTAGATCACTTGATTCCTCCTCGGACAAAGTTCCAATTTCTGAATCACTTTCACCATCACTGTCCGGCGGGTGGTGATCATCTCGATACTCGTCTTCTCCTGTATCAGACTGCTCCTGTGTCTGTATGTCTTTTGGGCTATCAGTAAAAGAGGGGCCTGGATTCTCATCTGAGGGACCTGGATTCTCATCTGAGTCACTAGACTCCACCAATGCGCGTAATTGTGCATTTTGTCGTCTCCATTTTTTGTGATACATCTAGGAGTGAAAATAAAAACTCAATATATTCAAGCCTAAATGTTTTATAAACAAAATCATTAAATTTGAAAATAAGTTATAAAAACATTCAATCCAATGAGGTAGGCTGTGCTCATTTTTTATATAATATCAACCTGTATTACAATTTTACAAAAAGGTAAATGATTTTTTTTTTAAGGGTTACAGTTACTTTCAGATTCAAATAGATGGTTGGGTTAGGTATGGGGACAACTCACCGTTGAAAGAGACTTTCAGTTCGTGTTCTTCCAAATCTCTGGAAAAGAGAAGTAAGAAGAATGTGAAATCTCAACCTTATTTTTCAAGTTTGTGGATGGAAAGTGTGTCAATGTGCCACCTTCGACCGACAGAGACATCCCTAACACCCTAGCACACAAAGGCGGTTCGCGGTTAAACTGCCATACACCTACGTGTACACACACACACACACACACACACACACGCACACACAACGGCGGTTCGCGGTTAAACTAGTCTGCCCGTACGTACACATACACACACACACACACAGAGAACGGCGGTTGGCGGTTAGCAAGCACACAACGGCGGTTCGCGGTTAAACTAGTCTGCCCATACACCCAATATTAATTAACACAATACGTATTAATATATGGACAAGATTCAGGCACACTCAAAATTTATTTTGTTTCTATTTCTAGTTATAAAATGTGGCTTTAAAAACTTACCGTTTGAGCTGTTACCTCCAAATTCACGACGACGATGACACAGACCCACTTCGCGCATGGGCAAGTGTCTGGACCGTCTGAGCCAATAGAATCCACTTAGTCACCGCCTCCAATCCTCCAATCAAGCTTCGATGTTCCAAAACGAACTCTCGTGCTCACCTCACACACCTACTCAAACAGTAACGGACGTATTTTTAAACTTAAAATAGGCGCGCATATTGTCATTGGCTAGTTTCCTGGAAGACAGAAAGATTAACCAATCATGAAGTACACCGGTGAAACAACCAATAACAGTATTTTCAGCGTGGTTACGTAGCGAAATGTGTATATTTAGTTTATTTGCAGTCTGTATTTATTTATTTAATTGGTCAAATGGTGTTTTCATGACAGCGTTTGAATAAAAAATGCATGGTAAACTGTTAGGCAAGCACACAGTAAATCCACACAAAATCACGTAAAGCAAAAAGTTTCAGCTTGAGGTTGAAATTATTATTGGAGAGTTGTCTATAATGATAATAATTATATTTTAACATATTGAAAGGCGGTATTATCAGAATATCATTAAATGCTAATAATGATCATAATAATACTTTATAAGGCAGATATTTATATTGTATGTTGTTGAAAACATTACGTTGTTTCAACGTACAGAGCTTGTAAAAATTTCAACGTTGATTTAGAAGTGTTTTTGTTAACATTTTTCAACCATTTAGCATTAAACGTTATATCAACGCTGTTTCACTGTTGAAACAACAACTGACATTATTTCAACCATATTTCAACGTTGAAGGTCGGTCATATGCCGGCTGGGAAGAGGTGGGTAGTATTGACTTACATTTGCTCCATTACATGTACTCAAGTAACTGTTTTTAAGTAAATTGGCAGAGTGATTTTAATGCATCATATCTTTACTTTCACTTAAAAATCATTACTTTTACTTGGTTACATTCATCGTGCTACTTTTATTTATTTATTATTTTATGCAGGAAGTTGTGCTAGACTGTGCTCTCTTTTCTGTCATGTGTGACAGCAGTGAGACAGACAGCCTCTGAGCGAGGTAGTCAGGATTTCACAGTTAGGGAGGACAAGATGTGGTATTAATGATATCAATGCAGGGAAAGGAACCTGATGTGTTCAGCAGCTTAGCCCAGCCCCACAGTGAGCATGTTAGCTCTCTGAGTTGTTCAAAGTATCCAACATTGTATGATGCATATATGAAACTGATCCCTGATCAAGTGGTGGAACTAAAAAGAAACACCAGAAAACAATGCATTCAACCACTCTGGCATGATGCGCTCAAGCTGCGAATAACAGAAAGCACAGCCAGCAACGTGCCTCAGTGTGAGACAAATGAACCAGCTAAGTTTGTCTGAAAAACTGAAGTGAACTTGGTGAGATGGAACCTCAGAGGGCTGAAGAAGCGAGTCAACAACAAGGGTCACTCAAGTTTTATATCACTCACACCCACAATGCATTGCAATTATGCACTTGGTTATGCACATGTACGGAAATCTCCTGTTGCCAAGTTAGCAGATAGTTTATAAGAAAAAGTAATTGATAGCTTTAAATTTTAATTACTGAAACACATATAACCTATGACAGATATTGGAAAGAGAGGACGGGGTTTTGGATTAAAGAGCAGTGGACCTTAGATGATCCAGCAGCCAGATAAACTGGACCAGGCACTATGGGGTGTCTAGTGATCACCTCAGAGGAGAGAGAGCTGTGATAGACATTTTGGCCCAGCTTGTACCTAAGGCTGCTACCAGATGTCTGTTCCAAACAGCACATGACTCCGGCAAGATGAGAGGAGGTTGACTCTGTGAACAGTTTCCCAAATGCCAGACTTTTTAATTGAGCTGGGTTCAGTGTCTTGCCCAAAGACACTTTGACATGCAGACTGGAAGAGCCGGTGACCTTCTGATTAATGGACAACTGTTTTAGAAGACTTCATGAAACCGTAACAATAATAGTTATGATAATCATGATACAGATTACCAACGGAAATTTCTAAATCAGAAACTGACGCAGCCAATGACAAAGTGCCCAGATATTGCAATTATCCTCATAAGATGTCTTTGCCTCATTGAAATGAGTCTGCAGGTATTTCTGATGACTTTTAAAAAGCAGTACACCATTGAACCTAGAACTGGCAGTTGACCCATGATAGTTTGCACTGAAAGTGTACAAGAGCGTTCCATGTAAATCAACCGCTCCTCTCCTGCCCACTTTCCCTCCTTACCAAGTGGCTTCCGTGCAATGGATGCTGTTATGTAATACCAAGGGCTAAGGGTAAGACGAGGGAAAATTTAACTACTACTAGAACGCAGCTTGCCTCCCTTTGTTTCCCACAATGTTTTCAAAGGCAATATACACCTAGCAGACACAAGAGGGCAGTGTTGCACTTGAATTCCCTCAGGGCTACTCTAAGAGGTCAGTAACCTGCACTGTCTGTGGATGCAGTGATTCATCATTAAAAAGATACACTGACAGGTAAAGTCTTTTCTGAATTTTTCAGGGGGAGGACCCCCAGATTAATCAAAGATTCCTCAAAATTACATATATACAGTATATATGTGATGTCAATTATACTGTATATTGTGTACTATTTGCATTTGCAGATAGAGAATCCACATTCACCATGGGTTTCAGATAACCAGAAGAACAGTTGGATTTCAATTTCAGATCACAGCTTTCCTTCCTAATTAAAGAACATTTCCCTCCTTCCCATCAGGCTGCTCTCTCCACTTCAGGGTGACTCCACTCACTCCTTCCTCCTTCAGCCTGTCCTGGAGCTGGGAAACACAAATGGTACTGGAGCCATTTTTGTGACATTCTTAACTTTTTTGGAAGCCCAGAAGGGACATGGAGGATTTTCTATAATATTTTATTTTCATGTCATTAAAATAGAGAAAGTTTATTTAATTTTTTTCAGTAATAGCTTTATCTTGAAAAACAAAACTCTTAAACTCTTACAAATAAATGCTTTAAAGAAATGAACAAAACACTTTCAATGGAATCTCAATGCTTGTAATTGCAAAATTATTATACTGAAAAGCTTTGTATCTCAAGATCAGAGGAATTATGGAAAGGAAACATGTACACGTTCTCTCTGGTAGTGTTGTAGTACTCAAGACTGGTCTTGGTCTCGTGGCCGGTCTTAAGACCACTTTTTGATGGTCTTGGTCTCGAGTCAGACTCAACCGCATTTGTACTCGGCCTTGTCTCGGTCTCGAACATAGAGAACTCGGAATTTTGGAATATCAATAAATTGCTTTTGCATTGTCTGATATATTTGTTAACATCCTTTCTTTAATTGGATGTAAAACATATTGCTTCAAATGCAACCAATAACGATAATTAAAAATGTGTTGTTACCGTTAACAGCGGTCGCCCTCACGCACTCCAACCGTTTAATAAATGTTTGATTTAATTAATTTGAATCACAAATTATTAAGATATTTATTTTGTTAAGTAAATGGGACTGACTTAATTTAACTCATGCCTTTTTGTTGAAAAAAATATTTTATCATGATAGTTTTGAATGTTCTACCTAAGATTTGTGAAGTGATCCACTGTTTGGCATCAAGTGTTTGTTCTGACCATAAAGAATAGTTTAAAACCACATTTATCATCTGTGTTTAAATTTGAAAGAAATAATGATATCTTGTTAATTATTGATATGGTGTGATATGACATTGTTTTAATCGTGATAACATTTTGGCCATATCGTCCAGCGCTAATGTTAAGCGGATGATAAACATGGAAAAAGGAGGGTTAAATAAAAATGCGTAGGTTGATTTCAGCTCTTAGCGTTTGTATGTGGGTGCTTTAATGGGAATGTGGATCTGAAAAACAAATGTGTTTTCTCATCAGGAGGTGTAGTGCATCTTTGTTGCTTAAAATAGAAAAAAACTGAAAACTTAAAGGCAAAACCAAGTCTCATACATATATTTTATTTTGAAGAAAATTAAATATCATTAACACACTTTACTCAATAATATATTGTTGATGAGACACAAAACTCTCCTATGACAGTCGACAGGATGTATTCTGGGTTCTGGTTAAGCACTCAGTACAGTGATAATAATGTACTGTGTGTATTAGCAGATAGAGAGTACATTCACCAAGGACTACAGATAAACAGAAGTACAGTTATATTTTCGTTTTAGAGCTCAGTCTTGTCCTCCTTGTGGAAGACTTTCCCATCAGGCTGCTCTCTCCACTTCAGGGTGACTCCACTCACTCCTTTCTCCTTCAGCCTGTCCTGGAGCTGGGAAACACAAATGGCAGACATTTTGAAACATACGTACACTTTTTATTTTTGTCACTAGGGCAAAGTTTTCTTTTGACCTTGACAAAAAAAGCTTTAGGCTACAGAGTGACTGTATTGTGATTACAAGACAAACCTCTGTCTCATTATTTTTTTATGATCGTGACATGGTAATTCTGTGATCACGGGACCACTAAGGTTGTTCTGCCAAAATCTGGATTATTTTTATGAAGTCAACATATATAATTATATCCATGCCTAGCCTTGTCTTTTATATTTATCATAATCATGATAATAACTCTTCTGTATCTACTATTCATAGCAGCAGCAGAAATTTGTTTTTTATAGTCATGGTTGTTTTTAGATGTTATCAAACGCTGTAGTGGAAAAAGAAAGAGAAAGCCATTAAGCAAAGAAATGCAAACATCCGTTTACATCTGTCCTGGGTGTGTGAAGTGTCTCAGGGTGGATTTTGGAGACTCACCTTTTTCAACATGTCAGCTTTCACAGCAGGGTCATTCAGATCCACAGAGGAGTCCTCCTCCTGCTTTATCCTCAGCTTTACTACCTGCCTCTTTACTGGTGTGTAAACACAGAGAAGAACAACATGCTGTGGAATTACCTTTGTGATACCAAACTCATACATGTAAATGAGCACCATGTCTGAGTGCAGTTTAACATCAGTTATTCTCTCTCACCAGGGACGTTGTAGCAGACAAATGGTAATCTAGTTTCACAGGGAAGAAACTTCCATCGTCCTGAACTCTGCGAAGCTGCAACACCACATGCGACACTCAACGAACCAGTTGGGTAGTAATCTGTGTACCAGTATGTGAATGAAGAGCCACTCCCATCAGACCAGTAAACATCAGGATCTCTGAACAAACCAATCCATGACAAGATTCCAGTCATGAAGTTCTGCATCTTCTGGTTTTCAGTGTAACTCCTCACAGTGGCCAAGTCTACAAAGTTCTCCCTGCAGTACTTCTGAGCACTGGACCAATTCATTGCTTCACTCACAGCAACAAATTCAGGATGCAGCTTTGTTCCTGCAGTTTGGGAAATAAAATTTAGTTGACATACTGAACTTTAAAATAATCATTATCAGAGAAAAATCATGTACTTACCATTATTACAGATGAGTGGATATGCTGCTGTGCAATCAAAATCATACCAGAGGTAACTGTGCCCCCTCAATACACAGAAGTAATTAAACTCATTATAAAACCACGGACGATTGAAATCCCAGTTCCTATATTCAGCTCCTGTCCTGTGTAGCCGTCTGACCACCTCCAGTTGATTTTAGTGTACAGGCCAATCCAGACATCAGAGCTGAGACCAGAAGATGAAACTGTGTTGAGAAGTTGGTTCACTTCTTCAGTGTTTTCAATGGTGGCCAGGTCTGTGTATGTCTTTCTGCAGTAGGTCTGAGCTTCAGTCCAGTTCATAGGATCAGCAACATAGTGGTACTGATGGAGGAGGCATGAGGAGAAGATGTCTGGAGAAGTGATGATGGAGAAGTGTTTGATTTGTTAAAGGTTGAATCCTTAGTCTGAGTTTGTCTGTTAACATAACTGAAGGTTTTAATTTGTTGATGTGCTTACTGAATCTTTATTAACATTAATATCATCTAAAACTGCTTTTAAAAGTTTACCACCTTTGTAATTTTACAAATCAACAATGAAATGATGTTCATCACCTATAGCAGCTGACTGATTGTGAGCAGGTCACTTTGGATTAAGCACAATTTTATCCTTAAATCATCCTGACTCATTTTGCAATCTGGATGAATTTCTGCCCTTTTATTAAAAGTCAACGGGACTGAGAAGTGAAAAGACTTGAAACTTGTTCAGAAAGGTAAATGTGTGCTTACACATTTATGCTTTAGTCATAACAACTATTAATGTCATAAATAATAAAAAACATCAGTCACTGTACACAAGTACATTTTGCTCATGATACTGTTTTACTTTTACTTCAGTATTGTTTTGAATGAAAGTCTTTACTTTGCATTGCTTTTACTGAAGTAAAGGATCTGAACTCATCCTTCACCAATGGTCCCAGTGAATAAAATAATATATTTTAATATTGTTTTTTCATTTAATCATGGAATTTGTGAGGACAACACTTGTGACTTATTTATTATTTGTGATCAGTAAGTTATACAATAATAAGAAGTCAGACAAAAAATCAAATAATTCACTGACCTGAGAGACACAAGACACCCAGTAAGATCCTCTCCATTATTGTGCTGCTCTGTGGACTGTGCATGTGTCGTTTTAAACCACTAGGAAGATTTTTGCATTTTTTATGCAAAAAGCATTGTGATGGCAGACTTAGGAAAATGTTTGTCTCCATAGTGGATTTTATTTCAGTCAACCTTGTGTCTGTCATGGGCATGTTTATTTGATGTGTTCAGTTCACCTCAATTACAAAACACATATGTTCTCTCTTATTTATGGCGGCGTCTTAATAATTAAATGAATAATAAATTTTTCATTTAGCGGACGCTTTTCTCTGTGACTAACAATTGCTATATATGTCAGAGGTCGCATGCCTCTGGAGCAACTAGGGGTTAAGTGTCTTGCTCAGAGACACATGATGAATGTCACAGGGAAATTGAATCCAGATCTCTGACACCAAAACATGTGTATCATCTGCTGCGCAATTGAAACACAGATGTTTTTTTTTTACCTGTATTTAACTAGGAAGTCACATGAAGGTTAAAACCTGTTTTACAAGTCAGACCTAGTCAAGACATGGTCAAAAGGCAGGATCTAATAGACAACCAGGCAACAATAAGAACCAATCTCAACAGCAACATGTTGAACAACACCAAGACACAGCGCAACAACACAACATTAGATATAAAATAATATCCTACATTGTACTGTACACAAAAAACAACAGTATCAGGTCATAGATTTATTAAGGAATTAAGTGGTAATATAATTGACAAAGCAGCTGCAGTTAGCAGTGAACACCTCCTCCTTTAATCTATGTTTAAAATCATTTAGAGAGATGGGGGATTTAAGTTTGAGCTTGGTCTGCACATCATTCCAAGACCAAGGCCATAACAGAGCAGGTTTAACTTTCTAGACTCTGTTCTGATAGGAGGCACTTTGAACTGTAGCCAATTTTGTGACCTGAGATTATGACTGCTTTGTAACGTTTTGCTTTAGTTTGACCAGGATAGAAAGAGGTTTCTGCCTCTATGCCCAATATATTGTTGGTGACAATAATTTATTTTTAGTGCATCAAAATTTTATAACAGTGTTCATTGTGACTACATTATGTCTTCAGCAGAAAGTAGTTCCAATGAAACCTGTTTACAGAGAAGATGGATGTTTGAAATATTAATTCCTTAATGAAAGTAGAAAACATACTTAATATGTAATGATGAGCTAATATACTTCATTGTTACATTTACTTTGGTAGTAAGGAACATGCAGCCATGGAAATATATTTTATTTGTTATGCAAAGGCCGAGAAACAAAGCAAGTGCCTCCTCAGGTTCCATACAGGGCGAGAAACTAGGAAATAAAGACTGAGGTTGATGACATTTGAAAACAATTGTTATTTGTTACTCATGCTGAATGAAGACCACTTTCATTCACGTGCCAAATGATTTTAACAAACTGTGATACAGCAAGAGAAGAGTCTTAGATTAATACAGGTTTTGTTGCTGTCCACAGTCATGACTTGCATGATCAAACTGAGATAACCTGCATCCTATACATAAACACTAAATAACCATGTGCAGTTATGCTTGCACTTCATAAATGTAACTTGTACCCATTACAGTGACAGTCACAGACATCTACAGCTACTTTAGGCTGAGTTTTTCACTCCCTTTGTGTACACAAAACATATTAAATATGATAATCAAAACTATTGTAGGCTATTAAGACGGGCTGACCAAGACAACAACACAAACCGACAAAATAATAAGCATAAGTCAGCACCAGCTTCCAGTGTTGGGCAAGCTACTTGGAAAATGTAGTGAGCTAAGCTACTACTTACTCTGCATTAAATGAAGCTTCACTACACTGAAGCAAAAATGTAGCAAGCTAAGCTATAGTAACATGGCAGTAGTTCACTACATCTATGCTACTTCTGTTTATATTGAACCAACTTCATTCCAAAGTAGCAAAAGCATAAAGACCTGCTCCAAACAGTAACAGCGTGTGTGTGTGTGTGTGTGTGTGTGTGTGTGTGTGTGTGTGTGTGGTGGTGTGTGTGGTGTGTGTGTTTGTGTGAGTGATTGAGTGAGAGAAAGACTTAACCCCCAGACATATCATCACAAAGCCCCAACATACCAGGAGCTCAAACCATTTTAGGGTCCCCTCAGCCATCTGGTCCTGAGGCTCTCTGCAGTAACAAGTCCCCAACAGCCTCAGAACAGCAACACCAACTCAAGCAGACCAAACCAAATTATCAATAGCCTGGCCATAGAAAAGGGTCGCCACAGACAGAGCTGGCTACCACAAGAGGAGAGACTCTGCTCCCAGTGTGGCACAGGACAGGTAGAGACAGAGCTGCACTTTCTAACCTCATGCCCTAAATATAAAACACTAAGACAAAAACACTTTGCAAACATTTCCCAAATATACCCTGAATTCGAATTCATATCAAACACAGAAACTCCCCTATTTACTGGGACAAATGCCCAAATGTCAAATAATTGCTGCAAAATATGTCTCCTCATGCCATGAAGTGAGGACAACATTAATTATTTTGAATAAAATGTGTCTATTAATACGCACACACACACGTTTATCTATTTATTTTATTAAAATTTTTAATATATTATTATAATATTGCACACACATTACTGTTTTATTTATTCATTTTATTTTAATTTTTAATATATTATAATAACAGAAACACGTTACTGTTTCATTTATTTATTTTATTAAAATTTTTAATATCATTTTTTTTTTACACACATACACACACACGCTTACTGTATTATTTATTTATTTTATTTTAACTTTTTAATATATTCTTTTTTTAACACACACACATGCTTACTATTTTATTTATTTATTTAAATTTTTAATATATTTCTTTTTAACACACACACACTTACTGTTTTATTTATTTATTTTATTTTAACTTTAATATATTCTTTTTTTTAACACAAACACACATATGATTTAATTACTTGTTTAATGAAATGTATGGGGTTGATTGTTCTTTTGTAGTTTGTATGATGTTTTGGCAATATTGTTGTTACACATTCATGCCAATAAAGCTAATTTGAATTGAACTGAAAGAGAGATATCTAAATAAGACATATAGAAACTCCCCTACTTACTGGGAGAAATGCTCAAATTCAAAATCATTGCAGCAAAATGTATTTCCTCCTGCCACAAACTGGGATCAACCAGTCAACCACTCATCATTTAGAAAATAAATAATTGTTGTTGTTTGTTATTGTTTGTATAAACTTACTGTAATATTATCACATTACCATTATTATTATTATGACTATTAACATCGTTTCTTGGAAAAATGCAACTGCTTGTCAAAAAGCAAGACATATTTTCAATGTTAGATATATTTTGTTTTTATTGTTTTTACCCAAGGATCAGAATGGGATGTCACCGTCACACGGAAGTGCTTCTGTCGTAGCGCGTGCTATTTGATCAATAAAAGAGTTTCTCTACCGAAAAGCTATTTGATTCAAATCAAAAAAACAGTGGCGCTACCACCACGCTACTGAAAATGTAGTTAAACTAGTAACAGCATTACTTTTAGTGACGCTACTGCTCAACACTGCCAGCTCCTCTTCTCTGTCACTGACAAGGTCACAGGTCTGTTACACACTTCATGCAAAAGTATGCAACAGACATTTTCATTTTAAACATGTTCTCCCATTCATTTTAAAACAACTGTTGTTGTCTAGACAACAAAACCTCATACAGTAGTATAACTCTTCATTAGGGTTGCATAAAAATACAGCCATGCTTTCTGCAGTTGGCCACAAGTTCTCATCTACATCACGCCTTATGAAAACTCAAAATTTCAAGGCAACTTACTGCACTCGATTTTTGAGTTTTGAGGCTAACTCAAATTCCTAAGTTTTGAAAAAAACACCAATTTCCACAAACAAAGCAAATTTCCATGTTTATTTTTAACAAACATTAAAGAAACACATGACTGTATCATTCAAGATGGAATCTGTGCTCAGTCCAAGTTTCTCCAAATTCGCGTAACTCACAGAAAAAGGTTGATGTCTTCTTACAGTCCGGCAATGTAAGGCGTGATTTAAATGCAACACAGGGCCAGTGAGCTCCTCTTCTGTGTCGTAGTCTACGGCTCAATAGATCTTGTTGACACAAAAGGCAAGTTAGTTAATTTACTTTTAATGGATCTATACAACAAAATATTCTCACACACTTTAACAGTGTCCTGTGCACGACCACACTGCCTTCTATTTAGGCTGTGTATATACTGTATTTCCTTAAATTGTGATTTGATCTGCTAGCTGTCTGTTCAGTGTTTTTCCTGGAAGAAAATTCACAGCCTTGCCTCTGAAATTGGAAATAAATATAGTGACTCTACATATGAACATACGTTGTGGTTGGTGGAACCTCAGTACCTCAGCACCAGCTTCACAGGACAACAGCTGTAAGAATTTAGCATTTGGAGATAAACAAATTAGTTGTTATACATTTTGTGAGGAATATGCAGGGTCAACGTTGTGAATGTAAAAAATGCACAAAATGTACTGAACACTGTGTGGGGGCATGTGCAGGTATATACACCATAGACTGTGTAAAAAAAGGTATACACTTACACAGTTGTCAGTTTATAAGGTTCACCAAGAACTAATTCAGTGTAGCTCTGAAATAAATCCTTCCTTCATGAGTATTATAATGAGTTTTTAACGTCTTTTTGAGTCATGGTATAATTTACACTGAGAAGTGTTCAAAATATTTAGTCCATCCTATACATGTATAAAAAAAAGTACAGTTGACAAAATGTTAAGAAGATCTCTCAGTATAACCCCATGGTTAACTAGCACCATAAGCAGCCTTCAAATTGACCATTAAATTAAATACCTCTGTCAAACAAATTCAATAAACTTACCACCACAATACCTATCAAAGAAAGGTTTTAATGCAGAGCCATTGTATTTCATTGCATTAGTTTTGTCTATGTGTACCTAACATAACTAGCAAATGCCTTGACAAAATGACATGGTGGGTGGGGCACACTTAAATACATTTATGGGAAACCCTGAAGGGTAACGTTATATGGCCATAAAAAATAAATTACGGTAGTTAGCAGTATTTATTTTTGATGTAATGCATAAATGAATAGTGGTTCAAAGTTCTCTGACAATCAGCTGTTTTGTTGTTGATGCTCCCAATGCACTTCTGAACCGTGCATAGCGACTCTGCGCTCCATATAGACATGGAATTTATCAAACCATTGTTTACCATGCTAACATTAGCTGACAACTTAGTTAGCAAGCAAGCTACAGTGTAGCATCAAGCACATGATTAAACAAAAGAATTCACTACTGCAAAGCAAGACTTTCAAAACTATATTCATATTCAAACAAAACTCACCTTTTTGACTTCAGATTCTCTTGAAGAAAACAGGGAAGCTGTCCTGGTACGTCCAACACTGACATGTGGATGAAAACCCCTGCAGGACTGTTTAGGAAACCCCATCACTTGAGTTGTCTGAGCTCCAACTTGTGCCACCATAAATTTTGCACTGAGACCAACTTTATACAAGAAATGTAATAAAGTTAGTTGAAGAAACTATTTTAACAAAGTTTACAATGCCATTACGTATTTTTTGTTCAGTTTAATCAAAAATCTAATTAAGATCAGCAATTATAGGTTTTCATTTTTACAGTGTAGGTGCTGAAGAATGGAGAGTAAGGCTGCGTTCCATTCACCTCAGAAGTTGGACCTCAGGTCTCGTATCGACGTCATATCCATTGAAAAAGCAAGGAAACCTGAGTTGGATACGTTTCAGTTGCCACACGACACAACAAGTTGGACAACAACATGGACATATTGTAGCAACAATGACCATTGTTGTTGTTAGCAACATCGAGTTAGCCAACTTTTCTGGTCTCCAAACTCTGGAATACTGGATATTGGGACCCAAACGCAGGACACAGATGCAGGACAGGATCAGTTCGTCAGACAAACACTAAGTGTATAACTTACAGTTACAAAGTGCCAAAACATAAGGTGAACCAACAGGGTAATTCTACAAAGCAGGGTATACAAAACCCAACTTATAAATACAAAACATAACAGAAAGAACCGAACAGGCAATCAGACATACAGGACACTGACGACACGCGGCACATACAAGACAATGCTCCCACAGAGACTGAACAGAATCACAGGTAATCCACAGGGCCAGATATGGTCCTTTCATATTTTTGTAATCATTTGAGGCACCCTGGACATTCAAGTGCTTAGTATTTATGCTGAGAAGTATTTTTTTGTTAGTTTGTATGGTTATCTTGGTCAGCCCACTATAATAGCCTGCTATGTTTTTGATTGTCATCGTTTAACATGCTTTGTGTCAATTGAGGCAGAGAATATTTAAACATACAAAAGTAACAACAGCAACAAAGCCTGTATTAATCTAAGACTGTTCTTTTGCTGTATTGCAGTTTATGTTAAATCCTCTGGCACCTGAATGGAAGTTGTTTTCATTCAGCATTAGTAACAAATAAATTATTATTTTCACATTTCATGAACCTCTGTCTTCATTTCTGGTTTCTCACCCTGGTGGAACCTCAGGGTGCACTTGCTTTTGTTTGTCAAACAGAGATGGAAATCACCTTTTCTGCACTCTGACTTTGCATAACAAATATAATATATTTGCATGGTTGCATGCTGGATGTATTCCGACCCTATGCTTAATGATGAACTGGCTTTGTGCCCATGTCAATCAGAATCAAAGATGGATTGATTTATTCTATTTATTAATCTATTTATTTTTAACACAATCCTTTTTAATGTTTATCAAATATTTATCATGTATTTATGGTGATTTGCAAGCTTTATTTACCACCGCTGATTGCTGGTACTTCAATAATTTCTACTAACTTCAATAATTTCTTCATCTAAACCTGCCTCTTAGACCCCATCCCGACTAGGCTGCTTAAAGATGTTTTACCCTTAGTCAGCACCTCTATACTAGATATGATCAATCTATCTTTATCAACAGGCTATGTACCACAGTACTTTAAAGTAGCTGTAATTAAACCTCTTCTGAAAAAGCCCAAACTTGATCCGGATGTTTTAGCCAACTATAGACCTATATCTAACCTTCCATTTCTCTCTAAGGTTCTGGAGAAAGCAGTTGCTAAACAGCTGTGTGACTTTCTACAGAGCAATAGTTTATTTGAGGATTTTCAGTCAGGATTTAGAGCTCATCATAGCACAGAGACAGCACTGGTGAAAATTACTAATGACCTCCTTATTGCATCAGACAAAGGACTTGTCTCTGTACTGGTTTTATTAGATCTTAGTGCTGCATTTGATACCATTGACCATCAGATCCTATTGCAGAGACTGGAATATTTCATTGGCATTAAAGGAACCGCTCTAAGCTGGTTTAAGTCCTATTTATCAGATCGATTTCAGTTTGTACATGTTAACGATGAGTCCTCCATGCACGCCAAAGTTACTCATGGAGTTCCTCAAGGATCTGTCCTTGGACAGAAACACTTTATATATGCTTCCTTTAGGCAATATTATCAGGAAACATTCCATAAGCTTTCAATGTTATGCAGATGATACTCAGTTATATCTATCGATCAAGCCAGATGAAACTCATCAGTTAGCTAAACTTCAAATGTGCCTTCAGGATGTTAAAACCTGGATGAGCTGTAATTTTCTCATGTTAAACTCAGATAAAACTGAAGTTATTGCTCTGGGGCCTAAGCACCTCCGTGACGCATTATCTAAAGATATAGTTTCCCTGGATGGCATCGCCTTGGCCTCCAGCACCACTGTGAGGAATCTTGGAGTTATCTTTGGACATGTCGTTTAAGTCTCACATTAAGCAAATTTCAAGGACCGCCTTTTTTCACCTACGTAATATTGCGAAAATCAGGAACATCCTGTCTAAAAATGATGCAGAAAAACTAGTCCATGCATTTGTTACTTCTAGGCTGGATTACTGCAATTCCTTATTATCAGGCTGCTCGAAAAAGTCCATTAAGACTCTTCAGCTGATCCAGAATGCTGCAGCATGTGTTCTGACAGGAACCAGGAAAAGAGATCACATTTCTCCTGTCTTAGCTTCTTTGCATTGGCTTCCAGTAAAATCCAGAATAGAATTTAAAATCATTCTTCTTACCTACAAAGCTCTTAATGGTCAGGCACCATCTTATCTTAAAGAGCTCATAGTACCTTACTACCCCACCAGAGCACTGCACTCCCAGAATGCAGGGTTACTTGTGGTTCCTAGAGTCTCCAAAAGTAGACTAGGAGCCAGAGCGTTCAGCTATCAAGCTCCTCTCCTGTGGAACCAGGTTCCAGTTTGGGTTCAGGAGGCAGACACCATCTCCACATTTAAGAGTAGGCTTAAGAGTTTCCTCTTTGATAAAGCTTATAGTTAGGGCTGGCTCAGGTCGTCCTGAACCATCCCTTAGTTATGCTGCTATAGGCCTAGACTGCCGGGGGATTTCCCATGATGCACTGAGCTCCTCTCTCCTCTACTTTCTCTCCCTCTGTATGCAACCTTATCCCATTATTGCATGTTACTAACACAACTTCTCCCCTTTCTGGTAGTCTTGTGCTTTCTCGTCTCTCTCCTCTCTCCTATCACTTCCTGCAGGTTTTCTGGCTCTGGAGCTGTGGAGTCTGGAGCTGTGGCTGCGGGTCACCTGCTGCCCCTGTGTTCCTGCTCGACACCCTCCACTGCAACGACTATTGTTGCTAGTCTTATTGTTATTATTGTTATTATAATCATTAACATTACGATGGTTACCATTAACACTATTATAAATATCTGTACCATTTTTCATTTAGTCTATAGCAACATCACCTTCACTGTCTGTACCTCTGTGTGTATATTGTGTAGGCTGCCTCCCTCCCCTCTCTCTCTCCTTACATCTCTCTCTCTCCTTACATCTCTCACTCACTCACTCACTCACTCACTCACTCACTCACTCACTCACACACACACACACACACACCCCAACCAGTCGAGGCAGATGGCCGCCCACCCTGAGCCATGGTTCTGCTCGAGGTTTCTGCCTCTTAAAAGGAAGTTTTTCCTTGCCTCTGTCGCCTAGTGCTTGCTCTTGGTGGGAACTGTTGGGCTTCTGTAAATAACATCACAGAGTACGGTCTAGACCTGCTCTTTTATGAAAAGCGCTGTGAGATAACTGTTGTTGTGATTTGGCGCTATATAAATAAAAATTGAATTGAATTGAATTAGTATGTGATGTGTTTGGTATATTGTGTAGTGCTGTGTTTCTGCAAACATGAAAGGTACACGCACTGAAGCTCTTCTCAAGTGAAGTTCCCAATGGATTAATTAAGTCCTTTAACCTAAATTTGAATTGAACTAACTCATCAACATATGAAGTATTATTTTCTTAATTTCTTTTTCTACTTGTATTAAAAGATTTCCGTATCGAGGGTAATGGGGACCCTGTCTCTGGAAGCTGTAGAATTTTCTAACTGCACGCCTCCTCCATCAGTACCACTATGTTACTGAGCCTATGAACTGGGCTGAAGCTCAGACCTACTAGAAGTGAACCAAATTATCAACAGTTTTATCGTTTGGTCGCAGCTCTGAGGTTTGGATTGGCCTGTAGACTAAAATCAACTGGAGGTGGTCAGACAGCTACACAGGGACAGGAGCTGGACTTAGGAGCTGGGCAGTCGGACAGCCAGTTTTCGCTATGGGTGCAATTACTATGTTGAGGGGGGATAATTACACATGGTACAATAATTATTGTTTGGTGGGGTTTCCATTCATCTGTAATAATGGTAAGTACCCAGCAAAGCATTTTCTCTGATAATGATTACTTTGAAGTTCAGTGTGTCACCTTGTTCAGATCAAGGACCCAGAAGCTGACTGGACGCCACAGGCAGGTTTCAGGAATTTATTCACAAAAACAGAGGCTAGGCAGGTCGCAGACTGAGCCGAGGAATGTGAAGCTGGGCAGGAAAGCAGGTGGGCAGACAGGGCTGGTGAGTGGCTAGGGGAGCAGACAGGCAAACGGGCAGAGGGGCAGGCGAATCCAATTCCACACAAAACAGTCACAACACAAGAGGCAGGCAGTAAAGCTGAGGATAAAGCTGGAGGACTTCTCTGTGGATCTGAATGACCCTGCTGTGAAAGCAGCCATGCTGAAAAAGGTTAGGCTCCAGAATCCACCCAGGACAGATGTAAATAAGTTTGCATATCTTTTCTTATTTGGCTTGCTCTGTGTTTTTGACACTACAGAGTTTGACAACATCTAAAAACCTGCAGCTACACAACAGAGTAGAAAGCAGCAGTCAGTGGATACAGAAGTGTTATCATGATTAGGATAAAACTAAATGGTTGGTTTTAGTATTTTGTCATCTCAACATGACAAATAACCACTAGATACACCATATATAATAACATTACTTTGTAGCTTGAAGCTTGTTATGTCAAGATCAAAAGAATGCTTTGTCTTGTTGATGTTGGGAAGTATGGTTTAAATGGCATCAATAGTTACATTAACAAACAAATTTGTTAATATTAATATTATTATTTACTGAGTTAAATTCACCACTCTTCAGTGAGAGAAAATGTATCTAGTCTCATTAAATACACTATTAATTTGGAACTCTGATTAAATAATTAAATTGATAACTATAACAAATTTGACCATCAATAGATAGCAAGTTTAAGGATTTGGAGTTCTACACAAAAGAGGTTGGCGATATAGTCGAGATCGAGCCACAGAGGATAACCACAACAACCAAACCAACTGAAGAATCATTGGATTTCTCTCTCTCAACTGCAACAAAGACTGACGACTTTTAGAGACAATTTGAGGGCCTTGGACAAAGCCTCAAGTTTCCACCAAAATCAACAGCTCAGCAGCGGAGGAAGGATTTCACCGGCCGGGACAACTCCTTCCTCAAAGAAGACATCAAAATACTCAAGCACAGCTATAATAATCAGGTTTTGAATTTTAGAGATTTTATCAGTTTAAGTTGTATGCTTGCCCTTGCTTAATTTTGCAATAAAATATATAATCACTGAATTTAAAGTACCAGTAGTAGACACTGAATTTATTTCTTCACTAAGGTGGTAATTCATTAGGTAAAGTGTGTTTAGCATCTTTAAGGTTCTTATAGGTTGCTCTAGCTAACGAAATTAACTTATCCTTGGGGCCTATTTTCCTGGCCACCAAATACAATCCTAGCAACTATACCAAGTGCACTGATCAATGACAAGAGAGCTGTGGCTGGGGTGGTATTTGGCTCTAGGGCTATTCAGTCAGGTGCCATTTCAGAGTAAGCAGGGTAGGCATTCGGAAGAAGACAATTAGAAGCTAGGCCAATCTCTTCGACACCAGCTTAAACAGTCCTCAGTTATACCTAAAAGGGTAATACCCATAGGCCTACAGGATCGGACCCTTTAAGACAGAGAGCTGGTCCAGTTCCTCCTGAACAGCCGCTGGCTGTGACTGCAACTGATGCTGCTGCTGCTGCAAAGTACTGCTCCGTCAGCAATTTTTCAAATCCTGTAGCGCCACCTATAGGTAAAAGAATGTATAATATGCCAAATACTTTCTCAGCAAACAAATGTTGCCTGTCACCACTCCTCGGTGACAAGCATCCTTCGACATCAATTAATGAGGCTCCTTACAAACAACTGTGGTGATTGTTGGTTTTGTAGATGGGTGGAATTTTATTTCTTTTGCCATTCTGAGGAGAACAGGTTATACCATGATTTAAATACTGATAGCCACTTCTTACAAGCTGGCCTCTCCATATCATGTTCTCTGTTTGCTACGTGACGTTCACCTGTTCCTGTTCTCGCCTGCCTGCTAATCTCCGTCAGTGGAGACAGACAAGGGAGAAGCTCGGGTGCCTTTCATGCAGCCATGTGCAGAAAGTAGTTCACACTGTCACTTTTTGTGAACCAACCTATCACAGCCAGTGTAACTGCCCCCGTGGATTTAAGCAAGATGCAGAGAGTCTCGAGTGATGTCTTTACGGTTTCTTTAGTTCTTTCTCCTTAGACCGTAGTACACCGTGAAAACTATAAAAATATACAGATAAATATAAACATAAGTACCTTTATGTACATCACATTTAGCTAAAATCAAACATGCTATAACAACAACAACATTAATTAAATACACAAATAACTGTCGCTTTACACTAAAACTATACATTCTACAGAATAGATCACATACTGGACTAACACATCAAGGCTGATTGCTCTTCAATATAGCGTAATCAGAATTTCCCCACCACATGAAACTGCTTTGAGAAGGGTTTATTGGCTCAATAACAAAACATGCAATGCAATTTAAATATAGAAGAAACAAATGTGCATTGTCCAAAAAAAGTAACTTTATGTGAGCCATTTTGTGTTTCCCTTCATATAAATATAAATAATGACATTTCCACCATAAAATGGTGCAGAAAATGTCTCCAGAATGCAATAATATAAGAGTTTAATGCTCATAAGACCACCCACTCATATATCTTTGCCATCAAATATATTTCTTCCAAATTGTATAAAATATCATCTTGTATTGTTCTCATGACCCAAGTGTATCGTCACACCCCTAATCTGAGATCTTATGTCCCCACCTCTTTTCTACACAAAGTGACGCCCTTGTTGAGAGCAATCAGCAAACCTTTGAATTGTTGACCCTGTTGTTCTGCAGAAATGGCTATGAATATGACAAGTTAGAGCATTAACATATCAAAGACTAACCACTGAGTAGAGCATTTTTCTTGCACAATTGCACTGTTGTTTTATCCAACTGGTAAGCTATATAACAGTCTATACTATTTTCTGAAATTTTAATGAATACAGGGGCGGCCTCACAGCAAGAAGGTCGTGGGTTCAAACCCTGGTTTCCCTGGCCTTTCTGTGTGAAGTTTGCATGTTCTCCTCGCGGGTGCTCCAGCTTCCTCCCACTATCCAAAGACATGCAGACTAGGCTGTTTGGTGTCCTGAAATTGTGAGTGGTTCTGTGTCTGTGGCCCTGCGATGGACCCCACCTTTTGCCCAATATCAGCTGGGATTTCTTGCAATTGGACCAGTTGTATGTTATAAACAGTGCTTGTAGTACCTCAAAGGTAATTTGAATAAACAAAACTACTTACCATGCTTAGAGGAAAAGTAGGGTTCAATTGACCCTTTGCTAAGCCACCCCCCGCTTAGTTACTGTTGCTAAGTTCGACAGACTGTCGGACTTTTATCATGGCACTGCCACTGTCTATTACTTCACTCCCTGGAGAAATAATGTCTAATTTTGGGGGAAAAAAGATCTCTGAAAGAAGCAGAAAGTTTTGCAGTGTATTTGAAGGTTATATTTTGGCTGTCAAACTTACGTGAAATAATAAAGACAGAAGCTAAAGCCTGCCGATCACAGAGTAGCAGTGAATTATTATTGACTATTGTGAAAGAGGACAACGATATTAAGGATCAACACTGTACCTGTACAGCTGGTTAGGTCTCTGTTCACTATTACAATCATTAAAAAGCAGAACAGTAGGGCTTTATAATGTTACATTCAGTAGTAAGATAGGTAGCGTTAGCTAACTAATATTACATAAGAAACAACAGACCACCAACATTTTCCTGGATTTGTTTTAGGTTTTGGGAAATGAATAAATCATACTTTCAACCTCTATGGGTAGTGACTGTAACTAGTACCCCAGGTAGACAATATCTTACAGTAAACAATACAGTAAATAGCTAGAAAATGACTCCTTTTGCATACGAGTAAATGGAGCGCAGCCATGAAAGTGTTGGACCTCAGTTAGAGCGAGTCCTATAAAGCGCTGTGATTGGCCAGCTGCGTATTCAGGGCGTGGCTTAGTGAAGGGTCAATTCTGGCTTTACAGGCAGAGGGATACAGTGAGCATGAGGTTGCTTCCATCCTAAAAATGTCAAACATGTCGGTTCAAAAGAACAACAACAAGCAACAGACACTGAGACAACAAAGCTATAGACTGGCAGAGGGGCAGAAACGGTTGGCCACTGAACAGGATGATCACAAACTCATTTGAATATCACTCAACTATAGGATTATATCATGTGACCTTGGCAAACAGCAGCTGGGTTGAAGTGCACAACAAGGTCAGTTCAAAACATGGTCCTTGTGGCAGGGCTTAAGTCGTGCTAAGCTAGAAAAAATCATTAATGAGAAGTAAAGAAGAGTCTGGCTTAAGTTTGCAAATTACCATAAGGATTGAACAGTAAAGGACTGGAGTAAGATCATCTTCTCTGATGAGTCCAATTTTCAGCTTTGCCCACAGATAACGTGTTGTGTAGATAAACATTTTCATAACTCTGCCATCACAATGCTTTTTGCATAAAGAATGCAACAGGACCGTGACCTGCCCGTAACAGAGAACAGATGCCTTTTGGTGAATTTCCCTTGATTTGCCTAAGAACTGAATCTATAGAAGTGGTGTTTACTCTAGTGGTGTACATCGACACAAACAGTCCACAGAGCAGCACGACAAAGGAAAGGGATCTTACTGGGTGTCTTGTGTCTCTCCGGTCAGTGAATTCTTTGATAATGTTTAACATTTCTTGTAACAAGCTATTTCTTTTAATCATCATCACTAGATGTTACTAAAACTTACACACTTAACCTTTAACACACTTCACTCAGTAATATTGATGATGAAGGACAAAACTCTCCTATGACAGTCTACAGGATGTATTCAGGGTTCTGGTTAAGCACTCAGTACAGTGGTAATAGTGTACTGTGTGTATTTGCAGATAGAGAGTACATTCACCGAGGACTACAGATAAACAGAAGTACAGTTATATTTTCGTTTTAGAGCTCGTCCTCCTTGTGGAAGACTTTCCCATCAGGCTGCTCTCTCCACTTCAGGGTGACTCCACTCACTCCTTTCTCCTCCACAAATGGAAATGTCACTTTTTATTTTTGTCAGCAAGACAAAGTTTTCTTTTGATATTAAAAATGAATAAATTAAAATGAGAATGTCATGATAAAATAATATGCTCAAAGTAAGGAGAATTAGGGTAAAGGTTATACAACTGTGCAAAAGGTCGGTGAGTTTGGGTGAAGACATCATGACTATGAGTCAAAGAAGTTAAAGTGAGAAGTGAAAGTACCAAACATGGACATATCCAGACCCTGACACACACACCAGCACATACAATTACAAACCACAGACAACTTGAAGAGAGAATTCATAAAGAAGAGCATATAAGAAGGCACACTAAACATTCTTAGACATTATCAAAGTATTCACTGACCTTAAAGACACAAGTAAGATCCTCTCCATGATCATGCTGCTTTGTGGACTGTGTGTCGATTTAAACCACTAAGAGGATTTTTGTATTCTTTATGCAAAAGTGTGATGGCAGAATTATGAAAATTCTTTCAGGCCCTTGAAGCTCTGGATGCCAGATTCAGAAAATTCAACAGCGCTCACACACAGAGTCCCCATCACCCTGAGGTCCACATGATTCAGAGAATTCACTGTCAACGTCTTCACAGGGACAATGTCTTCAGTAGAAAATAGTTTGAATGAAACCTGTTTGCAGAGAAGCTGGATATTTGAAATGTTAATTCATTATTGAAAGTAGAAAACATACTTAATATGTAATGATGAGCTAATATACTTCACCATTACATCTACAGTGGGAGTAAGGAACATGCAGCCATGGAAATTTATTTTATTTGTTATGCAAAAGCAGAGAAACAAAGCAAGTACATCCTGAGGTTCCATACAGGGTGAGACACCAGAAAATAAAGACTGAGTTTCATGACATTTGAGAAGATTTATTCATTTGTTACTCACACTGAATGAAGACAACGTCCATTCAGGTGATTTTAACATAAACTGTAACACAGCAAAAGAAAAGTATGAGATAAATACTTTGTTCACTTGATCTGTCACAGCTGATAGCAACACATGATCAATAGCCAACAGTGTCAAAAGAACAAGGTTTGCAAGAGTGTCGCTACAGATGGAATCAAACAATATTTTCAGTGAGCCACAATTAAAAAAGCTATTCCAAGTGATTACCAACACTCTTCACTTAAATATACACATATTTTTCTTATTTTGTCACCTTCATCGCTCTGTTTATTTTATAACTGCTGTTTGCAGCATTTCGTTTCTCTCCAGAATTTGCAGTATTTCCTCTCTTTGTCAAGGTCTGGTCTCCAGTTAGCAGCTGTCTGCAGTCACAACAGGCTGCATTTTCTCTTTGCCTCTCTTTGAACTGGTTGATTTTATGCAAGGTTTGGTGAATAGTTACACCCAGTGGGTTTATTCGTGCTAAATTGACACCTGTGTCCTGTCAAGTTTGGAAGTGAAGAAGAAGAGTAGCCATTAGAGAACACATGAAATGCCTTTACATCAGACTTGCACATATTTGCGCCACCTCCAGCCTCTCTTCTCTTTTTAATGCTCATTCCTTCTGCTCTCTTCCTCCCTTTTTTTTGACACTATTTTTTGTAATACTACTATCAGTTACACTTGTTTATTGTCTATTCCAGTCTTTGCAACAATATTGTTCTGTGATTTCCAGGCAGGTTCATTCACCATCAGTCAGTGTGCTTTCAAACCTACTGTGGGGCTCCCTCTGGTGATTAGATCACACATGTGCTCCACTGAGTTTCTATCAAGATGATGTCTGTTTAGCTCATGACAGTTTTGTCCTCCATGTTTTTGAAGATATCAATAATTTGACTTTAGTGTTTGCAAACTTGGTTTGTAAATGTCTGAATCTGCAACAGGGTCTGTTTGAAGCAACACTTCCTTGTGTGGCTGCACACTTGCCCCTCTCTGGTTTAGCTGATTTCCCAGTTCCACTGGACAGTCTCTCAGTTTCTTTCATACACGTAGGAGCCATTATACATGAGGGGGACATGTCCCCCCCACATTTCAAGATCTGTGTTTTGTCCCCCTCACTTTTTTTTTTTTTTACGATTTTGGAGTTGGCTCATAGCCAGGCGGTTTGAGTGAGTAATCAATCAATCACAGACTCAGCATCAGACATGAGCGGTTGAAACGCGGACAAAAATCATGTAGCCTATAGAAAACAGGCGACACAACGCAAATGCAGTGCTGAAAAGTTAAGGGAGAAAAAAATGGTTCGCTCGAGGCAGGTGCGGAAAAAATGCCTCTATTGTGTTTATTTTGTGCTGTTTGTAGGCTACCTGACAGCAGTGGGGACGCCTGCTGCAGGGTGGGTAGTGACGTGTTACAAGTAACATAATTTTGTAAAATAAATGAAATTAAAAAAGGTAATTGGCACCTTTTCACGTTCCTTTTTTAAAACTGTAGCCTACTTTTACCCTTTACTCCAGTATTTTCTGTGGGCCAGTAATTTACTTTTAATTTCGCTACATTTTCCATTCATACCTTCATAACTTCACCAGTCTGTAATCTGCAATAGGCTTCGTTAACCGAATGAGCCAGGCCGTGTGCGCGAAGAGCGCCAGGTCTCCCCTGTGGTACAGAGACAAGCGCGTATCACAGATACGTTTTCTTGCTTTTATCTTGTATTGTTTTTGTATTATTGTTTTTGGGGTATTATTGTCTTTACACTTGTTAAAGCACCTTGTAACTTGTTTTTGAAAAGTGCTCTACAAATAAAGATTATTATTATTATACGGATGAGCTGGCAGATATAAACATTTAGAAAACCAGGCAAATGCATTTTCAGTGAAAGGCTTTATTGTTCTACTGAAACAACTGAAATCCAGTGAGCGCACACCATGGGACTGGTGGCCTGTTGGAAAGCAGCCTGCGTCGCTCTTTAACAAGCCGGCCTGCACCTACTTTCACTTTCCATTAACGGCGCATTAAAAGCGTCTTTAGTCTCTGCAGAGAAAAACGTAAACTTCACACTGTAACATCCAAGTCTGATGATCACTAGAATGATTCTGATAAATTAACAGTATCCTGTTGTTGAAAAGAGCATCGCTTTCTTTTGATGGATATTCGCCTGTTTTGTTTCGTTTTTGTTTTTTTCATAGCCTACTGTTTAGTAGTGATAGATAGATATGAGTCCATAAACAGAATGTCGCCGGTGAAACGAATCTTGGTTTTCACTCAGCAGTTACTAGCTGTTATTTATTCAGGAAAAAAATCATATTGGAGATGCACAGAGAGAAAATATGGTGGATAAAACAGTCCTGTTGTGTGTCCATGCTTTACGCATGACGCACAGCTTCCTCTGTATGTAGTTTTACCTGCTTCAGCAACGAGCTGCTCTCGTGTTAAAGCCACAATAATTCTTTGCGTTGTAAAGATTATTTAAATGCTTTAGGAATAATCAGATTGTTTTGGCTGCCTGTGCTGCTGCAAAGCAAGCGGTTTGGTTGGCTACATGTCCATAATAAAATTTACAGGCAACAATAGTGGCTGGGCAGCAAGATGATATTTTAAAGTGATCTCATCAATACCTTCATTGAGATTTAAAAAGGAAAATTATTATTAAGCAGAAATAGCTAAAGATAATCACCCAGCAAAGCAAATTGCATTCCCTAGAAATAACCATGTTGCAGCTGTTTCAAACCTGATGAACAGCAGATGAAATATATTATATATATATACATGAGTAGGTCTGTCATTTTTTTCGTTTCCTTTTTATGGGAGTAATTGTACTTTTTCTTGAGTAAAGATTTTGAGTACTCTACCTACCACTGGCCAGCAGCACCAGTACTAGCGCTGTCATGGTGAACATGAGACGGACAGCAGAGACAAGGTCAGTAGCAGAGAGTCAAAGTAGCAGTTTATGGTAAGATTCATGATGATATGGCTTATTTAGTTATCTACTCAAGGGCTCAGCTGAAGTGATTACTTTACTTTAGGGGTGTTAGAGGGATGTTTCTAGTTTTGAAAATATATTTTCAAAGATTTAGTTACGAACTCAACTTGCATAAAACTGTCAAGAATGCAGGAATAAAGGTCTCTAAAGACCCAGAGGCCCCGACAGATGCTTTGTCTGGAGAGTGGGCTGACCAGGGACAAACTCCTGGGCCACTTTTTTGCCTCCGTCTGTGACCATCCTTGACCTTAAAAACATGTGCCAGGAGCTGTGTATATGTCTCTGCTACGTGTCCATAAACAATTAGTAGTTTTAATTTAATTTTAAAAAAGTTTTAATTTAATTAAAACTACTAACTTTAATTAAAACTTAGTAGTTTTAATTAAAACTACTAAGTTTTAATTAAGTAGTCAAAATGTTCACACAGAGATGAGCATCCTGCAGTATTTTAAGAGGAAGAGGTCAGAGGTCACAGGAGCAGTAGAAAAAACTGAGGAGGACAAGCTTGTAAGTTGTATGGATAGCTAGTAGACATAATATATTCTAAAACTCACATGGTAAAAAGACTTTGTTATTCCAACGGCATGTCATCAGAGTTTGCATTGAAAACAGTTCTGTGTTCACAAACATTTGTTGCAGGGAGAGTCAGGGCCAAGTGAGATACAGGAAATATCACAGACAGCTCACAAGTGTAACATTAGGATAACTAAATACATTTGTACTGTGGCTACATTAACTAGCAGCTGTTCCGTGGTTTATATGGTAGTTTTTACACGTAAACACAATCCCAGGTTTCTGTTTAAGACTGTGGATCAGCTGGTAAACCCAACCCCTCCTTGTGCCTCAGCTGGAAGTAATGATGACTGTGAATTGTTTTTATCTTATTTTACCAATAAGGTGGTGTCAATCAGAGCCTCTATTACCCCCGTGGCCTCTTACTCAGAGGTTCCACACCAGCAACAAGAGAGTTTTAACCAGTTTTATCCCATCGACTTGTCTGAGCTTTTAAAAACAGTATCACAAATGAAAGTGTCCTCCAGCCCACTTGATGTAATACCTACAAAGTTTTTACTGAAAGTAATAGATTCTGTTGGGCCCCATTTGATCTCTGTTTTCAACAGCTCCCTATCTACTGGTTGTGTCCCTGATTATTTTAAAACGGCTTGTGTGAACCCACTTTTAAAGAAACCTGGTTTAGATCCCTCCCTCCCACAGAATTTTAGACCAATTTCAAAACTGCCTTTTATTGCAAAGATTCTAGAAAGAATTGTGTCCAAACAGCTGCTCACTGTACTGGAAAATAACAAATTATTTGAAAAGTTTCAGTCTGGTTTTAGGAAGTACCACAGCACTGAGACTGCCCTGCTTAAAGTCACCAATGACCTTTTAATGTCTGCTGATGAAGGCATGTGCTCAGTCCTGGTACTCCTGGACCTTAGCGCTGCTTTTGACACCATTGATCACAACATCATGTTAGACAGACTGAGGCACTGGGTGGGGATCTCTGGTACTGCCCTAGAATGTTTTTCATCCTACCTGTCAAATAGGAAGTTTTGTGTGTCTGTAAACAACTATGTCTCCTCATTCTGTCCAGTTAAATATGGTGTGCCTCAGGGGTCGGTCTTAGGACCCATTTTGTTTTCCTTGTATCTGCTTCCCCTTGGACATATTATCCATAAACATGGCATTTCTTTTCATATTTATGCTGATGACACACAAATATACTTGCCCGTCAGATCCACAGACCCTGGAATGCTGAGTTCACTTAACAACTGCCTTTGTGAAGTTAAAAAATGGATGTCAAATAATTTCCTCCAGCTGAACTCAGACAAAACAGAAATCCTGGTCATCGGGTCCCAGCAGATGGCAAATCAAATGGGGCTCTGGAACAGCCTGCCCGAGGAAATCAGGTCGGCTGAGTCAGTGAACTCTTTTAAGTCCCTTCTTAAAACATACTTTTATAGGAGAGCCTTTCCCGATCTTATTTGACTTTATTTTATCCCCTTTATTTTATTGTATTTTACTAATTTTATATTTATCTGTATTTTAGTCTTTTCAATGTTTTCATGATTTTATCTTGTATTGTTTTTGTATTATTGTTTTTTGGGTATTATTGTTTTCTGGGTATTATTGTCTTACACTTATTCTTTACAGTAATTTTGCCTAAGCACTCACAGTTCTTTCCATCTTTTAGTGACTGCTGTTCAATCTCATACTTGTTCTAAAGTTTTGGTAGCTGACGCTACAGTACTTTAGCTTAGCCGTTAGCGACTTTAGCTTAGCAGCTAGCGATGGCTTCTCCTTCTCCCTCTCTCTCTCCCACTTTCTCCTGCTCGGTGTGTCAGATGTTCAGTTACTCCTCTGCCTCCTTTAGTGGTAATGGTACATGTAATAAGTGTAGTTTATTTATAGACATGGAGGCGAGGCTCAGTGATTTAGAAGTCCGGCTCCGCACCTTGGTAGATCAGTCTTTAGCTACTGTAGCTAGCCAGTCCCCGGTAGTCGGTGCGGAACGGCCTGAGTTAGCCTCTGGTAGCCGTCCTCCGGCATCCCCTGTGCAGCCAGGAAAGGGGGGCTGGGTGACTGTCCGAAGGAGGAATAGTCGTAAGCTTTCAAAGTCCACGGGGCATCATCAACCTGTTCACGTTTCTAACAGATTTTCCCCACTCAGCGACACACCCGCTGAGAAACCAACTCTGATCATTGGCAGCTCCATTTTGAGAAACGTGAAGTTAGCGAAGCCAGCGGCCATAGTTAAGTGCATCCCTGGGGCCAGAGCGGGCGACATTGAGTCTTATTTGAAACTGCTGGCTAAGGATAAACGTAAATACAGTAAGATTGTTATTCACGTCGGCGGTAATGACTCCCGGTTACGCCAATCGGAGGTCACTAAGATTAATGTTGAGTCGGTGTGTACATATGCAAAAACAATGTCGGACACCGTAGTTTTCTCTGGACCCCTGCCAAATCTGACCAGTGATGACATGTATAGCCGCATGTCGTCATTCCGCCGCTGGTTGTCGAGGTGGTGTCCAGCAAACGATGTGGGCTTTGTTGATCATTGGCAGACTTTCTGGGGAAGACCTGGTCTGATCCGGAGAGACGGCATCCATCCCACTTGGGAAGGAGCAGCTCTCATTTCTAGAAATCTGGCCAAGTTTATTAGTGGACCAAATCCATGACAACCCAGAGTTGAGACCAGGAGGCAGAGTCGCAGTTTAACACACTTCTCTGCCCTTCTTTTTCAGCAGTTACCCACCCAAAACCCTACGCAGAGTCGCAGTCTAACACACTTCTCTGCTCCTCCATTTCAGGAGTTACTTAGTGAAAATCCTATAGTGACGGTGTCTGCCCCCCGACCATCTAAATTATTTAAAAAGGTAAACAGAAGAGGAGCTGTGCATAAAAACCTTATAAAAATTAAAACCACAAGAGCAATAGTGCAAACGAATAGGAGAGTTAAATGTGGACTCTTAAACATCAGATCTCTCTCTTCTAAAGGTGTGCTAGTAAATGAACTAATATCAGATTATGATATTGATTTATTTGGTCTTACTGAAACCTGGCTGGGTGATGGAGAATATGTTAGCCTAAATGAATCCACCCCTCCCAGTCATATTAATACTCACATTCCTCGAGGCACAGGCCGAGGAGGTGGAGTTGCAGCTATCTTCGACTCTAGCCTATTAATCAGCTCTAAACCTAAACTAAACTATAACTCATTTGAAAGTCTTGTTCTTAGTCTTTCGCACCCAAGTTGGAAATCACTGCAACCAATTCTTTTTGTTATAGTGTACCGAACACCTGGCCCGTATTCTGAATTCTTATCTGAATTTGCAGAGTTTTTGTCAACTTTAGTCCTTAAAACGGACAAAGTTATTATTGTAGGGGATTTTAATATTCATGTAGATGTTGAGAATGACAGCTTCAGTACTGCGTTTATCTCTTTGTTAGATTCCATTGGCTTCTCTCAGAGTGTTCATGAACCGACTCACTGTTTTAACCACACCCTCGACCTTGTTTTGGTGTATGGTATTGAAATTGAACATTTAGTGGTGTTCCCACAGAATCCCTCTTTATCCGACCACTGTTTGATAACTTTTGAGTTTGTATTGCTGAACTACTCGCCATTGGGCAAAAATTTCTATACAAGATGTCTGTCTGATAGTGCTATAGCTAAATTTAAGGATGCGATTCCATCAGCTCTAAATACATTATCTAGTCACAAAGTAACGGAGGACTCCTATGCTAATTTCAGTCCCTCCCAAATCGATCATCTTGTTGATAGTGCTGCAGGCTCGCTGCGAATGACACTCGACTCTGTTGCCCCTCTAAAAAAGAAAATACTAAAACAAAGACGGTTAGCTCCATGGTATAATACTGAAACTCGCAAATTAAAGCAAATATCACGGAAACTTGAGAGGAATTGGCGTTCCACCAAAGTGGAAAATTCTCGTTTAATTTGGCAAGATAGTCTTAAAACTTATAGGAAGGCCCTCCGTAATGCCAGAGCAGCGTACTACTCGTCATTAATAGAGGAAAATAGGAACAACCCCAGGTTTCTTTTCAGCACTGTAGCCAGGCTGACAGAGAGTCACAGCTCTATTGAGCCAAGTATTCCCATAGCTCTCAGTAGTTACGATTTCATGAGCTTCTTTAATGATAAAATTCTAGCTATTAGAGACAAAATTCACCAAGACCTGCCCTCAATTGGCACCGACTTATCTCTTAACTCAGGAACCTTTGAAACAGCTGTAGAACCAGATACATGTTTAGACTGTTTTGCTTCCCTCAATCTTTACCAACTAACTTCAATAATTTCTTCATCTAAACCATCAACCTGCCTCTTAGACCCCATCCCGACTAGGCTGCTTAAAGATGTTTTACCCTTAGTCAGCACCTCTATACTAGATATGATCAATCTATCTTTATCAACAGGCTATGTACCACAGTACTTTAAAGTAGCTGTAATTAAACCTCTTCTGAAAAAGTCCAAACTTGATCCGGATGTTTTATCAAACTATAGACCTATATCTAACCTTCCATTTCTCTCTAAGGTTCTGGAGAAAGCAGTTGCTAAACAGCTGTGTGACTTTCTACAGAGCAATAGTTTATTTGAGGATTTTCAGTCAGGATTTAGAGCTCATCATAGCACAGAGACAGCACTGGTGAAAATTACTAATGACCTCTTATTGCATCAGACAAAGGACTTGTCTCTGTACTGGTTTTATTAGATCTTAGTGCTGCATTTGATACCATTGACCATCAGATCCTATTGCAGAGACTGGAATATTTCATTGGCATTAAAGGAACCGCTCTAAGCTGGTTTAAGTCCTATTTATCAGATCGATTTCAGTTTGTACATGTTAACGATGAGTCCTCCATGCACGCCAAAGTTACTCATGGAGTTCCTCAAGGATCTGTCCTTGGACCAATCCTCTTCACTTTATATATGCTTCCTTTAGGCAATATTATCAGGAAACATTCCATAAGCTTTCATTGTTATGCAGATGATACTCAGTTATATCTATCGATCAAGCCAGATGAAACTCATCAGTTAGCTAAACTTCAAATGTGCCTTCAGGATGTTAAAACCTGGATGAGCTGTAATTTTCTTATGTTAAACTCAGATAAAACTGAAGTTATTGCTCTGGGGCCTAAGCACCTCCGTGACGCATTATCTAAAGATATAGTTTCCCTGGATGGCATCACCTTGGCCTCCAGCACCACTGTGAGGAATCTTGGAGTTATCTTTGATCAGGACATGTCGTTTAAGTCCCACATTAAGCAAATTTCAAGGACCGCCTTTTTTCACCTACGTAATATTGCGAAAATCAGGAACATCCTGTCTAAAAATGATGCAGAAAAACTAGTCCATGCATTTGTTACTTCTAGGCTGGATTACTGCAATTCCTTATTATCAGGCTGCTTGAAAAAGTCCATTAAGACTCTTCAGCTGATCCAGAATGCTGCAGCACGTGTTCTGACAGGAACCAGGAAAAGAGATCACATTTCTCCTGTTTTAGCTTCTTTGCATTGGCTTCCAGTAAAATCCAGAATAGAATTTAAAATCATTCTTCTTACCTACAAAGCTCTTAATGGTCAGGCACCATCTTATCTTAAAGAGCTCATAGTACCTTACTACCCCACCAGAGCACTGCGCTCCCAGAATGCAGGGTTACTTGTGGTTCCTAGAGTCTCCAAAAGTAGACTAGGAGCCAGAGCGTTCAGCTATCAAGCTCCTCTCCTGTGGAACCAGGTTCCAGTTTGGGTTCAGGAGGCAGACACCATCTCCACATTTAAGAGTAGGCTTAAGACTTTCCTCTTTGATAAAGCTTATAGTTAGGGCTGGCTCAGGTAGTCCTGAACCATCCCTTAGTTATGCTGCTATAGGCCTAGACTGCCGGGGGATTTCCCATGATGCACTGAGCTCCTCTCTCCTCTACTTTCTCTCCCTCTGTATGCAACCTTATCCCATTATTGCATGTTACTAACACAACTTCTCCCCTTTCTGGTAGTCTTGTGCTTTCTCGTCCCTCTCCTCTCTCCTCCTATCACTTCCTGCAGGTTTTCTGGCTCTGGAGCTGTGGAGTCTGGATCTGTGGCTGCGGGTCGCCTGCTGCCCCCGTGTTCCTGCTCGACACCCTCTACTGCAACGACTATTGTTGCTAGTCTTATTGTTATTATTGTTATTATAATCATTAACATTATGATGGTTACCATTAACACTATTATAAATATCTGTACCATTTTTCATTTAGTTTATAGCAACATCACCTTCACTGTCTGTACCTCTGTGTGTATATTGTGTAGGCTGCCTCCCTCCCCTCTCTCTCTCCTTACATCCCTCTCTCTCTCTCTCTCTTTCTCTCTCTTTCTCTCTCTCTCTCTCTCTCTCTCTCTCTCTCTCTCACCCCAACCGGTCGAGGCAGATGGCCGCCCACCCTGAGCCATGGTTCTGCTCGAGGTTTCTGCCTCTTAAAAGGAAGTTTTTCCTTGCCTCTGTCGCCTAGTGCTTGCTCTTGGTGGGAACTGTTGGGCTTCTGTAAATATCATCACAGAGTACGGTCTAGACCTGCTCTTTTATGAAAAGCGCTGTGAGATAACTGTTGTTGTGATTTGGCGCTATATAAATAAAATTGAATTGAATTGAATTGAAAATTGAATTGAATTTACACTTGTTAAAGCACTTTGTAACTTGTTTTTGAAAAGCGCTCTACAAATAAAGATTATTATTATTATTATTATTTTGTTCTAGTTATATTATACTCCCTCTCTCCGACCCTCTTCCTCTCCGAGTTTTCATAATCTCCCCTCTTCAGTTTATTCTCCATCTTCTGTCACTACAAAGACCCTCTTTCAGCCACACGAATAAGTAAAATCTGTTTTCAAAAGTCTTTATAAATTAGCATTTAAGTGCTTTATTTAAAATAAAAATCGCGGGGGGGCGAACCCCCCTAGCATTTCAGCATCCCCCCCAGGTTCAAAGTCGCTCCTACGCCCCTGGTTTCTTTAACACTATATTACTATTCAAATGCTTCAAGTTTCCTCCTCCTTCAGCCTCAACATCTGAATGTGCACTGTGAACTTCCTGGTTGCCTTCTTCAGTTTTCTCAGGATTTCTGCTCACTTTGAACAGAAAAAAGGGAACTTTTTACTGATGAACAACAAAAAACACAAAATGTCACTTTTTTCCCTCAACATTTCTTCTGGCTGCCCCTCATCTCTCTGAACTAAAATGTCCTCTGTTTCATCATAGTTTTTTAAGTTATTTGATAAAAGCCATTTGACCTAAGTTGATCTATTTTTTTGTAATTTAAAATAAGCTGCTAAAATATTTTTATGGTGCTCAATTTATATATATGTAAATATATGTATATTTACATTAAGGGAAGCCTTAAGATAAGTTATGTAATTGGTTAGAGAGAAAGATTTTTATAGTTTTTAGTTAAAGTAGTAAAATGCTAGATTAGTATGTTTGGGTTATAGGAAAGCTAGGAAAATAAGGCAAGTTTACTTCTACAACATAGGTCTATAATCCCCTTGCTTTTAACCAGCTACTTGTGGTTTATTTTATAAAATGTTACCCAAAGCATAGCCTTCTTAAAGATCAAAAAATCAAAATGTTCTTTAATCTGTAACAGAAAATAGACATTAAGCTTAGGTAGGGCATCTGACCCCACTAGCTGGGAAAAATACCTTTCTTCTAAAATTTACATTTGATTTAATTAAAATTAATTTGTAAACTGTTGATATTTATTTTACTTTATATTATGTTACCCTAAGCATGGCCCTCAACAAGATACAAAAAAACCCTATAAAATATTATATGTGTCAGCAAATAGACATTGAGCTTAGGGGAGGCTTCAAGGTCTCATGATTGTCCACCGAAAGGGGAGGGAGTTATCGTGCTTTCAGACCAATTAATAAAATTTAATTTCCGTGTGGCTTTTCATTATCACTGAACTACTCGTGTGTGTTCAGATACAATGCGATAATGCGAATAAACACAACCCGAGATTACTACAGCGGTATGACCCCATAATAAACATTTTGCTGTGATTTAATTCCAATCAAATGAAATAATTATATATATATATATAATAAACATGATTTTGATTTGTTTAACATGTGAATTCATGCTTTGTCAGGTCTGTCAGCAAGACAGCAGGACAACAACTAGATGCTTGTTTCCTGAATGGAGTTCGATCAGGTCTGTGCTATGCAACTTGTTTACAGTAAAGTACAAGAACAGCAGGAATCAAGCAGTTTCCATTTTAGTCAGGTTTTTGTATAAATATGCAAAAGTTGCCGACTGACACTAATAACAACAGTGCAAGTTGGAACCACATGATGGCTCACAGCTGAGAAGTCTGAGTGAAGATAAAAAACATTTTAATCCCAAAAATTACAAGTGAAAAGTTAATTTAACAGCAATTAACTCTGAGCTCCTTCTGCCAGTAGACGGCTCAGTTGTCAGAGCAGAATCCAGTCCAACAAGTTGTCTATATGTCCAAAATGTCACCCAGCAGCTGTCTGTTAGCCAGCAGAGATTCCCTTGCTGTGCCTACTCCTCTACACACAACACACTGAAGCCATCGGTGATGTAACAATCTCGCTGATAGGCAATCGCGACTAGGGATGCAACGATTACAGATTTTGTTGGTACGATTATTGTCAGAGAAATAATCACGGTTTCACGATAATTATGCATTAATTAATTTCACAACAATAGTAATGACTTATATTGATTTTTAATATTTAATTACATTAACAATTATATTTCTTTAATATGTAAGTATTATTAATATAAGAGGAATATTAACTTTTATCACCCAGGGGAAATTGTTATACAGGAAGGGAATAAACTGCACTGTTACTGTCATCAACTCTCACCGATACATATGTTTTAGTGAAAATGAAATTGAGTGCAGTGTTAACTGAAATGCAGTTAATTGGTAGTCCTGAAAGTCTATAAGAACCTGATATGTTAGGTTTTACACTGGCAACATTTTCTCAACACAGGAGGAGGCAACATGATGTAATGTTAAATGTTCAGTGACTGAAGGTCTTGGGAGGACTAGGTTCTTCCATAAAGGCCCTTTCAGAAAAGAAGCGATTTGCACTGCGAGAAAGCTGCTCAGTGCTAAAGTTCAACTGCTTTGACCATGGCGTGCAACAAACCACCATGGCGCGGTGCAAGCCATTGAAATTAATGGGCCTCACAGTGCAGCAGGGCTGTCGTTGTGGTGGGTCTGAATGGTAATGGTGCGTTCCATTTGACATGGGAAGTTGGAATTTCCAAGTTCAAAGTTAAAAATTTCAACTGGAACGCCCCCTGAAGTCGGATTTCCGACTTGGGAAGTCAGGAGAGCCACACTACCCCGACTTCGTGATCCAAGATGGCTGTCAGGGTATCAACAGTTAGTGAAAGCTGTAGTTTATACTGTTTATTAGCACTTCTGTGTACTTGTGACTCATATAAATGTTCGTACACAAAATGATGACCAACAGCTGTCTGTGGATGTGTTGCTACAGTGTTTAGTGTGAGTAAATACAATGCCTTTTTTTTAATCAACCAGCGAATCAATAGCTAAACTGGCTAGTTGTAAACAAACGGCTGGCCAAGCGAGGTTTTCCGACTTGTTAACTGGAACGCCATCAACTCGGGTGTGACGTCATTCCCAGCTCCGGCAATGGAACCCAGCATAAAGTGCAATTTATACTTCTGCGTCAAATTGACGGCGTAGGCTACGGGGATACGCAGAGGCTACGCCGTCGCCTGACTTGCACCTCCTCCAAAATGTAACTACACGTCCAGTTGACGCTGTAGCGCCACTGCCGACTAGCATTTGGGGGTGTAATTGCAGAATGACGGACACACCTACGCACAAGTATAAATGTATGGCTACGTGCGTAGCCTACGGCATAGGTACACACGTAGACCCTATGCAGGAGTATAAATGGGCCTTAACACCCTGCTTTGTTTGTTTACGTTGCACTGAAAGCTCAAGTCTCACCGCCACGGCATCGATTGTAAGCGATGTTTATATTTAATTCCCTACCAACTTGCTACCGTTATTTAATTTAATGTATTAAGCCTACCTTTACTTGGGGGTGCAAAGCTGGGTAGTGATCCCGCAGGTGCTGCATCAAGTATGTAGCCTAGTTATTCAGGTAGGTGAACAGGTAGACTAGTCTGTCATCTACAGTAATGCCCGGTTAGACCTGGTGTACCCAAAATGCTCCCACACTTTCAACTTCAGACGTTTCTTTGGTAGAAATAAACCTTCACAGTTTTTGTCCCTCTGCCAGAGTTTAGACAGTGTACAGTAGCCTCTGATAAGCACAATGCTCCTGCTTTGTTTTGTGCAAGTTGCCACAGTTTTGTTCTGAGAAAACACAAAACTTTTTATCTCTAAATCAGAGTAATTATTCACTTTGCACTACTAAAACAAAATACAGTAAATATGTACATGTTCTCTCAAGTATTCGGGTCTTTTAATTGAACTATTCATTTTGTGAATTTTAAACAGTTTTCCTTTTCTTCTTAATTATTTTTAAAACAAATGTGTTTTCTGTGATGGACTGGCGACCTGTCCAGGATGTACCCCGCCTTTTGCTCGATGTCGGCTGGAATTGGCTCCAGCCCCCCACGACCCTGTGCGCAGGAGAAGTGGTTGACGATGGATGGATGGAAATGCGTTTTCTCATCAGGAGGCCTAGGGCACTCAACCTGCATCTTTGTTGGGTTTATCAGCCTGGTTCACAAATTGTAAACTTCAAAGCCACATCTCATGGATATTTGATTTTGAATTTAAAGTAATTAATACATTTCACTCAGTAATATTGTTGATTAGGGACAAAACTCTCCTATGACAGTCTACAGGATGTATTCTGGGTTCTGGTTAAGCACTCAGTACAGTGATAATAGTGTACTGTGTGTATTAGCAGATAGAGAGTACATTCACCAAGGACTACAGATAAACAGAAGTACAATTATATTTTAGTTTTAGAGCTCAGTCTTGTCCTCCTTGTGGAAGACTTTCCCATCAGGCTGCTCTCTCCACTTCAGGGTGACTCCACTCACTCCTTTCTCCTTCAGCCTGTCCTGGAGCTGGGAAACACAAATGGCAGCCATTTTGAAAAAAACATACACCTTTTATTTGTGTTACCAAGACATAAACAGCTTTAGACTACAAAGTGACTGTTTTGTGACCACCAGACAAACTTCTGTCTTAATATTTAGTGAACCTGACGTGGCAATCATTCTGTGATCGCAGTGTGATCACATGACCACTAAGGTTATTCATCCAAAATCATGATTTTATGTCCTGCTCTTAAGGAAACATAATTATATCCACGCCCGGAGTGACTATTTGTTATGTTCATCCATCCATCCATCGTCAACCGCTTATCCTGCGTACAGCGTTGCAGGGGGGCTGGAGCCTATCCCAGCAGACATTAGGCGAAAGGCGGGGTACACCCTGGACAGGTCTATTTGTCATGTTGAGATGACAAAAATAATAAAACCAGCTATTTTTATCCTAATCATGACAATAACTGTTCTGTATCAATTGGCTGCTGCTTTCTACTCTAATTTCATTTTTCACACACCTACCACATGTTTTTTTGATGGTAAAAAACAGAGAAAGCCATTAGGCAAATTTCTACTTTACATCTGTCCTGGGTGTGTGAAGTGTCTCAGGGTGGATTTTGGTGACTCACCTTTTTCAACATGTCAGCTTTCACAGCAGGGTCATTCAGATCCACAGAGGAGTCCTCCGGCTTTATCCTCAGCTTTACTGCCTGCCTCTTTACTGGTGTGTAAACACAGAGAAGAACAACATGCTGTGGAATTACCTTTGTGATACCAAACTCATACATATAAATGAGCACCATGTCTGAGTGCAGTTTAACATCAGTTATTCTCTCTCTTCCACTGAAGCACAGTAAACCACTCACCAGGGATGCTGTAGCAGACAAATGGCGATCTGATTTCACAGGGAAGAAACTTCCATCTTCCTGAACTCTTCAAAGCAGCACCACATGCAACACTCATCGAACCAATTGGGTATGAACCTTTGTACCAGTTTGTAAATGAGGAGCCACTCCCATCAGACCAGTAAACGTCAGGATCTCTGAACAAACCAATCCATGCCCAGGTTCCACTCAGCACCAGGTTCTGGATCTCCTGGTTCTCAGTGTTGTTCCTCACTGTGGCCAGGTCTGTGAATGTATACCTGCAGTACTTCTGAGCAGCAGGCCAACTAAATGTTTTATTCACGTAAACAAACTGAGGATGCAGCTGTGTTCCTGCAGGTTAGGAAAATTAATATTTTTTTTTAGTTGACATTCTTAACTTAAAATTAATCATTATCAGAAAGAAATAATGCTTTGCTGTGTACTTGCCATTATTACAGATGAATGGATATCCCACCCAGCAATTATCAGCCTGCCATCCCTGATTACTTCCACTCACACAGAAGTACTGGGAATCATAGCGACAAACTGGCTGTCCGATTGCCCAGTTCCTATATTCAGCTCCTGTCCCTGTGTAGCCGTCTGACCACCTCCAGCTGATTTTAGTGTACAGGCCAATCCAGACATCAGAGCTGAGACCAGAAGATGTGTTGATAAGTTGGTTCACTTCTTCAGTGTTTTCAATGGTGGCCAGGTCTGTGTATGTCTCTCTGCAGCAGGTCTGAGCTTCAGTCCAGTTCTTCGGATCAGCAACATAGTTGTAATGATGGAGGAGGCATGAGGTGATGTTCCACCCTGAAGACAAGTTTTTTTTCAAAATTAAAAAATGAATGTAGCTCAAACTTATTATTTTCTTCAGTATTCCACAATAATAAACACTGTTAGTCATTATCACTGACCTGAGAGACACAAGACACCCAGCAAGATCCTCTCCATCATCGTGCTGCTCTGTGGACTGTGTGTGTCAATGTACACCACTAAGAGGATTTTTGCATTCCTTATGCAAAAAGCATTGTGATGGCAGACTCTTTGTCTCAACAAGACATAATGTGTGTGTAGCCAAAGGGCATCTTGGAACCAGAGTTTTTATCACAGCCAGTCCTGGGCATGTTTATCTAATGGGTTCAGTTAACCTGAACCCATCTTCTTTCTCTGCCTTTACCTAATATAGTTCATCTTTAATCATAGGTTATGAGTAAGGAATATGCAGCCATGCAAATATATTGTAATTCTTATGCAAAGGCAGGGTTTAGAAAAAGCGATGTCCATCTTGTTTTACGAACAAAAGCAAGTGCAGGTTCCATAAAGGGTGAGAAACCAGAAAATAAAGACTGAAGAAATCATTTATTTCTCCTCAGAGCACAAATAAGACCTCTGGGACAGTCTGCAAAATGGTGGACCAGAACAACTTCTGGTTTAAATGAGGAGCAACAAATAAGTGACTTGAGATGCACTCTGAAAGCTGTTGAATTTTCTTAATGCACAAAAAACTTAATTCCCTTCACCCCCTGTCAGGTGTAGCTGAGGAGCTACACGCAAGTTCAGGAGGAACGGACAAAATTGCGGACACACAAGGAATGAAGAGCCAACTGGGATTAAATGCCAGAACTCACAGGAATTGTAGGTTCTACAACTCAACTCAAGATGCACACAATAAAACTCCATGATAGAAAACCAATGCTTGATGCAAAAATACACAGATGCTTGCACACGTTAGTGAGTGAACTCTAAAGAATGGACCACCAGTAAGAAGAGTGACAGGGAAACCTAAAAACACAGGGAGGTTTGAATATAATCGTTCTCCAGTGCAACTAACGAACTAACTGAGGAAAAACAGCTGAACAATCTCCATGGCTAGACACCACAAGAGATAGGTGAGAAAATATGTGATTTGTAATTGAGATTAACTGAACCCATTAAATAAACATTCCCAGGACAACTGTGTGACTCAGGTAAAAAAAAACTCTAGCTGCACAAAGTGTTATGGAGACAACAAATCTGCCATCATGAGCAATGTTTTTCTTTTTTTTTTTTCTTTTTTTTTTTACAGGCACACACCTATCACATGGTTTTTAGATGCAATCATGCTCTGTAGTAGCAAAACACAGAGCAAGCCAATAAGCAAAGATATGCAAACCTTTTTATAACTACTTTACATTTGTCCTGGGTATGTGAAGTGTCTCAGGGTGGATTTTGTCTTTCCTTTTTCAGCATGGCTGCATTCGCAGCAGGGTTATTCAGATCCACAGAGAAGTCATCAGCTTGTCTCACTTAATCAGAGCAGTAAATATCAGGGTCACAAACCAATCCAACAATACATGCCCACCTTCTACTCTGCACTAACTTCTTGATCTCCTAGATCTCTTGTACCAGCTGTTCCTGCAGTTTGGAGAAAAATAGGAAGTTTTCATTTGACGTATTGAACTTATATATACCATAATTACAGATGAATGGATATATATATTATTAGCCTGTCATGCCTGATTTCTTCCACTCCAAACACAGATGTAATTGTACATAGTAAAAGGGTGGATAATTGATTATCCATTTGCTCAGTGTTGGGCAAGCTACTTGGAAAATGTAGTCAGCTAAGCTACTAGCGACTCTCCATTAAATGAAGCTTCACTACACAGAAACTACCCCCAGTGAAATGTAGCAAGCTAAGCTACAGCAATGTGGCATGTTGTTAGGTCATTTATATGTGTATATATATACATACATACATACATACATACATACATACATACACACACACACACACACACACACAGTATAGGCCTAGTTTATATTGAACTAACTTCATTCCACAGTAGCATAGAAGAAAGACTAAAAACCTGCTCCAAACAGTGTGTGTGTGCCAGAGAGATAAATCAGACGCACAGAAACTCTCCTACTAAATGTATTTCCTCATGCAACAAACAGAAAACCATTGTTGTTTGTATAAAGTAACTTAATTATCACATTATTAATTATATGAATTTGTGCTCTGGCATCTTTGCAACCTAAACAACTTAAACATTCATGGCAATGGGTGAGAGAGAGAGAGAGATCTCTCATCTCATGGAAACATATTTCTGCCACTACAATTCAAAGTTTCCTCCTCACTAGAGGAAGAGGTGTCCAGGCTGGACCCTGATCCTTCTCACAAGAGGTGTTACAATAACTATCACAATAGAAAGTAACCTCAATCTCGTGTCTTTATTCCCCGGCAACAAAGTCGCAGACATCAGCTCGGTACGTGATGTCACCCAGACAGTCGCACAGTCACACAGAAGCGCTTCTGCTGACTGCACAGGTCCGTGTGTGGTGGCGGCGTCACTTACTGATCCTTCAAAAATGCTTGTGAAAATGCAGCGTGTGGAAGCTACTCGGTCAATAAAAGTCAGAAAATAGCGACGCTACCACTAGTAAGCGACGCTACTGCCCAACACTGTATTTCCTATATGCAGCTCCTCCCACACCTCCAATTGATTCTAGTGTAAAATCCAGAAACCAGACCAAAAGATGAAACTGTGTTGATAAGTTTGTTCATTTACTCAGTATTTCCAATGGTGGCCAGGTCTGTGCATGTCTTTCTGCAGTAGGTCTAAGCTTCAGTCCAGGTCATAGGATCAACTACATAATGGTACTGATGGAGGAGGCATGAGAGGAAGATATGCTACCTTGAGAACGACGCCATTGTTTCAAATGTAAGGTGGCTCAAACTCATTGTTTTCCTCAGTTTTCCACAACAGTAAACAATGTGATACATTATCAAAGTATACACTGACCTGACAGACACAAGATCATTTCCATCATCATTCTGCTCTGTGGACTGTGTGTAAATATATGGCACTTAGAGGAAACACTACCTCTATATTTTCTGTTCTTAGGCAAATCAAGGGAAAAATAACAAAAGGCTTCTCTTCTCTGTTACAGGCAGGTCACAGTCCTGTTGTATTCTTTATGCAAAAAGCACTGTGGTGGCAAAGTTATGAAAATGATTGTTTCCACAACACAGTATCTCTGTGTAGTCAAAGGATATTTTGGAGAGAGTTTTTTTTTTGTTTGTTTGTCAAGTCATGTTTACAAATGGTCCATACTGTATGTCAGAAATCACACGCCACAGGAGCAACTAGGAGTTAAGTGCCTTGCTCAGTGACACATTGTTGGATGTGTTGCAGTGGTAATGGAACCCTGGTCTCCCACACCAAAGGCATGTGTCTTATCCACTGCACCATCGCAGCTTGGCATAAGTTGACTTTTGTGTTGTCTGTCTATCTGCTATAGTGTCTGTTTGAAGCAACATCTCTTTGCGTGGCTGCACATGGGTCGCGCTGTGGTTTAATATATTTCCTAGTTCCTCTGGAAAGTCTGTCAGTTTCTTCCAAACCATAACACTATTGAAGTGGTTTTCTTCATCCTTCAGTTGATGAGGAGGCTCTCCTCTCTCTGCCTTATCATGTCTTCCGTTAGCCTTGACATCTTAATGTGCACTGTGAGCTTGCTGTTCACCATCAGTTTTCAGGGAAATGAGGCCCTGTTCTGGTGTCCAGCTTCATCTTGAGCAATCGTCAATCTTCATGTTGTTGAATGTTAAACTATGTGTGTTACGGCCCTTGAGCCCTGTGTGTCTGTGTACTGCTGCTCGTCTGTGCTCTGCAGGTCCTGCCCTCCCCCCCCCATAATGTTGCAGCCAGGAGGCTAGGGTGCACACCTGTCCCCAGTTTACAATCAGCGGGAGCACAGGAGCAGAGAACAGGCAGACTGGGTGTGGAGAGTGTGGAGAGCAGACGGCATGGAGAGCTGGGTGAAACTGCAGTGCAGCAAGTGATAAGTCTGAACCTTGTGGTGGGGTTCACTCCCTCAGTGGAGGGAGGGTGAAATTCGTTATTGTATTCTGTGTTGTTTTCTCATTTGTGGGCGCTTCCTTGTTTTTGGGAAGTTGTTTTTTGTAGACCCTCCCTGAGGGTACCCTAGCTTTTTTTTCTCCTTATTGTAAATAAAACGCCTTATGTCCTGTAAAATCTGTCTCCTGGCTTCCTTCAACCTGGAATGATTCTATTATTGTCACTAACCTCCTCATCCCCTGGATTTTCCACTGGAGGTTCGTAACAATGTGAGAATTTGTGAAACTAGATTGCATATAGAAAAATGAGCCCCCTTACCTCTTCAGGTGTGATGCCACATGAGTTTCAAAAGATTTAATATGTACAGTATAACAACCTGCTGTTAGATTACCAAAGTGATTAACTAAAGTGTAGAGGTCATATTTGCAATTCTGAAGAAAGGGAAATGGAACAAGGGGTTTAGTGCCTGAAGCGAGTGTATGCAGGCAGAATGATGGTCACGTTGATGGTGTAGAGAGAATGTAGGAGTAGGTGAGTAGCACCTATTGTGGTGACCAGGAGAGCTGAACTGCTAGATCTCTGATGTTTGGTTGCAGAGGACTGCACCAGAAGAATGGCAATATATTTCTCTGCTGTGTTCACCCCTCAGTTTGTACTGAGAATTCAGTATAGGCAGAACAGTGACTAGTAGAGTGGCAGTAATGTTGTTCCAGCTGAGTAACTTCAAGCCTGACTGCATCAAGACCTTGATAACCTTGCACCAGAAATACTCTGGTACAACTAGTAGAGAAATAAAATAGCGGAATTAGAACTAGAGGCACAGTAAGTGGAAACTGTATAGCCGCAAAACGTAGAACAACATTTGGTCAGACATCGTTTTCAGTAAGAGGCATACATCTGGAACGCTTTACCATACAAAATTAAAACATTGACAGAACAAGGTTTTTAAATACACATTTAAAGTAATGGCTGAAACTTAAACAACTCTGAACACTGACTGTACAGGATACAATAAAATGCATACAAACATCAGGTTGCATATGTGAGCATGCACAGACATTTGCACACTTCTTATTTTGTGTTCTTGTATTGTTAAATGTTTCTAGACTCAGTGATCTCTACATTTACTTAGGCCCATATCTTATTTCATGGACGAGATGTATTAATTGTATGTATTTTAATGGTTGTAAATTTTAAAGTCAATACTCTGTAATCTCTGTTAATATTATAAGCCTAACCAGGGACAGGTGTTGCAAATTAGTCATGGCTAGAAACCTGTATGTATAGCATCTACTTTGTACTCTTTATAAAGCAATGTTCTATACATTTGTCCCTGTCAAATAAACATTAAAATAAAAAAACAGACTGGCTCACCTTGTGGTGCAGGACCAGCAGCATTAGGTGTGGGTACATGTGAAGAAGCAGGAGGAGAAAGGGATTTGAAATGCTTCCTGTACATGTGTAACCGGCCACAGAGTGGAAACAGCGACCTCGTGTACGGGAGGTGGACGCACTAGCGAGGAGGAGGAAAATTCCTCCCAAAAACGTAATCTGATGTAGTCAGTATGCCAGTGCATCTCTACTAAGGTCTATGTGAAGTCTTGTGGCACTGTCTAGCTACTGTCTATCTTCAGAGGCTTTAACTGCATTCCACTTTTTCTTGCGTTCTCTTGCCCTTCTTGCCTGTGAGTAATAAGCAGCTACAATTTCTTCTTCAAAAATCTTCTTTAAACTTTACACCAGCACGGCAAAACAGTACACACCCTCTCTAGGTTCACAGTGGTGGTGGGGCATAGTCATCAATAGCCTGCACTTTTGCTTGTACTGGATTTATTTAAAACAACACAAAACAAAAGAGCAACGTGGCAGAGCAGTGCGGAAGGCGCAAGCACCAACAACTGGCGTCTGGGCGTGCAGGCCTAAATAGTAGGGCTCACTGACCAGGTGCTCCCAGTCTCCTTAATTGCCTGCAGAGAGAGAAACATAGACACCACACAGCACACAGGTCCAACACCATGAGCTCTTAGGGCCGTCACAGTTAATGAAATACAACAAAAACTTGATTCTGCAAGTCCAACTAATATTGTGGAATAACTCCTACTGTTTAGTTGCAAATTAAACAAGTTTTTAAATCTCTTTCTCTTTTTTAATATCCTCTCTGCTGTTTTTATTGTTCCTATTTCTAGCATCTGTCTTCTGAAGCACATTGTACAGCATTTTTTGCACTTAGGCTTACATATGTATTTTGGTTCAATAAGTATTTAAACAATGACAGGCTTGCTGACACATTTTCTACAGTATTGTAAAAAGCATGCCCCCAAGGCTAACTTACTCTTCACGCATGTGTCTGTGTGTGCATGTGTGGTTGGGGGTGACTCTACCTTGGGACACCCTTCCATTGGTAAGCCTGAGCTTAGAGACCCAAGAGGATGTTGACAGAGGAAGCTAGTAAGAGAAAAAGAGAGTGACAAAGAAACAGTTGATGTTTGCAAAAGCTTTGTGTGGATTTTGTTCATCAAGGAATCCAGAATTGAACGTCCATCTTATCACTTTGTGTGGCGTGGAATTTGTTACCAATAGGGACAGTACTTAATTTACTTCCTCCAACAGGTACCTTTGGGCCTTTCTCATTTCTCAATTCGTACCTCCTCGCCTTTTTGAGTCATTGCTCCTCACTCCTCAAGGTGCATTTTAGGAATTGAGATATCCTTCAATATGGTGCACTGAGGATAGAGGAGGCACAAATTAAGGAAATGAGAAAGGCCCTTTCACTCCGCCATCTAAACAAGAACATACCAAATGTAAACATATTAAGTCTGACAGACAGATCAGTAGAACTATTCTTTTATTTCTTAACAGAAAGAAATTCTGAAAATAAATAATTATTTGTAACATTTTCCCTACTGGGTTACACTGGGATTTACATGAGACCCCCAAACTAAATATACCAATAAAAATGATATTGTTGTAACTAACTCCTACAACTAAACTAATAGGAGAGTTTATTTTATTAAACCTTTATGTAACCAGGCAGGACACTTAAGAACAACTTCTTATTTACAAGGACAGCCTGGCAAGAAAGGATTAGCTTCTTGAGGGGAGGGAGGAGATATTGGCTCACTTGTTTTTTCCAAAGACAACTCCCGCACACTGTCTAACTTGCAAAAAACATATATTAACAACGTTTCAGTACTAGACATTCAATAGGGCAAAAACGCTTGATGAAGGTCTAAACAACAGCCAACCTAATGACATAGAAAATTGTGCTTTTAATTTACATAATACAAATGGTTTTGATGGTGAATGTGTGATGAACTTCAGGATACCATTTTACTTCTTTTAGTGGCAGAATATTAGAAGCAATACCATTTTGTTTATATAAGATTATATATTTTTTTATATGTTCAATTACAATTTCTTACTATCCCTTGAAGTAAAGCAAGCATAACATAACAAATTACACAAAAAAGTAATGATAGTATGAGATAAGTAGACATGGAATTTTAAATAACAAAATAAACAAATAAAAAATATGCTGTCTCTAGCAATGCCCAGTAAACAGAACAAGTAATAATAAAATGTGAAATTAAATCAATGGTAAATTACAATTGGAGACAGGGTAAATACAACATCCTTAAAGGGATTATGAGCAATTCTAATCCGATGCACTTTTTGTTAAAGGTTTAGTGTGTAAGTTTTAGTGGCATCTAGTGGTCAGGGTTGCAAATTGACAAAAAACAGTGGCTCACAGTGCATTCACGTGCTCCTCAGTTGGTCTCATCTCCCTAGTAGACTAGACAGTTGGTTGCAATTCCCAACCTCACCGCTAGATGCCACTAAATCTTAAACTCTTAACCTTTAAGCTCCTGCTTTCCTGAGGGCCAGTGCCAGATTGTTTTTCGCGATTCGTGGTAACATTTGCCGGTCAACTAACTCTTTCTAGTTTATCTTGTGTTTTGTGAGTTATCGGTTCTCGTACGTGTTTGCTTTTTGGAGAAGGGTCCACCTGCAGCCTGCACAAAAATGTGACGGAAGTTGAACTTCCATATATGGCTTGTCCCAGAAGCCACTGCGCACAAACCATGATGACTTTAATCTCGGCTCACGTACAGTATTGATCCTAATGCAAAACGTTTTATTCTTTAGAAGCCAACAACAGAACTTTAACTACTGCTCTTTTGCCCAAATGGCAGACTGTGGAGACATTTGTCTGCCATCACGCTGATTTTTGCATGAAGAATTGAGGACCATTGGCCAAGGATTTGATAATGTTGTGGGTAATGTCTGGGATTCCCTGCCTGGAGGTGGTGGAGGCTGCTACGATGCGGAACGAACAAATAACGTTAGGGGGATATGCCGGATTTGGATAAAATTTGGCGAAGGTGCTGGTGATCCAGAAGCGTGTGGCGAATAGAGGATCTAGGAGGGAAGCGTTGTTGGCTATTCTCAAGTCCTCGTAGAGACGTATTGGTTCGTAAGGACTGAGGTCGGAAGAGGTAGATGGGTTGCGGTAAACCAGATTGGTTGGTTTAGCTGCGTTTGAGGTGATAATCGAGTGTGTCTGTGGATGGTATGGAAATTTTGGCCACGGTGGTGTGTAGACTCGGATGGTATTGTATGGAAGATTTAATGGACTTTAATATTTGTAACCCACAGAAGACAATCTCCAAATGTGTACAATGATGCGCAAATATTGCACTATCTGCAAATGTGTATTTTTACATTTGTGATGTGTACACACTAAACTGTTTTTATACATTTGCAGATTACCTCGTGTGAATTTGTGGGTCATGTTACATTTGCTTCCTTTTTACACATTTGTGTAATTATGTCCAATGTGCACTGCGGAGAGGGTGGAACAGTGGTTTAGTGGTTAGCACTGTCGTCTCACAGCAAGAAGTTATCCCCGTGTCTGCGTGGGTTCTTCCTCCCACCATCCAAAGACATGCGGTGACAGGTTGATTGGCGACCCTAAATTGTCCTTAGGTGTGAGTGGTTGTTCGTCTATGTGTGGCCCTGCGATGGACTGGCGACCTGTCCAGGGTGTACCCCGCCTTGGATGGATGGTGTACTGCGGAGATCTGTAAATAAATATATACACAAATATCACTCGATTTGCAAATACACACAGTTAAATCTGTACAAAGATATATTTATTTCACATAAAAAGTGTGATTTACGCATTTTGGATCCATTTCTACAAACAAAACTGTTTTTACACATTTGCGGATTGCTTCAGTGTTTCTCACAGAATGACAGCGTGACTGTGCCGAGAGAGAGAGAGAGCGACGGAGCAAGGCAAGAGCGGAATAGTAACAAAATCAATCGAAAATCAGCGTTGATAATGTGGCAGGCCGCCACAATAAAATCAGTGTGTGGGAAACGCCTACTGTAGAGGTTATCCAGATTATCCATCTTGACCTTTGCCTTGAACAGCTGTTATCATGGCTGCCACTGAAATACTTCCGGTTCACTTCATTCATTTAGGAACCTTCCTAAGCAAAAAAAGACTTTTCGAAAGCAGCCTGTGTCCACTCTGTCCCGCTGAGATCTGTAAACAGAGATGTGTAAGTTTGAGAGCAATTTACTAGCTACACCAGCAGGTGGAAACAGCTACTTCTCTTCCGTGAATTGAAAGGATATTCATAGCACCAGAGCACAGACTGTATTCACCAGAGCCCTCTGCAGGCACTAGCTAGCATCATCCTCATCTGTAGAGACAACAAGGAAAAGGACTGTAGCCTTGTTTCAACCAGCAGCGGAAAATCTTCTTTTAACTCAACGCTCGTGATTCAGGATCGGGTTCATCCTTATTACCAAGTCTGCTGTGCAGTTTGCTAACTTTGTGTCTCCTGTGGTGAGTTAGCTGTGTAACTTTAGCCCACGTTACACGTAACAGGCTACTTTGGCTAGCCCTCAATTCAACAATCAATCATGATTTCAGTTAAATGCTAAAGTTGCTGTTACCTTGTCTGTGGTCCGCTGGCAGAGCACCAGCTGCTTTCTGATAAGGCGTCGTGCTGTTACAGAGGCGACAAAAGTTTCGTTTTACGGTGGACGGACGGTAACATTTCAGAGTTGTTGTTTTCTTTATCCCATTTAATCCCATACTTTAGACACTTTCTTTTTTGTCCCTCCCTGTTTTCTCTCTCTTCCCCCACTTTGCAAACAGCTCCATCATAATCACTCGTGTTCACAGCGTAAACGCGATGTGCGACAGTAATAATTGTCCCTGCGAAACACTGCTGTATAGTTACATGGATTAAACGAAGCATCGATGCAAAGAATTTGTGTCGAAGCATTTTATGAATCGATTTTATCGATGAATCGTTTCAGCCCTAATCAGTAGGCTAGGATAGTTTGACCGATCAGTGCAGAATGATCATTATCTTAGTGTATCTTAGTATCACCAGTGTTGGGCAGTAACACGTTACTGTAATAATGTTACTTTTCCCAGTAACTAGTAGTGTAACTAATTACTTTTCTTAAACAGTAATATTATTACATTTACTAAGGCAAGGAATGCTGCGTTACTGTTACTGAACCATAGACTGTATAAAAAAAATAGCTTCTGCCATTATTGTGTCACAGTTTAAGATGCAAAGAACATCTAGTGTAAACTCTTTGTGACGAGCAAAAAGCTTTCAACCGCGAACATTTCTACATCTGATTTATTGAAGCATCTGCTGAAGTAGCACAGCAACGTGAAACTTACAGAAAGAAACTCTGGCATCTGCTGTCACTGATGATGGACTCTTCGGGAGAGAGTGGCATTAACGCAATGTTTTGGAAATACTGAAGACTGCTCTTATAAACAGGCTACATGTGCAGAAAAACAGCTGTTTAAAAGTCAGGATTTAATTGCTTTATTTTTTTATTTCAGCCGGTGGCGAAACGTTAAGAAAAGAAAGAAAGAAACGTTAGGCCGAGGCTATATGCTTCGTAAAAACCATAGGCCTACTCCTTGCTGCTGTTATTCATATGATATTACATAATAAGTCGGGAGAGACTGGAAACACTGGAATGTAATATAGTAATGTAACAATATTACTTTTTTAAGGAGTGGCGCTATAATTAAGGCTTAAAAATGCAAACTTTGAAAGGCCATGGCCCTCACGCCTTAACTCCGATTGATTTGAAATTTCTCACACAGGTGCAGCTCAATGTGCTCTACAAAAAAGCTTCTGGGACCATTAAGGCCTATAAAACTTTTCCAACATTTAGAATTTTTTGAAAATCACATTTTTGACATCTTCTCCTAGACCGTAGCTCCGATTGCCACCAAATTTTGAGTGAATCATCATTGGATCAAGCCTATTAAAGGTTGTATAAAGCATGTTGATATCTCAATTACTTTTCAAGATACGGACCAATGAACTTTGAGAGGGGCGTGGCTCCGGACATAAATGACCACAAATCTGCAACCGTAGGGCCGATCATCACAAAACTCACAAGATATGTTCAGATAGGTGCCCTAGATATAGCTGGACAGTTTGATATACATACGTCTCAAGGGGGCGCTACAAGCGCAAGACAGGTGCTTAGCATTACACAAATAACATTATAAATCACATATTCATTCTCCAATCATTACAAATCTCTCAGGATATGTCCTCATAAGTAACATTCTCTGAAAGTTTCATTCAAATCAAACACCCGGGGGCGCTATAAATGCAAACAAACTGCAAAGCGTGGTTCGGCACTCCAGAGAACACGTCTCCACTGCACTAGTGTTTAGTGGCGGCGTGCTTTTCACCATGTATCCGACGCTTTGCATTGCACTTGGTGATGTAAGGCTTGGATGCAGCTTCTCGGCCATGGAAACCCATTCCATGAAGCTCTCTACGCACTGTTCTAGAGTTGTTTATATTTTCCAATTGAGCTAAGAACCCAAGTGGTTTCTTTAGGTCATCCAGAGGTGGTGTTGTGCAAAGTCAGTCGAATCTGAAAATGGCTTTTGGCTTTCATACCAAAAACTTGCAAACAAATGGATTAATTTGGACTGCTAAGAAAAACTTCAAATTCGCACTTGTCTTTCTACTTGCATGTATTTGCATCTTTTTTGTATACCAACTTAATTTAGAAATTTTGGACTTCCCCAACTCCCATGCACACAATTGTGTCTTGCAAGGCCAGAGGCCTGTACCACGAAGCGAGTTCAACATACCCAGGATATGTTTTCGTTATCTGCCTTAACTAACCCTAACAAACGCGATCGGGATAAGCGGTACCACAAAGCTGGTTATCAACTTGGTAAGTCAACCCAGGGTTTCCCAATTCAGCCGGGAGCGTGTTCACATAAAAGAGGCGGTGTTAGCAGCAGATGACCAATCACAGACATGAACAAGTCTACTGGAAGCAGAGCGTCATATTTTATAAACGAGGATTAAACTGTAACACAACAGAAATACAACAGTAGCACGCCTGCAGCTGACACATGCAGTCTGAATGTCTAAATGAACAGGCGTAGTCTATAATATTGCGTTGATTTGATGTTTGTTTATGAGCTGTATGAAAATATCCTCAGCCTTATTCTTTCAGCTCGGCTGTGTGTCGGCGTTTCCACACTAAAAGACACGGGCCGTTCCACCTCACTTTAAAAAACTTGTCATCATTTCAGAAATGAAATGAATGAAAGGAAAATTGCATTCATGCCATAAAATGTGCTCAAATAGTGGCTGAAAGACTGAATCTCAACATTAATCTAATCCATCTCAACATGTTGCTGGTGGCAAGTCCGACTATGTTTTGAACGGATAGCTGTGGTGCGGGGAGGGTGGCGGAGTGGTGGGGGAAGGGGATTACGGTAGTAATCTTTACTCATTACCATTGACGGCAACATTGCCCAGCAACATTGCTCAAAAGGTTGCCCCGTGTATCATCAGCTTTAGGCGACTGAAAACTCACAGTCCCACCTTTTGCGATGTGGGCGCAAAAGGTGGGACATGATTACAGTCTCTGTAGTAGGAAAATATAAGAAAGCTATACTAACCTAAAATAGACGTTCATATTAAAATTTAGTATTTCAATATCCCTACCAAACTGCACATAATATTCAGCCTCCCATAAGACAAATAAAACCCATTTATTTTAACGGCTGCGTCGGGCTGTGTGAAACGGACTGGGAGCAAATAAAAAATACATTTGAAAGCAGTTAGTAGGCTTATCCTGCTATAGCCTACTGTAAAAACCTGTAGGCAACAATAGCCTAAAGCTTTTAATCAGTCTCATATCGCTAAGAGTTTCTCCACATGATCGCTGCAAACATAAAGCAGCCTATTGGCTAAAACAGTCTGTGGGATTTCCTACAGATGGTGATGTCATTTTCCAAGAGAGCTGATTGGTCAGTAGGCGGCGTTTTCACAGAGTTAATCTCTTATGTGGAACATAAAAGCCGTTGAGCATAAGTTACCATGGCGATATACCCCGGTAAGAAGTGAACCACCTTCGTGGTACTGAAAACCCAGGGTTCACCCCGAAGTCACCTGGATAAGCTCAAATCCTGCTTCATGGTACAGGCCTCTGGTGGACCTAATGCAGCAATCAGCTGTAGCACTCCTGGGGCAGAACTAGAGGACAGAAAAGGAACAAGGATGCAGAGCACAGAGAAACACATACAGCCGTAAACTGGCTTTATCATATTGAAGCCAGGGAAGAAGTCTGTTCATTAAATTCACTAAATGTGAAACCACCAGCGTCCACACCAGCGTTTTAGAGTTCACGTAATCGCTGACGTAATATGTACTCTGCACATGCGTTGGCGTCTGTAGCTACCTGTTGGAAGCTCTGTCTTAAACCTGACTCTTATCCAGTTTTGATCCACACTTTTACGTTACATTTTTTATATCCTTTTTATTTAACTTAAGTTTTTAACTTAAGTTTTATGTGGGTGAAGGATTTTAGTCATCTGACATGGATTTTAAGCTAGATGACCGTAAAAATGCTATCAACGCTACTGATCACAGCAAAGCTCCGGCAACTAACTAACGTTATGCTAGCCGAGATAACTCTGCCCCATGAGGACTGCACACTCCTTAAGAAAGCGAACAAAAAGATTGCTGACCTTATGGAAGACATCTGCCGACTTTCAGAGGAACTCAAAGAGAAAGATTCCCTGCTGACTGGCTTTATGGATGTGGCTTCAGTACAAGCCAAACAGATCGTTTCTCTTAGCGCAACCGCTAACATCCATGACACCGTGCTATGGTACACCTCTACCCTTCCAAGGCTTTCCTCCTGCTCGACTTCGAAGTATCGTTCAACCTGGGCTGAAGTGGTGGTCCGTGGCTGCAAGAGAGGCTCGGATGGGGCTGCCTCTCCTCCGCACATCGGCCTCTCCAACCGCTATGCAGCCCTGTCTGACGACACTCCGGTCCATCCAGCGGATGCACCTGCGGCTTCGAGTCTCCCTGATACGGATCCCTTTCGGCGGATAGTGCCTGCCGACACTGTTGCATCTCCTCCACCAGCTACATCTCCTGCACTGGCGGAGTATAGTATGGAGTGTGTAAAAAAAATCCCCAAATAACCATAAAGTTCAAAATGGCCGACTTCCTGTTGTGTTTAGGGCATCGCTCCAAAAGGCTTTTTTGTACATCTGGACATGATACATGTGTCACAGAAATTTCGTACATGTAGGCAAAATGTGCCACAGGGGCTGCTTCTTTGACTGTCCCTTCCTATTGCCATTAGGTGGCGCAATGACTATGGAAGAATGTTGTCTTGTACATGTGTTCAGGGCAGGACTCTTCAAATCCTTCAAATCAAACGTGTAAAATCTGGTACAGATGTGATTATGAACAGTCAAGTTATAACAAATTCCCGTGTCATGGCGAATGGCAAGTTTAACTTTGCCAACATGCCACTGCCACTCCGTTAACTGCAAAGTCATGAGTTTTACAACATGGCTTAATCAATGTGTTACATGCGTACATTACAGCATAAAATGTGTCATTTCCTGTTGCCAGCAGGTGGCACTGTGACTTTGATTGAATATTGGCATGTGGATGTGTTCATTGATTTTGGATGCCACACCGTTCCACAAAAACTCACCTTTTGTACAACTTTTAATCATCAATGGCTTTAGACCGCACAGCACAAATCTGAAGTCAGACGAACTTAATCCCTAGGAAGAGTTCGTTAAAGTACGGAGTGTGTAAATCATCCAAAAATGACCATAAAATTCGAAATGGTTGACTTCCTGTGAATTTATATCTTTTCTTTTCTGTAGACAAATTAACAATTTCCACTTAATTTAACATTAACCTGAAAGCAAATGAAAACAGAAATAATAAAAAAAAGTTTTATTGTAAATAAATTCAGGCATCAAGGGGTCAACCGCAAAATCAGTTTTACAACATGGCTTCATCAATGTGTTCAGGGCTTTCTGGGACAGTTCTGAAGTTGTCCAACCTGCTAGAAGTAGTGCATTACAGCGTAAAATTTGTAATTTCCTGTTGCCCGCAGGTGGCGCTCTGTCTTTGAGTGAATATTGGCATATGATGTGTTCAGTGCACGACTCTTATTATACACGTAAAGTTTGGTGCAGATGTGAGCATGTATACTGAAGTCATCACATCTTCCTGTTTTATGGCGAATCATCGATTTTTGACAGCACGCCGTGTGCAAACTGTTAGACTGGTAATAACCGTTTGTAGAACTTTTAATTGTCAGTGGGTTTAGACTGCACAGCAAAAATTTGAAGTCGATCAGATAATTCCCTAGGAGGAGTTTATTAAAGGACAAAGTGTGTAAATCGCCCAAAATGACCATTACATCCAAAATGGCCGACTTCCTGTTGGGTTTAGGCAATGGATCCAAGAGGGTCTAAAATTGCCCCTGACATGAACATCTGACATTGTAACACTGTAGATAAGTCATAAAATGTGAAAAAGCATAATAGGTCTCCTTTAAACTTCATTAACACACTCCAGTCAGTAATATTGTTGATTAGGGACTAAACTCTTCTATGACAGTCTACAGGATGTATTCAGGGTTCTGGTTAAGCACTCAGTACAGTGATAATAGTGTACTGTGTATTAGCAGATAGAGAGTACATTCACCAAGGATTACAGAGAAACAGAAGTACAGTTATATTTTAGTTTTAGAGCTCCATCTTGTCCTCCTTGTGGAAGACTTTCCCATCAGGTTTCTCTCTCCACTTCATGGTGACTCCACTCACTCCTTTCTCCTTCAGCCTGTCCTGGCAGCCATTTTGAAACATACATACACTTTTTTTTTGTCAGCAAGACAAAGTTTTTGTTCAATCTTGAAAAGCTTTAGGCTACAGAGTGACTGTTTTGTGATCACCAGACCAACTTCTGTCTTATTATTAAAAGTCCAGTGCGTAATATTTCTGAGGATTCATTTGCATTTATTGGATAACTGCGGGACCCCCTCCATGAATGTTGCCATGTTGTATCGCCATTTTTCTACAGTAGCTGACAATTGACAAACAGCGCTATAGACTGCGTTTTTTCATCATGGTGTTTTTCTTATAATTCAGTGTGGATTCCCGTCACTACATTGAATGCATACGAAGAAGAAGAGTCATAATAACAATAAATAGTGTCTCAGTAGTCTTCTGGTTTATTAGATGTAAAAACAGAAGTGACATTTGGACAAACGAAGGAGCACGAGTTATATAGCACGAGCTGACAGCCTGTGGATCTTCATCCGATGAATCCAGATGGAGCTGGGACAGATGTAGACAGATAACGGCAGAAATCACAGATATAATCAGTGTGGATTTTCCTAAATAGAAGTTTCTGATGTGGGACAAATGTTTTCAAATCAGAGTTGAAGTTGTATGTTTTCTGTTGGACAGGTCATTAAGTTAGTTGAACTTTAGCAACGCAAATGGAAACTGTTGTTTGATAGCTTTAGCTCGAAAATGGGCAAAATCACAGAGAGAACTGACATGTCAGTGGTGTAAAATATGTAGATGGATTAATTTTATGTAGTTATTCTCCGGCACTGTGCTTGGGTGGTTGGATTAATTTCATGTAGTGACTCTCTCTCCAGCACTGTTTTGGCTATGCCAGTTACGTCCATGAGACAATCAGCTGATCACTGCTTTGCAATAAAACGGTAGCTTCCAGCTGGAAGCTAAGACCAGCCAGCTAAACTTTTACTGCCCTGGTAGAAAAACTATTTAGTTGGATTATAATTTCATGTAGTTATTCTCAGGTCATTAGCTTCTTGCGACAAACCGCTGATGAATATTATTGGCAATAAAATGGTAACAGCAGTTTGTTATAATCCACAACTCTCACCACTGGATGTCACAAAAACGTACACAATGAACCTTCTGCAAAAATCACAATTTTTTGTCCTGATCTCAAGGAAACCACGCCTGGAGTGATTATTTGTCATGTTCTTATGGCAAAATAATAAAACCAGCTGTAATAATCATGATAATAACTCTTCTGTATCCATTGGGTGCTGCTTTCTACTCTGATAAATTTTTTCTCACACCTACCACATGATTGTTCGAAAAACAGAGCAAATTTTTGTCCTGGGTGTGTGAAGAGTCTCGGGGTGGATTTGGGAGACTTTTTCAGCATGTCAGCTTTCACAGCAGGGTCATTCATATCCACAGAGGAGTCCTCTGGCTTTATCCTCAGCTTTACTGCCTGCCTCTTTACTGGTGTGTAGACACAGAGAAGAACAACATGATGTGGAATTTGTGGCACCAAACTCATACATGTAAATGAGCACCATGTCTGAGCACAGTTTAACATCAGTTATTCTCTCTCTTCCACTGAAGCACATTAAACCACTCACCAGGGAAGCTGTAGCAGACAATTGGTAATCTAGTTTCACAGGGAAGAAACTTCCAGTTCCCTGAAATCTTCAAAGCAACACCACATGCGACACTCATTGGGCCAGTTGGGTATGAACCTTTGTACCAGTATCTGATTGAGTAGCTACTCCCATCAGACCAGTAAACGTCAGGATCTCTGAACAAACCAATCCATGCCCAGGTTCCACTCGGCACCAAGTTCTGGATCTCCTGGCTCTCAGCATCGTTTCTCACAGTGGCCAGGTCTGTGAACACATTCCTGCAGTACTTTTGAGCAACGAACCAACTATATGTTTTATTCACGTGAACAAATTCAGGATCTACCTGTGTTCCTGCAGTTTGGGAAAATTATTTTTTGAGTTGAAATATGAACTTAAAATGAATCATTATCAGAAAAGAAATAATGCTTTGGCCTGTACTTACCCTTATTACAGATGAGTGAATATCCCACCAAGCAATTATCAGCCTGCCATCCCTGATTACTTCCACTCACACAGACGTAATTGGAGTCATAGCGACAAACTGGCTGTCCGATTGCCCAGCTCCTATATTCAGCTCCTGTCTCTGTGTAGCCGTCTGACCACCTCCAGTTAATTTTAGTGTACAGGCCAATCCAGACATCAGAGCTGAGACCAGAAGATGAAACTGTGTTGATAAGTTGGTTCATTTCTTCAGTGTTTTGGTGGCCAGGTCTGTGTTTGTCTCTCTGCAGTAGGACTGAGCTTCAGTCCAATTCATAGGATCAGCAACATAGTGGTACTGATGGAGGAGGCATGAGGAGAAGATGTCCCACCCTGAGGACAGTTTTTTCAAATTTAATGTGGCTCAAAGTCATTGTTTTCTTCAGTGTTCCACAATAATAAATACTGTTAGTCATTATCAAATACTTCACTGACCTGAGACACAAGACATGCAGTAAGATCCTCCATCATCTTGCTTCTCTGTGGACTGTGTGTGTGTGTTTATATACACCATTAAGAGGATTTTTGCATTCCTTATGCAAAAAGCATTGTGATGGCAGCCTCTTTGTCAACACATAATCTGTGTATAGCCAAAGGGCATCATTTCATCACAGCCAGTCACACCATTGTCCTGGGCTAATGGGTTCAGTTCAACTCAAATACAAAACACATTATTTATTTATGTCTTCTTTCTCTACCTTTACCTAATATTGATCCTCTTTAAAAATAGGGGGTTAGTAAGGATTATGCAGCCATGCAAATATATTGTAATTCTTATGCAAAGGCCTTTTTCAGAAAAGGTGATGTCCATCCGGTTTGACAAGCAAAAGCAAGTGCAGGTTCCATACAAGGTGGGAAACAAGAATGAGGTTCATGAAACGATTTGTTACTCTCATTGAATGACAACAACTTCTATTCAGATGACAGATCATTTGAACAAAAACTATAATACAGCAAAAGAACAGTCTTAGATTGTTGCGGTCTACTATCATGACTTTTGTTTAGAGTCAAGGTGTTGCAGGATGTGATGCAGACCCAAGTTGACAGCATCATCCACTGACCTGTTACCCTGTAGGCAAACTGCAGGGGTCTGTAATGTCCTTCAGGTGGGCCAACACCAGTCTTTCAAAGGACTTCATGACTACAGATGTCAGGGCGATGGGCCTGTAGTCATTTAGTCCAGAGATGGAGGGTTTTTTTGGGACCGGGATGACTGTGGAGCGTTTGAAGCAGGAGGGAACTTCACACAGCTCCAGTGATATGTTGAAGATCTGAGTGAAGATGGGGGGCAGCTGGTCCAGATAGACACAGATCTGGCACAGATATTCAGGCATGATGGTGAGACACCGTCAGGTCCAGGAGCCTTCCTGATCTTCTGCCTTTGGAAGAGGTGGCTCACGTCCTTTTTACAGATCTTGAGTGCAGGTAAGAGGTCAGAGGGGGAAGATGACTATTTGAAGATGGCGTTGGAGCAGGGGAGAGGTGTGACTCAGGGCTTTTCAAACCTACAGTAGAAACCATTCAGCTCGTCTGCCAGTTGATGAGTACCAGCAGTGTTGAGGGATGGTCTCTTGTAGTTTGTGTGTCTGTCGGCTTCTCCACACTGACGCAGGGTCGTTGGCTGCAAAGCTGTTATTTAGCTTTTCAGCGTAGCACTTATTTGCAGCTTTGACCTCTTTAGTCATTGTGTTCCTGGCCTGGTTGTACAAGACTCTGTCCCCACTTCTGAAGGTCTCCTCCTTGGTCTGATGAAGCTGCCTGAGTTTCGCTGTGAACCAGGGTTTTTGGTGGTTGTATGTGCGGAAGGTTTTAGTCGGCACACACATGTCCTCACAAAAACTGATGTAAGATGTCACAGTGTCAGTTAGTACGTCCAAGTCAGTGGCTGCAACCTCAAAAACACTCCAGTCAGTGCAGTCAAAGCAGGCCTGTAACTCCAGCTTTGGTCCATCTTTTCACAGTCTTTACAACAGGTTTATCAGATTTCAGTTTTTGCCTGTGTGTCAGGATAAGATTAACCAGACAGTGATCAGAGAGTCCCAAGGCTGCATGAGGAACAGAGATCCTTTAATGTTGTGTAGCAGTGGTCCAGTGTGTTAGTGTCCCTGGTCGGACACTTAATATGCTGTCTGTATTTTGGAAGTTTGTGACTGAGGTTTGCTTTGTTAGTCCCCAAGAACAATGAGCAGGGAGTCTGGATGTTTTTTCTCCACGTTAGTTATCTGGTCGGCCAGGTGTAGTAATGCCTCACTAACACAGGCCTGAGGTGGAAAGTAAACAGCGACCAGAACAAATGAGGAAAACTCCCGCGGTGAATAAAACGGTTTACAGTTTATAAATAATGTCTCTAGGTGAGGCCTGCATGATTTCTTCAACACTGTGACATCTGTGCACCAACCTTCGTTTATATAGAAACAGAGTCCGCCTCCCCTTGTTTTTCCCGTGAGCTCCCTTTCGCCATCCTATGCGATTATATCCCGGTAGATGAAGTGCGCTGTCTGGGATGTGCTCGGTGAGCCAGGATTCGGTGAAACAGAATGCAGCACATCTGCAGAAGTCCGAGTTGGTTCTGTTGAGGAGCAGCTGTTCGTCCATTTTGTTTGCCAGAGAGCGGACATTCGCCAGGTGGATTGAAGGGAGCGCAGTGCGAAATCCCCGCTGTCTCAGCTTAACCAGTGCACCTGCTTGTTTTCCCCTGCGCCGTTTCTGAAGGATCCCAAACAGAGCTGCTGCTCCTCCAACTAGTAACTCCGGGAAAGTTCCAGGGTCAATAAAGAGCGGTGGAATAGTATGAGCAGTAGAAAGTCCAATGTTTAAGAGCTCTTCTCTGGTAAAAGTTACCAGAGAGGGACGGCAGAAAACAGCGTTAATTAACAAAAAGCACTACGGAGCGTAATCCCGAGGCAGCCGTCTGCGGCGCCATTTTGGAAGTCTTTATGAATCTAGGTGTGATTCTCATATTTTATGCTTTCTGTATTCAAATCATGGTTTAATCTGTGCACCTCAGAACTCTTAAAAAGAAGAAAAGAAATTCTATCCAGAGTCACCACAGGGTTGTTTGTCAGAAGATTTATTAATTTATGTCCGAGTATGTCACTAACACGGATGGAGAGACATGCTTTGTATAACTTTTATTAAAGCCACTGCTTCAAAGACATTCAGTAGCTAACAAATTTAAAGGAATGTAATTCTTGTAAAATACAATCCATAAGAACAATTAATCTCAAGCAGATTCTATCAAAGCTCACACCCGGGTAATGGACTCACAAGGCACGACTCAGGGTGGTTGACAAAAGACAGTTTATTGAACAAGGTACAAAAACTCGCAGGCAGAGGTACAAAATCGCAATGCAGAAGTCGTAGTCAAAAAACAGATGGCTGAGGTCATAACACACTAAGGATCACACTGGGAAATTGCTGAAATGCTGACACAAGGGACCAAGACGAACTGGCACAGGTACAAAGGGAACAAGAGTATTTATACACTAGGGCAGGGGAGACAATGAGGCACAGGTGGAGCACATTAGGCGGTTGACTGGTAATCACACAAGGAGGGAAGCCAGACGAAGACCTGGAACAAGACACAAGATGAGTCACTGAGGCAAAACAGGAAGTGGTAACAGACAAAACTGAACACATAACCTAACTGCGGGAGCTGGGTGTGACAGGTTCTCAAAAATCTTTCTACAACTTGCATACTATTCTTAAAATGTACCCTGCTTTCAGTTTCCATGAGTTAGGCATGACATCATGACATGCAATAGAAAGAACAAACCTGGAACTAACACTACTCAACTCGACAACTTGACTCAGCTATACTTAACAGAACACAATCTTGAGACATGTGACCTCAAAATTATCTCATGAACATCTGGTTGCTGTGAGGGCTTTCATTTGTTTGAAAGTAAGGTCCTGTGTGGAGATGTGTTATGCGCATAGACTGTATAAAACAATGGATGTTGTGTCCGTGACGTCACCCATTGGTTTCTGAAGAGCCATTTAGAAGCTCTTTAGAAGCTCGACGGCCAAGCTGGCCGTCGCCATCTTGGCAGCGCGTCACCACGCCTCACTCCGGATAACCAAAAATGGTTAAATAGGTCTTCAGTGGTTCGGCCGACGCCAGCTCCACGAGTCCAGTCCGTGGTCTGGCCGACGCCAGCTCGCAGAGTTCAGTCCGTGGTACCAGTTCCACCAGTGGACTCCTGCTCCAGATTCTCATTCAGTGGCCCGACAGACACAAACTCCGTGGGTGGACTAGCCAGCTCCTGGCTCCTGTATCCACTCGCCGGTCCTCAGCCCAGCTGTCCAGCCGCTGGCCCTCGGTCCAGCTCTTCAGTGCCAACCTCTGCCTAGACCTCGGGAGAGGTTTCACCGTCGGCATCCTGCTCGGCTCCCAGAGAGGATTCGCCCTCACCGCCGACCACCTGGAGAGGTCTCACCTCCTTTGGTCTCCTGTCTGGCTTCTGGAGAACTTCTTCTCTTTCTGTTGACCTCCAGAACTGTTTGGCCCCCCTGATCTGCCTAGCCTGTTGGGGCAACCTCCGGGTTGACTTCTGAACTTCTCTGCACCCCTGATTCGCCTGGGCCCTCCTGGTCCCTCTCTGCCCTGGACACGATCCGCTGTCCTTATTTGCAAAAATGCATTCTTAAATTCACCTGTTTAAGTATCGCCCCGCCACAGTAACAATTTAAGGCACAATAACACAAAAAAAAATGTCTATTTTTAAACACATTTTGTTTATTTTAGAAATAAATGGTACCATAATTAACTGTACTATTCCAATGACTTTTTTTACATCTCTATATGCCATTTTTAAAATAACTGTATTCACATTTTTTATCCTATACACTACAGGATAATAAGACAATTAAGAAATGTTGTAGCAAAAATACTGTAAGTTTTAAAGACACCAGCTTTCTCAGTTTAAACCTTTATATAAGGTTCAGCTGAGCTTTGAAATGCATTCAGCAGAGGACTGTATCCCCCCCCCCCCCCCCCCCCCCCATAGAATTTATTAGTTTCTCTTTGCAGCCTCTATGGAGAGAAATAATGATATAAAGAAAATCCATTTAATTATCCCTTTAAATGTTAATTTAACTTTTTTTTTCCCCCAGAGGGAGCTGCAGCAAGTTGCTCATCTGTGGAACTGTCACAGAATTCGCCCCAGCAGGAATGCTTTTTCCCAAGTGGACGACCACTGATTATGTACAGCTTTCCCACCTGTTTGGCACTACAAACTACCTCAAGACAGTATTCCATCATCAAATACAAGCTTGTAGAGAGGAATGCCTGCTGAGAGGCCCACATCCATGTGATGAGACTGTTTTTGACATTTGTTGCCTAGCAATGTCAGGAAACAATCCACACCCACCTACTACTCCAGAAGAAGCAATTGAGCTTTACCTGTTTTTACGAGCCAACATCCATACTCAACTGTAATTGCAAGTAGGCTACTGCTGCTGTATGAAGAGTACTTTGGTAAAGAGTAGTCTAATCTAGAGAACATATAAGGCTAATAGCATTTTTTACAAGTAAGTCACAAAGTTGCCTATTTAATTTGTCTGTTTTGACATGTTTTCTTTCTTAACATTGTTCAGTGCACACAGAAGAATAGTTGACTGTAGGCTACATGAAGACATGAATAAGGCTAATAACTTACTCATTTTTACACATGCGTTTTACAAAGTTAAATCTTTCTGTAGAAAAAATTATATTCTATTCCTATAGTTTCTTGAATTAATGGTTAATCAGCATGTGTTCATCTGGTGAATTACAAACTTATTTGTATTACTTGATCTGTTCTATATTTTGTTATTTGTATTGAAAGTCATGGTAAGGGTGCTCTTAGCCTTGATTAGTTAGGGAATATGTTATGGCCTTTGTCAAAACAAGAATTGCAACTTATAGGCCCTTATCTTGCTTTTGATAGAACATTTCAACCAGGGACGTGCACAGGGGGGTTGCTCTGGTTGCCCGGGCAACTGCCCGTTTGCCTTTCCTGACTCAAGTTGCCCTTCCGACTCGCCCTTCCGAGAAAAAAAAATAAAATAAAAAAATAATCGCGATCGCAAAGCCTCATTCACTTCCATTCGGGCACCGAAAGTGAAAGTCAGTAGGGGAAGGGCAAACTCTGTTTAAGTGGCTGCACTGCTGCAGCGCTGCCTGCACGTCAGTCGATTCTGTTCCCTACCGGAATTCCTGTTTCCTTCCTTTATGCAATCATACTACAACAAATCATGCGTAGTTTTGCCCAGTTACCATACGTGATACGTACCAACAGAAGTGAATACGAGCTAGAAGCGCAACTGAATGTACGGGAAGCCAAAAGGTTAAAAAAGGATTGTATTTTTTCCGAAATCTAAGCGTTTTTTTATTGAATATTTTATTAGAAGCGAGTTTTCCCCATCTGTCAATTCAATCTAGATTATTTATTTTCAAATAAAAAAAATAAACAATAATATAAGGAACTCTTTTTCTCATATGTATTTTGGTGACATTTATATTGTTAATACATTTTGGATACTGTGTTTAGTGCCTTTTTTCAGGTCAGAGCAACTGCCCTTCAAAATTCCTGTGCACGTCCCTGATTTCAACTATACTTGTCAACCCCTTTAACTGATTTATAAAAGTACCAACGGGTTAAAAATAAAAACTCTTTGGAAGTTTGTGTGTCATTAATTGAATCTATGTTGAATACAAATACTAGCACCTAACTCTAAAGTGAATTCACACGCAAGCTGCAATAAAGAACACGTTTATTAAATGGTATTACAGTCAGCCAACATAAAAGTACAAAAAGTCAGAGCATTACATTTGAATTAATCTTGTAATAACCACTAACAGGGTTCACCTTTACTATGACTACTGTGCGTATTATTCGTCATTGTGTGAAACTCAGACATTTTTGGAACAATAATTCTGAGTTAAAAGTTAACAACAGAATCCAACGCTGTTACTTATTCAGGTCTCAAGTGATAAGATGTGAGGGGCTATCCCCGTTCGCTTGAAATCACCACAACAAGAAAATTTACTTTACAAGAAAATAAACTTTAACACATCAATGTTTCAGGGCCTGTGGTAAATCAAACACATTGTACTTCAAGTACACGTGTTACGGTGGCTCCGAGGGCTCAGTGAGGAATTTTCTTTTTGAAGACTACAAATTTTTTTTGAGGACTACTTTGCGTTCACTCACAGTACTTTTGCGTTACCTCACAATATGTTTTGCGTTCCCTCACAATACCTTTCTTCTTCCGTTAGCCTACTTCTGAGCAATAGCTGTGTATGCTCACAGCTTATTGTGTGTGTGTGTGTGTGTGTGTGTGTGTGTGTGTGTGTGTGTGTGTGTGTGTGTGTGTGTGTGTGTGTGTGTGTGTGTGTGTATATATATCTATGTGTTTATATATATGTGTGTGTGTGTGTGTGTGTGTGTGTGTGATATATATATGTGTGCGTGTGTATATGTGTGTATTTATATATACAAACAATATAATAAACAATAGTTTGCAATGTGTTATCACCCCAAGACAACATCCTTCTATAAGCAAGGAATCTGTGTGTATCTGTATGTATTTAGCTGTTATGGTCAGTGGAGGTGATGCAGAAGGACAGGGTGATGATGACCCCAGTCATGTTGATGAGAGAAGGAAGAGGAGGAGCTACAGGAGGAGGAGAAGGACAAAGGAATCAGAAAAAACTATGGCAGTGTGCAGGGCAGAGTAGGCAATCATTTGTAGAGATAAGATTAGAAAATGTATTGTTAGTCATATTTATTACAGATGTTCTTCTCCTGCATATGTAACTGTACAATCAGCAGAGGCAGAGTCCAGCACAGGGGAAGCTGAGCCAGGGAGAGGCCAACTCAGAGCTGAAGATGAGGGATTTGATTTTTATGCAAACACACACGCACACACACACACACACACACTGCTCTATTTTATGGGACTGTATTGTAGTTTTTGATTATATTTAACTATTTCTGCACTCTGACGGGCTGTACACATGGCATGTTGGGAGTAGTATGCTGTAACTTGCGTGGACGAAATGTTTGCTACATTCTCCTCCGGTTAAGCCAGTTGCAGTATGTCACATTAGAACATTAGCTGTAACAAAGATGGAAAGTCAACGGCTGCAGGGTTCTACAGAGTATTTCACTCGCATATGTCCCAAAAAATAAATACATGGTAAGAAGAAAAATGATTTACGCACAGTGTGTGCGTAAAGACTACAACCTTCCATAATTGTTCTGCATGAAAGGTTATGATTATGAAGTATTTACTTAGCATTAATAAATTAGAGACCAATGTAGACTGTTTTTCTTTCACATGGGTTTTATAAATGGAAACATTCCACTAAAATTAAACTGCTTGTTGGGTTACTTTGACAATGTAATAGGTTACCGATTACAAGTTATCCATTTAAAATGTAATAGTAGCCTAGGTTAACTATTTCAATTACTCTATCACAGTAATTTAACTTATCACATTTCATTACTTTTCTAAATTTCGAATGAATGTTTTTTCAACTGTTAACCATTTTCAAAAGACATTTTGGGAAGCAGTTTAACTGGCAGATGTTGCTACAAATTCAGACATGAGAACCAATCAAAAGCATCAGAACAGCATAAATTTACTAAACAGCTGTGGCTGGAACTGGCAAAGAAGACATTGTGCACATGAAAAACACACAAGTAATGCACCCTCCCTCCTCTGAGGGAGTAAACAGGAGCCTACAGCTCCACAATTTCCGAGCACACAGATTCACACTGCTGTCTGACTCTAACTTGTCCACTGACCCCATAGGGGTCATTTACACTGGGGACACTGGGCGACATTTCCTCACCACACTTTTTGAAAACATTTGTTAAAAACGTTCTGAAAAACAGCTTGCACCAAGAAAAGTTAACAAATGAAAATGCTTTGAGAAAGGTTGATTTACACAATAAGAAAACATGTAATGCAATATAGTATATATATATAAACATATATAAACAGACATTTCCACCATAAATTGGAGCAGAAAGTGACTCCAGAATGCAGGAAATTATGAGTTTAATGCTCAAAATCGTCTGGGGGAGGACCCCCTGAAGATTATTGTAGACTTTTCGTTCAAAGGGGGGCCATAGGGGTCCAAGGTCTGTTTTACAGGGGCACTGGCCCCTGTAGGCTCCACCCCCCAAAACCACCACAGAACAAGTGCAGGATAAGTCAACATTTTAAAATGGTTTTCCAAATGAAAACTCTTAAATATCATCAAGAATACCTACAAAACACATTTTTTGTTATTGATGGGCCAGATACTGGCTTACTGGTGAGGAAAAGTGCAAAGCATATCATGTAAATACATTTAAATATAGATTTTGATTTCATGGGAATGGGTGGTTTTGTTGTTTCTCTAAAATTACACTGAGCAGACAATGCATCATTGATACTTCTCTTGTCTTCATTTGCCTGTTTGATATTGAAGTAATCCAAATGTAATTAAAAGTTACCAGGTTAAATTTCTTGGGGTACTTGGATTACGTTTCTGATTAAATTTTTAACAAGTAATCAGTAATTGTACCGGATTACATTTTTAAAGTGATTCTCCCAACCCTGCCTGATACTAGAAAAGTCTCACAGTTGTCGATGCAGAGCAGCATTCTTCCCTGATTTTACTCACGGAGCCGTCGGCTGCTTTCATCAGGAGCAGTTGGTAAGAACAGCTGGATGTGCAGGCTTCCTTTGCCTTTGCTTGAGTTTTTAGTGCAATTTAGTGACTCTTTGCTAGGTTTACCAGGACTATGTTTTCTTGTCGATTTGGACTAAACTCTCAGGAATTATGAGCCTCACATGTGATTGAATTGAAATGACGATTAATGATGAAATAAGTGTTTCTTGCTGACAGACTCTTTCTTATAAATTCAGACCTACAATAAACTTGTAATGAAAACATACATATAATTTGCCAGTGATACATTTGAGGTGAATCTGTTAGACTGTCTTCACTTTGGTATGAAACTCCATCCAATTAATAACGACTTTCCAATAAGGGGGCGCGTCGGTCAGTTAAAGACTTCCAATCCTCGATCCTCTCCTTGATCCATGCTCCTCGGAGCACATATAAGAGCTTTGGGACAGTAAGATGGCAGACTAGAAAAATTTCTGGTCCAAACAAGGAGCAAGGAAACGACAGTGTCAGGTGTAGCTGAGGGGCTACAGGTGAGTTCAAGAGGATTGGAGCCAAATTGCAGACGCACACAAGGAATGAAGAGCCAACTGGGATATATTGATAGAACTTCTTATCCAATAAACGTTTTGTAAAATTCGGCGTTTCCTCATGGGTAGATAGCTCTCTGTTTTTTGTGTGCTCTGTAAAAAATCGGTTTTCTTACACAGCCTTGGGTTGGTAAATTGAGCACAAACAAAGCTGCTTGGAGCGAGCTGCAGGTGGCGGTGGCGCGCTCGAAGCAGTAAGAGAGAGAATGTACACAAACAGCGGTACATTTGAACATGCTGGACTTCTTACGGGACTCTAGTTGTGAAGATGACTGAGAAATAGCCACAGAGGGAAAGGTCTGAGGAATTATGAAAGAATTTATATGACCCAGCGTGGGGAAGACCTGTGTTAACATCTGTGAGGGGTTTAGCTTTGTTAGCTTTGCAGTAGCAGTCAGTTTGTCTGTGGTAGAGGAAAAATAGACTGAGCGTGTCTGTGAATGCGTGTCCCGGTGAATAAAGAGAAACGGGTCAGCAGTAAGGCTTGTTCAGCAGTAAATGTACAGTAGAAGTTACAGAGGCCGGTGAATAAAGACTGCAGCTTCTCAGGACTAAAGAGGAGCTCCCGTGTGTTGCTGCCAACTGTTGAATAAAGAGTGAAGGAGGTTAGCCCCAAAGCTAGCTTTGACTTCGGCCCTGGAGATAAACAGTTGCTCCTGTGCTTCCCAACTCTTATCAGTCACTGTATTTTTGTACAATAACTCACTAGCAGAATCACATGGGATGGTAGGCAGTCTAGAACTCAACTCAACATAAGGATGAAACCTAATCAAAATCATGGAATACAAAGACAGTAAAACAAGAAACACCAGAAACACTAGTAAAACCCCAAGCTACAAGGGAACACAGGAAAACATTAGAAACCAAAACCCAGCCAAACCAAAACCATGACACCTCCAATGTATTGGGAGAGAGGCAGAAACCTCTTTCCATGCTGCTCAAAAACAGCTGAACCATCTGCATGGCTAGATACCACAAGAGATAGGTGAGAAAATATGTGTTTTGTAATTGAGGTTAACTGAACCCATCAAATACACATGCCCAGGACAACTGTGTGACTCTGGGGGAAAAAACTCTGTTCTAGGAATCTGTCATCACAATGCTTTTTGCATAAGGAATGCAAAAATCCTCTTAGTGGTGTACATCGACACACGCACAGTCTACAGAGCAACATGATGATGGAGAGGATCTTACTGGGAGTCTTGAGTCTCTCAGTGTCAGTGAATTATTTTTATAATTCAGAGGAGGATTCCTCTGGCGTTACTGTCTTCCTCACTCCAATCAGACCAGTAAATGTCAGGATCACAAACCATTCCAACTAATACATGCCCACTTTCCACTCGGCACCAAGCTCTTGATCTCCTGGTTCTTACTAAACGCTATATTTACAGCAACAAAGTCAGGAACCAGCTGTTCCTGCAGTTTGAATTTCAATAATTCACTGACCTGAGAGACTTAAAGATCCTCTCCATCATCGTGCTGCTCTGTGGATTGTGAGTGTGACGATGTACACCACTAAATGTAAACTCTACTGATATTAATGACACCATTAGAAAAATCTGTTAAAAGTTCACACCAGCTCCTCTTCCCTGTCACTGACAAAGGTCACAGGTCTGTTGCACTCTTTATGAAAAAAGGTGGGTGGTGATATTTTCATTTTAAACATATTTCTCTAAAGTTAACATTTTGCTATATTTCTAAGTTGATAAAAACATGATTGAACAAGCTTTGTGGTGTGCTGCTTGAAATTTAAATTACTATCAAGGTTCTTTCCCACAGGCTTAATGTGATTTACTAGGGAACCAGCAGATGGCAGCATTTGATTTGCCATCTGCTGGGACCAGATGACCAGGATTTATGTTTTGTCTGAGTTCAGCTGGAGGAAATTATTTGACATCCATTTTTTACTTCACAAAGGCAGTTGTTAAGTAACTCAGCATTCCAGGGTCTGTGGATCTGATGGGCAAGTATATTTGTGTCATCAGCATAAATATGAAAAGAAATGCCATGTTTACGGATAATATGTCCAAGGGGAAGCAGATACAAGGAAAACAAAATGGGTCCTAAGACCGACCCCTGAGGCACACATGAGGTTAAGCACTCAGTACAGTGATAATAGTGTACTGTGTGTATTGCAGATAGAGAGTACATTCACCAAGGATTACAGATAAACAGAAGTACAGTTATATTTTAGTTTTAGAGCTCAGTCTTGTCCTCCTTGTGGAAGACTTTCCCATCAGCTGCTCTCTCCACTTCAGGGTGACTCCACTCACTCCTTTCTCCTTCAGCCTGTCCTGGAGCTGGGAAACACAAATGGCAGCCATTTTGAAACATACGCACACTTTTTATTTTTGTCACCAAGACAAAGTTTTCGTTCAATCTTGACTTAAAAAGCTTTAGGCTACACAGTGACTGTTTTGTGATTACCAGACCAACGTCTATCTTATCATTTATTGATCCTGACATGGCAATCATTCTGTGATCACAGGACCACTAAGGTTGCTCTGCCAAAATCAGAATTTTCAACATTTATGATTATATCCATGCCTGTGATTCTTTGTCATGTTGGGATGAGGATGTCTTTTAGTTTTATCCTAATCATGATAATAACAATTAGAACAACAACTTAAAAACAACTCTGAGCAGCAGAAATTTGTTTTTTATAGTCACACACCCAAAACAGGGTGGTGAAGGAGCAGTGGCTAAGACACATGCCTTTGGTGTGAGACCCAGGTTCGAATCCACTGGAAGACACCAGTGTTTCCTTCAGCAAGACACTTAACCCCTAGTTGCTACCTGACATATATAGCAATTGTAAGTCGCTTTGGATAAAAGCATAAGAAAAATGTAAAACATGTTTTTTAGACTAAACTCTGTAGCGGCAAGCCAATAGGGAAGCCAATAAGGAAAGACATGCATACTTCTTTATCACTACTTTACATCTGTCCTGGGTGTGTGAAGTGTCTCAGGGTGGATTTTGGAGACTCACCTTTTTCAGCATGGCTGCTTTCACAGCAGGGTCATTCAAATCCACAGAGAAGTCATCCAGCTTTATCCTCAGCTTTACTGCCTGCCTCTTTACTGGTGTGTAGACACAGAGAAGAACAACATACTGTGGAATTACCTTTGTGATACCAAACTACATGTAAATGAGCACCATGTCTGAGTGCAGTTTAACATCAGCTATTATCTCTCGCACTGAAGCACTGTAAACCACTCACCAGGGACGCTGTAGCAGACAAATGGTAATCTAGTTTCACAGGGAAGAAATGTCCAATTTCCTGAACTCTGTGAAGCAACACCGCATGCAACACTCCACGAGTCAATTTGGTTGAACTCTGTGTCCCAGTATGTGAATGAGGAGCCACTCCCATCAGACCAGTTATTGTCAGGATCTCTGAACAAACCAATCCATGCCACGTTTTCACTTGTCAAGTTCCCGATCTCCTGGTTCTCAGCATCATTCCTCACAGTGGCCAGGTCAGTGAAGTTCTCCCTGCAGTACCTCTGAGCACTGGACCAACTCACTGATTTATTCACATAAACAAATTCAGGATCCTGCTGTGTTCCTGCAGTTTGTGAAAAAGTTTTTTTACACATAAACATAATCATCATCAGAGAAAAATAATGCTTTGCTGGACACTTACCTTTATTACAGATGAATGGAATTTCTGCTGAGCAATCAAAATCATACCATTGGTAATTTGACCCACTAAATAAACAGAAGTTATTCAACTCATTGTAAAACCAGGACGATTGAAATCCCAGTTCCTATATTCAGCTCCTGTCCCTGTGTAGCCGTCTGACCACCTCCAGTTGATTTTAGTGTACAGGCCAATCCAGACATCAGAGCTGAGACCAGAAGCTGAAACTGTTTTATTAAGTTGATCCACTTCTTCTGTGTTTTCAATGGTGGCCAGGTCTGTGTATGTCTTTCTGCAGTAGGTCTGAGCTTCAGTCCAGGTCATATCAGTAGCAACATAGTGGTACTGATGGAGGAGGCATGAGGAGAAGATGTGCCAGCCTGTGGGGAGAACAAGTGTTTGATTTGTTAAAGCTTGTATCCACAGGCTGAGTTTGTCTGTTAACCTTTCATTTGTTGATGGGCTGATTGGATTTTTATTAACATTAATATCATCTAAATCTGCTTTTAAAAGTTTACACCTTTGTAATTATGCAAATCACTGATAGGATGAAGTCCATCACCTGTAGAGGCAGACTGACTGTGTGCAGGTCACTGTATGGATTAAGCATTGTATTATCCCTGAATTGATCGTCCCCGGCTCATTTTATATTCGGGTCAAATTTCTGCTACATCATTGGAACTGTTACGACCCCTTCCCTTCCTGCTTCCTTCTCCTGCAGGAGACTGCAGGCAGGGACGCTGATTGGTCTGGGAAATCATCTGTGCAGCTCTACCTTCAGAGCTTATTTAGCCAGTACTGATCAGTCTTTTGTTCTCTCTCCTCCTAGGCCGGTGTCTTACCAGGTTTGTCCTGTGTCTTTCTTTTGGTTTATCCTGACAACACATACACATCTCACTCATCCATTCACTGCTGACACAACTGATAGTCATACTTTTATACTATTTTTGATGATTTAATCTTTCTTCTACTTTTTTAATAAACCGTATCTTTGGCATGCAAACCTGTTGTGTCTCATCTCCTTTTTGACCCGGGCTAAGAGCGGGCTTGTGACAGAAGTCTATGGGACTGAGAAGTGAAAAAGCTCTATCCTTGTTCAGAAAGGTAAATGTGTGCTTACATATTTATACTTTAGTCATAACAACTATTAATGTCAAAGAGAATAATACATCAGTCACTTTACATTTTGCTCATGATACTTCCGTACTTTTATTTCAGTATAATTTTGCTTTTATTGGAGTAAAGGATCTGAACTCTTCCTTCACCAATGGCAGATTATAATTTTTCCATCAATGGTCCCAGTTAAAAAATATATATTTTAATATTAATTTGTATTATTTAATCATTGAATTTGTGAGGAAAACACCTGTGACAAATTTATTATTTCAGTATTAGCATCTTATACAATAATAACAAGTCAAACATTAAAAAATATGAAATAATTCACTGACCTGAGAGACACAAGACACCCAGCAAGATCCTCTCCATTATTGTGCAGCTCTGTGGACTGTTCGTGTCACTTTAAACTACTAAGAAGATTTTTGCATTTTTTATGCAAAAAGCAGTGTGATGGCAGACTGACAGGAAAATGTTTGTCATCTTGTGTCTGTCATGGGAATGTTTATTTGATGTGTTCAGTTCACCTGAATTACAAAACACACATGTTGTCACTTATTTTGGGTGGTTTCTAAATAATTAAATAAATATTGTATATATTTATTATATAAATCTAATTAATTTGTCATTTAGCTAACGTTTTATCTAAAACAACTTAGGTCACACTCATCTGGAGCAAGTAGGGTTAAGTGACTAATTGACTACAAATACATGTGTCTCATCTGCTGTGCAATCGGCACTGCACAACAAATCTCAACAACATTTTGAACAACACCAAGACACAGCCCAACGACACAACATTAGATATAAAATAATACCCTACATACATTTCAAGTGACACAAAACATATTAAATTATGATAATCAAAAATATTGTAGGCTTTTAAGATGGGCTGACCAGGACAACAACACAAACTGACAAAATAATAAGCATAAGTCAGCACCAGCTTCCAGTGTTGGGCAAGCTACTTGGAAAATGTAGTGAGCTAAGCTACTTCTTACTCTGCATTAAATGAAGCTTCACTACACTGAAGCAACACCCCAGTGAAATGTAGCAAGTTAAGCTATAGTAACATGGCAAAAGTAGTTTACTACATTTAAGCTACTTCTGTTTATATTGAACCTACTTCATTCCACAGTAGCAAAAGAATAAAGACCTGCTGAGTGTGTGAGTGAGTGAGATATATCTAAATCAGACGTACTGGGAGAAATGCCCAAATGCAAAATCATTGCAGCAACATGTATTTCCAACATGTAACCAGTGGAAAATCCAAATAATTTAGAAAATAAATAATTGTGTTTGTTTGTATAAACTTGCTGTAATATTGCATTATTATTATTATTATTAGTAGTAGTAGTAGTAGTAGTAGTAGTTTGTTATTTTAATAATTGTTTTTTGGTAAATTTTGGTAAAATGCTACTGCTTGTCAAAAAGATAGACATAATTTCAGTGTAAGATATCTTTTGTATTTATTTTCTTATTTTCCCATGCTACATTTCCCCAAGCAATTCTGAGGCTACAGCTCAAGTCTGAAATACAACTGCTAAGGATCAATAAGTGACGTCACCGCCATAAAAGCCTCAGGTTCTCAGGCACTTATTGCAAAAGTCCTGTCACCGTAGGTCTTGAGCCGGGACCAGGGACGGACTGAGACAAAAATTCTGCCCTGGCACTGGAGCCACACTAGCCCACATTACCACGCACACGCATCTCCACCAACAAACACATGCATTTACTATTTACATTTTTAAAACGAGAAATAATATAAGCAGTGCCATATGTAACAGATAAACATTTAATGTATGTGACTTGCAAACAATGCTTACTACTTTAAAAAGAGCACACACTTGTAACAAATTTACACATGCAGTAGAAACTACTAATGTAGAGTTTAGTACAAACCCAAAGTACAATTTTATATGATATATATGTTTTCGGCAGCACGGTGGTGCGGTGGTTAGCACTGTCGCCTCACAGCAAGAAGGTCGTGGTTGCCCTGGCCTTTCTGTGTGGAGTTTGCATGTTCTCCCCGTGGGTTCTCTCTGGGTACTCCGGCTTCCTCCCACCATCCAAAGACATGCATGCAATTGGCAACTCTAGATTGTCCTTAGGTGTGAGTGGTTGTTCGTCTATGTGTGGCCCTGCGATGGACTGGGTGTCCAGGGTGTACCCCACCTTGCGCCCGATGTCAGCTGGGATTGGCTCCAGCCCCCCTGCGACCCTGTATGCAGGATAAGCGGTTGATGATGGATGGATGGATATATGTATATATGTTTTCTTCATACCTCCACCCCACTTTTCCCTGTCCCTGATGGCGTACAGTAGCATCCACAGCACTGGTACTTGAAGAACAGGGGTCTCTGGCTGTTTCTTCTTATATTCTCCTTCTATATTTTTGTAATCATTTGAGACACCCTGGACATTAAAGTGCTTACTATTATGCCGAAAAGTATTACTTTGTTAGTTTGTATGGTTATCTTGGTCAGCCCACTATAATAGCCTACTATGTTTTGTGATTGTCATTAAAAATACTTTGTGTCACTTGAAAGGCAGAGAAAATTTACAGTTTTTCTCAATTGTTTACACACAAATTCTGGTACTTGAGACACAATGACCACAACATGTAACTCATTCACCAACCCCCTGAACCAATTCTGCTAAACTACAAGCACAATTCCTGCTTTACACTGAAATTGCAGTTCTAAAACACACTTTTTTCAAAACACTACACACAATCCTCTGCTTTTGGCACAAGTTTCATGCAGAAAATATCTTGTTTTCACAAAGAACACACTGCCATTCAAATATGCACACAGACTCATCACAAATGCAAACACCCGTCACATAGTTTTCCAATTAGCAATCAGAGCTTTAGCATAAAAGGGAAACAGGTGAGCTCTTCAATGGAGCAATGGATGCCAACATTGGAAACAGAGGCAGAGCCGAGAGTGAGAGTGAGGAGAGTGAGAGTGAGAGTGAGAGTGAGAGTGAGAGTGAGAGTGAGAGTGAGAGAGGACGGCCAAGGACCGTAATCTCTGATGAGATCCATACCACTTTGGTTGATCATGTGGTCAACCATGGTCTAACAATGAGGGAGGCTGGGCAAAGAGTACAGCCAAATCTGAGCAGGTACACTGTAGCATCCATCATCCGGACTTTCTGAAATGAGAATAGGTAAGAAATCTACTCTCACTAGCAAATTGCAGTACTGCATATCAATACAGTACTCAATGAGTACAGTAGTACAGTATTGCCTGTGGACAGTTCTGTAGGACTGTAAAAATACTGTAAAGTATGTTTCAAGTATTTAGGAAATGTATACCTACTTTGTATTTAAGTATTTTACAATTTGTTTGGCAGAACTGAAAGATTACCAACACAAGGTGGTCGGGGACTTCTTCTGTCTCCTGAACAGGAAACTGAAATCATAAACATGGTCCTAGAAAACAACGCCATAACATTACAGCACAATACAAAGAAAAATAATAGAAAACAATGACATATTTCAAAATATTGATAGGGTAAGCTTATCAACACTGGACCGTGTCTTGCGCAGAAATCATCTCAGGATGAAGCAGGTCTACAGGGTGCCATTTGAACACAATTCAGAAAGAGTCAAAGAATTGCACACCACAATTGATGCATACACTCAACACTGTATACAGTAAATTATACATATTTCAATATTGTAATCATAATGATTGTGCTTCACAATAGTGACCACTCCATGTCTATTTCTGATATTCATGTGTGTTTCAGAGAGTCCTTGAGCTAGAGGCAAAAATGCAGGATATTTGCAATAATTCTGTTTTGAATGTGTTTTTCACAGTTTTGAACAAAGTGTGTTAGCATTTGCAAAATGTGCTGCAGATATATAGTGTTTTGCAGGTGGAGAAGTTTATAATAAAGTAAAACTTTATTGTTGTTTGGTATCCTTACGTGGAGCATGTGTTTTGCTGTGAGACAGTTGTTTTATGGTGTTAGTGGACTGCATGTCGTTAGCTGCCGTGTTGTCGCTGTAGTACGAGAGAGGCTCGGGAGCGCGCACAGGGCTGAATCCGACCCGGAGTCCCCACATTAAAAGCAGAATAGTGGCTGATGCAAACAACGGGGAAAACAGGTGTGTGCTTCATTTCAATAAGGCAATGAAAACTTGATTAGTTTCATTGAAAAACTTACATATAGTCCCTTTAACCTCTAGTTGCTCCAGAGGTGCAGTCGCTTTAGATAAAAGTTGTCTTTTTTCAGCATGAGTAATAAATAAATTACTATTTTCAAATTTCATGAACCTAAGTCTCCATTTTTGGTTTCTCACCCTGTATGGAACCTCAATATGCTTTCTTTTGTTTGTCAAACAGAAATGGAAATCACCTTTTTGCACTCTGCCTTTGAATAACAAATAAAATATATTTGCATGGCTGCAAGTTCCTTACTCTGACTATGTGTTGATGAACTGGCTTTGTGCCCATGTCCATCAGAATCACGAATGGTTGATTTACTCATTCATCTATGTGTGTATGTATTTGTTGATGATGTAATTATTGATTTATTCTATTTATTTATCTATCTATTTTTAACACAATCCTTTTTAATGTTTATCACCTATTTATCATGTATTTATGGTGATTTGCAAGCTTTACTTGTTGATTGCTGGTATGTGACGTGTGTGTGGTATATTGTGTAGTGCTGTGTTTCTGCGAATGTTAGCTGAAGGTTTTAGAGTTAAATTGAGTTTGTAATTCCCTTGTGCTACATAGCAGACAATATACATTACACTGTAATCCCAGTTGTACTAGCTCATAACTAATGAGGTCATTACAGTCAAATGTCCTTATGCAGTTGACCAAACTATAAAGTATTGAGCTCTGTTGAGATTTATGCCACTTTAATTGAATAGGGCTCAAAATTTGATAGCTAATTTCAGTGGAACACTCAAAAAGTTTAGGAACCATACAGTTGTGTCATGACGTTATTGACGTCAGGACGTTTGGTGGGTGGGTCTTATCTCTCCCTCAGGAAAGCTGAATCAGCCATCTTGAATTTGCCTTCATGCAGTGAAGTTTTCATGGAAGTTTTGGAAAGCCCCCACAGTTTAATTTGTTTTTATTTGTTTGCAATGCGCACTTTTATCCCCTCGCTTCAAACCACCACCTCAGTTTTTTTCATCATCATTGGCCTGCCTTTTTTTCAGCGCTGTCTTATTATCAGCCCTGATTTGGTAAGTAACTCTAATGTTTTTTAATTGAATTTCGATAAATAGTCTTACATTTGGAACTGGGAATACATGTGTACAATGTGCACAGTGAATATTTGTTGTAAATAGTTTACAAATCCAAGTAATTGTAACTTTAGAAGTTGTTGAATCTGACTTACAACGGTGTAAAGTTATCAGCGGGTTTCCTGGAAGAACTACATTTCCCATAATGCATGTTTTCCCGGGAGATGACGTGGGGGAACGACCATGAGTTTGAACTGTCTCGTGGAGTCTGAAACGTTCTTTATGTCTATGGTCCGAAAGCATAACGTTAACTTATCCCTGCTTCCCGGTTTCTGCCGGTTGTTGTTTTCGCTGTTCGCTGGTAATGCATGTGAGTAACGTTATACTTGTTTCAATAAGTGTCCGCGTTACATAGTCAATATTTTAAGTTGTCGAGCTGTGTGTTTGTGTGCAGCGTGAATCTAACAATGCTAAACAACATAATGTGAGTGTGTTATCATGATGCTAACAAGGTCTATGTGTGTATTTTTTTGTAAGCTCAAGTGTGTGGTTGTGAGATCATCATCTAGAAATCCTTTTTAAAAGTTCAGGTAGGATGTATTATGAAATAGTGTTATTAACAATTGGTTTTATTTTATGTGTCATTTCTTTAAATGTTTTTATCTCAACTGTGGGGTCCACAGTTGATCACTTGAACCCTTTATTAATACTTTGTTTAAAAAACAACAACAACGGAAATAGCATAAGCACACAACTTTGATGTTGTGCTTGTTAATAACTAACTTGCCAACTAACTTTTAACCTTTTCATTTTACTATAATTACTGTAGCCTACAATTAATGTTTTTCATAGATTTGGAAACTTTTTTTATCTGTAAATTCACTTTTTAAAATTTCATTTATCATTATGTATTATTTTAAAAATGTTTTTTTGAACATTAACTAATCATCTTTGTGTGCATGTTGTGTATAGATATTGGACTTCAAAGAGTGCTACGGAGAGTCAGCGTTTCACCATCAGACAGTTGGTGTCTGATAGGTGAGTTTTGTAAATTGTTTACTTTACATGATTCAGAAACAGATTATTTATAGATTATATTCAGACAACTATAAGAAACCATAGTGTGAATTGCCTGGACTGTGCCCTGAGGTTAAGTGATTATTCCATGAACAACATTGTCATCTCATCAGAGATTGACATCTTGACAAGATGTATTTTATCAGAAAGAGGTACCTTTAAAAGATACTTTCAGCTTCAATTTGAAGATGTCCAAATAACTATTGTTTTCGTGAAATTTTATTTTTTTTTCCTTTGTGTGTTATTAAAGTATTTACAATAGAAAGTAATTCATTTGAAAAATATTTAACTAAAGAAATGGTTAACCATAAATACTGAATCTACCATCTATAGCAATGACCACCATCAGAATATGGAGCCATTTAACACTTTTTTCTTTTCTTTTTATAAGTGTTTGCGCTGCATTTGTGTAATTACTATTGTAATGTCTATTTTTTGTCCATCTAGGAACAACGTGATGTAAATATGAGACGGGATCTCGTCCTTCGTGCACTTCCTTGGTACCTGCGTGAAGATGCCTCCAAGTTCTTCAGGACCTGTAATGTAAGTGTACTGGCCTCACTATCAATCCCTTTGCCTAGCTATTCAGTCAGCTTAAACATATGACATCACTCCAAAAACTATAGGAGAACCAGGCGGGTATTTCAGAAAGCAGGTTATGTGAACCCTGAGATGAGGGAAACTCTTGAGTTATCCAAAACAGAATTTTGATTCATTTAGATGAGCTCTTACTTCGGCCGCACAGTGAATATCAGACTACACGTCATTGCTGACGTGCTCTCAGATCAGAACAATCGTCTTTTTTTTAGCTTTTTTTTTATCACTTTGCAGGTTTAATCAATCACCTTCCAGCAGCCAGAAAAAGATAAATAACTAATAATACTATAATATTTAGAGTTGAATTACCTAACTCAGATCAGCTGTTCTGGAACTGAAAACTCAGGGTAAGTCAACTCAGAGTTCAGGGTTAGGCTTAGAGTTTGTTGAACCTCCCTTCTGGAATAACCCCCAGGACCTGTTTACGAAGTTCACTTGAGTTGTTATTCTCAAGTAAACTGTTATTCTCAAGTTATTATAAATGAAAAGGTAAGTATAAAGCATTCCACAAAAAGTATACTAACAGATGGTGTAAAACTAACATAAGATATAAGCATATGTAAAGAAAATAGTTTAAACATGTAGCTTAGTTGCAGTCTAAGTGCCAGTAATGTTTAGAGATCATTAGCATAATTTGTATTCAGGGGCTGAACTCATTCTTGTATTACTTGTGTTTATAGTCAGGAGATGGTCCAGACCTCACTGACACTCCAGTGGCTCTCCTGACAGTCGTAACGGATAACACTACTGATGCGGCCCTCTTCAGCCCTGAGAGCATCTGTATTGTCGTGGAGGATGAAATACTTGCGAGTGGTTCCACAAATCTGGCTGACTCATTTCTCCTGCTCTTTGGGTACGTCTATGCACTAGACCTACAGTACCCAAAGAATCTCGAGCATTTACATTTATACAAAAAGTTGTAATGTGTCTTGAGGACAACATTATAACTACTACTGACGCTGAAGAATGATTTGTTCAATGAGTGAATCACTCAGAATGGACTATTTCTTGAGCTGAGTATTGAGGACGTTTGTTGTTTTTGCCTCAGATTTAAGATGAGACTGTTTGCCTCTTCTACCTCAGACTTGATTCATTGATTGTTAATGGATAAATATCAAAACATTGACGTATTGCCCAGCCCATGTTTTTGCACAATTACTTGTTGGAAACGACTGTTCAATCCAATGCACTATACATGTTTAATGTTCTGTTACATAATGACTACCTTGATGTTGTCAGTTTAATGGCAACAGCTGAACTTTGAGTTTTAAAATAAAACAAAATGAGTTGCATCCTTCAAGGTACAGTAAGTGCCAAAAGGTTGTTAAACAGTATTGAAAGATCACGCGGTCATATGAGACGCAGGCATCTTTTAACCGTATACATAGGTTAAAATACGGTTGAAAGATGCCTGTGTCTCATGTGACCTTGTTATTTGTACACACTGATTATACAAATCACAACATATAAATAGGAAAATGTTGGCGTTATTTTGTCACTTATTGGGAGAAGTATGCTATCTGGAGCCATTTACTTCCAGTCTTTGTGCTAAGCTAGGGTAGTGTTGTGTGCGTCAGACAGTTACGGCACGCACGGACATGAAATGGGTATGTGTGGACTTATCTAACTCTGGGTGATATGGTAAAGTCACAAAAAGTCAGCGTGTTCCTTTAAATGGCTCCACATTCTAATAGTTTATTGCTGTTGAGGATGGATAATACTTAGAATCTTATATCATTTTATCATGAATCCCTTGTGAGTTTTTATCATAATGTTTACTGAAAGAATGTGAGATGGAGACCCAAAATACTGAATCTACCCTCTGTAGCAATGACCACTATCAGAATATAGAACTATTAACACTTAATGTACTTTAAAACACTTTATTTCCTTTTATTTTAATTCATGACAAGCACTTTGTGACTGATCTCCTTTGATTCTCGTGCCTTTTAAAAAGCACATTGTATAAAAAAAGTTGCTAAATTGTCACTGTGGTGTCACTTTCATCTTTTCTGACATTAGCTGATTATAATTGTGTAGTTGGCCAACATCAGTATTTTAGTATAGAATAAATTAAGTGCATATCCCACTTTGAGTAGAAAATTATAGGAAATTTAGTGCATTTCCTACAATTTTGAGTTTATTTCCAAAATTTTATGATTTGAAGACTATTGAAATTTTTGAGTGAATTACTCACTGATTTTAAGTTGAGGAATATCAATATTTATAAGATAACATTGAGATAATTTAAGGCAACAGTAAATATAATTTTTAATTTAAGTAAACTTAAAACTTTTAAAAATATCACTTAATATTTTTGTGTAATCTGTTACAAAATAATTTTTGAGTTCTGTGAACTTATTCGGGTTTACAGTGTAGTATAGAAGCAATTATAAAAAGGATAAACTGAAATAAACTTCATTCAATGGAGCAGTGCTGAAAATGAATTTGAGCTTAGGAGTCTGATAGCTTGGGGGAAAAAGCTACTGAAATGGGACCCTGAAAAAAAGCTGAGTAATGGGGACCCTGCCTCTGGAAGCTGTTGAATTTTCTGAATGCATACAAGAATACTCTCCTCATGCCTCCTGCATCAATACCACTATGTTGCTGATCATATGAAGTAGACTGAAGCTCAGACCTACTGCAGAGAGACATACACAGACCTGGCCACCATTGTTTGGTGGGATTTCCATTCATCTGTAATAATGGTAAGTTCCCAGCAAAGCATTTTCTCTGATAATGATAACTTTGAAGTTCAGTGTGTCACCTTGTCACAGTTCAGATCAACGACCCAGAAGCTGACAGGATGCCACAGGAGTCTATTCACAAAAACAGAGAGGAAGGTCAGTGCTGACGGTGCTGAGACTAACTAGGCAGAGCAGATGAGTGAAGCTGATGCCTGGGATCTGACTGGCAGACTGAGCCGAGGAATGTGAAGCTGGGAAGGAAAGCAGGTGGGCAGACAGGGCTGGTGAGTGGCTAGGGGAGCAGACAGGCAAACGGGCAGAGGGGCAGGTGAATCCGATTCCAGCACTCTTCTCATGGGTATGTTCCAGCTCTGGGTAGGTTGGGTAGGAGTTCCTAGACACAGAGTACACAGGTCAGAAACGGGCAGACAAAAACAGGTTCTATTTCGTATGGGCTTCGCCCTCTAAGGCTATTGCTATTGGATTTACCCCCACAAGCGCTTGCGCGGCACTGAGAAAGGTTGTCTACGCCCACCCACAGCGTGGGCCTCTCCTAGGTCCGCACAGTGGGATTTGGCACTGGGTTTATGCATGCTAACCTAAGCCCCTTTTGAGCCTTTGGAGACGGCGGACCTGGAGTTCCTTTCAGCGACCTTTCCTAAGTTTAGTTGAAGCTATGAGGTTTAAGCAGTCTAGTTTGAAAAGTGTGAGGTGGTGATGGTGCAATGGATAAGACTATGCCTTTGGTGTGAGAGACCTGGATACAATCCCCTACTGTGACCCTTATACCAATGTGTCCCTGAGCAAGACACTTGGTATTTGTCAGACTGCTGAAACCTCATAACATTTTCTTATGAACTTTACAATGTTCATCATCCTCAATCTCTAACAGTTGAGCTAGATTAGGAAAAGATCAGGAAGAGCCAGTATAGACAAAAGGAATCATTACAGCCACCAGTAACACTTAACAAATTGGCATGTGAGTGTTGTATCAAGGCAGAATAGGAAAAATATGAACCTATGCTTTCAGTTTGTGTGGGGCACCAATGGGCATACAGTGCATGACTTGCAACTTGTCTTTTAAAATTATCCTCATAATTGGATTGTTTGTATTTTGCAGTGCAAAGATGAACCAGATATTGCTGACATGCCTGTGGCTCTTCTCACTGTGGTCACTGAAAACAAATTTTCAACATAGGTTTTTGCTCAGTGTTCTTTTTTATATTGTTCCATTGCATCACCTGCTTATTTCAAACAAAATAAGTGCAGTTATGGAGAGAAATTATATATGGTCACTTCAGCTTTTTCCACAAAAATAAAGTGCAGGTAGTAAAAGAAAAGCTTGTTCAGCTTCAAGGACTTTGAGTAAGTTTGTTTTTACTGGAGTTTTAAGGAATCAGGCTTATTGTTGGTTTTAAAATAATCATACTGTGACATTTCATTTTTTATTCCTCATTTTATCGGCGCTGCTTCTGAGATTAGTTCTGCAACTAACAACTAACAATTTTATTATTGATTGATTGATTCAGTATGATGGACACAAGTTTCACTGTGACATATTTTGTTTCTGTGAAATATAGAAATGACAGGAGATGTTACAAGTTTTGATAATGATTGTTCAATAAAGAAAACTTGAATTGTAATAATGGAGTTCTATTTTTGAGAATTACTGAGCATTAGGGTTTACAGCAGGTTAAAAGATGGCCTAAAGTGTGCCATTGCAAGTATTTCTTTTTAATTGAAACGTTTTTCTTTTCTTTTTTTTGTAGGTTTTTTTTGTAGTAGTAGTACTTAATGTAACTAAGGCAATCAGTTGCCACAACTATTTTAAGTTTTGGGGTAAACTATTTGAGTTTCAGTCAATGTTTTTGAGTTAGTAGCATTTAAAAATACTGAACAAGAAACTAATAAATACTGAGTTTATTAATGTTAAGCATTGGCTTTTTATACTTAAAATGATTTATTTCTGTCGAAGGACTCTTTTTGAGATGCATTAACTATGAATATTTGAGTTATAATAATCAGTAATTTTGTCAAACAGTAATCAAAAAGTACATGTAACCCAAACACCAAAAATTTAGGCTCTGGAAACTTTTGATTTTATAAACTCCAAAGAATTGTGGCAACTGATTGCCTCGGTCTTTTTGAGTACTGCTTACTTATTCCAGTTTACAGTGTATGGGGAAACATATTTCAGCCAATCGTGTTCCATTGACGTAAGGGTCTGTTTTACTTCTACTGGGCTTGTGTGGTAGTAGTGAAGCATGCGTGGTAGAAGTATAACCAGTCGGGAAAAACACTTTTTAAACCTTATTTAGCAGAGTGGCAGGACTTGCCTATAAGGACTTTGGGGACAGAAAGGATGTTTAAGGCAGAGAGTTGAGGGGGGAGATGCGGTGTTTGATGTCGTTGCTGGGGCTGGTTGTCTGGTTGGTTAGTCAGGTTATAGCGTAAAGTGAGTTGGGTAAAGTTAGATTAGTTATGGAGAGGAATTAGCTGTATGATAGCCACTTCTGAGTTTGTCAAGGCTCTGCATATATATTGAACCTGCTTACATTTAGGATTCTAGCCCTTTTTTGTTATTTTGTTACAAAGGTTACTTTTGTGACCAAAGGTGCAATTGTCAAAAAATGCCAAGTAGTACCAGTTCAACAGTAAATATAAAATAAGAGCAAAATAATACATTTACAATAAGAGCTAACTTGACAGTTCAAGTGGTGTCCAGCAGCAAGATTAATATTTCACATATGAGTAAACAGTAAACAGTGTATTGCGCATTGCCACCATAATTACTGTTACATGCCAGAGAGGATATCATGCTGAGGCAATCTCAGAGTTCAGTAGATTTATGGCAGTTGGGAAGAAGCTTTTGTGTGTACTGACAGTAACTATCTACCATTGTTGTCTTTATAGGTTTCAGATGAGCTGATGGCAGCATCGTTGATGATGTGAAGCACCAATGTCCAGCTCTACAGAAGTCCCAGCTTCCAGTGTGGCTCTGCCAGCTCCCGCACCTTACACCATTTGTGTGCCTTTTGTTTTTACTCCACAACAACTGAACACTACCAATTTCAAATTATGACACGGGTTCCTATACATAGGTTCTGCAATTTGTAACATTTTAATATTGATGATTTCATTTTCATTTCTTGTGTATTAAGAATATATTTTTTTTAAATTAATCATCACACTCTTCATTGATCAGTTTCCTATGTTAATTGGAAATAGTGTGATATAAACATAACAAAATATGATAGTTAACAGCTGTATATTAAATTGTTAAGATGTTATTATAGGTTAACATTTTTCATAAATTTTAAAAAAATATGAAAAACTGATGGTATATACTGGTTTTATTTGGACATTTCTTAAAGAGACAAATGTGACATTCAATGAGAACTTACGCTCTGTTACGAAAAACAAAGAACTACCTGCACACACTGAATAGTTTTGAAGCCCCATAGGAGGACATTTATTGTGACCTCTGAGAAGGTCTTGTCAGTATTGCACATGTATACATGGATACATGTAAGCCACACTGTGGTGCACCTATTTACCACAGGTGCATTTGATTTTGCAATGTCACAATTAATGATACCACCTAGTTGGATTCATATTACTTGTTCTGTGTTTAAACTAGACTTATATCAGAGCAGCAAAGAAGGCACTCTTGAAAAACTATTCGGGCTCGGGTACTGGATGTAAGGCTCCTAATTTATCTATCTATTTAAGTATAATGTAGAGTGAAAATACTCCTGCACACACAGAAATACAATGCATAATTACTTTTCAACATTTTTGGGTGTCCTTTGAATTGACAGAAGGTGAAATCTTACATTTTCAGTCAGTTGTGATGACAAAGTAGTGTAAATACATATAGAATTTATTGCAATGTGAACCATAATTCATATATCATTTAAAAGGCCATGAAACGCAAATGTGGACAATATTTAAAACTTAATGTAAAAGTAAACAGAAGGAGAGAAGGCCTTTCCACTTCAGTCCCCAACAGATACAGATGCCCAGCACACTGAGAATGCTTCTCCAGGTCTGTGCAGCTCTCTGGGCACCAGGTCTCACACATGATCCACACTATGACTACGGGAAAATAAATGTGTAATAAATGCTTCAGGTAATGTAAAATGAAAAGTTAATTATAACAGATGGTTTAGTTTTTTTATGTGTTATTGTGTCACATGTTGGAGAAAATGCAAAGGAGGAATTTGTTTGTCAGGAGATTAATTAATTTAGTATGTAGCTATTTTTACAACATATTGTCATACATACATGCAACAAATGGAACTGAATGCTTGTGATTTGCAAAATGATTACTTAACGATTGCTAGAAAGCTTTTTATCTCAAAAATTATTTCTGTTCTCAATAAATAAAAATATTATAAAAATAATCACCTTGATTTACTCTTTTTCTGGTGTATCGGGATACAAAATAAAATGGTCTAAGTCTGAGGCAATGACACTATCAAAATCTGTCCACCTGGCAGGGATGACAATTTGCATAACGGCCATCTGGAATAACATATCTGGGAATTAAGGTCACTCCATGGCTGGATGACATTATGGCAAACAATCTCCTCCCATTAATCATTACATAAATTACATTTATTCACTTTTACACATAAAACTTCACTAAGGCATAATACAACCATTAAAATATGTAAACAAACAAACAAAAACAACAAAATTTTAGAGCTCAGTCTTGTCCTCCTTGTGGAAGACTTTCCCATCAGGCTGCTCTCTCCACTTCAGGGTGACTCCACTCCACTCCTTTTTCCTTTAGCCTCTCCTGGAGCTGTGAAACACAAATGGTACTGCAGCCATTTTTTATAACATTTTAGCCTTCATATTTTGGACTATTGTTTTTGATACCCTTTGAGTTTCAATTTTGCTACCCATGTGGATTTATGATTTCCTGGACTGCTTACTCCCTTTATTTATCCCTTGGATAAATAAACATAAACTGTGCCTGCTTTGGTGCAGGCCTAGTGTCTCATAGTCCTAGTTTTTCTGTGTCTGCATTATCGGCGGACCTAACAGGTTTTATCAGACTTGTTCACAAACTGTCAACTTGAAGCCAAAGCCACATCTCATACATATATCTTATTTTGAAGAAATTTTAATGTCATTAACACACTTCACTCAGTAATATTGATGATGGGGGACAAAACTCTTCTATGACAGTCTACGGGATGTATTCACGGTTCTGGTTAAGCACTCAGTACAGTGATAATAGTGTACTGTGTGTATTAGCAGATAAAGATTACAAGGATTACAGAGAAACAGAAGTACAGTTATATTTTAGTTTTAGAGCTCAGTCTTGTCCTCCTTGTGGAAGACTTTCCCATCAGTCTGCTGTCTCCACTTCAGGGTGACTCCACTCACTCCTTTCTCCTTCAGCCTGTCCTGGAGCTGGGAAACACAAATGGCGGCCATTTTGAAACATACAAAGCTTTTTATTTTTGTCATGCTACAGCCTAGCTCTTATTGCTGTGACATGACATCGCAACACATTCTCAGTCCCAACTCATCACATATGGCTCAAGACCCCTTGGCATTGCTTTTTAATGCCCTGGGTACTCCTTGAGTGTTGTTTTTTGTCGTTTTTTTTTTCAGACAAGTTAGCAATAATAAAGACTAGTTGTTAACATTGTGAAATGTCACAGTTTAGTAAGGTTTAGGCAGAGTTGCTCATAAGTCTTTGAGCTACAGTCCAAATCAAGTCTTAAGTCACTCGTGGTTATAATGAATGTTGTATCACTGCTGCGTTCAATCCAGGCTGCTTATAAAACTGCATAGTTGTAACCTGTTTTTCACTGACAGAGCACAACCATGTAATATGCAATGCAATTGATGACAGCTTATTAACTACTGTAAGTCAGCACCAACCGCAGACTCTCAAACCAGTGTAACATTGACTAAATAACATAACATAATAAACAATAAACCAGTAACCTGTTTTTCACTTACAGAGCACATTCATGTATCCTAATATGTCTACAACTAATGACAGTTTATAAACTACTGTAAGTCAACACATCCCCCAGACTCTCAACCCCAGTGTAAAGTGATAAGTTAACTAAAAACTGTAATGTCACATGATCAACAATAAACCTGTAACCTGTTTGCAGCCAACGTGATGGCAGCCAGCAGGACGTTAATGATTACGTTAATCGACTACCACAAGTTTGAAAAATAAACAAACATTAATCTTTTCATAACGAACGACAATCAGAGTTAACCTCCGGTAGGTCGTAGCTAAAGCAAAAAGCAAGCTAACATTAGATGGCCAATGCTGAGCTAAACATGTTTACTAACCTCAGGTTACTAACCTATTTTGTGTTCAGCGCTTCTTTGTTTGGGTCTTGTTGTATGAAGTTTTAAAGCCAAAGTTTATGGCACAACAGCTGCCGGTGTTTGTTGTCCTCTCTCACATGTGGCCGCACACAGCAGATACTAAGTGTTACGTAGGCAGGTTATAGGTAACGCAGGGAGGGGAATAACAGCAAGCTCATCAGACGTTTCCTAAAAATAGACCGGTGGTTGCTTCCCCCGCCATCACTTGCAGAGCTCCTCAACTCCAAAAAGGTTCAAGCTAACCATCACTTTTCGTAAAACATATCAATATCAATATTCGACATCTACACAGTTGATTTCTCGCCTCAAAACTTCTCAGAAGTGAATTTAGTGATGAAATAGTGTACAAAACTAGCAAAAGACGTTGTGTTGTTGGCCTCTCTCTCTGCTGCTTTCCGCTTCTCCCGTGTTGTTGGTCCAGCCGCTTCCACGACGTAGCTAAAATGGCGGTGTCCACCATTCCACACTCAACTTTTTGGCAATTTTGAGTGCGACTTAAGTCGGACTCAAGGCCGAGTCTCAAACACGAGTCCTCATCTCTGGGTTTAGGCAACAAAACAAATTGGTTAGGTTTAGGAAAATGTCATGGTTTGGTTTAAAATAATATAACTTAATAAAATAAAAAACGTTCACAGTCAACGTTACCTACATGATTTAACCGCTCTGTGACAAAAGAAATAAAAAAGGCCAATCTAGCACACAAGGACAAATTAGGATTTCAGCAGACAGGCATTCCAGAGAGTCTAAACACTAACTGGCACCACGTCAAAAGCTAGCACTCCTGCACCCACTGACCCCAACTCATTCACCAGAGACCTAAACAACTTTTATGCCAGGTTTTGACAACATGAACCTCACCACAGAGTGTGAAAGATTACTCAGGAGCCTACCCACCCCCGTTGGCAGGTTATAGGTAAATAAACTGTACATGTATAGGTGCAAAACTGGCAAGGCCCCTGGCCCTGATGGGATCACTGGAAGGCTGCTCAAGAACTGTGCCCTGGAACTCTCTCCTGCACTCACTTTTCAAAGAATCACTACTGACTGCAAAAGTCCCCACCCTCTGGAAAACAGCCACCATCATCCCTGTCCCCCAGAAATCCCGCCCCTCTAAACTGAATCATTACAGACCAGTAGCACTCATCTCCATAAATGTCTTGAGAAACTGGTACTGAACACCATCCTTCCGGCTGTCTGCCCACAGCTGGACCCCTACCAGTTTGCCTACAAGGCCCAAAGAGGAACTGAGGATGCTGTAGCATGCCTCCTTCATACTCTACTTCTGGACTCCCCTGGCCATAATGCCTGGATTCTCTTTGTAGACTTTAGCTGTGCCTTCAACACAATTCATCGTCACACCATTCCACCACCTCCATGTGCCAACTCTCCTCATTCGCTGGATCCATAATTTCCTCAGTGACAGACCACAGGCAGTGAGGGTGGGAAGCACCACATCCACCACCATTACTGTCAACACTGGAGCCCTCCAAGGCTGCTTCCTCAGCCCCTTTCTCAACACTTTCACAACACCAATGACTGCCTTAGCCCCTTATCACCAATCCATTGCCCACTTCACCCAGTGGTGTAAAGACAGTCACTTCCTCCTCAACATCACCAAGATAAAGGAACTCATCCTGGACACACGCTGCAAACTCTCCACCCCTCACTGCCCCATCTCCATAAACAGATGATAGAAATTGTTGGTAGCCTCAGGTACCTTGGCATCACTATGGACAAAAAACTGAGTTTTGATCACCACATCACATACATCCACAGACGCTGTCAACAAAGACTTTATGTCCTTCATAATCTCAGGACTCTATCAGTCAAACCACACCTCCTGCTTCTCCTGTAACGTAGTATCATTGAACCCATCCTCCTGTACTGTGCTACCTGCAATATCACCATGCTCTCTCTCACCAATAGGAATAAGTTTCTTAAAATCACTAACACTTCCTCCAAAATATTAGGTCTTCCCACTCCCAACATGCCAGCCCTCATTAATACTGCCACTGCTCACAGAGCAACTACCATAGTACAAAATCCCAGCCACCCTCTCAACTCATGCTTCATTCTACTCCCATCTGGCCGTAGATACAGACAGCTGCTATACAAAAAGGCACGCTTTGGAAAACGTTTTGTACCCTGCGCTATAAGAGCGTTAATCTCACAGACGTGTTATATGTGTAGATATGTGTATATTGTCTGTAAACGTGTACTATGTGTAGTTTGTGTGTAGAATTCATGTTGAAGGCGCTCTTTGTACAGACTGTGAAAACAAATTTCATCCATTGGGGACAATAAAGAATGAATCTGAATCTAAAATGAATATGTGACGTACTTAGATAAATTAAGTAATGTTACTTGCGTAACTTGTGCAATTTACTTAACCTACAAAACTTCAATGAAAATATTCAATGTTGACTTTTTGTTTCACATAGGAAACAAACACTGGTTTCCTGGGTGAAAGTTTGGTTTCTGGCCCATCCGTCCACCCCAACAACCTCCTTACGTAGAGTTTCTGTTAAATACACATACATTTAGCATTCATAAATGATGGTACTGAGCATTCTCCAATGCGTTGAACTTTGGCAGTAAGCGGCTCCCCAGTGCGTTACAAACTGGGGGTGAGAAATTGCTAAATTCCTCATTGGAAATTGCTAATAAACACAATCTTTAAAATTCAGTCACAACAGCGGTATAAAAATAAACATTTTGCTGTGATTTAATTGCAATACAGATCAAGATGATGCTGAAATAACTACATTATGATGCCAACTTGTTTAACATTTGAATTAATGATTTGTCAGGTCTGTCCACATGACAAGCACACAACCTTTGAATTGCTTGTTTTCTGAATGGTGATAACGTTTTTACTCACAATTTTGCGCATTCTTTTAGCATCTTTGCATTTACTTTGCATGCAATCATGCAGTGCAAAATACTCGCTTCGCATTATATGTGAATACACCATTAGGTTGCAACAAAGACGGGAGACATTTAATTTTACAAAATAATATTAAAGAACAGAAAAAATGTGGAAGTCACGTGAGCATGTATGGATGTGTGGAAATGTCAGCAGCAACACAAGAAAACCACCAACAGTTGCACCCGTAATGACAGAGAGCGAACCATAGAAAGGTGGTGCGCTTTATAGCGCCAAAACCACACATTGCCCAGGTGTGGCACATGAAGTTGACAAACCTCCTCCCAGAGAGGGACACCTAATGGAGCAGAGGGGTCATCACAGTCACCAAGACAAAGTTTTCTTTTGATCTTGACATAAAAAGCTTTACAAAGTAACTGTTTTGTGATCACCAGACAAACATCTTTTCAGTGATCCTGACATGGCAATCATTCTGTGATTGCAGTATGAACTCAAGGAAAAACATACAGGATAATCATATGCCTGTGATTCTTTGTCATGTTGAGATAACACAATGATTAAACCAGCCATTTAGTTTAATGATAATCATGATAATAACTCTTCTGTATTCATTGGCTGCTGCTTTCTACTCTGTGGAGTAACACAGCGCAAGCCAATAGCCAAAGACACGCAAACTTCTTTTTAACTATTTTACATCTGTCCTGGGTGTGTGAAGTGTCTCAGGGTGGATTTTGGAGACTCACCTTTTTCAACATGTCAGCTTTCACAGCAGGGTCATTCAGATCCACAGAGGAGTCCTCTGGCTTTATCCTCAGCTTTACTACCTGCCTCTTTACTGGTGTGTAAACACAGAGAAGAACAACATGCTGTGGAATTACCTTTGTGATACCAAACTACATGTAAATGAGCACCATGTCTGAGCACAGTTTAACATCAGTTATTCTCTCTCTTCCACTGAAGCACAGTAAACCACTCACCAGGGATGCTGTGGCAGACAAATGGTAATCTAGTTTCACAGGGAAGAAACTTCCATTTCCCTGATCCCTGCAAAGCAACACCGCATGCGACACTCATCGAGCCAATTTGGTTTGAACCTGTGTACCAGTTTCTGAATGAGGAGCCACTCCCATCAGACCAGTAAATGTCAGGATCTCTGAACAAACCAATCCATGCCCAGTATTGACTTTGCACCAAGTTCTGGATCTCTTGTCTCTCAGTGTCGTTCCTCACAGTGGCCAGATCTATGAAGTTCTCCCTGCAGTAACTCTGAGCCTGGACCAACTCACTGATTTATTCACAGCAACAAATTCAGGATGCAGCTGAGTTTCTGCAGTTTGGGAAAAAAATATTTTTGAGTTGAAATAGGGCCTGTGTCCACCAAAACATTTTTTACCAGCTGAAAACGCCACCTGCTCTTTTGAAAACGCCTAGCCGGGAGCGCTAGGGTGCGTTTTGTAGGTGCAGTGGGGGTTTTTTCGAGATACTGTGGTTGCTATGATACATAATTTCTGTGGAGGCGATGTGCTGAAAGTAGGGTAGGCTACTTAATTTTACTGAATGTAAAAATGTCACCACAAAGTACGTAGGCCTACTTGCTCTGGCCTTACTGGTAGCTGCAGAGCTGCGCCAACAAAAACTTTCATGGCTCAGTGCGTTTGACTGACTCGGATCGTCACTGATTAATCAGCCCACCTATGAGGCTCACCTGTCAAACACCAACGCAGCGTCACTGATCGCCGAATAGTAGATTCACTGAAAGTTTGTAATCTAAGCAATACGCTTACATCTCTCGTGTGCGACAGGGTTTTGATGTCATTTTTGGGCCTACATGGAACCGTCCATGAACGTACTAAGCTCAGCTGATCCAGAATGCTGCAGCAGGTGTTCTGACAAGTACCAGGAAAAGACATTATATTTCTCCTGTATTAGCTTCTCTGCACTGGCTCCCTGAAAAATTCCGAATAAACTAGAAAAGAATTTAAAATCATTTTGCTCACTTACAAAGCTCTTAATGGTCAGGCTCCATCGTATCTCATGATGAGATAGAGCTCATATACCTTATTACCACACCAGAGGACTGCGCTCCCACTAAGGGTGAGCCCCTCTCCTGTGGAACCAGGTTCCAGTTTAGGTTCAGGAGGCAGACATCATCTCCACATTTAAGAGTAGGCTTAAGACTTTCCTCTTTGATAGAGCTAATGTCAAGAAAAGACACTATTGTTTTAATATGTTGATGGGTGGTGATGGTGCAGTCAGTGAATAATACACAGGTCTTTGGTGTGATAGACCCGGGTTTAATTCCCCACTGTGACACATCCACCAATGTGTCCATGAGAAAGACACTGCACCCCTAGTTGCTCCTGTAAATTGCTTTGGATAAAAGCATCAGCTAAATAATTTAATTTAAATTTATATTGATTATGTGAAGGTGGGTCGAGACAGGATATATGAACCAATGTAATATGGAGTTTGAGGAGTCTGCTCCCGGGACCAGTTCAGATACACATTTGTTCGATTTGCTTGAAATTATTACTAAACTTGAGTTAATCTGAATTTTACTGGAATCTGTGTCTCATTCAAAATAATTATATTAACATTGAAATGACAGCAGTTCACACATACCAAATAATCCAGAATGTGAGAGTGAAGGGTGAAATAACATTACAAAGAGTCTGGTCTAGACCTGCTCTATATGAAAAGTGTAATAATAAAATAAAAAACTGTTGTCGCTTTATTAAGACAATTGAAATGAACTGAACTTCAAAATAATCATTATCGGAGAAGAAATAATGCTGTGCTGGGTACTTACCATTATTACAGATGAATGGAAAGGCTGCTAAGCAATTATTAGCCTGCCATGTCTGTTGTTTTCCACTCAAAACACAGAAGTAATTGTACACATAGTAAAAAACTGGATGATCGATTATCCAGTTCCTATATTCAGCTCCTGTCCCTGTGTAGCCGTCTGACCACCTCCAGTTGATTTCAGTGTACAGGCCAATCCAGACATCAGAGGTGAGACCAGAAGATGAAACTGTGTCATTAAGATGGTTCATTTCTTCAGTGTTTTCAATGGTGGCCAGGTCTGTGTATGTCTCTCTGCAGTAGGTCTGAGCTTCAGTCCAGTTCATAGGACCAGAAACGTAGTGGTACTGATGGAGGAGGCATGAGGAGAAGATGTTCCACCCTGAGGACGACACAATTTTATCAAATGTAAGGTGGCTCAAACTCATATTTTCTTCAGTTTTTTACAATAATAAACACTGAAATGAATAATGAATGAATGAATAGTGAAATAATTCACTGACCTGAGAGACACAAGACACCCAGCAAGATCCTCTCCCTCATCATGCTGCCATGTGGACTGTGTGTGTGTGTGTGTTGATTTTCACCACTAAGAGGATTTTTGCATTCCTTATGCAAAAGGCATTGTGTTGGCAGACATAGGAAAATGTCTCATCTGTGTGTAGTCAAAGGGCATTTTGAAGCAAGGGTGTTTTCAGAGTCACACTTTGTCATGAGCATGTTTATTTGATGGGGTCACCCCAATTACAAAATACCTAGGTTCTCACTTCTTTCCCCAGGCTGTGAGACTGTTAAATTCATCCTCAGCACTGCATCATGCAAAATAGTTTTATTTCTGTATATAACGTTCACTTTTTTGAGTAACATAAAGGTACCTACAAATCTTATGTCATTATACAGCCCTTTTGTAAAATGAGAAATAAATTTACCTTATCTCTGGTGGTATCTATCCATGAATATGGTTTTGTTTTTATCTGACCAGAATAGAAAGAGGTTTCCCAAGCCCATCCCAATACGTTGGAGGTGAATGGATTTCATTTCTTAGTGCATTCAGAAAATTCAACTGCTTCCAGAGACATGGTACCCATTATACAGAGATTTTACTGTCAAAAGTTTTCTTTGGGACTATGTCTTCAGTAGAAAGTTCAAATTAAAGCTTTTAACAGAAAAGCTAGATGTTTGACATGTTAATTTAATAATACATAGGGAAACTGTTAAATTCAGCTGATTCTTCTGAGGGAGCACTGAAGGTGAGTTCAAATATAATTATTTAATAGTTCATCATTACACGTAGGGTGCAAGAAAGGAACAGTAGAGAAAAATCTGCAGCCATGCAAATATATTTTATTTGTTATGCAAAGGCAGAGTTCAGAAAAGGTGATTTCCATCTCTGTTTGACAAACAAAGGTGTTGTGGTGGCAGCCCGGCTGACGGTGAGTGTCCTGGTTTTTTCTACTTTTTATCAGTTTTTCTGCTTTTTCCCTTGGTTTCCTGTTCTCTGCCCGCCTCTCTGTGTTTTCTCCCCCGTGTGCTCTCTCTCCCTCTGCTCCTGAGCCCAGCCAACTACCTGCACCTGCAACCCATCATCCACCTCGTCAGCCTGCCACACCTGCCAGTAATCAACCTCATCCCAGCCTGTATTTCAACCCCGGTTCTCCACACCATCCTTGCTTGATCGTCGCTGCTCCATACCTGGTGCCACGTCAGTGTTCAAGCTTCCATGCTCCTTGTTTTTTCACACTTACCCTGTGCCTTGTCTTTGTTTTCCCTAACCTTGCCTCTCTGTCTGTTTCCCTCCCAGGTACACTCACCCTCGTCCTCCGTTCGGCTGGGCTCATCCACTGGCCCACTCCTCTATGGACTTCCCTCACGGCGTCCTCCCCGTTCCCCCGCCTCTCCTCGCTTCCTCGGCCCGTGTTCCCCGGCTCCCTGGCCCCCTGTCTCCTTGGTTCCCCGTGCCAGTACTTCCCCAACGTCCTCCTCTCCCTCCACTCCAGTCCCTCTCACCCTTTTTTCCCCCCAATAAACCTCCTTCCCTCTGAGTGCAGCATTTGGGTCCTCTGTCCACACACCACACCCCGTAACACAAAGGCAAGTTCATCTTGAGGTTCCATTCAGGGAGAAACCAGAAATAAAGGCTGAGGTTCCTGAAAATTAAAAACAATCACTAATTTGTTACTCATGCTGAATAAAGGCAACTTTAGATGATTTTAACAAACTGTGACACTGCAAAAGAACAATATTAGATGAATAGAAGCTTTTTTGCTGTCTACTATCATGATTTTTGTATGTTCAAACCTGGGCATAGACACTAATACATAACCGTTTGCAGTTGGTCATTTATAAATGTAACTTGTCCCCATGCAAAGATTACAATGCCACTCTCTGACATTACTAGAGCTGCTTTAAGTGAGATCAGGTGTGGCTGGGGAGGTAGTCAGGGATGTGCAAAGACATTTTGGTGGTCAGGGGCTCAAGTGAAAAAGGGCACTTCTCATAATTATATTTTTTTTTTTTTTTTTTAAACAAAACATCAAATAAATTAATCAATCTTTATTTATATAGCACTTATCATATAAATACATGTAACACAAAAAGCTTCATACTACAGAGCCATTTAAAAGTAATAGTTTAAAAACCACAATAATGTAATAGTACCTACACTCCAACCACAAATAAGCACCTGGGGGGAAAAAACACAACAGCAGATCAAGCCCAAACGTCAATCCCCGCCACCCCCGAAACACTAAATCCCCAGGACCCCAGAACAAAAAGCACTAGAAAAGCAGCCCATCAATAGTAAAAGTATAATAAATAAATAATGTTAACACAACTCTGACTTTCTTAACAATTTGTTTTAATTCCCTCACACTCACACAATTGTTTAATACTAAACATTTTACTTTAATACAAAATAATCAGTTCACACAGAAGCCACGGTCTTCTTTAGTATTCACTAGGTTTATCACAGGAGCAGGCAACAGTAAAGGAAACTATGTGCATGTTTTCTATGCTATATATTTAGATCAGCATACTACAAACTAATAAAATTGATAGCTATTAGATGAGGAACCTACTATCAAAACTATGAAGTTATTGTATAAGGCACTTTTTTCATGGATTGACAATTTTGAGATTTTGTCTGTTTTGCTTCCATTTCTTTTCTTTTTTTTTTACTCAAATGGAAAGAAAACTTCCAAATGACACATTTAGATGTTGTCGGTTTTAAGCCTCGGTCCCTCTTCTAAATTCTTCTAAATTATCCAAAACAAGCTAATGTGGATATTTAAACATAACATTTCAGATAAAAAGACTCTCAATGTAAGTCATTCACTGGGGAAGTTAAGTACCGATGTGCTTTAGTTAGTTATTTAGTTTATCCTATTCACCTGCATTGCCTTGTTAACTGTATGCACCGTCTTTAACCGTCTTCTTAACTTTTTAAAGCAGTGTGGAAAGTCCATTTTTATCTCTGGTCCCATTCCCACAGTTGGTCGCGGTGCTGGCCGCTTCAGTAGACTCCTTGGCCTCCACGACTGGCTCCAGTCCGCCTGCAGGGCTCACCGTGTGTGTTATGTGGATAATTTTAATATTTTCTGGCAAAGAATGTCTCTTTTTAAGACAGACGGACTTCACCCAAACAAACGGGGCTCAGAAATGTTAGCTGCTCACATACAGCATGTGGTGCGGTCCACACATGATTTACGTGAATGACTAATCATTCATGCAGCACACCTGGACACACCACCGCTCACCGAAAGATCTCTGCCTCACTGCCACAAACAACTGTCTCCACCTGCTGGCATGTAAAGCCGTCTGCTCCCAGCGCTGTTCCACAGACTTCTATTCCTGTCATTATCACGCATAGACCAGTAAACCGAAATGTGCACGTCCCACACAGAAATAATAGTAATCTCTTAAGGATTAGGACAACTGCACCAACTCCAGCACCCAGAACAAACCCATTTAAAATGGTTCTCTTCAATGTGAGATCACTGTCAAGTAAGACTTTTATCTTAAATGATTTTATCTTGTCTGCAAATCTAGATTTTATGTTTTTAACTGAATCCTGGTTGCACATGAATGACTATAGCCAGCTAGCTGAACTGTGTCCGCCTCAATATGATTGTTTTAGTCAACCGAGGGTCAGTGGTCGTGGTAGTGGGCTAGTGAGCGTGTATAGGAAAAATTTAAAATGTCATCAAGTACGCTGTGATGAATTTAACTCCTTTGAAGTTTCTCACTCTTAAACTTGGAGGGCTGCAACCTATCATATTTGTTATAATTTATCCCAAAACCGCCTGGAGGATTTTTATCAGAACTTCCTGAATTTTTATCTACTCTGGTTTTAAATTATGACAGAATTGTTCTTTGTGGCGATTTTAATATTCATGATGATGACCCCACCAATGTTAATGCAACTGACTTTTTAAATATGGCCACTTCTTTTAACTTCAAACAACATGTCAAAGGACAAACACATAACCGTGGTCATACACTGGACTTGGTTTTTACCCAGGGTGTCAGCATTTGTGTGGAATCTGTGGAATTAGTGGACATGACCATATCTGACCACAGATGTATTGTTTTTAGCTGCGATTCCCCTGTTACTCATGCCGCCTCACCAAGCTCCGTGTGTTCTCGCTTCTTTAATGAACAAAGTGTTTCAAAGTTTTGCGCATTCTTTCAGAGCCAAAGCCAACACCTGTCTGATTCCAACACCAACAATCTGGTCAATCACTTCAATCATATCTGCTTGTCGTCACTAAATATTACTGCTCCTCTAAAGGTTAGGCCTACGTCTAAAGCTAGAAAGCAACCCTGGATAAATGCATTCGCAGCCTCAAAAGGGAATGCAGGAAAGCAGAGCGCAGATGGAAAAAATCCAGTCTCCAAGTCCATTACCTCAGTCTGAAGGATTTATCAATTAAATACAATAACATGGTTAAGGATGCAAGAACACACTATTTTTCTGAACTCATTACTACACATAAACACAATCCCAGGTTTCTGTTTAAGACTGTGGATCAGCTGGTAAACCCAACCCCTCCTTGTGCCTCAGCTGGAAGTAATGATGACTGTGAATTGTTTTTATCTTATTTTACCAATAAGGTGGTGTCAATCAGAGCCTCTATTACCCCCGTGGCCTCTTACTCAGAGGTTCCACACCAGCAACAAGAGAGTTTTAACCAGTTTTATCCCATCGACTTGTCTGAGCTTTTAAAAACAGTATCACAAATGAGAGTGTCCTCCAGCCCACTTGATGTAATACCTACAAAGTTGTAAGTGTTGTTGCATAAATACTTGTGTTTTCATGATGCACAGTTCATAATTGCTGTTATAATTTCATGTAACAAATATAACTTAATTTGGTGTAAAGATAAAATGTAATACATGTTTAAGAACTAAAGGGTAGAATAAGCTGCTAAATGATATGTGGTTAACAGTGTATCTATCTCATTCTGTATATTTACGTTTGTCCCGGAACTAATGTTTTCTGTCTGTGTTACCGCTACAACGGTTTAAGTCGACACTCACTGCCTTGAATTCCGGCGGAGCAGATAGCTCCGATGCTTGTTAAACTGCATAAAAGTTAAAAATGTGGTTTGAAGTTAATGCAGACAACCAAATGGACATTCAAGAGACTTCAAAGAACTTAGTAACCTCTTTTCACGACAAGCGGCCAACGAGGTATTATTATATTGTCTTTATTGATCTGAATGTTGTTTGTATTTTCTCTGCTAAGCTATAATGTATTGATTTATTTGTACTGTGTTCACTTACAATGTAGTTCTCACGGCGAATAAGGCATATACGACGTTCAAGGCGTACATGGTGTGAAGTTGGATGTACCAAAGAGACCCGATGTGCCCACAGCAATAAACGCCCGTTGCAAAGAACTGACCTGTGTCTGTGTTGTCGCGAAGAGAGCTACAAAAGTTTTTACTGAAAGTAATGGATTCTGTTGGGCCCCATTTGATCTCTGTTTTCAACAACTCCCTATCTACTGGTTGTATCCCTGATTATTTTAAAACAGCTTGCGTGAACCCACTTTTAAAGAAACCTGGTTTAGATCCCTCCCTCCCACATAATTTTAGACCAATTTCAAAACTGCCTTTTATTGCAAAGATTCTAGAAAGAATTGTGTCCAAACAGCTGCTCACTGTACTGGAAAATAACAAAATATTTGAAAAGTTTCAGTCTGGTTTTAGGAAGTACCACAGCACCGAGACTGCCCTGCTTAAAGTCACCAATGACCTTTTAATGTCTGCTGATGAAGGCATGTGCTCAGTCCTGGTACTCCTGGACCTTAGCGCTGCTTTTGACACCATTGATCACAACATCATGTTAGACAGACTGAGGCACTGGGTGGGGATCTCTGGTACTGCTCTAGAATGGTTTTCATCCTACCTGTCAAATAGGAAGTTTTGCGTGTCTGTAAACAACTATGTCTCCTCGTTCTGTCCAGTTAAATATGGTGTGCCTCAGGGGTCGGTCTTAGGACCCATTTTGTTTTCCTTGTATCTGCTTCCCCTTGGACATATTATCCATAAACATGGCATTTCTTTTCATATTTATGCTGATGACACACAAATATACTTGCCCGTCAGATCCACAGACCCTGGAATGCTGAGTTCACTTAACAACTGCCTTTGTGAAGTTAAAAAATGGATGTCAAATAATTTCCTCCAGCTGAACTCAGACAAAACAGAAATCCTGGTCATCGGGTCTCAGCAGATGACAAATCAAATACTGCCATCTGCTGGTTCCCTAGTAAATCACATTAAGCCTGTTGCAAAGAACCTTGGTGTTTGGTTTGATAGTAATTAAAATTTCGAGCAGCACACCACAAAGTTTGTTCAATCATGTTTTTATCAACTTAGAAATATAGCTAAAATTCGATCTATGTTAACTTTTAAGGACACCGAGACCATTTTACACGCCTTCATCTCATCACGCCTGGATTATCGCAACAGCCTTTTCACCTGTTTAACACAAAAATCTATTGATCGACTCCAGACTGTCCAGAACTCAGCTGCCAGGCTTTTAACCAGAACAAAGAAATATGACCACTTAATCCTATTTTAGCTTCATTACACTGGCTCCCAGTAAGAATTGACTTTAAAATTCTATTGATCACTTTTAAAGCTCTTCATGGCCTCTCGCCTTGTTATATTTCTGACCTTTTAGTCCCATACGCACCAGCACGCACCTTGAGATCCTCGGGCAGAGGTCTGTTGTCTGTTCCAGAGTCTCGACTGAAAACTAAAGGGGACAGAGCGTTTGCTGTCAGGGCCCCGAGGCTCTGGAACAGCCTGCCCGAGGAAATCAGGTCGGCTGAGTCAGTGAACTCTTTTAAGTCCCTTCTTAAAACATACTTTTATAGGAGAGCCTTTCCCGATCTTATTTGACTTTATTTTATCCCTTTTTATTTTATTGTATTTTACTAATTTTATATTTATCTTAAACGTGTTTTAGTCTTTTCAATGTTTTTCATGCTTTTATCTTGTATTGTTTTTGTATTATTGTCTTGTGGGTATTATTGTCTTTACACTTGTTAAAGCACTTTGTAATTTGTTTTTGAAAAGTGCTCTACAAATAAAATTATTATTATTATTATTATTATTATTATGCAAATTGGTGCATTTTGATCAGTAAATACCTAATTTGCATATCAATGTGGCGTAAGAGGTCTGTGATGTGTGATGACGTTCTTAGACGCAAATGTTACTATCACCTGTTGTGTCTCCATTAAGTAGGCTACAGTACATTTGCCTGTATGGCCATAGGCTTAGTTAAACTTCAGCTAACTTAGGCCCCATCCACACTACTCCATTTTAGTTTACAAACTGAGAATTAAAACGAATACGATGTCTGTCCACACCAGCGTTTTAGAGCTGATGTCTGTCTATACTAAAACGACTGAAAACGTACATCTAGTAGCCATTCACGTAGGCTACACTGAGCATGCGTGTGCTGGTGTAAACATGAAGCAGATGGTCTACTCTGTAGTTACAGAAGATTTGGCGAAATATTAAAGAAATACAGCCTAAGAATCAGACCAGATAATTTTTTTGCATGGACCAATAACAAGCTGGGACTGTTACCTGAATGTAACACGGGGGTGTGGCGGAGGAAAACAGGTAGTCGCAAAGTAATGCACAGTACAAGTGTAGGCAGATGAGTGATATTTGCACAGTACAGAATATTTTAATAAAAATACCAACTCAAAAACTCTGTCAGCAGCATCGTGTGTCTGCTTTGCATGACTTATAAGACCCAATCAGAGAGCCGAGCGACTGATATTGATTTTTTTATTCAATATATATATTTGTTTGAAAGAGAAGCTGTATACTGTATATTCATTTATTTAAAAAAAAATAATTCTCTTGAGGAAGAAAAAGGGCAGGTGCTGAAGCCCCTTTTGATGTCAACATTTGAGATGACTGCGGCTATCTTTTGCCGACTTGATTGTCTAACGTGAGGTGCCCCCCCCCCCCCCCCTCGACTGCAGGTGACTGCAGGTGGCGGGGTATAAAAACGGCACTGTCAGGTCGGACACATTCTATGTGTGAGCTTACTGTGAGCTGAGATCAATGACTGGTCAAGACTAGGCAATACTGTGGTTCCAACTCGGTGCAGCTGAGGAAAAGCAACTGCGCCCAACACAAACAAGATCACATTATATTAGTGTATACTGACTTTAAATGTTTAACGCTGTTCTCATTTGAGTCCAGTTGGAGAATAAAAACCCATTTATTGTGTGTTTGGCCTCATCATTCCTGGCCTGGCCACACATGTTTGCAAGATCAAAATTCTTCAACTTCCAGTGTTGATGCCATGATTCATCATTAAAAAGGTACAATGACTCAGTGAATATGAATAGATGTTATCATTCAGAAAAACTCTACTGAATACCTCTTCGACATCACTGTCTGGCGTACATCTATCCTTTTGAATATTTTCCATGAAGTCTCACAAGCCATCGTTATGGCCACAACAAAAATCAAACTTATTAATCAAATTTATTTACTTACAAAGTAAGTTACCACAGGTTAAATCAAATTATGGGAGTCTGGTGGTCTGGCAAAACAGAACAAAAGGAGGGAGGAAGACTGGGCCAGCCACAAAGGACCGTAGGACCCAGGATTCCCCCCCTTGACTATAAAGGGAAGTGTGTAACTGAACTACCAGCCCCCCCATCCTCAAAATAAATAACAGGCTACAACAAAAATAAAACAAGAAACAAACACACTGGTCACACCGCTGCTTCTGACTCCACAAGATAGAAAGGCAAAAAGACCCCTCCTTGTCCTCCAGCTTTCCTTAAGTAGAGAGAAGGATCCACTCTGCTAACGATCCAAACCAGCAGCACGTGAGAAGAGCAGAGAGGGAGAAAAGGAAAAAGTCATGGGGGGGAGCGCATAACAGTCATCACGTTATGGGTATTTTTTCAGTTTATGTTCATTTCCCCAGCTCTTAAGTGGTTAAGGACAAAGACATGTTTCGTGTAGGGTAAATTACACATTCTAAACAGTATTGATGGACAAAAATCTTTCACGGCTAGAGGGCCACACAGTCTGAAGGACTTGGTTTACTACAATTATTATCAGAGAAGTACGACTGGATTTCAATTCCAGAGCTCAGTTTTCCTGGATATTTCTTCTGAGAATGTTTCCCTTCCTTGTAGAAGACTTTCCCATCAGGCTGCTTTCTGTACTTAAGGGTGGCTCCACTCGCTCCTTTCTGCTTCAGCCTATCCTGCAGCTAAGACATGGAGGTTTTTTACATTTTATTTTATTTGTCATTACAAAAAAGATTTTTGTTTTGCAGTATTAACTTTAACCTGAAAAAAGAAACTCTTAAAATAAAAAAACACTAACAAATGAACAAAACAATCTTAATGGAAATGTTATGCTTGTGATTGCTAAATGAAAACATATAGATTGCTGAAACACAAAGCTGTTGTTTATGTGCATGTTCTTTCTATATTCTAGTCTTTAACGAACCCATTTCTTTCTAAAATGTAAGGTAAGAGCTTTTCTGTTTTCTCATCACAGGGGCGTAGTGTAGTGGTTTTATCAAACTAGTTTACAAACTGTAAACTTGAAGCCAAAGCCATGTTCAATATATGTTATATTTTGAAGAAAATTAAATGTCATTAACACACTTTACTATTATTGATGAGGGACAAAACTCTCCTATGACAGTCTACAGGATGTATTCAGGGTTCTGGTTAAGCACTCAGTACAGTGATAATAGTGTACTGTGTGTATTAGTAGATAGAGAGTACATTCACCAAGGACTACAGATAAACAGAAGTACAGTTATATTTTCGTTTTAGAGCTCAGTCTTGTCCTCCTTGTGGAAGACTTTCCCATCAGGCTGCTCTCTCCACTTCAGGGTGACTCCACTCACTCCTTTCTCCTTCAGCCTGTCCTGGAGCTGGGAAACACAAATGGCAGCCAAACATTCAAACATTCAGACACTTGATTTTTATCACCAAGTTTTCTTTTGATCTTGATATAAAAAGCATTAGGCTTTAAAGTAACTGTTTTATAATCAGAAGAAAAACTGTCTTATTATTTAGTGATCCTGGCATGCCAATCATTCTGTGATCACAAGGTGATCACTGGGCCATCAAGGTTGTTCTGCCAAAATCTGAATATTTTTTCCTGATTTCAAGGAAAGATATATTTTAATATTCATGCCTGGAGTGATTATTTGTCATGTTCCTATGCCAAAATAATAAAACCAGCTATGTAGTTTTATCTAATCATGGTAATAACTCTTCTGTATCCATTGGCTTCTGCTTTTTACTGTGATTTAATTTAATTTCACACACTGACCACATGGTTTTTAGATGGCAAAAACACAGAGCAAGCCAATAAGCAAAAATATGCAAACTTCTTTATAGCAACTTTACATCTGTCCTGGGTGTGTGAAGTGTCTCAGGGTGGATTTTGGAGGCTCACCTTTTTCAACATGTCAGCTTTCACAGCAGGGTCATTCAGATCCACAGAGGAGTCCTCCGGCTTTATCCTCAGCTTTACTGCCTGCCTCTTTACTGGTGTGTAGACACAGAGAAGAACAACATACTGTGGAATTACCTTTGTGATACCAAACTCATACATGTAAATGAGCACCATGTCTGAGCACAGTTTAACATCAGTTATTCTCTCTCTTCCACTGAAGCACAGTAAACCACTCACCAGGGATGCTGTAGCAGACAAATGGTAATCTAGTTTCACAGGGAAGAAACTTCCATCTTCCTGAACTCTTCAAAGCAGCACCACATGCAACACTCATCGAGCCAATTGGGTAGTAATCTGTGTACCAGTATGTGAATGAAGAGCCACTCCCATCAGACCAGTAAACGTCAGGATCTCTGAACAAACCAATCCATGTCAAGGTTCCAGTCATGAAGCTCTGCATCTTCTGGTTTTCAGTGTAACTCCTCACAGTGGCCAAGTCTACAAAGTTCTCACTGCAGTACTTCCGAGCACTGGACCAATTCATTGCTTCATTCACAGAAACAAATTCAGGATCCAGCTGTGTTCCTGCAGTTTGGGGGTAAAAAATTTAAATGACATACTGAACTTTAAAATAATCATTATCAGAGAAAATTCATGTACTTACCATTATTACAGATGAGTGGATATGCTGCTGTGCAATCAAAATCATACCACTGGTAATCGCTCCCCCTCAATACACAGAAGTAATTAAACTCAAAGAAAAACAATGGACGATTGATTTTCCAGTTCCTATATTCAGCACCTGTCCCTGTGTAGCCGTCTGACCACCTCCAATTGATTTCAGTGTACAGGCCAATCCAGACATCAGAGCTGAGACCAGAAGATGAAACTGTGTTGAGAAGTTGATTCACTTCTTCAGAGTTTTCAATGGTGGCCAGGTCTGTGTATGTCTTTCTGCAGTAGGTCTGAGCTTCAGTCCAGTTCATAGGATCAGCAACATAGTGATACTGATGGAGGAGGCATGAGGAGAAGATGTTCCAGCCTGTGAGGGGAACAAGTGTTTGATTTGTTAAAGGTTGTATCCACAGTCTGAGTTTGTCTGTTAACATAACTGAAGGTTTTCATTTGTTGATGGGCTGATTGGATCTTTATTAACATTAATGTAATCTAAAACTTCCTTTTAAAAGTTTATCACCATTGTAATTTTACAAATCGCTGATAGGATGAAGTCCATCTCCTGTAGCAGCTGACTGATTGTGCGCAGGTCCCTGTAGGGATAAAGCATGATTTTATCCCTGAATTGATCATCCCTACTCATTTTACAATCAACTTCACCCAGTTAATGCAATCTCAAAACGTTTTGCACCGGTTTGCAACATTTTCGGATTGAACAACATATTTCCGCTGAACTCGCCCCAGGTGACCCTCTCGCGCCCCGCCTCACTTTCAAATTAAAGGTGAACGCGAATGTTTACAACTTTGATGAGAGGATGAGACTATCCTCCTGGGAACGAGAAAAGAAAAACTCAGTGAGAGTGAAGTGCATGAACGTCACGTAAACATGTGTCCTCTTCTCTCAAAGTCTGAGGTCAGCAGATAACATGCAGCCTAACCTTAATGTGCAGCTGCAGTGAATCTCTCTCTCTGTCTGTCCTGCAAACCAGCTGAGCAGTGCAGCTCTTGTCTGTCTGTGTCTTGGTTGCTTGTCAGACTGTGACTGAACAATGTTGATGAAACATACTTGCAATGGATGATTTTACATTGCCTTTACTGAAGTAAAGTAAACTCTTCCTCCACCAGTGGCAGATCATAATTTTTATACTAAAAAGTCTCCATCAGTGGTCCCAGTGAAAAAAATTTTTTTTTCAATCATTAGGAAGGGCAATACCTTATTTTATATTTTTTATATTATCAAATTATACAATAATAAAAAGTCAAACATAAAAAAGTATAAAAAAATTCACTGACCTGAGAGACACAAGACACCCAGTATGATCCTCTCCATCATCCTGCTGCTCTGAGGTCTGTGTGTATGTTGATTTAAACCACTAAGAGGGTTTTTGTATCCTTTACGCAAAAAGCATTGTGATGGAAGAATTATCGCATTTACAAATGCTTTGTTATTTTCATTTGTATTTATGTTGTTTGCATCGGAACAACACAAAAAAGCAGAGGAAAAAGATTAACTCTGATATCTTCCACACAGAACTCCCAAAATGGACTGGATGAAATTATTGGCACCCTCAACTTAATATCTATATGGGGGAGGTGTTAACAATTCTACTTAACATATGAAAAGCAGCCGCCTGACCTGGCTTCTCAGTCATTGGATGAAACCAATGACATCACCAAATCATCAATCATGTGTGATTGGTTGATATATCTGTTGCTATTGATCACCCTATTAAATATTAAATAAACACTGCACTTAATTAAGACAATCTTTATTTAAAATGTTACATGTTGTATTCTATAATCCTATAATCAACGACCTGAATTTGTGAGAAACATGTTGATTAGACAAAGTGTCTGTCCACCTTGGTGGCTGTCAGAACATCATCCATTCGACAGACACCTGTGATGTGGTGCTTTGTACGTTGGGTTAGCCTCCAGTCTTGTCTGCAGCGTGCAAGTCTTGTCTGCAGCGTGCAAAAGAGGTCGGTGAGCCCCTGGCTGCGGAAACATGGGGTCGCACAATCCACCCCGACATCCCCCCAAAGCTGCAATCTTTGACTTCAGATATATAGTGACGCTTTTCCAGAACACCATTTCATCTGCTGCCAGTCCACTCTGCCTCGCTTCCAACAGCTGTAAACACAAACAGAACAGACAATCAGTAGTGCAGGCTTACAAGGAAATTTGTAACTCACTTCTGCTACAAAAAAGACAACATACTGTTTACAAAAATAATCACAGGAAGAAACAGAAATATACTATAAACTATATCATGGAACAGTGATGATGAATGAGTCAGAGATCTAAAGTCTCTTGACCTGGGGGAAACAATAAATCTCACTGAAAAATAATGTCACATTGACAAACAATGAATTTAAGTTAACATATCTTACACGTTCCCTCTCGCTCAAGACCGGACAGAACTCGTTCAGGCAGCCCCAGCAGCAAGATCTGGTTGGACCAGAAGTTCCCATGTACTGTCCCACAGCGGATCTTACAAGCAGCTGAGGGACAAATGAGTCTTATAAATAAATAGCATAGCCACAGCACAAAAAAATAAAACACCCCAGTAAAAGTTTGCTACTTACACACAATAGCATCATGATCCACACCAAGGATGTGACCACCTCGTTATAAGGTGAGCACAGTCTGTGAAAACAAAAGTACAGTCAAAGAACAATCCTAGAAACTATTTACTTTCATACAGTATAATGCATGCATATTCTGTAAGTCTTACCTTAATCTTACCTATATTTGTATTGTTCACTCTTCTTCTCTTCTTGTTTTCCCACACTTGAGAAGTTGTTGGATTCAAGAACAGCCATTCTCTCCTCCCTAGCAACATTCTGGGATTCAGTACAGAAAACTGCTGACTCAAGACCGTTCTCGTCTCAGGGCATCCAATACTGACGCTTTCAGAAAAAGTTACCGCGTAGTTATTTGATGCTAGCTAGCTACGTTCGTGTTAAAGAGGTGGTATTATGCTTTTTGGCTTTTTTCCTCTACTTTATTGAGTTATATATCTGTTTTCTGCATGTAATAGGTTTGCAAAGTGAAAAAGTTCCCATCTCCCACAGAAAGCTCTGCTCTGAACCACTTTAAAACAGCTCGTTTGTAGTCCAGCCCTTCACTTCCTTTACGTCTGACGTCACAATGAAAACGCGTCATAAAGCTTGCCAAGCGGCTAGCGGTATCAGGCATGCCCTCAAACCAAGCTAGTCTGAGCTGCCTCTCCATTGTAGAAATGTTGTACCTGTACCTGCTTCCAGGTACTTTTTCCAGGTTCCAAGCAAGCTGAGGCTTAATGTGAAAACACGACAGACTGCTGATTGGTTAGAGAGAATCATCACTATTCACTGCATCATCATTGCTGTGCGCCAGACAGAGGCCAGCATCAGAAAGTTTTATATTTTACAGTTTTCATATATAATTTCATCACTAAATCCAATTCTGAGAGGTTTTGAGGTGAGAAGTCAACTGTCTAGATTTCCAATCTTGACAGTTTTATGAGAAGTGAGGGTGGAACAAAAATGTACTTGAATATTTTCGGAGTTGAGGAGCACCGCAAGTGGTTACGGAGGATGCCTGTGCCAGTGTGTGAGGCCGGCCAGCCGCCCGCTCACAGAGTCCTCTGCTCCCGCCGTCACACAGACCGCTGCAGCAACATCGGCAGAGGAAAACACAGCTGGAAGGTTTTCATACCGCTCATCTGGCTTTACATTCTGAGGAATGTAGGAACGCTTTAACTTAAAAAAGAGAAAGCTGTGTGGATCGCGGGTGTGTGTGTCGCATTGAACATTACGTTGCAGCAGTTGTGTGTGGCGTCGCTATGACAACAAGCTACGTGCTATCTCTGGGTACTACCCGCAATGGAAAACGGAGCAGGTCCGAGTAGGGTCGAGTCTATCGATTTGCGCGATGGTAGCATTTTTCGGCAAGGCAGCGTAGATCATCAGAACACAGGCAACAGTTCAAGGTTTAGTCCTGATGGTAAGATGTGAAACAATGATGTTCTGTGGTTGTGGACTTGTGAGTAACTTATACCATGGCTAGGTTACGGTCGCAGTTTGAAGCGGCTTTGATTTGGATCACACTACCTTGTTTCTTACGACCCGCCCTTCTCTGCTGCTGATTGGCTAATAGTGTGCAACTCCCAACAAAGATTTTGTACAAGTAAGATGCATCACTCTGTAGCTCAAGAGCGGAGCGTACAACACATAGGGTGAAAAAAGGAGCTGCAGCAATGTGCAGTATGAGAAAAATATGGTGTTTTTTTTTTTATTAAACCATGTAAACCTGTTCTGGTACAATCCCTAATTAAGATTTTGAACCTGAAAATTAGCATTTTACCACCTCTTTAAAGGTGTTGACAGCCCAGAAGCCCCATACCCTTACCATAACCATCAGAAATGTTAGTGCCTAAACCTAAGTCACTGACTTTGTCGACCAGCTAACCCTACAGATGTGCTAACAGGTTGAGTTGGCCTTTGTGCTGCTGCAACGTTGCAAACGGTGGTGTTTCATACGGACGATGAAGGGTATCTTTAGCGTAATTTTGCTTTGTCACCAGGGCTTGACATTAACTTTTCTGCTCTTTTTCCAAAGTTAATAGCCACACAGCATTTTCACTAGCCAAATTTTTATATGATTAAAGTTGACAAGGCTGTGCTAAAATGTACTAATATTATCATTAGCCCTGATAAGACTGTGTGTAAAGCTCCTTTTTTGAAAACATGTAGTCTATTAAGATAAACACATTAAAATAGTAGCTTCTTATGATATATAATAAAATTACTGCATGGGTGTAAAAGTTTAATTAAAAAGATAAAAACTAAACTGAAAAAACATTTGCCTCTGCCTTTCTTCAGAGCTCTGACTGGATTTATGTTTATCATCATGAAGCTGTGGTAGCGCTGAGTAACTAGAGATAAGAAAGAGTATACAGGTCTTTTTTCCAGATTATTCGAATACAGACGCACCTTCTGCTTTCCTATGGCACGACAACTTTTATTAAAACATAGTTCTATATTTTAATTATCAACTCTAGAAATGTAGTTGTGACAGGATGATTTGATGTGATATAAGTGCAACTCTGCTAGTAGTAACACCACGTCCCTTAATCATGAATATATCTGTAATTTTACAGCATTTAAGAGCACTTGTCCTCCTGTCTTTTCTTTATCTCAGCTCTGTCTTTTTTCTTTCTCTCATTCTGCTGTGCATTTCTTCTCCACACTGCTCGGCCACTCACACTTACGCACTGACTGACCGCTGTGTTGATGTGTGTGTGCATGCGACCAGTCACGTGTGATGACAGAGATCATACCATCAGGTTAAAAGCAGACGGGAGGCTGGCGGTCCACAGGTCTGAGGGACAGATTAAACTTTTATATTCACTTTGACAAGTCTGGATGTCATATTTGGCGTGTGCACCCTTGCGAGAGAGGTGAGAGAGACGTGCATGTTGTGTGGATTCTCGTGATATTAAAAATGCTTGCTTTGTCATCACTTCCGCTGGCTAAGTTGATAATTAAAGGTAGGCCAAAACAGCCCTCGGTCCGACGGCCAGTCCGCTGGGTTTAATTTCCACAGCGCTTTCTTGTTTACAGTGTCGTCGGTCTGTAGCGCGCAAGACAATATTCTTCACTAATGGACCAATGAGCAAACACGATGTGCAGGTAGTACTCATGGGAGTTGTAGTGTTGTAGTGTCACATTGCAATTCATTTGTAATTTTTGTGTGGCAGACAGAATCTGTGGTCAGACAGCAACAACAGGAAGCAGCTGTTCTGGGGTGAACAGCTGCTCCTATGGGTACGACTGTGCTTACTGACACTGTTTTCCAGCGGACTTTGCATACTAGCGTTATTATGCTAGCGTTAGCCTTCTATCTTAAGGCAAAACTCATTAAAAACTTCAGTTAGCAAACTGAAATCACAGCAGAACTCAAACAGGATACAGGATCCAATTTGGACACATCCAAGTTACAATTAATAACTTTTACATACTTTTATCAACAGAACGCAGCTCAGCAGCAACTTACCTCTGACCATTGTGAACGCACGGACCTACGTCATCACTCTAACCACAACCACGCACCCCTACACAACTGAAATCACCTTCTTTCTTCCTCATGCTTCTGACAGTGTAACATAACATGCACTACTATTTCTTCTTGCCCACAGACGTCATGTTTGCCTATTTTGAATTATGTGCTGTTTAGTCCAGTGTGTCTTGATAGGATTGTTTGGTCTCTCCTGTTCCATCCTGCATCTCGTAAAACCCCCGTCCTTTTCTCTCTTCCTCCTTGGGCTGTCCCCGAGTAAGGATTTACATAGTCGAATCAGAATCGTCAAGTCCTGCCTAAATCGACTGCTGGTCGAATCATGTGTGTTTTTGTGAACGGCGATTGGGAGCTTCAATCTTGAGAAGCTGTAGAGCTTACACTGTAAATTTCCAGCTAAACTGAGGCTTTTTGTAGACCGTTTTCTCTCTTTCTCTCTCTCTCGCCATTCACCGGTCTTGGGCAGAGTTTTGCATGCATTCTGTGCTAACGACAACTGCATGCACGTGGTGGTTCCTCGCGGGTCTATTTCAAGTAGCCGGCTATTTAAAAATGATATGATATTCTTTGTGTGGTTCATCAACAGTGATAAATTATCCAAAAGTCCCGCGAGGTGCAAACAACTCGGCACAACACCAGTGAAAATGGGGCTCCGTCTTTTCAGCAAGTGTTCCTCTTCCGCACTACACACATACACGCTACGCCTACGCATGCACTTATAGGATTATCACACTGACGACCCAGGGTTAGGATTACAATTTTATTAAAACATTTATTGAAAGTTAAATGTTGAAATGTATATTGTAAAAGGCTGTATATTAACTTATTGTGAGAAAACTGGTAGTTCTATGTAAAATCAGATGTTGAGCACCCCCATATCGCCAAAATGGCATGTTTCTCATTTCACAGCAAAGCTTCGACTGTGAGATTGACAGTCGAATCAGGCTCTGCACATCAAAGCATCAAATCTTCGACCATTCAGGGTCAGCCCTACTTACCCCATTTGCCACCTTTCCTTCATTCTGTTAAGTTACTTGATTATAGAGGTTTCGCCTCTGACCAGTAGGGGCTAACCTGATTTGTATTTGTAGAGCTCACAGCATTTTAATTTACGTGTGAAAGTCTCCCCTAGACTAAGAGAAGGGGGGACAACACTCACAAACAAAATCCACATCAATTCCCGACAGATACTGACAGTTTTCAGTGCTGGCAAAAAATTCCTATGAGCAGCCGTTAACCTGAACTTCCACTGCAATTTAACGTGCCAATAACTGTAAATCCCACTTTTCATGCAGTGTCTCCCTGTGAATCTGTCTAAATGTGTCGGATTTTACTCGCTCATGAATTTGAGCACACACCTGGTCATAATCTAAAAATTGCACCGCTAGTGGCTGCAGAAGACTACATATAGCCAGTGTAGAGAAAATGTGATACCTAGTTTAGTCCACATTGAAAGGATCAACAGGGCCTAGTTACGTTTTCACACAGAGAAGCCCCATTCTTTTGTCAGTTATCTTGGTCAGCCCACAACAATAGCCTACCAAGATTTTGACTGCGATCAATTTAAATGCTTTGTGTCACTTGAAAGGCAGTGAAAGTTTGAATGTACAAACGTCATGATAGTGGACATTAACAAAGTTTTCATCTAAGGCTGTTCTCTTGTTATTACAGTTTATGTTAAAATCATCTAGCACCTGAATGGACATTGTCTTCAGTGTGAATAACAAATTATTGATTGTTTTCCAATTTCATAAACCTCAGTCTTTATTTTCTGGTTTCTCACCCCATATGAACCTCAGGATGTACTTGCTTTTGTTTGTCAGAGATGGACATCACCTTTTCTGAACTCTGACTTTGCATAACAAATACAATATATTTGCATGGCTGCAGGTTCCTTATCTTATGTTTAATGATGAACTGTATTAGCTCATCATTACACATTACTTTAGTGTTATTTTCATCTTTTTCTCCTTTTATTATTAAATTAACATTTCAAACACCCAGCTCTTTAAACACATTTCTTAGGAACTACTTTCTACTGAAGACATACTATAGTCTCAATGAAAACTATTGGTTGTAAATTCTCTGGATAATAGGAACCCTGTGTCAGGAAGCTGTTGAATTTTTTAAATGCACTAAAAGAGATACATTTTTTCATCCCCAATGTATTGGGATAGAAGCAGAAACCTTTTTCCGTCCTGATCAACTAAATACAGAAAAATCAATATTTCCTAAACTGTAGGAACAGCAGGATCCTGGATTTATTGTGAATGAATCAACAAATTGGTCCAGTGCTCAGAAGTACTGCAGGAAGATGCTCAGAAACCTGGCCACTGTTAGGAATGACACTGAAAACCAAGAGTTCGAGCACTTCATGCCAAGTGGAAACTTGGCCATCTCATTCAGATACTGGTACACAGGTTACGACTACATTGTCTCATGCGTTGCACGCTTGGACACAAAAGGGACTTCCAGGCATGCACAAGTTTAAAATTAATTTCTTTACTCTGTTTCCTCTGTAAATACAGAAACACAAGCACATCAGCAGAATGTATAACTGTTATATGACAATATAACCATTCATGTTGTCTCTTTAACTGGCATCAACATAAAATGTCTACATTCACTCACAAAACACACAGACAAAGGCACATTGATAATGTTTTCTGTGCATCCACACAACTGATATTTAGCAGGCTACAGTACTGATTTCCTCATACTAAGTGATGTAAACTCTCATTTAACTTTCAAATTTCTGATATAAATCCCACATCTCACATAGTCTTACACATTCATTATACATTTGTGTCACCACGTTTATACATCTTTACATCGCTTTTCCTCACCTGTAAAAACAGAAACACAAGTACATCAGGAGAACGTTGTGGCTATGTACTGCAGGCTGTTTACTCTTTCTGACTGACGTGTGGGTGACGTGCCCTCCTGCCTAACCTGATGGACCCCACACACTGCTTGTGTGAGCTTTACTCGCATTATAACCATAAATTGACCGGCTAAAATATTACAATTGTTAATGAACAAGAATATATCAGATTACCATAACATACTAAAACAATTCAAATAAATACATCAGAATAGGGGGTTGCCACTTTTTAGTGTCCGTCAGTATGCCTAACAGAGTCCATTAACAAGGCCAACATAACTACGGATCCCACACATGTGGTGTTGCAGGTTTGCAGAGTTCAGGAAATCAGTTTCCACAGTGTAACACAACAAAGCCAAACCCAAAACTGAAGGACGCTTCCTGTCTGGGGATATTTATCCTTCCTACACCTATAGAGATTCACTAGGTGTCCAAATAAGGTAATTGTTCACCTCTCTATACACGTGTGAGGTTCTATTGGATGTTGGTTCAAAACAAGACACAATGCTTACCTAAGATAACCTAAGTCACATTGTGTCATTCAACTCCCATGCAACACAAATGTCCTTCACACTCAGGATTCATTTGCTTTTGTTTATCAAATGAGATAGACATCACCTTTTCTTTCATCACCTTTGCATAACAAATGCACTACATTTGCATGGCTGCTTGTTTCTTACTCACTCCTTATATTTAATGAACTATATCAGCTCATCATAACACCTGTAAGTATTATTTTCAGGAATTTCTTTTTCTACTTGTATGAATAAATTGACATTTCATCATCCAGCTTCTTTGTAAACAGGCTTCATTAGAACTACTTTCTACTTAAGACATAGTCGCAATGAAAAAACAAATCTGGCTCCAAAATGCCCTTTAGTTACACACAGATACTGTCTTGCATTTTTATAACTCTGCCTCCACAATTGGCGTCACCAGGAAGCCCTGAATATTTTGAATGTCTCCCTGTACTCTATGATCCTCTGCGAATATTAATATGACTGGAGGTTAGGGGGTTATTGACCTGTATTATTACTTGTATTCTACTCATCCTGTGGCTCAGTTTTGAGTTATTTAACGTATTTTGACAGTATTGTTGACATTAGATGGTCACTGTTTAAAATCATTCCTTGGTCATAATGTGTAGTGTATAGGGGGCTGTAATGTAGGGGTCAATATAACCGTAGCCTCAAGGATAAACCCTTGATTAACATGTTCTGGTATTTCTTATGATCGCTCAAGGTTTTAGAATAAAACAACTGGTGATAATCAAATAACGAACAATACACAGATTTTATAATCTAAAGTTTAAGAGTCCACATTTAATTCTATATTTTTTGTACTTTTGCAGCAGTGGTGTTAATTTTGATTAGGTTTTTATGCACAGCTCCTTTTCTGTTTACTTTTGATTTAATTACTTTAAATGGTTGGGGGGCAAACACCATCACTATGGAGTTGTGGGTAGTTAATTGCTGAAATTGAAGCGCAAAGAAGTGTGTCAGACTGTGAATCTTCCTCCTGGTTTCACCTCCGGATTGTGTTAAGTGTTCCCCTAATTTGTTTTGAGCAGTGTATTTAGTGATTGGGTTCTTTACCCAGTTCTAAAAATTTCTGAAAACCTAAAAATCAATCATGTCTGAGCTTATCAATACTGCTATTGAGTGGATCCTATAATGTAACGTTATGTCTCGAGCGTCAAATCTGATTTAACTTGAAACGCGATGAATAAGAAAACTAATGTTTAGGGCTGACACTGAACAGTCGAAGATTCGATGCTTCAATGGGCGGAGCCTGATTCGATTGTCAATCTCACAGTCGAAGCTTCGCCCCGAAACAGCATGCCATTTTGGCGATATGGGGGAGCTCAATGTCTGATTTTACATAGAAGACCAGTTTTCTCCCAAAAAGTTAATATACAGCCTATTACAATATACATTTCATCGTTTAATGCTGTAAATAAACATGTAAAAAGAAAAAAACTTTCAATAAATGTTTTTAAAGTGCGTGAATAAATCCATAGCTCAGTCCATAAGGACTTGGCTGGAAATTGGAGGGTCGCCGTTTTGATTCCAACTCGGGCCACAGATACGGAGTGTGGACTGGTAGCTGGAGAGGTGCCACTTCACCTCTTGGGCACTACTGAGGGTGGCCTTGAGCAAGCCCCTGAACCCCCAACTGCTCGGGGCAGCCCCCTCACTCTGACATCTCTCCATGTGTTGTCCCTATACGTCCTGTTTCATTGAGTTTAATAAAGTATATCTATATCTACATATATATCTATATCAAAATTGTAACCCTAACCCTGTGTCATCGAGGATCACTTGCTGAAGAGGTCAAGCCCCAGCTTCACTGGTGTTGTGCCAAATTGTCCGCGCGGGACTTTCGGATAATTTATCACCGCTGATGAACCACACAAAGAATATTTTTTCTTTTTTAAATAGCCCGCTACTTGAAATAGACCCGACATGCATGCAGTTGTCGTCAGCACTGAATGCAAACAAAAATCTGCACAAGACCGGTGAAAGACAGGCGAGAGAGAGAGAGAGAGAGAAAAGGGTCTTCAGAAAGCCTCTGTTTAGCAGGAAATTTACAGGATTAAAAGATTAATTACAAGATTAAAGCGGAGCTACCGTGTCTAACACCCCGGTCAATAAAACCTTTGCAAGTAAAAAGACAATAATTTATCAATATATCTGTGTTTAGGGTAAACATGTAGAAAGGGTTAATTTAATCTGCTTTGTCCTCAGTCTCTCATCCTCCACCTCATCTGTTTTATACAAGCACAGCTAACGTTAACTTGGCAATTAGCCAAATGTTTCAAACAAGATAAATAGAAAGCTGTCTGTCTGTAGCATAGACTGGTCTGTAGTCTTAAACTTTGGCACATTGTTAAAAACTCAACTGCTGGCTGAGACAAGCCAGCCGCTCCTCCTTCTATCAGGTTACCAGGAAGTGAATAACAGCAGAGAGGATGAGGAGGGACTGATCCTGACTTATGTCTTCTAAACATCACTCAGTATTGTGATGTCAGATATTGAGTTTATGTATTGACTTTGCTGTTGTAAACATTACTGTTGCTGCTCTGGAAACAACATTTAGTTGTATTTAAAACATTAAATTCTAATCCTATAATTCATTTAAAAACAACCAGGCAGCTAATATTCACACATAAATATTTGTTCATTTATTGCAAGTCATATGTCATCTCAATATATAAATCTCAATGTTAATCACATTTCTCAATGTTATCGCACATTTAATATTTTCCACATACCGTGCAGGCCTACCTCATGCCCGATGGGTCTGGTCTTTCGAAATAACCGTCACCAAATAATAGTAAAGTATCGATGGTGGTATCGTTAAAGACTCAGATTGTTAAGCAGTCTCAATAATGGTATCAATATCAATAGATCCCCATCCCAAAGTGCACTGTTGCTCCCTTGACCGGACATTGCACATTTATTCTTGCTAATTTGACCTTGGAAACCTGCACATGCAAAATGAAGCTAAAGGGTAGCCAGGGTGTTAAAAAGCGATGCCAATGGGTCTTGACCAAGCAACCATATGTGATGCCCTGGGATGAGAACAGGTATAGTATGCTCTAAATACTCAAATATTGTGTATGAATATGGTTTATGTTGAAAACTACTGTGAAACCAATTAAAGTGCACTAAATATGGTTTCCTACAGCGGTAGTGACGTTGATGAATGGGGCCCAACATCTGAAATAAATTTTACATGGCATTTTAATCAGTGATGAAAAGTAACAAAGTAGGACTTCTTTTACTCAAGTACTGTATTTAAGTATAAATTTGAGGTGTGACTTCCATTTGATGCAGCTGTATACTTATAATACTTCTCTACATGTCAGAGGCAGTAAATGTACAATTTTCTCACTGCATGGAAGTTGATCGTGGATGCTGCTATATCTATACTATCTGTCAGGTATAGTCTATTGTCCTTCTTTTATTGCATTTCAAGGGATGTGTGAAACCTGGCCACTGTTAGGAATGACACTGAAAACCAAGAGTTCGAGCACTTCATGCCAAGTGGAAACTTGGCCATCTCACCTGACAGAAGAAGGGTTCATGTTGAGTGAAAGAAAGATCTATCAGTCTATTGTACAATCTACTTGAAATGACAATCGAACAAAAAAAAACAAGTCTAAAGCTATTTTGGTGGTTGACGTCTGGATCTTTTAAATCAGAGCAGTGAGGTGAACCAGAGAACAGACAGACTAAACTCTCTTCAAAGGCAATAATGTACACATGCCAACACAAGAGGGCAGTGTTGCACTTGAATTCCCTCACACAGCTACTGAAAGAGCTCAGATGTGCATTTTGTAGTACTTGCTCACATATGGATGTTTTTATTGGACTTTATTATTTTTAACCCACAAATATGTATTGTGATCCACAAATATTTCACTATCCACTAATATGTATTTTTTACATTAGTGTAAAATCATATCCACAAAAATACAGACATTGCACATTTGTCCAGTCACAAATTGATAGGAGAAATTTCCAAAGTCGATTACGGGTTATGTTACATTTGTGACTTCCTTTCTACACTTGTTTGCAATTTTGGCCAATGTGTACAAATCTGTACAAAAAAAGCCACAAATAACTCACTACAATACAATATATGTTTGCATTTCTGTGAAATTCCATCCCATGAGTTGACAGTATTCCCTCCAACTAGCATCTTCCTCATCTGTACAAGACAATAAGGAGGACTGGTTTCAACCATCAGGTTAAAGATAAAGTGAAGAAACTTTATTTAACTCAACACTCGTGAGCCAGGATCAGGTTCATTCGTGTCATCTCCAGCTATGTTTGCTGTTCGTTTTGCTAACTTTGTGTTGCCTGTGGTAAGTTAGTTGTGTAACGTTAGCTCACATGAAATTATTTAGTTCAAGTCGAGAGATTTTATGGATTTCACAATAATTGGTAAATAACCCACCCATTGTGAGGCTTTATGTAGTAAAAGTGCTTTCCAAATGTTTGATATCCCTTTATGTTCAGGTTTACTTTTATTAACAGATGACTCTGATATAACACTCAGTTTACAACAGAAAATTATAATGGCAGCATCCAAAAGACCATTTTGAAAGGTTGATTTGATAGTTCATAATAGCTAAGTTTTAGGCTACCTCATTCCCACACCTTATCTAAGATGTTGCTTGTTGCTAAATGTAGTATGTTGATTGGTCAGGAATGTGACATAATCTCGCAGGATTTGTTGTTGTTAAACGGGATTTGTGGCTCATCGCATGGACATTGCTAGCCTGATGTTCTGTGCCCGAGTTTAGCTAAGTCAATAACCAAGCATAACTGCCTCCTCTGACTTGGAAAGTGGTTGCATATCCAACAAGTCACAAAAAGTCACGTAAACATATATTGTTTTAACACTTCTGTAAGTTTTAAGGTTAAAACAAACAGTTTTTTAGGTCTTTCGGAGTCTGATTCCATGAGCCCATAGAAAAATGCTTCAGTTTCATGCTGGAAAGTTTAGTAAATGCAAACAAAGCAAAGGGTATTAACAGAAAAACTGGTACAGTTGTGTGTTAAATATGACTACTAAAATAATTGATGTTAAACAAACAATGTTTCACACAAATTTCTGAACACAAACGTCTTTTTAACACTTTTTTAAAGTTATGTGATTTAAGGATACAAATTATTTGTGTGTGATGGTCAATATTTATCTATTACTTTGCAGCCATGTCAGTTGGTGACATCAATTAATATACAGTAAAAGTCATAAAACACAATTCAACTCAGACAGATCCAAATCCTGGTCCAGTTAGACAGTTTAACATTAAAGACTGAATACAGACTGATAAACACAGAAAATTGACTGTTGAATTCTTGCTGCGTCAGCCATGTTTTTAGTATGAACAAAAAGTCTTAATTTACATGGCAAAATGTCATGGAAAATTAGTCCTTGTATGTATGGTAGACAAGAACTGGACAGCTTTGTAACTGATGAATTTGGATGTCTATCTGAAGTCTGATGAGTAGTTTGAACTAAAAGTGATGACAGATGGTGATAAATCATGATGAAGACAGGCCAGGGTAATCATCAGCCTTCTTGAAGACTCAGTGGACTTTACTTCCTCCAGTGATTCGACTTGCCACTTAGGTTAAAGCGGTCTTTTAACAATAAATATTAAAACGTGTCCCGGTAGGAAACAGTTGTATCCAGGGTAGGTTTTAAAAAAGAAAGAGCATTTCCATACTTCTGTTTTTGCCCTCCTTGTCACCCATTCCACCACCAGGCCCCTGTGGTTCAGGTAGGCAAATGTAAATGACTGACATGTGTTGGATTCCATATTCAGACAGCAGAGCGTCGTCTCTGTCCAAATACGTGTCTTTGAAGACCAGTGGTACTATAACAGACACGCAGAGGAACACACACAAACACACAGAGAAAGAGTCAAAACCAGGAACTAACATTCTCCAAAAGAAATCTCAAAGTTGTAATTTAATTCCCACCTAAACCTAAAACTAGCTTACATTGCCAACTATCTAATCGCAAAACGGAATTTGGGTTTAACCTAAACGTGATTGTTAGCTGATGATCTAGGCATTATGTGGGACCCACAGTAATGTTGGCCATGTTACTGGAGGGACTTTGGGCAATGTATGGGGTCCTTAGGGTTAGGCAAATGGAGGACACACACACGTCATTTAAAAGACGTAAGCGGCCTACTGTAGTAGCCATTTTGTTCTGCTGATGTGCTTGTATTGGAGGTCAGATTTCCCAGTTGAAATTTCCAACCGTGAAAAAGTGATCTTTAACATCAAGTATACACACAATTGAAACCTCAGCAGTGCCCTTGGTGTTAATTAAGTAGATTTAAATGAAAACGAGTCATAAATATGTTGTCATTAATGGTGTTCCTGTCTAGCCACATTGGTTGGTAATCTGCAAAAGTCAGTAAATGTTGTATATTTCCACGTTTTAGCATTTTATAGCACTTTTAATGTGTTCCTGAATAACTTTTAGTATTTAGTTAAACACAGGCAAAATAGCCTACTTTAAGTTGCCTTTAAGGCTAGCGTTTACAACATGCACTTCAGTGGGTACTGCTATTGTTGTGTGACGTAAGACAGTTAACTCTTCATGAAGTCGGGGTAGATGGATTTGCTCCCAGTTCATAAGTAGGAACTCTGACTTTTGAGTGGCGTTTCATTGTACTTTTTCTAGTTGGGGGTGTCTTGAACGCAGCATTACAGGTGAGCAAAAGTGGTGAGAAGATGTATAAACATGGTGTCACAAATATACAATAAATGTGTAAGACTAGTAGATTATAGGTGATGCAAATGTGAGATTTATTAGTTTTTTGCAAGTTAAATGAGACAGCATGTCATGTTGAACAGTACCTACATGAGGATGACCTAATGAGGAATCGGTAAGTTACAACAGCCACCTGTAGCCTGCTAAAATACCAAATGTTTGCGTGCGCAGAGTATCAGATCAGTGTGTGTTTTCACAGGTACAGTGAATGCAGACATTTTATGTTTCATGCAAGTTCAAAAGGAAACATGAATATTTAAAACATTTATTTTATTTTATACCTATTCATAAGACGTGTTCTTAACAGCCTGCTGTATGTAGCCACAACATTCTCTGTACAGAGCAAAGAGAAGGTAAAGGAATTTATTTTAAAGCAATGCAATGTCCGAGTGTGCAAAGGTTATAACATGCGTTTTCTATTTAAATTATGAACATGTTTAGGTCCCATGTGTAATCCAAAGTGATGCTACCTGACAACCCTGGGAGATTCTCTGCCTGACTTATCTTCTCCTTCAGCTGCCGCACTGTGATGCTCTGAAACTGCTCCTCGGTGTCGCAAAGGCCGATGGTCGTCTCCGTCCCTCCGGACAAACCGACTTTGATGATGACCTTCACAACCATTTCTGTGGAGTTCGTCTATGAGTTTCTGCCAAGGGGGTAAGCCACAGTTGAAACAGTGAAGCCGACCAAAGCCTGCATGGACGCTTATGTAGGCCTGAAAATGACGTCAAAGCCCTGTGACATCTTGTAGTCTCTACAGCTGTTAGAGCCGACTGATCCAGCTGCGATCAGCTGCCGCCATCTTAACGGACGTCGCTTTACGTGACGCTTCGGAGGAAAGGACGTCATTCCTCTAAAAACACATTTCCTCGTTCCTTCTCTCCTGGCTTGATTTCCTTGCGTCTCTCGGTCTCTCCATGCATCCCTTGTGGGCGGGACTAAAGTGCAATTTATACTTCTGCGGGAGGAAAAGACGCAAGTGAGAGAAACGTGGATTCAATTAAGAGACTTGAGAAGCACCCATACAGTCTATGGTTTCTGCCACGATTGTTGACTTCCTGCACTAGAGCAGGTGATCAAGGAGGAAATGGCCTGACTTAAATGCTGAAAATTAAAGGAATACACACCCACCGTTTACTTAAAAGAAAACGTATTTAGCCCTTATCTAGGTAACGTTTACTATAATTCAACTTAACCTATTAATTGTGATTAATTTTTGCCTGCTGTTTTAGTATTTTGCAAATTTAAGTTTCATTATTTAAGTCTCTATTTTTTAATCCTGTTGTTTTTAATGCTCCTACTTCTAGCATCTGTATCATATGTATCAAGTCAATCAAAGTAACTAGTCACTATCGCTGTTTAATAAATTCAGTGGAGTACAACATATAAGTACAATATTTTCTTCTAACTTAAGTATGCAGTAGCTTAAATTATAAAGAAAAGTACCAGGAAATTGTACCCAAGGGTTAGCACTTTTAAGTTTATAAATGCTTGTATTAATATAGTTTAACATAAATGCATGATGCCTATTTGATGATTTACCCAAACACTGTGCATGTACAGTATGTGACTACAATATTGTGTTGTACTTACTGTATATAGAAACAGTGAAACTGTTACACGTATCCATCTGCAATACCAAGCGATACATTTGATCTCAACAAAACACGGCTGATCACAGGCTGTTTATCTGTCACAGCTGATAGCAACACATGATCACTCTGTGATGTCAAAAATTACCTCCGGCTGAACTCAGACAAGAGATCAGAGATCCTAGTAACTGGGTCCCAGCAAATGGCAAAGCAAATACTGCCATCTGTTGGTTGCCTTGTGGATCATATCAGGCCTGAATCTTGGTGTCTGGTTCGACAGTAATTTAAGTTTTGAGCAGCACACCACAAAGCTTGTGCAATCATGTTTTTAGCAGCTTAGAAATATATAAAAAATATGATCAATGTTAACTTTTAAGGACACTGAGACAGTTTTACACATCTTTATAGTATCACGCCTGGATTACTGCTACACCTGCTAAACCTTTTACTTGCTTGACCCAAAAATCTATTGATTGACTGTCCAGAACTCAGCTGCTTTTAACCAGAACAAAGAAATATGATCACATCAACTTTGTTTTACCTTCATTACACTGGCTCCCAGTATGTTTTAGAATTGACTTAAAAGTTTTATTGACCACTTTTAAAGCTCTTCATGGCCTCTCTCCCTGTTACATCTCTGACTTTTTAGTCCCATACACAACGGCACGTACCTTGAGATCCTTGGGTCTGTTGTCTGTTCCAGAGTCTCGACTGAAATCTAAAGGGGACAGAGCGTTTGCAGTCAGGGCCCCAAGGCTCTGGAACAGCCTACCCGAGGAAATCAGGTCAGTGAATGAATCATGAGAAACATTAAAATCAATATTCCAATTGAAATCTGGCTTAAAATTTTCCAATTTGTACTAGAACCAATAATTCTAATGGTTGCGAAATTTGGAGGTCAAAACTTAATAATAAATTTGACAAATGGGACAAAACAATATAGATCAGGTCAGATAGAATCTTTCCATACCGAGTTCTGTAAGAGCATCCTGCAGGTGCAGAGAAATCACCAAATAACCTGTGCAGAGCAGAGCCTCTTACTTAAAATCCAGAAGAGATCAATTAAATTTTACAATCACTTAAAATCAGTTAACCCTCAGACATACCATCACAAAACCCTAACATACCAGGAACTCAAAACAGAGAAGAGTCCCCTCAGTCAGCTGGTCCTGAGGCTCCCCAACAGCCTCAGGACAGCAACACCAACTCAAGCAGACCAAACCAAATTATCAACAAGCAAAAAGAAAAACATATTGAATACTGGAAAGAAACGACCAAAACACAAAGTAAATTACAATGTTATCTGACCCTAAAAACAGAATTCACACTGGCAAATTACCTGAGCACAATAAAATGTCCTAAACTAAGAAAAATGTCCAGACTGAGTGAACACAGCCTGGCCATAGAAAAGGGTCGCCACAGACAGAGCTGGCTACCACAAGAGGAGAGACTCTGCTCCCAGTGTGACACAGGACAGGTAGAGACAGAACTGCACTTTCTAACCTCATGCCATAAATATAAAACATTTCCCAAATATACCCTGAATTCAAATTCATATCAGACACACAGAAAGTCCCCTATTTACAGGGAGAAATGCCCAAATAATTACTGCAAAATATGTCTCCTTATGCCATGAAGTGAGGACAACCAGTGGAAACTCTAAATACTAAGTACTAAATAATAGTACAAATTTTCAAATTATTATTTTGATTGTTTGACATTTTAGTAATTGTTTTGTTTTTACATTTGATACTGATTTCTTTTTATTATTTTTTTAATCAATTAATTTAAAAAAAGTTTGTCAATTAATATACACACATACGTTTACAGTATTATCTATTTATTTTATTTTTAATATAATATTACAATAACACACATGTTACTGTTTCATTTATTTATTTTAATTTTTAATATATTATTATAACACACACAATTACTGTTTCATTTATTTTATTGAAAGTTTTAATATATTTTTCTTTTTTACACACACACACACACACACATGCTTCCTGTTTTATTTATTTTATTTAAAATTTTAATACATTAAAATTTTTCTAACACAAACACGCTTTAATTACTTGTTTAATCAAATGTATGGGGTTGATTGTTCTTATGTAGTTTGTATGATGCTTTGGCAATATTATTGTAACACATTCATGCCAATAAAGCTAATTTGAATTCATTTGAAATGAGTCCTTGAACTCTTTAAAGTCCCTTCTTAAAACATACTTTTATAGACGAGACTTTCCTTATTTTAGTTAATCTTAATTATGTATTTTTCTTTCAACTACATTTTAATTTCATAACTTTCTTACTGTTTTTACCATGTATCTTATTTTGTTTGTTGTGTTTTATTTTCTTTGCTCCTGTGAAAGCACTTTGTAACATTGTCATTGAAAAGTGCTCTATACAGATTATTACATTATTACATCAACAGCCAACAGTGTCAAAGGATACTTTCAGTGAGTAATATTTAAAAAGCATAAACATAACAAAATACTAGATACTGAAGTGACAAAAAACACCCATCATTTAAATGTACAGATATTATCCTTATTATTTCGTCACCTCCATATTTTGTTCCCGCCCTTTGCAGCATTTCGTTTCGCTCCAGAACTTGCAGTATTTTCTCTCTTTGTCACAGTTTTTTTGGTCTCCAGTTTGCGGCTACTGTCTGCGGTCACAACATGCTGCATTTTCTCCTTTTCTCTCTTTGATTTTGTGCATAGGTTTTGTGAATAGTTACACCCAGTATGTGCATTCATGCTTAATTTACTCCCGTGTGCTGTCAAGTATGGATGTGAAGATGAAGAATAGCCATTGGAGGACACATAATTTGCCTTTACATCAGAATCAAGTATATTTGCACCGACACCTGCCTCTCTGCTCTGTTTAAAACCCATTCCTTCTACCTCCCTTTTGTTTTTCACAGCTTTAGGTTCTGCAGGGTTGACACTATTTGTTGTAATGCTACTATCAGTTACACTTTGCAGCTTTGCAAAACTTGACTTCTGTATTTGCAAACCTGGTTGGTAAATGTTTCCATCTGCTACAGGGTCTGTTTGAAGCAACACCCCTTTGCGTGGCCGCACACTCGTGGGTCTCTGTTTTAATTGATTTCCCAGTCCAACTGGACAGTCTGTCGGTTTCTCTAAAACCACATCACAATTCAAGTGATTCACGTTTTCTCCTCCATTTAAGTCTTCATCCTTCGGTTGATGATAACTTGGCTTTCTTCTCTCTGCTTTGTCATGACTTCCTTCAGCCTCAGCTTCTGAATGTCTGTTATCTTTAAATATAAAAAGGTTAAAAAGTTATTACGAATGAACACAAACAGCAGAAGTGTGCAGACCTAGGCCACACTATTGATAACAATCAAAATGGAAATTACATGTTTTTACTACAAACTAAACTTAAATTTCTAAACACATTTCCCCGAGCTCGTCTGTATGGATGCTGAAGATCATGAATACACCTTCAAGTAGTCAGCAAGTGGGTTGGAAGTACTGGTTAATCTACCATCATTTGAGTGTCTTCATGATGCTTTATCTCTATGATGTTTCTTGGGAAATACATCTTAAGCTTAAGAAGGTAAATTTTTGGACCAACTTAAACTTAAGATGCTTTTGGGAAAAGAGGCCCTGTTCTGTTGTCCATCTTCATTATGAGCAATCGATAAAATGCCTTTTAGTTAAAAAAAATTTAAATACATAAGTTTAAATAAATCATAACAGAGCAGAAGAAAAATCAATAAACTAAGAAGTAATACTGTACATTTGCAAACCTACCCTTCCTGTACATGAGGAGGTAAGCTGTAGAAGACCTCAAAGATTTGTCTCCAGACCCAAATAGTGGCTGTTTGACCTGCAGAATTGAAAATATATCACAGTGAAAAGTGTTAAACTTCATGTTGTTGAACCTTAAACTGTGTGAGAATTTCTGAAACTGGACTACATATCAAAAAATTAGCCTCCTTACCCCTGCAACGATGTCATCATTGAAGTGATACCACTCCTTATTTTCAAAAGATTTGATCTGTGCAGTATAATGACCTCCTATTAGATTACCAAAGTGGTTAACTAAAGCGTAGAGGTCATATTTGCAATTCTGAAGAAAGGGAGGTAGAATAAAGTCACCAGATTTAAGGAACGTTAAATAAAAAAAAATGCTGCAAAAATAAATAAATATATAAAAACATACCTCCATGTGTAAAGTTTGGGGGACATCCACTTTGCAGTGAAGCTTGACGTAACACCTGTATTTGTAGTCAAAACTGAATCTCTGCAGCAGGAGGGTCAAAATCCTTGGATTTTGTGTTATCTCACATCCCTGAACCACATGATGAAAACAACAGCATGAACAAAACAGTCACAAAGTCACCCATCACACTCAAGTTTTTTCAGCGTAGTTCAATGGGGGACCAACATAGTTTTCTGGGTGCGGCAGAGATGCAGGCATAAAATGTTTTCTTTGTTGACTATTTTATTTTTGTGTCTATAATTTAATTTGTTTCATTTAGGAATGTAGCTTAATGTAGAAGTCAGTTTCTCATCATTAAGTAAGAGCTAACTATGGCCCTTTCGCAGCTTGTGTAACACTCATTTGGCAAAAGATGACTCAAAAATGACAGTAGCTGCTTAATTTATAGTAGAAATAAATTACTTCTGTCCATTTCAAAAGATTTGTGTTTGAGACACAATTGTAACATTTACTGATATTTCCAAATTATTGACCATTATTAGATGTTACAAGGTTAATACGAATCATTTATTGGGATTTGGGAACCTTGTATATACATTATTAAGTACTTTGAAAAATTATGTTAAGCGTTTGCAAACTATAAAAATGGAAAACCTGATGAAAACAAATACTCACAAAGTCTGCATCTTGCTTTGTATTACACCGAGTGCAGTACATCTTGTTATCCCCACAGACTTTTTCTCCCTTAAAGAATGCCTTCAACCCTTTCTCCTGTAAACATAGTATTTTCATTTGTTTCTTATGTATTTCCAAAAAATTTGTCACTTTTATTTTTGTCAAAGGAAAGCATAGTACCACACTGTAAGTTTGATGACACGAATTGTCCACTGCAAGTGGCAGAAACCAAAAAGAGCTCCTGGAATCGTGTGTGTCTTTGCACCTGAGGCACGTGGTCTTGTGACTCACCTCCCCCTTGAATATCTAAACATGAAAGGTACAATATTAAGTGATTTTCAATATGTCCTGTGCAGTGTTGGACAAGTTACTTTCAAAATGTAATACATTATAGATTACTAGTTACTGTCATTTGAGAGTAATTAGTTATATTACCATATTACTGTCCCTGAATTGTAATGCTTTACACTAGTTTTGCGTTACCTTGAGTTACTTTAACTGCTGTTTGATGGGATATTGGATATTGGATATTCTGATATTATTCTGGGCCTGCATAGGTGGGTTCTAGTGATGTTCACAGGTAAATCCGCTTATCGGGTGGATCTTTGTCATAAAAATTAACCTTCTGATTAATAGCGGGGGGGGTGGATGGGTGAAAGAAGATTAAGTAACGCGCTGTGCGCATTTCCACACGAGGTACAGCAGCATAACATCACTGATTATTTGAATCTCCCGACACTCCGACAGGATTGGTCAGGATGAACTGACAGCAGCCTCTCTAATCATGATAGTAATGCACAAACACATAGCTTATAGAAATCTATTTACGCATGATCCATCACGGGAGCTACTGTCTTGTTAAGAGGAGCTCAGCTCCCCCATAGTTTGCACCTTGCCTATAGTCTCAACCATCGGATTCCGTCAACAAGAAATAACGTTACTCTTTTACTCATGGATTTTTTTTCTGGTGCTGAAATGTTTCTCGGTGTTTGTCAATTATTAAAAAATATAACACCACTTAATTTAGGGGTAAAATGCGTTGTAACACACCTTACTGAGATAGTAATGGCTATAATATTACCAGTTTTTTAAATCAAGTTTTTTTAGTAACGCATTATATTATTGCGTTACAGCAAAAAGCAATACATTACTGTAATTGTGTTACTTTTGTAACGCGTTACTCCCAACACTGGTCTTGTGTAAGATGTCTGTGAAGACTGTCAGTCATACGGCTCATAGTTGGATAAGCCATTTGTAGCCTGGTAGTTAAAGTTCAAAGGAATATTCCACAAAAAATCTATTATTTTTATTATTAAATACACATTAAATACTTCCAACAGGGTTATCCAAATCTCTAATCTGTTGATCCTAGTCAGTGGTCAAATTAGTACATTTACTCAAGTACTGAATTTATGTACAAATTTGAGGTATCTGTACTCGGATATTTGGATAATTCCTTTGACACTTTATACTTCTACTAAACTACATTTCACTTTTCAAATTTAAAATATGATGCATGTCATTTAATGGTTTAATCTTCTCAAATGAGAGGACTTTTCCTCTTTTTCAGTTACCGTAATGCTGAATATATATAAGTTTGGATTGTTGGTCAGAAGAAACAAACCATGTGAAGGTGTCACATTGAGCTCTGGTTAATAATGAGGGGCATGTTTCATTATTTTTCTTACATTTTACAAACCAACCATTTAATGCTGCTCAAGAAACTAAAAAGCACATGAATCCATACTGAAAAATATAATATGATATTTAAAATTTAGAGTAAGATTAAAATGCTGCTAAAATCTTAATCTAGTGATATAGTAGACAATATAGTGTGTTATTGGTACTTTTATTTAAGTAATAATAAATAAATGAATACCATCACTGATCCTACTGCTCAGTATTTTCCAAACAATCGTTGCTCTGCTAATAAATCAATAAATAGTTCCTACAGACCTTCAGAATTGTAAAAAGGCAGCAGCAACAATATTTGGAACATACTGATCAACAACAGGGAAGTAGATTATGCAGCAGGAGTGGTTTGGCAAGATTTTATGGATGATATAATGTGACTCTGGGTCAAAATGTGAATGTGCTGTGAATCCAAATTGATGACAGCTGATATTCTCTGCAAATGAGCAAGACACAAACCTGTCAAAGCCACCTTTCAAATCCTACAGTAAGTGTGTATTTGATACTAAAATTTAAATCTGTATATTTTTCAATCCAAGTTTGAATGTATCAGCCAGAGTCCATGTCTGTTGGCAACATTGGAACCACAAAAAATGTGCATGTCTAAGTAGAAATATCCCAATTAGACATGTAAAATACAGTAAAATACTTTAGGGGTTCTTTAATGGCTTGTTTTATGACTGTGTATTGTGCTTTATACTGATTGTATTGTTGGTTTAAAGTGTGGACAAAGTGTGGACACATATGATTTCATTACAACTTTAATTTCAGGTCTTCATCAAGTCATCCCCTCTACACTACAAGAACCAAGTGCTGACATCCAGTCTCCGCTGGATCATTGCGCAGTATACAGTAGGTTATGTGTCTTGTCTTAATTAAACTCAGCCAAGCGTCAAGTTAGCAAGTTAATGTCTGCTTGTTTGTCTACCAGATCTCTACTATCTCTCTAATTTTCTGTTAATCATCTCTAATTATCTAATTATCAGTGTCATTTACACTGACACTGATTAATGTGCACTGTCCCCTATAAATAAAAACTTTAACTGGTCTCTACCTTGGATGCGTCTGGACTGGTCCGCCATAGGATCTTCTCAAAATATTCAGCAGCATCACGTTGCTCATATACTGAAAGGAGTCCGTGGACAGAGATAATATCTTTAGTAACATATATATGCAGCTTCCCTGTACCAGGCTCAAGGGTCTGCAGGAACACACAAACACCTACAGCAGCGGCGTGATGTCTCAAATCCAAGCTTACCGTTTGTGATCTCCAGTTTTTTTATAACTTGATGTGTTTTGGCCATTTTTTTCTGTAAATCGGCAAACAGTTCCCCCAGGTAAGGGTCAATGATTGTTGAATCTTTACTGCAGCATCTGTGACACAGTGAGTAGTAGTATATGTGACTTCATTAACATGTAATTAACCAGTGAAGCAAAGTCAAATTGTGAACCGAACTCAAATTGTTTAATCTGATTTAGAACAATGCTCTGCTCATGTGAACAGCACTGATTTCATCCATTTTATAATTCTTTTTCACAGATCTGTCTTAAAGGAATAGCTTGACATTTTGGGGAAATACGCTACTGTAAATATAAAGCTGGATCAGCTGGTTAGCTTAGCTTTGCATAAAAGACTTGAAACACTAAAACAGCTAGCCTGGCTTTGTCTGAAGTAAAGAAAATCAGCCCACAAGCACTTCTAAAGTTCACAAATTCACACAAACAATATTTTGTTTGTTTAATCCATAAGTAAACCAAAGAGTAAACCGACTGATGTTTTACAGAGGGTTATGCACCAGGCGGTTTCTTGGCTGGGACCAGTAGCTTCCTGGACCCACTATAACACCACATGTTGTTTTTTCATCTTGCTTTTGTTGATTAGTGAGCTTTAGTAGTGGTGGTGTATTTTGTTACATATGGAAAGGGTTAGGCTAGAAGTACTCGGCAAGAAACCGAATAGTTATTTTCCTAAATGTTACTGCTACTTTAATTCTGTAAAGAGCAAAAGAAGCCACTTGCCACCTTTTTCATTTGATCTGACTTCACGAAAATATAAAGACAACCAAAATACAGCTGGTGATACGAACCCTTTCACAGCCTCCCGGAAGTCTTCGGTCATGAAAAGCACCTGAAGAATGCTGTTTAAATAGCATGTAAGACCTGGACTTTTCAAGCCATGGTAATCTAAAGACACAACAGGGACATATGACACATAACTGCCAAATAATCATAAACCCAGAAATGTTTGAGCAGCATGCTTCAGTAGCTTCATGTCACGTCACTTACCTGAGATGGTGAGGCGGTCTAACTTCTCTCTGAACATTTCCACAAGGCCATGATTCATACTGATGTCTTTCGAATGAGAGTGTTGACATTACATTACTAAAGTGTTGTTTTGTATGGATTGAGCCTGTGGAAGCACATTAGATACAGCAGAGGTTAAGGGACAGCAAGCAGGTTTACATGTTATGAAGACAAATTCACAGCCACAGTTTGGTATTTTTTTTAAATGTGGCCTTATTTTACACTCACTGCTTATAAACTATCAGTTCAATCATTAACAAAACAGTAGAACAACGCTGAATGGTAAAAACAGCCAGAAGGAATGGCATGAAGGGGGAGTATCACGAATAGAAAGGCAATTGAAGGAGTGTACAGAAGCCTACTTTCAAAACCTTTCATTAAGTGAAATTACAGTTCACCAAACACATGAAAAATTATCTCGTTGCTGTTGTGTTTGGGTGTTATGGAAACCCACGCAGCCTCTCGATCCTCCATTACCCAGCACCCCCAAAACAGGTTTTAGAAAATGACAAAGGGAAGCTACAATAACACAATAACGAACCTAATATAAAGTGGTAGACACACACATACTCTATCCTAACTCATAAGGTCCGATAAGACACGATGGCTTTTAGTTTGGGTGTGTAAAATGGGAGGGTGAAACACGAGAATAAGCGACTCACCGTGCAGCATGTCTGGTTATCTGACTTTCACTTTCTACACCAGCGAGAGGTTGAAGGAGGAAGATACCGCGACAGCGAGAGGACGGAAACAAACACAAAGCCCCCGGACTCACAGCTGAAACTAGAGACAACTTTAGCTAAATCTCTGAGAATTGGATTAGAGCTAAATAATCCTCCAAAGTTGTGTAGTGTCATGTGTGGCTGAAGTGTTTCTTGGTGGGCGCAAGAATAAATTGAAAGGCTTTAAAAAAAATACAGAGACAAACTGCGCCACCGAGGTAAGACATCAGGCAGTTCACTTCTTGTAAATCTGCTCTGCCAGTTTAAAGACTGAGGGTGATTTGTACTCTTCACTGTGTGTAATAATCTCTGCTCTAAATTATACTGAACAGGCTGTTGAGAGATAGGCTATTCTTATCAAGCTTACACTCTCTGAAAGTTAACTACTTGAATTATTACATAGGCTATTCATTGGTTTAAACTGTATTGAAGTGTAGTCCTGTATTTTATTTCGTGGTTAAGAGTCACACTGTCTTTGTCAATCTCTTCATTATTATGTTTAATAGTTTACAAATAAGTGTGCAAAATGAACATGTTTTTCAAAACATTCAATTTGCACACCCATATGTTAACTTATCCGTTTAACAAGGTTTGTTTCATAGTGTTTTACAGTAAATACTACATGTACTTGGAAATTCCTGGCAGTTCAGTGTGTCACTTGTAATTATATCAGCTATGCTGATAAGGGCTTCTTAGCTGTGATGTTTGTCTTGTCAACAATATGTCTCCAGTACTTCTGGTCATGTTTTCAAGAAATTATGCTTCTTTTAACTCCACAACTTGCCTAACAATCGTCAAAGTTTTTAAATTGTATTCAAAGTACTCCAGCGATAGTTACCTGTGCAACAATGAGTTAATTTAAATCCCACTAGTTAGTAATTATAGTGTCAGACCTTCTTCCACTTTCTTCCACCTAGGAGAATCAAAATGAGCATTCAGGGACAGGAACAGGTGGAGAAGAAATACGACCCCCTAGATACGACCCTGAAGTTTGTCAAAGGGAGGGACGACTTGGATCCAGTGTGTAAGATACATTTCCTGTCTCACTGAGCATGTAGACAGAAAAGTGCAACAAATAAGGATGTGGTTTTCATTTTATCACTGACATGCATGACTACAGATGATCAAAATTTTGCTTCCTCTTTAAAGTGAGTGTTAGTGTCTGTTTCATTTTCTTCATGAGCTGTTTTTTTATTGTAATTCACTGTTACACAACACACCCCCATTCCTTCTCTATTTCTGACAATTGCATTAATAGTAATTCACCACATACTGTAGCTAACTTTGGCTTACTTTTACGTTGTGTGACTCAGCCACAGACGACGGCAGTCTCAGAGCAGAGATGTCCTGCGGCCACGCTGTCACTCCTGACTCTCTAACACTGTGGTGTCGCAGCCAACTGGATGAGGTATCTCATGTCTGTGTGTATGTAGATTTAAATTAAAGCAGTATGATAAAACTTGGAAGGAAACACTGACTATGCAAAGACAGTTAGTAGCATCTATCATCTGTGACACCAGTCAGACAAAGACAACAAAACTGGTGTAAAATCATGTTTACTTTTATTGTTTCACTGACAAGACTTAGCACTGAGCACAGAAACCTCCAGATCAGGCTTAGACTATCATCTGCAACTAGATTTCTTCCGTGCTGACCCTGCCACCTACTGGGAAGTGCAAAACATGTAACTCTGAAACAAGGATCTGAATATTTAAGTGTAGTTTTGCTGTAAACAAAATGTTAAAGAAATGAAATGGGGTAATCTTTACAACCTACCTAAAAAAAAAAGTCTGCAACATGGACATTTTATAAAAACACAATTGAAATTATAGGACGAGAATATTAGAAAGTTCAAGTGACAAACTTGTATTGATGATGTATGTATTAATGTATTGAGAGCCCTGCAGTGTTGCTGATGGACCATAATTGTTATTGGTGACATGCCTGTTTTCTGTCCAGCACTTATAATTTGTGAACATGCTTCTGTTTTCCCTCTCTCCCTACAGAATCAAGAATGGTTGACTGCCTGTAGAAATCCAGCAGAAAGTCTCAACCTGTTTTATAAAATCCTAAACTGGTTCTTGTCTTTGTTGTTTAAAGGGTCATTTTAAATTCAGATGCCCTGCACTGGTGGAGGATACCAAACAGTGCAATAAACTGTGGTCGTACAGAGAGGTGCGCAGACTGGCTGATTTGTCTGTAGAGGAAATGCATCACTTTGAAGAGACCATTGCCCGCCTGGCTGCTGCAGAATACTGTGAATTTCAGCCAGTAAGTGGTCCAAATATGTTTTCTGAAATATTGTGTGTTCTCTGTTCCAGTATTTACCTGCATGTTTTCCATGTCAGTGTCCACAGTGCAAAACAAGTGTGGAGAGGAAGGATCTCTCCAACCTGTGTGTCCAGTGCACCATATGCACAGCTGATCAGAAGAAGGCCTACCAGTTCTGCTGGCAGTGTCAGAAGGAATGGAAAGGTCAAGGCCCTCGATCTGACCGCTGCGACAATGACGGCTGCTGCAACAGGGACCTGCAAATTCTGCACACATGTAAGACCATCAGTTTGCCCGAGGTGAAGGGGGTCACCGACTGCCCCTCTGTCCGAGCCTGTCCTACATGCGGCATGAAGGTGGAGCATAGTCAACAATACTGCAAAAATATCAACTGCCCTCGCTGCCACGTGGAGTTTTGTTTTGTCTGCCTGAAAGCAAAGCGTGAATGTTCCACGACCAGTTCACCATATGAAATCTGTCCTAGTGGTGTGGCTCCTAGACAGACCTCTATACCTGTGTGGCAGAGAAAATGAAAAAATAAGACTTTTATTATTAAAGACTAAAGGTATTCGTATTATAGTACCCTGTAAACTCTTAGCAATTGTTGATGTGTGACAAACACACATGCTGTAACTCCATCTGAGATATAACATCTTTTTTACTTGTGGCCCTACTCTGCCTCCTTCTGGCTGGACTTTAAGTTGCACATGACACCGTCTGATTACTGTGAATGACTATCACTCTGTACTAAGCTGCTTATAATGTTAGATAAATTCGATGTCTACAAAATTAATCTTCTCGAAGAAAGTTGATTTAGATTTTGACTTCTGAAAATGTCATTCAATAGATACACACTTTTGTATAATGGCTTTTTATTTAGGGGGGTGGTGGGGGTGGGTGGTGGTTAGGGTTAGGAAATTTACCTGGCAAAATGCAAGAAGAAAGAAGAAAATGTGACAAATAGCTATTATCAAAAATAAAATTAATGTTTGTTAGTTTCTATTTTAAGGGTATACACATTCGTAAATTGGTAAATATAGGCTACATAGATATAAACACTCTTCTGTCATCGCCCCCGATTCAAAACAAACAGTTATCCTCAGTAATCTGTGGTCTCTGTTATCTATCGACTCATCGTCTTTTACAGATTCCCTGTAAAAGATAGAAATTTCTATCACATTTCATATTTCTTCACCTGTAAGTTGCAGTACAGGGTTTGTACTCGTCTCAGAGACTTGAGGGCTGACCTTATCTAAAATCCACTCCAGGCATTCAGCAGCATCACACTGTTAATAAACTGCAGAACCATACATCCAGTTTACTAATTCCACCAATCTACCAACTGCTCTTTACTTTTTGATGATCTTCTGTTAATTACTGTCGATTTTACCATTTTTAATCCGAGATGTTTCTGTTCCACATGTTGTTTTCTTCAAGTCTTCAAATGTTTCTTAGCTGCAGATTGATTTGTAATTCGGGCTACATTTTCACCTCACCTACTAAAAATAAGTGAAATCCTCTTCCATGTCTGCCTTTGTCTTCTCATCTTGAAGAGGAACACGCTCTTCCATCACAGAAGTTTCTTCTAACTTGTTCATGTTTTCGTGTGTGATGCTGAAATGGATAGTGTCTTGATTACAGTTGTCTTTGCATCTCTGCTTATTATTTCACACAGTTACACAGATTTTGTCTGTTCAGTTTTAAATGATGTGTCCTGTTCCTTTTACTGATATGCTGTCGTTACAGTGTTATCTATTTTATCCTCAATACACATTTTATGACTCTAAACTTCTTTGCTTATTACCCAGCAAAAAAACTTAGTCTGAACTGTCTTCAAACCTTAAATCACTTGTGTTCCACCTAGTGGTGAATGATTTTATATCTGTAGGAATAGCCTGCTGTTGTCCTGAAAATATGCTATAGATAATCAAATCTATTTAAAAATCTGTCAGCAAACACAGCTAAAATCTATATCACATTGTTTTACATTAAGCAAATGACATTTGAATGGGTTACCACAGCCTATTTATTGCTGTTTTGCAGTATAAGACAAAATTAGAGATGTATAGTGAGTGCTGACAAGGAATGGAGGCCATAACACTAGTTTTACTTTCGTTTGTGTCACAGTCTGCCTAGTGACATGATGATGTTTACAGAAAAGAAAGAGAAGAGGCCACCAAAAAGTTTGATTGGACCTGGAGACCTATGATCTAACACTTTGATAATCTCAAAATGATGGGTTAAAATGATCTGGAAAGAGTTCCCAGGGATATCTCTTGTTTTTCATTGTTTGTTTGTTTCTTTTTAATACCGAAGACAACTCCTCAGTATCAGTGCTCTTGTCAGTAAATATTTGTGTATTGAAAATAATTCACTATGTCACTATGCGATGTGCCAATAAAGGTTGAGATGGGAAATCAAAAAAATATATCGAGGGACTTTCTGTATTTCCAGTAGCTACTCAACTTACGCTTTATGGTGACCGCGGCCAAACCGAAAGTCAAAAACAAAAGATAGTCAAAATCAGAAAGAAAGTCAATGCTCTGATCGTCTCTGCGGGAAATAGGGGTTTTCAACGATGGGTGGAAAACACCTGAGAACTCGCAAACTCTAAACAAATAAGCAATGCCCTTATGCCGCCCAGTGTGTCTCCCCTTCTCTTTTAATTTCACATTTATTGTACACATTGTAGGTTAACTCACGTGCACTTTTTTTTTACAGTTTGAAGCCTGTGTTTTAAACCTTGTAGGGCCTGTTACTTTTAAATTGCAGTGCATTCATTTAATTTTGCATAATGTAGGCCTAATATTTTAACTTAATATTTTTTATGTCCTTGTTTTGGATATCATTAAGGTTATTTGTCATTGTAGGAATTGCAGTAGGTCAGGTCCCTTTTTGCTTTCAGCCTGATGATATTAAAACAAACTACGCCTACATTAAATAAACAATGCCCATGCAGATTCGTGACTTAGGCCTACATGCATTCTATTTATCGTCTTAATAACAGAATATTTGTCTGACTGCAGAATCAGAATCAGATTTATTGCAAAGCTGTTTTAACACATACCAGTAGTCTAATTTGTTTGGGCGACTAAGTGCGCAACAACAATACTCATAAACTGATATAAATATAAAGATTCCTATTAAAGAGTCAGATATGCATAAGAAATATAAGAAAACAGAAAACTCAACATCTTTGAAAAGTTTATTTACAGGTTCTGCCCAAATAAATCATGAGCATTTAATAATTAGATCTTACAGATTTGTTTTGACACTGAAAAAGTTGTTTCAGGCAGGAGTAGAATTCGTTTGCACTGATTGTGATTTAATATATACTATAGAAAGATGGTTTTGAAAGACTGATGGTTTTGAAAGATGGTTTTGATGAAAGACTGCGGGGTTTGTCTTCAGCAGGTGCCTCCGGATAGTCTCGGCACTGTATGAATTGTGGACATGTGCTGGATCTGGGAGGAATCCAGAGTGGCCACATCCTCCAGCGTCTTGGATTTGAAGACAATCCGCAAGTCGTCATCTTAAAGCAAAAGTAAAAGGTCTTGAGAATTATAGCCTAATTATGTTCTATAGGACTATAGGCCTGTAGTTTTAGACATTACAGGCTAATCCTTCAGATATGTTTATGTTCATCGGGTGAAAAGAAGGTTTGGCTAAAGGGTGATTTCTACGGTTCCATTTATAAAAACAGATCAAAGGTTAAACCACATTAAAACAAATCCACACAGACGTCTTTTACATTTTCAAATGAGAGGAAAATAAAGGACTGAAAGAGCGCCTAACTGTTAATATTCACACATAAATAGTTACATACCTGTCTTCATTTCCTGATTAATTTTCTTTTTCAGGTCCAGTACAGTGATATGCCTCAGCTCCTCTTTAAAGTCGCACACCTTCAGGAGTTGTTCCCCTCCTCTGGGCAGACGTACGCTGACCTGGATGCACATTTTGCTGCAGTGAGGACTGGTGTGCTCTTCAGGGTGGTTTATTGTGGTATCTAGACAAACTGAAACCTGGTTAAATAAATAGGCTACATGCTATCTGATGTTTTTTTTCATAAGTTACGTCACATATTAAACTGACAGTCATATGACTTCATGGAAATTAACAGCGAAAGAAACCGAAAGAACTCAAAGCCTCAGAGTGTTTAGTTTGAGTGAGTCCATCCATCCATCGTCAACCGCTTATCCTGCGTACAGGGTCGCAGGGGGCTGGAGCCAATCCCAGCTGACATCGGGCGAAAGGCGGGCACACCCTGGACAGGTCGCCAGTTGGTTTGAGTGAGTAGGCTACATATTACATTTAGTCAAGATGGACAGCAGTGTAACAAGTGAACAGAGCAATAACTCCAGACAACAGATAAGCAATATGACACAACAGGAGAAGTGTTACGACCCTCGAGACAGAACACTTACATTTGTCAATGGAGAGGATGACTTAGACTGTAAGTAGCCAAATGTCACATTGGTCCTAACATGTGGCTATAATCTTCTGCTAACTGTGCCTTATTTTTGCTCCTTGTTTTTGTGCGTCTCGTCTGGATCGTGTCTCATAGTTTTGTGCGATGACTTCAAGTCTCTCAGAGCAAAGATGTCCTGTGGTCATGCTGTCACTCCGATGTCTCTCACCAACTGGTGTCGCAGGTTGCTGGATAAGGTACACTGTTAACATCACCTTCATCATGAACTTCAAAGACGTTTTAGTGAATAAACTTCACTGACAATGTAATTAGTGATTTTAGGGGCGTGGGGGGATGGTGGTCAGAGGAGTCAGCCTTACATGTCCAGTTTAACCAGTCAGGAAGAAAAAGTTCCAAATCCCCTGATTCACCCTACACATGCACAGTTTAGTCCCTATTCCACATGGGAAAAAGTAACACCCTGTGGCAGGCACAGCCAATATTATAAAGAAAAAAAAATCACTTATCTGAAAAATTATTTTGAGATATGTGATTTTTTACTTCATTTTTTTATAACATTACCTGCTTTGTAGATAAATTCATCAAACTTAAGTCCTATTTTTTGTGTGTGCATGTAGATATCTTTCATGCAAGTTGTTAGTGCTAATGTTTTAGTTGTAAGATGTTGATAAGCTAGTTAATAGCTACAAGAGTCTGGGTTAGTTGTAACAAAAATACAAACACACACACACACACACACACAGACACACCAATCATGTTAAAAAAATTATTTATGTGTTGAACAAAAAGCATTTAAAATTATGTTTTTCTCACATTCCTTCTTATTTATTTTTACTAAGGGTGAGTACAGATTTGTGTGTGGCAAACCTGACTGTGATATTGAGTGGCCATATGAGGAGGTTTGTAAAATGGCTCTTCTAACCAAAGAAGAAATGAAGTACTTTGAAAAGAAAATGTTCCGTAACACTGCCAAGGATTACTTGAATGTCAAATTTGTAAGTATCTCAGTGACTCTGTATTTACACTATTTATAAACTATGAAAAAATGTTGTGAATGCAAATTCAAGGGTTTAATTTAAAAACCTCTCATTATGTGTAAATTCACTCAACAGTGTCCTGGCTGCAAGTCTTGTGTGGTGAGGGCTGATCTCAGTGATCTGGGTGTCGAGTGCACAAAGTGCACAGCTGCCAAAAGAAGACCTTTCAGATTCTGCTGGCAGTGTTTGAGGGAATGGAAAGGTCCGGCTCCACGTTCAGACCGCTGTGAAAATGATGGCTGCGTCAATGAGCCACTAGAAACACTGAGAAACTGTCCAGATATCGTCTTTGAGTCTGTGAAGGGCGTCACTGGCTGTCCCTGCATCCGTGCCTGTCCCACCTGTGGTTTTCTGGTGGAGCATAACAGAACTCAGTGTAAAACCATCGTCTGTTCTCGCTGTAAGGTGAAGTTCTGCTTTGTTTGTCTGCAGTTCACTGAAGAGTGCCTGAAGCGCAACGCATACAAACTTTGCCCCACTGGTGTTGCACCGAGACAGACCTCGATACCTGTGTGGCAGAAAAAGTTATTTTATAATGTCAATCATCATAACTGATGTTACTCAGCCAGGATCTCAACCCCACACCAACTTTTAGTAGTAGTTATAAAGCTTTAGAGCTCTTTTGTACCATCTTTCCATAATTGGAACATTTTACATAGACAACTAAGTTTATTCTGTTTTTCACTTTGCTGGATTTTATTTAGCTTCTTTAATGTTATCACAATGTTTCAGTGTGTCATCATTCTGATCTCCATAATATCTTTATTCAGTCTGTTCATTTCACATATTATTGTTTATTTTTAAGTTATGCTCCTTTGTTTATTCTCCTAAAACAAGACCTTTTTAAAGCATAATGTACTTAATACTAACAAGGAAAGCACAGCCTGACTTGTGATTGAAGCAGGAAACTAACATTGTCTAAAGGAGCAATGTCAGTGTGCAGACACTACCTTTCGTCAGGGCACAAAACCAAGCTCAGGTATCTTTGTACTGTAGAGTTAAAAAGACAGCTAATAGAAAAAAATTATAATATGAATAAATGTCAAATATGTTTATCAAAAGTGCTGTGAGTAGTTTTGTCTAACTTATAAATATCATTGGCACATTAATTTGTATATATTGAACCTTGTTATTCTTAGAAATTGTTGATGTGTGACAAACACACATAGCAATAACATCTTTTTTACTATTGGCCCCACTCACAAAAGTGACTATAGTGATCTATCCCTCTCCTCTTGCAGGCAGGAGGGACAGGAAGTTGCTATGGTTACGCATCTCCATCGTTCTGAAAAGGTGGTAGATGACCAGTAGAAACAGTTAATGAACAAACAAAAACAACGAGAAATACATATAAATAAATGTGTCTTTTGCGGTTTCACTTGTCTTTGTGTGTTTTCTGGCCTGTGTGATCCCCCGCCCTGGTTTCAGCTGTCCCTCCTTATCATTATCATTTGTATCCTGTATGTTCGCTTGTCTAGGTGCTTTTCTTTCTCTTATGTGTTGAGCATCCCAGCCCATTCTTACTATTATCTCTGTGCTTTTTGGTCCTTCACCTTGATTTCTGGGCCGTTGCCTGTTTAATGGGCATTGATATACTGCTTAATGTGTTTGCCCACATTGTACTGTTTATCTGGTGTTGACCGGTGGCTGCCTGATCATCCCATAACATTTACTGTACCTTTTTGATGTTGTCCATAAATGAATTGAACTGCTCCAGCTCTGCCTTGGAGTCTACAATTTAATCTAGTCTCTTGCTTCTCTTTGCACAACTAGTGCGCATATAGCATTGCAATAACTGAAATGCATAAAAAGGCAGGATCTGAAGTTTCTCTGTCTTCATGTTTGACCCTGTGTTCATTTTTTATGATTTTGCTCTTCATCACTGTCATTTATTTTCTGTTCCACCTCATCTCCACCTGTTCCTTCAGATTACCTGATTTGTTGTTCCTTTGCCTTGTCTGTCAGAACTTCTGAATTGGTTTTAGAGGCCTCTGAGACTCAATAAGGCTTTGAAGTGGAGAAAAGGTAACATTCAGTAATGATCTGCTAATATTGGAGAACTGAATTTAACATTTTAAATGTTCTTACCTCTGTACATGAGCAGATATGCAGTCTGGGAACTGTTGAACAATCATTTATTTATTAATAATTTGTTGTTTGAACAGTAAAGTAACAACACTGAGTGAACATGTTGAGATATTACAACATATTTAAGATGAAACTGGATTCACAAACATACCTGTAAGTCTTTTTTGCAAATGGTTGTCCTTCAGCTTACACCTTTGAGAAGAACATTTGAGAAGAACACTTAATGTTATTTGTGTTTGTGGGTTTTGTATAAGTGCCACATTAATGGATGTGCTGGATGAATCCTCACCTTTTTGACTCATACCACGTTTTGCCCTGAGTGGACAGGATGGTGGCTGTGTATTGTCCACCAAACCCACAAGCAGGAGCCTTGCACTGTGAAGCCTCTCAGCCAGTGTAAGCAGCTGTGTAACATAATTGTGATTGGCCCCAGTGCAAATATTTTTATTGTGCTAGTACACCACTGCCCCCCCTCAAAAGTTATTCCCCACTGTTTATCATAATCCCTCTCTGCCACTTGTCATTACAAGCGCCATGGCATCGTAAAACATAATGAGCCCGGCGCTCCATATGGAGCCAGGACATGTTCACACACGTGTTTTTTACCATATGCAGTTGTTGGTGAAAACCAGCGAACCTGTGTGTCACTGGTTCGAGTCAGGACCATGCAGTACAACTCGGGGTTACATTGGTCAAGGAGGGATGGGCAGTTCTTTCTTTACTGGTGGTTGTTTCTCAGACAAAATGTCTGAAGCCGTGCTGAAGATATTGAGTCTGACTTATTGAGAGGTTTATGTAATATAGTGCAGTGGTTGCTGCTTTGTTAGCTGCCGACTTCCCTGTTGCTTGTGCCCATACCACGATTTTCTATTTTCAGAAGAACCGTATAAAGGAAACAATGGACAAGGCTACAACAGCAGTGAGTTGCATTAAACTATAATAATTCTAACTTTTGTTGATGGACAAACTTGGCAATTGATTAAAAGCAAGCATGTATATCTTACAGATCACTACACTACTCATATTGATAAAGTTACTTCTCCTCACCTTTATTTGTAATGAAGGTGGCACATCCACAGAGCAGTCTGGTTTGATATGTGACATGGTGTCGTAGTCAATATCAAATCTCTTGAGGAGTAATCAAATCAAAGTCTGAGGAAATGTCACCATCTCACATCCCTGAATGACAAAAGAAAAATTATTAAAGAAGTTCTGATGAAGATATCAGTGTATAAACAAAAGTACAAAGTGTTGTACATTTTTGACTAACTTACAATGAGTTTTCAATATTCAAAGTAAAAACTCACCCTGGTCGCCTCCGTTTCCTTTTTACATTTAGTGCAGAACATCTTGTTGTCTCCACTGAATGATTTAGACTCAAAAATCCTTTGAAAGCCTCTTTCCTGTGACAACATAAATAATCGCATAAATAAATTTCACCAACAGACCAATCTCACATCATCAAGATAAAACTCACTACGCTGTAGGTTGAATCAGGAGCATCTGTCAGTGACGGTGGAAGACTTCAGAATGGATTTGTCTCTTCATTAATAGGATACTCTGCATTTCTATTGTGCATGTTGTTTTGTAGGTCTGTCAATACATAATTCAAATTTGTTCACCTATAAGTTGCAGTCCAGGTTTTTTTTTACATACTCACCTCAGAGACTTGTGGGCTGACCTTATCTAAAATCCACTCCAGGCATTCAGCAGCATCACACTGTTGATAAACTGCAGAGCGAAACATCCATCCATCTGCAATCCCCAATGTTTTTGTGATGGTTTCTGTTCCACATGTCTTCATCTTCAAGCCTTCAAAGATGTTTCTGAGCTGAAAATCTGTTTGTATTTCTGGATCCAACCTTCAGGGAGAGAATAGTTTCTCAGTGAATAGTCACTGTTTACTGCCTGTAAACATGTTACTGATGGAGATTTGTGAATTTGAAACACCCATTTAGACCCAAATGACGCTATAATAATATTTTCTTTTATAATGTACATAATGTTTGTTATATTATGTTTGTTACAGGTGAAAGCAGCTGTTTCAAACCTGTTGTGGACCTCTGGTGTCATGAGGAGATCTTGCAGGACACTGTTGGGGTAACATGTGGCCTCCTGAGTATGCAGACTATAATGAAGTTTCTGTGGCTAAGTCAGTTCCTGGTTTTAAAAAAAAATGTGGTCATCACTGAACGTTACTGGTTTCATCCTGTCGTTCAGCTGCATCATCTGTCTGACCTTCTGGATCGGTCGGACGCTCTCTGGGTTTGTAGGAAAAGTAATTTACTCAGTAATTCATTCAGCAAAAGTCTGTTAATATTAAAGTAATAGCTTACATTTTCACCTCACCTTCTAAATATCTGATAAATGAAATTTAAAACACAGAAAATACAAAGGGTGACACGGTGGTGCAGTGGAGTTTGCATGTTTTGTCTGTGTGGGTTCTCTCTGGGTGTGCTTCCTCCCACGATGTCTCTGGATTGTCCTTAGGTGTGAGTGGGACTGGCTGTTTGTATATGTGTGACCCTGCAATGGATTGGCTACCTGTCCAGGGTTTAACCCCACCTTTTGGATAAGCGGGTTGACGATGGATGGAAAACACAAAAGTAATAAAGCTGCACTGCTCCCTCTTCTGTACAGCAGGTGCAGCATTGGATTATATACAAAAACGCTCAAAGATTTGGAAACTGGATACTAAATTTAGTTGAATAAAATAATTTGATAATCTTCTTCTTAATTTATCTTAAACATCTTCCCGGCAGTAGAAGGGGATTTATCTTGTCTTTCATTTCTTTTCAACTCCTTATTATCAGTGCTCTTGTCAGTATCATTGTGCAGGCCTACTGAAAATAAGCGTCATCATACAGTGTGCTGAGATGAAACCGAAAATATGGCAAACGAGGGACTTTCTGTAGGATATTAACTCACATGCACTACTGTGCAGGCGCTGCCAGAAGGATTATCAAAACAAAGAACAGAGAAGCTCCAATGACAACACACACAGAGACCGCGGTGAAGTTAGTTTTAGGGTGTGTGTGTGACTCATACTGAGTTTGGCATCTGCCCTGCACGCCATTTGAAAGTCTAATCTGTCTTATTTGTTCGCACTGAAGAGAACAGGCCGATAAGTTCACAGTATAAAGCATGAAGTCTCTTCCTCATCTCTGCCTCGTTTACATTTCAATTGTACATTCCCTAAAGCTTACACACTCATTAGGCCCCTATATAGCATTTTTATATTTATATCATGGTATTTACGAGTTATATTAATGTCAGAACAATAAGGGCAGCTGTGTCTTCTCCTATCCACTTGGCCTAGAAAACCTTCAGAAAGCGGTCTGATGAAGTCCTTTGAAAGGAGTTGGATTGAATCGGAGCTCTTCAATAACCTAGAGTCCTCAGAAGAGTTGCTCTGATTTGAAATTAAATTCTGACAGACGGAATTTGGAAATACCGACGCTTTGTCACGCTTTAAAAGCATCGTAATTGAAGCACTGAGATGAGAACGTGTTGGAATCCCAGGTGAAAATATGGGGTTTTATTATGGGTGGAAAACACCTGTGAGGACACGCAGACTCGAAACAATCAAACAAGGAAATTAATCAATGTTATAAATAGATTTATAAGCAATGCCCTCTGTCTCACTTTCTCTTTTGATTTCGCATTTATTGCGTTTCAAGTCACCTGTTACACTGTGTGTGATTGTTGGTAGCTTGACACCTGTAGAGAAGGTCTGATGGTCTCTTGTTGGATCTTTTAATCATTTTTTTTACTTTTAAATCACTTCATTTTGCAAAATGCTCAAACTTACTATATTTCACAAATTTTTGAAATTCCTACATTTTATGTTATCATAGTCTCGTTGTTAGCAGTGCAGAACAATGTTACAAAGTCATGTAGGACAGGTCTCTTGCAGTAACTTAGTTATAGTTTTATTAAATTACATTATACAAAAAAAAAACTTTCCAGTTAACTTAAGTTACAGTACATTCTATGATGCAATACTTCTTTGTAAGGCTTAATGAACAGTATAAGCTCTAGTGTACAAGATATTCTCTGGATCCCAGTTTGTATTTTGTCCATCCATCCATCGTCAACCGCTCATCCTGCGTACAGGGTCGCGGGTGGGCTGGAGCCAATCCCAGCTGACATCGGACGCAAGGTGGGGTACACCCTGGACAGGTCGCCAGTCCATCGCAGAGTTTGTATTTTGTATCCCACAATAATTTTTACTAGGAAAAAACAAACTTCTCCATATTTACCCCTGTTATTTGTCATGAAAATGTTTGATAGTAGGCCATCATACATTTTATGCCAGGTTGAAAACCATCACATTCAGTCTGATGTAATATGTAGGCTAACCACTATAACTTTTGCTAGGAAAATAGAAACTTCTCCATATTCACCCGTTTTTAATCATGATGTGAAGTATACACAAAATAAAATACTTGACAGTAGGCCATCATCTGTGCATTATGGAGGGGGATACATATTTTGGCAGACTGCATGTCCAGTCTTCTAGGATAGGCTACTGTTATCACTATTTGTGTATGAAAAGTTCTGTTTAAATGCAATGCACTATTAAATTATGATAATAATTTACCCTTTAAGGAGGGGGACTCAGAACAATTTCCAGCGATATCCAAAGCCTATCCATGCAGCGGAAACATGGATTACAAGGACAAAATATTGTCTACAATGCTGCATTCAGTTTAATGTACACTTTGTTGAAAGGAACATATATTACTATGATTATTGTAGACCAGGGCTATTCAATTACAAATTCAATTGGGTCGGATTTTAAAACCAGGACACAGAGATGTCCCCTAACCCTATTGGTTCAGTTCTTTATCAATGCCCTTATGAGTACTGTTTATTACTAAATAATTATTTTAAAAAATAACGTAACATTTTTTATTCAAATGTTGTTTATAGAGCAGCAACAGGATTTACAACAGCAAAGTCACTAATATCTCACTGGAAACAAATCTAAAATGTCAGTCAAATAAATCCTGTTCCTGAATGAACAACTCAGTCCCTCCGCTCCTCCTCTCACTGCTGCTGCTGGTATGAGTTGCTGAGTATAATGTCATATTTTAATGTAGGCTACGTGGCAAAGTAAGCTGAACAGTTACTAAAGACAGCTTTCACTTTAGCTTGTTTGTAACAATAAGCTATTAGTTGAACTAGCGCTGTGCTTGTGTAAAACCAAAACACAGCTGCAGTGGATGAGAGACTGAGCAGATTAAAACATCGCATTTTGCGTGTTTATGCTTATTAAACAGGTGTGTTGGGTTTTGGCTTTTTACTCCCTAAGTTTTTATTGCACCACGTAGGCTACTTACACTAACAAGCGTAGCTGTCGTCAATGTCGGTAATGTCCGCCGGTCAGACTTCGTGTGTGTGGAGTGGAGGCGCTCTGCAGAGACACAGAGGAGGGGAGAGGCTGCAGGTTGAGCTTTGTGAAACTCAACAAAGATGAGTAGCAAACTATATAGCTCACTGTTATACTTTCACTATACACATAGCTTAAACTTTCATTGTCATATCCTGTTAGATTGTGTGCTGGGCCACATGGAGGTTGCTTTGGGCCAGATGTGGCCCGCGGGCCGCCAATTTAATAGGGCTGCTGTAGACTTTTCGTTCAGAGTGGGGCCATAGGGGCTCCAAGGTCTGTGATAGATTGAACTATAGTTTCTCACGCAACATATGATGCATTTTTTCTTTTCTAATTTCAAACCACTATGGAAATACACTGGCTGACAGGGGTGGGTGGGTTGTAACACGCGCGCGTTATAACCATCCACGATATGTAAAACTAGGTACTTTCTTGATTTTAATATTTTCCAGGTTGCCCTATGCAGTCTGGGCCCACCAAACCCGCACTTCAGGGTTACCAGCATTAATTTGTCAGCACTTTGACCAGTACCCCCCATTCACATATGGTACACACGTTGGCCTGTGTATCACTGGACCTTTTCCATACTCGGTCCCCGCCGGTTGAGAGGGTAGAAAAGTGTATGGACAGCTCGTGAGAAGTGCCTGTGCGCAAGAAAAAGTCCCGGTACGAGTAAAACATAGAAATGCTGGTATTTGTACCGGTGAATACCTTCAACCACTGACTGTGACTCTGAATAAGAATATACACACACTGACACACACACACACACACACACACACACACACACACACCTCTTTTTAGTTAGACCTAAGGATGTAAAGAGATGTTCTTTAATGAATTACATTTTAGTAGTAGTATAAAAGTATAAAAAAAGTATACTTTTAAGTAAGTTTATTCTATAGATACATTTACATAAACATAGTAGGCCTACATGCGCGTGAGTCATCAGACAAAGTCTGTTACAGCAAGAGAGAAACATTGTTCTTTGATATTACTACCTGTTTTGGAAGCATATAGGGGTAGGTTATAACACATGTTGACCTCAACTCACGAGGTCTGTGATATTCTTGTAGAGGATTGAATTGGTGCCATTTGTAGTGAACAAATGTGGGTACTTTGTAAAAAATGTGAGAACTCTAGCTAAAAAAATCAGTGAGTTAAAGTTACTGAAACAAAAAGTGTTACAACCATACCCGGTCTCCCATAAGCATATCATACAAATTTAAAGAAAAGGACACTCAATGATTTTTAAAAGTTTATTTAGCCTACTTTACAGGTTATGCTCAAACTTGATCTTAATAATAAATTAGGCTACTGTGAGCATGTAGAGATTTGTTGTGACATTGAAAGTTCCTTACATATAACCCAGGAAATAAAGATTTTAAAAAACTAAGGACAGTGAGTAGGCTGCCTTTCAGATTCTGCTGGCAGTGTTTGAGGGAACGGAAAGGTCCGGCTCCACTGTGAAAATGATGGCTGCTTCAATGAGCCATTAGAAACAGGTGTTGTTGGTCTTGCGGTGTTGAGGAGAGTCTGCAGGGTTTGCCTTCATCAGACGCCTCCGGACAGTCTCAGCAGTGCATGAACCGTAGACATGTGCTTTATCTTAGAGGAATCCAGGGTGGCCAAATCCTCTAGCATCTTGGTTAGGAAGACGATCCGCAAGTCGTCATCTTAAAGCAAAAGTAAATAGTCTTAAGAATTATGGTTAATGCCTAGATGTGGGCTTCACAGTTCGCTAAAGTACGATTATTACACGTCTGGTCTATTTAGAACAGCTACAAGGTAGACTTTAAAACTTAAAAAAAAAAAAAGAGGCATCATTGCTAGACTGAAATCGCGATAAAACATCACAGTGAAAAGTTTAAAAGTTAAACCACATTTCAATCAAATCCGCATAGATGCCTTACACTTTCAAATGAGAGAAAAATTAAGGACTGAACGAGGGCTTAAGTACACTCTGTTTTGATTTTTAATCATTACATGGCTTACCTGTCTTCAGTTCCTGATTAATTTTCTTTATCAGGTCCCGTACAGTGATCTGCTTCAGCTGCTCGTTATTGTCGCACACTTTGAGGATCTTTTCCCCTCCTCTGGGAAACTGTACGTTCACTTGGATGCACATTTTACTGCAGTGAGGACTGTGTGGAGTGCTCTTCGGTGCTGATTATTTGGGTATAGGCTACAGAGAAACTGAAACTTCAGGTAAAGAAATGGGGGGGGGGGGGGGGGTTGACTTGGGTCACATATTAAACTGACAGTCACATGACTTCATGGAAATTAACAGCGACAGCAACGAAAACACTCAAAGCCTCAGAGTGACAAGTGAACAGAGCAATAACTCCGCACAACAGATAAGCAATATGACACAACAGGAGAAGTGTTACGACCCTCGAGACAGAACACTTACATTTGTCAATGGAGATGATGACTTAGACTGTAAGTATTCAAATGTTATATTAACACGCGTTAGTCCTAAAAATATGAACACCAGGTGTATAAACTTTTAGCTGTGACTTTTACATAGAATAAGTAGCCTATGTAGCCCTTAATTATAGCTTATAACACTGCGCGTTTCTCCTTGTTTCATAGTTCTGTGCGATGACTTCAAGTCTCTCAGAGCAAAGATGTCCTGTGGTCATGCTGTCACTCCGATGTCTCTCACCAACTGGTGTCGCAGGTTGCTGGATAAGGTAGGCTATACTGTTAATTGCTTTATTTAGCGGTGAGAAAGGAGAAGTTTAATTCATTAACTTTATTTCTGAGGAGTTGAAATGGTGTTGGTTGATAGCAGTGAACCACTGCAGCCGCACATTGATGAACGCTGAAGAATGTGGTTATTATGTTTCACTCTGAAAGACACTGTAGGAGCCATTTCAATGTTTTATATCATGGTTTGGCCAGTAGGTGGCGCCAGGGTGCTGGAATATCAAATTGAGGCTCATCTACTTAGTGGGGCAGGTGCAATGAAACACAACTGTTGTCAGAAGGAAAAGCCAACTAGTTTTTATTACCGCCACGGACGCCGCTGCTGTGGGTGTTTGTTTGTTTGTTGAAGCCTATAAGCCTACTGGAAAGCTGTTGATGTCATTATGTAGGCCTATTCTTGCCATTTGTTGAAGACCATATGTGCCAGAAATAAATCGGATCTCCCATAATTGACAAGAAAGTACAAGTCGGACTCTCCTTGCTTTCTTTCAACTAGCTGAGCGGGTCAATTAGGCTACTTCAGCCCTCTGTGTGGCCGTGGTCATAATCATAGCTGCTGTAACTCAGAGAGGGGAACTCAACCTTATACCAGCTTCTAAAAAAGTTACAACCTGAGATCTCTTTTGTACTTTTATACTAAAACTTCAAACAATATCATACCACATGAGAATTACTTCCCTCTTCCCAAGATTGGAACATTTACACAGTGCATCCATGAATCATTTTTCCTTTGTGGCAGGCTGCATTATCCTGCTGAAACAGGGCCACAACCATCAGGGAATACCATTTCCATGATAGGGTGTACATGGTCTGCAACAATGCTTAGTAGTATGCATTATGAACATTGGAACTGACTGAAGTCCAAAATCCTGAACACTGACCAAGAGAAGTCCTTGGTTTAAACATAAAGAGAAACCAGGACTGGTTTGACGGCAATGATGAGGATAGATGTTCAATAGAACATCTTTTCCACAAACCACAGCAGCAACACACTGACAAATGCTGAATTTGGAATGAAGAATTTGGTCAATGTTTTTCACTCTTAAAGTTTTTTCTTTGATTTTCTTTTTAATATCTAAGGGTGAGTGCAGATTTGTGTGTGGCCAGACTAACTGTGATGTTGAGTGGCCATATGAGGAAGTTTGTAAAATGGCTCTTCTAACCAAAGAAGAAATGAAGTACTTTGAAAAGAAAATGTTCAGTAATGCTGCCAAGGACTTGGTTGTGAAATCTGTAAGTATCTCACTGACACTATTAACTAACTCTGAAAAAATGTTGTGCATTCAATTTCAAGGGTGAATTTAAAAACCTCTCATTCTGTGTAACTTCACTCAACAGTGTCCTGGCTGCAAGTCTCGCATAGTGAGGGCTGATCTCAGTGATCTGGGTGTCGAGTGCACAAAGTGCACAGCTGCCAAAAGAAGACCTTTCAGATTCTGCTGGCAGTGTTTGAGGGAATGGAAAGGTCCGGCTCCACGTTCAGACCGCTGTGAAAATGATGGCTGCATCAATGAGCCACTAGAAACACTGAGAAACTGTCCAGATATCGTCTTTGAATCTGTGGAGGGCGTCACTGGCTGTCCCTGCATCCGTGCCTGTCCCACCTGTGGTTTGCTGGTGGAGCATAACAGAACTCAGTGTAAAAACATCTATTGCCCTCGCTGTAAGGTGGAATTCTGTTTTGTGTGTCTGAAGTTCACTGAAGAGTGCCTGAAGTCATCTTCAGAATTCGAATTCTGCTTCACTGCCCCCAGACAGACCTCTATACCTGTGTGGAAGAGGAAATACTTCTGTTAATTTAACAAATACAACTTTTTATTTTCAAATTAAAAAATGAACCGCTGGGACAATGACCTGAAACTTCTGCAGGCATGTAAGACCATCACTCTTCCCGAGGCGGAGGCGGTCACCGACTGCCCTCTATCCAAGCCTGTCCTACATGCGGCATGAAGGTGGAGCATAGTCAACTATACTGCAAAAATATCAACTGTCCTAACTGCCACGTGGAGTTCTGTTTCGTCTACATGAAACTAATGTTGCATGACCAGTTCACCATGCAAAATCTGTAGTGGTGATGCTCCTGGACAGACCTCTATCGCCCGTTGTGATAGAAAAGGAAGAAAAGGTTTGTCTGTGCTGTAGATGTTCAAAGGTACTAATATTATATTACCCTGTAAATAATTAGCAATTGTTGATGTGTGACAAACACACATGCTGTAACTCCATTTAAGATAACATAACATCCATTTTATTTGTGGCCCTACTCTGCCTCCTTCTGGCTGGACTTTATGTTGTACATGACATGACGGTCAGATGTTTAGTTGTAAATAACAATTACTATGTACTGAGCTACTGATAATGTCAGATTCATGATATATATGTGTAAGTACAGCTAAATGTACCTGGTGAAATGTAAGAATAAAGAAGAAAATTTGAAACGTGAAAATAAAGTTATGGTCAAAATAATATTGGTAAGTTTATATTTCAAATGCATCTAAATTCATAAATAGTTGCATTTATATTGTGCTTTTTTAAAAAGCACTTTATAATCCTTACCTCTCATTCACCCTTTCACACACACAAACAAACACACAGATGACAGGGAGCTACCATGCAAGATGCTGGCCTGGCCATCAGAAGCAATTTGTGGTTCAGTGTCTTGCCCCATTCAAGCTCCACATTCTGTTGAACATGTATTTTTTAACTCCCACATAATGGCACCACCTTCGGGCCATTATTCTTACTTAAGCCAAACCCAGATTTCCACATGCACCGATCAGCCATAACATTATGATCACCTAATATTGTGTAGGTCCCATTTTTGCCTCCAAAACAGCCCTGACCCATCAAGGTATGGACTCCACTACACCTCTGAAGGTGTGCTGTGTATACCTGGCACAAAGACAGCAGTTGCAGATCCTTTAAGTCCTGCAAGTTGCGTTGTGAAATAGAATAAAAAATGAACAAAAGTTAATTTTCAACATTTAATAACATATATGTGTACCTATGGTGTAAACACAATGATTTTAAAGCTCTAAATCATTACAAGACTAAATAAATAAGATTAACAGGCTTTTTATTGTGTCTGACGGTGTCTGACAAAAACTAAGTAAAGACAGGCAAAACACATATTTTATGAAAAAATGTCAAAATCAGGTTGCACCAAAATACTGCTAGATTGGTGAGATCTTGTAGAATAAACACATAAGTTTAGATTTCTTAATATTACATTTTATTTCTTTCAAAATTAAAACCTGTTTTATCCAAATTCTCAAGAATCAGTGCTTTACCTTGTATCTAATATGTACATTTAATATTATGTAGTGTCCGCAATGTAGTTGTGAGCAAATGTTGTTTGACTGACAAGACATTTTACAAATGTTGTGATGTGGGAGAAAAGCTGATGACACAGTTCAGAATGTTGCATTATAAATACTCATATGCATTTTACTCACCACATTTATAAATGATGAGTCAAATAAGATTAAACAGTATGAAAAATACAGATACAGTAGATAGTACTGATTTATTGTCTTGATTGCCTTTTATGTAGAACTACTGTTTAAGAGAACAATGTCAGGTATTACAAACTTTTCACTAAGCTGATACTCCTTTCTGTATTACCAAGTACGGTAAGGTGGTGTACAACAAAAAGTGGAGCTTGTACCCAATGAAGGTAGAGAATGACTACAGATACATCGCGGACCTCCAGAGTGATATCCTCCTCCGACCATTGTCTGCTTCTGAGGAGATGCCTAGAAGCAGAACCAGGAGACCTGATGATCCCCATCAACATGGGGTTCTGTCAGGTGTCGCTGCCCCTAGATACAGCAAGGTGTGTAACAAAAAGTAATATGGTTGGTTTTGAAATGTGGTAATCATGTCAGAGAGGTGATTGAGATACTAAATAATCTCCACAGCAGCGATACGAAACTACGTGTAAAGTCTGAACTGTCTTCATAATCAGTCAAGATACCTCTGAACACAACTTGTCTTTCATTCTGTATATCATTATTTTAATAATGATAAAGTTATCTATTTGTGATATAGGTTGGTTTTTTTGTAGTATAATAATAATCAATGCATTCTCATGTCATTGCGTTATAACTGACACTTTCAGACAGAGTGACAAAAAGTATTTTGCGCTAAAGGTACCCTTTAGCGTCAATTTTGAAACACCACCATTTGCTACGTCCCAGCAACACAAAGGAGGCTAACCCTACCTGCTAGCACATCGCACTGTGATACCGATGTGCACAGTTGTAGGGTTAGTTGGTCAACATGCATAAAGTCAGTGACTTAGGTTTAGGTACTAACATTTCTGATGGTTGTGGTAAGGGTAGGGGGCTTCGGGGGTCTGTCAACACCTTTAACACAAACATAGCTAGCTAGCTAGCTAGCACTTCCGGTCTGTACGAGATGCCCCAGAGCGTCTCATAGAGACACATCTGGAAGTGTCTCTTAGGCTGTGTTCGAGACCGTTCGGAACAGGGATATTTCCCCGTTGAAACTTGCGACATCAAAGTGTTTCAGGTGCATGGTGGTCAATGACGCCGAAAGTGAACGAAAACCATGGCTGACCGTGACATAGTTGCACCCTCAGCAGTGTTTTAGGTGTTAATTAAAAGGATGGCAGTTAACTGCAACAACTGACATAAATAGAAATAAATGTATATTGGGGAGACAACCACTACACAAACGCATGGCTCAACACAGAAGGGCCAACTCCTCAGGTCAAGACTCTGCTGTCTACTTACATCTGAAGGACAGAGGACACTCGTTTGAGGACCACCAGGTGCACATTTTAGACAGAGAAGATGGATGGTTTGAAAGAGGTGTCAAGGAAGCCATCTACACCAGGGTTGAGAAGCCGTTGTTGAACAGGGGAGGGGGTCTACGCCACCACTTATCCCCCACTTACAATGCTGTCCTTTCATCACTTCCCAGGAAACTCAACAAACGTAACCTATTGGCCTCAGGTGAAGATACCAACGATGGTCGTTCAGTCTTGGCCTCAGGTGAAGATACCAACGATGGTCGTTCAGTCTTGGCCACAGGTAGTCTCAACGACTGTAACGACTGTCGTCACAGCAACAAGGAACACTAACGAACCAGCGGTATCGATGACCCGAGATAACGACCCCACTGAGGTTAAATAGCTGAGTTTCCCTGCCAGTCAGTCAGAACTGAAGAAGTCCTTTGGATAAGGGACGAAACGTCTTCCAGTAGCTTCAACCAAGTCCAGTTGCCCTTCATTTTAACCTTCGTTGGATAACTATGACCTGGATGACTGAGAATCTTCATAGACATCTGACATAAATAGACCATACGTTACTAGTTCCCCTTCGAGGGAACTGCGTCGGTTACGACACTATGGGAACGCCTCTAGGCGAAGCAGGTCTGAACGTGAATGAAATCACTCCAATCCTATTGGCCTGTTGCTAGAACGGTAAGGTGTGACGGAATAACCGGAGGAGTATAAAGCACACCTGTACACACTCATCATTAGCTTTTTTTATTCAGCAGGCGCTCTGTATGTTGTTTGAAGAAAGCTCCAGTCCTACAAGCAGTGTGTCTTACCTGAAGAAGAAGTCTACCAGCATGTCCGGCAATCAGATGTACAGAAGGTGTGTTTTTTCTTGCCCTCGGTACATCACGGATGGAGATTCTCATGAGATGTGTGTCTCATGTTTGGGGATGGAGCACGCACGGGCAGCTCTCGAGGGGGCTGCCTGCGCCCGTTGCGAAGCCCTTTCCGTGCGGGTACTGAGGTACAGCATGGCTCTCTTTCCGAGGATGGCCGGATGTGTTTTCCCCGTGGTGTGGTCCCTGCGGCCGCTGAGGCGGCTCGGCGGCTTCACTCATGGGTTCACAGCGTGATCTGTCGGAGGATTTCGGGACGGCTGAGGCTTTTTCCCGACCTTCATCCGCTGGCTCCGACGCTTCCTTTCCTCGTTCGGGAGCCCGTTCTCGGCTTCTCCCGCTCGCGGTTTGGATCCGGAGACGCTGCAGCAATCCGACTCCGAGGAGGCGGACTTGCTCAGCGCAGTGGACGATGACTTCCGGGTGTCGGGGCGGCGTCATCTGGCCGCGCCCGACTATGACGTGCTGCTGGAGGTGGTGACTAGAGCCGTGGCTAAGCTCAACATCAACTGACCACGGGAGGAGCAGACACCACAGGCTAGTGGTAGCTTGATGAAAGGTTTCTTAAGCACCTCACGCCACCTCCACGCCGGTCTCTGCCATTCTTTCCTGATTTACATGATGAACTGAGTAAATCATGGGGCAGACCCTTCTCTACATGGCTTTCCACACCCCGATCACTGAACTACAGTAATGTGATGGGGTTAGGGACCGTGGTTATGGGAGGATGCCTCGGGTGGAGGATGAGCTTGCGAGCTATCTCTCCCCTCGACTTGCGTCCTCCCTGGAGAAGCCGGCGTTACCATCCAAACCATGTCGCACCACATCCACGCTTGTGGGGAAGGCGTACATGGCAGCGGGCCAGGCAGGTGCGAGCTTGCACACCACGGTGCTTCAAGCCTACCAAGCCAACCTGCTACAGGAGATGGTTCAGAGGGGGGGTCCCTCTGAGGAAGATCTGGCGGAGCTTCGCAGAACCACGAAGCGTTAGACGCAGTGCGAAGCGTTCCGCCAGTACCTCCCTCGCCGGTCTGGACCCAAGGCAGCTGAGGCTGCCAGGCGTAGGTCCCTTCCCTCTACGAGCTCCTACGGAGAGGAGGGAAGCAGAGTGTCGCTTCTCGGGGGCCCCCCGAGGAGCTGGGGCAGCGAGACGGCGCTCTCACCCTCAGCCGTCTGAGAGACGCGATCTGAGGACCGTCATCCAGTCCCGACGGAGCTCAGGGAAGACCGGGGTAGGGGAGTCTTTCTCCCCTCCCAAACCCCCCCCCACCCCCCGGAGGCCGACCGAGGTCCCCTCCGCCGTGGCAACAGGTGATGTTATCCCGCCGTTTACACGTTCAGGACGCACCTGCCACCATCGAGTCCGCGCCGTACTGCCTGCCCCGAGGGTCTGCAGGCGGACGGCATCCCGACTCACTCACTGTGGATCTTCGGCGGCTCCCCCCTGCCGTTCTGGGGCTTCAGGGGTCCACCAGAAGATCACACGAGACACCGACCACCAGCCCCGAGGGGCTGGTTCCGTTGGCAGACTTTGCAGACGCTTGGCGGAGCCTGACGAACATTTCTCCGCGGGTCCTGCGCACTGCCATAGATTTCATTCACGTTCAGACCTGCTTCGCCTAGAGGCGTTCCCATAGTGTCGTAACCGACGCAGTCTCTCGTTCCCCTTCTCGGGGAACCAGGGTTACATACGTAACCCGAGACGTTCTGTGTACCCCTCTAGCTACTTCAGTTGGTAATCCTCAAGTCAGTCACTTCCTAATGTTTTGGCATTTTTAACAATGACCTTTATGCAGAGAAGATTTTAGAGAAGACTTTTAGAGAAGAGATTCTTTTCTGTAACTAGCTACCTAATAACATATTTCTACATCTACATGTACATGCAAAACAGGTTTCACTATATGATCGTATTATTTTAATGTAAATACATGCAATACTTTTTGTTGCCTTTCAATTTATGGTTTACCATTTACAATTTGTGCTTCCATGGGCACTGACATTGTTTTGTGACGTAATTCAGCTGCTCCTCGTGAAGTTGGAGTACATATTTTTTCTCCGAGTTCACATGTAGGAAATCCGTCTTCAAGTGGCGTTCCAGGATAGTTTTTCTAGTTAAAGGTCGGAAATTTGCCAGTTCCGAGTAGCCTGGAATGCAGCATTAGACTACGTTCAGACTGCAGGCCAATGTGACCCAAATCCAATTTTTTTGCCTATATGTGACTCAAATCTGATCTTTTTATGACAGTGTGAACAGGCCAAGTCACATGGAATCTGATCTTTTCCAGTTCCAATCTGTATCAGTTTTGGACCACATATGGAAGTGGCCCAAATCCAATACAGATTGGATCTTTTTAAATGCAACCTGAGTCTGGACACTCAGGTCGGAATTGATGCGACTTTGACACATCACTCTAGAGCAGTTGTTGTCACAGTTCAGCAGTAGACGGAGCTGCGGTGAATGAAAAAGTTCCACAAAAGCCATTATTATACATGTGGCTCTCTTCCTCCTCTACCTTGCTATCATCTGCTCACAAATTCCCTTTCTTAAACCTAAAATTTACCGGACCTTCTGAGTTGTGTGCATGCTATTTGTCCAAGCGGACACAGTGAGGAGAGAGAAAGATGGAGGGAGTGAGTTGTGGGGTAGTTGCATTGTCCAGCGCCAGAAACCCTAATGAAAAGAACAGAAAGTTGTAAACGGTTGTCATAATTTGGGAGAAATGTGACTTGTGAGAGGATAATGTAAAACGGGAATCTCCTGTGAGCTAACCGGAGCCAACCTCTGTTGGTTCTGTAGCCTGCAACAGCATGCTGCGTGTGACGTCGTGTTATTCTTCTGCGCATGCGGGTCACTTTCAGGCTGCGGACAGTTCTATTTCATATAGGTTACGCCCTCTAAGGCCATAGCTATTGGGTTTACCCCTACGCGCGCCTGTGCGGCACTGATAAATTTTGTCTACGCCCACCCACAGCGTGGGCCTTTCCTACGTCCCCACCTTGTGTATATATAGTACGGTGAGACCCAGCCTTCGGCTTCCATTTTTCTTTAGCACTGAGCTGTCTAAAGAGCAGAAGATTTGTCTACAGAGCAAAAGACATTCTAGCCAGAAAACAAGAAGAACGATGTCTTCCAGCAAGATGGCCAAAATGGAGTAAAATGCCGCTACAACCGGACAGGTGTGCGGCGTCTGCCACATGGGCTACATCGTGCTGGTGATCCCCGTCCCCGCTGCGAGGCGTGCCTGGGACCGGAGCACACCGGCCAAGCACTCACTCTCGGTTTGCACTGCCCGTTCTGCGCCCTTCTACCCCCCGAAGAATGGTGGCGCCGTGCGGATAGCTTTGCCATTCAGGACGAGGAGGTGTAGCGGTCCACCCGCTCTCTGGACGAAGCCCTTGATCTGCTGTTGATGGAAAAGCAGGAGTTGGATGGCTCTACTCTTCCCATTCACGGGTCTCCGAGCGGCTCATCGTTTCTGCCGTTCTGACCTCCGATAACACTGGCCTCGACGTTACTAGGTTGCCGCTGCGAGGCAAGTTAACAGGGAGCAAACGTTGAGCTAACAGATAGCTAACGTGACGCTCACATGCGGTCTGCCTGGATCAGCCGACGAGGGAGACCCCATGTGCCCACGTTGCTCCACATTAAATGTGGCTAATGATATCAAGCAACCGGATTGCTTCTGGCCGACCCTCGTCGCTCTGAATAGACGACTGGTAAGCTATGGGTCGGGACTGTACCTTGTTTGTCTTTTGTGGAAGTTGTTGAAAAGACGCTCTGTGCCTGCCTCAGCCGAATCAGCCACACCAAGCACACATTTCCCACACTGTGTGAGCCAGCTGCTGTGTAACCTGGAGCAACAAGCAGTACACTCTCTGTTCACGGTCAGTGGTCCCCTCGCACACCCCTCCTCACAGAAATTGTGTATGAGCCACACAAGAGCAGACTGTGTCATGAGCCCACGAAAGCAGACATTATGCTTTGTGTGGACGGTGTACACACACACAACCCTGTTGTCCTATTGCCGCTCCCCCAGCCTCCTGCTCCGCCGGCTCAGCTCGCGCTCCCAAGGTGCCGGGGGTGGCCCGCTCATGGTCTAACTCCACTGTGCAGCCACGGTGTTCCGGGAAGTGCCAGTGACATTTTGGGGGTAATTGTGTGTTCACTGTTCATGTTCTGCCTGCATTTTCTCTGTTGAGACAAATGTGTGCCCTAAGAGCATGTTCCCTGGCCCACTGCTGCTTCAGTTGGGTCAGCGGCCGCCGTTAAACACATTTCCCTCACACTGTACGGACCGACTACAGCTGGCTGGACATCGTGCAGCCTGGCTCCGATGTCACAAGCAGTTAATTTCCATGACGCCAACCCCTGCCTCTCTCCCCTCACTGGGGGAGTGTCAGGGTTATGATCCACAAGTGCAGCCGTTCGGTTACTCTGTGGCCCCATGCACCTTCTTCAAGTGCGTTGAGACGGCCTTGGAGCCGCTGAGGCGGGAGGGCATCATAGTCCTGTTTTACCTGGACGACCTGCTGCTTGCTGGCATGGTCCCACTTGGTGGTCCATATGGGCCAGTGAGACGTTGACTCATCCTGCTTCACCTCTAATCCAATGGCAATGGCCTTAGAGGGCGAAGCTTATACAAATTAGAACGATAGTTGTGTTTTGTAACTCCAGATTCTGTGAGTATAGCCCACTAAGCAGTGGGCCTCACTGTGCCTTGGTTCTTAGTGCTTAAGAAAAGGCACTATGGGAGCTGAAGGTTGGGTCTCACTGTTCGGAAAGTATTCAGACCCCTTTAAATTTTTCACTCTTTGTTTCATTGCAGCCATTTTCCAAAAATCAAAAAAGTTCATTTTATTTCTCAGTAATGTACACTCAGCACCCCATCTTGACAGAAAAAAATGTAGAAATTTTTGCAAATTTATTACAAAAGAAAAACTGAAATATCACATGGTCATAAGTATTCAGACCCTTTGCCGTGACACTCATATTTAACTCAGGTGCTGTCTATTTCTTCTGATCATCCTTGAGATGGTTCTACGCCTTCATTTGAGTCCAGCTGTGTTTGATTATACTGATTGGACTTGATTAGGAAAGCCACACACCTGTCTATATAAGACCTTACAGCTCACAGTGCATGTCAGAGCAAATGAGAATCATGAGGTCAAAGGAACTGCCTGAAGAGCTCAGAGACAGAATTGTGGCAAGGCACAGATCTGGCCAAGGTTACAAAAAAAGGTTCCTAAGAGCACAGTGGCCTCCATAATCCTCAAATGGAAGACGTTTGGGACGACCAGAACCCTTCCTAGAGCTGGCCGTCCGGCCAAACTGAGCTATCGGGGGAGAAGAGCCTTGGTGAGAGAGGTAAAGAAGAACCCAAAGGTCACTGTGGCTGAGCTCCAGAGATGCAGTGGGAGATGGGAGAAAGTTGTAGTAAGTCAACCATCACTGCAGCAATCCACCAGTCGGGGCTTTATGGCAGAGTGGCCCGACGGAAGCCTCTCCTCAGTGCAAGACACATGAAAGCCCGCATGGAGTTTGCTAAAAAACACCTGAAGGACTCCAAGATGGTGATAAATAAGATCCTCTGGTCTGATGAGACCAAGATAGAACTTTTTGGCCTTAATTCTAAGCGGTATGTGTGGAGAAAACCAGGCACTGCTCATCACCTGTCCAATACAGTCTCAACAGTGAAGCATGGTGGTGGCAGCACAGGACGACTGGTTGCAATCGAGGGAAAGATGAATGCGGCCAAGTACAGGGATATCCTGGACGAAAACCTTTTCCAGAGTGCTCTGGACCTCAGACTGGGCCGAAGGTTTACCTTCCAACAAGACAATGACCCTAAGCACACCGCTAAAATAACGAAGGAGTGGCTTCACAACAACTCCGTGGCTGTTCTTGAATGGCCCAGCCAGAGCCCTGACTTAAACCCAATTGAGCATCTCTGGAGAGACCTGAAAATGGCTGTCCACCAACGTTTACCATCCAACCTGACAGAACTGGAGAGGATCTGCAAGGAGGAATGGCAGAGGATACCCAAATCCAGATGTGAAAAACTTGTTGCATCTTTCCCAAAACGACTCATGGCTGTATTAGATCAAAAGGGTGCTTCTACTAAATACTGAGCAAAGGGTCTGAATACTTATGACCATGTGATATTTCAGTTTTTCTTTTGTAATAAATTTGCAAAAATTTCTACATTTCTGTTTTTTTTCTGTCAAGATGGGGTGCTGAGTGTACATTACTGAGAAATAAAATGAACTTTTTTGATTTTTGGAAAATGGCTGCAATGAAACAAAGAGTGAAAAATTTAAAGGGGTCTGAATACTTTCCGTACCCACTGTATATACAAGGTGCAGACGTAGGACAGGCCCACTCTGTGGGTGGGTGTAGACAAAATTTATCAGTGCTGCGAAGGAGCTGTAGGGGTAAACCCAGTAGCAATGGCCTTAGAGGGCTGCGCCTAGAATCTGGAGTTACAATACCTAACTATCATTCCCACTGGAGTCTGATATAGGCCACATTTAAACAACAATGTGAACTGTCAAACAAAAAAAAAAACGGATCTGGGGAAAAAATCAGAATTGAGCATTAAGAGGATTTGTCTTCTTTTTCATTCTTTCTTTCATTTTATGCCGATCAACTCCTATCGTGTGAAAATAATGTGAAGCCATAAATATATGAAAAGGGACTTTCTGTTCAACTCACACGCACTAACGTGCACACGCGGCCAAACCGAAAGCCAAAAACAAAGGCTATAAAACATCAATCAATGATCTGATCTCTCTGTGGGATTCCCGGGGGTAAATAAGGTTTTTCACGATGAGTGGAAAACACCTAAACAGGCACACTCTAAACAGTTAAACAAGGAAATGAATCCATGTTGCCTGTTTAAGATAAAGCTTTTTAATTAATATCTTTATGCTGCACAGTCTCACTTCTTTTCTGTTTTTTCACATTTATCGCGTGTCAAGTCACCTGATGTGTCAAATCATCTGTGCAGAAGGTCTGGAAGTCTCTTGTTGGATGTTTTAATCATTTTATTACTTTTAAATTGCTGACTATTTATTAATTTTACAGAATGGTCATAATTTAATATTTTTCACATATTTTTGATTTTTAAAGTTAGTGTCATTTGCTGATGAACAATGTTAGAAAGTCAGGTAGAACCCTTTCTATGTAGGCTACTTTACAAGCAGAGTTTATAAGCAACGTTAAGGTTATTGGCACAAACCACATTTCTTTTAACCGTTAACAAATGTATACTTTTAAGACTTAGACTTATAGGCTAAATGCATTTTATCCATCTTCTTAATAGAATGTCTGTCATTGACAGTAACGTGAAAGAAACAGAAAGAAACAGGACACCAAGAGATCTTGAAAACATTTATTTACAGGTTCTGCTCAAATAAAACTTGAATTTACCAGGCTAATTACTTTCTACATAACACAGGGAATAATGATCAAAAACGAAGGACAGAGTGAGTACATGTGTATTTATTTGTTTATGTGTTGAGATTCGCTGGTTTTGAGCACAGATGTTATTCATCTCGTCGTGGTTTTATATCTTCCTCAGCCTCCGGACTGTCTCGTCACTGTTTGAACTGTAGACATGTGCTTTATCTCAGAGGAATCCAGTGTGGTCTCATCCTCCAGCGTCTTGGCTTGGAAGACAATCCGCAAGTCGTCATCTTAGCAAAGGCAGAAGTAAAGTCTAATTATTATATTTATAATAGGCCATATATAGAAAACCTTCACATTTATTTTTGGCAGAAGGGCGATTTTTAGACGTCTAGTCTATTTATAACAGCTACAAGGCAGAAGATGTAAGATTATGTATTATTATTAGACTCTCTGAAATCCTGATGAAACATCACCTTGAAACAAGAGTTAAGGTTTGAATGAAATCCACAAAGACGACTTTACACTTTGAAATTAGAGGAAAATAAAGGACTGAAAGAACGCCCAACTCTAGCCTATTTTAAACGTATAGGCCTAATGTCTAGTTAGGCTACATGTCATAGCCTACTGACAAAATGATAAATAGGACCAAAATTGTTACATACCTGTCTTCAGTTCCTGATTAATTTTCTTTTTCAGGTCCAGTACAGTGATATGCTTCAGCTCCTCTTTAAAGTCGCACACCTTCAGGAGTTGTTCCCCTCCTCTGGGCAGACGTACGCTGACCTCGATGCACATTTTGCTGCAGTGAGGACTGGTGTGCTCTTCAGGGTGGTTTATTGTGGTATCTAGACAAACTGAAACCTGGTTAAATAAATAGTCTACATGCTATCTGATGTTTTTTTCATAAGTTGCGTCACATATTAAACTGACAGTCACTTGACTTCATGGAAATGAAGCGACAGCGAAAGAAACCGAAACAACTCAAAGCCTCAGAGTGTTTAGGTTGAGTGAGTAGGCAAAATATTACATTTAGTCAAGATGGGCAACAGCGTGACAGCTGAACAGAGCAATAACTCCGGACAACAGACAAGCAATATGACAACACAAATGGAGAAGTGTTACGACCCACGAGACAGAACACTTACATTTGTCAGTGGAGACGATGACTTAGACTGTAAGTAGCCAAATGTTACATTAATAAGCCTTAGTCCTAAACTAATGAGTGCCATCGGTATCTTATCGTATTTCTATAAGTAGTATATGTAACCCTTAGTTATATGTAACCCTTAGTTATAGCTTATGACACTGCTCTCCTTGTGTTTGTGTGTCTCATAGTTTTGTGCGATGAGTTCAAGTCTCTCAGAGCAAAGATGTCCTGTGGTCATGCTGTTACTCCGATGTCTCTCACCAACTGGTGTCGCAGGTTGCTGGACCAGGTACACTATTTACTTCACCTTCATCATGAACTTCAAAGATGTTTCAGTGAATAAACTTCACTGACAAAATGCAAAGTGGCATGTAGTTAGTAATTTTAGGGGAGGTTCTCACAGGGTCAGAAATAGGTCTTACATGTCAAGTTCACTACCAATCAGTAGGAACAAGTTACAAATCACCTTATTCACCGTGCACATGCTCAGTTTAGTCCCTATTCCACATGGGAAGAAGTAGTTGTAAGATGTTGATAAGTTAGTTCATAGCTACAAGAGTCTGGGTTAGTTGTAACAACAATAGGACAAACACACACAGACATTCATGTTAAAAATTAATTTAAGTGTTGAACAAAATCTTTGAAAATTGTGTTTTTCTCACATTCCTTCTTATTTCTTTTTACTATCTAAGGGTGAGTCCAGATTTGTGTGTGGCAAACCTGACTGTGATGTTGAGTGGCCATATGAGGAGGTTTGTAAAATGGCTCTTCTAACCAAAGAAGAAATGAAGTACTTTGAAAAGAAAATGTTCCATAACGCTGCCAAGGATTACTTGAATGTCAAATTTGTAAGTATCTCAGTGACTCTGTATTTACACTTTTGTTTACAAATTGTTCTTGTTGTGCATGAACACTCAAGGGTGAATAAAAAACCTCTCATTATGTGTAAATTCACTCAACAGTGTCCTGGCTGCAAGTCTTGTGTGGTGAGGGCTGATCTCAGTGATCTGGGTGTCGAGTGCACAAAGTGCACAGCTGCCAAAAGAAGACCTTTCAGATTCTGCTGGCAGTGTTTGAGGGAATGGAAAGGTCCGGCTCCACGTTCAGACCGCTGTGAAAATGATGGCTGCGTCAATGAGCCATTAGAAACACTGAGAAACTGTCCAGATATCGTCTTTGAGTCTGTGAAGGGCGTCACTGGCTGTCCCTGCATCCGTGCCTGTCCCACCTGTGGTTTTCTGGTGGAGCATAACAGAACTCAGTGTAAAACCATCGTCTGTTCTCGCTGTAAGGTGAAGTTCTGCTTTGTTTGTCTGCAGTTCACTGAAGAGTGCCTGAAGCGCAACGCATACAAACTTTGCCCCACTGGTGTTGCACCGAGACAGACCTCGATACCTGTGTGGCAGAAAAAGTTATTTTATAATGTCAATCATCATAACTGATGTTACTCAGCCAGGATCTCAACCCCACACCAACTTTTAGTAGTAGTTATAAAGCTTTAGAGCTCTTTTGTACCATCTTTCCATAATTGGAACATTTTACATAGACAACTAAGTTTATTCTGTTTTTCACTTTGCTGGATTTTGCTTTAGCTTCTTTATCACAATGTTTCAGTGTGTCATCATTCTGATCTCCATAATATCTTTATTCAGTCTGTTCATTTCACATATTATTGTTTATTTTTAAGTTATGCTCCTTTGTTTATTCTCCTAAAACAAGACCTTTTTAAAGCATAATGTACTTAATACTAACAAGGAAAGCACAGCCTGACTTGTGATTGAAGCAGGAAACTAACATTGTCTAAAGGAGCAATGTCAGTGTGCAGACATTACCTTTCGTCAGGGCACAAAACCAAGCTCAGGTATCTTTGTACTGTAGAGTTAAAAAGACAGCTAATAGAAAAAAATTATAATATGAATAAATGTCAAATATGTTTATCAAAAGTGCTGTGAGTAGTTTTGTCTAACTTATAAATATCATTGGCACATTAATTTGTATATATTGAACCTTGTTATTCTTAGAAATTGTTGATGTGTGACAAACACACATAGCAATAACATCTTTTTACTATTGGCCCCACTCTGCCTCCCTCTGGCTGGACCACAAATGACAACATCTGATTACTGTGAATGACAATAACTATGTACTGAGCTGCTGGTAATGTTAGAGAAATTCTAAATCTAGAAAATCTTTCTTCTCAAAGAAAGTTCATGTACATGTCAGAATCTACTTAGAAACCATATCGTGAATTATTATGCCTTTCAAACAATACGCACTTTTGCATCATGACTTTTTTGTATTATCAAAATAAAAATGTTTGTCAGCTTCTATTTAAAATGTATACAAATTCATAAATAAATGCTCTTCCTCATTCACAACTGTGGTAAATATAGGCTACATAGATATAAACACAGTTAAAATAAACATTACTCTAATCCGTCGACACCTTCTCTATTATAAATTTCCTGGTTGAAAGAAAGTCTCTAACTACGAGTCCAATGCGTTTTTAAGTTTTGAAGATTATGTCCTCCCCTCTCATATGCCTCACAGTGTTTTGGTCCGCTGCCAGACCCTCAGCAACTTAATATCTTAAAAGTGACTATAGTGATCTATCCCTCTCCTCTTGCAGGCAGGAGGGACAGGAAGTTGCTATGGTTACGCTCTTCATCTCCATCGTTCTGAAAAGGTGGTAGATGACCAGTAGAAACAGTTAATGAACAAACAAAAACAACAAGAAATACATATAAATAAATGTGTCTTTTGCGGTTTTTGTGTGTTTTCTGGCCTGTGTGATCCCCCGCCCTGGTTTCAGCTGTCCCTCCTTATCATTATCATTTGTATCCTGTATGTTCGCTTGTCTAGGTGCTTTTCTTTCTCTTATGTGTTGAGCATCCCAGCCCATTCTTACTATTATCTCTGTGCTTTTTGGTCCTTCACCTTGATTTCTGGGCCGTTGCCTGTTTAATGGGCATTGATATACTGCTTAATGTGTTTGCCCACATTGTACTGTTTATCTGGTGTTGACCGGTGGCTGCCTGATCATCCCATAACATTTACTGTACCTTTTTGATGTTGTCCATAAATGAATTGAACTGCTCCAGCTCTGCCTTGGAGTCTACAATTTAATCTAGTCTCTTGCTTCTCTTTGCACAACTAGTGCGCATATAGCATTGCAATAACTGAAATGCATAAAAAGGGAGGATCTGAAGTTTCTCTGTCTTCATGTTTGACCCAGAGTTCAGTTTTCTGATTTTGTTCTTCATCACTGTCATTTATTTTCTGTTCCACCTCATCTCTACCTGTTCCTTCAGATTACCTGATTTGTTGTTCCTTTGCCTTGTCTGTCAGTTCTGAATTGGTTTTAGAGGCCTCTGAGACTCAATAAGGCTTTGAAGTGGAGAAAAGTAACATTCAGTAATGATCTGTTAATACTGGAGAACTGAATTTAATGTTTTAAATGTTCTTACCTCTGTACATGAGCATATATGCAGTCTGGGAACTGTTGAACAATGATTTATTTATTAATAATTTGTTGTTTGAACAGGAAAGTAACATGTGCATACATGTGCCACTGCGTGTAGGGCAAGAGCAGCTTTGAAAGATGGCCCTCCAACACTTTGAGGCCAATTTCAGAGTGCCCCAGGTTTTAGCCGCAGTTGTGATAACGTTTAACCGCAGGATGAGATGCTAGTACACCCTGTCCCCCCTCAAAAGTTATTCCCGACTGTTTATCATAATGCCTCTCTGCCACTTGTCGTTACAAGCACCGTGGCATCAAACATAACGAGCCTGGCGCTCCACGTGTTCACACAAGTGTTTTTTATTATATGCAGTTGTTGGTGTAATGGAAACCAGCGAACCTGTGTGTCACTGGTTCGAGTCAGGACCATGTAGTACAACTTGGGGTTACATTGGCCAAGGAGGGATGGGCAGTTCTTTTTTTGCTGGTGGTTGTTTCTCAGAAAAAATGTGCTGAAGCCGTGCTGAAGATATTGAGCTTGACTTACAGAGAGCATACACAAGGAGGGGGGCAGTGATTGACACTGTTGTTTTGTACAGAGCAGTTGATTTTTGCAAATGGCATTGGGAGCAGTAGGAGGAGCCAGAGGACCCTGACTATCTCTCTCATGTTCTGTTTTCAAAATATAGTGACACTTTCAGCAAATATGACACAAATTTATTTTTCAAAGAATTCCATACTGCAGCTTTAATGAGATGCTTTGTTTAGCGTTTTTATATTTATATCTTGGTATTTACAATTAATGCCACGGAGTTATATTAATGCCAGAACAATCAGGGCAGCTGTGTCTTCTCCTACCCACTTGGCCTACATACCCAGAAAAAAGGTCTGATGGTCTCTTGTTGGATGTTTTAATAATTGTATTACTTTTAAACTTAATTTTGCACAATGCTCAAACTGACTATTTTTCAAAAAATTTTGAATTTCCTGCATTTTTTTGTTATCATTAAAGTTAGTCTCGTTGTTAGCAGTGCAGAACAATGTTAGAAAATCAAGACAGGTCTCTTTGCTGTAGGTCACTCTACAAGCAGACCTGATAAGCAAAGTTAATATTATTGTCACAAACCACACTGTTTTCAAGCAGATAATATTAAACAACAAACTTACGTTAAATAAACAATGCACATATAGATTTGTGACTCAGGCCTACATGTAGGCCTATTTTACCTATCTTCTTAACATAATGGACTATTTGATATTGGCTGACTGCAGTAAGCTGCCGTAGAAATATAAAGTAACAGGACACTCAGTAATTTTTAAGTCCTCATCAGATGCTTCCTGACAGTCTCAGCAGTGCATGAACTGTAGACATGTGCTTTAGCTTCTCTTGCATCTTGGATCCGAAGATAATCAGCAAGTCATCATCTTAAATCGAAAGTAAATAGTCTTAACAATTATGATTATGAGGCTGTAGTACATTGGCACTGAAGTGCAAACCACAACAGCATTTCACCAACACGACTGCAATTCGCCACCACACTACAACAATTCGCCACAACACGACAGCAAATCGCCATAACACGACTGTGTTTCGCCAAAACATGACTGCAAATCGCCACTTCACTTCAGGGCCACCGTACTAGAGGGTATGTGTTTATAGCCTACAGACTAAACCTCTAAAATTGTTTTTGAGTCTTTGGGTGAAAGGATGGCTTCACTAAATGGCGATTTTTACACGTCATCATAGCTGCTGTTACTCAGATGGGAACTCAACCTTATACCAGCTTTTAAAACAGGAATACAATTTCCATGAAAGGGTGTACATGGTCTGCAACAATTCTTAGCATTATGCATTATGAACGTACAAGCTGTCTGCATGCTGCGTGACGGAAATGTCTTTTGCTCTGTCCTGGGTCTGAAAAATCAGCCATGTGTGGTGCATGGAAACACAGTAGTCTGGATGTTGTCCACAGTCCTCAGATTCAGGCCTGTACAGGAATATATAGTTGTTAGAACCCCAAAATTGAAAGATTGGTGTAACTGGAAACATGATCAGTTATCAACATGATAAGATATTTTTATTGAACAGGGCTTTGTTGTTCTCTGACAGGACTTCTGTGTCCACATTACACACCTGGTCAATCTACAAAACATAGATGAGGCAATGGCTGAAACAGAGTGCAGTCCTCTTCAGACACAACAATTCTGTCATTGTGGAAGACCTAATGTACAAAATAGTGTATATATTATGACTCTTACACAAAATTCACGTTTGTGTTGCATAACTGATGGTAACAGGAAAGTTTCTATCAATACAACCTGTTTTTAGCTTTGCCTACTGTTACCACAGCTATCTGTTGCTAACAGTTAGCTAGCCAGCTCCTTACTGAATCGATCAGACTCAGTCTATTTTAACTGCAGATCCAACCCCTCTGGTCAAAGGACAAATAAAATATCCTAAAAACGAGGAGACAGAGTGTGGAAACAACAGGGGCATCTCACTACTGTCAACAACTTGGAAGATTGTTGCCCACCTTCTCTTCAGGACACTCAGTGTGGTTTTTGTCCTACACATGGCACAACCAGCATGATCTTCACAGTCAGACAGTTACAAGAGAAATACAAGGAGCAAGAAACATTTTACATAAAGGAGCCACTTTCCATGAAGACAATCTTCGACAGGCTGCCAGACTCATAGCAGCAAAGACAGGAGAAAGTCTCCACCAAAACTCACTTCCTCTTCCACTTCCAGCTCCTTACATAAACACTCACACTGCAAGAAAGTTTCCATAACTATTATATAACTATTCCAGCATTGGCCTGTTCAGCCTTTTGAAGACCCACAATAAGGACCCCCCAGGTGCACCTTTGAGTGATTGTTGATGATAATGATGAAGTGGGGGCTACGTACGTGTCAAAGTAACATCAACCAAAGCATCACACTGCCTCCGACGTCTTGCCTTCTGCCCATAGTGCATCCTGGTGTGATGTGTTCCCCAGGGAAGCGACACATCCGCACGTAGCCATCCGTGTGAAGTAAAAGAAGCATGATTCATCAGACTAGGCCAACTTCTTCCATTGCTTCCTGTTCAAGTTCTGATGCTCACGTGCCCATTGTAGCAACTTTCGGCAGTGGACAGGGGTCAGCACGGGCACCCTGAATGGTCTGCGGCCACGTAGCCCCGTACGCAATAACCTGCGAACTGTGTGTTCTGACACCTTTCTATCAGAACCAGAATTAACTTTTTCAGTAATCTGACCTACAGTAGCTCATCTGTTGGATGGGACCTTGGCCTTAACCGCCCAAGACCCAGTCACAGTCACCCATTCACCGCTGTTCCTTCCCTGGACAAAATGTTCACTTGTTGGCTAATATGTCCAACCCACTGACACCCATGTGTAAATATTATTTCATTTCATTTAAAATCATGCACAAACCTGGCACATTGCACATATTTGTTGTTAATTGTTGTTATTCTATATTTTGTTAATTTATATGTTTATGCACACTCTATCCTCTTCCGTTGCAATACGTATGCACAACACAAATGCACATAAATATCTGCCATGTTGTTCTTTGTCTGCAAATAGCTGTATTATTTTTCTCTATTCTATTATCATTCTCATATAACTTGCATCTGTTATTCCATTTTTATTTATTTCTACATTTATTTATGTCAACTGTATGTTTGTCTACGTGTAGCACCTTATCACCAAAGCAAATTCCTCGTACATGTAAAATGCTACTTGGCTATAAATTTCTGATTCTGATTCTGATTCCCTGACAGGTGCCATGGTAACGACATAATAATTGTTATTCACTTCACCTCTTAGTGGTCACAGTGTTATGGCTGACAGGTGTATGTTCCATGTAATTATTCTGTCCTTCCATAGGCCATTTTATTATTCACTGTGACTCAGCTGCTGAGTTTCTGCAAATGCTCAATCACAACTGTGGTAAAAATACATAGATACTGTACATGTAAACACAGTCATCTTTCATCAACACCTATTTCAAAACAAACAGTAATCTTCTGTAATCTGTGGTCTCTTTAACAGATTCCCTGGATGAAAAAAAATGTCCATAAAAAATAAGGCAGGTAGAGAAGAGTGAAACGTGTTGTTAATGTTTCTTATGTGTATTTATTACAAAAGTCATCATGTTGTTTTCTGTGGTGACTACAGTGTGCTTTCATAGTAAATCATATTATATTATATATAACACATTGCTTTGTAAATTGTGTTTTTATTTCAAATTCACAGAATTAAACAACCATATAGGTTGACCATGTGATTTAACTATGGTCAGAGTAATCTCTGTCAGCAGAACAGCAGGAGGTAGTTATGGTTACGCTCTTTGTCTCCGTCGTTCAGAAACTTTGCAACAACACAGGAGAAGAGTAAGGTGGGGTTGTAGGTGAGCAGCACAAACAAATGCACAAACAATAAATCCAACAAATCCATAAATAAAAATAAGGGCCTTTCTGGATGTTGGATGCTGAAGTTCTGCAAGGTTTCAGAGAATTCTCATCTTGTGGGAAAGTAAGTGAGAATTTTTTTTTTTTTCAGACATAGGGCTTACACCTCTTGTTATTGATTTAGTTAACTTATTTCCTGTTTTATGTTGTAAGAGTCTTTCTTCATGTGTCTTGTGCTGCTTCACTTCCTGTGTTTGTGTGTTTTCTGCCTTGTTTGATTGTCTGCCGAGCACTGGTTTTACCTGTCCCTCCTTATCTCCCCCTTATTTGTTTATTTGACTGGGACAGTGCTCATTAATTAAAAGTAAAATAACTGTAAATGAGCCTGAGTTTGCTCAATAGGCTAATTTTCTGTAAATAATCTGTTGTCCCTGGCCAGTTATTAAAAGGTCAACCTAAAATAAAGATTTAAAATGACATAAAATGACTTATTACAGTCTGCACGTAATAACAATACATACAGAATAATAGTCAGACAGCTACAACACACAAAAATAAGTAACAAACAACATATTAGACAAACCATAACAAGAAAAGAAAAAAAACTGACAAAGACAATCTGCAAGCAAGCAACTCAGTGGGCAGTAGGTAGTCTAATGTGCACATATTTGATTAATTAGCCACTTCATTAGCTGACCAGTAAAAGAACGATAAGTATTTGCTTCTCTTATCAGCATTGGCAATAGATTCCATTGTTTAGATTCTGTTACAGAGAACGCTGAATGACTAAAAGCACTTCTTCGTTTATAAAGAGTTTCGAGTGGCTTCATTGTGCATTTGTTAGCCTGTGCCCAGCTTGTCAGACAATATGTAATGTATGTTTGTAATACGTATGTAGTCTGTATGTTTCCTTGTCTAGGTGCTAGTCAGTCTTTCTCATATGTGCAGCAGCCCATTCCTAGTGTTTTGTGGAAAGCCTTGTGCCTTTTTAATTTTGTGCAAGGTTATTGAATTGCTCCAGCTAGGCATTTATTGTCCTGTCTCTTGTTTACCTGTTATGCTACTTGCACAACTGTGATACATGTAACATTGCAATAACTGAAATGCATAAGGATGAGGCAGGATCTGAATTTCTGGAGGTGTGTGCAGCAGAAGTTTCTCTGTCTTTGTGGTTGACCCTTTACATTACATTACATGCTATTGCTATACATGTCAGAGGTCGCACGCCTCTGAAGCAACTAGGAGTTAAGTGTCTTGCTCAGGGACACCATTGGTGTCTCACGGTGGATTCGAACCCAGGTCTCTCACATCAAGGGCATGTGTCTTATCCACTGCTCCATCACCCTCCCCCCCACCAGTTTTCAGTTATCTGTCATCACTGTCATTTATTTTATGTTCTACCTCATCTCCACCTGTTCCTTCAGATTACCTGATTTAACCTTTTGTTCCTTTGTCTTGTCTGTCAGAACTTCTGAATTGGTTTTACGGGCCTCTGAGACTCTATAAGGCTTTGAAGTGGAGGAAAAGTAACATTCAGTAATGATCTGTTAATATTGGTGAACTGAACTTAATTGAACTGAAACGTTTTATGTTCTTACCTCTGTACACGAGCAGATATGCAGTCTGGGAACTGTTGAACAATCATATTTATTAATAATTTGTTGTTGGAACAAGAAAATAACAATACTGAGTGAACACATTCAGATGATATAACATATTAAAACTGGATTCACAAACATACCTGTAAGTCTTTTTTGCAAATGGTTGTCCTTCAGCCTATACCATTGAGAAGAACATTCAACACATTTACTGTTATTTGTGTTTGTGGGTTTTGTATAAGCGCCTTATTAGTGGATGTGTTATATTAATCCTCACCTTTTTTACGTTAGTGTCATTAAACTCGTACCAGGTGTTATCCTCATTGGACAGGATGATGGCTGTGTAATGTCCAAATCTTAGCTGACCCACGTGATTCACCATCCCATTCAGTTTGTACGTCTTGTTCTACAGTGAAAAAGACTTATTAAAGCTGCAACAATTGAACGCACAGTGCAAAACCTTCTGTTTCACTCTCTCCACTGATCGTATCACTCTGCTAAGCCCCACTCATTAAACCCACAAACCCACAAACCCGCCCTGCGAAGCCTCAGTGAGAGCAAGCTCGTCGAAAGACTCCACTCTGACACTTTGCCACCCAGGGCAGAACGCCACCTGCTTCAGAAGCAGCTGTGACAACTTCTAACAGCAGTAAGAGAGGCCAGTAGCTACACCACTGTTCCAGCTCAAAAGTTATTCCCCACTGTCATCCTACTTCTTTGTCACTCGTGAATATGCGCGCCATGTCATTGAGCGTAATGAGCCAGAGCTCCATGGAGACTGGCATGTTCATGTTTTTGTATTAAATGCAGTTGTTGTAGGAAAATGAGGGATGGGCAGTTCTTTTATTGCTGGTGCTTGTTTCACAGACATTGTGTTTGCAAAACTTCAGAAGCCGCGTTAAAGATATAGGGCTCTATCTTGCAACGCAGCAAAGTGTCATTACTAGTTTCGAACCGGCACATTTGACATTTTCACGCCAAGCTGTCTGTCTGTTAACAGACTCCAGTCTGCAGTGGAGTTCAGACACCTCACTGATAAACCACAGAGCTGCAGAGTACGTACAAGTAACGTAGTAAGTACAACTATTTTTTCATGTCCCAAACGCAACTGAACCATGCGTTTCACACCGTGGAATTGGAATTGGCATAGCCAAAAGTGAGTTGTTTTGCTTTACTGAGTGAGAGTGTGCCCCTTCACAGTGATCGGCTCTGAGTTCGAGATTTCTCCTGGCTCTAGTTTCGATTCTTGCAAATGGAATAAGAAGCACAATTTAAGCAAATATGACAAAAAGTGTTTTTATTTTATTTTTCCCAACTGCAGTTTTAAGGAGGTTAATGTAATCCAGCTCAGACATTGCTGCTTTGTTAGATGCAAACTTTTTATGACTTCCCTTTTGCCCGTGCTTGTGCCCATATTTGCAATTTTCTATTTTCTTTAGAACCACATGTAGTAAACAATGGACTACGCTGCAACAACAGTGAGCTGCGTTAAACTATAAGAAATCTGACTCTTGTTGATGGACAAACTTGGCAATTTATTGAAAGCACAAATACCTTATAAGAGAGACCTAAGTCTTACAGATCACAACCCTACTCATATTTTATAAAGTTACTTCTCCTCACCTTTATTTGTAATGAAGGTGGCACATCCACAGAGCGGTCTGATTTGATATGTGACATGGTGTTGTAGTCAATATCAAATCTCTTGAGGAGTAGAATCAGAGTCTGAGGAAATTTCACCATCTCACATTCCTGAATAACACAAGCAACATTATTAAAGAACATTTTACCACAAACAGTAACAGGTGGGATTTAATTTAAAGTAAAAACTCACCCTGGTCGCCTCCGTTTCCTTTTTACATTCGTTGCAGAACACCTTATTGCCTCCACTGAATGATTTAGAGTCAAAAATCCTTTGAAAGCCTTTTTCCTGTGACAAATAAATAATTAATACATATCACCAACAGACCAATCTCACATCATCATGCAATGACACACAACTTACCGCACTGTAGGTTGAATCATCAGTATCTCTTAGTGACAGCTGAAGACTCCAAAATGCATTTGTCTCTTCGTTAATAATGTGCACTTCTGTTGTGCATGTTGTTTTGTAGGTCAGCGCTCCTTCAAAAACCTTCAGACAGAATTTTCTATCAATACAGAAATCAGATGTCTTCACCTAGAAGTTGCAGTCCAGGTTTTTTTTTACATGCTCACCTCAGAGACTTGAGGGCTGACCTTATCTAAAATCCACTCCAGGCATTCAGCAGCATCACACTGTTGATAAACTGCAGAGCAAAACATCCAGTTTACTAATTCCATCAATCTGACAAGTGAATATCCTACTAACAGCACATTACTCTTTGATCTTCTGCTGATTACAGTCCAGCTTACCATCTGCAATCCCCAATGTTTTTGTGATGGTTTCTGTTCCACATGTTTTCATCTTCAAGCCTTCAAAGATATTTCTCAGCTGAAGATCTGTTTGTATTTCTGGATCCAACCTTAAGGCAGAGAATAGTTTCTCAAATGAATAATCACTGTTTACTGCCAGTTAATATGTTACTGATGGAGATTTGTGAATTTGAAACACCCATTTAGACCCAAATGAATCACTTTATAATAATATTTCCTGTTGATAATTTGCAATACAATTTTTTACATTTACTCTAGTTGCTTTACTTTTTCTTATATTTGCTACATATGAAAGCAGCTGTTTCGAACCTGTTGTGGACCTCTGGTGTCATGAAGAGAACTTGCAAGATGCTGTTGAGGTAACATGTGGATCCTTGATTATACAGACCATAATAACATTTCTGTGGCCGAGTCACTAAAAAGAAAGAAAAACACAGACTCATTCTTGTTCTTTGTGCAGCAGATGCAGGTCCTGATATCCAACATGAAATAAATTAGTGTCACGACTGAACAACTCATTCTAATAGATGAGGGCTGAATTACTTTCACTTGATTCTGATCTGTCCCTTACCAACGTCACTGTGTCCCATCTCCCTCTTCTCTTCATCCTCGTCTTCTTCTTCTACCTCTGTGTGTTTCCCCTCATCCTGCACCAGTTTGTTACTGTCGTTCAGCTTCATCTGTCTGTCTGGTCGGACGCTCTCTGGGTTTGTAAGAAAAGTAATTTACTCAGTAATTCATTCAGCAAAAGTCTGTTAATATTAAAGTAATAGCTTACATTTTCACCTCACCTGCTAAAAATCTGATAAATTAAATTTTAAAGCACAGAAATCACAGAAGGAGGACAGCTGCACCATGTTAACATGTTACTGACAGAGACTTGTAAATTTGAAAAACACATTTAGAACCAAATAAAACACTTTATGATAATGTTTCCTGTTAATAATGTGCATAATGTTTTGTTAAATTATATCTGTTACAGATGAAAGCAGCTGTTTCAAACCTTTCGTGGACCTCTGGTGTCTTGGAGAAAACTTGCTGGTCACTGTTGAGGGAACATGTGCCTCCCTGATTAGACAGACCATCGTGAACTTTCGTGGCCGAGTCACTAAAAAGAAAGAAAAACACAGACTCATTCTTGTTCTTTGTGCAGCAGATGCAGGTCCTGATGTCCAACATGAAATAAATTAGTGTCACGACTGAACAACTCATTCTAATAGATAGATATATACTTTATTTATCCCGAGGGAAATTCAAGTATCCAGTAGCATACAAAACATACATACATTAAACCTTTATTAAAATAGAATTAAAATTAAAATAACTTATAACACAGTAGCCACAGTAAAACAGTGCATAAACAGTAAGCAGAGCAAATGGAGTGAAGATGGAATGAAAAAGATGAGGGCTGAATTACTTTCCCTTGATTCTGATCTGTCCCTTACCAACGTCACTGTGTCCCATCTCCCTCTTCTCTTCATCCTCGTCTTCTTCTTCTACCTCTGTGTGTTTCCCTCATCCTGCACCAGTTTGTTACTGCTTTCATCCTGTCGTTCAGCTGCATCATCTGTCTGACCTTCTGGATCGGTCGGACGCTCTCTGGGTTTGTAAGAAAAGTAATTTACTCAGTAATTCATTCAGCAAAAGTCTGTTAATATTAAAGTAATAGCTTACATTTTCACCTCACCTGTTAAAAATCTGATAAATTAAATTTTAAAGCACAGAAATCACAGAAGGAGGACAGCTGCACCATGTTAACATGTTACTGATGGAGACTTGTAAATTTGAAAAACACATTTAGAACCAAATAAAACACTTTATGATAATGTTTCCTGTTAATAATGTGCATAATGTTTTGTTAAATTATATCTGTTACAGATGAAAGCAGCTGTTTCAAACCTTTCGTGGACCTCTGGTGTCTTGGAGAAAACTTGCTGGTCACTGTTGAGGGAACATGTGCCTCCCTGATTAGACAGACCATCGTGAACTTTCGTGGCCAAATCACTAAAAAGAAAGAAAAACACAGACTCATTCTTGTTCTTTGTGCAGCAGATGCAGGTCCTGATGTCCAACATGAAATAAATTAGTGTCACGACTGAACAACTCATTCTAATAGATAGATATATACTTTATTTATCCCGAGGGAAATTCAAGTATCCAGTAGCATACAAAACATACATACATTAAACCTTTATTAAAATAGAATTAAAATTAAAATAACTTATAACACAGTAGCCACAGTAAAACAGTGCATAAACAGTAAGCAGAGCAAATGGAGTGAAGATGGAATGAAAAAGATGAGGGCTGAATTACTTTCCTTGATTCTGATCTGTCCCTTACCAACGTCACTGTGTCCCATCTCCCTCTTCTCTTCATCCTCGTCTTCTTCTTCTACCTCTGTGTGTTTCTCCTCATCCTGCACCAGTTTGTTACTGCTTTCATCCTGTCGTTCAGCTGCATCATCTGTCTGACCTTCTGGATCGGTCGGACGCTCTCTGGGTTTGTAAGAAAAGTAATTTACTCAGTAATTCATTCAGCAAAAGTCTGTTAATATTAAAGTAATAGCTTACATTTTCACCTCACCTGCTAAAAATCTGATAAATTAAATTTTAAAGCACAGAAATCACAGAAGGAGGACAGCTGCACCATGTTAACATGTTACTGATGGAGACTTGTAAATTTGAAAAACACATTTAGAACCAAATAAAACACTTTATGATAATGTTTCCTGTTAATAATGTGCATAATGTTTTGTTAAATTATATCTGTTACAGATGAAAGCAGCTGTTTCAAACCTTTCGTGGACCTCTGGTGTCTTGGAGAAAACTTGCTGGTCACTGTTGAGGGAACATGTGCCTCCCTGATTAGACAGACCATCGTGAACTTTCTGTGGCCAAATCACTAAAAAGAAAGAAAAACACAGACTCATTCTTGTTCTTTGTGCAGCAGATGCAGGTCCTGATGTCCAACATGAAATAAATTAGTGTCACGACTGAACAACTCATTCTAATAGATAGATATATACTTTATTTATCCCGAGGGAAATTCAAGTATCCAGTAGCATACAAAACATACATACATTAAACCTTTATTAAAATAGAATTAAAATTAAAATAACTTATAACACAGTAGCCACAGTAAAACAGTGCATAAACAGTAAGCAGAGCAAATGGAGTGAAGATGGAATGAAAAAGATGAGGGCTGAATTACTTTCACTTGATTCTGATCTGTCCCTTACCAACGTCACTGTGTCCCATCTCCCTCTTCTCTTCATCCTCGTCTTCTTCTTCTACCTCTGTGTGTTTCCCCTCATCCTGCACCAGTTTGTTACTGCTTTCATCCTGTCGTTCAGCTGCATCATCTGTCTGACCTTCTGGATCGGTCGGACGCTCTCTGGGTTTGTAAGAAAAGTAATTTACTCAGTAATTCATTCAGCAAAAGTCTGTTAATATTAAAGTAATAGCTTACATTTTCACCTCACCTGCTAAAAATCTGATAAATTAAATTTTAAAGCACAGAAATCACAGAAGGAGGACAGCTGCACCATGTTAACATGTTACTGATGGAGACTTGTAAATTTGAAAAACACATTTAGAACCAAATAAAACACTTTATGATAATGTTTCCTGTTAATAATGTGCATAATGTTTTGTTAAATTATATCTGTTACAGATGAAAGCAGCTGTTTCAAACCTTTCGTGGACCTCTGGTGTCTTGGAGAAAACTTGCTGGTCACTGTTGAGGGAACATGTGCCTCCCTGATTAGACAGACCATCGTGAACTTTCTGTGGCCGAGTCACTAAAAAGAAAGAAAAACACAGACTCATTCTTGTTCTTTGTGCAGCAGATGCAGGTCCTGATGTCCAACATGAAATAAATTAGTGTCACGACTGAACAACTCATTCTAATAGATAGATATATACTTTATTTATCCCGAGGGAAATTCAAGTATCCAGTAGCATACAAAACATACATACATTAAACCTTTATTAAAATAGAATTAAAATTAAAATAACTTATAACACAGTAGCCACAGTAAAACAGTGCATAAACAGTAAGCAGAGCAAATGGAGTGAAGATGGAATGAAAAAGATGAGGGCTGAATTATTTTCCCTTGATTCTGATCTGTCCCTTACCAACGTCACTGTGTCCCATCTCCCTCTTCTCTTCATCCTCGTCTTCTTCTTCTACCTCTGTGTGTTTCCCCTCATCCTGCACCAGTTTGTTACTGCTTTCATCCTGTCGTTCAGCTGCATCATCTGTCTGACCTTCTGGATCGGTCGGACGCTCTCTGGGTTTGTAAGAAAAGTAATTTACTCAGTAATTCATTCAGCAAAAGTCTGTTAATATTAAAGTAATAGCTTACATTTTCACCTCACCTGCTAAAAATCTGATAAATTAAATTTTAAAGCACAGAAATCACAGAAGGAGGACAGCTGCACCATGTTAACATGTTACTGAGAGACTTGTAAATTTGAAAAACACATTTAGAACCAAATAAAACACTTTATGATAATGTTTCCTGTTAATAATGTGCATAATGTTTTGTTAAATTATATCTGTTACAGATGAAAGCAGCTGTTTCAAACCTTTCGTGGACCTCTGGTGTCTTGGAGAAAACTTGCTGGTCACTGTTGAGGGAACATGTGCCTCCCTGATTAGACAGACCATCGTGAACTTTCTGTGGCCAAATCACTAAAAAGAAAGAAAAACACAGACTCATTCTTGTTCTTTGTGCAGCAGATGCAGGTCCTGATGTCCAACATGAAATAAATTAGTGTCACGACTGAACAACTCATTCTAATAGATAGATATATACTTTATTTATCCCGAGGGAAATTCAAGTATCCAGTAGCATACAAAACATACATACATTAAACCTTTATTAAAATAGAATTAAAATTAAAATAACTTATAACACAGTAGCCACAGTAAAACAGTGCATAAACAGTAAGCAGAGCAAATGGAGTGAAGATGGAATGAAAAAGATGAGGGCTGAATTACTTTCACTTGATTCTGATCTGTCCCTTACCAACGTCACTGTGTCCCATCTCCCTCTTCTCTTCATCCTCGTCTTCTTCTTCTACCTCTGTGTGTTTCCCCTCATCCTGCACCAGTTTGTTACTGCTTTCATCCTGTCGTTCAGCTGCATCATCTGTCTGACCTTCTGGATCGGTCGGACGCTCTCTGGGTTTGTAAGAAAAGTAATTTACTCAGTAATTCATTCAGCAAAAGTCTGTTAATATTAAAGTAATAGCTTACATTTTCACCTCACCTGCTAAAAATCTGATAAATTAAATTTTAAAGCACAGAAATCACAGAAGGAGGACAGCTGCACCATGTTAACATGTTACTGAGAGACTTGTAAATTTGAAAAACACATTTAGAACCAAATAAAACACTTTATGATAATGTTTCCTGTTAATAATGTGCATAATGTTTTGTTAAATTATATCTGTTACAGATGAAAGCAGCTGTTTCAAACCTTTCGTGGACCTCTGGTGTCTTGGAGAAAACTTGCTGGTCACTGTTGAGGGAACATGTGCCTCCCTGATTAGACAGACCATCGTGAACTTTCGGTGGCCGAGTCACTAAAAAGAAAGAAAAACACAGACTCATTCTTGTTCTTTGTGCAGCAGATGCAGGTCCTGATGTCCAACATGAAATAAATTAGTGTCACGACTGAACAACTCATTCTAATAGATAGATATATACTTTATTTATCCCGAGGGAAATTCAAGTATCCAGTAGCATACAAAACATACATACATTAAACCTTTATTAAAATAGAATTAAAATTAAAATAACTTATAACACAGTAGCCACAGTAAAACAGTGCATAAACAGTAAGCAGAGCAAATGGAGTGAAGATGGAATGAAAAAGATGAGGGCTGAATTATTTCCCTTGATTCTGATCTGTCCCTTACCAACGTCACTGTGTCCCATCTCCCTCTTCTCTTCATCCTCGTCTTCTTCTTCTACCTCTGTGTGTTTCCCTCATCCTGCACCAGTTTGTTACTGCTTTCATCCTGTCGTTCAGCTGCATCATCTGTCTGACCTTCTGGATCGGTCGGACGCTCTCTGGGTTTGTAAGAAAAGTAATTTACTCAGTAATTCATTCAGCAAAAGTCTGTTAATATTAAAGTAATAGCTTACATTTTCACCTCACCTGCTAAAAATCTGATAAATTAAATTTAAAGCACAGAAATCACAGAAGGAGGACAGCTGCACCATGTTAACATGTTACTGATGGAGACTTGTAAATTTGAAAACACATTTAGAACCAAATAAAACACTTTATGATAATGTTTCCTGTTAATAATGTGCATAATGTTTTGTTAAATTATATCTGTTACAGATGAAAGCAGCTGTTTCAAACCTTTCGTGGACCTCTGGTGTCTTGGAGAAAACTTGCTGGTCACTGTTGAGGGAACATGTGCCTCCCTGATTAGACAGACCATCGTGAACTTTGTGGCCGAGTCACTAAAAAGAAAGAAAAACACAGACTCATTCTTGTTCTTTGTGCAGCAGATGCAGGTCCTGATGTCCAACATGAAATAAATTAGTGTCACGACTGAACAACTCATTCTAATAGATAGATATATACTTTATTTATCCCGAGGGAAATTCAAGTATCCAGTAGCATACAAAACATACATACATTAAACCTTTATTAAAATAGAATTAAAATTAAAATAACTTATAACACAGTAGCCACAGTAAAACAGTGCATAAACAGTAAGCAGAGCAAATGGAGTGAAGATGGAATGAAAAAGATGAGGGCTGAATTATTTTCCCTTGATTCTGATCTGTCCCTTACCAACGTCACTGTGTCCCATCTCCCTCTTCTCTTCATCCTCGTCTTCTTCTTCTACCTCTGTGTGTTTCCCTCATCCTGCACCAGTTTGTTACTGCTTTCATCCTGTCGTTCAGCTGCATCATCTGTCTGACCTTCTGGATCGGTCGGACGCTCTCTGGGTTTGTAAGAAAAGTAATTTACTCAGTAATTCATTCAGCAAAAGTCTGTTAATATTAAAGTAATAGCTTACATTTTCACCTCACCTGCTAAAAATCTGATAAATTAAATTTTAAAGCACAGAAATCACAGAAGGAGGACAGCTGCACCATGTTAACATGTTACTGATGGAGACTTGTAAATTTGAAAAACACATTTAGAACCAAATAAAACACTTTATGATAATGTTTCCTGTTAATAATGTGCATAATGTTTTGTTAAATTATATCTGTTACAGATGAAAGCAGCTGTTTCAAACCTTTCGTGGACCTCTGGTGTCTTGGAGAAAACTTGCTGGTCACTGTTGAGGGAACATGTGCCTCCCTGATTAGACAGACCATCGTGAACTTTCGGTGGCCGAGTCACTAAAAAGAAAGAAAAACACAGACTCATTCTTGTTCTTTGTGCAGCAGATGCAGGTCCTGATGTCCAACATGAAATAAATTAGTGTCACGACTGAACAACTCATTCTAATAGATAGATATATACTTTATTTATCCCGAGGGAAATTCAAGTATCCAGTAGCATACAAAACATACATACATTAAACCTTTATTAAAATAGAATTAAAATTAAAATAACTTATAACACAGTAGCCACAGTAAAACAGTGCATAAACAGTAAGCAGAGCAAATGGAGTGAAGATGGAATGAAAAAGATGAGGGCTGAATTACTTTCACTTGATTCTGATCTGTCCCTTACCAACGTCACTGTGTCCCATCTCCCTCTTCTCTTCATCCTCGTCTTCTTCTTCTACCTCTGTGTGTTTCCCCTCATCCTGCACCAGTTTGTTACTGCTTTCATCCTGTCGTTCAGCTGCATCATCTGTCTGACCTTCTGGATCGGTCGGACACTCTCTGGGTTTGTAAGAAAAGTAATTTACTCAGTAATTCATTCAGCAAAAGTCTGTTAATATTAAAGTAATAGCTTACATTTTCACCTCACCTGCTAAAAATCTGATAAATTAAATTTAAAGCACAGAAATCACAGAAGGAGGACAGCTGCACCATGTTAACATGTTACTGATAGAGACTTGTAAATTTGAAAAACACATTTAGAACCAAATAAAACACTTTATGATAATGTTTCCTGTTAATAATGTGCATAATGTTTTGTTAAATTATATCTGTTACAGATGAAAGCAGCTGTTTCAAACCTTTCGTGGACCTCTGGTGTCTTGGAGAAAACTTGCTGGTCACTGTTGAGGGAACATGTGCCTCCCTGATTAGACAGACCATCGTGAACTTTCTGTGGCCGAGTCACTAAAAAGAAAGAAAAACACAGACTCATTCTTGTTCTTTGTGCAGCAGATGCAGGTCCTGATGTCCAACATGAAATAAATTAGTGTCACGACTGAACAACTCATTCTAATAGATAGATATATACTTTATTTATCCCAGTTTGTTACTGCTTTCATCCTGTCCGGTCGGACGCTCTCTGGGTTTGTAAGAAAAGTAATTTACTCAGTAATTCATTCAGCAAAAGTCTGTTAAAATTAAAGTAATTGCTTACATTTTCACCTCACCTGCTAAAAATCAAATTTAACAACACAGAAATCACAGAAGGGCAGCACCTCTGCTGTTCAGCAGATGCAGCATCTGATTATAAAAAAAAATAATTTCCATTTTTCAGAGATTTAGAAACATACAACATTTAGTTGAATAAAATAATTGAAGGTTAAAATTGATAAATGATCACTGTAACTCTGCTTCTTTATGACCTGTTTGTTCCTCCTTTTCTGGCTTTGTGCTCTCATCTCGATGCCTTTCACTGGTTTGAAGAGGGACACGTTCTTCCTTCTCAGAAGTTTCTTCCAACTTGTTCATTTTTTCGTGTGTGATGCTGAAATGGAATGAGCTTTAATTGTCACACAGATGTCTTTGCATCTCTACTCATCATTTTACAGTTACACAGATTTTGCAATTTTTAAATTCTGTGTCCTGTTCCTTTTACTGGTATGTTGTCTTTACAGTGGTATCAATTTTATCCTTTATAAACGTTCTCTGTTTATTTCCCAGCAAAACAAACAAAAAGCACCTTAACAAGATTACTCAGATGACCAAACCAAATTTATTTTTTGTTCCCCCTAGTGGTGAATGATTGTATATCTTCAGGAGCAGGTTATCTAATCATTTTCAAAACCTAAAGTAAACTCTGCAGAAACTATGTTCACCAAAAAACAACATGGAGATGAAATATTTATGTGGTAACTTATTAAAATACAGCCACATGTTATTCCATAAATGCGAGTTAGAAATGAATGCATTGTGCTTCTGTCTTTGGAACTTTCACTTAACACGAGGGAAACACTAAATAAATACTGTACCTACATCGTTTTACATTAAGAGAATTGCAATCTGAATGGTTTACAACAGCCAATTTATTGCTTTTTTGTAGTATAAGACAACATTACAGATATATAGCGAGTTCTTACCGCGGTCAGTCGATCATGTCATAACATCAGTAAGGTGTGGTGGATGCTATAACTCTTACTTTCGTTTGTGTCACAGCTGACTGTCAGCTGTCTGCCTAGTGACAGGTTGATATTCGGAAAGTGCAGAATAGAAAGCAAAGGAAAGCTCCACCAACAAATTTGATTAGACCTAGAGAGCTTTTATCCACAAGTCTCACCATCTTAAAAATATTTTTAAAATTGATCTTAAAAGTCTTCAGTACAGTAGTGTATCATTCTTCCTTTTTTTTTAGCGAATCAAACTCCTCACTATCAGTGCTCCGAACACAGGCTCGTGCTCCTGTCAGTAAATTATGCACAGAAAATTATTGTCATTATGCAGTATGCCGGTAGAGGATAAAATGTGAAACCGAAAATATATCAAGAGGGACTTTCTGTAGCCCTTAGCTCAACTCACGTGAACTAACGTGCACATGCGGCCAAACCGAAAGCCAAAAACAAAGGCTAAACATCATAATCAATGCTCTTCTCTCTGTGGGAATCCCGGGGGAAATTATAAGCTTTCACAATGGGGCTTGTGGAAAATACCTGTGAGAACAGGCAGACTCTAACAAGTAAATTAAATGAATGTTGCCTGTTTTGAAAAGATAAATAAAAGGGCTTTCTAATCAATGCCTTTATGATGCACAGTCTGTCTCCTTTTCTGTTTATTTCACATTTGTCAAGTCACCTGTGCAGAAGGTCTGGGAGTCTCTTGTTGGATGTTTTAATCATTTTATTACTTTTAAATTGCAGACTATTGACTTAATTTTGCACAATTCTCATAACTTAGTGTTTTTCATTTTTGATTTTTAAAGTTAGTGTCATTGTTAGTGCATAACAATGCTCTTGTAAAATTCAACAGGTCCCTTTTTTATCTAGGCTACTTTACTAGCAGAGTTGATAAACAAAGTTTATCAGCCCGTGATTCTTACTGCTGAATGCTGAATCATTAATAGATAGCTGCAAGCGTGGGGCTGACTGTGAAAGTGTCAGGCATGTTTGTCTCATTATTATTAATAATTAATTGCAGCTGCGACCTAACCTTTCTTTTCTCCATGAGAGGGAAGAATTAGAAAGTTGCGTGATGCTGCGGGGAGCCCCCAGATGATAGTGCATGGAGCATGCGTAATATTTGTCCAACCAGAGGGAACGATCACGAACCGTTCACAGCGCGCTGATGTGACACCAAAATGTGTGACCTATCAGATTCTGTGACACACATGGCAAGTTAGCGCCAGAGGCTTTGTTGACGATGTGAAGCAGTTTCAATTTGGTTGGGTTTAGGCACCAAAAGTACTTGGTTATGGTTAGGAAAACATTGTTGTTTGGGTGTAGTCACAGAATCTGATAGGTCACACATTTTGGTGTTACACCTGTTGTGGGCTATAGCGACACAACCAGTACCGGAGAGGGAGTGGTTTGGCAGAGGGTACAGGGCCAGGGATCAGAGATCGCGGAGCCACCGGCCTCTGGCTGGATGAAGTCTGACGCTCCTGATTTTACGCACGGATCCACGATGATAGAGAAATATAGAAATGAATGGCAATAAAGCATGCTGTTAAAGCATGCAATATTAGAGACCCCCAAAATATTACAAATCATGCTTTAGGGGAGCTGATGGCTGCCCCGAAGTTTGCAAAGATCAGAAACGAAGTACAGAGTGATGTCTTTCTTTGTTTGAGCTTGTTTTGAATACAGGTGTTATTGGTCTTGTTGTGGTTTTGATGAGATTTTGCCGGTTTTGTCTTCATCAGGCCTCCGGACAGTCTCGGTACTGTATGAACTGTAGACGTGCTTTATCTCAGAGGAATCCAGAGTGGTCTCATCCTCCAGCGTCTTGACTCGGGAACACAATCCGCAAGTGATCATCTATAAGTAAAAACTGGAGTAAATGTTAGTCTTATAATAGTAGGCTATATATAGAGTCTTACACAATAGCCTTCAGGTTGAACCTTAAAATAAGTTTTTAATATATTATATAGTATATTTTACCTCATGGTCTGAGCTCCCATGGAAGCAGTAAAATCATGCATGTGTGGGTGTCACTAATTTATTTATCAACAGCCATTATTTTGAATCACAAATAATGTATTTTTCATTGTAATTAGTACCTAGGCTACTATTATTTACACCAAAAAGATCAACAGACTTAAATGAATATACTTTCCTAATTAACTACACTGCGCACCGCATGACAGGATGGCTGCACCTCTCCACCATCAGCCGCTACAGACAGACACTGAGATGAGAATGCCTTGCAGCGTGCACACAGTTTTGACCTAACAGGTTGAGGCCTGGTATTGTACTGTATTAGACTCTGTATTGACTGTAGCTCATTTGTTTATTATTGGCTTTTTGATGCATCCTCCAATTAGGCCTTGTATATGATAATATGCTTGCTGTGTGCTGGCAGCAAGCAATGCCTAAAATAATAACACTTTAATAAAGGGCAGAATTGCGTCTCTCCTTGAGCAATATGTGAGAGAGAGGGAAATGTTGAATCACGCAATAAGCAATGATTTCTCTCTGTGTGTCTCTCTCATTATTTATATATCTCCGGCTGTAACGTTAGTAGCCTGTATTGAGAAACTGAAACTTCAGGTAAGTATAGCTAGGCCTACATGATATCAATTGTTTTTTTTGTTTTCATAACTTGCATTACATGATGTGGGTGAACTAACAATCACATGACTAAATTTTAAGCCTCAGAGTGTTTAGTTTGAGTGAGTAGGCTACATATTACATTTAGTCAAGATGGGCAACAGCGTGACAAGTGAACAGAGCAACTCCACAAAACAGACAAGCAATATGACACAACAGGAGAAGTGTTATGACCCTCGAGAAAGAACACTTACATTTGTCAATGGCGACGATGACTTAGACTGTAAGTAGCCAAATGTCACATTAACAAGCCTTAGTCCTAAAATATAAACACCATGTGGCTATAATCTTCTGCTAAGTGCCTTATTTTGCCCCTCGTTTTTATCCTTGTTTTGGTGCGTTTCTCAGAGCATAGATGTCCTGTGGTCATGCTGTCACTCCTATGTCTCTCACCAACTGGTGTGGTAGGTTGGTGGACCAAGTACACTGTTTACTTCACATTCATCATCAACTTCAAAGATGTTTCAGTGAATAAACTTCACAGACAAATGCACAATGGCAGCCTGTGTAGTTAAATAGGAATTTTGTAGTTTTTTTAAATTGTTAACAGAAAATACATGTTACTATAGGCTATCTGACGGTAGAAACACACGTGTCATTTCAGTGAAATTTGAAATTGATGTTGGTTAATAGCAGTGAACCATAAGCGGCAGCAAACTGACAGAAGCTGAGGAATTTACTCAACATTTTTCACTCTTTGTTTTTCTTTTTACTATCTAAGGGTGAGTCAAGATTTGTGTGTGGCAAACCTGACTGTGACGTTGAGAGGCCATATGAGGAGGTTTGTAAAATGGCTCTTCTAACCAAAGAAGAAATGAAGTACTATGAAAAGAAAATATTCAGTAATGCTGCAAAGGACTTGGACATCAAATTTGTATTTCAATGAAAATATTTACACTATTTATACACTATGAAAAACTGTTGTCAATGAAAATTCAAGGGTGATTTTAAAAACCTCTCATTCTGTGTAACTTCACTCAACAGTGTCCTGGCTGCAAGTCTCGCATAGTGAGGGCTGATCTCAGTGATCTGTGTGTCGAGTGCACAACGTTCACAGCTGCCAAAAGAAGACCTTTCAGATTCTGCTGGCAGTGTTTGAGGGAATGGAAAGGTCCGGCTCCACGTTCAGACCGCTGTGAAAATGACGGCTGCATCAATGAGCCATTAGAAACACTGAGAAACTGTCCAGATATCGTCTTTGAGTCTGTGAAGGGCGTCACTGGCTGTCCCTGCATCCGTACCTGTCCCACCTGTGGTTTTCTGGTGGAGCATAACGGAACTCGATGTAAAAACATCTATTGCCCTCATTGTATGGTGCAGTTCTGCTTTGTGTGTCTGAAGATCACTGAAGAGTGCCTGAAGTCATCCTCATATCACAAGATTTGCTCCACTGGTGTTGCACCCAGACAGACCTCTATACCTGTGTGGAAGAGGACATAATTCTGTTAATTTAACACTGATGTCAAGAAATAAAAATACATCTTTATTTAAAAATGTTCTTTATAATGCCAGTCTTCATTACTGTTGCTACTGAGAGAGGAACTCAACCCTATACAAGCATGAAACATTTACATGGACTAGTTCCACTTTAAAATCAAAAGCATGGTTATTAACATGTTTTATGACATTTCAAGTAATTGAATCTCTGTTTATTCTGTTTTCGTGAAAATCATTTTGCTTGATTTTACTTTAGCATCTTTAATTTTGGGTGTAGTCATTTTGATCTCTGTATCTTTATTCAATCTGTTAATTTCACTTTTCATTCTCTTTTTGTTTTCAATCTCCATATAAGTAAATACTAAAATAAAATAATAAAATACAGTTAATAAATATATAGCCTACTATTGGTTTGAATAAATTATTTCTGTTTTCACAGTGATGCAGAGTACCAAAGTCCTAAACATCTCTGGTAGTGCTGCCTCTGTCTTGAGGTATAGGGGTTTTGAGTATCAGCCATGACGAACTGCTTTCCTTGGAGGTGGACAGCTTCAATGTACCACTTCATCAGAGGCATTAACAACCGCTGGCATCTCACAGGTGCTTTGCAGAGGTCATGTGAGCTCATCAAAGGGACAAGAGGCTTATGGTCTGTTTGCAAGCAGAACCTTTCCATGCCTTAGGCATCTCAAAACCGCTCACATTCCCAAACACTTGCAAGGCATTCTTTATTTAGTACATTTAGTTTATACAACACTGAGTCAGAATGTTTTATGGCAGTGTTTGCTACAGATCAGTGTGATTATCTGGGGCAGTGTGGATCCTGATCCTGAAGGGGCAACACTTCCTGTAAGACACCACGACTGCAGCCAGGAGACAAACAGCAGCAGTGATGCCGAGCGCTGTGGCTACAACAAGCTCTGTAGGAGGTCTGGAGGGCAACCAGGTCCCATTCTGGCCTGAAGTTAAAGTCTCGTTGGGATCGCTGAGCAAAAAGCAATAAGTAAGTTAGGATAAGTTACAGGTTATAATAAAGCAAGAGGATTCTGGTTTGAAGTCATACTCACCTTGTGATAGAAGAAGGAAATGTAGTGACTTCGTCTGAGGGCAGTGTAATGTCAGCGTACAGGCATAACCTTCTGTCAGGGCAAAAAACTAAACCCTGGTATCCTTTAATCTGAGGGTTAAAAACAGCAAAGACAGGATGGATAATATGATTACATTTCAGATAACTACGGGGATCTGTTTGTTGCTGCATGCAGCATTTTAAACATCAGTAATACACATTAATTGTGATATATGAGCAAAGTCCCTGTAAACAATTCTGAATAGTGGAGAAGTAAAGGTATTTGCTTGTAGCTTACAGTGTGTCAAATGTATTTTTATTGAACAGCTTCCTAATGTTGTACATTGTACACATTTCTTAATAAGATTAATACTAACTTGTATTAGCTTATACTAGAATTGGTAATGTGTCTTTCAAGAGACCTAAGGACACTTTACACTTCACATATACAAAAATGTACACAAAAAAGGTCAATTAAAGATTATAGGCATTGGTAAAGGCGGGGTTTTAGCATATTAATATTTTTATACTACATTATATCACTTGCATACTAAGCAATGGCTTATTATTGTACATTACTGCATATTATTTGTGATAGTATTCGCTAATTTCTATACTTTAATTTATATAGTATTGCATTACTTAGTTAGTATGTGTATATGACCTATACTGTACATATCATATGATACTAAGCTTTATTATATACTTATTGCTTTTATCTAGGCTATTACTAGATACACAATTCACTTTTATTGTATTGGGTATTGTAATGCATATATTATATTTAGCTTTATTAATGTCATCTCTCTAATTTCTAATTTATTCAAATATCTGTTTTCTTACCTCTGAGTCCATCTTGTGTGACTTTAACATGTGAATTTCCTGAATTTCCCCTTGGGGAAGTCTTATTATATGTTAAAAGGTACAGATGACACAGTGATTCAGTGTGTTGCTTCAGAAAAAAAACTCTATATTTATATATACTACTAAATACACATTTTCATGCAGTATCAATAGCACTCTAAACACATAATGCAATTTTTTTTCATCTTGTTTGTGCAATGCATTTGGTATGGTATTCCCACTAACCTCTGACATATAGCCTATAGCAATCGTCGCTTTGGATAAAAGCGTCAGCTAAATTACTAAATGTAAACTGTAGTTGTAGACCTTATCTCCCGTGATTTCTAAATCAGTCTCATGTTAACAAATTAGGCTACTTCGCAACGAAAGTCTAATGTGGCCTATGCAGGCCAACAGTAGTCTATGAGTTTTCAAAGTCTGAGACTGTGGGCCTCCCATCAGACAAAGCCTGGAAAAGGTGCCACCTCATCCGCCCTTAGTTTACATGCTTAGTTTTGCTTAATTCCTGGATGCCTGTGGGATTTTGATTATGTTATATGATCACATAGACACATGCATATGAGCTAAGATATTGCTGTTTGACATAACTTCACACTTTATCAAATACATAAAAAGGTATAAGTTGTGTCATGTTACCTGAATGGTCCCCCCTGCTGGACAGTCCACCCATTCAGAGCCAGACACCTGGATTTGGTATCTGTTTGGTCCAGTGCACCTTTGTCTATAACAACATCCCTGAACAGAGCTGCTGAATAAAATAAACTCCCTTTGGTTCTAAAGAAAAAAGAAGGAAGGAAAAAAGAAGAAATGAATGGTAAATAAAGAAAACAGTTGGTGATAAGACCATGTAGGCCACACACACCTGTCTAGTCAGGTTGGAAAAGAAGCAACGGCTGTCAAAGCCAAAAATTTCCCCACTCAGGTCCTCTTCAGTTGACTGACTGCCATTTTCCCCTTTCCAGCACTCACTCTGAAGGAGAGGAGGAGGACAAAGAGTGAAAATGTGGGACTGAAGAATCGGAAAATTGAAAATAGAAAAAGTAAAAGACTCACTCCATTCTTGAGAGGTTTATACACTCGACATCCCTCCAGGTATTGATCGGTCTGGCACTCCCCCTTGTGGAGGTGAAGATAATGACACCCAAATCCACTGAGAAGAAGGAATAATCAGTATCAGAATCCGCTTTATACGAGGAATTCGACTCAGGATTGTACATTGCTCACGATGTGCTTACTCATACAAAAATACCATAACCATAAAATAAAATCAGATACAAACTACAGTATAGACAACACTAACATACACACTATGAACAAAACAATATAGACATATTGACAAATAGTGCAGTGATCAGAGTGCAAAGGATGCAAGAATAAACTATTATTCTCATTATGTACATGTTGAAGGTGGATATGATATACAGGTACACATACATGCATACATGTACACATGTACACAGTGTGATGGAGCATAGTGCAAAGGATGCTGGAAAAAATAAATAAGACCTATGACCTTATGACCTGAGGTAGGTGTATTGGTATACAGTATATACAATATGACATAGTATGAACAGCACTGAAATAGAGAATGGTGAATAAATAAATAATAAGTGGAAACCAGTAAACAGGTGCTGGATTAGAGTTACTGGGTTATTGCACAGGAATTGTTCCTGACACCGTGAGTCAGAAATCAGCTGTTCATCAGAGTGATGGCTTGTGGGAAGAAACTGCTTCTGTGTCTGTTGGTTTTGGCGTACACTGCTCTGTAGTGCCTACCAGAGGGGAGGAGCTGGAACAGGTTGTGTCCGGGGTGAGATGGATCAGGTGGGCCAACACCAGTCTTTCAAAGGACTTCATGACTATAGATGTCAGGGCGACGGGCCTGTAGTCATTTAGTCCAGAGATGGAGGGCCTTCCTGATCTTCTGCCTTTGGAAGAGGTGGCTCACGTCCTCTTCACAGATCTTGAGTGCAGGTAAGAGGTCAGAGGGGGAAGGTGACTGTTTGAAGATGACGTTGGAGTGGGAGACAGGTGTGACTGTGGGTTTTTCAAACCTACAGTAGAAACCATTCAGCTCGTCTGCCAGTCATTGAGTACCAGCAGTGTTGGGGGAAGGTCTCTTATAGTTTGTGAGTGTCCGCAGGCTTCTCCACAACGACGCAGGGTCGTTGGCTGCAAAGCTGTTATTTAGCTTTTCAGCGTAGCACCTCTTTGCAGCTTTGACCTCTTTAGTCATTGTGTTCCTGGCCTGGTTGTACAAGACTCTGTCCCCACTTCTGAAGGTCTCCTCCTTGGTCTGACGAAGCTGCCTGAGTTTCGCTGTGAACCAGGGTTTTTGGTTGTTGTATGTGTGGAAGGTTTTAGTCAGCAAACACATGTCCTCACAAAAACTGATGTAAGATGTCACAGTGTCAGTTAGTACGTCCAAGTCAGTGGCTGCAGCCTCAAAAACACTCCAGTCAGTGCAGTCAAAGCAGGCCTGTAACTCCAGCTTTGACTCGTTGGTCCATCTTTTCACAGTCTTTACAACAGGTTTATCAGATTTCAGTTTTTGCCTTTGTGTCAGGATAAGATGAACCAGACAGTGATCAGAGAGTCCCAAGGCTGCATGGGGAACAGTGTGATAGGTGTAATGCCAACATTTGTGCTGGAAAGAAAAACAAATCATATTCCTACAAAAAAACATAAGCTGTTTTATGGAAAACAAATATGTAATTATAAGCCAGTTACCTGCCCGTGCAGAAAAAGGATGAGGAATTGTCCTGACAGGTTGAAAGGGAACCAAACATGGCTCCCTCACCTATAACAACACGGATTTATCATTCAATTGTACTGTATATTTATTTGTGTGTGTAAACAATCTTAAGACACACGCCAGGCTGTCTATTTTCCTGTTTGTAATGTTTTTGTAATTATGATAATGATCATGCAGATTTTACATGAATGTATATGTTTACATTTAATATCTACACACTTCATCTTCCCTTACCGTCTCCCCAGACTAGACTCTGTGCCCGGCTCAGGTCTACGGCATACCAGCCCGTATCCTGTAAGGCAGCCAAGGTGGCCGGGTCAATCCGGACTGTGGTCGAGTCCCCCAGCACAGCCGCCATGATGGAGCCCTGCAGGACCCGGGACTCCCAGTGTGAGGACACGCTGCCTGGAGGTACACCCTACAGAAACAAAGTGTTAGACATGTAAGAAGAGCAGATGATCAATCTGAAAACTTGGAGCTGCTCAGTACCAGATTCTCTAGCGGCCCCCCTAGCTCAGGGTCAGCGGACTCCAGGTGCTTCTGCAGGGCTGAGATGACAGACGGGGTGTAAATCCTCATCTGGCCTGATTCATCAGGGTGAGTCACTTTGCCTCGAGGAGAACAGCCAGCACCCACTGCAGCACGACTCAAAGAAAAACACATTAGAAGGAACATTTTCTTATCTTAGCTTAATACAAGAGCAATCAGCCTAAACGTTTGTGAAAACTTGTTGAATAATAATAATAATAATAATCATCAGGGGCCAAATTAAAATAGCTTCCGGGCTAAATCTGGCATATTTACATTGATGCTAGAAGAAATGTGCATTAATGTGCACTGTCCCTTTAACAATAAAAAATAAAATGAAATTTCTATCCAATATCTTGACTAAATTAAGCGAGGATGCTTTGAGTCCACTACATATCTTGCAGTATAAGAGTAAATGCATTGGTAAAATAACATTTTTATATTGTTACTTTTTGTTTTCCATTTGCAATTTTTCTGTCTTTCTTACTTTTGCTTCCTCATCCAGGCCTCCGATGTTGCAAAAAAGATTCTTGACCTCAAAGTATAATTCAACTGTGCAATTTAAGAAGGATTAATGTTGAGTAAGTGCGCATATGTAAATGAGTGAATCAAGTAATCGTTGTATCTTTTTTCTTATTTTATTTTATCCCACAGGTAGATTTAGCGCCAGGAATCATTTCATACATCATTTCCATTTCGCTACGTTACACTAAACACAACAAATGATGCAATTACACACTAATCTATAATAATGTAATACCACTTAATGTGTTATAGTTTGATACAGTGAGATAAAAATATGAAATCGTGTTCAAAAACCTTGAGAAGTGGACGAACAGTCTCTCCAGGTGTGGAAAAGATCTTTGGAGAAACCAAGTGCATGAAACAGCTCATGGATCACAGTCTGGAAAACAGATGAGCATACACACTCATTGTGTGTGTGTGTGTGTTATTGTGTAATGAAAAGCAACAGAGCAAAAAAATAAAAAATTTCCCAGGGATTAATAAAGAACTGGAGTGAGTCTTCTTCCATCCTTCTTATCCTGCTGCTGCTTGTCACATTTTATTATGTTTTATAAAACTGCCTGCGATTAAACATTTCCAGAAGTATTCCTATTGATATTATTATTATTAATCGTACCTGTACAGTAGTCTGGTGGCTGTATGCGGCTCCTGTCAGTCTGTCCCTGCAGATGATCACCACCCCAGCCACAGGTCGTCCACGGGCGTCTGCCTGGCAGTGGACAGCGTAGGCCAACACGTTAGGCTGGGTGAACAGAACATAAGGAGGAGGGCAATACGAGGAAAGTAACAGCGTGTACATAGTGTGACATCTGTAAATGAAATAAAAAATGTATGTATTTAAACAGCATATTTTATTTTAAATATAAAAAATATATGTTTTTTTACTTGTTACTCATTGCTGTTGTAATACTCTGATGTTGGGAAATGTTATCCACAGCACTGGCATTTTGTGTTTTCACATAGCTAAAAACAATTGTGTCTGTTGCTGCTCTTTTGTAAGCACATTTTAAGAAAATAGAGCTTAGAAAAGCTTAAACCTAATAAAACTAAAAGAGAAATGCTGTTACAATGCCATCTTAATGTTTGAAAAAGAAACTTTGGGATTTCAAGGGAGGGAAAATCAAAGCTGTGAGTGTTTAAGATGTGAAGAAAAAGACAATAAAAACATCTTGTGGTAGTAGTGGTTTATTATTCTGAAAGGTCAAAACACAGTAAAACCAGTCAATTACTGTGTTATTTCAGTCTTCTGTTTTATTGTAACTATTTACTTTAAACCATTTCTCAGATATGTTTTAGCACAAAGATCTTTATGTTATCAGTGGATCTTTACCTCAGTTCGGCACTTGTCAGTGGCCTGCACGTGGAGATACAGCAGGAAGTCTGTGTCGGGGAGTCCAGCACCTTCAGGACGGAGAACAGCCCTGCGAGGTGAATCAGCCTCCGGGTAAATATCACATCCGGCCAGATGATCATCTGGGATCTGTTGACAACAAGGATAACAATGCTTGACATATTTGGTCCTGGATTTTAACTAGTTTCTGTGTACAGGTCCACACAAAGCTTCCCACAGGAATACACTCGGCTTATACTCACCGTCACATCCAGGCAGGTCTCAGATCTGTATCTGATGTTGGCTCGACCACACCTGAAGGAAGAAAACGGTAACTTTTAACATGCTTTTTCATAACATTGCTGCTGTATTTAATGGAGCCCAGTCAAAGGGTAAAGATTGTTTATCAAATACAAAACTACTATGTATTCTAAACATTACATTGCTGATATTTGTACTTTCATTTTACCTTGTTTTCAAATCCAACAAAGTTTGATTGTTTATCAACTCTAAAACACCATGTTTGCCATAAAAGTTCCCACCTCTAATTCTGGTAATTTTTGTGTTTTAACATGAAGTTTACATAATTCTCTATTTCAGTCCCTTTGGATAAACTGAACTAACAGGAAACTATTTTGTCATGAATCTAAAACACACAAACTTGGTTTAAGTGATTATTTTTAACAAAGGTTTTTTTGAAGATAAAGCAGATCCACATCTGGAGGATGCCAAATGAGCTCGATTGAAGGACTGGAGCTACATAAACACATAAACACACACACACACCTGTTGTAGTTGGCAGTGCTTGAATTCCTCCAGAGAAACTTGCAGTATTTGTTGATGTCTCTAGTGAGCCGCAACGGACCCGGTACTCTGTTCACTAATGAAAGGTCAACAGTTCATGATAGTACACATTAATCTGTGTATGATTGTGTGCTTGCGCGGTCTGTTTCTCACCTGACAGTAAAGAAGACACCATCCTCACAGCCTCTGCCACTGCTGCCTCCAGCCTTTCTTTCTCAGCCTCCGCTAGGTTGTTGCTCTCTTTTGGAATCCAGGTCCGAATCCTGATCGGCTGTGGAGAGACAGGAGTGGGCAGGGCTCTCTTTCTCAGGCTCTTCCTCTGTTCCACTGACAGGCCAGGCAGAGGTGATGCCCTCCGTCCTGGATGATTGGTCTGTTGGCCGGCCTGGGCTCTGAGTCTGAGCTCGTTGGGTGGACTGTCTGGGTGGACGGGTCCAGCTCGTACCACCCTGGCCTGGGCCTGAACCTCATCGAAGATGCACTTCTGCAGGGCTCCGGATAGCTCCACCACCCCAACCACCATTGCAGCCAGCACCCAGAGTCTCTGGGATGGAGATAAAACCATAATTAAAGCTGGACCCTGTTTCAGGGTCACAGCGAGGATGATGATTAGTTGTTGGACATTGTGGCTGAGGAGCTTTGCTTGTCGGTCAAACTGACCTGTGTGACACTGATTCTAAACTAAAACAGCCTATAAAGCAGGAACTGACACACATTACAGTGAATTATATTAAAGGTTCTAACAATGCAAAACATTTTTATAAAAAAAGTCAACTTTATCCTCTGTGCCACTTAATACTGCATTTTATTTTCTAACATAGCTACTGTTTAGCACACTGAGGTCACTTTCTGAGTTTAAGTGACCTGGCATAACGTATAATTGTATAACAAGAAAATATTGTGTGCTTTATATATTTAAATGTTACTTATTTTAGGGTCAACACATAAATAAAGTGTTTCCCCACCATATCTGCATTCCTGGAAGTATAGAGAAATTATAGAGCAATTTAAGCATGGCACAGAGGATAGAAATCATGTGAAAACATAGTTTGTTACTTTCAATAAGCAAAAATGTAACTGTATGGTTTACTTTTCAGAGCCAGTGAGGTCACTTTTAAGGTGGTTGTAATGTCCTGGACCACGCTTTTCACACATATGAAAATATGTCAATAAACACAAGGCTTTTCGATTATCTCCCAGACAAATCAATGGTTATTATGGGAAAACTTTGTTTCCCTTTGAACAGCTCTGCTGTTAGAAATAAGGTCATGCATCTGCTGTAGCAGCTGTTAAATAGAACAGATATCAGCTCCAACAACTACTTTCCTGCAGCATTAATCTATCAGTTAAATCAAATGTATTCATAGTAATTAATTACCTTGTAGGCAAATGTGACCTCAGTCCATCCATGTAGTCTTAACCCTCATGGCAATGCAGAGCGGAGTGATGATCTGAACATCCAGAACAACCAGTGAAGAGTTAAAGAGTCTGAATTTCCATAAGACTTTTGAATACAAAGCACAATGCAATGACAGTGAGGTGTCAGGTGCCACCAAACCCCCAACACACAAAACACACAGTGACCAACAGCTAAAAGTGCAAATTGTTTAATCTCAGCAACATTTTTACTTATATACAGTGAAGTTGACCCTAGCAATCCATAAAATCACTTTCTCTCTTATTTACCTCAATACATTTCAAAATTAAAACTTCTAGCTACTCCATGTCGACTGTAATACATTCAACAAAGCAAAACAGAACTTAAGAAAAAAAAAAGAAAAGCAACTTGCTGAAATAAAAACAACATAAAATGTACAATAATACAAAGAGCACACCACAAGTCTGTTGTGTCAAACTATGACTGATCGCGATCGATTCCCCTCAAGGGTTGAAGATTCAAGTTGAGGGTATTTTGTGAATTCAGGGCACCGTGCATCACTGGGGCGCCTCATCGTGCTGTGCACACCACACACACACCCACCCACCTTAAAATCAGGCACCAAAGAGATTGTCTTTTGACACATTTACTTTTCAGATTACTTACATTCACTTTGGAAGAGGAGAAGTGTGTGTGTGCGCGCGCACACACGCTCATTACACAGTTTTGTTGCAATGTGCACTAAAACAGGGGCCCAAAAAAGTTATTGCCAGCTTGCAGAGTAGACATGCATTTTTGTTCATGTTCATAATAAAGCCACTGATGTGTCAACGCGTGCTATGATGTGAGAAAACATGTGCCTCCGTGTGTTTTGGTGTGCAGTGTGTATCTCAGGAACCTTCGTAATCTCCACGAGCCATCTACAGGAAACTCCTCAAAAGGCACTTAAATAGGGGACTTTTTTTTCTTTAACTGTGATATAACATGAGACTGGATGCAAGTGGCAGAATGTGGAGACAATCCACATCCACAAACATACTCCACTGTCTATGTAAGACTAAAATGCAAATGCATTCACACAGTTGCAGTCATACAAACATTATCCATCATGTTATTTAAAAACTCTGATCATTCAATCTGACAGCAACCAGCCTCAGTTTCTGGATAGGGAAGATTCTTCTGTGCAAAAGTTTACCTTCAATGTGCAGCCTGGCATTCATTAAATGCACATCCAATTCTCGTCTACACTTACTCTCAAACATACATCAGCCGTGCTTTTCGTCTAAAACCTTTGCAAGGAGGTCTTAAAAAGAAAAGTCAAATACTTGATTCCATAAGTCAACAAATCCATCTCAAAACAATTTTCAAAAAAAAGGCACCAGACTTGCACAGTGAGTCTCGCCGTGGACCGCTTCTGTGCTCAAGTTCAAACAAACATGGAAAGACTGGGTTTCAGTTATTATCAATGAGTGAAGGAGATAAAGGAGGGGCGGGGTGTACTGGGCACGTGAGGAAGTCATTCAGGTGAGCATGGGCACGTCGTCCTCTGAAGTGGTGTCTTCAGACAGGGGGATAAGAAGCACCTCGTCATCTGAGGAGGACGAGGAGAAGGAAGGGGAGGCGGAGAGGGGCATGGAGTTGGTGGAGGAAGAGGGCGAGGCTCTGAAGAGAGAGATGCTCAGGCCCAGCGTGTGCAAGATGGAGGACAGAGAGGGGCTGCTCGGGGGGACGGTGACAGGGGGAGTCTGGGGAGTGACCGAGGGAGGAGCTGGGGGAGCGTACGGAGGTGGGGGTGGGGAAGCGGCAGGAGGCGGCAGTAAAGGAGGTGGTGCTTCCTGCTGCTGTTGCTGCTGCGGCTCAGACTGAGCCAACAAACCAAGTTTCTGAGGCACCGGCTGGTTGACCGCCTCCACAGCTGACGAGGAGCTCGTGGCAGAGGAGTTAGCTGGTTCCTGACCGGAAGGTGCGGCGTCCGACTGCTGCTGGCCGGAGGTTGAGGCCTGACTCGGCCTGGAGGGAGGTCTGGGGATTAGACCCCACCTCCTCATGCGGCGAACGGCCCGGCGGATGAATCGGGGCCTGCGTCTGCGGTGCGGGGAGTTGGCGGCGTCCTGACGGAGGAGCTGCAGGATTCCCCTTAGAGAAAGAGATGACGTCTGACAAGGAGGAGGACGAAGAGAAAGGGAGAGTTAAACACTTTCTAAAACTCCAAACTCTAAAAGTACTAAGTGGTATTACATCATTTCCAAAGTTTGGGGACAGAGTAGGCAGCTTGGCCAGATCCCATCAGACAGATGGGATTTGTTTTAGACACTTAATCCCTCCGCCTCCACTACCTCAGCTGTCCTCACCAACTATTAATAAAGCACCTTGGTGTGAACCTGCATGGTAACAGCACATTAGCTCTATCTTGACACTCTACCTACTTCAGCCCACATGGCCTGCTGGGGATTAAAACGGCTGCTGTGGAGCACATGATAAACAAGGACTACTAGAGACTACAGTGCACTCATGTGGCTGAAGAGTTGAGGGATGAGCAACTCAGCAACATGACTTCTTTTCCCTTGAATGAATAGATTGTCAATGATCCCCAAAATGTAGTTTTTAAGACATCAGGTATTTATACTCCCTGATTTCTTTCAAACTTTAAAGCATGTAAATATGATGTTAATGTCAGGCAGAGGTGTTTGGCATTACTGTGGATTTAGGTTAAGGGTTTGATCCCACTTTAGAATGATGTCACAGGACTATCCTGCATCAGGGTTAAAAACTGGACTCAAGATAAAAGATAAGACTGAGGGTCAGCTTGGACGTAAGCTATTTAATATATTAGAATCAATATGAGGCCAAGATTTAAGATAGAAATATGAAAACAAAACTAGGAGCCAATGCAAAAAATAAGCCCAAAATGTTGTGGTTTCTAGATCTTGTGTTGCTCTTTTTTTCCACTCACCTCATTGGGGTTTTCAGTGGGGAAGTCCTCCACTGGGGGGATGATGCCCTGAGCAATCAGCTGACCGTAGGATGGAGGAGCCTGCTGCTGGATCAGCTCTGCTTCCTGGCGGCTGATTGGCGCAAACAAGCTGCAGGAAAATAGACACATTTAGATACAGACACACACACACACGTGTTCGTTCCTTTATCCCTGTGGGGACATCTTATTGACATAATGCATTCCCTAGCCTCTTACCTTAACCATCACAAGTACATGCCTAACCTTAATCCTTACCCTGACGGTAGCCTGAATAGTTAGTTATGATAGTTAATGTCCACTTCATGAAGATGATGTACATAGTGTAGAAGAGTACACACGACATAACACACTTTGGCTGAGACTAACTGCATGTGGGAAGCTTTACAACAACAACCTGGTACTCCTCGTTTCTCTTATCACAAAGAGCGGAGTACGCAGTGTACTGGCTGTGATGTGAGAGCTGCTGTCTGGTAGTGCTGGCAACAACTGAAGCGAATAGTAAGGAAAACAAACTTGTGACTCACTATCTCAGATCAGCACAAGATCTGGCTGAGGAATCACAAGAAAACACTATTATGCTGCATCGAAGGAGAAAAACAGATATTCCAAAAAGGCTATTGTCTGGAAAGAAAACGTGTTTTGGTTACAGAATATAAAACTGTAGAAACTAAGAACTGGTTTTAAATTATCAGTGCTGAATTGATGAATCACTTTCTTATGACTGAGATAAATTGTAAAAAGCAGTTACCTGTACTCCCTGGTCCTGAGTGAGTACAGTTTACAGGTGCAGCCCATGGCGATAACCAGCAGAAGCCCGCATACCAGGCTGCCAACTGTTGCCGCGGTGATGACCTTGCGGGGCAGGATGACGGTGCAGTTGAGCTCGTCTGTTCCGTCCTTGCAGTCCACCTGGCCGTCACAGCGCCAGCTCTCAAACACACACCTGCAGACGGGACAATGGGCCGTTTGTGTGTTGGCGTGTCCAGGAATAACTCCAGTGAGAGATTCAGTTTCACATGAATGTTTGAAGCTGAGGCATGCGTTACGAAGCATTATAATGCAGAAAAGAAGACTGTAAAGCAGCCTTATACTTTAATAGTATTAGTCTGTGTGAAAAGAAGTTATGAATCATTTTATAAGCTAATGAAACTGGATGTTGTATCCAATACATGCAGTAAATCAAACAGGTAACCATGGAGTTTATTCAAATATTGTTAAACAATGCAGGGCTGTTGCTCATGAGCTGAGATTATATCTTTAATCGTTTAAGTTCTGCTTTTTGGGTTTCCTCCACGAGCAAATAATACAGTGAAAAGGGAAACATCAGGCACAGTCTCTCTGAATGCTGAGTACATGTTTAAGTACAGATTGTTTTTAATCATTACACCCTGAGATAATGTACATTTTACTAAAATGCATCACAACTACACACAGTTCAGGTTCTATTTTAAGTCTCAGGTGGTCACGTTTTTTGCACACACTGTCTGACTCACACACACTTGCGTTATAACCAAGACACACCTAGCTCTGATACTTAACCTGACCACAATGAAGACACAGACCAATATAGCTCATCCGGCATAACAATCGCTATAAAAACAAAACTTTAGAAGCTGAACAGCTACTAAATGGACCATGAGCAGAGACTGTTTTGTCACCTTTTGAACATCGACTTTTAGGTTAAAATGAATGAGTTCTTGATGTACGCAGAATTATTTCAAAGTTTTAACACCTACTGCTCCATAACAACACTAATTCCTAATGCAACAGCACTGAAACCTGAGCACAACAATGAGACGACTGTCCTCTCTGAGCCTGGAGGGAAAAGGTTTTCAGTCTGAAACTCTGACATGCACTGACCTGTCGCTGTCACAATGAAAGGTCCCCGGTTGGCACATGGTGCAGTCCCTCTCGTCGCTGCCATCAGCACAGTACAGCTGGTAGTTACATCTCTCTGCGACGGGGTAGCACACCGGCCTGCCAGCGAAGTGACTGGATGCCACGGCCCTCTGTCCCGCCATTCCACAGGCAAACTGGTTCTGACCGCAACCCCGGCAACCCTCCTCGTCCTTTCCCGTCTCAGGACAGTCCCATTTCCCATCGCAGCGTTGCCCCTGGGTGAAGCAACCTCCTGCTGCTCCCCCGCACCGGCCCTCCCAAGGGGGGCAGTAGGTCCCAACATGGAACGTGGCGTTGAAGCCGCTCCCCTCCGAGCCAGGAAGAGTCTCATACGTCAGCGACAGCAGGCCGGTGTGGGATTCAACTTGGACTGATTTATAATTGGAGGAGCTGGTGATCTGTCAAGAAGCAGAAAGGGAACATCACGTTACCAAAAGGTTTTTTTGAATTCTTTGTTATTAAAGAGTGATCATGTAGGACCTAATGAGTGTTTGGTTTGGTGTCCTAGTTAAAGAAACTCACAATTTTAATAACGTCTCCTTTGCCTTGCTCTCTGTTGGACACAGAGAGTCTGTCCCCGGGCCCCAGCACCAGCTGTTGCAGGTCCAGTCTTAGCGGCCTTGAGTCCTGAGGGTCCAAAGTCCAGACACAGTACAACGCGTGGCCCCGAATGGCTGGAGGGGAGAAAGTGCCGTAAAATGTCTGGAGGAGCCCCCCACAGGGCCACTCAATGGGGGTGGGAGTCACAACCAGCTCCCTATGTGTCTGAGGAGGCTGCTCTTGATCCACCTGGCCATTCTCCTCCAGCCGATCCTTCAGCAGCGCCCACACATCAGACTCTGTATCCCTCTCGGGTGTTTTATCTACAGCTGTACGTCTCTTCAAGTCCATATCTTGGTTATTCTCTGTGAAAGTCTCTCCTTGGGACTCTTCTGCCTGTGTGCTGCCGTACTTTGGGGGTTCGGGGGTCTCCAATTCTGCATCACAGCCCTGTTCATCTGACCCGAGGCCAGCTCCTTCACCGAGACACTCCACCTGGCCATTACAGCGCCAGGACAAAGGAAGGCAGCGGCCCCCCAGACACTCAAAGGATGTTACCGGGCATTCACCAGAGTCTGGATCTGTAGAAACAGATACGTAATGAAAGACATAAAGATAATCTTTTGACAAGAAGAACTTGGGGACAGCACAAAACACCATGCTACCATACCTCTTGCGTAGTTCAATAGAAACGATGACACAGGAAACAGATGCGGGAGGAAGTGGTGCATCACTGTAATATTTCCCCCTGGGAACTCCATTGGTTGCGGCAACTTGGAGCCACAAAGGACAACAGGCTCGCCGCCAGCTGAAGATTTTATAGATACCCATTCCTTCCTACACCGAGCTGAAAACTGGGAAAAGCTGAGAAAGGATTTGGAGAAAAATCAGTGAATACACTTACATGAAAACACAAAGAGAAAACAGCATTTTTGAGACAAAGGTAATGCAATATAAAGTGTTATCTGTCAGAAATGTTTCCATCTACACCATAAAGTTATCCCTTTAAAACCTCTGGGTGTACGGGGACATTATTATCATCATCAATGAGCAGGACGGCTTTACGGCAATATTGGATGTTTATATGATTTTGGCATCAATGTGAAGTTTCTTGATCTGCGAGGTATTTAACTTGCTGGATTAGTCAAAAACAAACCTTCCCGTCTGATTATTTTACCCATAAACAGTTTCTCAATTGGTTTTAACCCACACAGCCAACTCCTAAACCATTCATAACATTACACCATCACAAGTAATTTGCACAGTTTGTCTCATCATAACGTTTACATGATATTCAGTCATCTGATTAACAGCAAATGATGGTATATTATGATGATATATAATAATTATATCTCAGCTCTTCAAAGGCCTCAAAAACAAGGCCCATTGTATCTGGTGTTTTCACATTCACTCAGAGTCTTTACCTGAGAACGACAGGTTCTCCTTCTGAACCATTGATGACCCAGCAGTCATAGACAGAGCCAAAGCGGTAGGACCAGCTGCGGTAAGCAGAACTCCTGATCTCTCCCACTTTACTGTTTAGGACTTGGGGGGAATGCCCACAGCGGGCTGAGAAACAGAAGGACAAAGGAGCAGCTTAAGAAGTCAGTTCCTGTTTGTTTTTTTTAAGAGTGTTAGTGTACGGTGTTAACCCTGTTTTGCTTAAACCTTAATTTCATTACACCAATTTAGCTCAATGTTATCACGTTACAGTTGAAAACAAGTGAAACAAAAACAAAAGTGAAAGTACTTCTAAACATGATCTGCTCAGGCCGATATCTGCTGTTATTGTCACTATGGCACGTCGTAGGTTAGAGAAATGTATGAAACCAGAATGTGACACTAAAAAACTGTTTTGTGGAATGCACAGTCACAACATGAGATAAAGTGCTGAGTAGTTTGTCTCCTTACCAGCGCCGCGGGCAGGCTCAAAATGGATGCACGCTGCAGGTGATAATTTGCAAAAACAGAACAAGTTAGGCATGTGTTTTATTACCATGACTGACAGAGATCATACAGAGAACAGCAAACATGACCTTTGCCTGTTAAACATTTAAAAATATCTATGATAGACAGTAAAACACACGGATAAATGTCTATTCACTCACCTGCTATGGTGAAAACTAGGAGGGCACAAAGGTTGAACGTGACGGTCATTGTGGTAACGCTTCTCCTCTAAAATGTATAAAAATAACTGAAGACTTAAAAAGCAAAAACAACGTCAGAGAAGCGTCATTTTAGGAGATTTTGTTCAGGAAGACTTCACCTGCAAAGTGAAAGATGAGAAAATAGATCAGATGTGTGTTAGATCTATGATAACAAATCATTTTTAAAAATGTGATTATTTGCTGGGTTTCTTCTTTGACACTAAAATAAATACATTTGTGTTTTGAACCGTCGGTCAGATGAAACAAGCCATTTAGGAAAAAGTGAACTCCATCTGCGGCAGCTTGTGACAGGCATATTTAACTTTTTAAATGCTTTACTTTGTAGAACCAACAATTAGAAAATAAATCAGCAGATAAAACTCTTAATGAAAATAGTAGTTAGCAGATGTTTATTTCAACTGTGAGACCTAAAATACAGAATCAAACATTTGTTATTGAATCAGTTTCTTATCTTCTTCCATCTTCAGTCACATAAGTTACCTCGACTCCTAATTCATTTAGTAAACTTCCTATTTGTGTGGCACTTTGTTTCAGCCAACCTCTGGTTTATCTGCTCCTAATTTAAACATTTCAAAATTATATTTGTCAGATTGATGAGTAACACAAACCGGAGGGATTTCACTCCGGAGTCCAAAAACAGTGAGCTATGATGATCTATCCAGCAGTATCCGTAATACATTCATTTTTGTTTTATATCTGGGGAGGGAAACAATACATGGGTCCCCTGAAGTTGACGTTAACTTGAACACTGTGTTTACTCACATACACGCAGCGACTTCCTTCCCATAATCTTCTTAACAATGACGCCAGGAAAGCCAATATTTCCGAGATCAATCCTCGCCAAACAAATAGTTTATAAGTCTTTCTCTCATTCCCAGTAAAGTAAAAGCATTTGGGTTCTCGAGTTCTAGTCGATTAGCATCTTATGTTGTCGCCTAAAAGTTTCTATAATGTTCTGAGATCCGGTTTCAAGATAGTTTCGGTATAAAGGAGGAGAAGGAGGGAGCAGCTGCTTCTGTCTCAAGCGCTTTAATCGCTAGCTAGCTTCCTGACGAGCTAACTGCTAACGCTAACATCCTCACTTCTGTCTGTCGTTCAGACGCTTTTTCTAGGCGGCGACATCACGACAAAAGGTTTCCGAGCACGACGCTGGGTTTTTCATTACCCAATGACATCACAACATGTAGGTTAGGAGCGGTAACAACACACCAAAATGATTCTGAAAAAGGACAAGAGCCGAGTACGTTACCATGTCAGTCGGCCTTTCTTGTTGACAGGTTCTGGCCCACTTCCGTATATTTTAGCTCATGACGAAAGGGGGCGGGGCTTAATGTTTCTCCTCCATTCATAAAACTTTACATTACGTTTAAAACCACATTCAGTGCTTTACACTGAGTCAGAGACTTATGGACTATACTGTAGAATATGTTGATATGTATTCCTATACGGTAGCTACTGTGTAAACGAAGTTAGGGTTAAATGTTGCTTTGTTAACACAAGGTGGCAGTATCGGTTAGCACAAATCTACAACATCAGTTTCACATTCACAGGGCTCAGGGCTCCTTAAAAATCTAAAGTAAGGAAGTACATTTACTCAAGTGCTGAGCTTATTTATTTTCAGTACAGTATTTTAATTTTATGCCGCTTTATACTCCTGCTCCAATACATTTTAGCATTGGAAGAAAAAGTATTCAGAGATGTGCCTATAGTATTTTTACACTTACTTTTTACTTTTATACTTTTTATACAAATATATTTTTGAGCTACTTGTACTCTCCTTGGTTATCAACATTTTATGCCACTTTATACTTCTACTACACGAATCAGGGGCTAATATTGTACTTTTTACTCCACTTTTTACTCCACCAGATTCAGATGCATAATACAAAATATAATCAACAACTAAATTATGCAAATCATTATTAAATGTATTATGAAAGGTGAAGATAAGACTGTGTTGATCCGTGGGGGGTTCAGAATCTACAAAGCAAATAGGCATAGCCTATATAAACTAATTAAAATTAGTCTGACATTTACTGGCTGCAATATTAAAGTGAAAAGGCAAATTAAGGCATCAATAATTATTATTCAGATTATTATCCAACAATATAATATATTTTATTCTGAAATGGACCGTTCTGCATAAAGAGTAGGCCTTCTTTTACTTTTGGTAGGCCTATTTTAAGCATATTTTAATGCAAATAGCCTACTTTTGTACTTTTATATACTTTACTTGAATATATACATATATATAGCCGACTTTGTTTTGAATGCAGGGCTTTTACTTGTAGAGTATACAATCGGTATTGATAAACCTGGTCAGCTGTCAGGCATAAAAAAAAATGACGTCTGCACATCTGGAGGAGGACCCAAAGGAAAATCCATCTCTCTCTCTCTCCCTCTCTCCTTTCCGACCACGTCCACACGCGCTACAGAAGACAATCCTATCAGAGGAAACTATGAAGTTTTAGTTAACACCAGCTGAGCATTTGTCACTGCCGCCTGATGATTTTGGCATTTTGTTTGGTGTTTTCAACTCGGCTCTGACTTTTGAAGGAGTCGCTTTGGTGCAGAGAAGCTGTCCGCTCAAAGTGTCCGAGAAAAAAAAAGTTCTCTGCCACATTTTTAAAGCATAACGGAGTAGCATTGATAGATTTTCTTTAGATTGTTTGTTTTTTGTCTTTTACTGTCAGGACGGCGGGACTTGTGTAGAAAGTTAGTTTCCTGAGCTTTTTTGTGGGGGCAGTTTGCAGATAGAAGAATGCTGCCCCAGCTCTTCACCCTGGCCTGTTGTCTCTGCTGCTTTGGTTTTACCTCAGTCACTGCAAATGTACTAAAAGCAGAGGTAAGTCTGATGGGAAATCAGTATTCTTTAACTTTAAACAATGCAAAGTGATAAATACAGGGGTTTAATGTGTGTCATACAAGCTGTTAAGTGTAATCAATTTGAAATTAGCATTTTTCTATCTTTCAATTGTTTTTTAGTGGTTTGTGATTACAATTTTCTACAATATCCCTGAAGCATATATATTACAGCGTTCTGCAGCTAAATATGACAGTAATCTCATACTTTATTGTATTTTTAACCTCTTATTGTATCACTGCAGATAACTATAGTTTTATTGATATCTGTAGTGTGTTTTTAATGTTGCAACAGAAAGAGAAGAACTGCTTACACGCACTTCATATTTATTCTCCCTCCCTCAAACACTCGTGACCTTTGTCTTTCTGTACCAAGAACTGACTCAATCTGACTAGAAACTGTAACAAGAGATGAAACTTCATCCAGAGAAAAAAATGGCATAAGTCTAAACTTGTGGCTTGTGAAGGAGGAGGTCCAGCCAAGCACTGCACAGTTTAGAAACCTCAGATGAGCTGCTTTGTTCTGGTGGTACGGGGGAGGGGGTTAATGGTTTGCATCTGCAAAAGCTGGACATGAGGTGCTGCATCTGGGAGACTTCGGGCTGTGAAACTCCTGCCTGGAGACATTAAAGTTCAACTAAACAACATATTTTGTCCTCAGGCCGTGCAGCTTTGTAAATGATTGGGAACGGGCACCCTGGGCGCCTCCGGTCTGAGCCCATTTTACATTTGCTCTGTAGGTAGCTCCAGTGTTTGAGCATATACGGCACCACGTCAGTGTTCAGTCACATCCAGTCATACTATCAGGAACTGCATATAAGGTGATTCTCTGACAGGATGCACCTCTAACAGCCAGATGTCACAGAAAAGTCCATCAGCTGTAATAGCGTTACTTAAGATATCAAAGGGCCTGTGCTAGTTCTGGTGGACAGGATGCAGGAAGAAGCAAAGGAGGACTTTAGTCACTGACCACAAGTCGCTGGCGTGTGAGTCAAGCCAGACTTGGTGGATAACCCAGACAGTTTATAAGACACCACAGGCAGCTGCCCTCCTGTGGTGAACACACAGAAACAGTGATGAATGTCTGTAAACAAAGTGAGACAACACGGCTGTTTACAGCTGCAAGATGATACCTCTAACATAAATCACCTCAGTGGAGAGTGAATGTCTCGTGTTTTGCACGGTGCTGGGATGCTGTCAGACATAGCAGTCAGTCAGTCCTGATGCAGAAAGAGGCTAAAAGTTGATTATGGTTTCAGGGTTACATCACCTGAGAGCTGAACCCTGTGATCAAAAGATAGACATGTCTGTGTGTGGAGAAAGCAGACTGAACTGAAACAGCAAAAGAAAGGAGGAACAAAGATGAAATAGCCTCCAAATTACATAAATGTTTAATTAAAGTCAATGAAGATCCTCAAAGGCGGGTTTGGGTGGTTGAGAAACCAGAAGTCAGGCAGAGAATCTTGAGTTTAGAGGTATTTTGTGGTTTATCAGTGTTGCTCAACATCTGAACATCCCTCTCTGACTTCACTCTGACAAACTAATCCTACTTAATCCATGCTGAGTGAAAAGAGAAGCTCCACCAGAACAGAAATGAGACTTTTCTCTATTCTCTAGAAAGCGAAGCAGCTTCTGGTGAAGTCGAGTACCTTTGCGGCCTCTGGCATCTGTTTTCATTCATCGTTTTTGCCTTGTCTAACCTTTCTTTACTTAAATAAAAAGTTTAGTGAGGTTTTGTGAGCAAAGGAAGTGGTCAGCAAGGAAAACACCAGGTTCTAAAACAGGATCTCTCCGTATCTGGCTGAAAAGAAATCTGGAGATTTCCCATTGCCATGTGGAGACACATGTCTGGAGATCCCAGCGGAGGGTTACAGATCTGGTCAAAACACATCTGGGTTCAATTCTCTTTATCTCGACTAGAGTGACTGTTGTTGTAGCATCAAAAGAAAAGGGCCTAGCTCAAGATCTGGTGCATACTGCTCTGACAGGCAGCTGTTGCCACCTAAGAAATGTCAAAATAATCAGCTGGATCGGCCATAATGAGAAACTGATGGACTTCAAGGGAGAAAGGGAGGTTATCTTTTGCCCTACACCCAAGAAAATGGTCCCGCTTGTCAACACAGAGGACATCAAAGAGAGCGCATTTTCACCATGACGTTAGAACAGCAAAGTTTTGAAGATAGATGCATTTTTCTCATGACCTTCATCAAAATGTGCATTCTTACTGTTTTTAGTTTCAGGTGCTCAGCTGGATGCATGTGGCTAAAGTTAAAGGCCAGATGATGAACCAAAATCTAGATTTAAAGACTTAGCCAGCCACCTGGTAGAGGCAGAGATCTCTAGATCTGTTTGACGACTAAAGATAGTGGTATATACAGGCATTTACTCAAGTACTGTACTCATAGACTTTGATAGTATTTTCATTTTATGCTACTTTACTCAGAGGAAAAGATCGTACTTTTTACTCCACAACATTTAACATATGGAAGAAATTATTAGTTTATGAAATATAATGTATTATTTTAATCTACCCAACAGCATATGAAGTAGTTATATACAAGTATACAAATATAGTTTGTTATATACAAAAGTATTGATGGTGCACCGGGTAGTTTAGTGAACTTACATGATCACCTTCATAACAAAATTCAAATAGTACTACAGCACTACAGCATTACCATTAACCAATGCATAATTATGTTAATGCATCATTTATGATCTAATAATATATATTTCATTAGCTCTTTTAATATTTTGAAAGTAAAATATTAAAGTAACTAGTAACTAAAGCTATCAAATGTCATAAATTTGTCTTTGAGTAGAAGTATAAAGAAGCATTAAAAGGAAATACTTATTTAAGTAAACAAATTGTGCAGTACTTGAGTAAACACAGTTATACAGGCCACCTCTGGTTATTATTTGTATAGAATTATTACCACACAAGCAGTAAACCTTGTAATAAACCATCCAGTGAATTCATTTGACCTGTTTGACCCAGTAGAAACACAGAAACGCTATTGCACGACGCTGGTGTGAGTTAGTGCTAACTGGGTCAGAGCCGCCAAGAAATGAAGGCCATGTGAGATTCAACCACTCATGAGCCGAATTCTCAGTTTTTTCCGTTGGCACCCAACGAGAGGAACAACTGAGTCAGTCCCTCAAATTTAAATTCTGCCATACTCCTCTCTTTTTCTCTCTCTCTCTCCCCACTTTCTTTTACCGCTCTCTTCCTTCTAATGTCTTTACCTCTCCTGCGCTAATGTAACTCTGCACTTTAGATCATCTTCTCCGGCCCTTAAACCTTGTGTCTGTCTATTTTGTTCCCTCTGTCCTGGTGAGATTTATGTATAGTTAATTTGTCTGGCTTGAGAAAAACAGTTTCACAATAAAAACACAGTGGAGATTTATAGAGGCAGCTTGAAACAAATAGTGTTGTGACACTTGGCAGCATTGCCATACACAAAAAGATGGCATTTGGCATTGTTGAACAGACGCGTCACTGCACTAAGTGTATCAATGTTTAAATGTGCACCATTACACAAACACACATCCTTATTCTTATTTAATTTCAAGATTACTTTATCTAATGTATAAATATAGTCAACCACCCACATGACAGATGTCCGGACACAATGACAGTTTCACTTCCTCTGAAGATGTCCTGTTCTTCACAACAGCAGCTATAATTTAATTTAGGGTATTTCTTTTCATTTTGTTCATAACTCTTCCAGGAACTTGTGGTCTTGTCTTTTATATATATAGTGCATCTGGAAACAAATGGCAACTCATGAGAATGTAAGTGTGTAACAGAAGGTGGCATCCACATGTCCTGTGATGGGTGACATCACATGTGTGGCATGCTGCCCGGCATCATGGTTAACTATTGATACTCGCTGGATCGAGTGATTTTGTGTTGTGAAGTACCAACTCGGCAACTTCGCTGGGGCCTTGAAAGCTCCAGATTTACTGTTTGTCAACTGGTCTGTGTTAATTTATTGAAATATTGTATCCAGCATCCTTAAAAAAGTACTTCCTGCTGTATGACCTGACCTTGAGGTTGTAGCTTGAGGGGTCTATCTTCAAATCGAGCTGTAAAACCTTGATTAATTCAATTTTGTGCTGGTATGTTCATGTATCCATGAGTATCACATGTTGTAAATTAAAACAGACTGATTACACCTGGTACTGGTGTAAATACGATAGACCAGGGTCAGTGGGGGCCCGGCTGCACATTGTTGCCCCAGGGCCCCCTAGCAAGTTAGTACAGCCCTGGTGAAGTAGGTTTTTAGGGTTTAGTCAAAAGATTTGATTTTGTTGTTCTGATCTTGAGAAGACTGCTGGGAGCCAAATGCAATGGTGCTGTGGAGGCAGGGTATTGTACCTGCTGCAGTTTATAGATATAAAAAACATTAGTGTCTTTAGTTTGAGTTTGATTATCAACAAACATACAGTGTCTAGAATTAAAACTGCAATTAATTATTATAGTAATTTCTGATTGTTTTTTTCTTAATTAATCAATTAATCTTTTGGTCCATAAAAAAATCTGAAAAAACACTCAACTGTTCAATATTTTGGCTTTACTACTAAAGTCTAATTAACTGTGCAAGTGATGTTACACCGTGGAATTTAGAGCTCAAAATGATGATTTTTATTATGTATTAATCTGTAGATTGATTTCTTCATTAATCATCACTTGATTTATAGACTTTTCAGAAAAAACACCAATGACTAAATGCCCAAAGTGACATATTTAGATTACTTATAACTATATGTCCAACCAACAGGCCAAAAGATATTAGGTTGAAATCAAGGAACTTCAGATGCGGGAAAAATTTAATGTTTGTCTTTTTTGCTTAAAACATTACTTTTAAGATTATAGATGATCAAAAACTGTCCAATTAATTAATGTTCAGCTCTACGTAAAATAGTAAAGTCACTGCAGGGTCACAGAATCCATGTATACTTCACACAGCTCCAGTGAAACAACTTCTTCTTCCACCGACTTTACATCATGCTGGTTGTGTTTCACTGTCTGTGCATTATACCTCTATTATACCCTATTAGACCTCACGTCACTGCACATGCACACACTGCACAGTGTTTACCAGGCCAGCAGCCAGACCTTTGACCACACATGGCTGTGTAGCGAGCTTACCTAGCTACCCCGAGGCCAACAATACCAGACATGTACAAGTCTCAATAAATAGAGGCTTTGATGGTGGCTGCTGGGAGTTCCAGGGAAGAGGGGTGCATGCTGGGATACCTGGTGTCCCAACCGGAGGTGGTGGTGGTGGTGTGTGTGTGTGGAGTAGTTTGGGACTAGAGGAGAGAAATGGAGGTCTTGACGTTGTGGGGGAGACTTTTCAGGGGAGTGTTTTTATAGAAGCAGACGCGTCACCACACTGGAGCCACACAGGACACACTAGCAGCAGTCAGCAGAGAGGCGGAGAAAGTAAATTTGGTTGCTGTAAGAGGCAGATTTACTCGAGAGAAAGTCAGGGGATAAATTACATTAACTAGACGCTTAAATGATCTAGAGAAATCTTGAAGAAATTGTGTGTGTGGGGGGGGGGGGGGGGGGGGGGGATGCAGAGATGGAGAGAAGAAGAGGGGGTAAATCGTCTCTCCGCAGGTTCGTCATAAGTGAACCTTGTTCTCTGGCCTCTCTGCCCACCACATGACTAACAGTAGCGGTGTGTGCCCAGGCAGGATAAGGCCAGGTAGTCCTGCCCATGCAGTTGCAGCATTTCAATCCCTGCCCCCACTGCTTCTCCCTTCACTTGTTGGAGGAAGTCTTGAAGAGAAAAGCAGGAGCAAGAGATATCTGAGGTTTAGATGACGGTAATGGAGGAATTCAGGGTAATTCCACTGACTTAATCTGTGGTGGAGATGAAGATGTGCGTTAACTCTTAGTGTGCAGATACATCAATGGAAACACACAGCTGAACATGCATTCAGGCCTCTTCATCTCTAGCAAAGGGAACCAGGAGATGAGAAGAAAGATACCACTCAAATATTTGTCCTTTCAATATGAAGCTACAGCCCACTGCTGGTTAGCTTAGCTTATCACAAAGACTGGACACAGATACCCTGGCTCTGCCCAATTGTAATAATATAGATGCCTAAAGCTCTCTAATTGTGTGCAGCATTAGGGTATGTCACACCTAAACTCCCCTGGAAAAGCACTTGTTATTTTTACACTCTTTCCATGGGAAAGATGCTCGTTAGAGAGTTTTCTTATCAGACTGACCTTGATAGGCCTTCGACTCGGGACAGCTGGTCACTACTCCCTTGTTCTTTTGCTTCCTGAGTAATATAAAGTCACCTGCTCCTTCACTGGCTCTTTGTCTTATACTCTGCAGACTGTTTTGCACTCTGTATGTTTGTCTGACCCTTTGCAAAGAATAAAACCCTTAAAAGATGTCTGGATTGGACTCTTTATTTCAGAAGACTCACTAAATGACAAATTTCCATTACATAACATAATCACCCTCTTATGAATGAAAAGTAGAATCAAACACACCCTTTAACTCACTAGGGAGTTTGCTGCAATAGCCTTTCAGATTTGCCCTGTAGCTTATGATGGCTAATGTTAGCTAATGTTAGCAAACTTTACATATGGGCATAGATGTCGGTGGATATTACTACATCAGTTCACTGACTTGACGACTCTTTTCTACTTCTTTTACTGTTAGCATTTACTATTATCCCTTATTTGTCTTTCGTGGCCACAGTGGATGCTGTTCATCAAAAGTTATCTTTATCACTTTAAAATGTGCAGAGCCAGGCCAGCTGTTTCCCCTGTTTCCAGTCTTTATGCTAAGCTAACCATCTCCCAGCTCCAGCTTCATATTTAACGGACAGCTACTATCTTTTCTCATCTACCGTGACTCTCTGCAAGAAAGCAAATAAGTGTATTTTTCCAAAATGTTGGAACTACTCCTTCAAATAGACCACCAGCAGTAGATGGTGGAAATAATAGGCTGTCCTTTCATGTGTATAGATAAATAGTGGTGGTTTTGGTTGACATTAGGGCAGACAGAGAGAGAGGAGGAGGACAGACAGACCGGGGCGATCTTAAACTCAAGTTCTGAGGAACCCAAATGTTGCTGAATATGTTACTTTTTTCCAGCATTATTATGACCGCCAGTTGTCTTTGGCTGCGAAAGTCTAGACAGAGTTCTGGGTCCTCGTGACTGAAATGACATCAGTGTTTTCAGAGTGTGTGTTTTATTTGGCTTTCAGTTTCTCTCTCATCCCGTCCCTTCTGACCCCACAACAAAGTTTCCCGTAACGGGTTCAGCATAAAATCAAGGGGGCATGTGAGGATTTGGTGTTTGTTTTTAAGAGTTCGTAAACGGGGTAATGTCACAGTCACATGAAGAAAGGACGATAAATTTAACGTGCAGTGTGTGTTGGATGCTGTAGCGGAGGGTTTGTAGGTTCAGCTTGGCACACAAAAACCCACACATAGGCCTACACAATCACTCACTCCCTTTCTCTCCATTATTCATGCAATCTGTGTGTTGCATCTAAGCTCAGATAAGCAGGTCCAAACAAGCTCTGAAAGTTGACTGGAAGTATAAAAACACCGGCAGGTTCACACAAGAGGCCAAACCCCTGTTTTCTGTTGACTGAGACGTTTTCTAAGATGTTTTCAGGTGTTTTTTGTGTTGTTTCTGGCATTTCACCAGGCTGAGTAACCCAGAAAGTAAAACAAAGAAATAGATGGTAATTATGTGTTGCAAAACTCCTGATTACTGCTTAGTATATAAAAAAGCCTCATATAGTAACAATATGATTATATTTTTTTGCAGATAAATGTAAGTTTCCATTTGTTTATCTTTTTGTTGGCATGTTATACAGTATTTTATGCAAATATAAAGTCCTATATCAAAACACTGTGTTCTCAGTGTAGCAGCCAAGATAAAGGAGGATTTAGGATTTTTTATTATTTATTTTCCCAAGAGTAAGAATTTTCTTCTTGTCTGCCTGATTTGTTTTTTTAATTTATTTTGTATCTATGTTTTCTTGATCAATATATTGATTGTTGGGTCTTTAAAATTACAAAAATTAGCGATTGTAATTGAATATTTTAGCAGTTTGTTACCAGTGATAGTCTACATAGTGTCCCTTTCAAGAACACTAATTCTCTTCACGGTATATCCTACATTTTTAATATAAAAGTTTCAGCTTATGTATCTCATAATATACATATATAAATATACAGTATGAATCGGCTGTTCCAAATCACTGTTGTAGATGCTCATGTTTTTTTATAAAATAATAATAATAATTACATTTGTTGATGGTCAGTGTGTATACAGCAAATACTGTAATATTAGATCAGGGGCTCATTCATCACGTGGTTGTTCTCTGGAGAAGATAATGAATGCATTAATATTTCTTTGTGTATTTGTAGTTCAATAAATCCCAGAATTATTCAGACTTAGTAGAATATATTTATTATCATGCATGTATGGTCAACTTGTTAGTCTAGACAGTTTATTTTTGGATAAACAAAGTTTTAGTTTTAAAATTTTTCCTTTAGAAATGTTTTCTTGATGGAGTGAATTTAAGACTGGATCACATTAGAACACTAACAGATTCATTTTGTAGTGGTTTCATAGCTTCTTGATCAGCTAGCCCAACTGTTCACAGGTAAAGGAAACTGCGTCCAACTATAAAGATGACATGTGATACACTTTTTGTTAATTATATCACATCTGATTAGCTTTATCCAACAGAAAAGGAAATAGTTGTCCATACAAATATACATCATTTTCGTTATCTCCTCTGTCTCTCTCTCGTAGGCTTGGCTGCAGCAGTATGGCTACCTGCCTCCAGGTGACGTCAGAGCCCAGGCCCTCCGCTCACCAAAGTCAATTGAAAAAGCGATATCATCCATGCAGAGGTTTTATGGTTTGACTGTCACTGGCTCCACAGACTCCAACACCATGGAGTGAGTCCTGATTGAAAGTTTTTATAACACATAACTGCACAAAGTATTACTGAAGGTTTTCAGTCTCAGATAATATGATGACTTTGGATTGAAAGAGGAATGAAGACAGTAAGCAAGGTCCCTATTTGCAAAAAAAATGTGTCCTTGAGTGGAGTCTGAATATTTCACATCGTTGAGTACATAGTATTTTATTGTGCTGTTTCCAGGGCGATGAGACGGCCGAGGTGTGGCGTCCCAGACAAGTTTGGCCCGGCGCTGAAAAGCAACCTAAGAAGGAAGAGATACGCCGTGCAGGGTCTGAAGTGGGACAAGTCTGAGGTGACCTTCAGGTACACACCGACAAATATCATAAGTTTTACATATGAATTTGATTTATTATACAAGTGATGATCGGATGTAATTTAGGCCTGCAACTAAAGATTTAAATTATTATTCATATTCATCTAAAAATGATTTTCATGATTGATCAAGTTTGAGCTATAAAATGTTACGTGAAATATCCATATTGCTTTGCTTTTGTTAAATTCTTAGTGAAATTCCTCAATAATATCACAGTGTTTTGCTTTGTTCTACATTAATTCAAGATACAGTCTTGTTTTTATACCATTTTACACCGAATACAAGACTGCAGACTAATCTACAGACTATCATGTTTGATATTTTGTGCTTAAGGCTTTTATTGTGAAGCACTTTAACTTTTGTTTGTAACATGTGTTATACAACCTAAATAAATCTTTACTTTCTCACTTGGTCTCTCACCTCTCTTTACGGTGTTATTTTGAGTCACTGCATCCACCTGAATCTCAGTCTCTCTGTTCGTTATAACAGCATACAGAACTACACCCCTAAGATCGGCGAGCGAGCCACAAATGAAGCCATCCGAAAAGCTTTCAAGGTGTGGGAGAGCGTGATCCCGCTGACCTTCAGAGAGATCCCCTACAGCCACATCAGAGACAAGGTCGACAAGTTCGCAGACATCATGCTCTCCTTCGCAGAGGGCTTTCATGGTGACAGCACGCCCTTCGACGGCGAGGGCGGATTCCTTGCTCATGCTTACTTCCCTGGACACGGCATCGGTGGAGACACGCACTTTGACCTCGCCGAGCCCTGGACTACAGGGAACACCGACCAAGGGGGTGAGAGAGAGAGAGTAGAGTAGACAGTGAAGTGTAGAAGAAGAAGCCCTGGTAGAAACAAAAAACTCACTAAACTGAAATCTTTCTCGCTCTCTCTGAAGGTAATGATGTGTTCCTGGTAGCTGTCCATGAGCTGGGTCATGCTCTGGGTCTGGAGCACTCCAACGACCCCTCTGCCATCATGGCCCCCTTCTACCAGTGGTTTGAAACTGAAAACTTCCAGCTCCCAGACGATGACCGCAAAGGCATCCAGGCAATATACGGTGGGTTGTTCTCTGAGGGGAATTGGGAATTTATTGGAAATAGGCTATATGAACCAAAGTATTTTGACCTGATGATGGTGTCATCCAATAGTTGGTGAGATGTTTCACTTGTGGTGGTGCTAGAGGAAAAGAGATCACCAAAGTTTGTAGGATTCATCCTCTGGGAACAATGAATGGGTGGACACAATTTCAATTCTGTAGTTAGATGTTTTAGTCTGGACCAAAGTGGTGGAAGAGACTCAACACAGTGTTGGTGCATGCATAGATATAGTGAATTATGTTGAGCGGTCTTCATCCAACTTAACCATTTAACTCTTCTATCTCACAACATCTTTCCCACAGGAACCAGGTCTGGAGCTCCCCCTCCTCCCCCTCGATCCACGAAGCCGTCCAAACCCAACAAGCCAGACCACGGCCCAGACATCTGTGAGGGACACTTTGACACCATCGCTGTCCTGAGAGGGGAAAAGTTTGTATTTAAGGTACATTCTCAGACATTCTCCTGTCGCAGCAGGCGTTACTGCCAACATTAACGGTGGCTCGGTACAATTCAAATGTCCCAGATGACGGTGTGACTGCTAGTCAGCGTGCACAACACCAGGACCCTGAAACAGAAGAAGCTAAATGGAATTCAGCCATCTTTCATTTTATTATTAAACCGGTGCTTTTCCTTTCCTACTGTACATGTCAAAATGTCTCCCATGAAAAAGGCCTACTGATGCTCTCAAAGACATTTTTGTTTATTTCGTGCTCCCATCACACTGTGAGGTTTTACCCAACTTTACGAAATTAAAACTGCTTGAATTTAACAACCTGCTTCATTAATATGCAGGGTTGTACAGCATATTTAGAGGTGGTGGTATTTAGTTAACATGTGCCTGCAGAATAAAATGAACAAAGGCTGCCCTTTTCTGACACATTTTAATTAATGTTTGCAGAACTGAAGATAGAATAGTCCCATCTTTCAATACATTCGACTGTACTTCTAATCTATCTGTGTGTGTGTGTGTGTGTGTGTGTGTTTGCAGGACAAGTGGTTTTGGCGTGTGCGTAATAACAAGGTATTGCCAGGCTACCCGATGACCATCAGTCACTTCTGGAAGGGTCTTCCCTCAAGCATCAACGCCGCCTACGAGAGGGATGATGGAAAATTTGTCTTCTTCAAGGGTACATTCCATCTGAGATTAGACTGAAACCAGATTTGGGTCCATTGCGTCATTGCCAGCTGCTCCACTTTCATGTGTTTACTATTATGACTGGTCTTCTTTCATCTCTTTTATTCCTCTGATCGTTCCCCTTATCTGTTTTCTGTCTCCCTTCTTCTCATCTTCCTGTTGTTGTTTCTTCCATCTCCAGGTGACAGGTACTGGGTTTTCAGTGAGTCCAGCATGGACAAGGATTCCCCCAAGAGCCTGACAGACATGGGCACCGGTCTACCCAAGGACAAGCTCGATGCTGCTCTCTTCTACACGCCGACAGGACAGACGTACTTCTTCAAAGGCACTAAGTTAGTCTCTCTTCAGGGTTTACCACACACACATCTTATTTGTTATTTAAGAAAAGTTAGGCAGGTTAGAAGAAGTTATTCTTCCTCATTTAAAGGACCAATGACTGCAGTTGCAGTATTTTTTACCGACATCTGACCCCAGTTTATCTGTGAAACATTGCGGGAGCATTCCTGCAGCATTCATGCTCTTACCCTTCTGCCCAAACAAATACTGTTCATACTTTTTGAGTTGTAGTAACCTGTTATAACTTGTACTTTTACCATGTTTATCAGTGAACTTGTTATGAAGGTTGCTTTCCACATTTCAGTCCTCTGACTCACACCTTGTCCTTCCTGGGACAGGGACTTTACAATTACACGGTCAACATTGTGGCTGTAGCCAGTATTTTAGAAATGCTGAGGTCATGAGTCAAAATCTCCCCACCCCCTTTTCACTAGCCTCCAAAAGGTGATATTATTTCAGTTACAGTCTATTTCCAGTGTAAACTTTCCATCCTGACGCATGACGGTGTAAATGCTTTTTAAAGGGGAACTCCATCAATTTTACACGTCAAAGTCTGTTTCTACAGGTTTTTGGGGAAGCAAGCTGAAAGAAGTTGTATGAACTCTTTCGTGGCTCCAGAGAGAGCTGCAAAAAAAATCTGATAAATTGCCTCAAGTGATGAGTCAGCGTCAGCTGGGGCTGAAGGCTACAAATTTGAGAACTTAAAAAATCTGGGCGTGTCTTATCAGAGCTCTGTAGCACGCTCCCCATCTCTGCTTGAGGCTAACAGCTCGAGGTTACATTAGCCACTACTAGCATAACACACTTGAAACTCTGACCAAACTGTTTGGAGACCAATTGCATTGTGGGTAATGTAGGCAAACAAGCTCTGACAAGGAGAAAAATGCATGAAATAAAAAATATGTCTGGTTCTGCTGCATTATTTTTAATCTTTTTTTAACTGCCCACCAAGAGTCTGATGATGATATATAGTTTAATGCTAAATCGGTGGAGCCCTCTTTTAAAGCCTTATACACTGCCAGTAATATCATTTTGGTAGAGAAACAGTAAACACAGAGTCTAAAAGATGTCAGCATTTGCCTAAAACACTACCAGGTGTAATTTATGGTTAACTGTAGAATATAAATGGCTCCTCGGGATGTTAAAACCCCACATTCCGCAAATCAACACTAAGGACTTTAACCTTGGTGTTCCCCTGCAACAGCCCTGGATCTGTTAATCATGTAAAGCTGTTTCTTTTGGGAAATAGTTTCTCATACTTGGTGTCATTCGCAGGTACTACCGTTTCAACGAGCAGACTCAAACCGTGGACAGCGGCTATCCAAAGCCCATCAGCATGTGGAACGGTGCACCGGACAACATCAAGGCTGCCATCATGAGTGAAGATGGATGTAAGTTTTCCACTCATTAAACTGATCATGTGGATGTCTATTGGCCAGGATTTTGTGTTGTTTACAGTTACAGCTGAAAAGACAAGTCGGTTATTGAAAAGTCAACGGTCAGAAAATTGACTGACAACTATTTTGACAATTAATCATCCATCATCTCAAATATTAGAATTTGCTGCTTTTCTTTGTCTAATGTGATAGTAAACTGAATATCACTGAGTTCAGGGCTGTTGGTCAGACAAAACAAGCATTTTCAAGGAATTTTCACAATTTTGCATTTTGCACACCAAACAATGTATTAGTTAACTGAGAAAATAGTTGGCAGATTAATCCATAATGAAAATATTACTTTGCAGCCCTACTGTTGCCATAGAGCAGTTCTAGCTCAAACAACAACTGCGGTGTTGTGTTTTGAATAAAAGCAACTCTCAAAACCGCCTCAACTAACTAATCTCTTCCTCTTTCCCCTTTTCCTCAGCTTACACATATTTCTACAAAGCCAACAAGTACTGGAAGTTCAACAACCAGTACATGAAGGTGGAGTCCGGCTACCCCAAGTCTGTGCTCAGTGACTGGATGGGCTGCGAAAGCGAGGAGCCCAGGAAGGGTCGGGAAGAGGTGATCATCATCGAGGTGAACGAGTCACAGAGCGGGGCCGGGCCGGTGGCCGTGGTGATCCCTCTCCTCCTACTGGTGCTGGTTGTGGTCACTCTGGGAGCGCTTTTGTTCTTCAGGAAGTACGGCACACCTCGACGCCTCCTCTACTGCCAGAGATCCCTCCTGGACAAGGTGTAGACAGAGCGACGGGGTGATTGACAGACTGCCACAGTGGGACAGAAAGGGAGGGAGAGAGAACGAGGGCCGGGTGGAGATGGAAACTGACAGAGGGGGAAGATATGGAAGAGGAGGAGAGAGCAACTGGAGAAAAGATGAAGAAATGGGGGATAGAACAGGGGCAATGTGTAAGTTTTGGGTGGTATGTATGCGCCACAAAAGAGAGAAAAAAAGGCCCTAGAAACTGAAATCAGGAAAATGTGTATTTGTATGTTAACTACGTACTGTTCTATGTTCAGAGATTAACAAATTACCCACAACTTCACATAAAGAAGGGGAAATATACAAAGAGACTCATGTTCATCAACGACTTCCCTCCCGCCTCTCCTCTCTCACGTCCCAGGTATTAAAAAAAACATCCCTCCTTCCTTCCTCTTCTTTAACTGGACGACTCCAGCTGAACTGCTGTCTGATTCATTTCTTTACTCAGAAATTCATCATCTTTGTTAAGAGTTTTTGCTCTAAATACATTTTCTGTCTAATGGGTTTTTTTGGGGGGAGTTTTACTCATTCATTTCAAAATTTTTTGCTCTTGAATCCATTATTTTGGGAAAGCTTTGAAATTGGACCATGCAATATTTTCTGCATTTCTTTGATTTCCACTCTACCACTAAGTAGGGCTGGGTTTCTAACCTCATACTTCTTTAGTACTGCCTGAAATGTGTCTACTGCACATAGCATTAAAAACTTTCAAGTTGGCATTAACTGTCTGGTCAGATTCATAACCTTCATTTTCTTATTGTTTTATCAGATATGTCCAGATTTAAAACAATATTTGGACTATTTTATTGAGGCAAAGTTCTTGTACTGTTGTCTGTGTTTAGACAACATCAATGTTTGAGCACTTTGGCTTTTGTTTAAACGAGTGCTCATAATTTTCACAGTAAGGTACTGAATTTTAAAATTATACCTACTAAGATGATTCTCTCCCATCTGCTAAACAAAGATGACTAAGGTTCAGTTTTAGTTATTATCACCTGCCTCATTTTTGGATGGATTTGATGGAGTATAATGTCCCTTATGCACAGTGTTAGTATTGATTGATGCAGACTTTTGAACGTAGAGAGATAGGACTTATGATTTAGTATCTGTTTAACCAGGATTATGTCCAAAAAAGTCCGACTTAACATGAGGCTGCTGGAGGTGAATGTCCCCTTGACAGTGCAGCTGCAGCCCCGTCAGAATGTCTAACAACATATAACTGATTCACTCAGACTTTACAGGCAAACCTATTCTTTCAGTGCAAGCAGTCAGACGGGAAATATATTTCTTTTTAAAAAAGCATTTTATCTCAGAAATGAGAGTTTTCTAACATTCCAGTACATTTGTTGTTGGATATGAGCAGAGCTGCTTGTCCAAATGTGTCAGTAAGCGGTACACTTTCCAACAATATCGTGCAATTTTTAATTATCGTTGTTATGTGGAATTGTTGTTATTATAAGTATGGTTATTGTTATTATTGTTCTCCTGGTAAAGTTAAAATGACTTCTTTTTTCTTTTTGTTTTGCTTTTGTATATTGTCATTTGGAGTCCTGCTGGACAGAGGCATAACATGACAATGATGGAAATGAATCCCATTTTACACTCATGTGATGAATTAGATAAGATCAGGGGGGTAAATGTGAGTTCAGGCAGTTTCGTTTTACTCGGAGACTCCTGAAATTACCCGGATGTTGGCACAAGCAATACTATTTATGAACTTTGATGGTGCTCATTGATTTACTTCTTCTTTTTTTACACAAATCAAAATTGAAGGTGAATTCATTTAGTTAATAACAATGATAATGGTAATGATATTTATAATGATGATCAATAAAATGGAATGAGATTTTTTCCTGCCTGTTTTCACTTTTGTATTTCATTAGATGAAGTGAAATTAAACTATTTTCTACAAACAATTATACATTTTTCCCCATTCTTTCATAATCTCTGCCTGAATATACACAAACTTTCAAATCACAACATCTAACAATCCTTCAACCAAACACATCTGTGGTACTAAATTTTACTCCCCAGAAATAAAAACAAACAAACAAATAAACCCATTTATTCTTATTATTAGCTATTCTGAAAGCTATGCTGCTTTATTACACTGTGTTCATGTGACGAACTCTGCTGATTTTCCCTTCTAGACCTCAGTTGATAAAGAATTATTATGATCTAACAATGTCCTATGGTCCTTGTTCATAAAATCCCAAATCCACTGTGGTCAAGCTAAGAGCACACCTGTTTGCTTAATTCCTGAAATGCTGACATTTCGGCGTTAGAAGTAGAAGTACATTTCATGGCAGAGCTGTTGCATGAGATTGTACAGGTGTACCTAATAAAGTGGCCAGTGAGTCTACATTGTATGTTGTTCATAATACAGTATTTTGACAGTTAGTATGCAAAAGCTAATTTTGTGCTAAACATGGCCTGATACAAGACTGATGTTGTATTCAGCTGGAGCTTTGGACCATGTTTTATTTTGAAAATCTCACAATTGGAAACTACCGTTTATTATTGAAATGTTTAGTTGTTGGAGGATGTGTTCAGAAAACATGTTTTTTTTGGATAATTACGTCATTCACAGTGGTTCAGCCATTGTGAATCAGGTCAACATCTGCAATTGTTCCACTTTTTCTAGTCCTTAGCTTCTCTCCCTCCAATATGTGCTGCTCTGGAGGATAATCAACAGTCCATCAACACTACACTTCAAAAGTCAAGTGGTTGTAGAAGGTAGACCAGCATTTAAAGTGTGCTTTGTTATTTTGTGTGGTTTTCTTGTGTATTACTACTCTACTCTTCCTACAACTCACATACAGTTCATAACACATTTACCGCAATAATCTCCACCTATTAAAACAGTATCAAAAAATATATATGAAAAAAACCATACAAACCAACGTGAATTAATCTGAATATTCATATTGCAAACATATGTTCTCTTTTCACTTAAGATTTGGCTCTCCACATAACCTGATCCTGACCTTCACGGTTAAGTTAGACCGACAAGATAAAACAAACAGAAGTGATGTATGACAAGGTGATCTGCAATGTGTCTTCACCTCGTGACCTCCAGACCAGGACAGACCAGGACTTTGCCTTTTCGAGGGCCACAGAAGGAGCGGTCTGGATACAGTTACGCCATACCACTGGTTGTTTTGGACCATGGTCATGTGTCGAGGAACGAGTTGGAAAAAATGATGGAACGGTCACATTTTTCGGGGAAGTGCGTTCCAACCAAGCATCTGGTATTCTTGAAACATCTGAACCTCTCCGCCAAGCAGCCCGGCTGCAGCCTTCGCGTGCCTATACTGTGTGTGTGTGTGTATGTGTGTGTGTGTGTGTGTGTGTTTAGGGATATGCAAAGAAAAGCTTACCCCCAACTCTCTCCTCTTAAAATGAATTGTGAATAGTGTGTGAAAGACAAAGACAGAAGGGAGCAGTGAGGTGAGGGAAGTGAGAAGGGCAGTTAAACAGAAATGGTTTTATAGGGTTGGGGATATTTTTCCCTCTCCGCATTTCTATCCAAAAAAAAAAAACTTCACTCTCCTCCCTCTCTCTTATTTCCTCACCCACTGCAAAATTGTTCTTTTTATGAGGCTTCAGTCTCAAACCACTCCTCCTCTCACCACAAGTATCTCTGGTCTGTTTTTTTCTCTTTTTTCCTCTGCCTCTGTCCTCCTCCCCCTTCAACCTCTTTTTCCCCATGCTCTCTGTTTTAACTCTACGCTTACTGTAAATCTATCAGTGTAACTGTAAACAACAACAACCTGGGTAAACCACAAGGTTAGGGCAAACCACAAACATAAAAAGAAAATTGCTGAAAATCTGAACATATCAGTTTGGTCTCCCAAAAAACATTCTTTCATGTAAATTATATTTTTCAGAATACATGATATGAATGTGGTTACTTATACACAGTGAAGCTTTTAGCACTTTTAACTGTTAGAAAGTCCTGTTTACTAAGTGCTTTTTGTGACTTTAGTTTATATAAAATGCCTTATAAACACAGTTTAGCTTATGGGGTCCTAACCAGTGGAGGTTGACGTGCCCTTGAGCAAGACAGCAACAACATTCAGCAGTGATGTCACAGCATACTGACATACCTTGAAGTACACTGTGGCATCACTGCAGCAGGTTTCCACTGGTTGCTCTTAATGTAATAAAGAAGGTATTTTAACAGGAGAAGATAAGTGTTGTGAATCTTCTTCTTCACGGACAGTGGTGGAACGTTACTAAGTACTTTTACTCAAGTATTGTACTTTCTAATCCACTTCATTAGTCTGGCAGCTTTAGTTAATTTTCAGATAACACATTTTCATGCCCTCCCTGTAAAACCATGTATCTCCAAACTTGGTGATTTTGACCAGAAACATTCAAAATCTGAAGGATCAAGTGTCTCTTTGAACAAATCCTCCTCCTTCTTAAGCTAAATAAACAATTAAACCCCTCCCATCCCCCAATGGATCTGCTGGAAAATGTGTAGTACAAAGCTGAAGACATCTGAAAGGCCTGTTTTTCTGAGTGGACTTGACAGCGACACTACCCAACAGGAGGCCTATGTAAAGTAGTTAACCTTAAACAGTAAAATGCAACAAGCACATCAATGCACTAGTACTATTAATCCAAAAACATCAAACATACTCAAACACTTATGGGGACCATTTTATTCTTACTTACTCTTTTCTTTATTACAGATTTAATAATTAGCTTGATTGTTTAACTGAATGTAAACAGGTCAAGCTTTAACTACATTTCAGTTTGTGGTTAGTGAGATACTAGAAGTAGCAGTAGCTACAGCTGCTGTGGACCTGAAGAATACGATTCATGACGATACTGTACGCTAACACGAATGACCCCATTATTTCTGTTTTTTCTACTCACATCTGTTCACCCGCTTTCCTCCTCCACTGACCAAACAGTCCCTCACTCTCTCTGTCTCTGTTTGTTTCCATTAGTCTCAGTGGATGATTAGCGACATTATTAATATCATATATATTTTAACATGATTATAACCAATTTGAAAAGGATGCACACCAGTCTTTACAAGACTGAATGTGTTCTTACTGATAGTTTACAACAGATCTAGAAAGCATTATCAAATGGTTTATTAACCAATAACAAAGTCGTCAGTTACAATTAACTGTGCTGAGTTTATTCACAAAGAGAGTGTGCAGACTGCAAACTGTCCTATAAAATGTAAAATCTTAACGACTGGATGCTGCTGTGCATTGACTAAAACTCTCTCCAGGTCAGTGGACAGTTGTGAACCCTGTGTCTACTTGGTTTTGGTTTTATGAACAAACTGAACAAAAAGTGAGTAACTGACCTGAAGACAAAGAGGCAATATTATCCAGTAGATGTCATGACCCACATGTTGGGAACCAATGTTCTCAGTTATGCAATTATTTGGATATATAATAATTATAATAATACATTTATTTATTTGTAGTATTTATCCAGACAATATGTTAGTACTTCAAATACATGTCTATTTTTTGCTTAGTGTTTGGGCTCCTATAAGCTTCAGCTGACCAGGGTGTCCATTTTTAAAGATCTGCATTATTTCTTATGATTTTTTCTGTTGTGTGATTAAACTAACTGAAGTGGACAGAAAAGAAGAAGTTAGTGAATCATTTTAACAACATTTCCCTGGTACTTTTAATATAACCAAATTTCATAAGGAACCAGCAACCTTCTTAAGAAGTCACTGTTCCTTTCTAGGAAATTATTATGAAACCATGAGACCTGTATGGGGTTTTCAGAAACCCCCCTCTTTTTCCTGCCTCACATCCCTGTTTTACTTTTAAGTTGTCGTGGTGATGCCATCTTGGTGGGTGCACACAGAGGAGCAGTCAGACAAGACAGAAACATGTTTAATGTTGAAAAAGACGTTGCTGATCAGCGGGGGAGATTATAAAACGCCACAGACTGAGTCAAATTTTTCACATAATTTTGGCCATTGTGTGCAGTAATCTGGACATCTGTTTGGAGGAGCTACCAAGCGTATCTGCCAGGCAGCTGCTCTTTGTGTTGTCCTGAATGTCACGGACATGAACGCAGAAGAGACCTTGGCTTATTGCCCCTTCTCCCCCTTTCTCCCCCCCTCTCACCCAGTCAGCCATTTTAGTGCTGAACTCATACAGTCTGGCTGGGCGGTGCAGGAACAACCATCGTTCTCTGCACTCCTGATCCATGCCAGGCAGGAAGCGGCCAGGACAGCTGCTTGCAATTCAACCTGAGACTTTGTTTGGGTGACCTACATTATGGCACCATGTGCTTTCTACTGTAACTTTAATGGCATATTTTCTTTTTCTCTTCATTTTCTTGCTTTGCCTGCCTTCCAGTGCTGGGAAGTACATTTCCTTAGTACTTAAGTACAATTTGGGGGTACTTAACTTGTACTTTGAGCATTTCACTTTCATGCTACTCTATATTTCTTCAAGGCACTTTTAATTCCACTGTATTTATCTTGCAGCTACAGCTACTAACGACTTTTTTAGATCAAGACTGTACATTAAAGACCTATGACAGGCTTATAAAATACAACACATTGGTTAAGATTAAACCAGTCATTCCCAGTCTTTTTGGCTTGTGACCCCTTGTTCTTTGGGCTGCTTGTCACCTTTCAGATGAGTTGTTAGCAGTTCCTTAAACCTCTCAAATAGTTTCATTTAAATAACAGTTTGAGGCCCAAATGGGTCAAATTATCCAATATTTAAAAAAGCCAAGTCTAACAAATATATTCAAATGTGTGAAGCAGGATTTTGTTTTCTCCCATTAATCATCTCACAATCCCTCAGGTTTATTTTGTGACGCTTTGGAGGGGCCCAACCCCTAGGATGAGAATCACTGGACAACTATCTAACTGTATATAAAATTTAAAACTAGTTCCTTCAGCAAAATATTAAAAATGCTTTTGTTAAAAATAGTTCTGTAGTTTTACTTAAGTGGGATTTTGAGTGCAGCACCTTTACTTGTATTGGAGTATTTTTACATCAATGTATTTGTACTTAAGTAAAGGATCTTACGTCTTCCCTTACTGCAGCCACAATCTTTATCTCCTACAGAACAAACTCCCTTCCTGCAGAAGCATTTTAACAAACTGACAGTATCCATGAGTAATAATAAATTGTCCTGATGCCAAAAAAATAATTAATCAAGTTGCATAAAAGCAAACAAATTTCCCAAGTATCCTACCAAGGCAGCCATGTTGCATGTGGTATAGGCTACTGTCCAACTAGAAACAAACAAAGATAATTGCAGCCTGCAGTGCCAGTTCTCATACAGTCATTCACAGTTCAAAACGATCAGGCTGTGTAATTTTGCCAAACATGCTAGCCAGGGTGCCCCGCGCTACAGGAACAGCCTTATCAGGGAGCGGTCTTTGGGAACGAGTTGCTGAATCAGACCCTCCACAAACTCTGCACCGGGGCACAACTCATCCTCCTGCACCCCCATCCCAGTTGTATCTGGCAGGAAACCCTCCCTGTTTCTGGTCTGAGGTTGAAATTACAGAAGCATGTCAGCTAATCCTCATCCTCCGCCCCTCCAACCTACCAGACTGACCTCACCTAGAGTCCCCCTATCCTTCTAAAACACCCTAAGCCTCCCTCCCTCCATCGCTGACTTCTGCACAATAAGCATCTGGTTCTCATTTCCCCAAAACCAAAACAACACGAGGAGGAGAGGAAGGGAGGGGGGGGGGTTGTTGAGGAGAAAGCAGGATGTGAAAAGAGAAAGAATGAGGAGTTACATTTATCACTGTTTGTGCAGTTGGAGGTCTTTGATGCAGGTGCAGGTGTGAGAATGTGCACGAATGAAGAATGTCTCAATGCTCAGTGTTCTCCCACACCTCTGTAACACAACAGTCAGCTCCTTTGGTCAACTGCACTCAAAAAAAGGTTAAGACAAGGAGAGGAGGGAGAGGGGGGAGAAAACTCCCATCCTATCCACAGAAAAGAATCTGCAACTCAGCGGCTGGCAGCCCTAATTACAGTGGGGCTGTGCTGAAGTCTGCAACAAGACAAAGAGAGAGAGAGAAAAATAAAAAGAGGCAGAAGGAGGGGGAGAAATACATGAGGGAGAGGGCTGATGGCGAGAGGGGGGAGAGAGGAGAGCCTTTTTGTAAATAGTCTGTTTATAAGACAAAGTCACTCTAAATTAGTGCTGACTTAACAAACACAGCTACTCAGCGTCCCTTTACACCATACATGCATACGACACAGAGTTCAGTTTAGTTCAGTTCAGAGTCTCTTGAAAATACTTACATCAGTGTTGCAATAATGGTTTTTCAAGGGGTACAAAAAGTCCCTGCAGGAGCTGCTCAAGAACAATTTCAAAGACACACATAAGAAGAGGTGGAATTCAATTTCATGCAACGTCCTCGTAGCCAATTTGTGTTTTCTGCTTTTAAAAATTGGGATGATGCAAAAGACAAGTGATTCTGCAGCTTAAGGCTTTGTGCGGCTTAAAATGTGAACCGATACCGGTCAAATATCATATTCGGTGGGATGAAACTTTCTGCCAACTTGGCCGCAGCCAGCTAATCATCTTTCCAGACACCCAGGCTGCAGAACTGTACAGTCGAAATTCAAACTTCTCCCTCTGTAGGTAGAGCTGCCCCATGAAAAATAAGACCCAAGAGGCTTTAAATGAGTAACACAAAGCTTGGTGTGAAACACCCCAATCTTTCCAAGAACCAACAAGATCATGTTTTACTTTTAGTTTGTTGTTTTTGGAGCGGATTTATTTTCAGTCTTGCTACTAAAATTGTGAATTTTTTTCTGGAAACGGTGTCACAGAAGTTTCTTTTTTTATTGGCTCTCTACTTAAACTTAACAAAGCTGCTACCCCGAGGTGGACTTGACTAAAAAACTTGATGTATTTTGAGTAATTCCACTGAGTTACTGCAGCATGCCAAGGTGTGAACCCCCCTCTAACACACATATATACACAGTTAGGCCCTGAATCAGTGCTACTTTATGTTTGCCAGCTCCTCCCTTCCTCCTTCTGCCCAACAAAACTCCTCTCTGAGTCCAACACCAGACAAAATGGCGTCACACTGCCTTACAGAGGAGAAACACTGCATTCTAGTGGAAGCTGAGAGATATATATATAACTCTAATAATAATAATGATGATAATAAACAATCCATACACGCCAACGCTCGTTTACTGGACAACAGATTCATATTTAAAGCATAAATCAGAACAAACATTTAGTGCAGGAATTCATGAAAAGTAAAAAACACATACTGTGAAGCAGGAGAAAACCCACAAGGATATCATAAATACATTAGATATGCTGACTATCAACCGATCGCAGCAGTTTTTGATTACGATGACATGTTTCTAACTTTGAGATTTTGTCTTCATTAACAGCTTCCCTTTAGGTTTGAGTAAAAGAGACTTCTTGTGCTCCTGCATTCTTGCAGCCTCTTCCTGTTTTTTACTCCACGCCTCTATCCCTCTGTCCACCTCCGAGTTCAGCATCACAATACGTCTCTGCAAGAGAGGACACCAAGGTTACAGATAAAAGCGTGTAATAAAAACACAGAAAGAGCGATAAGTAGATGCTTTAAAACAAAATAAAAAAGGCAAATGTGTTGATACGCACAGCTAAAACTTCCCTCTCTTGCTTTCTTCTCAGCTGTCCCTTCAGAGGAGGCGCTGCTCGTCCATCTGTCCAGATACACAAACAACAAACACACACACACACACACACACACACACACACACACACACACACACACACGAGATTACAACATGTGCTAGAAGTAGATCACAACATTTTCACTGTTATCTCCAGAAAGAGAGAAAAGGATAAAGACTTGTTTTCCCTAAACAAATTACCCTGAATTTATTAAGATCAATGTCAAGTGAACTCCTTCACTCTACATAGAAACAATAAGTGTGAATCACATCTCTGTTGAAGTCTTCTCCCTCGCTGCCTCGCTACGTGAGCACTGAATTAGGCCTCTGTTGCTTGAAAACTGCTCCTAATATGTGTGACTCCACATAAAAATCAAATACCTGCAAACGACCAATCAGGCAGATCTGTCAGGGGGCCATATTCTGTGCCGCTTCGGGGAAGTCCATGTCTGCAGGCAAACACAAACATTATGAGGACGTGAAATTAGTTGTTGCTTACTGTGCAGTGTTGCTCCAAAAACAGCCTGATCCCAAGCATAACACTGCACAGACAAGGGGAGAACTTATGTCTCATAGGGGCTTGTATTTTTTAGCAGGTTAACCCAGAGGCATGTTGCAGAAAACTACTGGTGCGATTAGTTTTAGTAGGATCTGGACACATGTTCCCCTTGGATCCAGCGGCGTCTTCTCACTATGTGTCTCAGCCTGTGTTGGCAGCAGGAGGACAGTTAGCTCACCTCCCAGCACTTAACTGCTGAGGGCTGAATATCAATAAATTACTGTTTTCAATACACTCACACTGACTTGCCCATATTAGAAATAATAAAAAAGTGTCCTGACTTGGTCGCATGTAGCACAATTCTATTGATTGCTAATGCATACAGTAGATTATTTATTATTGCATAGGCCAAATAGGATTCACATCTTCATTATGTCTTCTTCTATTTTTATTTCCAGTGCAGTGATACATTTTGGTATTGATATGAAGTCACTGTGTCACAATACAACACATATAAAAGTTATTCATAAAATAGAAGAAGTATTAAAATCTGGCATTAAGAGGTGTCTGTTATTTGTCTGGTGCATAATTACTGGTATTGATTTGGAGTCACTGGGTCACATTACATGAACGCCACTGGGAAAACCGACGTTTTCTATTAAAATTATTTAGGTAAAATACATTTTACACATTAAGTGTTACAAATACACATTAGCAATCAAAATAAGTCTATCCCACAATGACTTTTTGTGTCATTTTTCCAGTGTGAGTGCACTGCATACTCACTAAGAGTAAAGAAAGGGACACAGCATCAACGTGTCCACAGTGGGAAGAAGGAACACCAACAGTGAACTTACTCTTTCCTCCATTTCTCTCCAGCCTGTACTCCACATGTTGTGCTGAGCTGCCGGCTGGAGTGCCTCAACACTGAAAAACAGACAAATCAGCCCCTGAAGTCAGAAAGTTAAGACACCCACACTGAATTCAGCTGTATCGGTACAGTTTTTGTAATTCTTGTGACCTCATTCTTGTCATACATTTTAAAAAGTCACCCAACATATGACAGACACATTTCTGAATTCCTCAGGGTGTCTACTCTCTCTGTATAAAGAAATTAAGTGTGGATGGATATTTTGACAAAGCACGGTTCACCATTTTGTTGTAGTTGACACAAAACTCATTTGGTAATTTGGGACACAGTTTTATTAGTGTATGCCCCTGCTGTAACTGTAATGATATATTTCAGTATGAAGTATTGTAAACATATTTCTTAAACTATCCATAAATTATATTAAATTTAACTAAAGATATGTCTATGGTTACTTTATATTACATATTACCCTATGATTTGTTATGATGGCTTCATTTATTATCAACTAATGTCAACAAGCTAGGCTATTGATTAAGATGTTTAAATGATTAAAGAATAAATGAATAAAACAAGATTAATTTTATTTATGTATCTGTTTCTGGGTGCCATTCTACTGCAACAGAACGTTAATTCATCATGGATAAGTATAAAACACTAACAAAGTGAGTGGGCTTTGCTAGATTAGACTTAATTATTTGTTATGAGCCTTTCATAAACATATTAAACACTTATTGTTTGTCACACAGTTTGGGGTATTAGCATCATTGACCATATTACCCTATGTACTTAAAAGTTGCCTGTATGTTGATCTACATGTGAGGCCCCTCTTTGTATGAGGTTGTATGAATCCACATTAATGATACATCTCATTTCAAAAGCCTTTTAACACAGCTGAGACACATCTCTAATCAATAAGTAAACACGCAGTTATGTGGTTTCTTTTTCTCCTGAGTGGGTTAGCTGAGTAACCTTGCAGAGGAATAACCCACAACATAATAAAGTCTACTTTAAATCTACTTTCCTCAGGAGTTTGCTGGACAGAGACGTTAGCATCAGCGTTAGCCTCGAGACTCATTACCGTATTTACGGTGGTTATTCAAACACGCAACTGCATCTAAATCAGCGACTGGTACAAGAAGATGTTATATATTTACAGCAACGAAACTCAGCTTTTGGGGTTTTAAAAGGTCTCTCTCTCACACACAACAGATTTACAGAATAACCTCTGTCCCACCTGAACAGCACAATGTCCTCACGGGGGCCGCCATGTTTGTCTGCACTGCTGTGTGTTGACCAGCAGGTGAGGCTGAAGATTCACTGAGAGCCACTTTGTTTTCAAATGAGAGTTTAATGTTTGGTGACTGAAAATTAGATTTTATAACTCCAAAATAAACAAAACTAAGCTCCGAAGGTTATTATAAGCTCTCAGTTTGTTATTTTTCTCATCTGGATTATATCTCACGTTGATTTTGCTGATTTTTGTTGTTGTTGTTTATTCAGTCATTAAAACCTGTTTCTATTCATTTATTTAGTTCATTAAAGAAAAAACAATAGGACCTATATTCAAGTTAATCACACTTGATTAGAATATTATAATTGTACCAGTTGTTGGGGATACGAATATTTTCTCTTTATCTGTGTTAATCCATACATCACTATACATCAAAGAGGCTTGAGCACTGCTTACACTGTTGAATCGTTATCTTAATGAGTAATTTAGATATTTGGATTCCTTTGGCCTAGGCCGGATTACCAAATAGCCAAAGCATGCAGCTGAGCTGCACTAGGACCCCAGAGACCCTAGGGCCCCCAAGAGCCCCCAGGTTCACTGTCAGTTCCTTTGTTTGTTTGGTAATCAGATTAACATTGTCTGACGCCATACGTATAATATCAACTGAGGCTGGTCCTTCATTATGACCTTATCTTGTGACCCTGTCCTGTAGAGGGGCCCCGTGTCAGAATCGAGTTACTGCAACATAAATGACACATACAATTTGGGGCCGCATACTATTATTTCAGCATGGGAGTGCTGGTTGGTGTCCAAGCATATAATGAAGCTGCCCTGTGTAGTCTGCTCTGGTCTCCTATGTGGCATTTGGGGTTCAATGGGGGCAAATTTTTGCTGCTGGGCCCCCTTAACAGGCTGATCCAGCCATACCTTTGGCAATCATCATTGAAATAGCATTTTGACATTGTCACAGTAGGACAAGGTATAACTAATTAATAATGTTTGCATTCCATGTAGGCTAGTTATTGTACATGCTGGTCAACTGGACTTACTGGGACACTTAAATACAACATACGTGTTCATCAGTTCAGCTCTCATTTCTGACCCTCTCTCTGACCACAGTCCAGTGTGACCTCTCAAGTCATCGTGTGTTGCTTCTCTGACTGCAGCATGAGATCTAGATTTGAGAGTGTTTCTACTCACTTTGGCCCTGTTCTCTGGAAGAAAGTGAAAATGTTTCTGTTGTTCAGGCTTATGAATAGTTTGTGCGTGTCTGTGGAGTGGATGTCTTGTGGTGGGTGGGTGAATCTGTATTTTTTTTTCTTAGTTTTATCTTTGTTGCTGCTGCACTTTCCTGTATTTTATCTATTGTGCATGTTCCTGTATGCGTTTCAATGTAAAGCACACTGAGTTTACCTGTATTTAATTAATTGAAGCATTAAAGGAGCACGCCACTGATTTCACATGTCAAAGTCAGGGGGACAAGTCATGTGGAGTAGTTTCTCGTCGTTTAATGTGGCCTGAGGCCTCGGATGGGCGTTGTCAAGTCTGAGAAAGAAGATGATGTCATAGTGAAGTCATCCCAGGTTATACCAGCTTGAGACCTAAGAAGTGTGACTCCTCTTTAAAGTTTATGTGTTGTAAGGTTAACAGGCTCTCAGATTGCCAAGGAAGGTCTGGAGTGGTGAAAACATTTACATAGTAACATTTGAGAAATGAAAATCTGTTTTGTATTTTCTGTCTTTTTCCATCCTCCATCATCATGTGACCCCTCAGATTCATATTGGGACCCCTTGGAAGATCCAAACACTTAACGTTACTACCTGGAGTCCTGGAGTTGTTTTGTAGTAGTTGTTTTTTGTTGAAGTGTATGATCCAGGGTTTTTGGAGCTTGATCCAGACTTTTGACTCAGAATCAGGATACCAGGGCCCATGTCACCTCAGATACCTGTTTCACATGAATTCCCCAACTATAAAAAGAAATGCAAAAACACTTTGCCCCTTTGAGTTCAGGTGACAAACATCTGGCCTATTATTTAAAAGAAAACGTCAAATTTCTCCAGGAAACATCTCATTGTTGTGTTTATGTTAAATGTTGAGTTTGTATGTTTTCTAAATAATTACACAAATACACCCTGAGGGGGAAAAAATTGAGGCTGTGAAGGAGAGCACTTGATGGTGTCTTGTCTGTGAGTTTTATAGGCCTAAACATGACTGTATTTCGCTGGAACATAAATGCAGACAGAGCACCGCCGCGCTCGCAGCTCTTCAAAGTATTGCTTTTGTATGAAGTGCTCCGCTACTAAGCCCAGAAGAATTTCTCTGTTAGCTTTTCAGACAAGTTCCCACTCGTAGCCTGAGAGGTAAACGCTGGAGTCTGCAGAGGCTGCTGCAGGGACTCCGGTGAACCGCAAGGGCCATGAAAGGCTGCATGTGGAGGGGAGGGGGACTCCGGGGCTGACAAGCCTTTCCAAACACCATGGTGCTTTATCAGGGATTGGTGTGTTTAGGTGTGTCCGCTAACTGCCACAAACAGCCGGAATTAGGACTGACTAAGGGCGGCCAGCCCTGAAACAGTCGCGGGATGTTTACCCCGTGTCCTCCTTGGAGAACTCAGACACGCCGCAAAAATCCACCAGCCGCCTCACTCCGGCGTGTCCCTCCGCGCATTCCACTGGTGGTACTAAAAAGTAGTGCCGTTGCCTAAACGACTCATTTATTTTCTCATTTCGACAGATTTACAAATGTTTCAAACAGTGGTGGAGGAAGCACTCAAATCTTTTATAACCTAAGCAGCAATACCACCGTGTCAAAGTACTAAATAATGTACACAATGTATAGCTCACTATATGCAATATACAATTAACATTCAATAATAGTAAAGATACACACTGTATAAACACTATTCATTCAATATACAATAGCAATAATGATAAGAAAAATGATAATAATAATAATTGTGTTAAATCTCATACATTCTAACACTTAGTGTAAATTGCATAGAGTTAGAAAAAGTAGCCTACCCATTATGTAGAATAGACCCTGTCATGGTGTGATATTCTTATTATATTATTACTGATGTATTCATGTGTACTGGGCAGTATTTTAATGTTGTAGCTGGTCAACATGGAGCCTATATGTTTAACATATTTATAAGCTGTTGGGTCGATAAATCTCTAACAATGTGTCATATTGAAGAAGATGATCATAGTAGATCAAAAGGAGTAAAAAAGTGCAATATTTTTAGGTATTAGGTAGCTAGACCAAGTGACTTCAAAGTTTAGGCTACTTGAGTTTCTTTCCATCAGTGGTTTAAGACACTAACTTATAGCCTACATTTAAGCTAATTGCACAACAGATTACATTATCAAAAAAAGGAGCAGGCCTCGTTTTTATAGTGATTCAGAGGTTGCAGTCATGTAAGGATCACAAGGACAAAATAATGGCTTTTCTGAAAACAGACTTGTTTATATTTGGCGGTAGTGCGTGGTGGTCAGTTCACTGCAGAGCCACAGCCACATGAATGTTTCTGTATCCAGTGCTCAGTCATAATAAACATAGCCAACTAATGGTTAGACCATTTTCAGATCAGCCTCAGGGCTCAATCAACCGGCTAAGGGGCCTCAGGGCAGAAATTAGTTGTGGGTCCCTACTGACGCCACACATTTGTTCCACAATTTGATTCAGTACATTTTTATGAGTATCCATCATGCAAGCATATAATAAACTGAAATAATAAAGTCTGTTAAATCAGATAAATTTCATCTGGCTAGATGAATGTGATCCTGGTGGAGACACAGGCTCCTAAATCCCTCTTTCTTTTTTTTCAAATTTGAACTAACTTTATGCTTTTGTGGTGTCTGATATAGTGAGCTGCTATATAAATAATGTTTACCAACTTACTTTTACTATGGAGGAATGTTTGTTTGTTTTTTTCTTATTTCATAGTCATCTGTCAACATTTAGACAAATGATGCTGTCTGAAATCTTCTAAAAGTCAAACTATAAAAATGCTTGCATAAGTAAAATTTTGAAGTACTTGTACTTTACTGGAGTGTTTCCAATTTTTTTAGACTTCTACTTCACTACAATTCAGAGGGAAGTATTGCACTGCTATATAATCCAGATCTTCTTGTTACTAGTTACTTTGTAGATTCCATATATATTATAATGCAAAATAAAAATTAACAAATAAATTATAATATATCATAATTGATTAAGCTACACGGCAATAGCTAGGCAATATAAAGTAGTTTATATAGGCTTTATATTGGCAACTTTACCAGCTCCAACATGATGCTTTCACCTAAATGGATCATCATGATCATAATCCACTGACATATTATTATGAAATGGGCCAGTCTACCTAATGAGTCATTTTAGGCTACTTTAAGTAGGCCTATTTTAACATTTTGATGCTAATACTTGTGTACTTTTACTTTTAGCAGAGTGTTTTAAACAGTGGTAGCCTATTGCTACTTTTACTTAAAAACAATATCTGAGTTACCTTCTTCTTCTTAATCCAATGTCAAACCCCCACACATTTTAAGCCAAATATAAGACATGCCCTCAGCAGTAGCCACGGCCCTGCGTGGGTTGAGATCTCAGTGAAAACAGTTTTATTTTGGTTTGACAACTGATAACCCAATTTGCTGAGGCTGAAAGAAATTTAAGTGAGTGGACATTTGGTTATCCCACGCCCCCAAAGAGCAGGTCCCATGGTCAAAGTAAACATTATAAAGCATCTTTTTTATCTATCACCCTCATTATATTTGGTCTTGGCGGAGGGGGCACGTCCTCTGAGGGAGGTTTGCGTATGAATGACGACATAGCCATGGCTGGTGGAAAGGTGTTCCGGCCTGGTGGGGGAAACGAGCCGCGGCAGATTATAAAGGAGCAGTGATGCGTCAAGCTGAGCACGCCGACCGAACGCGGAGCAACGGCCGATCACTGACTCAACCTTCAAAATAAAAGCGAATGTAATGCCGCTGTCGAAAAGGAAGCGAATAAACAACCATTTGGGAGCCACAAACTACAGAAAATATGTCTAAACATTTATCGGGAGTATAATATTATTTGTGTTTAACAAACTCAAAGGTGTACCGCGGATTATTTACGATTCAGTTTAGTTTAACTATAACGGTTGCCAGGGATGAGTTAATCTTGAAAAGCTCAAACAGGAACTAGCTGTCCTCGCTGTAGCTAACTCGACCCTTGTGAAAAAAAGGGGGGAGGTAAGTAGTTATTTAGGGGGAAGAAAGAAAGAAACAAAGTTGTCGACCGTGCAGTGCACCCGGGGAGGGATTTTATTTGTCTCGAGCCACTACTCGTTTAGCCCAGCACCGGTCTGTTGGGATGTAACGGCGCACCGGTTTCCCCCGTTTCTTTCTGTCTCTCTCTCTCTCTCTTCAAACTTCTCCGCTGCTGTTCCGCGGAGTCCCGGACAGGATTCCTCCTCTGAAAACTGGGGATGATAAAAGCAGCCGAGCACAGGCGGATGGACGGACGTGCTGAAGTCTAGCGAGTGCCATATGTGTGTGTTTTCTGCTGCCCGAGTTAAACTACCGTGTTATTACACATTGTGTCCTGGGATGAATGGCAGAAGTCGGCTATCTGAGCAGAAACGGATTTATGTTCGTGTCTAACACTGGGACCCACATGAAGCGGAGATCCCGCTGAACCCCTCTCCGCTGTGTGTTGGTTAAAAAAGAAAATTCAAACGGAGAGAGGCACCCCCCACACCGCACTGGATAACCGAGCTATCACACCGACTTTACTAAAGCGTATTTCAGACATTTTAAACACTAGAGAAGATGCAGATGTGGAGCCGCATGAGGGTCCACAAAGGAGGCCCTCCACGACCATAGGTCACGCCGAAATATCCTGGATGTGTGTTTCTCCTACTTCCTGGCTGGATTGATTTATTAGTATTTGTCTAATAATCCAATGGATTCTTCCTCAACACAGCTTACCTGTGGGATCTCCACATGAAGGCAAACCAGATGACTCAGAGGACTTTAGTCATGTAACCACCCTGAAATGTCTTAAAAGGTCTTATTTATCTGTTTTGTATTTATTGTGTGTGTGTGTGTGTGTGTGTGTGTGTGTATGTATGTGTGTATAAATATATATAAGCTTTTTTTAAAGCTTTGTGCTGGTTTCAAGGCCAGTTTTTAATATCTTTAGTAAGAGTTTGAAAGCTGCCGTAGTGAAAACTGTAGATGTACTTGAACATCTTTGTTCTGCTGCATATCTACCCACACTGTATTTGAGCACATTGATCTGTAACTTAAAGGGGGAACTGTAGGACCTGACTTTGCCTAGACAGGTAAAAACACGAGACGGCTTCACCATGGACAGGCCGATAAGTAAGTTATTGGAGAAGTTAAAGCTAACCGACTCGGGCAGTGTGAAATTCAACAGTTCAAAGAAGAAACACGACTCTGCCAACAACTCTAATAACAGCAACGCCAACACTGGCATCTCCGGAGGCAGCGGTGGGGGCAGCGGTCTGCCACCAGCTCCCAGCTCTGCAGCTGCCTCGCCCTCAAGGCCCAGCCAGTTCTCGCTTGTCTCTGCAACCACAAGTGATGCATGTGTTCCAGCGAGTGGGAGAGGAGGAGGAGGAGGGATGGGAATGCCTCCCTCTCAGCTCCTCACCCCATCGCCCTCTTCCTCCACGGTGGGCGCCATACCTCCAGATGGCGAGCAACCACTTCACCCTTCCACCTTGGCACCACTGAGGCGTCGTTCCTCCCAGCAGCGAGCTTCTTGTTACCTGGGTGAAGGCGTGGATTCCCACCTGAGACGAGAGTCTGGCCTGGGCCCCGAGTGTGACCCGCTGGGGACGTTTGGCTCCAAGGCAGCCCTCAATCAACGTCGCTACTCTCTGGAGCTCCAGCAGCTGGTCAGACGGCAGCAGCTCCTCTCTCAGCCTCCGCCTCTCTCTGTTCCCCCGCCGTACCCTGCCACGGCGGGTTACGGGTCAGCTCCCAGAGGTGGTGGAGGTGGCGTGGCGGAGCCTGGCTACCTCTCCGAGCCTGAGAGGCACAAACGCCTCTCCCTCCAGGAGGCTCTGTTTTACAAACGCCTGAGCACGGGCAGTGAACTGTGGGAGAGCACCAGGCCCGCATCCCTCTCTCATCCACCACACCGCACATCTGATGTGCCCGGAGGAGGAAGCTTCTTTTATTCCCAAGGACCAACCCTGAGCCCGTGCTCGTCATTCAGCCTCCAGGAGTCGGTGCTGGTCAGCCCCAGGTCCAGCTTTGCCTCCAGCACGGCCAGCGGTGGCGGTGGAGGGAGTCCCATGGAGAGCCGCTGCAGCAGCAACCGGACCAGTGGCATCAGCCTGGGCTACGACTCTCGCTACTCCACCTCTGGAGGCTTCCCTCCACAGCACCAGTCCTCCTCCATGCAGACAGGGGGCTCTGTGGCTGGTTATGGAGCTCCAGGCAGGCCCGGGGTAACCCCTGTGGAGGCCTGGACTCAATACCTGGACGGAGGGATGCGTCCAGGGGCCCACGATAGCCGACATTCCTACCCACCTGCTGTTGGAAGTCCAGGAGCAGCGTGCTACCAGGCTGGCCCAGAGTGGTGGGTAGAGCAGCAGACAGGGGTGAGAGGCAAAGAGGGGGGTGTAATGGGAGACAGGGGCCGATACTCAGACCTGCCTGGCACACGGTACCAGGAAGAGCTCACCCGACTTCTACTGAGAGACGCAGCGCTGGAAGGTGATGGGCTCCTGGAGGGCCTGATGCTGAGGGAGTCTCTGGCCCTGACTGCTCTTTCCAAACCGAACACGGCAACACTGGGGCCTTGCTCAGCCGGAGGGCCAGTCAAACCTCAGGAGGATCCAGGGAGGGAGGTCGTGGAGAACCGGCAGGAGTACTTTGGTGAGATGCTTTTTTTTAACAATAGTTTTTAGGCTACAGTGTGGAAACATGATACAAGTTAAACAGCTGCATTCAACACAAACTGTAAAATCATGTCCCTAATTTGGGCCACTGTTCACGCACCGCATCTCATGAATTCACAATGGAGCGCTGGTTTGCCCAGCATCCGCCCTCCGTGTGTTATTATTGTCCTTCTCACCGCCTGGTGTTAAATCACAGGTTTCTCTCTAAATGAAAGGGTTGTATGGATGGACGGACAGATTAATAGTTGAAAGAGTGGATGGATGGTGCATTTGAACCTGCAGAGACATGCAGGGTCATAGCACGCAGTGCATAAAGGAGAATGGAGGAAGAAGAACAAACAGGGCGCTCTCTTCAGTAACTGATCCAGACAAGTAGACATGTTTGGCTGAAGATAAGAAATAAACAAACATGAAGGATAAATAGTTATTAATGGTACAGATATGTATGTATATATACTCCTTCAGGCTCACACCTGTAGCCAAAACATCAGGCATCAAGTCAGCTGGTGTTTCAAGATGTTGCCAATTTGCTGCAGTGAGATGCACATAGACGGTCAACGCAGCGTATCTACACGGCCATTAAACTGTAAAACTGTGCTGTAACAGTGAGACACAAATTACATGGTTCCATATAAACACAGCTTCGACCATTACTGTGAGTCACAGGAGATTAGGGCTCAGGATGTGTGTGTGTGTGTGTGTGTGTGTGATTGTAGCAGAATAGGAGTGTGTTACGGTGTGTGTGTTGTTTCTCTGTGGCAGGGTGTGTTTACCCTGAGTGACTTCAGGCCACAGTAACGCAGTGTGTCTGAGTCATTTGTGTGTATGTGTGTGTGTGTGTGTGTAATGTTGCCTTGGCGTGTGCAGGGGCGGTGTGCTGTAGCCTGTTTTTCTCCTCAGGTATGTGTGCCCGGAGGGGACATACAATACTGTACACCTCTCAGTCATTAGGAAGAAATCAGAAGCTCTAAGCTGTGAAGACAGACGCTCTGAGCTCAGCTGACACACACACACGCACTCTAATATTAAAATATAATGCTGAGCAAAGTGAAATGCTCATAATTTAAAAGAAAGTAAAAGTGAAACATGTTCTAAAAACCAAGAAACCATAGAAGTAGATTCAGAGATAATCCACAAAAGAAACAAACGAAAAAAACTGTTGATGATTTTTGTCCCACAAGTTCAAAAGAATAATGTACACACACAAAACTGTTAAGGTAACATGTCGTCTTGTGCTTCTCAAATTAGAGAAATTCTCTAACATAAAAGCTGCCTGGTAAGAATAAATATCTTGTCAGACAAAAAACAAATATATTTTGCCTTCAATTAAGATAATTAATCTTACTAAGATTTTAGTTTTTGCAGTGTGGTGATTCACACATTTAGTGTTCAGTTTTTTTGCCCAGTTTCACTTTATTCTTCAAAACCTTTGTTTATGAACCCTAAAATGCCTTATCTCTATTTTTCCCCGAATGCTAACCCACTCACTTATTTCCCATCTTCTTCTTCTACATGCAGCAGCTTCAGACATTCAATTTAAAGCCTCGAGTTTTAGTCTTGGCCCCTTTTTTGGGTTTCTGGCTTTGGCAGAGACTTGCGCCTGTTCCTGAATATCGAAGGGACTGTCCAGAGTGTAGGAATACTGGATTTGTGTGGCACTCCCTCAGCCACATTAGAAAGAGGGGGAAAAAAACAGAAATGCAGGCAGACCCTTAAATAGCTCACAGAGACGCTGTAGCTTGGACCACCACACCACTTTTCCACTTTACATTCAGTGCCCTGACTAGTGCTCAAGCTGTACTTAGACTAAACTGTATTCTAAACACACACAGATAAGTCATAAAGTCATATAGTCGTAAAGGTTGGCTGGCTTTAAGTGTGTGCACTATAGAGGTGTTGTTTTTGTAACAGACACTACGCAGCAGAACTTACGCTAATCTTGACCTAGAAATGCTTATTTATTAGTTTTAACTGATTCGTCAGTGGAGTCCTTACACCTGACACTAACCTGACGAAATGAGAAGAACGAGCTGAAATGTGTTTGTTGTTCGGTTAACGTAAAAATGTGGCCAAAAAGTGCCACCTAAACATTTGTTTCATTGACTTTAAAGGGGGAAAACATTATCTTCCCAGGTAAGCAGGTAGTTTAGGGGTGCAATCTTGTTTAATCTCCAAAATTCTCAAATTGTGGGGTTTAAAGTCATATTTAAAGGACAGTCTTAAGTATATAAAAACCTCCAGGAGAGAGAGTCATCTATTTTCTGGAAGGACTGCCAAAAAGTCAGTGCTGGTGGAGTTTCCCTTTTTTAATAACAGAGCTTCAGCGGAGACACTTGAGTGGATGAGCAAACAGGCTGGCATGGGTAACCGGGTTTTAACTGTGTGAAAATCCCCTAGGTGGTGCGAACGAGAGGATTTACAAGTGTTGACACTTTGTGTGGAGTTGGATTTCAGACACATCCCCTTGGAATGCGGCGTAAACGAAGTGCGAAGAGCCGCTGAGCGATTACTCCCTGACTAAAATGCGTGTTTGTGTCCGTTGTGTTTTTCCCCCACTGTGCCGGCAGGAACCTGCGTGAAGTGTGGGAAAGGCGTGTACGGGGTGGATAATGCCTGCCAGGCTCTGGACAGCCTCTATCACACACGCTGCTTCACCTGCGTGTCCTGTGGTGAGTAACCCACCCTGAAGACACAACAACTATGTTTTAAAGCATTGAGTGTAACGCTTCATTTCTATCACTGACACCTGTTCTGAACGCCATTTTGAACCATTTTTAAATCTCCTGTTTTTACCATGCTGAGTCAGTTGTCTGCCACCTCTCTCCCTCTGCAGGACGCACCCTGAGAAACAAGGACTTCTACAATGTCAGTGGCTCTGTGTACTGTAAAGAGGATTACATGGTAAGAGTTGAGGTCAAGGCGTGTTTTGTCATCCATCCCACACACACACACACACACACACACACACGCGCACACACACACACACTCAGACATGTTGGGAGTCAGAGGATGGATTTTTCTGCTAATGGTAATCTCTCTATTGTAATTACAGTTTTCAGGATTCCAGGCTGCCGCTGAGAAGTGTAGCGTGTGTGGCCACCTTATTCTCGAACAGGTAAGGTTTGTGTGTGTGTGTAAAACCTGTCAGTTTTAGTCACTTGCGTCCCGTTTCCCAGAATGCCTTTGAAGAAGCCCTCAGAGGATAAAGAAATTCAGTGACGTCTCTTTGTTGGCTCCTCTTCGGGTTCCCACGGCGGATTTCCAGTGGAATGTTTGCCTTGGGTTTTTGATAAATACAGAAATAAGGCTTTGCGGTGATTAGCTTAAAACGTTTTGACCATATTTGAATCACATAATACCCATAATATAAACAGAAAGTTTGAAAGGGTCTGGGATCCACAGGAATAATTTTCTGCACAATTTGAATTAAAGTTTTGTGACTACATAGGTTTTATGTTCAAAGCATGTTGGTGCAGAAAAATTGCGTTGACATTATAATATGTAGCTAAATGGGAAATATTGTGCTGTGTAGTGAACGTACTGTCTGGTGTCTTTTGAGTTAGTAAGCAAAAGTAAAGGATGTCTGTACGACAGTAGAGTAACTAGTGATCATTAAAAATGTTGAAGATAAAATAAATAACAAAACTAACAAAATACGATACGTACAGTAAATAATATACATCATTTATTATACTTCATTCTCAGATCCTGCAGGCTCTTGGGAACTCGTACCACCCGGGCTGTTTCCGCTGCGTGGAGTGCTCCAAGGCTCTGGATGGGGTGCCTTTCACCGTGGACCACCACAGCAACATCTACTGTGTGGCAGACTACAACAAGTGAGACTCTCTCTGTGTTTATTATCCCGGTGCTGTAGCTCAGCAGCTCTTAATATTCACGTGTAACAGTGATGTTAGGGAATGTGCCGTACTCATTCAGCTTTCCTCAGAGGCATCACTCAACTGTGTGAGTGCTCCTGGTTTCTACAGTAAATAAACTTTCTCCTGTCGTCCTGCAGGGCGTTTGCCCCGAGGTGCGCTGCCTGTTCACAACCCATCTTGCCTACTGAGGTGAGTATTTAGGAGTGTGTGACAATGCATGTGCTGGCTGGAAGCGTCTTACTATTTCTGTTTATGTGTAACCTGGAGCGTCATGTGTGAGCAATTTGTTTTCAGTTAACTTCAACAGTTTAACGAAGACAAACTTGTGCAACCAGTGCAACATGAGAGCAGTTTCAGGCAATCACAGAAGCGTATTTAAAAATCAGATTGTCTCTCATATATTTCTGGTGATTCACACATTTTTGCTGCGTCCAAACAAAGTGAAGAGGAAAACTATTTCCCCGGACTCTGCTGACGTCTCTATTTTTTCCTCCTGTTTGGTGTCTCAGGGGAGTGAAGAGGTCCTCAGGGTCGTGTCTATGAACAAGGACTATCACTTTGAGTGCTACCACTGTGAGGTGAGTGATCTTCAGCTGTTTATTTTGTCCTTCTGTGTGAGTGCAGACAAACTGAGCTACAAATTGTTCTTTTTTTCTTTTGTTATGAAGCGCCTTGTTGGCTGCCCTCACTTCCTGTGTGCATTCCTGTCCTTATCTGCTTCTTTTTTCTTTTTCTTTTTTAACGCCCCTCAGGAGTGTGGTAAGCAGCTCTCTGATAAGCCTGGCTCGCAGTGCTTCCCTCTGGACTCTCATCTCCTCTGCCACTCCTGTCACATGAGCAGAGTGTGCGCCACACACAGCGCTTCCCCTCACAACACACACTGATCGGCGCCTGTGCAGCTGGGACGTTTGGAAAATGCTGGTCTTGATGTGCTGTCGTTCTCTCGTGTGCTTTTTTGCTCTTTTGTCGTCCAGATGAAACTGCTGATGTTCAGACTTTTCCACCGATTCACTTTCTTTGACTCCCATCAGTCCCTTTTTTCCCCACATGTACTGCCTGCTGTACTACTTGGACCATTACTGTACCATAGTTATAAAGGGAACGGGAAAGAAACTACTGCTTTTTTTTTACCCCAATGTGGCTACTGTTTGCTGTAGAAGAACAAGGATTCAAGGATCATGTTGAACTGTTTTGTACATATATTATCGCTAGCAAACATTTTGCACTTAAATTTGACTTTACTGTAAGAGATGTAACGTGAATCTGTACAATTTGGGGTAAAAAACATTACTGTATTTTCTGTATGTTAATAAATATTTTCATTTGTGTTCAGATAATAGTCTGCTTTAGTGTAACAGATTTTAAAAGCTTTTCCTCTGCACTTAATCACTCAGATACTTCCCCAATATATCAGTCATTATGAAGATCAGAAGCACTCAGTGGCTCGCAGCCAAGTCATGATGCTCCTTATTTGTAAGAAATGACCAAGCAAAAGCAGACAGGCTGATAACCAATTTAAATTTATTCATTTTTTAAATTCTCAGTACATTCAGCACTTGCAGGAGAAGAAAAAAAGCAACTGTTTCAAACTAAAAACATAAAATTAAGATATTAAAATTGTAACTATAACTCTATTAGCAGGTAAACGTCCTCTTAAATATATATGATTGATGGGTCAGAGGAGGGATTTCCCAAATGGAGACTTCAGTGCAGGGAAGGTCAGATTCCCCTAATTATTACAGAGTAAACCTCCACTTGAAGAATTTTATATCCTCCCCCTCTTATTTCCAAAAACATCTACTAGAAGATGAGCTTGGGCGCGTCTCTTCCTATCGCACACTTTTCTAGGTTACAGTGTTGAGACTTGGTACCAGTTGTATCGCCGTGGGAGAGGGAGATGAAGGTTATATACTCGCACAAACATCACCTGCTGTGGCGCACAACAACCCCTCCAAGGCTGAAAAGGATTGACATGATTCATAAAACTTCAACAAAATAACTTTCCTCACTTTGACAAAGACTGCCTGTAAAAAAAAACACAAAAAAAAAAATCAACAACTGTGTGCTGAAGAGTAGAACACTAAAACTGATCCTAGGAAATATTTGAAGGTCAGGGATCTATTTTGGACTGATTTTATTACAGGGCTCGGAGGAGGAAGGAACTGTGCGCCCGCAGAACTAAAATAAAGAGGCAGGCTCCCAAACCTCAGTGGGACAAAATGCTGAGGCGAGCCCAAAAGAAAAAAAATACACACCACCCTTCTCTGCTTCTTCAACAGAGGAGAATTAAACAGCACGGAGACGAGGAGGAACGCCGCTCTCTGCAGAGGGACAGGAGTGACTTCTGCTTCCGGACGACAGAACAAAAGAGTGGGGAGCTAGATGAGCCGCCGTTTAACTACTAACAAAACGTGTACTCAACATGTGTAAATTGATGTGGACGAGGTGTGGGCGGACGGGTGGGCGGGGAGGAAGGGAAATGGCAGAAGCGGGTGGAAGACAACGCTGGCATCAAAGTGGACGAATTAAAGCACGTGGGGCAGCTGGCGAGCAGCAGACACAAGTCCTGAACTTGATGCAAGAGAATTGAGTGGAAACACTCCCTCCCAAGACTTCCTGTCTGCAGTGTCCTCCGCTAAGCCGTGTCCCCCCCTCCCTTCCCCTCTCTTCAGCTTTCTCTGCAGCTGCTCAGCCCTCAGCGGCGTCTGTCCCTGGGGTTGCTACGGCTACGGGAGCGCCGCCCACTGCCAGCGCCTGCCGAGGGTCGTCTGGGTCGGTGGCTGCTGTCCCTCTTTTTGTCCCCCTCTCTGTCTCGGCCCCGGTCCCTCTCTCGGTCTCCGTCGGCTCCTCGTCCGGCTGCTCCGCCGCTCGCCGCCACGCTGACCTCCTTCTCCCGGCCCTTCAGCCTCTCCTTCCTCTCCTCCTCGCGCTTCTTCTCCGCCTCCTCTTGCTGCTCTTTGCGCCTTCGCTCGCGCTCCTTTTGCCGCTCCGTGCGGTCCAACAGCCTCTGCGTCGCCTGGCGGACACAAAGTTCAGTTAGATGAAATCAAGTTTCCAGCTCTCGCTGTGACAGACACACGTGCGTTTGTGTAAGACCAACCTGCTCCTCAGTGAGGGGAAGCCAGTATATACACGGAGCTGCTTTGGTCTTGAGGAACAAGTCGTCTAGCAGTTTGGCAGGAGGCTCGTCTCCTTTCTCTGTTAATCAGAAAACAGAAAGGGGAGACATGCGTGTTAAGATCTACTTCTTAAAAAACGTTTGACCTTACTACAAATACTGCTGCAGAATGTGAGGTTGCTCGCCAGTTAACAGTATTTATCATCTGTTGGTCCTGCATTTGTTTTGTGCGTCTATTCCCAATAATCACCAATAAAATTTTACTTCACTTTTCTTCTGTAGACTGAGGTGCAGGGATCATATTCTGCTTTCACCTCCCAGCGTTGCTTAAGGCAGTGGTTCTCAAAGTGGGGTCCGGGACCCCCAGCGGTCCTTGAGGGGTCGTCATTATTCCATCAATAAGTAACACAATGACAGAATCTATCACTACTTGGTCATGGGTTTGATACACTTTCTGTAGTAAAACATCTCAAAGATGGGGGACCCTGGGACAAAATCTTACCTAATGGGGGTTGCTGGTCTAATTTTCAGTTCAGGGGTCCCTGAAGGTTTGGGAACCACTGGCTTAAGGTTCATGTCTGTATGTGTGCAGCATGGTTTAAGGACGAGGGTGTTTTTTGCCTTTGTGCAGACTGGGTACTGAGACTTTGTTTTATTATAACTTACTTACTTTGGACGCTGTAAATATTTGATAAACCAAGTTCCACATAATTCTGCTAAAGTCAATTTGATTACAAACAAAACTAAACTGAGAACATGTGACACAAACTGCTAATTATGAGCCAGAAAGTGAAATACAACTTCCCTATGTAGACGACTGATGGATTTAATTCTTACAATTTATTATATAATAGTGTTTCTGTTCCACCAGCATGCTTTGTTCTGTTTTATAATTTTCACTTCCAGTTTTCTTTTTGTGCTTCTATTTAATCACAGCGAGCTGCGTTACCCTTCTTATCGGTCTTCCTCTCCTTGCTCTTGGCCCTCTCCCTCCTCCTCCTCTCTCTGTCTCTGGAGCGAGAGCGTTGCCCGTCCTCTCCCGGTCTTGCAAATTCCCGGACCTTATCTCGGTCCCATTCCCGCTCGCCACGGGCCCGTTCCCGGCGCTCCATCTCTCTCTCCCGCTCTGCCCACAGATCCCGCACTCCAGCCATGGCCACGCCTCGGTCCCGTTCGCGGTCTCGATCGCGCTCTCTGTCCCGGTCTCTTTCTCTGTCCCTTTCTCGCTCAGGCATCAGAGGGGGCAGTCGGTTCTGAGGACCTGCTGGCTGGGCAATAGGGTCCTCCACCTTTTCCGGCTTCAGGACCCCTTTGTGAAAGTCCAGCTGCATGAGACAAATGCCAGGATGTTAAAGTTTGAAAACGCACACAGAAACCATCTGTTACGCAAGATCACCATCGGAAAAGTAAACTTGCACTTTTAAATTGTGATTTCTAAAAACAAAGACGTCACATGAAGTAAACCTGACAGTTTTGTGTAGGAAAATGATAATGCTGGATGATGTGATACAGCCTGCAGCTTTAAAGAAACTCCCTGACACCACTTAGGACTAAGTATGTGGTTGCTCTTCTGAAACGGTTCCAAAAATAAACCTATTAATGTTTCATCCCTCGTGCCTTTCACTGCAGGGAACACTTGTACTGTTTGATACAAGTTCAATCCCCCAGAAAATATGGTGAGTCTCCAAAAGTTTGAACAGCAGTGGAAGAGAACACACTTTAGATTCATGCTTTTTTAAAAATGCAAATTTTTTTCTTCAGTATATTTTCCTGTCACAATACAAGGGTTTTTACTCTATAAATAATAAATAAATTGTAAAACCAGTTCCTCTCTTTATTTTTCTCATTATAGCAAACACTAATTTATTTCATCCTGTAAAATATTCACTTTAAAGGCTGGAACATTTTTCCCCACCATCTACTGTAATGCGATTCACGTTCCATTAAGTGCATCATTACCTCATCCTGCTCACAGAAGTCGACGCTGAGGACCTTGGGATTGCTCAGAGGCCATTTGACCCCGTGGAGGGCAGCTCTGGTGGCGACCGCCTCCTCTGTGGTGGAGTACTACGACGGACAGGAGAAGAGGAAATGGGTTAACTGAAGGCTGAAAATAGTCGTCTTAAAGCGTAAATCACGTCTCAACCTGCGAAAATAGGTCAGTTGCAGGAGCAGATGGACGAGAACACAGAAGTGATAGTTTGTAAGGATGAGTGACAATAATCACACAAACGCTTCTATTAATTCAACATCAGATATGTCTTCATTCAAAAAACAGACACTATTTGCTCTCACAAAACTCTGACCCTCCTCTGGTACCTTGTGGTGGAAGCTGCGTGTGTTCAATAACACAACACCAAACGATACGGTTTATTCAAATGGGCCAGTTTAGGCAGCTGTACCGATGCCTGACAAATTTCACTTCGCACTCTCAACACAATATGAAAATGTGTTGGTACTCACTGTGACGAAGCAGTGAGACTTGATCTTGTCGATCCAGAAGCCCTCTTCCACCACGCTGCCCGTCCTGTTCAGGAGCTCCTTGAGCTGGCCCAGGGTGAAGGGACGGACCTGTGGGATTAAACACACGATATGATCGTTCTAAAACAAATGACTGAGCTCACGTCAGCTGTACTTTGAGATTAATGCTACAGTATATTAAACAGAGTCTTAAAATGGTCACAGTTCAGATGATAAGGCCTTTTAGTTTAGGTAACAACATGGGCTTCCCTCTGGCGCCTCCCTCTGGTCAAACTTTACGTTCTTGCCATCAAAGGATAGCAAAGTAGTTTCTACCTCTTAAATCCATCCAGTCCATCAGTTTTGTTTTCTGGTAAACACAACTGTGATGAGCATCACAGTCAAACAGCAGAGCTATAAACCTTTAGTCTTGTTTGGTGTTGCTGTAGCCTGAGAGCTCCCGTTGTTCAGAGATCAGTGAGGCTGGGTGGCATTAGAAATCTGGTAGTCTTTGATCCATATGTATGAAGTCTTGCTTCTATGACGCAAGTAAAAAGAAATCTGCAAATGCTAGTCATTAAATGTGTAATGTCTGGTCTCGTCATACTCTTGTTTAGTCATGCAGCGTGCCCCCAACTTAAGGTGATGCTTGACTACAGCCATAATACCTGGGTTCCTTACTCTAATTATGGGAATGATGGCGATGTGGTTACCACTGGCATCACCACAATATGCCTCATTCATGAAAAACCTGGTAGTGTATGTTTTGGAAATGCAGGGGTTTTTTTTCCCCTGTACAACCATTTTAGGCTTCAACTCGACCAAAAGACCAGAACATAACGAGACCTTTTTGGTGACACATTTTAATTTGCCAGACTTTTTAAGTGTACTTTCTATATGCTGTGTCATGTAATGAGTTACAAACCCACCAGGTTGGTCACATGGATAATATTTGAGACTTTGCCATGAGGCGGCGAGGGCTGCCTGGTTGTGCGTACGGGGTCATCAATGGTCACGGACACGCCAGACTTCTGTTGGCTTATGGAGCGGCGCACCAGACTGTCGCTGGGGGTAACTGAGGGAAAGATGATGAAGAGGTGCGATGAGTTGGGTAAAAATAAACAACCAACAGGAATGTGTAATCAGGGACAGGGAGAAAGATGAAGTGCTGCCCGAGGGATGATTGAAGAGATTTGTACCTAACAATCTGTAGCAATTAAAAACCCATACATCTTTCACGGTGGCAGTTTACCTTTCTTTGCCTCTCCATCGTGCTTGACAAATGTCTGTGTTTCCGAGGCTTCCTCCGAAACACTGTTCTTTCTTTTGTCTCTGGAAGTCCTGCGTTGTTTTTCTTTCTCTGTTTTCTCCACCTCCTCCTCTTCTTCATTTGTCTGTCCATTTTCCTGGCTGTCACCTGGGACGACCTGGGGAGGAATTACAGGTGGAAAAACCCTCAATGTGATAGTTAATAAACCACTAACTAAGTTCTCAGTGGAGTTATCAGACCATGTTTGAGATCTGACTACCAATAGCAAGATGTTTATTATGTGACAAAGAAAACTGGCGGGGGGCTGAGCGAATATTTGCGCTGCTCAAAGCTCTAGAATATTTTACCCATTTAAATACCGTAAAACTTGATTAATAGCCCGGGCTTTTATTTGCTAAAAATCACTGAATTGACCCACTGAAATAGGCTACTATGAAACAGTTCATTTATTTCAAACAGAATATTACTTGTATAAAAAGTATCCAATAATATCAAGTACACGTCATTCATCTGGTCTAGCTCCAACAGACGGCTTATGCACTTTTATTTTGAAGAAAGCAACGTAATGAAAAACAACAACAACAACAACAACAACAGGGTGCAGGATGAGAGAAGTGTGGCAGAAGTTAGAGAGTGATGGACTTCACATGACAGGATTAATTTTAATGAAAAGCTGTGTCGAGTCTTTTGATCGGTGGACCCTTATAGACTAAAGCAATATAAATAATAAAGAAACGGACACATTTGGACTGAACGAGCTCTTCAAAGGTAACGGGAGTCGGCACTTTTTTTCCCTTTTCATCTCTCGTACCATGTTGGTAAATCTATGAGAATTAGAGTTTTGAGCTTGTTGTTTCCTCTGAACTTATATAAAAACCAGTCCAGGCGTTTAATCAAGGCCTGCGTTTATTTGTCAAAATGTGTTCTCACACCAGGCCAGTAAAGGAGGTAGGCGGCTATTTAGGACTCTGCTATTAATTTAAGTTTTACAGTAGTAAAAAAATTTAAAATCAATATGTGGTGACCAGTGTTGATATTGAAAAAAAAATCCACATATGGGAAACACTGTGTTACATTCTGACTATGTACGCTATTATGGTGCCAAATAACTGACTAGGTACTGTAGCTCATAAAAATCTACGTTGTGGCCGTTTAGTTCACACTCCAACACAGAAAGCTGGACGACGTTCAACTGTCAAACATCTGTTGCCGAAAGAGGAAACAAACTAACGGCTCCACCTCTACTTATTTTCCCATAAAATATCAATCTAATAAATAATATTATTGCTCTAATTTGAGTTGAAAAAAGTTAGATCATTTAATTTTCACACCGTCTGTGCAGCCTTTCCACTGTATCCATGGAAACAATGCCGAACGCAGCCACAAAGATAGTCCGTTTACTTTTCGGACGACTACATCACTGAATAACAAATTTTTGTCACGGATATCACAATATGGTAGTTATTAGGTACTTGGGACAGAGCTGTTTTGCAGGCTGTGATGTACAGGCGTAGAGCACTGACAGTATGGCGTAGAGCACTGACAGTATGGCGTAGAGCACTGACAGTATGGCGTAGAGCACGGACAGTATGGCGTAGAGCAATACGTATTGCCTTGCTTTCAACAACATCAAGCTCACTCTGGTCTCTGATCTCTTACAGAGTGTTACCATTCTAGCTGCCTGCCCCAAACCCCATTAAAAACGCAAATTTTTCCTAACTATCCATTTTTCCATACGTTTTCAGACCTGGAAATGACCAAAATTTAATTCCATACTTCGTAGGAACGCTGTTAGAATCACAAAGACGCACCTGTGTGACGGTGCGTCGGATCTTGAGGCCTTTGTCCTGGTCGCCCCGGCTAGTGTCCAGGTTCTCCTCGTCCCCGGACAGCTGAAGCTCCTCTGGGTGCAGCTCCACCACCGCCTCCTGGTTCACTTTGATGTCTGGGATCAAAGACTGAAGAACAGAAACAGAAGATTGATGGAGGAAAAACAAACAGGGACAAGAGGAGATAAATATTTGCAGGAGATGATGGATGGGTTTTTGGTTCCCATCAGTTGATTTTTGATTGATTGAGTTTATTATGTTTTTTTTCCAAAAATAAAGTTTTAAATTTAGTGACTTTGGGAAGCTGTAATAAAACCAGCATACCATACAAGACCATACATTTAAAAAGCTTATTTTGAATGGTTGAAAAATAAAAAAAGTCTCTCAAAGAATAAAGTTCTTGTCATTTCAGAGGCTTTGGCCTGCATTCTGGCATGAAACAATATATAAATATTGGCCTACAGCCAACAAAAAATACTATCACAGCTAAAATAAGTGAATCATCACTTATTTTCCACATTTTCCCACGCCTGCATGGACATCTGGTCCCCGTGCTGTGTCAGTACCTTCAGTGAGTCAGTGGTGATGCTGATGGATGGTTTCTTTGTAGTCACTGATGTGCTGGAGCCCCACCGCCTCTTCCTCCCTGCTGCACTTCCTGTCTCCGACTCTCCTGCTCCTCCGTCTGTGGTGGCTGGAGACATCTTACTGCCTGCAGAGAGAATAAAGTTCTTAATTGAGGACAGAAAACACATTCACAGATGGATGATGTGCTCTCTGAACTTCAGCAACAAGTTGCTGCAAGCTCGTCGCCTAAAAGCAGAAATAACTGCTTAAATGCTTTAACCCACAAAGTTTAGGCAAGGGTGGCAGGAACTCATTTAAAGTTTACAGAGTTTCCAAAACTATTTTCCAATGTTGGTTCATTAAAAAAAACAATACTCAACTTATTGTTACAAGTTTGTTGTGGTAACTGTTCAAAGAGCAAGCTTCTGTGCACATTACTTTGTGTGAAATGACACAGAGCTTATGGGAAGTACAGTATGCAGTGAAAATAATGAAAAATAATGATAATAATAATAATACAGTGCTCACTTGTATTAAAAAGGTGCGTCTAAGGCCATACACACGGACAGGGTCCTCAGAGCAGCGTATTTAAACTGTAGTTTTTTTGTTTAAATATCACTTCCAATCACACAAGTATAATGCTAGTGAATCAACATTACAGTCCACAAAGAGTTTAAATTAATTTTTTTTATCTGCAGCAGTCTGATGAGCTTGTAGACTGTTTCCAAGTGCCATCAAGCAAGTAATTTATTTGTTACAGTGAACACCGTGTACCTTAAAGAAACTTTGGATCCTGCCAGGATGATCGTTTATCTTTCAGATTTTAAATCTAAGCCAGCCTTTGATTTGAACTTATTCCACAGTAAATAAAGCAAAACAAATTTTTTAAATGTGAAGAGTGACTTGTGTATTAAAGTCTACTTCACAAGGTCTTGCCGAATTAACTGCAGCGTGGCTCTGAACTGAGCTCCCACATTGTCAGCACAACATTCATGCGGCTCTCACATTCACAATGGATGCACAGTTACTTTTGTGAATTCTGACCTTTTCCTTTCACAGTTTACTGCTTATTTTAAGTTAGAAGCATTTATCTGCATCTGAGCTTTCAATGCTAAGACCCCATCCACACTATTACATTTTCGTTTTAAATCAGAGACCTTTTGCTACGTTTGCATGTCACGTCCAGACTAAAACGGCGAAAATGAAGATCTAAGACGGAGACCCTGTTTTTCGTTTTCTTGGTGGTGTTTTAGTGAAGACGGGCAAAAACGGAGGACTTTAGAAATGATGATGCAGACGCTCACGCTTGGCTCTCTGAAGTCATGCAAAACAGAAACACGATGCTACTGACAGTTTGACAGGGTATTTTTATTAAAATATTTTGTACCGCGCAAATAACACTTAATAAATGCTTAATAAATTTGTATTGTGCCTGTCGCCATTTACTTTGCGATGACTCCTAGTCTGTTTTCCGCCTCCACAGTTGCTTTTAACTCCCATGTTACATTCATTAACAGTTCGAGCTCGTTATTGGTCCATGTAAAAAATAAAAATCTGGTGCGATTCTTTGTCTTTATTTCTTTATTCTTTCGCCAAATCTTCTGTAACTACGGAATAGACCATCTGCTTCATGTTTACACCGGCACGCGCATGCCAGTGTATGTGAACGGCCACTAGATGTGCGTTTTCGAGAAACGAGATGAGATCAACTCTGATAGGCAGCTAAAACGCTGCTGCGGATGGAGATCGTATTCGCTTTAATTCTCCGTTTTTAAACTAAAACGGAATAGTGTGGATGGGGCCTAAGAGTAGGGTGTTTTCTTTTTTTATTCTTGTGCCCCTCTCTCTCTCTCATACGACCTCATGTGGGGTGAAAGATGTAACTGGTATACTCACTGGTCAGGGATATCTTGCGAGCAGCAAAAGCCTTAGGAGTGGTGCTCTGGAAAGAGAGAGAGACAGAAAGAACATACAGAAACCCCAGGGGTGCGGGGCTACATGAGAACCAAGAGTCCAGACCCAAACATGCAACAACAGACAGGAGGTGAAACAGGAAAAGTGGAGGAGGGGTAGGGGCGGGGGTTTAAAGTAACAGAGACCTGGAGGCTCCAATTGTACCACATTATGAAGAAGATTCTTGGTCGATACAGTCTCCAGACACATTTCCGCCTTCCACCTCTGCTCAAAGACACTGAGATCAATCATTATTCTACTCTGTTTGTGTGTGCGTGTGTGTGTACACGGTAGACTCTAAGGACAAAGCAAGTCCATGATGTGCATTAGGACATGACTAGGCCTGTGTGAAACTCAAACTGGGTCGTATCTTAGTGCAGTACGTTATTACAAGAGAACGCCCATTAGAGGATGGAGGAGAAAAGGAGACTGGCAAAGTGTCTATGTGTTTGAGTGGATCCTGTCCCTATACAGGACTCATGTCCCAGCTGGACTGGATTTATTTTCTCCAGAGGAGGTGGGGTAGTTTCAATATTACCTGAACTGGTTAATCATTTTTTACACCCCAAACCTTGCAATAAATAAAACCTGATTACTTCTTATTATTTTTGTTAACCAATAGATCCCTCGTTAACTTGTGTCTTGAGCTACATGTATTGAACCGCTGCAGATATCAGCTCCTTTCTTACTGCTACAACACAGCCTGCTCAACATTCAGGTAGAGACATTTAATAATTTACAACTGTCTGTGTTAAATTACGGCTAAATAACACCAATATTAAAAACTAATCCTGCCAGTGATTAAGGTCACATGGTCTTCCCACAGTAAATCATTCTCTTTTACCAAACCAGCTCCTGTAATTTGCCAACAGAAAAAATATCGTCCAGACCTTATCACAAGAAGAGGGGAACTATTTAATCAGCCACCTTCCCCCCGTAATATTAATCCTGTTCAATGATACAAATGGTGTGACAGTAGCAAATCGATCCTGAGCTGCACAAGCATTTTTTATGCGGTGTGAACACTTCCATGGTGTTTATTTAACATGAACAATAGGTCTTGTAGTTGAATTAAGTGTTGCAGTTGACTGACACACTATTGAACGTTGTGCTGATGAGTTGGAGCAGAGGTGGAGAACCGAGTGCTGAAGACTCAAAAAGCAGGACTGATCGGTACTGCAGTTTAAATTCCCCCCGAAGGGTAGCCATATTTAACAATACACAACTGTAGACCAACAGTATGTGAAATGTATGACGAACACTGTCATCTTGGTGTCAAAATATCAAATCAAAACTGCAGTACACGTGACAGTTCAAAAAATGTGCACCAAATTACGTAAAGAAAACTAATTAATTCCTCTTATCTACAAAAAAGAAGGAAAGAGATAGTTTTTTTTTTTTTTAAACACTTAATCCTTTAAATTTTTAAACATTTTAAATAGAGGAATAATCACAAGTCATTTCCTGGTACCATTTGACACCTGATTCCTTACTGGCTCGACTATGGCCCAACCGCACGACAGTGTGTACTGTATCTAGGAATCAAGGATCCAATCAGAGAAGGCAGAGGAGTGAGGGCGGGGCTCGATTTGAGTGTGCAGATTAGCCACCAGGCGGGAACTGATCACTTTTTTCTTGAATGGGGCTGGGGAGGACTTTTCTTGATTGACTGCTTATCACAGAGTCACATTTCAGTCTTTTGGGGGAGTTTCTGACGAGGGGCGAGGGTTTACTTTGTTAAGAGTCCATCTGACCAGTAAAGAAATCCATGTTGTGATGCTTCAGTGTATAGTCTATCTTTGTAATAGTTGTCCACCTTCTCCAATATGCAGTCCTGCAGGGCTTTGTGACAGTTGGGGGGGACAAAACAGTTCGTCCTGTGATGCATTCATTGTCCGGGGGGTTAGGGCTCCTGTTTTTAGCAGTTCATGTGGTTTCCACAGCCGTAAGGTTCGCTGCACAGTTCTTGAGTTTGTTCAGCAAACTGACAGCACAAGTCTCTTCAAATGGGATTAAAAAAAAAAAAAAAAAAAGTAATCCAGAAGAATTTGTCTTTCTTATATAATTATAATCCAGAAAAGCAGTCAAAATGAGAGGGTCGATGAACATCACGCCTCTGCACTCACGTGAACTCATACGAGATGCAAGGGCCACGGTGTGGGTGTAGCAAAGAGATGGATGTAGAAATAAACAAATCCATCTGCCAGGTCCACAGCAGAGGCAGGATATCATGACTTCCTGGTGAAACATCCACTGAGTCACACTCGAGTTCACCAACAGTGTGGCTGCAGAGGAGGGAGGCAATGACTTGAGTGTATCCAGCTCTCCGTGTGGATGATCGAGCTCACTGTGAACCCACAAAAATAAAAATTCTTTGTGCATAATGTGTGTCAGATTACTTGTCCTTGGCATTATGTCCTGTCTGTTGTAGAGGAATTGGAGTTCAGGGGGACAGTTCTCTTATGAATGGCACCGTCGGGCACAAATAGTGCACAGCTAAATAATGGAAGTCACTTTTAAAAAGGCCGGCTTGTGAAGGCAGAGGACAATAGCCTTACAAGCTCAACCAATAATAGCGTTCCAGATTTCCAGATTTCCCATTAAAAAGTCCAGTAATCATCACTTCCAGCAGATTATTTCAGTTGTCCAGCTGATGTGTTTTTAATTTTAAAACCCCTATCAGTGATCGTTTAAACGCTCAAGCCCTGATCACGGTGCGGGTTATTGCAGGTGTTCTCAGTCCAAAGTCATGACTCCACCCCACAAGCAGGGGGCAGTGTGGGGTTGGAGGTAGAAACAGTTATGTCTTTTCTCCACATTGCATCTGGCTTTTGGAGAACGGCGGTGCGGATGTTGGAATGAAACACTTTGAGGCCGTGCATGTCCTCAAAATGGCAGATGGGGAAAAGGCGGGGAGGCGATAGAGAGCGTTAGACGCCCTCCCCTTCCCTTCCGTCATCTTTCATCATCACCGCCGCTGCACGGTGCAGAACAGTCCAGTTCGTATCAGATGAGCTAGCGGGCTCCCGACCCCTGAGGCTGGGTTACCATGACAACTGTGTGCTGCCTCCGGCGGTCGGTCTGACGCGAGCTCCAGTTCCTGCTGGCTCAGCGTGTCGCTGGAGGGCTACAGGGGAGGCCTTGCGGGCTTTACTCAGTGCCATGGCTGTCGCAGACTCTGGGCCTAATTCAGGTACCAGCGGCGCACTTGAGCATAGCGGGACAGGAGTTGAAGGAGGAGTAGGAGGAGTGGAGGAGGTGTTGGTGTTGGTGGTGGTGGTAGTAGTAGTAGTAGTAGTACGCAGCAGGTACCATTAGGGGCAATGGAAGAGGCATGGGCACCTTCATAACAAAGCAATCAATGGGGTTTTAAACAGCAATCACACCATAAATATATATAGTGAGAGAGAGAAGCGTTCATGATGGGATACAAAGGCAAAATATGAAAAGTAAGGGGACAAAGAGGGGAAGAGAGACAGTGGGAAAGGGGCAAGTGAGAGAGCAGAGAGAATGAAAACAGGGTGAAAGAAACAGCAGAAACAAGCCCTGATGCATCTCTGCACACACTGTCAGGGTCCATTACTCATGCAAACCCAAACACACAGACAAACAGTACGGGGAAAAAAAAAAAAGACACATGCTGACAATAACTTCAACAGCAGAGCAGCTCACCAGTAAATCTAAATTAGGTACTCGAGATGAGAAAATCAAGAGCTCCGTGCCTATAATGTATAATAATAATAATAATGAATAATATATGGTTGTGGGCATGTTCTGCAGCTTCTCTTCAACTGGTTTAAACAGAAGTAAGCAGTGAAGGCTGAAGGCCACATCTGACAGTAACAGCACAATGAGCTTCAGCAACAATTCTCTACAGCATAACTGAGCAGAACACGCAATACTTTACTACAATACAATGACTCTTAAGACCCTGACACACCACATGCAAGAACTTGAGCTGACTAAAGGATCGTGCAGACTGCACGACCTTCAGCGTCGGCAGGTCGCTGTGCTGTTTAGACTACACGACTTGCTGTCTTGTAACGGGAGTCTTTAAGTCGTCTTGGCCTTCACACTACGTGACAGATCGGTGACAGGAGGGTCATTCACTACACGAGCTGACAAGCTGGTCTCCCACCTACATTTTGTCAAGAAAAAACACGAGAAAAGTGGCACGGGAAATGACGCAAAACTACACGCGAAACAGGAGTTGTTTATTATTATAAATATAAAAATTATAAAGACAGAACAGAGTTTTGGCCAACACTGCCAGCTACACCATTAAATCTAGTGGCCATTAAACATCAATAATCGTCTTGGTGCGTCAAGGGCCTGAAGTTTAATGTTTTCCTTTCTCGCGTCCTCCCTCCCTAACACACACACAAGAACAGTAATATGAGGAGCATGCACTTTCTGGATGTCCAACTTAACACAGTATTACAATCACTACTTGTATTCCAGCAGCATCCCTCTGCGGTGACCAGACAGACAGGTGTGTGCGTGTGTGAGAGATCATCTAAGTGAATGAGCAAGTTATGAAACATTAATTGCATTATGGAAGGGATTAGTTTATTTCTATTTACCCCAGGACCCAACTCCAACTCAACCCCAGTTCTTTTCAACAACAATCAATTAAAGAAACCTCCAATTAAGTAATCTGTTGAGCATTTAAGACGTTAAATGGATGCAGAAACTGTACACACAGTGAGAATTTAAAAGGTTAAAATCTCCATAGGAGACGACGGAATTGATTAGTAAAAACATTGGGGTTGTGTTGGTTTCAAGTGACCCACTTAACTTGTGCTGCCAGCTACACATGCTTTTATATGAATGGAGGATGCAGGTTAGTGGGAGACAGAGCAGAGACCCAGGCACCCCCACTCTCTCGGTAACCTTACCTCCTCCAGGCGCCCCTCGCTGTTCTCCGGCTCGGCCCCGGAGGGCGGCTGCTGGGGCATGGAGCTCTCTGCGTCTGGTTCCACCTCTGTCACAGCAGCTGCGCTGGGCTCCGACACCTCCCTGCAGTATGGAGGAGACAGTTGGGGGTGAAGGGGAAAGGGTGAGGAGAAAATTAGCTTCTGCAGTGAGTGTGTCGAGATTTACGTCGGGGCAGTTCACATTTCAAATTATGAATCACAGAGAAAAATCATCTGTCTTTTATCAGTCAAACAATGGTTTCCTTGATCTCCAGTGATGCATAATTAATAAATATCAAAGCCTCTTATATTTAGAAGTGATCGATCATGACCACAGTCATACACTCAGTCGCTACGATGGCGAGGCCTGGAAGCACCTTCTGTGTACTCTGTCAAAACAGATATCTGACACCCTGTGAGTGGGTGTGACGACTGTGTTGACAGCAGGATGAAATGAACGTACCACCACTATCGTGACTTTCATAACTGATTTTCTTCCGATTTGAACATTTTGCTTAGGTTTTTATTTATACGTGACAAAATCTAAAAGTTGTTGATAGTGCTTATCAAAACTATTTTATACTGTATGAAGATTTATGACAACAAAGTGATTTCCTTCATTTATGGCTTCTGGATGGAGGAATATGTGAGTCATGAGTCAACCTGACTAACTGGGATGACTGAGCTAGTGAAGTGTTGATCCTGTGACATTAACATGTCAGAATCTATCACAAAGCAGAGCTTCTCTACATGTATCATTATTTTAAATACTGAAGATAGAGCTGAAATGCTTAGTCGATGAGTCAATCAACAGTCATCTGGAACCATTCTGTTGATGGATAAATTATTTTTGGAAAAATTACCAAACAGGAGTTCGTTCCAGCTTCTCAACTGTGAGGTTACATCTGACATTTTAATGATTATAATCATTAGTCGCGGTCCTAATCAAAGACAATCTGGACAAAACGATGTGTAGGACAAGGCTGGAAGGAGTCAGAGGAAGGGTGCTGAGGGCCAGTGATCTGGGTCACTCCTGCTATAAATAACTCACCAGCTAACGGACACCCAGGGTCACAAATATACCTCAAACTAACTCAGAGTCCGAGACACACACTCGCAGCTGACTTTGATGTGTGTGTGGTCTTCATCTGATCCGCGCTGGGTCATTCCTGAAAAACCCCCATCTCTAGCTCGGCCAAGGAAAGTCATGCTTTGTAGTTACTGTGAGTCAGACCTCACACAGCCAAATGCTTCTTCTCATGTCGTTTTATTTTATTGCTGTTATCTAAGACGGAGCAAAAAAAAAAAAAACGAGCAGATGTCATCGTTATATTTTCAGCTACTCCCTCAACTTCCCCTGCCAGCGATATCAAAAGTATCCTCCGCTGCCTCCGTGTGATGACACAGGCACAGAGGCAGCTCCCTGTAGGTGGGAGATTCACATCCTCTTGAATCCTTCTTCTCTATCGCAGTGCACCTTCTCCTCCATTGTTTGATTCATTATGATGCATTTTATAGACATAAGAGAGGAAGTAATTCATACATACATACAAAAATACTTCTCACTTCTGAAAAATCAAACAGAAATGTTTGGTAGTGGCCATTAAACACAGTTTGTGCAGAAATTTGAAAACAGTGAAAATGTCTTCAAATATCTTGTTTTGTCAGTCTAAAAAACGATTCTCTTTATCATAATGCACGACAAAGACAAGCAGCTAATTCTTGCATTTAAGAAGGTGGCACTAATCGTCTGATTGATTAATCAACAAGCAATTAGTCACGTGACCTCCAAAGTGAAGGCAGTAGGCAGCCAATTTGACCCTCTGGATCAAACAGCCATCTTCACCAAAAGTCACTTCAACAATCAGGTAACGAGCGGTTTGTTTTGGATTTAAGTCCATTTAAGTAAAACCCTACCATTTACTTCCTTTCACGACTGGTAACAATAACTTGCTAAAAATCTCCCGGACAGCCTTTTCTCTTCCTCCATAACATGTAACACTGCCACTGCAAAGTTTCTATGAGAGCAGGGCCTGTGATGTTAGTCTCTGTACTACTAAAATCTACCCAGAATGTTTAGAGAGCCTGTTCAATCTCCTTCTCTGGAGATTAGTCACTGGCAGGAGTGTAGGCAGGTGGACAGCAATTCCCCCTCCTCCATGCCACACCGACTCCGCTCATTTGCGCTAGGTGTGGATGTTGTGTGTGCGCGTAGCTTTTGGGCAAGGCCAGAGACACACCTGTGCAGGGTACAAAGCGAGACAGATGTCAACTAGAAACACAAGCCCTTAGAATCAGGAAAGGGGGAAAGGCCAGGACGAGGTGATGTAATGATCACTGAAAGAACGAATGAGTAACTGTGTGTGCACTGCATTTAAGCCCTCTTGGCCTGCATTACAAACAGCTTTGTATTCAAATGACTGGGCTGGAATGAGGAAGCACATTAACGTACCGCTTGAACCTGAAGAACAACATCACAATCTGTAAAATGCACCATTAAATAAATGCGTTACTTATGGTTACACTTCGCCAAAAAAGTGACCATAAGCTGCGGCACAAATTCTCAGTCACGGCAGCTCAGTAGAATAAGTCGAACCGTATCCTAAGTGGACCAAAACATTGTCACCGATCAGATGTGACATGTAGTCCTGTCCCAGAAGATGAGTGTGAATGCTGGTGCCAGCTGGGAACCATAAGGGCCCATTCACACTGACTGTACAGCTAACAGATGTCTGCTTTAATGACCTCCCCTGACAGTGAGATCATTAACAGCTAAACTCAAAAATATAAATATAGTCTTCAGTGGGCTAAACAAGATGCACGTACAGAAGGCCTTCACAAAATGAAGATGTCCTCATTCTGAAATAAGAATAAGGCCGACCTCTTGGCTAACGTTACCTGGCATGAAGGGCAGAAATCACTCCTCATCACACCATGAAATCTGAGCCCATTATTTATTAATCAATGTGTTCCTTCAACGTGAAGCTATTTCAGGCACTGATCAGATAAAGGAGAAACCCCTCGCCCCTCACAAAACACTACCCTGCTCCTTCACTTAACAAAAGACTCTCACCACCATCCCCCGGGTCCTCCTCACATGGGCGACCATGTATCACGGCTCATAACCAGGCCAATGTGAACTGATGACATGATGTCTAACAGGCAGCAAGGAGCTGCTCGCTAACCAGCATCGTGATCTACAGCTGATTTTCGACACGACAAGCGGAGACCGGCTGACTTATCACCGTTTGCTTCCTGGATAAGGAGGTGTAAAAAAGTACAACCAGCAACCTGAAGCCTTGAGTCGCCCTCTGGCTCGCTCCCTCTTACCCGTTTTTGTTGCCTTCGGACAGCATTGTGGCCGGCCTTCAATGGGAATCCCCCGGGATAAAAACACACACCCTGTCGCGGATGGTTATTCCGGTCAGGCGTGGGTTGAAATCGGGGACGCGAAATAAAAAAAAATCCGGTCGCGGTTTGTTTCTGCTGCTGATTAGCCGTACACTGCGTCGGTATCAAGGATGCACTGCATGCATGACGGCCATGTTGGCTAGCGAGCCCAGTGTCAAGTCTGCCGGAGTGGGGGAAAATCTATGTTCCGGTCAATGATTTCCAAAATAAAAGCTCCGCTACATGCTCAGACCCATCTGTTAAACTCTGAAAGTGTAGATTAATTAATGAACTACGCTAAATGTAAAGACGAGCTCTGCTGCCAGCAAGAAAAATGTGAATGACACAAACAAGTCAACAGGGGGAAAGGCAACGAGGAAACGGAGGAAAAGGACCCTTTTTTTTCTCTCTAGAGAAAAGCAGCAGCAGCCACGCAGCTTGCGGGGCTGCCGCATTAACTGCCTGACAAGAAATACAAGCTGCTATATTTAGGAGAGACCAGTAAGAAAGCAGGGACAGGGTGTGTTTACAAGCTATTTAAGGTTTCAGAGATATTGAAAGCAGAAACATACATTTCTTATGCATTTCCATGCGGGAAAATTATATACAATGGTGATTTATTTCTTCCAACCTTTATGTGATTATGTGACTAATCACTTTAGTCTGAGCACAGCCAACGAAGAAAAGTTATATAAAGTGCAAAGTTTAAGAGAAACTGGTTTTAGTACAACCCAAGTTAATACAGCTCACAAACATACAGCTTATTCACGTGTCTTCAGTGCAGCCATGTCACTTTCTGTGGTAGTAATACATCACCATCTAGTGACATTCACATAACAAAACCCCCCTCCTCTTCTAATGTTCTCATTTAACTTACATTAGGTGATATGCTATGTGAAAAGATGTGGGGGGTTTTGTAGAAATTAGACAGGTTTTAGTAGGAACTTCTTGTATTTAAAATACACATTTGATTCTGCTCTTTCCTCTGAGGGTTAAGTGAAGCAAGGTGTGCAGGAGCATGAACAGACAGCTAGAAAATGAAATCATCATCCTCAATATCCCAAAAAATTGAGTCCATGTTGTCTACATAGATCCAAGTATTGAGTATTGCTTTTGTGATGTCATTACCACTTTACAGTTACCAGCTTCTCTACGAACGTTAATCCTGAAATGTGATCATGTTTATTCACCTCCGCCAGCAAAACCAAAAGTTGAGATTTCCAAAAAGGGGGATACAGAGAATAGCTGAATTATTTGGACAAAAACCTGCGAAAACACTGAATGAATATTAACACAGATTGTTGTGAAATATTACAGGGAGCCACTAGAGTAATTCGTGTGTCACAGCACATTATTGAATAGTGCATGAAGTGAAAAGCGTAACAGACAGAGCAAGAAGGTGTTGCATTGCAGTTAACAATGACGGTGTAATCTTTCAACTCCAGCAACATGTAATTTAAAGACTGAATTCCACTTGTTATTAAAGCAGCTACAGGGATTTTTAACTGGTTATGACATATATTGATGCCTCTTGGATATTTCCATAAAGGTTTTCTAAATGTGACCGAAACGAAGAGCCTAAGTTTACATTTTCCCAGGCAAACTTTCACAGAAAGTTTTACGTTAGCCAGTTAAAAGGGAGCAGGAGGAGATTTTTCTTTTAAGAATTTTATTTTTGACATTTAACTGTATGGTTATAGCTGATACTGCGGCAGGATCAGCAAAGAGAAAGAGACAGTGATAGACCACGGGCGAAAACGAGTCGACCTTGATCGGTCGTTCATCTCATGGAGAGAATTACTCGATTAGTAAGGATTCAAAACTGATGCTGAAGTGTCCCTCTTCTTTTGGCTGTGTTCAGTCCACAGAGGTACAGATCACGGTGGACATTACTGTAATACAACTTATATTCACTTACTACTGAGCTATATCTCGCTGTATATAAGACATAACATTACAAGGGTATGTTGATAATTTAGCTTTCTCAACTAAATTACTATTACAGAGCAATCTGTTAATTGTAGGCTTACATCCTAAGTGTATGACCGTTATTAATAGTAATTAATCCCCATAGCCACAAACAGACACATTACCTCATTGTTACGCATCCTGATAACAGGTGTGTTCAAAGAAAAGTAAATAGTTTTAATTTAATAGGCATTTCTGTCCACAGAAAATCAACAGATTTAACACGAGGGAAGTTCCTTGTAGTTCCTTCAAGGCAAGCTGTATTTTAATGATGGTTACTGACCTTTTTGAAAGGGAGCGTTTCTCTGCCCCTTTGCTCTGGTTAGTCTTTTTCTCATCCTCTGATTCTTGTCCTTGGTCTGCCTTCTGTGAAAATTATTCAAAGTGAAACAATGAAAAACAAATAGCAGCATGCCGAAACATGATTTAGACTGAAAGTGCATCTTAAAATAAGCTTGAAAGGTCAGTTTTCAATAAAATAAATACAGGAGGCAGAAATCAGGTTAAAAGGGAAAAGGCAAAATAACTGGAAACATTAGACAATCTTCTGCAGCAGTTTGGGACCAAAATGATTTCTTATAACTCGGAGATGTTTATCAATGCAGTAGTGAGTGACGGACACCCACATCACTGACCTTCAGCTGCCTGGCAGGGCGGGTTTTATCCCCGGAGGAGGAGGAGGACTGTGATGAGCGTGGAGAGGAGTCTGACTGGGAGTCAGAATCTGATGAGGATCCTGAATCTTGGACCTTCATCCCAACCACCCTGTCTTTGTTGGCCGCCTCCTGTCTCTTGTTCTTCTCCTCTAGCAGTTTCTCCTTCCTCCTCCTCTCCCCCTCCTGATGTTTTCTCTCTTTTTCTTGCTCGTCTTTCTGACGCTGTTTCTCCTCCTCTTCCAGTCGTTTCCTCTCCTTCTCTTCTTCCTGCTTCTTCTTCTCTCTCTCCTGTTCTTGTATCATCCTTCTTTCTCTCTCCTTCTCCTCCTTCATCCGCCTCTCTTCCTCCTTCTCTCTGTTCTCCTGCAGCCTCTTTCTCTCCAGTCTCTGCAGTGGAGATTCACTGGAACCGGCAGACCCAGCAGAGGAGTGTGCGGCCTCTCCCGACATATCTGCAGCCGAGGTGGCCTCCCCTGCACAGAAAGCCCCCTCTGACTCCATCTTGTGTACGAGCAGAGAAAGGGGCCCCGGCCTGCGCTTCACAGAGGGCTCAGGACTGCTGGAACGTGAGCTTGAGTCAGAGTCTTGCCTCTGCATGGTGGAAGGTGGGAAGGGCGTCACCCTTGGACCACGTGCAGCCTCAGGGCCTTCACCCTCCTGGTCGTCTGTGTCTGGTGGGCTCTGCTTGGGAGTGTCAGGTAGGGGAAACAGGTCAGGGGGTGGAGAGGGAGGAGGAGTGGGGTGGCGCAGTTGCATTGGGGTGTGGTGTGCCTGTGGTGGTGGGATGTGCTGCGGAGGCTGGAGCTTGCGTTTGGATCTTACAACTGTTGATGGCGCACTGGGGGGCATCTGCTGTGGCTGGGGAGGCACTCTGTTGCCCCTTCGTGACCCGCCAGGACCAGGCCCCCAATCCTCGTCATCCTCACTGTCGTCGTCGTCATCTTCATCATCGTCCTCGTGACCTCCTGTTGAGACCCCGGCAGATCGGCTAAGGTGAAGGACGGGGTGAGCTGATCCTGGTTCACTCGGTGCGGTGCCCTCCTTCTGCTGGGCTCGGGATACGGCAGGGGGCAGCCCCTGGCGGTCAGGCTGACCCAGGACTCGCACTGACAGAGATGCTACGGCACGGGGAGGAGAGGGAGCTGGCGGCTCCTTGTGTCCTTGATGAAAGGTGGCTCTCTGCATCCTAGCTCCTGGAGCCTCAAGGGACTCCTGGGGGTGGAGGTTAGGACCGGGGCCCATGTCAGTCCCGCAGGCCATCATCCCATGACCCATCACTGAGTCTCCTCCTCCCTTCTCCTCCGCCCTGGTCATTGAGGGCTGGGAGGGTATGGAGCGATGCAGCTGGGCAAAAATAATGGCGTCAGTCTGAGAGAAGCCAAGATGACTACACTTGTTTTATACATCAAAATATTTTGAGGCTTTTTATGTCCAATCCGTTTGAAATAATTCTGTGTAAAGTAAAAAGCACTACCTAGGAATGTGCATGATAAGTAAAACATTATCTAATCAATGTGTAGCAGCTTAGTGTTTCCTGTTTTGCGGGATCAAGTTTTCCTCATTTGACTGTTCAGTGTGTGGAGGTTGCTGACCTTGTCAGAGACATAGGAAGAACTATCATTGTCCTCCGAGTGGTCGTCATCCTCCTCCGGCACTGCTGGGCTTTCTGTCCGAGGGGGACACAAGTCAGGGGTTAGAGGTCAGCACCAATGTGAGGATTAATACTCACGACACACACACACACACACAGGTTCCCAACCAAGGACAACTTTTGAATAAATGAGGCTCAATCAATTTCTCTTCAGTATTTTTTCATAATCCATTAAAGCCCTACTCCAGACAGTTTTAACTGCCGTTTTTGGTTAACGTTCTTTCTCAAACAGAGAATAGGGGTGTGGTTCTATTAATCTGTTGAACTGTATGTAAAGACTTCTGATACCATTTCCTCCGCCGATGCATTAGTAAAACGGCCGTCAGTAAAATGCATGTTGCAGACTGTATATAAGACGGTGGCAGGTGAAAGTGCGGCGCGTTTTCTGTCATCTGTCCTCCAACACCGCACGCACAGATGCCATAATGAAAATGAACAGCACACTAAACCAAGAGGAGGAAACTAAAAAATAAAATGAAGACCCTCTGTTAGCCAACGTTCTGCAATAACTATGCTAGCTAACTACACTTAGTTAACTTAGCTAACTAAACTAGAAAGACAAACCGACCATCAGACACAGAGAAACATACTTGCTGTAAGTTGTAAGTAAATAACATGATAAATTAGTTAGCTAGCTCACAACGATGTTTATCGGTTTGATGCTCTGACTTAACGAGGCATGACAGTGCACCTGCGCAAGCTTGGAGAATGACGTATGAGTTATGGAATTACTATAGTCATACGTCATCACCCCGTTTTAACAACTAAGCAACTTCTGAAACTTTGAGCACAAAATTAAGCCATTTGTCAAAAAATATTTGGCGAACTATGCGGGTGATCAACATTGTAAGGAAATGACTCAAAAAAATATGAAATATTTAAATTCTCAGGAGTGTTTGTTTGTGTCTGATTTGTGATTGTGTGTGTTCATCTGTTTGTTATACCGTCTGCGTCTTCATCCTGCTGGGCCTCTCTCTCCAGTCTCTGGCGAAGGAGCTCCTGCTGTTTGGCCAGGTACTGTTTTATGAAGCTATTCTGGCTCATCTCCTCACCTATCTACAACACAATGAAGTACACAAAACAGCACTTTATTAATACTGTAAATATTAATTATTATTATTAGCACTTTTAAATTCACAGCCCTAAAGAGCAGTGACTGTGTGCACAGTCAAACATGGGTTCAGAGAGAAGTATTGCTGGAAAAAACAAATGATCTCACAAGTATTTATTAAGAAGAGTTTGTCTTAGTCTGGAATGCTCTGAGTTTGATCTCATGATAATACAGTACAGGTTTGTTGTGCTTTTCTACAGAACTTAAAATGACATATGTTGAAAAGCCAAAGAAACTAAATCATTTTTTTTTAAAACTCTTCTTACCTGTGAGTTGGGCTGCAGCCCGCTGTGAGAGGAGGATGACTTCTGAAGATTTTCCAGCATCAGAGCCTGCAGGGAATTATTTGACTATGAAATACTGCAGCACTAGGAAAAGCAATAAAAATGCAGGCCAGCTGCTGCTACAGTCCTGAATAAGTTTTTAATGCTATTTTACCTGCCAAAGTACATGTATAATTTGTCAGGGCACTAATTTACTCCTGCATCCTTTGCACTCTGCTCATTGCACTATTATCTCAATCTGTCTATATTGTTTTTGTTTAGAGTGTGTGTGTGTGTATATATATGTGTTCTCTATACTGTAGCCTGTGTCTGATTTATTATTGTATGAGTAAGCACATTGTGAGCGATGGACAATCCTGAGTCAAATTATATCGTATGTGTACAGCGGATTCTGATTCAGGGCCACATGGAAGTGTCCCGGGGTTGTACCGATTAACATGCAAACCATATCAATTACAACTAATAAATAATTAATTACACTCCAACCAGGGACCTTTGGTGCATGTCACTCCCCTCTCTCGCCTCACATTTGCTGTAAAGTCCAGTCCAGTTCCAGCATATTTTAGACTCAAACAATTCACATTCAACAACTTTTAGGACGTAAAAAATATTTTTGCCACCAGATTTTTTTATTCCTGGCAGTGCTTTTGAAACCACACTTTGGATAAATAAAATGCATTATAAAGAACAGTTAAAGGAATAATTAAAATGTTTAAAATGTCAGGTAACATTTTCCTGGGGGAGGGACTCATGACCAGTACTTCTAAAATCCTGGCTACGGCCCTGAAACCTATAGTTGTTTATGGGCTGAATGTCTTGTGCAAATAAATAGCGGTGATAAAAATAACTTAAAACAAAATGTAGTAAATTGCTCGTTGGAGGACCTTGTACAAAAATGTGTGTTTACATCGCAGTGCGCGCCCCCGTAACCACACAGACCGAGCGCGGGCACGGCCGTGTCCTGTACACTATGTGCGGCTGTCCGCTTGCTTACACTCAGCTTAGGCCTCGACTTGACAGGTGCACAGTTCAACTGTGTGCAACACGGTGCACTGCGAGTAGTTACGGATCAAGTCTGAAGTCGGTCGGTGGACAGTTTCGTTGTACTGTCAGCTACAAATAACCGACAACAAAAACAGTTGTTTGTGTGTAATAACATGTTCCAGGCGATTTATGTATTCCCGCTTCCCGAGCCCACACACCGTTACGGCCTCTAACGTTAACCCCCTGCCGTCTCTCGTCTCCTGCTGAACTTAGACAGACTCGACAGGCGTCCGTAACATGAGCGAAATCTTACCCCTTTCAGTCGCTTCATGAGTGTGTTTTTCTGCCCGCTTTTTGGGAGGTTTCTTTGCTCCAGCGCGGCTTTTAAATCCGCGACTCTCAGCGATTGTAGAGGTTTTCCATCAAGCGTAATATCTTCGTCCGCCATTTTGCTCCCTCCGCTTGTCTAAACTCCAACAAGCGTCGCTACGGCTGCTGCTCGGCGTCAAGGCTCGGTAGTTTCCGGAGAGGTTCGGTCTTTTCCGAATCACATCCACAGTACAGCGACAGTTGTAAACAATTATCGGCCCAATTTAGGCACCTAACCAAACATTTTAAAGATGACTAACTGTTTTTATTTAGTTTTATCAGAATTTGGCTAGTCTACGGGAAAGTACGGTCTCTGTAGCAGAAAATGTACTAATTATTTTTTAAACAACAAATAGATATCCTGCAGATACAATAAATAAAACATTTTGACAGACTAATACTGCAATCAATAATCCAAACACGTTTGTTTTAATTGCAAAAGATGTATTTGTGCATTCTGAACAGGAATACAAGACAGACATCAAATATAGTGTTAAAAGTAAGAGGTTTAGGCCCGCTTACTACAGGAGAAAAGTCAAAGATTAACTTCTACACCGCAGCAAATACGGATAACAGACTCAAATGAGTTCAGATAGTGTAAAAAACTTTCTTGTATAAAAAGAAAATACAGCCATATCTTTAAACTGTAACTTAACATAGTTTTCCAAAAAAAAAAAAAAAGAATACATTTGTTGGTTGTCAATTAGCTAGTAAAACCACCCATTGTAAAGGATGTGGATATATAAAATTTAAGCAAATTAAAGCCATGCAAAATAGAAAGCAAAAACATAAAAACTGACCTTCATAAATACAGATCTAAAGGTTACTTGCCGATCATGCTCTCTTCATACAGACTGTAAAGAGCCCGTCTGGGCAGACAGGTATTCACTAGGTAATAATTCAAACCTCCACAAGGTGGCACTGCAGCAGAAAAAAAATAAATGTAAAAGCAGAAAGATATTTCTCCAAGAAAGATTTAAACTCAACCACACAACTGACAAAATGATTATGCAATGCCCTGATAATATTGATTTGGATCTGAAACATAAAAAACTTCAATAGTATGTTAACCAATATGACTGACGATACAGAAGATAGATCATTTTTTAGGTATTATAATCAACTTTGTAGAGCACCCAAATATAAAGCTGGAGATGTGTTTACAAAGATTTGTAGTGTAAAAATGACAAACATGTTCAACTGTTCAAGTCATCTGTGTGATCAACATATCACATCTGATGACTGGCATAAATGAAAATACAGACAGCAAATAAAAAGGTCTTAGATGGACCAGGAGATATGGTTAAGACCAACATCACTATATACACACACACACACACGTGCTTCGAGTTTCTGTGTGAGAATCTTACAGGAAACTAAGATGAAGTCAAAGAAGAGTAAGCATGTAGACCATGACAAGACATGTAGAGACAGGTGAGCTTGGTCAACAGGTTTTCTTATTCACTGCCAGGATTCAGCGTGACTGTGGGAAAGAAAAGGATTAAGCAATTTCTCACACAACTATCACTTTTCACTCTCAGTCACTGCATCAATTCCCAGATATTAACTCTCCCCTGTCAGACAGGACTTTAATTATTCCCCATGAGGTGTGTAAGACTGCGAGAACGTAATCTGAACATGTACTGAGAGATGTTGTGTAATCCTCACAGAGTGGATTACACGCTGTACCGCAGTTAATCTTTGCTTTCTAGTGGAAATGGGTACAACACAAACACAACACATACTTGCACAGATTAAGAATGGAGGTCAGGCAAACTTCTTACTCTACACACCCTATTCCATTTCTCACATATTAAGCCCAAAACACTCGATATGCTGCTTCTGCATGATAATCACAAAAGGCCTTTCAGGTATCACAGTCAAAAGTAGGCCAGGACCAGGATGCGAGGCCTCCTTCCGATCTATTTTTGGAATAGGGGGGGGTGGCTGAATAAATAGAGGAAGGAAGGAAAAATTGCTATCATGTGAGGGAAAGAAAACATGGCAAACATAATAAAGCTAAGCTCCCAAGACAAGCAGTCTGCACAGACTCTCAAAGCCACAGCAGGGCTTCAAATATTCAATAAGTTAACACTCAAAAAGACAAGCGTGCCTGGCGTCAAAGCACAGAGGTCAGTATATAAACAAAGGCAAACCAACGCACACTTGGAGGACAGAACCAACAGTCAAAACCCAGCTTAGTAACAGCTGCAGCGAGGTCGAAAGCTTGCAGGATTCAACCTCGCTTGCTTCAATCCCATTCAAACGAAAGGTAATGAAAGAGTCTAACAACAAATAAGGCATTTCAAAGAGAGAAAATATACGTGTAGTGTAAACAAAGTCTTTACGCAAGTGATAGGAAATATCATGAAGATATTTCTGCCAGACGCTGGAGCAGAGTGGAGAAGCCGGCTGCTTGCTGGGAGAGCTCAGCGACTCGGTCCACCATCTCCTGGGTGGCGGATACTGACGGGTAGTTTTGTGCAGCTCCCTTTGTTGCCACGACGACTGATTTCAAGGCCTGGCAGAGTCGTCCCCCTGAGGTTGTGATCTGAGATAGAGAAAAGAAATAAAAAAAGAGTTATTACACAGCTATTTAAATTATGTAATGAAAAGTAAGAAAATGTGCTAAGGCTTTTCTCTACATACCTTGGCCCGGAGGTCGGCAGAGGTGAGAAGGCGGGAGAGCGTGTCCCCAATAAACACCAATTTGTGCGCTGTCACAATGAGACTCTTTCCTCTGGCGACAAAGATGCGGGGCGGCTGGTTCCCCTGCACGCTGCTGAAGAGCACGTCGATGGCGTCTGCCAGGCAGGAGAGGTGAGCGAGGCTCTGAGAGGAGTAAAAGGACAGCAGCTCCGAGTCCTCCAGGGAGAGCGACACCGGAAGACCAGGGGACGGGGTCAACTGTCAAGGGAAAGACGAAACTAGTACTTGTAAGGGAAAGTCATGTTTCAGAGTCAAATAGGCCACGAGCACTAAATGTATCATTATCTTTCGGTTCAGATAAATCGGAGAAATTGTATGGCTGAGTGGTCTTGCACTTGCAAACCCTGTAACAGCAGGGGAAATCTAAACTGAACGAAAAACGCTGTCGGATTAACTTTTGCTGACGTAACGTTCAAGTCTGTTCAAGTTTTTGCTCCATAACAAAATTAATTGAAACTAATGACTAGAAGGCAAAATGATAAGTGAGGTATGCTTTGAAAAAGAGTTCATATGCATGCATTTCATTAACCTGAATGTGCCAAAACATGAATAACAACTGGAATAGCACCTGCTGCACCTCCTCACTGATGAATGCAGAAGCTGGATGACTGTGTTAATGTAATGTAGGGAGCAGTCAGACATGTGAGTCTTAAAACGCACGCACACACACACACCCCCACACACACACACACCCACACACCCCCACACACACACACCCCAACCCTGTTGAAAGAATGACTGCTTTTCTGTCACTTATTGTCCTGCAGCCTCCATTCAATGTAAGGCAAGACTGTTAAGATTTACAAGTGACCTCTTGTTTGTCGTCTATGGCGTAACCAGGGACTCTAGCAAGGAGTGGGAAAAAAATGCAGAAGGAGTGATAGGAAAACATGACCTCAGTCACAAGCAACAGATTGTGAGATAAGAGATTCATGAGACGTAAATGAAAAGGGGTTAATGTGACATTAATCGAGGTGGTGTTGTGTAAACACGTGTAGACTGGAGATCGAGCTGCTGCAAGCTGGATTAATGAGTCACAGTGATCAATAGTAAACAGAGCGCACTGTGAAATCAGAGTGCATCAATGACTTGTCTGTGCAGACTTGCTGCTTGTGTTTCTGTACAAGAAAAACTTTCTGAGAATGACAGACTGGACTGTAGGAGCTAAGGATTATGGTAAAAAAAAAAAAAGAGAGCAGACTCACCCTGGGCTCTGCAGTGATTGTTTGTATTTGTCCATTCTCAGTCAGGACATCGGGAGGTGGCTCGGGTTTACCCTAGTGAGGGGAGAAGAAAACAGTCAGGCATGTATGCAGACACACACTTACAGACTTACATGTATGAATCCAGGGTGTTGAATCACAGAAAACACACAGATAGTATCCTGCACGAGGCAGATGTAAATAAATTAAATTCATCATGAACACTCACCTGCAGCTTGACGTATCCAACACTGTCTCCAGAGGGTACCGCGACAGAGATGGGAGTCAAGCCGATCCCTGCATACTCATTGCTTGGGTCATCTTCTCCATCAATAGGGCCCACTGTCAGTGTCACAGTAGACAGAGTAGGAGGTAAGGGGAAGGAAGGCTGAGGGGTCGGGGGCAGGGGCCTCTCCTGGATCCAGCTACCTTTACGGGAGCCCATCCCACTTCCCGAGGACTTCCCATCAGGCACTGGGAGCGCAGGCAATGGCCTGCGGGACAGGGATTCTTGGGAAGGCAGACGGGGTCGGCCCTGAGCCTGCAAGAGGAGGGCACTTTCCTCGAGGGAGCGCTGGACCAGCACCAAGAGTCCTTCAGATGGAGGAGCGTTACCGATAGCAGATAACGCCGGGAGGAGGTCAGACAGACGAGCCCACGCCTGCTGAAGAGGCGGTGCAGGATCATCTGAATGATTGGCTTTCCAGGTCGACAGGATTTCAGCCAACGAGGTGGCCAGGTCCCGTGACGACAGAGCGGAGGCCGGGCAGGAGGCTGTGCTCATCACCGAGTGGACTAGGCAGGAAAGCGAGGCTCTCCACTGCACGTCACCCGAACCGTTGCTCGAGACAGAGAGGCGGCGGGTAGAGGTGGAGGAGGATGACAAAGAGTGAGGGAGGGCGTCCGCAGTCAAAGCTGGCATGTCATAGATGCCACAGTCGGGCTCAGAAGAGTCCCGGTTTTGACTTCCACCGCTGGCTCGTTTCTCAGGTCCAGGGACACAATAGACCTGTCCAACCTGGGAGGCGTCCTCGCCAGAGAGGCTGGTAGTGGACTCGCCTGGGCCCAGGGGCACACCTGGAAGTGTAGGAACACTGTATACATCTTCATCACCTTCATCAGACTGGACATCTGACGTGGACATATTCAGAGTGATGGTGGGGACATTGTAGACCTAGAAGTTGGGGGAGAAGACAGAAGGAACGCAAAGAATGAGACCGAGACATAATGTGTTCATTACACCAAACACAGTTTGGGTTTTCTGTGTCAGGGATGGAGAAATGATGCAGTTTAAGCCAACTTCATCAACACTACTGTACATACACAGAGTTCAGAACAAATCAAATGTTGTCTACTGTGAGTTCAGAAGACTTTAAACCTGGACCATGCATGAGTAATCAGACCAAACTGGTTAAAGTGGGCAGACACACATTCGTCCCCTTAAACAGCCAAGTGCAAAAGCAATGAGTCAGCAGTCCACATCCAGTAACTGCGGGTAAAGAGGAGAAAATAATCCAACTGTTGGCAGGCTTTTTCAAGAAACATTAAAGGGAAGACCACTGGGGGGGCAGGGTGCTGGTGGTATGGCCTTGGTATGGCCCTGACAGATGGGTGTGACTGAGAGAAAAATAGCAGCAGCATTTGGACTGGATAGACAGGCTCTCACAGCCGACAGCGACAGACAGGTGTGGCCTCGCCTTGGGGGGGGGGCACAGTGATGGTGGAATGTGGGAAGAAATGGTGAAAGGGTGTTTGAAAGTCACCTCATGCTGGTGACTTGTTTCACTTGTACGGACACGACTTAAACACACTGGCTTACAATAGTTCACAGCCATTTTTTGGCTTCTGCACACTGTAAATGTTGTCCACTGTAAGAAAGGATATTCATGTGGTAGTTTATGTTGTCTTAGATGCTGTTTAAAGTCTACCCTTCAATGAGCAATGCAAATACCCATATTAATCCCAGATGTGAGAGGAGATCTAACAGGACAAGATAAACCGGAAAAGAAGCTCCCTTTAAAAAACAAACAGGTACTAACAAGGCTGGTCTAAAGAAAGTGTTATCTCTACCTCTGTCTCAGAGTCAGCTTGTGGTGGGACACAGCGAGGGGTGTCATAGATGCCATCATCACCACCAAGGGCAGACGGGACTTGACGCTGCCACCTGCCACTGGGAGGGGTATCATACACCTACCAAGACAACGAAAGCACAAAACCAAATTATGAAAGCAGGTCAACCAAATTTTTTATATTTTTCCAAACATGCTGATGAAATATGTAAATCCACTCTACTCAAACTCTCCCAATGTAAAGTACATTTTTGGAGCAATTAAAATGTGTGTCTACCCCTGCTAAAACAACAATATGAACCTACATTAGAACACGTTTCTAGGCAGAGCAACGATTTCAGGGTTGTTAGTTAAGAAGCCTTCACAAACCTGGTCATCCACAGGATCCAAGCAATCCTGATTTTCTCCTTTTTTGTTCTGCGCATTGCACCTCATCTCCAGGCCATTGTTCGTCCTTTCCTCCTTGCTCTGAGGAGTTCCCCTCTGCGTGTCCACTTCCTGCTGCAGGCTTGCAGGAGTGACCTGAGCTGTGGGTTTGGGGTTTGAATCGGCTGGCGACGGGGCTGTTTGTTGTGCGTCTTTTCTGGTGACTCCCCTCACTGGAGGTGCTGGTGGAGGAGGTTTGCGGGCAAAACTCGGCGATCCAGGAACCCTGACCTGCCCTGCTCTGACCAGCAAAGGGGATCCCCGGTTACAGGCCAGGCCGGGTTTGCTCCTGGCAGCAGCAGGGTTGGGTGACATTCCCTTGAGCAGAGGTCTGGGAGATGCTTGGGCAGGGGATAACTGAGATGGGTGCTGGTGGGCCAAAACTGTGGCTGGAGTCCTGTGATGGTTTGCTCCTACTAGGGTGGGTGTTTGGTACATGACAGGTGTGTCCTGGCTCACTTTGGACTGGGGGGTACCTGGTGTTCCACTAAATGTGGAGGGGCCATTAGAGCAGACTCCTCCTGTTGGGGATTGGTAAACATCGTCACCTGCTAGTGGTGTACCTTTGGGCACCAAGTAACAGTCGTCTGAGTGTCCTGTTGTTAGTGTTTCTCGAGGGACTAGATATGTAGTGTCCTCTGGCTCATCCGCTGCCCTTGGTACTCCAGTAGGGGAGAGGTACACAGACTCTGTAGCCATGAGAGCTCCTGGCTGCCTGGTATGCTGAGCTGCCGAAGGCATGGGACTTACTGGAGTCTGATAAAGAGTTCCTGTCATTTCTGTGCCTCGTCCTCTCAGAGAGGGTGAGCGTGGACGCCCCGCCACCCCGATTTCCCAGTCAGGTCTGGGCCGGGTGCCAGAGCTGGAGTGCGAGCGAGGGCGCCCGCCTTCGACTCTGCGGAGCTCCCCAGGCCTTGAGACACCTCCTCGTCCCTCAACCACGCCTGGGGGGGAGCGATACACTCGATCTATGTCCTCTGCACTTCCGCTGACAGCAGTCTGGGCCAGTGGGGAAGCAGGCGTCAGGTAGACAGAGTCCTCAACGGAGCCATGACGAAGGTCTGAGCCTGGGGGTGGGGCGGTCTGCAGGAGTCGAAGGCGGTTGGCCGGGGCAATGCCCTGTCTGCCATGCAGGGAGCAGAGCCACCAGCCCGGCCCGCCGCTCTGCTCCTGTTCAAGAACCATCAGGATGTCACCCTTCCGGAAAGCCAGCTCCTCTGGGCTCTCTGCCGCGTTGTCAAACAGCGCCTTGGCCAATACCGTCTGAGAGAGAGAACAAGAGTAGAAATCATAAACACGGACACTCCCATTCATTAATTAACACACACCCAAACGGCCGTATGAAAGTAGGTTTTAATCGACAGCCTAAATTAACACAAACTAGTGCCTCACATCTGCACACCATAAACCAGTGCACTGACATGGCACTGCCAAGTCAGCAGTATAAAAAGGTTGATTGTTTAGAGCCGCTGAATGGAGAGTGAATAGGAGTGAAGAGGGAAGGTCTCGTAAAACGTCCGTGTGAGAGACAGAGAGACAGGAAGAGGACGGGCAAACAGACACAAAAAAAAAATCATAATCTAAATCCAGCATCACACAAACTCAAAAACTCACAGCTGTGAGGGGCACGTTCAGGGAGGATCAATGATCAGATGGACACAAGGGCTTAATGGTAATGAGCGAGATGAGAGCAGAGAGGGGGAGGGGATGAGAGACACATCTGTCCCTTGCTCTTCAGGATTTAATTGCCAACCCAAAGCCAGAGTGTCCGGCCCCCTTTCATTTTCTAAACCAACCCCCTGGGGATAACTAGGCTCTATTGAGCCATGTGGGACCCCCTTAGGACAGTAATGGAGGCAATGAGGAACCTGATAAAAAAATATATAGATATGGTGATAAAATATAGGTAAAAACATGTCCAGTAAATTCTATTGTTTTAGTTTCACGTTAGCTTTGATCTCATCTTTGATTTGTCCATCGATGTGACACAAAAGTACATGCAAATTCATGCAAACAAAGAAACAATTACTGTACTCACGGAGACAGACATTGTTGCTCAGTTAACAGTTGAGTCTCAGAGAAACTATAAGTCAAGGTGGTCCAGATCAGTCGGGGTCACCCATCTAGATCAGCTGGGGCTCCCATGGACGTGCTGGTCGCCAGAGAGACTCGGTGCAGAGGCACAGCTGGGTCTGGAGAGGACACATCTCACAGTCCGGGCGCCTCGTCGTCTCCGCCTTCATATGGGTCCTGCAATCCGTGCAACGAAGGGGGAAAAAACGCTTTTCACGACTCGTTTATAAAACACACAGAGGAAGTTGGTGAACCTAAACCCATTCGTTGGGAGACACATGTGAAACGAGAGCTGGGCAGGCGGCGGCGGCAGCAGCAACACCTGTCCTTTCCACGCCCAGTAACGTTACGTTGAATGCAACCCCGTTCAGCGAAAGCTAACGTTAGCTTAGCATTGTAGATAAATAAACGGCGTGTGCTCGCTATCACATATATATTCACTACACGTGTGTGTGTGGCCGGTAGCCAGGTTAAATGACAATTAATCTGAACAGTATCCAGCTAAAAATAACGTCAGCTGTGTTGTCGCGGCCTAGCTGCCGACACTGGCTAACGTTAGAGGCTGTTAGCAATGTTGGTCATCTTCATCGCTGCTGAAGTTCAAAACAAACAATGGCCGCTCATGCAGATTTATTTGCAAGCAGTCGTAAAGCACCCAAAAGCCTATTAAATAATTACCTTGCTTTTATTTTTCTTATCGCCGAGAACTTGCCTTCGTCGTACAGTCAGAGTTATCCGTGAAATCACTTCTTCTCAGGCGTGAAAATCTGTGTCCATCGGCGTTCAGTCATCTTCGGGGATGACAACAACACGAAACGCACTTCAGTGATCTACGAGCATAGCACTAGTGTCCCCGCACGGCGTTAGACCGATCCAGCAGCCGTGAAGTCGGATTGGTATCCGCAGCTCGGGAGACACGGCCTCCCTGATTGGCTCGTTTTTGCTGGGTGCGTTTAGGGACGTCCGAATGTGGTCGTTAATCAGAAAATCCAGCTGTAAATCGATTAAAAATGAAATATGTGCCCCAAACTATCACTATCATCGGCTGGTGCAGCACAAGAACACATTCTCTAAACAAATTATTAGCGATTGTAAAGCGATTATTACACCGGACGTGGTTGTACATTTGAGTCAAAGAGCGGCCGATTGCGTTGGGCCGTTTGCTGGAGGCTTTTATTTTGACAGCTGCTGGACACTTACCGGAAAAACACTGACTGCAGGGAGCGACCACATGAGTCGACGATAACGGTAGTCAAAGTTCTAGCAACAGACTTTGAGAGTGTTTTGACAGTTTCTTCCACCTCATGTTCAATTTTGCATGCACTGCAAGGTGAGATAATGCTCTTAAATACGTTCGCATAACTGTATTATTTGCTTGTAGCCTGAACTGAACTGAGTTATCTGTCTGCCTGTGTAAATACCATAGACTGTTTAAATAAGTAAATACCAAATATGTTATCATTGCTGTTGCTTTACTATGCAACAATTACTGTTTTTTTTATTTAAGTAACTAATGAAGCTATTAACTTATGTGTCTTATTCACCACTGCTGTCAGAGTCCATTATGACCTTTGCCCTAGTTACCAAGTGTTTTCATTAAAATCTTGGACTGTTCTCTGTTCACAGGTGATGTTGAGGAGTGTATTCAGGTGCCTTAGGACCAACCCTGTTGCTGGCCAAAGGAGTATGTCTCAAAGCAGCCTTGCTGGAAAGGTAGCCATAGTCACTGCCTCCACAGATGGGTAAGAATTACATGATTAACTCCTGTTCTGTTTATACAGCCATGAAATACACAGAACAGCAAATAAGAAAATCACTTTGGCAATATGCTGCCCTGATGAAGCAGTGGTGCAGAATGGATAATTAATCTATACTAGTTTGTGATCTTGTGAATAAAATTCTACAAGGATATTTTCTTTCTAAGGCAAAGTCTTACAAATGACATGAAGGAATGACGCTCATTTTATTAAGCTTGTATTGAGAGCATCTTCACCTTCATGATAACGGGGAACTGTGACTGCAACACCACAAGTCAAGACAAGAAATTGCTGAGCAAACTGTATCAGTAAACACTGATCATGACTCATGAGCCAGCGTGCTGTAATTTACCCGTTAATAAAAAGGGGACAAAACTTTACTGGACTCCACTCACCCTGCCTTTTAAACTAATAACTGAGACATATTTGAACAAGGACAACAAGTAACAGTACGTACAGGCTGTGTGCCTGCCTTTTCAACACCAGTGAAGTTATTATTCTCTATGGACATTTATTTATTGCTGTACTGTTTTATTATGTTTTGTGAGGTGACCTTGAGTGTTCAGAAATGCGCCTATAAATAAAAAATAAAATGTATTATTAAATGGAACGCAGTGGAACACATCATGTGGTGCTGATAGCATCCCTACGTTGGTTTTATTTATTTTGTTTTATATCTTCAGCATCATCATGTTATGTCCCAATGTTTCTGTTTTGTTTTATATGAGCTCACTGAAGCAGATCACATTGAAATGGCCACGAATCAACACATCGTGAATCCATACATTTGAATCCTCAAAGGATGACATCTGAAATGGTGTCTCATAATAGCATCGTGTAAAAACAGCTACAATATGTTGACGATAACAACAGTTGTTACAGACTTGATCCCTCGCTGTGACGCTCTCCTCTTCCTCCTCAGAATTGGACTCGCAGCAGCTCAGGCTCTGGGAAAGAGAGGAGCCCACGTGGTGGTGAGCAGCCGGCGGCAGGCCAACGTGGACAAGGCTGTGGCACTGCTGCAGAGCCAGAGCATCCAAGTGACTGGGACCACCTGTAATGTTGGCAAGGGAGAAGACAGAGAAAAACTGGTTCAAATGGTGAGTATTTCTTAATTCTGTCAATATTATATGGTTCTCAGACAACTGTATCAGCGAGTTTGGGGCACATGGCCTCATACCCATAATTATGAGTATGTCAGGGATTAATTTGACTTATAACCTCAATAATAGTTCTGTGTTTGGAATAGACTGTGGATCAGTGCGGGGGCATTGATATCCTTGTATCCAACGCAGCAGTCAACCCTTTCTTTGGGAACATCATGGACTCCACAGAGGAAGTCTGGGACAAGGTACACACAACAAACGCAAAAGTCAGAATTGTTAAAATGAGTCAGGGGCTGCGGTCTAAAACATTCTTCTTCCTACTTTTTTATTTTAACACAGGAGAATGTATGGGGTCATTTTAATATTAAGACTTCTTCTACATTTTTGTCCAGATCCTGTCTGTAAATGTGAAATCAGCCTTCCTCCTGACTAAGTCAGTGGTGCCTCATATGGTGAAGAGGGGGTGAGAGACCAACTATAAGATGATTCAGCATTCAGTGTTACTATACAACTGTCAACTGTATATTTAATTGCAGAATATTTATCTGTATTTTTCTTTTAGAGGGGGAAGTGTAGTATTTGTGTCGTCTGTGGCTGGATACCAACCAATGCAGGTCAGTGAGAGTATGAGCAGAACAATTACCTCATAAATAGGAGTTAGTCTCCCTGTAGAGTTGAAAAATAAAAAAAAATAAAGTGGGACACTCTTGGTTCATTGTCATCCTGTAAACCAAATCCCTTGATGCAGTGCATGTGTGTGATGGACACGTCTCTCTGTGTCTGCAGGCCCTGGGTCCTTACAGTGTGAGTAAGACAGCGTTGCTGGGTCTGACCCGGGCTCTGGCTCCCGAGCTGGCTCACAGTAACATAAGAGTCAACTGCGTGGCCCCAGGAATTATCAAGACCCGCTTCAGCTCTGAGGTGAGGATAAAAACACGCACCCAAACCCCTGTATTCACAACATGGGATTTTTGTTCTCATGTATTTTGTTGACTTCTGCCCTCTCCTACAATTACATTTCACTCGAGTCATGTTTTCTTTGTTCATTTACTCAGTTATGGGGAAATGAGGACATCATGGACAACTTCAAACAGCAGCTCAGCATTAAAAGGTGCAGCTCGTACTCACATGGACGTTTATCACTAACATGCTACACTGTGCACAAATATAGTAACCGTTTATGAATACCATATTTAAAATTTTTAGAGTTGGAGAGCCAGAGGAAATTGGCGGAGTGATTGCCTTCTTGTGCTCGTCGGGAGGCTTCCTACATCACTGGAGAGACTGTCACAGTGACTGGAGGGATTGGCTGCCGACTCTGAATCTCCAGTGGCAACAAAACAGATTTGCACTTGATTGTGTGTTCCTGTGTAGATATAATCTATGTTTTGATTACGTTTTGACTACTCGCACTAGTCAACCTGAACAGAGAGCTGCAATACGCCAATAATTGCCGGGATACTGAGGCATTCAAAATTCTGTAACCAATTATTGAAGATTTGGGGTTATTGTTATATAAGTTCTTTGTAATTTCCTATGTGATTTTTGTGATATTCTGTAAGTTTGACTAAAGATTAATAATCAATATATGAACATTTGCAAACAGCATTTCCTTAATAAAACAGCTGCCCAGGAATGTCACCTCTTATAGTTGTGAGAATTAATTAAGGTTTTCATTGGTCTTCAGTCAGTGAGACATGCTCCTGGTTTATGGCAGATTGTTAAAAGATTTTAATATAAAGTGTTCGACAAGCTTAGTTGTGGAAGATTTATAACAATATTCAGTTCTTACTATGCTATCAGATCATATATTGCATTAGTTGGACACTAGGAGAAGTCAGAGTATTCCTTACTATTCACCAATGGCACTAAAACATGGTGAATAAAATGCAAAATAATTAAGTGACACACTTTCTTATACAAAACATGACAGCAATGTCAAAAACCTTTATTAACTGAACATATTGCAGATTTAAAACATTTATAAATGTCACTTATTTGTAAGAGAAACCACCCAGAGAGTGTCTGGTTTTTATTTACAAAACAAACTGTAGAGTAACAGTTTAAAATAATTTGCATGACAGTGGCCATAATCAGTGCCATTTCAGCGATTGTTTTCCATGATGATAAACCAAGTTAAAATCAATCTAATTCAGCTACAATGAAATCATAAATGAAGAGAAGTCAGCCACAGAGACTGGTGCATATTAAAACATAGTAGGTTTTTCTGTAATTAACTGGTGGGGAAAAAACATTGGCCACAGTCAAAGTCCTCCGCCATTCTCTGGCGTTAAGTTTCACAACACCAGACTTGGCAGTGAAAATCCATTTCATCATCTGTGTTTGCTGCCAGCAGACAAAAAGTCCCTCCGTGTCAGCCCGGGTCTCCAGTACTCCCTCAGAGTAGGAATATAAGTGCCGTGCTTGGTCTTGTAGTAGCGCTTCATAAACAGCTGAGGGAGGTAGAGTCGGTTAGGAAAGACAAAGCAAAGTATTTAAAATTTACTATAGTTTGTTGCCTTTTCAAACCAAAGTTTGACATAGTGTACTGTTTCTGAAACACACTCCAAGCACTTGTCAATGACTGTCTTGTTTGGTGAATCTCTGCAACATTATATTCCTCATGGTGAATTAAAATTTCTTTTTTAATAAATCAAGAACTTAAAGTAATAATCTCTAAGATTTTGATTTAAATAAATGTCTGTTAACTCTATCGCTGAATGAGTCCACACTATGGTGCTAGAGGCTGTGGCCCACTGATGAAAGCCCTTCATTTGCAGTATTACAAACTCTGTCGGTGGCGACATTCCCAGAAAAGTTTTGGTTATGTTTGTTTGTCAAGTTAATTGAACATTTCCTACGTGTTAAAAATCATTTAACTGGCAAAACATGAGTTGGCTTGTATTATGACGTAGTCACAGGAAATGCAATGTGTTTGTCAGTGAGATTAGCACTGACTACTATCTTTCATATCATCATATTTCACACGTGGCCCCTTAAAATGCCCCTGGAAACCCTGTTTTCTCATGTTTTGGGAATACATACCCTGCCTTTGAAGTTCTTTGTCGCCTCATCCTCAGAATCAGCAACGTAGTCTTCACCATCTCCTGGAAGGGCCGGCGTCTCTAAACAGAACAAACAGTTTCTCTTCATTGTTTGTTTTTATTATTCTATAATAAATATATATTCAAGTAACATAAATTGTTAAATCACCTGTGTTACTCCGCTGCTGAGAAGGAGAGCTGCTTATACCCGGTAATACAGGATGATTTCTGTCACGCAAAAACATAACAAATGTACGTTTGTAAGCATTAAATCATAGTTTCGACAGCTGGTAAATGGTGAATGGATCATTAAACAAACTTCTTCCTGATCTGCTTTGCTAGGGATGTTTATAATTTAAGTCTAAAGACAACCAGGAAACACTGATGTTGACACAGCTCCTGGTTGTCTTTAGACTTAGCTAAATTTTTCTGTTCAATTCCTGCTATTCTAAAAAGGACATAATAGTGTACAAATACTGTCTCACAGAGAGACAGAAAAACCAAATGAAACCGGAAACATTGAATTAAATCAGTTGTTTTTATTATTTATATTTAAGTATTAGTCTATTTTATACATCAGTAATATTGTTATTAAAAAAATGTAACTTAGCAGGTTGTTTAAGCTAATGGTTGCATTTCTACGATACACACTTGACGTAATTTGAAGGCGCACTGTATTCCCATGTCTCTTACTCTTTATCATCCAGGCCAGGAAAATCCAAGTCAGGCTTTTGAGGTTGGTTGCTAGCATGTGTTGGAGCTTTGACTGGCGACTTCCTCCTCTGACTCCGTCTATGTTTATGTAAGGACTGTCCTCCCCTATCAGTCCTGTTTGCGCTAGGATAGGTCAGTGACAGATTTTCAACAATAACTCTGGGTTGGGTGATCAGACAAGAGACAAAAATGGAGCGGAGGAATGGATCTTCAGGCAGGCGCAGCGTTTTGACCCCCAGCTGGTTCATACGGTTTGCCACGGCTGCTCTGTTGCACTCCTCGTCTTCTTCGCTCTCATTTGTCCTCTGGTCGCCTCTCCCCTCCCTGAGCCCGCTCGCTCCACTTCTCAAACTCCTGCTTACCCTATTTTTCCTGGACGAGGTCATGACTAACACTTCTTCCCCCTCATCGGATTCACTTTCTCTCATGTCCGCTTGCTTGCGTTTTACTCCACTGCTCCTTTTTGAGGCGTTCCTCTCCACCTCCACTTGCTCTCCAAGCTCTTTCACTAAATCATCTTTGGGGTTTTGTCTCTGTTTAACCACAGTGAAAGTTAACTTCTCTTTTGGGTCCAAGTGCTTATTTGTTGCATTGTCCCCTCTCAGTGTCCTTTTATTGGCAGAGATCATAATTGGTACGTCTTCATTAGATATTAGTCTGATAACAGGTGTAATAAATGGCGTTTTAGCTCTTGTCTGTGTGCTGTCGGACGGGTCCACAGCAGCACTTTTGGCTCCTGCTGGCTCATCTGACGGTACTCTTCCAGAGGGTGGAAGAGAAAGGGAAGCCAGGATGGAGTCTCCCATGTTTGGAGGGAGGGATGCTGTAAAAAGCAAACAACAACATTAGGAAAAATGCCAATTATTAGAAATCTACATCAAAGGCCTCACTGTTACAGTCATCCTGGCAAGAAGCTAAGAAGTCATCTAGTTCTACCTGCAGTCTCCAGATGACCCAGACAGGTTTGATGCTGAAGCAACAGCTTCAGGAGCTGCGGTTGGGTGGCTGCCCGCACACACTCCTCCAGGACAGGGGGGGCTTCACTGAGCCACGAAACAGTCTGGAAACAAATTATTGATATATAACCAGCTTTTATTCAAAGCTACGTTTGTTTTGAATCCAATTTTGCTATAGTAGAAACACACACTGTAAATCAGTAAAGATGTCATTTGACAAAAACAAGGGACGCTGCTATCAGAAGCACCTGCTACCTGAGCTAGGCTGGGAACTGGAAGCAACTGGTCCAGTCGAATCAAAAACTCCCACAGCAGCTTCTCCAGTTCCTGGTCAAACTTTGGACCATAATCCAGAGGAAACTCCTCCTGTCAGAAGAGAGAATAAGAATTGTTTGGCCGTTCCTACGTACACAAACTGAGAAATTATCACAATAGAGTCTGGAGTTGCTGCTGCTGCGCGATGGCAAATCAACACTAGTAGAGGGACTCACCTTGAAGAACTGCTCTCTCTCTGCTGGGTCTGTTAGCAGTGCATGAACCAATAAATGGAAACTTTCCACAGTTCGCATAATTTTTACATCCCTCTAGGAGACAAAATAGCAAAAATTACACTTTTTCCATACAAATGTTAAGAAAACTTGCTTTAACATAATGAATCAGACAAGCCTTGCAAAGATCTCAGTAATATCAAATATTATATTATATTGACATGCATTACAGTTTTCTGAAATGGAGTGATTATAGTCTAGCTAGCAACATTGCTAATGACCCACCCATACCAGGTGACCCCCTACCGTAGCTTAAATACTGTTATACAGACGAATAGTAACACTCAAAACACTGTACTATCATCTGTGTCAAGGTAGAGTCAAAGAAATTGTGATGTTTAATTCTGTAATCACCTCCAAGCTTTACTGACAGTGGATGTAATGAACAGATGTTTGAAATAAAAGCCCACAAACCATTTACAGTGATTAAAATGGCAATGCAGAGTTTTTCTAATTTACCACAGCAGGAGCAGAGGAGGGGGACGGGGCAGCAGGAGCACGGATCCTTTTCAAGTGTGGCAAAATCACCTTTTCATCCGGCTGTGTACAGCACAGCTCCAAGATTAACTGGAAGGAAGGTGAAGGTTGATGAACCGTGCAGCATGTATACACGTCAAGCCAGGGATATAATACTGACACATACATTATAAAGTAATCAGAAGGGAATATAATACACTCTGACACAGAAGTAGGAGGGGAGACTAAAAGAGACTGCTGTCATGGGAGTCGCACATCAAAATCCCAATCCTCTTCTCCTGTAAACTCACCCGCCCTCTCAGCCCCAGTGCCAGCTTGCCCTGGTGTCTCACGGTGAGCAGCCCGGGGACAATCTCACAGGCTGATGTCACAAAGTCCTCCACAACCCCGTACTGCATCACATCCCTCTGCTTCATCACTTTCCAGAGGGCTGCAGACACCAGACGCACAGGCGGGGCCAGGAGCTGAAGTGCAGCGAAAGGAAGGCTGGCATCTGTGCAGGAGACAAAGCATGGCGCAAACAATGATGTAACAGTGGCTACTAATCTTGCTGCTATTTTGTCTCTTCTGCTCTGCCCGTCTGTGCTTCTTGTGCAATGTCTATGAGGTTGTCTGGTTCTTTCTTGTTTAGATAGGCTATGTTTGTCATTATTCAACCATGTCTGTTGTATGGTCTGACAGTTCGGCTTGTGTGCGTACGTTTTTTTTCCTCTCTCTTTTGGTATAATCAACTTTTACTGTATTGGTCTTAATCTGTATGTACTATTTTTAGCTACCTCCTTTTATCTTTTTAGGTGTATATAGCAGGTTTAAACAGCAGATATAAAAAAGCCTGTTGGCTAATTCTGGCACATTATACATTTATTTATTATTATTGTGCATTGTCCCTGCTCAATAAACCTGAAAATAAATTAAATTACTAGGTACATTCATAGGAGCTAATCTGACTAATGGGTTGAAAAATTCTGCATGCCTTGTCCCTTTCAATTGATTTAATGCTGCACCACTGGCCACAACCCAGTCAGTGATGCTACTGCAGAAGTCTCTCTGCAGTACTTGCCTTAACTTTCCTTGCCTTAAATACTTTATACTAACTATGTTAATGGTTATGCACCTAAATGCCAAGGCAAATTCCTTGTGTGTGTTAACCTGTTTGGCAATAACTCTGATGCTGAGCTTTTAAACTTTAACCAGGTTTTTCACCACAATATGTGACAAGAACCGTTTCAGTCTGTCGAAAACAAAACCTTCACATTGAGTTTTAACGTGCTCCCAGCTGTTAACACTTACCATTCTCCTTTTGTTTTCTTGTAGCCATCCCACTGACTCAGTCAAAGTCAGCTAGGTAAAGATAGGGACGTTAAACAGAACAACAGAAACTAATGTTAGCTTAGCAACTTAAACAGACTGCTCCCCGAGTAAGCTGAAGCGGAACTAACAGTTCACCCGACGTTATTCAGGAAACCCTGCTGAGGTTATGTTTACTAACTCAGATGTTGTTGTGATGCCTGGGTTTATCGCTGCTGTTGTTCAGCCGGTGGACACAAAGCTAGCAACTCCTCTATCAAAAGTTCTGCTTCTCATCCTCCCGCCTTCACCGCAATAACACCAGTCGTTCAACTTCGTACTCGGGGGGTCCCGGACTGGCGGGGCTCCGAGCACTTGGAAGGAAAGACAACGGCGTAAACAAGTAACTCCGTCCATGCGCGCACTGTAATATACTAAGCAAGCGCACCCAGAGCTGTTTTCAGGATGTGACGCAGCGGATCAGACAGCCGTTGCGCCCATCTGTTTTTACTGCTTTGAGTAAATATGTTACGCTCGCAGTATTAAAACAACAGAAAATAGTATGAAAAACAACAAAAAGAGGTATTAAAACAACAGAAAATAGTATGAAAAACAACAAAAAGAGTATTAAAAACTACAAAAATATTATTAAAAACAACTAAAAACAGCATTAAAACAAAAGAAAACCGTATGAAAAACAACAAAAAGAGTATTAAAAACTACAAAAATATTATTAAAAACAACTAAAAACAGTATTAAAACAACAGAAAATAGTATGAAAAACAACAAAAAGAGTATTAAAAACTACAAAAATATTATTAAAAACAACTAAAAACAGCATTAAAACAAAAGAAAACCGTATGAAAAACAACAAAAAGAGTATTAAAAACTACAAAAATATTATTAAAAACAACTAAAAACAGTATTAAAACAACAGAAAATAGTATGAAAAACAACAAAAAGAGTATTAAAAACTACAAAAATATTATTAAAAACAACGAAAAACAGCATTAAAACAAAAGAAAACCGTATGAAAAACAACAAAAAGAGTATTAAAAACTACAAAAATATTATTAAAAACAACAGAAAATAGTATTGAAAACAACAAAAACAGTATAAAACAACAAAAAATTGTATTATGACAATGGACCAGTGACAAGGCAAAACAACAACAACATACTCTGTAAAAATACAGTATAATTATATCCCTACATTAGAATTAAAATTGTTTAAAAGATTCTTTCATATTGCAAGATATTAATGTTGTTGTTATGTTTATTACGTTAGAAAGTTAGATGTATTAGAGACAAACTGCATGCTATATCAGCACCATTGTATGTGCCAATAAGTAGCATAACAATCAGCATTACATACAGTAGTTTATGCACCAGAGAACTTGATTTAACTTTACTTGTAAACTGTAAAATGTCCCAATCAATACACATTGTGGTCAAAATTCCTAAAATAAAAAACAAATATTCAGGATCCTTATCAAAAAAACTGTGTATTTATATGTTCATATAAAAACAAAAGACTATTAAAAACTTGTATCAGTACTGAATTTTAAGAAAAATCCAGTAAAGCTACTTTAAGGCAGTTTATTTATCATTAGGCCTATTCAAGACAAAGCAACAAGATGATTATATGGCGGTAATAATAATCAGCTTCAGATAAATCAGATAAAGAAATGGTTGTCTCTGTCTCTCTCACACACACACACACACAGGCGAGATGAACTTTGCCCCGTGATGTTCTGTATCTAAGTTATCACCATGTTCGAGGCAAAGTCCAGCTGCTGGGTCAAACACAAGCAGTACTGACATTTCATTACAATTTGTGACACCTAAACACATTACAAAAAACTAAGGCTGTTTGCAAAAGAGACAACGAGAGATTGGCAAGCATGGATACCACCTCTTCATTTATCAAGTAAGTGAAGAATCAGTTTTGGCCTGTTGACATTGTATTAATTTGCTTTATGATCCATTTGCTTGATAAACAACCCAAACAACACGTTTGGCTGTTGAAGCCTATGAATTAATGTAAGTAAGTAATTAATTCAATGATATAGCATGTAATGTAAAGCTATGTTATATTATGACATTTATCAAGCCTGTGATAATGGGCAGGGGCAACAATTTCAGCGAGTTTTGACAAAACTAACTAAAATATTTGATTATTTTAAGTCAATATTACAACTGAACTGGATGACATAATCTGATTTAATCAGGTAATAAAGGTGACAAAAGGAGTATTAATGTGTAAAACACCACTAGAGGATCCACTAGACAAGGGCTGGGGGAAAGGGGACCTTGTCATCAGGCCTATTTCACAGAAGACATTTTGACATGTCACTCTGGGAAATGTAAATAATAAAATTAATGATTTCCATTTAGCTGCTTCAGTTTCAGGGTCCTTGTGTTGTGCATGATGGGTCACATTCACACTCTCAGGGCGTAATGAAACATTTAAATAGTTAATTGTTACTGTTATCAGTCCTGTGCTTTCTCCAAATGTCTGCTGTGAGGATCTCAGACGATCCAACACATAACTGAATTACCTTTCTGTCCGGTCTTTCCTCAGATCTGTAACCAAGAGAGTGTGGTCTCCACCACAGCGTCCTTTCAGAGTGTGTTGTCACAACAGAGAGACCAGGAAGGGCATCACAGCCGGGACCCTAGAGGAACTGAAAGAGAGGGTGAGAGTGGCTGTGAATGATAAATAATAATGGAAAGAAATGAAAGAAAAGGTTCTGATCAGGGTAAAGCTGCTTGAAGTGTATATTATATAATAAATACTGTAATATTATTTGATAAACTTGAATAGGTAAAATGTAAAAAGACAAATTTATGATAAAACAACCCACTCATAAGTGGCCAATTTGAAATAAAAAAGGATAAAGGTTCAAATATTAAAAAAAGAAAAAATATTTCACATGTAATACTCATTAAAGATGGAAACATAAGCAATTTTTGTCAGAATGAAGCATAAAATTAAATTACTTAAAGCTGGGTAATGTTTAAAATATCAATAGTTCAACAAGTGAATTAAAATAAAAGTTATTTCGTCCTAAATCCTCATAAAGGACATTTCATTATCTCAAAAACATGGCATCATCAAAGCCTTATTATAATGTGCTGCCAGTTTAAGTCCTCAGTGCACTCTGAGAAAGCTAGAAGCATGACAGGGATGGAGGAATTAAACCTCCTAAGTCAAGTTAATATGTCAGACATCCTGCTTTGGTTTCTAATGGGTTGACTTTACTTTACACATTAACATATTGTTCTCTTCTCTCACATACAGCAAAGTAAAATTACAGTAAAGACAAGAGCTTATCTTTCTGATTGTATACATATTAATCCAGAGCAACTTCATTCTGTGCTGTAGGTATGTCAGGCCTTGCTGCTGTCCCTGTCTGCAGTGTCTCTGTTTCTGGTTTGTGAGGAGGACGGTACAGAGGTAGACTCCGATGAGTTCCTCATGACCCTGCCTGACAACACCATGCTCATGGCCCTGCAGCCTGGACAGACATGGAAACCTCAGTCGGTATGTTTGACCAAAGAAACCAAATGTTATTCATTATATAATTTTATATATACAGACAGAGAGAGAGACAGAGAGAGAGAGAGAGAGAGAGCCCTATAAGTGTTTGCTATACCTCACACAGGCTCGTTTAAAACTGATGTTTGGCTCCTGTGGGTTTTGGTATATGCATGATACACTATAATGACACTTAATGTGTTGTCTTTTATCCCCCAGGGTTCAGTTGTGTCCAGATCTCAAGACCACAACAAGCCCCGGACTGGGAGAGACATAGCTCGTGTCACCTTTGACCTTTACAGAACGAGCCCAAAGGACGTCTTTGGCTCCCTGAATGTGAAAGCAACATTTCAGGGCCTATACTCTGTGAGCGCCAATTTTCAGTGTCTGGGGCCCAAGAAAGTCCTCAGGTAAGCTTAAAGGAAGACGGTGATATATACATTCTGTCTCTGTGTCCTTTGTTCATCAGTCTAACCATAATTTTCTCCCTCAGAAGAATTTCAGTGCACAGCGCCAGTGATAAAACCATTTGACACTAAATGTGACTCGAGCCAGCTGTTACGCAGCGAGGAATCAATACAAAATCATACTGATGACACTTTATCTGGTTTTCAGAGAAGCCCTGCGCGTAGCCTCCTCCCTCCTATATGCTGCTGGACACCTGCTTATCACCTCCGCCTCCATGATCCGCCGCATTATTGAAGGCGCTGAGATCTGGCAGCCGCAGAGGACAGAGTACACAGCCAGCTGGAACTGACGGAGCCATGGGAGACCTCTTTAGTTGTGACAGAGTAACTAGCATCGCATTGATTAGCCATTGTACTGTATAATATAATAAAGTGCTGTTTACTGCCTTAAAATGGGGGGGGGAATAAACCACTTTTTTTTTTTTTTACATGAACATCTGTTAAGGTAGTATCTGTATACACTGTAACACTGATACTCTTATATGGAGTGCTTGTATGACTGTGTATCATGTTCTACCTAATATTTCGGCTTTACTTCAGGTTATATATAGAATGAAACAGACATATATACATGTATTCATTTATTGTTTTACTGTACAGCACTTTGTGTCCACTTGGATTGTAGGGTGCTCTATAAATAAATTTTGATTGAGTGATTGAAACAGACAAAAAAGAAACACCAATTTTTAAGGATTAAGTGTCAGAAACTGATGTAGCTGGATAACATGAGAATGAGTGTTATAGCTGTTAAACTATTTTATGTGCAATATATATTCCCCATAGTATCCTAAAATTGTACTATATTATTGTTAATTTGGTGTGGATTATGTCAGGTGACTTTCTGTCTTTCTACGCTCTGAGATTACAGATGATAAACTGCTGAAATCAAATGGTTATTAATGTGATCTGAAACACTGCTTTCTTTTTATAAAAAAATAAATATTACAGTAATGAGATTAAAGTTGTCATACATTTTGTAGTTTATTAATGCTTTGATGTAACTAATCATAAGAAGAGTCATGGTCCAACAACAAGCAATGAGTGTTTTTTTACAGCACAATTACATCGACGTGAAACTGCATCTAGCTTGCAAAAGGACATGTGCATTCATGTTATCAAACATGTCAAGTCATCACAATAACAGCATAACAAACAATGTGCTCCACATGAAACAAGAATGCGTCGTAACTGGGCAATCTTTTCTCAAACATCTGTGTAACATCTGTCTCAAAGTACAACATAAACAGCTTGATCCTACCAATAATGAACCAATTACAAGTCATAAAACAGCCTCTGATACATCTTTCTAACTTTTGAGAGACGGTTCATCGTTCCCCTCAGTGGGAGGCTGTGGCATCATTTCTAGTCTGGAGGCACTTGCACTATCTTCCATGTTGATTTTCTCCCGGCGTCACCCAGCTGTGCCTTTGCCAGCGTGTTCAGGCACTGCCGGTACCGGATGTTGGCCAGTGCCTGTTTGTGCTGCTCTTTGTTCATCCAGCGCGGCTTTCTTTTCTTGATGTGATAGCGCATGTCTCCGAACCACTGGACCAACATGTGGCGGGGGGCGCCAATCAGCATCGACAGGCGGTTGTATTCCTCCCTGTCTGGATACTGGCAGCGCAAGAAAGCCACCTTCATCATCGCCAACTGCGCCCGCGTCTTTGTGTTGCTGTAGATCGGAGAGCAACCGTCTGCAGCCACGGCCTCCTTTTCTGTTTCCCCCTCAGAGCCACTTTTCACAGGGGTCATTCGAGTGTCTGTGGTCCTGTTGTCAGCGAGTGGAGGCCCATTACAGGCTTGAGTTTGAGACAAGGGGGTGAGCAGAGGACTTGTATCCAGCGGCTCATCGGGCACCACGAAGCTCTTGTCGGCAGGCCACTCTTGGATGGACTGTAATCTGCTGTATGCTTTGGCCGTCATTTCCTTTCTGGTGGAAAGTGGTGTCTCCAGCTGCGTGGATGTGCCAGACTCCCTCTCATCTTCATCGCAACTTATTTCTACTTCTCCTGCTCCCCCCACGACACCCTCATCCCATCGCTTCACTCTCTTCTTTCTCATCTTGTATGTCGCTGTCACCAATTGGCGCTTTCTCTGAGCATTCCTTCTCTCTTCCTCTGCTTCTCTGTCCCTCTCTTTCTCCATCTGTTGCTCCTGCTTAATTTTTTTCTCCAATCGTTTAGTAGCCTTCACTTTTTCTCCCATCCTCCTTCCCTCATCTGCACTCTGTTCCTCTCTAACCCCCCCTGCCTTCTTCCCACCAGGCTCTTTTACCTCTCTTTTGCATTTCTCATTCTCTCCTGTGTCCTCTTTTACCTCCTCCTGCATCCTGTTTTGCACCTCGGCTGTTCTTTGAGCTGACTTGAACTTCCTCCAAACCTCACAGATGTCACTATAGTCCCAGCTGATGCCATAGCGGAGCCTCTGTACCATGAACCACACCTTCACCTGGTCCGGGTGTAGGGAGCAGCGCTGCGCCAGTGCAGCTGTCTGTTTCTGTGTCAAATACGGAAACCTGTCGAACGCCTTGTCCAGCTCTGCAGCACCATCCATCTGTAGGTTAATTTGGTTTGAGTGAACCCATATAAACCTCTGACTGTCAGAGACCACGGGCAGACACACTGCACTGTTGTGGTTCAGAATGAAAACCCCGTTCATTTCTGATAAAGTTGGAGTCTCTACACGAGCGCCAGGTATCTTTTGCCTTATCTCCCTCATCTGTGATGATGACTCCTGCAAAGGGCAGACACACAGAACGGGTTGGTACCCAAAGAAAATATGTATTTATGGTTACATATTATAAAAGAGTAAAATAAAATAGAAACACTGAAAGGTAATCATCTGAACACACTTTCATCTTTTACTCAGTAGTTGTGACAATACTGTAAGAAGATATACACTTGTCACCTGTTACAGATTTTAAAATACAGTTTATATAGTCGTAGATGTCCATTTAATATTTCTGGTTAAATCTGGCGATTGTTGGGGTAAATCAGTGAGGAGGATTGTTTTGATGTCAATCTGAAGACTTGAATTTTTCACTGGATAAGCTTAAAATAGTAATTTCTATGTCAACAGACCAACAACTGAAATTCCAGAAAATGTATACATGATGTAAAACAAAAACTTGTTTAATAGAGGTTGTTAATGTTTCATACTGAGAAGAAGTGAGATTTACAGGCATATCAACATGCTGCAGGAGTGGTTGAAGAACTCAGATCCTTTATTTACTGTAAGTGAAATTAGCAACTCCAGAAATACTACATTACAAGTAAATGTCCTGCATTGAACTGTTAAAATTGTACATATTATGTAATATGAGCAAAATATAATTCAGTTATCAAAAGATATTTTCACTTTCTAATGATTTAATGATAAGGTTGCAGCATTTCAAGGTTTGTAACATTGGAGTTAATTTTAACTGTTTAGCTTACTACATTTTAGTTTAATCTATATATCATCATATTTCGTGTGTAGATCACGTTTTTTAGCAAAGTTACCTTAGTTCTTAGATAGAACTGAAACTCACAAAGTAATAGCCTATAACGTTAGTGCAGAAAACCAAAGTACAGTAACTTTATAACCCTCTGAAATGCAGTGGACAAATAAATATAATAAAAATACTTTAACCCTAAACCTTAACGTTAGTTTAACTTAACAGTTTGGTTAATATCACTGTCCATTGCCACAGAAGAAGGGTTAACGTTAACTAAGTTAACTTAAATATTAACTGCCCCGTATTTACTAAATAATTGACTAACGTTAAACCACTCACGTGTTTAATTAGCGTGAAATTAATTTGGGTAAAAATACATAGAGTGCTAACATTAGCTAACTTCACTCAAGTTCGCGCTAAACTCACGTTTTGTCATTTTTTGCCGTTTGCCAATCGTTAATTAGTCTAACAATGCTAACCGAGTCTGCGGTAACATAACGGTCACAGTAACAAATCATTGATTACCGTCACTGATCGATAGTGCTGCGTCTAATAACAATATTTGTTAGCATTAGCGGAAACGTTAGCTAGCTAATAGCTTAGTGAGTTAACCGAAGTCCATTGCTCACAATGCACACACATGTCAGCTTTCTGTTACAGCAAACTTAGCTATTATTTTCTTAATTATTAATCTTTTCAGCGGGCAGTATCAAGAAGACACCACACACACCACTAACTTTACTGATGAAGGGGCTGGAGGTCCTACCTTCAAGAAATATGATGAATGGCAGGTGATTTTTCTGCTGATCTGGTTCACACATGCAGGTAGTTGATCCAGATGCATAAACACTCCTTAATGAGAAGTTTGTTTGGTTAACGTTAACTAACTTCAGTGATAATATCTTATCTCATGAAGTGTAGTCTCCCCGGCATTATTTATGACATGTTCAAAATAATACAAGTTGATGAACATATGGATTATTTAATAAAATGTCCCATCAGCTGACAGTTTATTAGGTACACTTAGCTGTAACTTCCCATACTACAGACATACAATAAATCCCACCCTTAATAAGGTTATGGTGATTAGAGAGATGGTGGATTGAGTGTATAGTTAGAAACACCCTAATACAATTTAAAAGCTCCAGGGCCCTCTCCGGTAGAAGGAGAAGGTGTTGAAGCAAAGGAAGAAGGGAAAGAAAGTTACAGCGATGATGAGGATGAGAGATGCATGGTGGAAGAAGAGAGAAGTCATAAAAAGGATGTTGACCCAGGTTTGTGGCCAGCAGATTTGACTGACAGCCAGGCTTTTTAAAAATCTTTCATTAATGTTAAGATCATTTTATCCCTTAATTTTACAATTAAAATTATTAAGACTGTAAAAGATTTTATTGAGGACGTTTTTATGGTGCCTTAAATCTTGAATTTGTGAACTGCACACAACTGGCCCCACCGGGTCAGTGGGTTTGAAACTTACTGGCCCAAAGACAGTTTTTACAGGCCCTCCCTCCAAAAGTTATTTATCAGTGTTACAACAAAACCAAAGACTTATAAGTTATGTTATACTGTTAACATATTTAATCTGTTAATAAATACATCCTGGATATAAAACAAACTAAAATAAAATGTAATCACAGTTAAAATTATAAAAAATAAAAAGGTAATAGTTAACAAAACAATTTACTTTTAAAACAAAACATACTAACAGACTCAAACATGACGTGCTCTCTCTCCTGTTGACAGCCATCTAATAAAAATGTACACAGAGCAGGGGACACAAGTTGCCTCGATCCTGACTGACAGGTCGGAATGGTAGTGACCTTTCAATCACAAGGTAGCTCCGCCCAAAAGCATATGCTGCATTATTGTCTTTTTTCCTCTAAATGGGACCATAATTTACTAAATGAACATCATGCTGGCTTGAAGAAGACTTGAAACTAGCGACTGAGACCATAAACTCATTAAGAAAGTGTTTACTGAGGTAATAAATCAGCTGAGAATTAGCAACATTTTACCATTATTTCTAATGGAACCGGGCTTCTTTTTGCAACCAGCTGTCTCGCCCCCTGCTGGCCGTTATTATGAATGCAGGTTAAAACTCCGTCTGCAAGGTTTCACTTTCAGACCCAGAGATTCCGCTTGATTGAGATTAGAGAAATAACATTTGACAACCACTCGTCGCGTAACTACAACTCTGGATTGGACAACGGTGCGCGCCATGAGCTGCAAAACAACTGCCGGATGTTGAGTTTCTAACTTTTTTTTAAATACTAATGTTTTTGCACTGGCCCAATCGGGCCTTAATTGAAGTGTTGTGAATGATTAAGTTTTAGGAGTTGTAACCACCAACTAATTTAGTTTAAACTGCAATTTTTCTACTTTTTTCTGCTTGCCAGTTTAAGGTGTTTGTCTCCACCTACTGGTGATGAACTGGTCATTGCTCAGAATCAGAATCAGAATCAGTTTTATTGCCAGGTGTGTGTGCACATACGAGGAATTTGACTCAGGATTGTACATTGCTCACGATGTGCTTACTTATACAATAATACAATAATAATATAATAATAATAAAATAAAATCAGACACAAACTACAGAATAGACAACACTAATATACACACTATGAACAAAACAATATAGACATTGACAAATAGTGCAGTGATCAGAGTGCAAAGGATGCAAGAATAAACTATTCTCATTATGTACATGTTGAAGGTGGATATGATATACAGGTACACATACATGCATACATGTACACAGTGTGATGGAGCGTAGTGCAAAGGATGCTGGAAAAAATAAATAAGACCTATGACCTCATGACCTGAGGTAGGTGTATTGGAATTTGTGTCTTTTGCATCGTTCATACACTGCGAATTCGCTGAATAATAAAGCCAGAAAATGTTTAAAATGTGGAATGTTTTTATTGACTTCCATTTCCATACCAATGTGGCAATAGAAATGAAACAACACAGATCAAGTTACAACAAGTCCTGATGTCTTTGACATACAAGGAACTTCTTGTTTGTTTTAACCCACATAAAACCAAAGTGCCACAGCAACTTATGGTTCCCCCTTCGACTGCCCGGCAACATTAAGGTGAAGACTTCTTTATGCTAAACTAAGCTAGGGTCTCCAGGGTGTAGCTTTAAACTATAAATTCTCATCTAACTTTCGGCAATAAAGTGAATAAGCAGATTTCCTAACATGTTGAACTATCCTTTTAATGACATTTAACTATTTAGTTGAGTTTGCATTTAGATCATCAGAATTCAGCAGCCTGAGATAAACTAAAATACGTTACCGGAATAAGGGTCTTCTTGCTACTGCTGGTCTACCTCCATTGGGATCTCAATCATAGTGCAGGAGTCAGACGATGCCACATTACTGCATGGTTCATTGCATGCATGGTATCTGCCTTTGGTAAGTTATTCATAAAATGATGAGCTTTAGTTAGTTTCTATGTGATCCAAGAAACATTTTCATAAGCAATGAATATTGTATAATAGCCCAATGTACATCTTTTTAAACAATCATTGCTCATCTTCAGTCAGGGCTTGGCAAAGACTTAATGAGCACTTTTTGTTCTGGTTTATTTCAGTACACCAGCGCATTAACATTCATTCAAATAATTACTGATTAATGTAACACTATTTTCGTGTACTGGAAGTTTGCATACTTTGTTTCACTGTTAACCGGTTGATTGGGTTAATAGTCAATTACACAACCATAGAAACGTGCTTATATCCTTTTCACTCTGTGACTTCTTATAAGTGTTAAAGAGTATGCACAAAATATGTTGTAAATATGCCACAGAAATTAAGTAATACAGTTCAGTTAATTTAATTATACCTAATTCAGTTTCATTCTTAAATCAGGTAACATGACATTGCCAAAGTGGTACATGAACTGGACACATACAAGTCAGTCAGACATAGTTATTTAAGATTATATTTTAATGTCATATTTAATTTGCACAGATAACTAGCAGGTAGACTCACCTGCAATAAAAATATAACTCCACTGTTAATTTCAAAGCTGCAGTTGATCATACATCGAGGAAGCATCCTTGTCAAAAATGAAAACACTTGAAGTTGGGACATGTGACAAACAACAAACAATACAAGCACATACAAACACAAATACAAGTTAACCCTCCTATTATCTTTGGGGTCAATGTTTAACATCTCTAAATAAATGACTGACATAATGTTTTGCATCATATTTAATGGCTTTTCCTAATTTAATGAGGACAGCTGGGTGAACATAAAATTAACATTATCATATGGTTTTAATGTCCTGTACAAATTTTATACGCATCAGTGTATAGATTTGTAAGTTTTCGTGTTGTAAGTGTTAATTGTAGTTTCCTGTGAAGTTTCAGACAGGAAACTGCTCTTCTCTCCTTGAGTCTTGTCTTGTGCCAACAAACCGGCAATCACTAGTTGCATAAAATAATTAAAAAAGAGCTCCCCCTCAACATTTACTACAATAAATATAATAAGATAATAAGAATATATACCCTCCCGCGACCTTGTATGCAGGATAAGCGGTTGACGATGGATGGATGGAATATATACCCATTGACACACACACACACACACACACACACACACACACACACACAAAGTAATTTTCTTAGACCTAAAGATGTACACATGTTCTTTAATCAGGTACGTTGTTGTAGTGTTTATTAGTATATCGTTAAGTGAGGTTATTCTAGCAGACGAATACATGCACACATACAAACATACAAGTCAGTCAGACATACTCTGTTACAGAGAGAGTGAAACATCCTTTTATTTCAGTAGAGCTGTTTTTTAAGCATATCATATCGTGCAGCATCAGTTTTTGCTTCTTTTCTCTAATTGTTACAACTTACCCCAGTAGTGGGATAGGTTGGTTGTAACAAAGGAACGCCATATTTGACATGAACTCACAAGGTCTGTTATGTTCTTGCAGTTATGGTCATGGTTGCCAGTTGATTTAGAAGGGACAGGAAGTGAGTTTTGGAAGTGAAACAGTCTCTGCACACATGACTTTACCAGCACATGGCTACATTTATTAGCTGCAATAGGGCTAGTCTGATAAAGTGAACATTCGTCCTCATGTTAACTGTTAAGACTGAGACTGTCTCTTCTTCTTTTTGTGAGTGCGTGAGTGCGTGTGTGCGCGCGCAGTGAAGTCTTCAACTGGGCAGTGGGCAAAGCACTGCGCTTGGCTGAAGAACACAATAACGGCAGGCTGTTCATCATGGTCTTCCTCCCCACTTCTTGGCTCACTAAGATTTCATAGTTTCATTTCAGTATTTACCTTCTTGCTCTCTGATCATGTGTGTTGGTTTTCAAGGGTGGAAACAGCCACATTCAGAACCTATATAGAGAATAAACTGATTTAGAGGTAAGAAAGTACATTTTTTGACCAAGACTGTATTTTGTTTAATAACTACTGCAGATAAAATTATATGACCTTTATTAGATTGAAATGTTTTTTCTAAAAGGCAACATGTGATGCCTTTCCCCGTGCCAATTTCAGACCACTAACGTTATGCTAGCTAAACAATGGCTTACAGGGGTGGGATGGGTTGTAACACTTCTTTAAAAAGTGTTAGGGCTAGATTAGGGTTCAAGTATGTTAGTTTAACTTAACATTTAGGCTGATATCACTTTCCATTGCCATGCTGCACAGGAGGAGGTTTAACTAAGTTAACTTAAACATAAACAGCCCCGTGTTTACTAAATAATTGACTAAATCGCTCTGGTGTTGAGTGTGAAGTTTGGGTAAAAATACATAGAGTGCTAACATTAGTTAACTTCAGTCAAGTTCACGCTAAACTCATGTTGTGTCATTTCTTGCCGTTCGCCAAACATTAATTAATCTAACACTGCTAACCAAGTCTGCAGTAACATAACTGTTAAAGTAACAAATCATTGATTACTGTCGCTGATCGATAGTGCTGCGTCAAATAAGACTATTTGTTAGCGGTAACGTTAGCTAATTTAGCTTTTAGCTAATAGCTTAGTGAGTTAACCGACGTTCACTGATCACAATGCACAAGACTGGTCAGCCTGCTGTTAAAGCAAAAATTAACTATTCTTTTCTTAATTATTAATCTTCTTCATGGGTAGTATCAAGGAGACACTGCAATAATCACTGACTATAAGCAATGAAGGGGCTGGAGGTCCTACCTTCAAGAATTATGATGAATGGCAGGTGATTTTTCTGCTGATCTGGCTCATCCATACATGCGAGCAGTGGATCCAGATAACGTTTCATAAACACTACTAAATGAGGAGTTTGTTTGGTAAAGTCAATTTAATGATTACATCTTCAAGAATGTAAGTTTACTGTAATTTCATTAAGTGTATTCTCTGTTTATCTATGACATGGGATGGGATGTTCAAAATAATACAAGATGATGAGAATATGTATTAATGAATAAAAGGTACCATGAGTTGCCATTTTGTTAGGTACACTTAGCTGTAACTTGTAACTGTATTGTTACCTTTAGTAGATTATTAATCTTTTATGACTGATAAGGCGAGGTAAGGTAGGGCTTTTTATGAGCAGCTTGTGTACACTGTAGACATGTCATTTTCCAGGTAATGATAGCCTACTGCTGGAAAGTAAAGCTCCAGACTCTGAGGGACCAGTGACAGGCAACCATAGGCCAACTTTTCAACAACTTAACTTAGCAATATTCATATTTGACTCCACCCCCTCAATGTGTGGTTAAGCAGAAGTTGAAACTGTGCAGTGCTGCTGTGGCAGAGCATTCAGACCAGAAAATGATAGATCAATGATAGTTTAACTACAAAATTCAGCAAACTCAGATTTCACATTGAGTTTTGTGACGAAATAGAGTCAACCAAGAGCAGCAAGGAGCATCTAAGGACTTTGTTCAACATTGAATAAGATGGAGACATATATGGACTGTGCTGTCACAACAGAGTATAATGAGGTATTAAATGCATCTCACCTTTAAAAAACTTCTGGGATTCAGAAAACTGAAGGGTCCAAACTAGACAAAAGGCAAAGGGTTTCCCTTCATGTGATCAACCCTCCTGGGTTTAAATATAGTGCTGTTGGTGCAAAGATCTCAATAATAATGATAACACATGCAGAACAAGTTTAAAGTAAAATTTTGTGGAGTAAGTGGAGCAAATCTGAAAATGCAAATGTGATTAAATGGAAATCAAGAAAATGTAGCCTAAATAATTATAGTGAGTGAATAAAACATTTTGTTGAGCTGATTTATGAGCTGATAAGTATCTAAATTTCATAGTTTGCTTTTCTTTTTTAATTTTTTTTTACAAGTCATGAGGTCTTTCATGTACAAAGAGTTTATATGTTGGCATGTTATAAATACATTCCCACTTCTATTGGTGTTGCTCATTTCTAACTTACTTTCTAACTTTCTAAACCTAACAAAAGTCTGAAGCCACATCTGTTTGACTCCACCCCATGAGGGTGTTGTGCAATGCTGCTGTGGCAGAGCATTCAGACCAGAGACTGACCGACCAACGACGGGTAAACAACTAAATTCAGCAAACTCAGATTTCATATAAAATCTAAGAGCAGCAAGGAGGATCCTAAGGACTTTGTTCAACACTGAATAATATTCAAAAATAATCTATTCTGGACTTCCTGCTTCTGAAAACATGTCTGACAATCTGCAAAAGGACCCACAAATGATCCTCTGCGACATGTGTACAGAGGAGGACAGGAAACCAGCACGGAAGACCTGCATGAAATGTGAGATCTCCATGTGCGTCCAGCACCTCCAGGCCCACCTGACCACTCCTGTGTTACTACAAACTCATCCTCTGACTGAACCCATGTCTTTATGTGGGACCACCAAATGCCCCCAACATGGCAAACTCGTGGAGTACTACTGCTTGGATGACTTGACCTGTGTGTGTGTTTCCTGCGCCATTGAAGACCAGCACCGCCTGCACAACATGAAGACCTTCTCCACAGCCCACAAAGAGCTCATGGAAAAGCTCAGTGCTGAGCAGCAGGCCTTACTGGTGAAAACTGAAGACGAGAATGTGAGTCTGGAAAAGTGGGAGAAGAGTGAAAGAGAGAAGCTGGGTCGCTCTAGTGTTCGTCTCATTGAGGCTGTGACTAACCTGCGTGACGTTGCCCTGGCCAGTGTCCAGAGTTCGGTCTCTGCCCGTATGGTGTCCATCAAAACCAGCAAGACCAGCATCCAAGCAGCACAGAACGAGAAGGACACCTTCAGATTCCTGCAGATGTATTCTCAGGTGCATCAGGATGTGGAGAAGGCCAAGGCCGTGGATCTGAGAAAAGGGTTGGAGCCCGGCAGTGATCGTGACAGACTGGTTCAGGAGATACGACAGAATGGTGAAAAGATGATGGAAGAAGCAGGCCACCTCTGGGGATCTCTGTTGACTCTGGTTGATCCAGAAAACCACCAGGAGCTTGTTGCCACTAATTCAGACCTGATATTTGACCAACAGACTTTGGGCCCCGGCATGTCACTGTCTGAAGACAGCAGGAAGGTTTTCTACAGTAGCTGGCTGGGGCAATGCTCTGCCTACATGTTTCGCATTCAGAGTACACTTCCTATTCCTTACTTTCAGAGATGGGTGATCAGCTTCTCTAAAGACTGTGACTGGACCTTTGGTTTATGTGACAAAAACTATGCCAAGGACTTGAAAGATGGAGACGTCTTTGGATTGTGCTGCAAAGGTAACCAGCTCAGCTCTCTCACAACAGAGTGTGATGAGGTTTTCAATGCATCTCTCCCTTTAAAAACCTCTGGGAAGCAGAAAACTGAAGAGCCCAAACTAGAGAAGAGGCGAAGGGTTTCCCTTCAGGTGATCAACCCTTCAGATGAAAATGTGGCAAAACAACTGGCCAGACCGCAAAAAGTGGAAGTGATCTGGAGCTTTCCTAAATCACTATCGTTCTTCAGCAGGATTGGCCAGCACCAGAGAATGAAAATAGTCACAATAACGATCAGCACCACCAGCTGCGACCTATCCCCTTTTGTTTGCTTGGAAGTTAAAGAATCGCAGAAGAGCTCAAATACGTTGAGCACAAGCTTTTTTAGAATAACATCATCAGTTAAACAACCATGCCAGAAGCAATGGAAATGCTCATGTGGGATGGTTTACACTGAAACCAGTAATTCATACAACTGTGGAGGGTACATTTACCAGAAGTCTTCTCAGGCCACCTGTTCTTGTGGAGTTGTTATTGGCACATCACGCATCACAAAGGTGCTTTGTGAACTTCTGTAATTGACAGCCATGTTGTTGTCTCCAGCCCACATCACCAAATTTCTGTTTACACATTGTTAATCATATGCGTTTTAATGCCTACCAATCAAAACCAGAATTAGATTTTGTCTTTGTGTCATTTGGTGTGATTGATTAGTACTAAGTTGCGGTTAAATTAATATACAATGCTGTCAGTGCAAAGATCTCAGTAATAATGGTAACACATACAAAACAAGTTTAAAGTAAGGTTTTTCAAAGTAAGTGGGGCAAATCTGAAAATGCAAATGTGATTAAATGTATTTCAACAAAATGTAAATAATTATAGTGAATTAATTAGAACATTCCATGGGCTGATAAGTAACCGAATTTCATAGTTTGCTTTCATTTTATTACAAGTCATGATGTCTTTTACACACAAAGAGCTTATATGTTCGCCATGATATAAATCAGTTCCCTCTCCATTGAGTATTGAAACTTACCTAAACTAATCAAAAACATTATAACTTACTAAATGTTGTTTGCTTTCATTGGATGAGTGTAAAATCTCATTAATTAGTGTTAAGTTTCTGTCAAATGAAAATCAATTAATGCTGCTTTAGGTGTACACAGCATACACTGTAGGCAATATAACATATTCAGCTGATTGTCTTTTCATTGTAGTGATGTTAGGTATTTTGTTTTGGGAGTTTTAACTGCAAGGTTTCCCGTTTTGTTTCTGCCTGCCAGTTTAAGGTGTCTGTCTCCACCTACTGGTGATGAACTGGTCATTGCTCAGTATGCATGTTCTCATGAAGTCCGAATGGCAACAACTAATTTTTAGTCTTTTGCATCGTTCATACACTGCAAATATGCTGAATAATAAAGCCAGAAAATGTTTAAAATGTGGAATGTTATATTTGACTGCCATTTCCATACCAATGTGGCAATAGAAATGAAACAACACAGGTCAAGTTACAACAAGTCCTGATGTCTTTCACATACAAGGAACTCCTTGTTTGTTTTAACCCACATAAAACCAAAGTGCCACAGCAAGTTTTGGTTCCCCCTTCGACTGCCCGGCAGCATTAAGGTGAAGACAAGATTTCTTTATGCTAAACTACGCTAGGGTCTCCTGGGTGTAGCTTTAAATTGGCCAGTCAAAGAGAGGTCCCAATCTTCTCATCTAACTTTCGGGCAATATAGTGAATAAGCAGATTTCCTAACATGTTGAACTATCATCACGAGTCAGATGATGCCACATTACTGCATGGTTTGTTGCATGCATGGTATCTGCCTTTGGTAAATTATTCATAAAATGATGAGCTTAGAAACATCCTAGAAACATTTTCATAAGCAATGAATATTGTAATAGCCCAATGTACATCTTTTTAAACAATCATTGCCAAGCCTTGACTGAAGATGAGCAAAGACTTCATGAGCACTTTTTGTTCTGGTTTATTTCAGTACACCAGCGCATTAACATTCATTGAAATAATTACTGTAAAAAAGCTCATTAATGTAACACTATTTTCGTGTACTGGAAGTTTGCATACTTTGTTTCACTGTTAATCGGTTGATTGGGTTAATAGTCAGTTACACAACCATAGAAACGTGCTTATATCCTTTTCATTCTGTGACTTGTTATAAGTGTTAAAGAGCATGTGAAAAATATTGTCTTTTTAAATTTTTCTTAGACCTAAATATGTACACAGATGTTCTTTAATCAGATACATTAGTGTTTATTCATGTATCGTTAAGTAAGGTTATTCTAGCAGACAAATAAACACACACACATTGACACACATACAAACATACAAGTCAGTCAGACATACTTTGTTACAGAGAGAGTGAAACATTGTCCTTTTATTTCAATAGAGCTGTTTTTTAAGCATATCATGGTGCGGCATCAGCTTTTGCTTCTTTTCTCTAATTGTTACAACTTACCCCAGTAGCGGGATAGGTTGGTTGTAGGGTCTGGGTATCTCTGGAGATACCCAGGCCAGAGCTTTCCCCCACCTGGCTGGGGGAAAGCTCTGGCTACATTTTTATGCATTCACAGCCTGTTCCTAACTTTCCCAGATGGGTGACCAGCCTCTTCAAAGTCTGTGACTGGACATTGGTTTATGTGCTAAAAAATATGCCAAGGTCAAGATGGAGACATATATGGACTGTGCTGTCACAACAGAGTATAATGAGGTATTAAATACATCTCACCTTTAAAAAACTTCTGGGATTCAGAAAACTGAAGGGTCCAAACTAGACAAAAGGCAAAGGGTTTCCCTTCATGTGATCAACCCTCCTGGGTTAAAATATAGTGCTGTTGGTGCAAAGATCTCATAATAATGATAACACATGCAGAACAAGTTTAAAGTAAAATTTTGTGGAGTAAGTGGAGCAAATCTGAAAATGCAAAAGTGATTAAATGGAAATCAAGAAAATGTAGCCTAAATAATTATAGTGAGTGAATAATAACATTTTGTTGAGCTGATTTATGAGCTGATAAGTATCTAAATTTCATAGTTTGCTTTTCTTTTTTAATTTTTTTTTACAAGTCATGAGGTCTTTCATGTACAAAGAGTTTATATGTTGGCATGTTATAAATACATTCCCACTTCCATTGGTGTTGCTCATTTCTAATGTGTGAAACGAAACTTTACTGTAAACCTAACAAAAGGCTGAAGCCACATCTGTTTGACTCCACCCCATGAGTGTGTTGTTAAGCAGAAATTGAAACTGTTGTGCAGCGCTGCTGTGGCAGAGCATTCAGACCAGAGACTGACAGACTAACGACGGGTAAACAACTAAATTCAGCAAACTCAGATTTCATGTAAAATCTAAGAGCAGCAAGGAGGATCCTAAGGACTTTGTTCAACACTGAATAATATTCAAAAATAATCTATTCTGGACTTCCTGCTTCTGAAAACATGTCTGACAATCTGCAAAAGGACCCACAAGTGATCCTCTGCGACATGTGTACAGAGGAGGACAGGAAACCAGCACGGAAGACCTGCATGAAATGTGAGATCTCCATGTGCGTCCAGCACCTCCAGGCCCACCTGACCACTCCTGTGTTACTACAAACTCATCCTCTGACTGAACCCATGTCTTTATGTGGGACCACCAAATGCCCCCAACATGGCAAACTCGTGGAGTACTACTGCTTGGATGACTTGACCTGTGTGTGTGTGTTTCCTGCGCCATTGAAGACCAGCACCGCCTGCACAACTTGAAGACCTTCTCCACAGCCCACAAAGAGCTCATGGAAAAGCTCAGTGCTGAGCAGCAGGCCTTACTGGTGAAAACTGAAGACGAGAATGTGAGTCTGGAAAAGTGGGAGAAGAGTGAAAGAGAGAAGCTGGGTCGCTCTAGTGTTCGTCTCATTGAGGCTGTGACTAACCTGCGTGACGTTGCCCTGGCCAGTGTCCAGAGTTCGGTCTCTGCCCGTATGGTGTCCATCAAAACCAGCAAGACCAGCATCCAAGCAGCACAGAACGAGAAGGACACCTTCAGATTCCTGCAGATGTATTCTCAGGTGCATCAGGATGTGGAGAAGGCCAAGGCCGTGGATCTGAGAAAAGGGTTGGAGCCCGGCAGTGATCGTGACAGACTGGTTCAGGAGATACGACAGAATGGTGAAAAGATGGTGAAGCAAGCAGGCCACCTCTGGGGATCTCTGTTGACTCTGGTTGATCCAGAAAACCACCAGGAGCTTGTTGCAACTAGTTCAGACCTGATATTTGACCCGCAGACTTTTGGTCCCAGCATGTCACTGTCCAAAGACAACAGGATGGTTTTCTACAGCAGCTGGCTGGGGCAATGCTCTGCCACTCTTCTGATCCGCAGCACCCAGTCAGTTACTAACTTTCAGAGGTGGGTGGTCAGTCTTTCCCCAGACTCTGACTGGACCATTGGTTTATGTGACCAACAGTCTGCAAAGAACCTGAAGGACGGACCTGTGTATGGTCTGTGCTGTGAAAGTAAGCAGCTCAGCTCTCTCACGACAGAGTGTGATGATTGTTGTGATGCATCAGTCAATTCACAAAGTTCTGGGCTGTTTCAGTCTGACATGAGCAAGAAAGAGAAACAACGCAGGGTTTCCTCAGCATTAATCACACATCAGGCTGAAAATGCAGAAGAGGCCGTACCACGACCTGAAATGGTGGAAGTGTTTTGGAACTTTGTTGCTTCCTCGCTGTCGTTCTTCAGCAGAACTGGACAGTACCAGAGGAATGAAATAATCACAATTAAGATGAGCCTCAACAACTGGGACCTGGTCCCCTTTGTTCAACTAGGAAAGGAAAGCAGTGAGAATATGTCCCAGCAGCAATGGAAGTGCACCTGTGAGAAGGTTTACAGCAGGAACAGCAATCAGTACAGTGATGGTCGGCGCTACTACTCTCACCGGGATACTTGTTCCTGTGGAGAGATTATTGGTGGCATAAGCATCACAGAGGTGGTTTGTGAACTCAAGTAATTGATAGGACCCAGCTGATCATCATACAAAGCTAAGACGTGCATGGCTACAACTACCTACAGTAATAACATTTCATTAAGTGAGTATAAATCTCATTGATTAGTGTTGTTGTCAAATGAAAATGTAGTGATTTTAGTGTTAATATCAGTAGGCTAATACGCAAATGCTGTGATTGTTTTCAGTGTACAAAATACACTTCATACTACACAGGCAATACAACATGTTCAGCTGAACGTCTTCATTAAAGTGATGTTAATTATTTTGTTTTGAGAGTTGTAAGCAACAAAGTAGGTTTAAGGTGTTTGTCTCCATCTGGTTGTGAACTGGTCGAACTGGTCATCTTATGATGTCCCACTGACAACAAGGAATTTGTGTCTTTTCATATAGTACATACATTGTGAACCCACTTGATATTAAAGCCAGAAAATGTTTAAGATTTGGAATGATTTTATTGACTGCCAATTCCATACCAATGTACCAATAAAATATGAAACAACACAGATCATGTTACAACAAGTCCTGATGTCTTCCACACACAAGGAGTTCCTTGTGTATGAAATATGACTCACCAACACACGTTGTTAGGTCATATACATTCCCATGCTCATTTCTAATGTGTGAAACAAAACTTAAAACTTAACTCTAAACCTAACAACCAGTCAGCCAAATCTGTCCAACTCCACCCCTTGAGTGTTTGGTTAAGCAGAAATGTAAACTGTTTTGCAGTGCTGCTGTGGGTAGAAAATCAAAAACACATAAAACAGATAAAACAAGAAAACATAAAAACAAGAAAACATTTTTAAAGAATTAAAATACAGTTAAAAGTAAAGAAAAATACTATCAACTAAAATCAGGAAAGGCTCTCCTATAAAAGTATGTTTTAAGAAGGGAGTTCACTGACTCATTTACTGACCTGATTTCTGCTGGCAGGCTGTTCCAGAGCCTCGGGGCCCTGGCTGCAAACGCTCTGTCCCCTTTAGTTTTCAGTCGAGACTTTGGAACAGACAACAGACCTACGTACGTGCTGGTGCAGATGGGACTAAAAGGTCAGAGATATAACTGGGAGAGAGGCCATGAAGATCTTTAAAAGTGATCAATAACATTTTAAAGTCTATTCTAAAACATACTGGGTGCCAGTGTACTGAAGGTAACACTGGGGAGGTGATGTGGTCATATTTCTTTGTTCTGATTAAAAGCAGCTGAGTTCTGGACAGTCTGGAGTCGATCAATAGATTTTTGGTCCAAGCAAGTAAAAAGGCTGCTGCAGTAATGATTATAAAGGCTTGTAAAATGGTCTGTGTGCTTAAAAGTTAACATTGATCACATTTTTTATATATTTCTAAGCTGGTAAAAACATGATTGCACAAGCTTTACGATGTGCTGCTCAAAACTTAAATTACTGTAAAAACAGATGCCAAGATTCCTTGAAACAGGCCAGATATGATCCACTAGGGAACCAGTAAATGCCAGAATTTGCTATGTCATTTGCTGGGACCCAGTGACCAGGATCTTTGTTTTGTCTGAGTTCAGGTGGAGGAAGGAGTTATTACGTGAAGTCAGAATTTCAAGGTCTGTGAATCTGATGGGCAGGTACATCTGTGTGTCCTCAGCCTAAACATGAAAAGAGACGGCACGTTTCTGGATAATGTGTTCAACAGGAATCACATAAAGAAAATCTAATGGGTCCCCAACCCCTGAGGCATATTTAATGACCAGAATGAAGACACACAGAACCTCTTATTGATATAATGAATGATAATTGTTCCTGTGGAGCGATTATTGGTTGGTGCATGCATCACAGAGGTGGTTTGTGAACTTCAGTAATGGCTACAAATACCTACATTAATAATTTTTGCTTTCAGTAAATATTTCTCATTGATTAGAGTTGTTGTGAAATGTCAGTAATCAGTGATAAGTTTATGCTGTGACTGTTTCAGTGTACACAGTATACATCATACACTAAAGGCAATATAACATGTTCAGCTGAATGTCTTTTCATTGTAGTGATGTGAATTATTTTGTTTTGGCAGTTTGAACCAAAGTAATTTAGGTGAACTGGTCGTTGCTCAGTATCTCACAGTGCATGGTCTCATGATGTCCAAATGACAATAAGAAATTTGTGTCTTTTGTATCATACATACGTTGTGAATCTGCTCAATAATAAAGCCAGAAAATGTTTAAAATGTGGAATGTTTTTATTGACTGGTTAAAATGTGAAGTGGAAAAAAAAGTGAATTTAAAAAACACATTTCAGTTTTACCTTTTGCCATTTCCATACTAATGTGACACTAAAAAATGAAACAAAACAAATCATGTAAGAACAGCTTGAAACAGTAACCATTGATACAGTTTGAAGTGAAACCATAAAAAATACTGATGCTGTAATACTTCCTAGGATTGACAACTTAATTTTAAGGCTATAATGAATCATAAATTACTTTGAATGTGCACATCTCTAACATAAACCCACACGAACTTTGGTATTGCCAGGAGCAGCTAGACAAGAGAACAGCTACACATATGTTAATATTAAAGAACACCTCTGCTATGAATTCAGCACTTCATTACTATGTACTGGATCTGCTCTAGTACTGTAGCATTCGGTATTGGTCCATATATAATAATTCTCCCAAATCTAATTCACATACTATTTTAAAAAGTAGCAGTAAGTGCTGGATACAATGCGTGCCACTGTAGTTTAGTAATGTATTCATTACAATTACAATAGCAAAAACTAATCAACTCTCAAATTACAAATCATTAAAGTGCAAAACTTAATGAGTGATTGAATTTCTAAAATTAACCGCATATTTCCTAATTAAACAGCTGCTGCTGACATATTTAGGCTTTCTAAATAATTTAAGACTTTTGCTATAACTTTATACGTGGGTGACAAACACTCACAGTTGATATATATGCTGTTTATAGACAGCCACAGAAAGGACCTTGCATTGGAATGATGAGACAGCAGACCATGAAAAGGCGGAGGAATTCCTACTCTAGCTTACATCTTACTGTCTAGAGACACACTGGCCCCCGAAACACTTTGTGGCTTATATGGAAAAAAGTAACATTCAGAGTCTGTGCGCTGAAAAACATTTCTGTTAATGTCAATGAGGTCAACATACTAAATATGCATTGAAATGTCAAAGAACTGTAAAAACGAATAATGATACTAAAAGGGCAGTATTTAAGTATTAATATATGTGTCTGTTCACTTGTGTTTGGGAGTCAGACAGGCAGTGCTTGTAGACTTATCCTTGGATCTGAGTCAGCTGGACAATCAGCTGTCGTTGCCAAAGACGGTGTTGAGCTGTTGGGTGACCCTGATGAAGGTGGTCCTACGGCTCAGCTCCTTCAGTTTGCCTGCCCCAACATAGGTACAGCTGGAGCGGACCCCGCCCAGGATGTCTCGTATTGTCACATCCACTGGACCTTTGTAAGGCACTTCTACTGTCTTCCCCTCCGACGCCCTGGGGGCAAAACACACACATACAAACAGAGGAATGTGGTTTACTACGCAAACATCACTCACCACTCTGCACCTTAAGTTTAGCGATTAATGCTGACAAGCAACAGACTAGGGGTAGGAGAAAAAAATTGATTCTCAGATGCATCGCGATGCAGACGTGAAAGATTCTGACTCGATTAACAATTGTCAAAAAATCGATTATTTAAATGTTAATTGATAACGTAATGTTGACGGAACACAAAAGGCGGGAATTGCGGAAGTGCACATAACAAACAGAAGGAGAAGAAAAGGGTATAAGAATCACCAGGAAGGCATTATTTAAATTTCTTAAAGACACTGGGTTGGTAAACAGAATATGAGAGCACCTTATTGAGGTTGATAGCTGAATGATATGATGTTACACACTCCAGTACAGTAGGTGGCGGTATGCACTTAAAAGTTGTTTGCAATCCGCCATTAAAGAAGAAGAAGAAGTGCACATAACAGAGAGACCAGTGTTCCCCCTGTATTCAGCACAGCACTGCTGCGGAATGAATAACCACCTTACTTAAATGTCACGCAGTCATTATTATCAATGTGCAAGTAATTGATTTTAACTCGCACACTCGTGACACTCGATGCCTGGCAGCTCCGTGTATCTGTGTGTGTGGCCGAGCCACTGAGACAGAGCGAGCAGCAGAGCATGACGGTGAAAGTTAGCGGATAAAAATATTAGCGGTAAGTTTCAGTCTGGTAGTAAACGTGCAGCGTAGGTCACTGTGTGTCCGTTAATAAAAGTCTGTAGTTTCTCCAACTGCTGGAAACATTAAGGCGGTTAGCGCTAGCAAACATCTCCCCTGTACAGCACGTTTTATAGCTGTTATCTAACGTTAGCTAAATTAGTAACAAAGTAATATTAATTAGCTCAGCTGTATGTCATTACTAACTTACCTACTTGCCAAGGGTTGAGAACATCTGGTACTAAACTGGTATCCAGCTTAATCCTGTTTACATTCTGTACATCCTGATAATTATATGTCTGACAGCTGGTTGTTAAAGAAATGAAGCTGGAGACCATGGTCACTAAATCACATGCACATATGAAAAACTTATATATTTTCCCCTTATATACCACAATAACTGACTCTGACCTGTACTCAGCCACGCCTCCTGCATGTTTCTTCATCGCAGTGTCGGAGCTCATTCCGTAGAACAGCTTGTATTTCTTCCCGTTTTTCTCAATAATCTCGCCCCCGCTTTCTGAGTGGCCAGCAAGCATACCGCCCAGCATCACAAAGTCTGCTCCAGCACCTTTAGAGTCGCGCAGAAAGAGCAAAACAAATAGTGAGAAGCCTGTTTCAACAGAGGAATTCTCCCTACGGCTGTAATTTGAATGGAAACACTGAAACTTACCAAAAGCCTTTGAGACATCTCCTGGGCAAGTGCATCCCCCATCCTGTGTGAGAGAGAAGAGAGGGACAAAGACCAAACAAAACGCCATGTTATGGGTCTGACTGTATGTTTATCATGTCTGCATGAACATACAGCCTGGAGAAAAAAAGACAAGGCTGCACATTCGCAGGGTGAAATACATCTAACAAAACACATTGCCTGTGGGGAGAGAAGAGTGGATGGAATTACAAAAAGTAACTTGGGACAGGTGGAAACCATTCATAAAGAAAGATAAGAAAAATTATCAATAGTTTCTGCCAAAAATAGTTCTTTCTTGCCAAGATGTAGATGAGAATATCGAGCCATTTGGTAGTTAGCTTAGCTTAGCATAGAAACTGCTATATATATATATATATATATATATATATATATATATATATATATATATATATATATATATAACTGCTAGCCATGCTGTGTTTGATGGCAACAAATATTTCCCACAAGTACCTATAAAGCTCACAGATTAATACATTATATCTTGTTAGTGTAATGTACAAAAACAAATGTGTAAAAATGACAATTTGTGGGGTTTTTCGGTTGGTTATGTGCTACACACAACAAGGCTCTAGTAACAATGAGAAATAGTCCAGTACATTACTTCCACCCAAAAAAACAACATACAAATGTTTACTTTACAGACAAAGCCGGGCCAGTTATTTCCCCCTGTTTCCAGTCTGTATGCTAAGCTAAGCTAACTAGCTGCTGACTGTAGCTTCAATTTAGTAAACTATTCCTAATTCTAGACAATAAGAACTGTGTAGAAATTATGATCAAATCATTGGACTGCCATAGAAAAGAGTCACTCACAGAGATGATGTGGCCTCCCAAGCCATGGGCTGCATCTGCACACTCAATCACAGCGCTGAGCTGGGGGTACCCCACCCCTGTCTTCTTGCGGGTGGTGCACACAGAGCCTGAAGAAGAAGAAGACATAATAGTAAGAGATAACTCCTTGTAGTCTGTGGTACATGATTTGAAAACTGGAAACAGCATTTACAAACCCTGCTGGTGGTCTGCTTAACCTGTGTGTGGCAGATGAATCGGAGTTGCTACATTGCAAAACATCCTTCCAGGGACAATATAAATAACAGTCTGAATTCACCTGATTAGTGAAGCAAGTTAGTTATTTTCTTATACAGATCTATAAATTGGGTTCTTACATATGTCGTGAATACTGTATATAATAGTAACATAGTATTACGTTGACGTTTGGTGTATTTGAAAACATCAAACTTTTGATGATGCTACTATGTTATGAATGGATGCAGAAATGTGTTAGTAAGTGTTACGCTGTGATCACCTGGTCCGATGCCTACTTTGATGATGTCAGCGCCAGCCAGGATCAGCTCTTCTACCATCTCTCCTGTCACCACGTTTCCTGCCTGAGCAAAATAAAAGCAATAATAAAAAATGTTTTATTGATTATCAAAGAAATGTTGTGAACATTCATTCCCTTGTCAGCCGCACATGCTGGAGCTTAAAGGCAGACATCTACGAACCATTATAGTGTGGGAGGGGAACTTCTGCCTGACGTCTTTGACAAAGTGAACAAAGTGTTCAGAGTAGCCGTTAGCCACGTCTACACAGATATACTGGAGCTCTGGCACCGCCGCCAAGATGGCTGAAATCCTGTCAAAGTCACCGTCACCGGTGCCTGTGCTGACTGCTACACTCTGGGATTTAAACCAGGAAGAGACAGACAGTTGTGTTACAATAAATACCACCATTAATAAACTCCTTGAAATAATGGGTTACATAATAATGAACACTTTGGGTACCTGCAGGCATTTGGGATGGTTCTTTGCAAACTCCACCCAGTCATCCACAGAGTAATGTTTGTGAATCGTAGTGAAGAGAGTGAACTGGTGGAAGCGACAAGGAACAACAGCGCAAGTGAGAAACATTATGCAACCAGGACACACAGAAACACAATTCAGCAGTTTGCAGGGAAGAGGCAACTAAAATATTCTGGTTCAGTGTGTAGTCTGTGGATGATGCAATGACATCTAATGACCATTTGGGGCAGCTTTTCTAACTGTGAGTGAGTGATGGAGTGAATGAAATAACAAAACAAAAGAATTAATGTTAAAGTGAGTATTTTTTTATTTTTTTATAAATCAGTGGGGTGATTCTTATCTTTCTGAGTCTTAAAAGGCAAAGACAACGCTGACAGGTAATACACAGCAGTTTATAAACGCATTAATTTTGTTTTTGCCCCCATTCATCATGAGCTGAACTCAAAGATCTAAGAATTTCTCTATGTACACAAAAGGCCTATTGAGCACTTCTCCTTTGCCGATATAATCCATCCACCTCACAGGTGTGGCATATCAAGATGCTGATCAGACAACATGGGCATTGCACAGGTGTGTCTTAGGCTGGCCACAATAAAAGGCCACTTGAATATGTGCAGTTCTATTCACAGCACAATGCCACAGATGTCGCAAGTTTTGAGAGAACGTGCAATTGGCATGCTGACTGCAGGAATGTCCACCAGAGCTGTTGCCCGTGAATTTAATGTTCATTTCTCTACCAAAAGCCGTCTCCAAAGGCATTTCAGAGAACTTCAAAGAAGCAGTACATCCAACTGGCCTCACAACTGCAGACCGCGTGTAACCACACCAACCCAGGACCTCCACATCCAGCATCTTCATCTCCAGGATCGTCTGAGACCAGCCACCTGGACAGCTGCTGCAACAATCGGTTTGCAGAACCAAAGAATTTCTGCACAAACTGTCAGGAACCGTCTCAAGGAAGCTCATCTGCATGCTCATCATCCTCATCGGGGTCTCGACCTGACTGCAACTTCGCACAGCTATTGAAGAGGAGTGGACCAACATTCCACAGGCCACAATCAACAACCTGATCAACTCTATGAGAAGGAGATGTGTTGCACTGCAGGAGGCAAATGGTGGTCACATCAGATATGAGAATGATTTCAGGTGGTTTCCAGACCGCCCTGGATCCCTCAATACAGTGAAACAGCACATTTTCGAGTGGCCTTTTATTGTGGCCAGTCTAAGGCACACCTGTGCAATACCCATGTTGTCTGATCAGCATCTTGATATGCCACACCTGTGAGGTGGATGGATTATATCGGCAAAGGAGAAGTGCTCAATAGGACTTTTGTGTACATAGAGAAAGTCTTAGATCTTTGAGTTCAGCTCATGTTGAATGGGGGCAAAAACAAAAGTAATGCGTTTATAATTTTGTTCAGTATAGATACAGATGCTACACAGAATAAGCAACCAAAACTTGGCATCTGGGTCGGAAAAGCTTGATGACCTCTCACTTTTAATTTGGTCTTTAGTGAAGAAAGTAGGGCCTGTCCTCAGTCATCGGCCTGCTATGTAATACAGTGATTATTCTGCATTATAGTGTTCACTGCTTGGATTAAATTTAGATTCACTTAGTTTTGTTTAGACTACTTTGGTCACTTTTCCTTTCAAAAAGGGATAATGATAAATTACATTAAAATAGATTCTAGCACTGTGAAACATTTTGTGAAATAATAAGTGATTTATACACATCCCATGTAATGCTTAACCGACCTCGTGCAAAGCCAGGGCCATCTCAAAGGTCCCCACAGTGTCCATGTTTGCAGCGATAATGGGGATCCCCCTGTAGCTGCCCTTGGAGTTCCTGAAAGAGAAGCTCCTCATTAGGTCCACCTGGGAAAGGCAAGGACAACGAGACATTAGATAGATGCCATAAAGCAATTGTCAGACAATTCAACAAACAGACAACTATGAAACCAACACAAAATATTACCAGAGGTAATAGGTGTACCTATTATAATAAAGGTGCAGCATCTCCACACCAAGAGGTGCAGTAATGTTTTTCACAGTTTGTTTAGCAACACAATACTGGTATGCACGAATGATCTGCAGACTGGGTTGGTTCGGAGGGATGGCACCCTTTACCGTCTGCCTGACGGTAATAGCGTACTTAAATTAGTCATTTTAAATTCTCATCATGATTCACAGCATGTTACTACAGTTACTGGGCCAGGAGGAGCCAATAGTAAAGTAAAGGGTCACTGCTTGAAGTCTCTAACCAGTTGGTAAAATGTGAACGAGGGCTAATACTTTCCTCTACTTTAATGACTACAAAATGCCTATAAGGTTGTGCACTCACTCACAGGGATCATATAATGGAAACATCTGTATTTAGGTCAGACAGGTTTCATCATGTAGGGGGAACAATACTTCACACATGTGTATCTACCTCGCTCCTAGACTTGAGTGTGCTCCTCTTGGGACGCAGGAGCACATCCTTGAAGTCCAGCTTGATGTCATTCTCAATGCGAGGCATTTTGGAAACAGGTTGTGCAGGTAGAGTAACAACAAAAAAGTGAAATAAAGCAGTCTGTGAAAGATAGGGAGGTCAGAGTTTAAGACGATTGCGTTGTGTCTTTTCTCATTTGTACACCCCCTTTATGCACTCATACACATGGTCATCAACTTCATTTAACTAAAAGTAACTTAGGCATGGTGTAACGTTAGGGTCTGCAAGCAACACTGTAAAAGCAAACGAAAAAGACAACAGATGTGTCAGAAATAGCCAGAAGAAGAGTAACGTTACGTTAATTACTGCTATGTGGACATGTAACGTTAAAAAGGTAATTTTTAGCTTGCTAGTGTTTTTTTAATGGTTAGACGATACTGAAAATAATATTCTTAATGGTTTTCACGTTATGATATAACCTTTTTCACAAGGATTAAGTTAACATAAGTTAGCTTAGTTGGTGCTGTCTGCTTAGCCCCGTTGTCAAAAATCAAGGTTACGTTATATAATGTGAAAGTGTCACATTTGAATCCACCATATTAGCAGTGCAACCCGTTTACATTAGCACACAATGCTAATTACCCAAGTGTTTTTTATAGATTTTGCAACATAAAGTATTACCTTTACAGAAATTATGACTGAGGTTGTCTGTGCCGGAGTTGTTTCCTTTTCCACTGTGTGAGCGGGAAGATTCACGGCGGCGGACACCAACTGACAGCCGCTTTGTAGTTTTTAAAGCGCTTTAGCTGGTAGGCGACATGCGGGTAAAAACTACAAATGCAAGGTTCGCTTTACGCTACGTTGCGCTGGTGTCGTGAGGGTTGTTTTAGGTATTCAGGAAACAAATGTCAGTTTGCTTTTGTTGGGGCGATACTCACGCTAATGTGAGATTATTTTAGGGCAAAGTCGGTGCTTTTTCGACGGTAAATGAAACAAAGGAGGTCCGAAATTAAATTAAAGCGGAACCGTTGACATTTCTTTACAAACGGGGAGGCGGCGGGATTAACTGGGAAACACAGGAAACACGCATTTTCAGGAAGAAGAGGAATATATCGAGTTTCCATTTACAAAAATACCGTGTTATCAGTAGGTTATATCAAATCATAGGTTCAGTTAAACTATAATCATACAGTTGATCCCGCTCCAGTTTATTTGATAAAAAAAACAAGTCAACAAAGATGCTGATTAAAGTGAAGGTAGGGCGAAGTAAACACAACGATTAGCCCGGGTTAACAGTTAGCCTAACTGAGTTATTGAGTTGTGTCCGGTCTCATAATTTGCTCAACAATAACCTGAAATTGTTTTTTTACAGACACTCACAGGCAAAGAGATAGAGATTGACATAGAGCCCACAGATAAGGTATATAATGATCTTTTATTTCCTCATGTGTTGGTCATTACTCATTCTTCATTGTGTGTGTTTGAGCTTTGAGCCGTATGTTTTACATTACCTTTCATACAGGTGGAGCGGATTAAAGAAAGGGTGGAGGAGAAAGAAGGGATCCCTCCGCAGCAGCAGAGGTTGATCTACAGTGGGAAACAGATGTAAGACTGAGATGCCCTTTGTTTTTCTTTACCTGTCTTTCATTTCCCCAGTCTTAACTTTCCCATCCTTTAATTCAGTTTTTCTTATTTTACCATATCCCATCCTGATGTAGTGTAAGTACTAACTGGTGCACCAAATGCATGCCAACCTACTGCTGAAAATAGTCCCAAACAAATACACATTTAATATACATAATATACTCCTGTTTTAGTAATAATAATAATAATAATAATGAATAACATTTATATAGCACTTTTCTAAAAACTCAAAGATGCTTTAAAGGGAGAAAGGTGAAAGTATTTAAGTAAAGTTTTTTTTTAAAAAGCAGGTGAAGGAAGTTATCTGGGGGTTGCAGTCTTGAAAAGGTGGGTTTTGAGGGCCTGTTTGAAAGATGGCATGGAGTTAGGTTTTTAGTGTTGTGTCCGCGGACCGTGTCGAGGTGTGGCGGGGAGGAGGTCAGAGAGGTAGGGAGGAGTAATGTTTCAGTTGATTTTTGGAAATCAGCCTTTATTTTAAATGAAACTATATATTCCGGACCCGTTTAAAGATGTATGTCTTTGGTTGGAAGTCAGAAACATTATATTACACCGTGGGTAATTTGCCTTGGTGAAACAGACTTAACATACAATGAAACACTTTAAACAGATAATAAAAATATGTAAAACAAATGCTAAAACCAGCCACAAAAGCTCACATTAAACAATGTATGATGGCATGACATAGTGAAAACAAGTGAATACACCCAGCCATCATCATCCAACTCAATCATTACCATCATCACTCACCAGTTTTATGGGAGAAGATAATAACACCAGTATTATAAGTTGCATATCTTTATCTCCTTAAGAATATGTTATGCTGTATTAAGGAGCTGATGTTTGTTCTGGCTGTCATTGTAAAAAATAAAACAAATGAAAGTTAGTTTTTTAATAGAGGGTTTTCTGCTGTCTGACGTTTTGTATCCTGCATGTCTTTGTTCTCAGGAACGATGAGAAAACAGCTGCAGACTATAAAATCCAGGGAGGCTCTGTTCTCCATCTGGTTCTTGCTCTGCGAGGTGGACAGGTGCCCCGCTCTCCCAGAAGCCTACACTCCAAGCCTGCACTGTAGACATCACTTGGAAACATGCCTTAGCCTTTGCGATGCCTACATTAAGCGGATCCACCGAAGTTGCGCATCCAGGGGTCACCGGGTGGCAGTGTAGGCAACACAGAGCCATTGGTAGAAAGAGTTAGATCAGGTTCTACTTGTGGCAGCCACTTCCCTTCAGCCAAATATGTGTTGGCTGCCAACACTGCCCCCACTGTAACATTTTCATGGTGAATGTTACGTGTTCTGTCCTGGCAGAAAAGGCAAAGTAACTTTCAGAATAAAACAAAGCTTTGGCTAAAGTTTTACGACCCAGAGCTAATTTTGGCTGCTACAGAAAACCGCTTCTACTCTGCAGCTCTGCATGTAAGCACAGAGGTTACTATTGTTCCTCCGATGATAAAACAGCTAACTGTAGCTTAAAGATTCTTCAAGGAAACCCAACCTTGGATCACAGCCTTTGCCTTCAGAGTGTGACACAAACTACGGTTTACTTGTTCTGTTTCATCCATGTTTTATTCTGTTCTCTGTCATTCGCCCCAACTCAGTATAATAATCTGGATGTATCAATCAAAAGTCTTTTTCTTGTGGAGTACCAATTTAACTTAGTTAGATTTGCAAAAGATGGATAAAAGAATCTTCAAAAGAATAGTTTGACATTTTGGGAAAGACACACATTCGCTTTGTGCCAGAAAGTTGGATGAGAAGATTGATACCACTCATGCATACCGTATCTCTGTTAAATATAAAGCTTATCTTTGCACAAAGGCTGGAAAGAGGGGGAAACAGCTCTGTACAACAGAAACTAAATCCTCTAATAACTTATATCTCGTTTCTTAATTTGTACGAAAATCAAAGTTTGGAATGACAATTTGCCTCTTCACGTGCTCGGCTATTTCTTGGCTCTGAACAGCTGCCAAGCAACCGATTGATACCTAAGGAAGTTACTGCTCCCAGTCAAGAAATAGTCTGTGACATAACCCCCTGAAAAATGACAAGTTGTGTATTTTTACACTTGGGCTTTTGTACACATTAAATAATTGCAATGTGGTGTGTTAATTAGGGAGCTTTAGAGGTGCTATTAGACAGACTTTGTTTCTGTTGGATAGAGCCAGACTAGCTGTTTGCCCCGGTTTCCCGTCTTTGTAGAAAGCTTAGCTAACCTGCTGCAGCCTTATATTAAATGGACAGAGAGTAGTAAAAGAGTGTTATCAGTATTCTCATCTAACTCAGGAAATGAAAAAGCATATTTCCCAAAATGTCGAACTATTCCTATAAGGGACAACGAGAAGTAAAGGACATGTCTTGTGTCAGGAAAACTGCCCACCACTAATGCTAAATCATGTACCATAGATTTTGCTTTATATAAGCTTCAAAAGTAGACTGAGCATGTCCATTCTGTAGGATAATGTTTTATATTATTTCACATGAATTTAATCTGTCTTTTTGTGCTTATTGCACATTGTGTTGATTAGAAGGAGCGTGCCAACTGTGGTGTCGTTTGACAATGGCTTCAGTTTCCATGGGTATTGTTAGGTTTGTATGTTCAGAGAAGCAACGTTATCTTTTGGGATTGCTGCGTCAGCACCCATGTGCCCCCTCCCCCTCACTCAGTGTGACCCATGCTGTAGATTAGTTTGTCAGTTGAATAAACTTGTGTTAATGCTGAAAATGCCTCACGGTTGCCATTCTGTGTTCTTCATAAAAAAGGCTGTATACAAAGAGATGTGAAAATTCTGGTTCACTTCTGAATGTTTTTATTCTTGTCACACACTCACCCCCAATATTTACAGTTACATTTTTAGCACAAAAATAGACTTGAGAGACATGTCAGTCACAATGGCTCTGCAGACTGCAAATGGCAACTTAAATTAGAGACCAATGTGTGCACAAAATTATTTAGAAATAACATTCTTATTAGGCATATTGCATTGCGAAGATGTATTGCTAGGAGAAGAAATTAATATGCAACGACTGTTAGAACACAGAAAACTTCATATTTACACCACATTAAAAAAGGCTTGTTTTGGTCTGAATTAAAGCAAGAAGCCGAGGTTGCAGCTTATTGGGAAACCTTGAGCAGCAAGAACGTAAGACGAGTAAAAAATAATCAATACTATTAAACCTTTTTTAGATTTTAAGCAGAAATACAAGCAGTATTTCACTCACACTGAACTTGTGAAGCGAGTTGCTGTCTGCACAGTCATCACTGCAACATCACATAATGTTGCAGCATTTATGTAGCATTAGCATTCAGGCCTCATTTATGCACAGCGCTCGCTGAGAAATGTGAAATTCACAAAGTTTATGTTGTGTAATAAATTGAGGAATCATTGAAGAAACTGAATGTAACAAGAATCACATTCTTTGAATTGATCACACAATGGAATAAGATAAAGATATGGAGCATTTTCTTTTATATAAATGAGGCCCTGAATTACAAATTCAAACATTAGTCAGTGGTTTTTATTTACTAAGAGACAATTTGCGGACTGTCATGACATCTGTGTTTACTGTAAATACACAATAATCGTACAGGCACAAAACACAATCATTGTACTTGTAAAGACATCCATGACACCCTGTTCATCTTACATTTTCACAAGAGAAACTTATACAATACAGGCCCAACTTTTTTTTTGCCAAGACCTGTCATCGTCTGTGAGATATTTTTGGGATTGCTTGTAAGATTGAGACTCCTGAGGACATAAGATCTCTAAAAGCACCAGTACAAACATTTAGCAACGAGGCAATAAGTCGGATCTGTTGAGTGTTCTTGGTCTGGAGGTTTTAGGCAGTGTGTGTAAGGAGAAGGCAGTGGGGATGCCCTGAGCCACAGATAGATTATAGAAAGACACAAGAGTACACAATGTGTGTTGAAGTGTGAAGGAGTGTTGTTACTATAATATACAGCATAGATACATAACTATTACCAGACAACACCGAATGGTTTGAATCAGTTTTTTTTGCTGGTGTCTGCATTAATATTGCACTAAAATCTCTTCTTGTCAATTGTATGAATCAAGATTAGAGGTTATTTAAAGTACAGCAAGGTACAACTACAATAATAATTCTGCAGTAAAACTGTTTCCCACATGTGTCAGAGTGGTGGTGAAATTATCACGTCTTGTCTATTTATTGGTTCTAGTGATCTACAGTATGTCCATGCAGCTTTCAACTCTGATGCCCTACCAACTGAGCTATATAGACCCGGACTTGGACATGCAGTTTTAACGGGGTAATTATCTGTGTAGTGTGCATACCAAAACTCTCTGATTTAAAAAACACTAAACACTTTTTTGTTGCTTCCATCACATTAACAAGTGTGAATATTAACAATCTCTCCACATCAGTCACAATGTGGCACCCAAATATATTCCAATTAAGGCAATTAAAAAAAAACAACCATTTACCAATGCAAAGAACAGCTCACACATCAGCTTCCAGGTGTACACCTCCACGGTTGCAAGAGTAAAAAAAAAAAGAACAAAAAAAAGGCCGAGATGTATATGATGTTAAATAGAAAAAAAGAATATCAACAAACCAAAAATTAACATATTAAAACTAAAACAACAACAAAGGCAAATTATATAAACAATTACACAAAAAAATTAGAAACATTTCAGCGTCACAGTCACCTTTAAAAACCAAAACATAGTTCTTGGTGTACTTCACAACATGAAATGACTTGATCTGAATCCAATTTTCTGCTTTGACAGTCAAAATACTGCTTTGGTGTGTTGAATTTATGACAAAATTTACAACGTGGCCAAAGAAAAGAACAAAAACAGAAAAGAAGTGTTTGTGTGGCCACCACAGTGCAGTGAGAGTCTTTTGATAAAAAAAAAGTACTACAAAAATGATCTCTTACAGTAGGAGTGTGCAGGGAGTGTGTGGAGGGGGAGCGGGAGGAAGAGAAGCAGAATGATGATGATGATGATGAAGATGAATAGTAAATTGTTAAATGTGTCTGTTTAATGTGTATTGGAGAAGTTGAAGGTGCTAACCTTTCTTTATTGCACTGTTGAAGGACCCCAGACAGAAAAGTTTGAGGTCGTAATACTCCAAACATCTCATACTATATTTGCTAAAAACCAAATAAAAACATGTAGTGTGGGGGCACAAGTGTTGATCAGTAAATCCACTACAAACTGTGTCGTGTGTTTGCATGTGTGTTTGAGTGTGTGCGCACCCACGTGTGCGTCTGCATATGTCCATTTCTTTTGGGGCAGGTGGGAGATAAGGGCGTGCGCTTTAGCAGTCCGCTGACTTGTGGGCGTCTCTGTCCTCCTTAGACAGAGGAGACCTGGCCTCCTTCATTTCCTCTCCTTCCTCTCCGTTCCCGCTGCTGTCACCTAAAGCTGGATAAACCACCATGCAAAACTTCTGGCCCAAGTGCGTCATCTTACCTGGAAGAAGAGAGCGACCGGGTTTGAGGATAGGGACAGTAACGGGAATTCAAATTACATGAGGTTAACATTTTGATTAATTAACTGCCATGTTTCATTTGTCCCAGACCAAATAATTACAATCCAATCATGTTTCATACAAATATTTCAAAAAATGTTAATGCCACTGTGTGTTTATAACTAAGTACTGTGTTAAAATAATACTTTGACATTTTAGGGAATCCACTTATTCCTTTTCATGCCAAGAGAAAAAGATCAATACCACTCTCATGTCTGTACATTCAGTATGGAAGGAGAGCCAGGATGCGATTGGCTCAGATTAGCATAAAGACCGGAAACAGGTGGAAACAGCAAGCTTGGCTAGTTGCTTCCCAACAAGAACAACTTGTAACTCCCTATAAAACCGCACTTCGTTTTTACATTTCTATTTGGGTGATTAACCAAAACATGCTCATTTGTGAGCTTTAGAAGTGAGGACAGGCTTTGGACTTTGAAAGTAGGCATGCTGTTTCCCCTGCTTCCAGTCTAAGCTAAGCCTTCTGACTCTACACCTTTATATTTAACACACTTCTCTGTACAGACGTGTACAGAGCCCCTAAAGTCCTGTAAGGTAATATTTTTATCTTGTGTGCGCTTGATAAATAACTTGTTCCCACAAGATAATAACTTGTGTGCACAAAATAAAAATAACAAAAGTCACCTTTAGGGCCTCCGTAGACATGAGAGTGAAATGTTGATCTATTCTTTAGACGAGATATAGTGAATTTGTAGTTCTAAAGAAGAACATTTTGCCCAAACAATATGTCTTCACGTGACACATAAGCTAACTTACCAACGAAGGCGTCAAAGCACTGTGGCTTATTTTCCCAGTAGACTCCCAGATAATAGACGGGGACGCCAGTCAGCATGATGGCCAGGCCGATGCCACACACCACGGGCTCAGAGTAAAGGGAGAAGATGAGCAAGAAGGCCCAGAAGAGGAGGTAAATGACCGGCCAAATCAGGCTGATCTGGAAGACAGAACACAGCAACAATGTGTCATGATCATGTGTGGTGTTTTCTGTTATTTTGTTAATGTCCATTTCTGTTTTACTCGTTGCCTCTTTGCTCTTGTTTAGGTTTTGTTGGTTGATTATTGCTTCCTTGTTCCCTGTTGTATTTAGTTACATTTCTCCTGGTGTATTGTCTGTAGCTTTATTTCCTGTTTGATTTTGTAATTTTGGGGATTGGTGCTTTTGTCTAACTTTGTTTCCTGTCTACCTTAATTCCTAATGTGTCTTACCTGTGATTAATTGCTCTGCCTGCTTGTGTGTGTGTGTGGTGTGCCCCTGCGTATATTGCCATCAGTTGTGTTCAGTCCTAGTGGTGTCATCGTCTAATGTTGAGTGCTCTGCCATGCTCTGTTCCACGTGTTTTGGATATTATCTGCCTGATTTGCCTCTGTTTTGTTTGGACTTCTGCCACACCAAGTATAAGCCTGTGAGTTTCTGTTGGACTTTATTAAATATCATCAACTGAACCTGCTTTGCTCTGGTGTCCTGCATTTGCACTCAGCTACTCGGGTACAACGTGCTACACTTATGAAGATAGCTTCTCCCTTTTGAATATTAAGTAAAATTTTGATTAACTGATCATTTTTGTACATTCATCTGTCATCACCAATAGTACACACTTCACACCACAAGATAGCAGCTCTCAGAGGATGGTTTATGGCTGCTTGAAAGCAGATTTACTGCACATTAGGCTCTTTTCCACACTGGCTGTTCATCAAGTGGCTTTTAAAACTGCCTTGTTAGCATAGTCTCTTCTGAAAACGAGAAGAGTTCATTAGATGATGAATATTAGATGATATTTTTGGGCCAGTTTCCATTTTTTTTTAAACATGTTGACCTTCAGATATCAGAAAAACTGCAAAGAGAACAACAGTCACATGCTGAAATGAAGCCAGAGAGGCATCATAATTGTTAACATAATTTGGTACATAAAGTGAAACATCTACTGTAGAGGGAAAAAAAGGCACACACACCTTGATTGGTCGGTGCATATCTGGCTGTTTATAACGCAGGACAATCTGCCCGGCGACAGTGACTCCATAGAAGAGGTAGTTGATGAATCCCACGTAGTTGATGAGAGTGTACATGTCGCTGGTGCACAGCATCAGCAGGGTAGACAGGCACTGAGGAGTAAGAAGGAAAGGGCGGTCAAAGACAGGAAGAATGATAAAGAGCTAAAGAGCTTTCTTGTTAGGTTGAGAGACTGAAACTAACCTATCTGAAGTAGATAATATAAAAGCAGTCACTGTGAGAGCAGTACTCACAGTGAAGAGCAGGGCAGGGATGGGAGTGCAGCGTTTCATGTGAATCATGGCCAGCAGACTGGGGAGGTGGCCCTCTCTGGCTCCAGCAAAGAACAATCTGTGAGAGAAAAATAAATCATTCAGCTAATGCATCTAGATTTAACCGTCTACAGTACGTCCACACTTTACGTAATGAAAAAGAGAAAAGTGTTATACATGTTGTGATTTAAGATGAGGAAGGAAAGTTAAATTTAGTAAATTGTTTTTATACGTTAGACTACAGAGGAAAAATTTGCATTTTTTGCGTAATAGTTATTGTTGTGGAAGTCATTATCGAGCCAACTAACCGTGAAGAGGTGAAGAGGGAACCGTTGACTCCCCCGAAGGTGGAGAGCGCCACAGAGATGGGCATGATCCACGACATAACTCCCAGCAGCTTCTCACCAAATGTCTGGGATGGAGGTTACAAGGTGGATGAAAGGGAGGGAGGGTCAAAGGAGTAAAGCAGACACACACACACACACACACACACACACACACACACACACACACACACACACACAAGGTTAGATGCTTACATTCATGCATTTTTAATGTGTTCACTACTATGATGCAATGAATGACAAGGTACCAACTAACATATTTGATTTGAACATTGACCAGCAGGGATCACTAGAGGGAGACAGACTAATTCTACTAATCACGTCACAGGAACACCCTGCGTCATGCTCTGAGCTACTCACCACGGCAACAGCATTTGAGGCGAGCAGCTCCTGGGGACTCATGGCCGTGACGTAGGCGATGTTAGCAAAGACGTAGACGAAGGTCACGAGGGGGATGGAGATGAAGATGGCACGAGGAAGGTTCCTGGAGATGATAAAAACAGCAATGTTTAGGAAACAGAAAGGGGAAGAAAAGCTAAAGAGAATGAAGTTGGGGGGGGTATAAAGTAGGAAATTAAAAATTGTACCTTAGGGGAGGTGTATTAATGGATACCAAGGTTATTAAAAAAACGTGGGATTGTTAAAAATACAGAAAATGCAGAGGAAATGAAGAAATAAACCATTTTATAATAGCAGAAATGTTTTCTAGGTCAGATCCTGAAAGTGATCTCCCATGCTAAGTTCAATAAATTTCAAAGAGCTTTGAAAAAAGGAATCATGGATTAAACTGGAAAGCTTAGTCAGGTATGCAACTGCTAATCACTGAAATAGCTGCAAGCAGCTTTAACATAAGCTACACTCATACAGCAGTTATTCATTCAGCACTGTGTGGAGCTGGTTTTTTAACCACAACGACAAAATGTTTCTAGACATATGAGAGCAAGACAAAGTGTCTTACACATAGGGGTCCACCAGCTCCTCTGTGACGTAGTTGAGGAAGTTCCAACCTCCGTAGGCAAAGGAGCCTTGTAGGAAAGCTAGGGCTATCAAACCCACATCATAGTCCTGGAACGGCTCAAAGGCATTGGCTGGCTCCAACCAGTAGTACTCTCCTACAGGTGGAGAAGACAATGCAAAAGATTAGGGGACATTTTTAGTTAGCTGAATTGGCTTTTAATGCTCTTCTTTGTTTATTCAGGTCTTTGTGATCCTTGTGATAATTTGTATGACCATGCCTAACTAAGTAGGTCTGTTCCTCATCATTTCTCTTGGGTTTGCTAATGATGTTTTGCTGTGAGGGTCAACACACTATAGTCTGGAATTGCTGTGAAGAAACCCAGCTGAAACCCATCATCTAATGCAATCAGTGTGTAAAACAAGTTGTAAACGACATTCTGCTAAATCCCTGTAAAGCCACTTCTTTGCAAAAATCCCCTGTGATCTCTAAAGTCCCCACTGAGAAATGATCAGATCCTCTGTTTGGGGTAAATGTCTAAATAATCTATGATCTTTAGGAATCTGGTTTCTTTCTCATTCCTTATTTTTTTTTTTTTCCTAAAATCCCTTCTTGGGGCATGTTTTCAGAGAGCATTAAAGTATTTCTACTCTCACATACACTCCCTCCCATATAGGACCTAAAAAGTCTCCTGTCAAATCAGGCACTGAACTCTTCTTCATTCATCTTCAAATACTCGCGCCGAAATCCCCATTTTTGTTGTTACAAGGGCCCACTCTCTGTGGCCACTGTAATAACTGGCCCTCAGCCATGTTGTGACAGCAAACCCACACAGGCATGCTGATATTAGCAATGTGAGGGGCCCCAGCAACTCGCTGACCCCTGTAGCGTCCACGGGGAGTCTATACTGTCCCGAATGACTGAAAATGTCCCCAGTGACTTTTTCCCTTTCACACACAGAGAAAACACCAGACAAAGGTGGAATGCACTATGAACATATGCATTAAGGGAGCACGGATGGCAGTTTGATAAGCTTACCCTTGCAGATCTGCACGATGCCCATGATGATGATGAGGGCGAGGGCCAGCAGCTTGCCGGCGGTGAACATGTCCTGCACCCTGGTGGCCCACCTCACACTGGAGCAGTTCACCCATGTCAGCAGCACTAGATAAAAAACACAGTAAAACTCAGAATTAGTGCTTTCTTTTACACCTTAAATTCCATTTCTCCGTCGTGGTTCCTTTAAGCGTCTTTAAGGTTAGTAAAATTACCATATATATATATATATATATATATATATATATATATATATATATATATATATATATATATATATATATATATATATATATATATATATATATATATATATATATATATATATATATATATATATATATATATATATATATATATATATATATATATATATATATCAATTTCCTCCAAAAGTCAGCCTGATATGTGATATCATTGCATCTAGAATTCAAAAACTAAATTTGGCGGGTTTGAATAAGATTTGGTTGCACAATACGATTTTTGTACTGACTGTGCTGAAAGGTTGGGAAAATGATTGTGTTACGGAGTGAAACTAGTGATAAAAAGGTTTATGTGTTTACTGTTTAATTGGTCTTGTAAAGGAACTGTCGCTGCATTGTTTGTAGTAGTAGTAGCAGTAGATAATTTCCCAAGAAAAGAAGAAGTGACTGATAAACCTGATAAGACACAAGAATCGTTGCACAATGGCCTTGAAGTTTTTCTTGATGGAGACTGAACTGATCTGAGGTCAACGAACAGAGAACGATTATAAGCTGCACACAACGTCCAGCACTGTGGCAACCTTTGAAGGTGTTATCGTGTTGAACTTCACCCATTATCTCTTACATTTCATGTCTTACCTGCAGTAGGTTATAGTAGTAGTAGTAGTTTTCTTTTGAGGTACTGCAGGTATTTATTATTTGTATATGGTTCAGTGATTGAAGTTACCTTATGTATCATAACAATCTGCTCGATGCATTTTACATACAAATATTACCTGACATGGGAATGATATTACACATTACAACATTTACCAGCAAATATCATTAGATACATTTATTTATTCATATTATGTACTGAGCAAACTCTACCCGCAGAGGACGACCATGAGAAGCAGCTGAAAAATGTTCAAGTAAGTGAATCTCTCAAAAACTTTATATTCCGTTTATAATTTGTTGTGTTAATAAAGTTCAAATGTGTGTTCTTATTTTTATTCTTATATTATTCTTATAATTTGTTCTTATATGTTGTTATAATTTCATGTCAGGGTGTGTTGATTTGATAAGACAAGATTGTAAAGACAGCCCTGCCATACCTGAGAAATAACAGGTCACAAGCCTGCTGAGTTTGACAGTAATACATAAAGAGGGTTTGTTACATACCAAGGAGGCCCTACAACATCATTTGGAAATGCTTTTCAGCTCACTTCAACTTGAGGCTGAACTAACACGGACAAAGATAATGGATTTGATCTGTACTGCTGGGTGCAACAGGCCAGTGGGTTCAGGCCAATGGGGTGCCATTAAATAATAGGCCTGTTTGACTCTGTGGGATTAAGTTCATCACATTAAATGACTCTGAGCTGAGCTGCCACAGAGTGCACAGAGTGGGGTTTGCAGACTGGGCTTGTTTGTAGTTGCTGTGTGGACGTTTATGATATTTTTAGGTGGGTGAGTGCGTGTTTTAAGGGGGCAGACAGGGAGAAAAGTTATGACTTTAATTTCATCAGTTTTTTTTTTTTCCAAACAAAACTACTGCAGCAGATCAAGAGCAAGAGTTGTGGTGAGGGCAGCTGCTGGTACTTGCCCACAAAAGAACAGGAAATGAGGAACTATGCATACTTATGAGTTGATTTGTGTACTGTATACAAATACACACAGGCACAATGGACTATAATACAACTGATGCTGCCCAGAGTAAATGCTTCTTTAAACCTCTTAACTCAGAGTTGTTTTAGGAACCAGATTATATTACCGTAACAACACCTGTGTCCCGTCCTACTCCTTTATGTTGATTGGCAGGCTGCGAGTAAACACCAGAGGACATCTCTCAGCTGTCCATAAGCTATACAAAATGTGTGTGGAAACTTGCTGAGTTAACCATGAGCCCACTGGAAAACACGACAGAGCTATGACCTCGCACTCTGCCATCTGTAGGAAGAGTCGGACCCCAGGGAGAATCCCCCCACCCCTCTTTTAACCCAAACATGTTTTTGAAACTGTACACCTTTGAAAACGTTTTCCCAGCACATTTAATATGACCAGCGACTGCGTGGCTGTCAAGGAATCTTGTTTTGACTGGATTTATATATAACGGATTTGTAAATAAGTAAGGTTATTTGCTTCACTCTACTATAAAATGTTCTGCAAGGGGCCATATTTAGGAAATAAAATATGCAGCAGCAGCAGCAGATAGACACGCATGCTGCCCCCGTAAACAACAACAACAAAGATTACATCAGAATCGAGGGCGACTGCTAACCTCACCTCCCCTCAGCATCAACAGCAAAACATCTATAAAAGACTCAGCAACTCAGGTTGTTTCGCTGCCTGACAACATCTGTCATAATTGATTGAGAAAAACCAGATAGCGCTGCTGGCTCAGCTAATCAGTAGCTGAACAAACCAGAATTTGCTCTGAAAGGCATTCATGGAAGTAGGACAAGAAAGACAGGGAAATGTAGGTCAATGTGTCTGTAATAAAATAAAAATGCTACAAAGCCCCAGAGATTTTTGGTGTAGACTGGACCAAATAGCTCTACCATGCATAAGAGATTTTCTGTTTTACCTAAACTGCTTGCTTCATCACACTTATCAGAGTAGACCTCGCAGGTTTTCCAACGTTTTCGATCAGAAAGAGATAGGCGTGGAGGGGATCTCCTGGTTCACTGAGTACAAATGTGTTGCGTGTTATTGTGCCTTGGGAATGTGAGGTTTCCACAATGTCAAGCTAAATGGAGCAGCCAACTGAGCACATATGCGAGTAAACAGCATGTCACAGGACATCGCAGGTGCTTTACACCTCCTTTGGAGATCAGTTTAAAAGCAGATTAGTGGAAATACTAAAAATGGATTATAGGCAACATGCAAAAGCAGATTAGTGGAAATACTAAAAATGGATTATAGGCAACATGGACGCAAACTGTAGTGACTTTCTACTGATGAACCAAAACAAAAAACTGTAATGCTGAATTGTGCATATGTGAATATGGCAGCTTTTTGCACAAAACAGTTAGCAGAACTTGAAGTAAGGACAATGTTGTTCCCCTTTTTCCTTTTCCAGTGCCGAAAAGCATTTAGTGGCTATTTAAGAAGATGTCTAAAACAATATTTACCCCCCCCCCCCCTTTTTATCCATCTGTCTTCTGCTTGGTGCTACACTCCCCTAGATGCTTTGATACGATACGAGTTATTCTCCACCTTCTCTTAGATAACCTCTGATGTGTAAATAAAAGAAGAGCTTCAGAGAAAAACTGGGACAGAGAGTGACATAAACAGGATAAATCAAGCCGTAATGCAGCCAATCTGTGACTGCTTTAATTAACCTATACACAGCCTTGAGGTTGTAATAGAAACCAACAAAGCAAATGCTGCTGCAGTGGAACATGTGCTTTAATGTTAAACACGTGGCGCTACACAGTGTGTGAGCTACTTTTACATTTTGTCCAGCAACCAGTGTCTCAACCCTGATTTTATCCATTGTGTATGCTGCATTGTGATAATGATACTTTTTTAAGTTTTTCAACATTTGAGCCTGGCTCAACAACTCTTTCTGCTGTATTTCTTTAGATCATCTGCACTCTTATCTCTGTATCGTCCATACTGAATGAGCGTGAAATTGAGCTTTTAGCTGCTTCAACAGGTGCTTCAAAGAGTATTTATGAAGGAGAAAGAGTTGAATTTGTGAAAAGTTTCTCATAAGGGACATTTAATTTCCATGCCTCCTAGAAATTCTGTCCATAGGGCACTGTTTTGTTTAAACATAACCATAAAAAGCTGAATAATGTAGTTGCTGCCAGCAAATATTTTGGCAAAAAACAAATGAGTTAGATGAAACAGTGGAAATCCAGTCTGGGATATCACTCTCAAGTCTGTGCTGTTTATGTGAAGCTCCAACCAGCTGCCTTAGGTTATTTTATTTTGATTTGACAAGAGGGGGACAGAACAAAGAGGCAGACATATGAGTTACTTTTACCCACTGTTAAAGATTGCTCTAAACCCCTGGGATGAATATTCCTGTCATGATCACGTTACACAGCTGACACATACATAACAAGCACTGCATATACATCTACTTGAGGATGTTGCACTCACAAGAAAACTTTTGAACTAATAACTAGTAAGTAAACCCCTGTGTGCTATGCCTGGAGCAAGTTGCGACTCTGCACTCACACTTGGCACGTCAGACTGTTTTACTCACAGAGGCAGACAGCAGCCAGCAGACGCAGGCCATTCTCTGGCGGAAAGCAGGTGGGGAATAGAGGCTGCAGGACGTAATTGGAAAACGTCAGCGCGATCACGGCCTGGTTTGTCGGGTATATCACCAGCACGGCGATCCACAGGCGCAGGAACCTGAGACAAAAAGGAAGGAGGGTGGCACGGTTACAAACAGAGAGGCATGGGAGAAACAGTAGGGTGCTGTACAGGACGAATATACATCCTTCAGATTCCCATTCAAAGCAGGTTATTTTTGGTTGAAGTCCGCACACGTGTCAACTCTGTTTCTTACTAAACGTGGCCTCTCTTTGTATTGTAAAATAACTTATAATCTGATTTTATTGTTTGTTATACAAAGATATTAATGAATTGACAGTAAATTAATTGTTCATACTTCTGAATATAATGCAATCACTCCTTTGAGTCATTTATCAAGCAAAAATCCTACACATATGCCGGCTTCAGCCTCTGAAATATGAGGATTTGCTGCTTTTTGTGTGTACATTTGTGTTAATTTTTCTGTTTCCACATTTTGTGCTATTTTGTGAGATTTTATAGGCTTTATGATGAAAAAATGCTCAAGAGATTAGGACAACACAAATACTAAAAGCAACGTTTCACTTGTATGGTTCATGTTCAGTTTAAAGTATCTGGGGTTCCCCCAAATTTTCCTGTTTGTGAGTAGAAACCGCATTTAGACCAAGCAGCAGTTAAAACCCTTCACTGGTACCGAGACTAATACAGTTTTAACTGGACGGTGTAACTGAGGTGACTCATGCCAGCTTTCTGTTGTTGTCTGGTTACAGTAAATAGCTCCAGTCACAGGGGAACAACATGATGCAATATGAACATTACCCATATTAGTGAGCGTCTGCTTTTACTACTAATATTTAGCCGCTTGTTTGAATTTGCATTTTTGTAGGGGCATTTTGTTGGGGCAGTGGGGGTGAGACGAAGTAGAGCAGGAGGGATAAGCTTTTAGCAGGAGAGACAAGGCAAGTGGTTTTTCCATGAAAATCCCTGCGAGCTTAAAGAGGGATCATTAATGTTACAGCTGACTGCATTAATGGGATTGTGTCTCAATGGAATGTGTGTGTTTAGTGTACATTCAAATGCAGGCCAATGCTGACTAAAACCACTAGTAACATTTCCTCAAGAATTGTTTGTACTTGCACTTTAATTTCTATTTGTTTTGTGCAACTTCTTGCTTCTATTCCACTATATTTCTGAGGGAACTACTGTGCATTTTACTTTACTATATTGATTTGACAGCTATAGCTGTTTTGCAGGTTTCACATGCTAAAGATAACATGAACCCAGATGATATGATGCACTGCGGTACATTAAACAACCTATAATAGTTTGTAGGAACATTGTGGTAGGCCACACCGCCACATGGACCAGCTATTCAAATGCAGCTTACAGGTTAATGTATCATTAAATGATAACACTGCATGTGATACTTATTTACATATGCGTGATAATACTTCTGTACTTTTACTTAAATACACTATTAGTCCCTGTATTAGGGCAAAAAGCAAATTATTGTTTTTGTTATTTATTCATCTTCTTTTCTCAATGAAAAATAATATCCCACTTTCCTAAAGCCAAAATCAAAGTCATTCAAATTCTTAATTTTTTTTTAACAGTCCAAAACCTAAAGATAAATGCAGCAAATATTAACATTTGAGAGGCTGAACCCAAAGAATTTTGGCTCATACTGAACATACATCTGACACATTAATTAATCTGGATAAATATAGATGTTTCCCAGTGTTTCCTGTGTTTGGACAATTAATCGATCAATCTATTGAACGTGTATATTTAGATTGTCCATATATATCAAGTACATTTGATTTATCTTTATTTAGCCCATTATAAGAATACCCTCTAATCAAGTTTTTTACAATGTCTCTCTGCAACCTGTGGCATCTACGGCAGTCTTTATCCTGCATATTATGGGTGTAACACCACCACCATTAGTCTGACATAACAAAAGAGCCTTTGTACTTAAAATATTGTCCATTCTAGTTGTGTTTGAGCGTACAACTTTACGAGCTCTTCCCCCTTTTCTACGAGCTTTCCGTTCTCCCAGGCAAGGTACAGGAACTGTAAAATATCAAAGTTATTGACTTATACGCACATGCAAACACAGCTGCACCCCTGCAGCCCCCCACCTCAAGCCCACATAAACACACATAGGGATAAAAAGGAGCAGGACAACAAAAACAAACACCCCTTGAAAATTGTTTATTTATCCCAGACAGAGGGCACAGGGAAACAGTTTCCCCAACACATCAAACCTAGCATCTGAAGTTCATTGATGTATAATGATAGCTACTGCACAAAAGGGACAAAAACAATCATTGGCTGTTATGTCTGGTTGAATTCCTGTCCCGAAATACCCTGATAATATGTATCCTTGTGATAGATAACACAATGGTACAATTTGTGTTTATAGTCTGGGCAAAGGCACAGTGTGTGTGTAAAATCTACGCTAACAAACGATATTGTTTTGCTAGGAAATTAACCCGGCATGGTTCCCAAGGGTTTAATGTAAGTGCCATTGCCTTAAAGCTAACCGTTATAGTTGAATGCGACAGGACCAGTTGGCAAAGAAGAAGCCTGACATTTGTAATTCTGTGACTGACTTTGAACATTTGGGATACTGCTTTGTGATTGTAGGCAGATGTGTTTATACATGCGGGTCAGCATTTGATTAATGTGGGGTTACTATCGCTGTACTAAATTTAACATCTGTGCTTGACTTACTAACAAAAGACCCCCCTGCTTTGGATCAAGATGTCTGACCTACATCGCCAGGCTCATCCACCAGGATAAAGAGAGGAATCGAGAAAAGTTGGTATGCTCACCTAAATCCATGTCAAATTGACTTTAATAATAATAATTTCTTCAAGAAAACTGGGTCATATCTTTAATAGACAGCACTTTTGACGAGGGTCAACTGAGGGTTTATTAAACCTAAGTGACCCAAGAATGAGTAACAATGTCAATCCTCAAAAGAGATCAATTTGACCATCATTAAATCCTCATAATAACTTTTAGTTATAATGAAAAATAGCTTTAAACGTCTAGCATTGGTTTTCAAAATGATACCTGGATGGGTCAATTCAATCAGAAAGATCTTAAAATCTTAAAGGGCATTAATTTTTCTAGCCAAATTAATTGAAAACATTTAGAAAGATTTGGAAGCATTTATGGCAACACAAAAAATGCCTAAATGCCAATTACAAACCCCCTCCACTCAATCAAACATCCTTCTCATGGGAATCAGATCACACCTTCAGATGTTTTATTAAAATACACCTGAACGCCCTACTTGTTGTTTCCAGCTATAAGTAGAAGACTGAACATCTTTATGAATGTTCAGTTTTCACTCACCCAGCCAGCCCTCCAAAGATGTCCTTGACGTAAGAGTAGTCCCCGCCCGACTTGGGGATGGTGACGCCCAGCTCGGCGTAGCACAGCGCCCCGATGGCAGTGATGATACCCGTGATGATCCAGACGATCAGGGCCACTCCCACGGAGCTGGCGTTCTCCATCACTCCCTTCGGACTGACGAAGATACCTGAGCCGATAATGTTACCTGGTGGAGGGAGGAGGGAGGGGAGACATGAGGTGTCAGGTTTTGGTGCAGACTGAAAAACAGATTGTTGTCAGCATTGTCTTGAGGCGATGTAGTGGTTACGTGTGCAAATGAGCTGAGGCAAAACCAAAATGCTTTAAATGTCCTTTTTTAGTGCATTTAAAAGCATGCATTCCACCATTTTGTCATGGGAAGCACAACTAAGCCTGGGAAAACAGTTGTATCACGTCCTCTGTAGCTCCGGATGAGCATTGTCAAGTGAGAGAATAATTCAAAATAACTCAGTGATGTCAAACGTTATCTCCGCTTGGGCTTGAGACTTGAGAAAGTCTGGATTACAAACTGGGGGAGTGGAGTTTGAAATATGAGGGCATTTTTCAAGCAGGGAGTCAAAAAATCTGCCATCCAGTTGCATTATGGGAATTGTGGGAGCTAGTATTTTAAAGCATGACCCAAATTAGGGAATCTCCATCTCTGCTGTAGCAATTTTTATCATTATTTTGTTAATGTGTCTCTTCCCTCCATCCTTATGCAAGTGCAACACATCACTGGAGTACCACTTTAAAAAATAAATTAAAAAAAATCAATAGCCTAATTTTCTTCAATAGATTTCAGGATGTCAAGAACCGAGACTATTCTGTTTAAAAAAATACATTACCAGTGGCTTAGCATTTTTTAATTTTCAGCTTGTTTGTGTGTTTAAGAAAGTTTAATTTACATTTTCTACCAGTGCAGACATCCTTTGTTTTGCAAAGGTACACATCGTTTGTAGTTAGAGAGCTAAAACTTGCAAACACACTGGTATGGTCTTTTAAATTTGCTTCATAGTTATACTTCCTAAGTTGCCTGTAGGGATTTTACTTCATTGAAAGTTTACTTGTAGTATTTAATGTATATAGACAAAATGAGCAGTTCATGAGTAGAAAGTGAGCGACAAATGAGAGAGTGAAAGTGAGAGCGACAGAGCACCAATTGAACAGTGATGAGGCAGGCGGGAACCTGTGATCTGCTGACTTTGCAAAAGGGTTATGAGGAGATGGAGCAAGAGAGAGAGCGGGGTGAAAGAGTGCAAAGAGGGAGGAGGGATGAGAGGTAGATGCGGGGGGGGGGGGGGGGGGATAATGCCCTGATAGGTTCAATGAGTATCAGAGTGCCAGACAGTTTACACAGGAGCTGAAAGATGGAGGGACGGACGATTGGGTTCTGGTCCAACATGAAAGCAACCGCCGTAGCCTCCGGACAGACTGAGTCCTATCTGACGGGGCAACGACTAAGCTAAGGTCGGAGGTCAGGAGCCTCAAATCAGATTCAGCTGACTGGGCTGACTGTGTTTGAACGAAGAAGCCAATTAAAAAAGGCGTCTGGGTCGAAGGTTGAAGGTTTTGAATCTGGATGATTTGCTGAGCAGCGTTTTACAGTACAAAAGTCAAAGGTATGAATGAACTGTCACATTCTCCCTGGAGAGTTTAACGAAGTGATCGTATGTGTGTGTGTGTGTGTGTGTGTGTGTGTGTGTGTGTGTGTGTGTCTACCATGTTTCCCAGCTTAACTACAATATATTACTTGCAGCTATTTATCCAGCTACGTACATAGAGTGACAACACAATAGTGGTCATTTACATCTTTCATTATGTTAAAAAGTCCAAATATTTGCTGGTTCCAGCTTCCCAAAACGGATGATTTGCTGCTTTTCTTACTTTTGTATAATGTGAATATATTTGGGTTTTGAGGTAGTAGACAAATAAAATCAAGCTATTTACAGAGGTCACCCTGGGCTGTGGGAAACAGTGAGGGGCTTTGGTCACTACATTTTACAGACTAAACCAGGACCAACCTGAAGCACGGTCACAAGAAACATCTTACGGATGGGCATAACCTGTGATGAGGGGTCGGTAGCAGATATTGCTTCATTTTAAATGGTCAAAACATAAGAAGGAAATAATCGCAGTAGTTGCAGACTCAAACACACTGTCCTCTTCTCTTAAAGATTGTATTTCAGGAAATTTCTATATTGCAACATTCAGTACCAAAAGGGAAAGCCTAGAAATTGCCAAACAGAACACTGTACATGCTTTCTCAGATCAGTTAAATCTAAAGCAAAATCTTAACAAAGCAGGAGGGCATGTAAATGTGTTAAACTTTAACAGATTCCATATGCATCACGAGTAGTGATGATAGCGGCTCACTTGTGTAACTCCAGTTTCAGGTAAAAGGTTAAAAAGAACGACAAACAAACTGTCACACCCCTGATTATGTTGACATCTTTATGGCAGCAGATGTCTTCAGAGCATGACCTTTGACATCTAAAGGGAGAAACAGCCATGCATCGACTCGGCACTCTTTCTCTGTTGCAGACTCCCTTATATGCTTCTGCAACAACTTAACAACTTTGCATATGCGAAAGGTAGCGTGCCGGTTCTGGATTGATTGAATGAGTTTTATGATTTCTGTGTAAGGCTGAGCAGGCGCTTTCATAGGGCTGAGGCAAATGTGCATTCTTGCATGTTATGTGTTCATGTGTGCGAGACATGCTGACTAATGTGGAATCTTTCAAGTTTCCCGTTCTTGTGCTCATTTGTACATCCTTTGGTCTCTAACCAGGCCAAGGGGAAACATGACTTTATAAAAAAAAATAAAAACATGCTGTTGCTAAGCCACCAGCCTTGTCTTGACCTTGATCTAAGACCAGCTTTGTTTGTATGAACTTTAAGAAGCAGTGGATAAAAAGTCTGAACTGTCGAATCTCTTGAGGTAGCATTCATCATGTTCGTTCACATGTATCTTTGTCAAGTCTTACTCTTGTTCCAAATCCCTGCAGGCCTCAGCCTCTTTACATCTTCCAGTGTCACTAGGTTGTAGTTTCACAAAGCTTGGTCTCAAACAAACTCTCCGAGCACATTTCTGTTCCTCTTGGACTTTGTTTGCAACAACAACAGACTTTACAGAGTTAATTTTTATGGTGTTCGACACCTCTGAGGTCCTTTTGAGAGTTTCTAGGACACAACGTTTTATAAAATGTTACAATAGCAATTTTATTCAGTTCTGATTTTGTGTTATCTGTTTTATTATGTTGTTCATCTGTAATTCATTAGCCCTGTTTATTATTTCATCAGTTTACTGATGAATCTTTTGGTCCATATACTCGAATCAGTTTACGGTCACATAAGAGAAAGAAAGGCAGCAACTCTTCGCAGTTGAGGAGCTGGAAAAAAGGAATGTTTGATAGTTTCGCTTCGCTGCCCATCGAGTAATTCATTAATCGACTTATCATTTCAGCTCTACTCACAGCGGCGACTGGCCAATAGAGGGCGATGTTTTTATCATCCTGATTAGTTTTATTTTGTTTAATAATTATAAAATTTTTAATGACAGTTTGTCCTTCCTCTGAATACCAACGTTCACTCAGTCGCAGCATCAAGCCGTGTTCTTGGAGTAGGCCACAGGGTTTTGTTCGTGTGTGACCTTGAAAGTCATTGTTGACTTGAAACCATGATCTTTCCCTAAACCTAACCAAAGGCTCATTAATGTTGTGAAATGGTTGCAGTTTTATTGCAGACATGGTAAGGCTTTGCTTAAATACACTGGTAAGATACCTTAATACGTTTGCTTGATTTTTGGTATAGCAGCAGGCAGCGGCAGGATACTCTTAGAAAACATTTTTTAATGAAGGTTAAAAAAAATCTAATAGCCACTTAAGGTTGTTTTATTATTTTCCATTAGCAATTATTACCATAATATAGAACATTTCTACTTAAAATACTTGCTATAAAGCCAAATACTTTTTAACATATGAACATTAAATAAAACATTTTTACGTGGAGACTCGCTATGGAGATACATTTTGTGTAACGACTTTCTGATTTTATCTTAAGCCGAGTCCAAACATGCAAACACGACCTCAGACAAAGAACCAATGAGAGAAATTAACTCTTGTGTTATTTGTTGGTGCCTCCATGACACATAATTGAACGACACACCAGCAGCAGCAGACCATGAACATTAACAACCGTGTGTGTTTGTGCAGCATTATGATATAACCCTAATAAGCGTCTATAAAGCTCTGTAAGATTAGTTCTTGCATTTCCACCCAGTGTTAAATCCCTGTCTAAACAGCCACCAAGCTGAGGCAACCTGCTGCATGCTTGGCTCTCAGCCAGACCCTCACAGATGCTGTTGCAGGCACGCGTGCTTGTGTACATGCATGGGAATGAGTTATTATTATACTAAACACTGGAGTAATTCACCAGAAAGAGGAGGAAGCGAAAAAGGAGCTTTTGGTGTCATCATCACACCTGGCAGCCAAGGCTTTAGGCTCCATTTTAAAAGACAAGGAGCTGCTGTTATAGGATAAAACTGAGATCACTACTTAATCAAAGTGATGTGAATTTGAGTCTGTGCAGCAATTTAATTACACAACACATGGCTTAGCCAGGCAAGCTAATAAAACAGCATTATCAGGGCAGGGCCTTCTACCAAGTGGACAAAAGTTCACTTCTAATCCCAATTCCTGGCTTTGCACGTTTCTAGGTGTGTGTGTGTGTGTGTGTGTGTGTGTGTGTGTGTGTGTGTGTGTGTGTGTGTGTGTGTGTGTGTGTGTGTGTGTGTGTGTGTTTTAAATGCCTTAACTGTACAATAGGCCATAAAACTGTTTGATGTCCTCATGTGCTCAGCCCCTTTTTCATGGAAACACAGCGGGGCATGTTCACAGCGAAGGGATCAGACGAGGCACCTGACTTCTCGTCTCGCTCACACATGACAATGTGAGCTGAAGGACCGTGAATGAGTGACTTTGTGAAGGACAAAAAGCCAAGGGCAAGAACAGTCTGGTGACCACGCCATACAAGGTGGATGGACTCTGGATGGCCATAAAAATCCTCTAAGATGGCATGAGTCGCTAAAAGCTGCCAACCTGTTCCTTAAATGTTGGCCGATGAATGGAGACAATAAAAAAATTATTAAATTATCTAAATGTTGAGGCAAAGATAGGATCAAGGGTGGAGCAACAGAGAGAGGATGCTGGCAGCATGTGCAGTGATTACTTGCTTGTAGTTTATTATTTTAAGAAGACATTTTATAGATCTTTAGTCATATTTGCAATCATATAAGAACACAGTCAGGTGCAAAAACTGTATTTGTAACTGTAAAAGAATCTGCAGATTAAACAATTATGAATGTAATTGATAGTTGCAGCCCTAGTACAAAAGACACCTCTTTTGACCTTTCCTGTTATATCTGTTTCACATCTCTTGTCTTGTTTTTATAAGTGCAAGTTTCACACTTTTCACTGACATTCAGCACAATCCCATGCATTGAATGTAATGCCCTGTTATACACATATCCTTTACACATCATCAAAATCACCAATAAAATGTAAATTTATTCATACATGCTGAAACATCACAACTGGCCAAGTGGTGGCTGTGCACATGCTGCCAGTTGAACATCAATGTCTCTACTTTAAGACGAAAGTTACATTATCACTGCGATCATCTCAAAACATGAACAAACGTAACCAATCTACCGTGAAAAAAGGAATGAGTCACTTTCGATTGGCCACGTGTATATGAATGATGCAACTAAAGTTAGTACATGTGCTTTAGATCTGTTAATTCCACAAAATGAGAGGGAGACAAGACATAATAATTTTTAAAAAATGCAGCAGAGGACGAGATCTCCTGATTTCAAACTCCATAAACCCTGGATCCTAAATTTCCCACAATGCAAATCACTCTAAACCCTGATGAAATCACCAGGGTTAGTTTATCAGACTGATAAGCAAATGAAACAACTGTTTTTATATGCTGAGTAGTAGGCCTATACCCAAACTGAACTGTATTTGTAAAATGTGCCCCTTTAAAAGTTGTCTCTCCATCAAAATTACCGATATCTATTCTTATATATTTAGCATTTTATGGCAAATACAAGAGCTGTAAGTCCATGTGTTGTCAGCCTGACACCTTTCTGTGTCTAAGTCACTCATGTGAGCCTACAAATTGCTCTGAATGGGCTAATCCTCTGAGCATCAGAGGTGAGGAGGGTGCAACATCACCATCACTGGCCAGGCTACAAAGAAATTATGAAATTTTCATTGATTAAAGACTACAGCAGGGGCTGGAGGAATTAGATCTAGCTTCATTTTAAAGAGAGTTACAGCCAAACCAATGTGTGCCTTTAAAGGTTGTTAGCACATTTGTGGTTTTTATCTCAAACCTGTCACACAGGTGACTTAATGGGAGCAGAGCACAAGCTGGATTCCAACCAACTATTCTGTGGTGCACAACTGCAGGTAAAATGACGCCAACTGTATGTTAAAATACAACATCTGCGTCTTGAAATACCCAGATTATCACAGTGACCTACGCACTGAAACACATGATCTCATGTCTCTCACTCTGACACTCAAAAACAGGCGCACAGATGAGCTGTGTGCTATTAAAAGGCAATATGGCTGCAGGGAATGCTGAATTGTTGTGGGGATAGATAGACAACTGGTCGCACCATAGCAGCAGTGGCTCAAGTAGAAATTACAATAACACAGACTTACCTACTATAATACCGCAGGCACTGACAAGACCGATTTCCTTCTTGAGCGCAACTCCGCCTCCCGACTCCTTCTCACCAGCAGCTTCCTTGGCAGAACCCGAGGTGCTGCTCCGTTGTCTTGCACCGTCCGTCATTTTGATGGCTGGACTTGGACTGCCCTGCTTTCTTTGGTTGTGCTTTTATATTATTTGTCCACCTAACAGCACCTGATGTTGCTGCCCGTGCGCTTGTCTCGGCTTGAGCTCAAGCGCCTTTGTGCGTAAAACTACGTTGACTGATAACCCGCTGTGCTTATTTGATGGAGAGTTGATTGCTGTTGCCCTATGAGCAAACCCGTGACAGTGAAAATCAGTAAAATAAACTGAATAAATAACAATAAGAAGTGAAGGCTGTTGGAATTCGAGTCAATTTCCTGCGTTCACAGTGCAAAACCCTGGCTGAAACTGCAACGTTTCTTCAAGGACAGAGCGCAGATGACCAAATTGTTTATTGCACTGGTGTCTGCCGGTGTCACAAGCTCATGTCCAATGGCATTCCTTAATAGTGATACAAGGAAGGAACTCGGTCCTTCACTTTGCTTCTGGTTTGAGCAACGAAATCAGCCGCCAAAAAGCACTCACTGTTCTCTTGTTCCAGGTGTGCGCTGTAGAGACAAAAGCATCCTCTCTGCGCAGCAACCAGAAGCCGCTCCAGTAGTGCGCGAAAAACAGAAAAGTCTTGTAGAGTCGTTCAGGTCTGCCTCATGAACATTAGATCTGTGCTGTGCTTGTACAGGAGAAGCTGTCTTTGACTAAATATACATGGTGTCCTTCATAAGAGAACTGTGGCGCCGCCCTCCTTTCTAGTTCGCTCCACCTACTTGTTTTTCCTTTTTCTTGTCTCACTCAGCCTCTCCAGGACCCTCCTAGCCCCCCCCCCCCCCCCCCCCCCTTCACCCATCAGCTGTTCCTCCAAAGTGTACTCTTGTTGCTGCACGGTACACCTTCCACATACCCCAATCCCTCCCCAAACAAGGCAGCTTATGGGTGAAAGATAAGGCACGGTCAAATTGCAGCATCTTGACTTGCTTCCTTTATGTTTCTGGTCTATTCACCACTTCCTCTCAGTTTGACTGTCAGTTTTATTTTAACTCCTCATTCTCTGAATTTCACTCACACGCAAGCACAGCGACTCTACTCATTCACACTTATTATTCAAGATGCGGTAGAAGCCAGAGTCTAAATTTAGCCCACTCACTGAGACATCACTCCTCACACTGCAGGGGCTGCTGGTGTGTCTCCACCCTGTATATATATACACATATATATACATATACACACACACACACACATATATATATATATATATATATATATATATATATATATATATATATATATATACACACATACATACATACATATACACACACACACACATATATATATTATATATACATATATTCCCTTTGCATAGGATGAAAAACAGCTCCCCTAACCCATGCTGCTAGTAGAAGGTTGTCAACCTCTCCCTTTTTAGACTGCAGGTTTGTGACCTATAAATGTGACCCATGTAAATGAGTTTTAATAAAGATTTGATAGCTGTTTAAAAGCTGCCTGTTCAGTGTGAGAATGACAGAGTCGTCCACATCGATGCGTGTCCCTCATATCCTTCCTGCACGTGAACTTGATACCACTTCAATGTAAAGGCTCATTACTTTCAGAAATGATGTGATGCGATATGATAGGTCTGCAACAAAGCCCATGACTTCTTTAAATAGCTCCAGTGTCTTTCACTTTAAGTTATGTTTAGGAGCATGTACAGGATATGTTAGTTCCTCACTCCAACAAACTGGGAAAACAAACAATGATCAGACACAAGGCTATACATTTTTTCTGCAATATATATATATAAATAACATATTGCTTTATATGTTGCAGTCTTTGGTTTGATTTTAGCCTGATAATAACAACACAAACAACTGTAAAGATGGGTGTATTTACTGTTTCTACACATGCCTACTTTGGTTTATTCATAAAAACTGTCATTTTTTGTATGGAAGTCTGTTTGAGCATGTTGGTACTTCCTCCAGAGGATTCAGTTTTGCTCAGGGACGCTCCAGCTGCAGAGGCAGGGCGACGAGGACCCTTGAACTTTCAGTCCCTCAGCTTTATTAGCATCTCTCGTGATTTCATAGGAAACCTCAGATTCACCTGAGAGACCTCTGCACTTCCTGAACAAACTGTTAATTCATGATAGCAGAACAAAAGGCAGCTGTGACATAACCTTGGCTACTAAAGTCTGCATAACTGAGCAACCCAGTGTTTTGCGCTCTGCTGAGTGAACAGAACAACAAGGCCACCTGAATCACAGACTCACTACAATAAAATGCTTTAGTCCTGCAGAGCTGAGCCGTATACTTCTGCCACTTCTGACACACATTCTTGTCTTTGACTCTCCGCACAACATAATGTATCTAAAGTCAGCAGGATGGGGTAGTACACATATAGGGAAACAGGTCAATAGGCCAGTTTGTTAAACATTTTGCTGGTGTACTGCTCCTATCTGAAACATTTTCAGCAGGTTTTGGTGTCTTGCTGTGGTTGACATGAGAGTCAAAGCTTCCTTTATAAGCTTCCTTCTACTGTGGTATTGTCACTCTCACAGGCCTGCTGTCAGAGACTAATATACTTGATAATTTAACTCTTTGGATATGCTAAGAGACTTTGCTTTAAACGGTATCTATGAAATCAGAAAATAAAAAGAAACTCAGTACACAAGATTATATTTATTTTCAAGCATTTTCTCTAATATTTGCTTTTCTTGTGAAATACTGTAGTTTAACCGTTCAATCTATCAGACAGTTTATCTTTGGAGGATGTGGAGAGTTAATTTAGTAAAACTTTAGCAACTATGGGCTACTCGTATTTATACAGCAATAATTTAAAAAAACATCCCTCCTGAGGGGCAGCTCAGCCAAAGAGGGCAAATGGGCTGTTTAGCCTCTTTAGTCCAGCTAAACTGATATGATGGGCTCCACTTTGATCAGAGCTGCATAAAAGTACACAAAACCTGCATGAAACAGAATTTCTACATGAATTTAAATGTAAAATTAGTTCTTATTTTAGAGTAGTAGTAGTTGTAATGTTCCTCAACCTCAAACTTAATTAATTATTAATTATGTTTCTGTATTTCTTTATTTCTTTCAAATATCCCAAATGAAGGAATACGTATGTTGTCTTCTTTTAACCTGATGTCAGGACATTCTTACCATTCTCTGCTGATACAAGGTACAAGGTTGTTTATTAGTCATTATACAGCACAAAGCTACATAACGAAACTAAATTTGTAGTTAATTCATGCTACACACGTATGGTAACATACAAAATAAAATAAAACAATGTGTACAGTTATTTATACATCAATGTATCTGGTCAATGTACCATTAGGAAGGCTTTGTGATCAAACACAATGACTCCTCAAAGAGCCTCCACTTGGCATTGTTTGCTTGATTAGATTGCTTCTAATTGCATCATTTCCAATTAAAGCAGGATAAAGAGGTGTAGATACATTAATTAGAAAATGGGCCACATCACTTTTGTTTTAACACTGAAAGGTGAGATTAGGTGATTTAATATATAATTTAATATTTAATATATAATATATAATTTTATAAAAAATGATAAATAATACAAAAACACTAAAATCACTCAATAACACACGCACCATGTGTTTTATTGAAATTGTCGAATGCTGCTAAAATCCCAAGTCTCAAAAATCCTCAACTCTCTATCAAAAATACCAAGGACATGAACCACACTTCTAACACATGCCCTTAGCCTTTTTTATTTATTAAAATGCCCTTTAACAAGCTTACCTTTTCTGTATTTGGCTCCCTTCTTTTTAAAAGGCTGTGAAATGGTGGTAAAATCATTCGCTAATGCTAACATCAGCTAACAAAACTCTAATTAGAAAACTCACTTTTAAACTCCAGATATTCAAGTTTTGTTTGGGAATATTTAAGATTCATAAACAAATGTCAGTATTCCTGTAATATTCCCCTTTTTTTACTCAGCATGTGGCCTGTAAGCACTTAAAAGCTTAAAGGAAGAGGCAGTATTTGCAGAGGGTATTTTCATTAATGAATGGCTTGTGTGTGTGTGTGTGTGTTCCTGTACATGTTTGTGTGTTTGATTTGTTTACTGGACCATTTGAGCAAAGAGATAAGACTTGTGGGTGCATGCCAAAACCCTGGAGACATGGACCCAGACCGGTGCGCAGAGAATAAGATTGATGGGGAGGGGCAAAGCCAAAACATGAGTCATCTTACTGTGTATGTACTCTGCAGTCAGTGAGTGACGCAGTTTTCCACATTCGCATATTGCATCTGAAATGAAACAACAGCTGAAGTTAAACTGCTGACTTCCAGTTTTAATATGAGGGAGTTTACATCCACATCAGATTAACCTACCTGGCACCTATTTCTAGGAAAAATGCCTAAAATCACATATCCAAAATAAATCTGTAATATCTCCTCAACCATTAGGCCTACATGCATAATTCTGGTCTCCTTTGAAAGGTCAGAAGCTAAGGAATATAAATCCAATGTAGATTAACATATTTATTTTACCATTACAGACTACATGGATATGAAATACAGAAAAAATATAATATTTTCATCCTCGCCTGGTAAAAAAAGCTTTATTATGATGCAATAAACCATCAAAACCATCCTAAGGTAGACTATAATGCACCTTAATATCTTCTAATACACCTACAATACAACTGTAACTGTAAATTTGATGAAAAGAAACTGATACACAACAGTTATTACACAATCTTTCAAAAATAGAGATGGACGAGCGGCAGTGTGATTTGAACTTCATAGGTATGTCCTGAGCAAGCTATTATTGTGAGTTTATCACTGTGGTAAAACTGACCCTGGGCCTCTTCTCTGATAGCGACACACGTTCATGCATATCTGTGTGTGGAGGATGTGCACACTGGAAAAAAACAATACCTGTACTCACTTGCACAAACAAACACACGATAGATGGCAGTATGCAGAACACATAATTTCATATGTGTCATGTGAAAACATCTTTAGGATCAGCTGTTAAACTATTTTAATCACCATAACAGTTACAATGTTTCCAAAAGGCAGATTTATTAATCGGATACGCTTCTGCAGCTCCTCTTCTGGTCCTCACCTCTTACACACACATTCCACCTTTCAATCACATGGAGGCTGATGCAATCATATGAAAATATGTGCATACACACACACACATACACACACTAACTGCTTCCCTGGCAGGTGACAGATTGGGTCGTGAAAAGGCATAGAGATTCTCCAGATAAGGCTGTTAATGAGTAACGTTGCAGTTTCAGGTTGTTTGCTGCCCAGTGGCTAGAAAATTGGAACGATAACACGCAAACATGGAGGTAATGGCTGTGGTGCCAGGCTGGCAGACCACAGGGAGATGCAGGTCTCCAACAGGGGCCTGACCATAACGCCACCTGTACCATGTTTACCACATGGTCATCGGTGGTAAAACAGCCTATGTTGGTTTCCTGTCAGGGTCGTTCATATTTTCTTTTCACTGACAAAACATACTGATGACCCGAACCATAAGATGTTTTAAAGCAATAGTTTTAAGAGATAGACTATGTTTATTCGCTGTTTTGCCACGAGTAAGAGGAGAAGATTCATCCCACGTCGTGTCTGTCAGTCAAATATGTGGCTACAGCCAACAGCCAGTTAGCTTAGCTTAGCACAACGACTGGAGAAAAGCCACCTACCATCACCTGTAAAGCGCACTAATTTCCAGATTATATCTAATTGTTTAATTCATGAAACGAACAAGTGTAGCTTTCAAGTTTTATTGTAACTGTCATGCTCCTGGACTAAGAAACAGTCCAGCACATAACATCCCGTAACACCATAATTATGTTTTTGCAGTTTGTATTTTTTGCACAAATTAAACAAAGATACAATGTGTTCATCAGTGAGCTTTAGGCAGGCTGGTAGGTGGATTTTGTTAATTTCAGACAGAGTCAGGCTGGCTGTTTCCACCAGGTTCCAGTCATTATGCTCAGCTAACTGGCTGCTCGCTGTAGTCGTGAATTCTCTGGACAGACATAAGAGTAGTATCAATCTTCTCATCTTACTATCGGCAACAAAGCAAATAAGTGTAGCTTACTGCATTTCTAAAATGTAGAGCTATTCTTTTAAGGATCTTGGAGCTTCATTTTTGTGTTTTTTTAGACACAACCTTTGCATTTTCCTGAGCCAGAATTGTACTTTTAGCTTTAGCTTGTACAAAAGGATGTTGCTGCTCTTAAAGTCAAGATATTATATCAGAACAACAAGTTACATTTCGGTCCCTGCAGACGTGGCAAAAAAACCACATATACTCTGCTCATCTATCACCGATGTTAATAGTTTGGCGAACTGATTCAATAAATGTCTTTAATGCAACAGTAGTGTGCAGGAATCTCTATTTTCTGCAAGAGAGGATTTTAGAAACAAAGCTCGCGTTTGGCTCTATGATTGGGTCTCATAAGTCATGCAAAGTAGAAGCGCGATGCTACTGACAGAGTTATTGACTTGGTAGTTATTATATAAAATATTCTGCACCATGCAAATAACACTTATAGCCTACACTGGTACTGTGCATGTTGCCGTATTTACTTTGTGACGACTCCCAGTCTGTTTTCTGCTACCACAGCCGCTTTTAACTCCTGTGTTACATTCAGTAACAGTCCCATCTCGTTATTGGTCCATACAAAAAAAAATATCTGGTGTGGTTCTTCGGCTGCATTACTTTATTCTTTCTAATTGTCAGGATTTCGTGGGTGAGCGCAGAGGAGGTGAGAGCCCAAACGCAAATCACTCGAGCAGAGTGGGGTTTTTAATCCACACAAGCAAGATACAAGGCTTACTGGTTGGAGGCAGGCTAAATCCAAAAACACGACAACTGGGGAAACAGACGGAACACTTGCAGACATGGGGCAAAATGAATAACCAACACAGACAGAACACATGTTGCAAAATACCAGACAAGAATCTAACTTCAGACAATAACAGAAACCCATGTAAACAGATAAACACTGACCAACTATAACACAGGGATCATAACAGACAAAACCTAAACGAGAACACAGAACTAGAACACAGAGTCCAGAGCAGACTAATGCAGACAAAGAACTAGAAGCAAATACTAAGAGATGAACTAAGGCACAGGACTAGGAACAAAGACATGGAACCAAAACTCAGAGAAACCAAAATCAAAACAGAGTAAACAAGACAACAGGCAAGACAGAACCCCAAAATACAACAGACCATAATAATAGATAAACTGATCAAAACTCAGAGTGTAAACTAGACATGACTGACAGGCAGAATGTGATACAAATCTTCTGTAACTACTGAATAGACCATCTGCTTCATGTTTACACATGCATGTGCATGCCCAGCGTACATGAACGACCACTAGATGTGCATTTTCAGTGGTTTTAATGTAGATGGAGATCAACTCTAAAATGCAGCTAAAACGCTGGTGTGGACGGAGATGGTATTTGTTTTATTTCTCCATTTGTAAACTAAAACGGAGTGGTGTGGATGGGACTTCAAACAGGACACTGCCTTTTCAGCATGTCCGCACATTTGGGTTCCCTTTAACACTGAAGTGTTAAAAACAACAAGTCTGGTGTAGAAGTGTTTTTGCTTGAATGGGTCATATCCCACAATATCGTGAGTGTGTTAAGTTTCTCAAGCAAAAATGGTCAAATCCAAGAGTTCCAATCAATGTTCAAAGTATTTGTTAAAATTGGTTGGTTTCCCTTTATGTTTTCATCCTGTTTTGTTTTTCTTTATGGACTGTGTGAAAACTACTGGTGCAGAGAGTAGTGCTAATTCTGATATTTCATTTATCAAGCAAGGCCCTGCTTTGTTTCCCTTTCCAGGCGACAGCCAGAGTTATTTAAACATGATCACGAATTTTAAATACCCTCACCTACTCTCCACTACCATTTTCTGACCCCAGAATCATTTTTGAACAGTCCCTAATGCAATAGTTTTTTCTTTTAATGTCACATACCATTTACCTGTTTAGCTGTTGTTCAAGTTTTGTTCTGTGAAACATAAACCAGTTGAATTGGGACTAAGACAGACACAAAGGATATGAGAGGCCATTAATGGAGTGATTGATTTGGGAAATCAGATGATAAAGAAGTGCAAACAGCTGTTAATTACTTGTATATTTCATCAGGGAGGTGTTGCTTATCCATTATGATTGTTGATGAAAGAGTGAGAGCTATTGTTACACTGTGCAGGTTTTAATGGGATAAGTTATATTGTTGTTGGAAGGGTATTTTGCATGTCTTTTACTATCTAGTGGGTGCACATTGTTGAATGATCACATTTTTTCTCTGGTTAAAGTAACTGCACTCCTCTATCTTTTCAGGTTCTTGAAAAACAGGTTGCAGATTTGCAAACAAAAAATACTCAGTGAAAAAAAAGCCTGTTTATAATTAGATCACGCTTGAGTGATTCCAGGAGAACAAAGGCGTTTCAGCACCAAGCTCTGTACGTTGGCATTATCCAATCCACCAGGGGAACAAGTCAAAACCGGCTACACTTGGGTGGATGACATCAGTGGTAGGAGGAGGAAGTGTAGCCATTATGTAAAAGTAAAATAAAAGTTCCCATATGTTTTAGAGAACACAGTGTAACATGTTCAATACCAAACATGCAAGCAGCTCTTTGTATTGGATGGCACAGATCAAAACCCTCTAAACATCTCCTTATGTATTAAACACAGAACAGGAAATAACATAACATGACTTTATATTTAAAGGAGACATATTGTCCATATTTCCAGCTGTATCTTTTTATCCTGGGACTCCACTAGAGTAGTTTTGCATGATTCACAGTTTTATTTATCTTATACTGGCTCTTTGTGCTGGCCCTCAGTTCATCCTGTCTGAAACAAGCCGTTGTAGCGAGCCTGTCCTCCCCAGTAAAACGACCAAATAGGTAGTTTGTGCAGTACGTTATTACGACCATATTTACATTTATTGTGGCAGCGACCTCTAGGGGCTGTACAAATGTAGCAAAGGAGGAAGTAAGATGACGTAGCCCTAATTAAACATGTGATTCTCTTTCTCCTCTACCGTGCTATCATCTGCTCACAAATTCCCTTTCTTCCACCTCAAATGCATCTTATCACAAGCTATCTTCTGAGTCACTTGCATGCTACTTGTACAAGCGGAAATACTAGAGAGAGAGAGAGTTGTGGGGCATATTCCTTGTACAGTGCCAGAAACGGTAATGAATATAATGATAAGGACAGAAAGTTGTGAACATTTGTCATAATTCGGGAGAAATGCGACCCCGGGAGGAAACCAGGAGAGGGCAATGAAATGCGGGCGTCTCCTGTGAAAATCGGGAGAGTAAGCAAGTATGGGCTAACTGGAGCTAACATTTGTGGCTCCTTGCTTACTTCCATACGACGTGTTATTCTTCTGCGCATGCAGGCCCGCTAACCAAACTGCAACTGTCTTACAATGTTAACCACGTGTGTAATGTCGTGTGACTTGCGTTATGTGACTATCAAAACGTAGTTAATGTCCAGTCGCTGTTGCTGGACTGGTACAGGAAACGTTTGAATGTGTCGTTTTGGGAGGTATGGATAAACAACCTGTTTTGTTGATTTGGTTGGAGGACTTGCAGCAGCTCCTGTCTCTTAAAGGCCCCTCTCATCAAAAGACCACTTTCTCAACAAAACTCACCTTTGTTCACTGATGTTAGTGAAAATATTTCCTGGTGTTCCCTCTGATGTCCTCTGTTCTTTTTTTAACTTTCTGTGATTCACAGTTTTCTATAGACCAATAAGCTGCGTCTCAATTCACACTCTTCCATATGAATCAGCCAATTGGATGATTACTGCATGACTAACTTACTAAAAGCAGCTAACATTAGAGTTAGCAGCACTTAGTGGCTACTTCAGCAACAAGTAAAGCTATCGGTCCATCAGGAAACTACACAACTTCATCACCTAGAGTTGAGACAGAGCAGCTAGAGGACAAAAAACGGGAAAATGGGAAAGCTGTGCAATGATATATTGACTTCCTGATATCCAACGATTGTGCAGCATTTCCTCAAAATAGTTTTGTCTTTAAGCTTGCTAGCTCAGTGACAGAGTGACTGATGATGTGTTGTTAATAAAGTCTAATAATTGCCGTGCTGAGGCATGGCTGAGGGCAGTGACTGTATAAATGTGACGTCATAACGTCAAAGTCCTGGTTGCATTTTTAAACACACAGCTGTGTGCATTTCTCTGTGGACTGAGCACCTAGACCTGCTTTATAATCAAAAAGGACATGTAAATCTCACTTTCTTCTATATTTGACCTTTAAATAGAACAACTTCTGAAATCAAAAGCACTGATTGATTTGTAAGATATATATGTCAGTGTAAATATACTATGGACAAATGTTTTGGTCAGCATATTTTTAGACATATCAGCACTGGATCCCTTGCTTTGCATATTAACGCCAAATAAGGAGCAGAGCAATGACGTCGGTTTGGATGTGTCGCCGCCCATTGTTTTCCAAGAAATCTTCATGTCTTCCAAGCCAGAGGGAGACCGAGCACATGTTCATTCAGAGGCATGTGGATAATGTGACAAACTGTGTGTTCATGCCCGTATATATATATATACACACACACAGAAACATAAGATGGGGTTGCAAAACAGGGTGAAGAGTGGGGAAAGAGACAGAGATGGAGGTGTAAGAAGTGTGTGCAGAGAGGGAAGGAGGAGGTCATATGGAGGAAAATGTTTCGAAAGTGGAGAAGTTTGTGACCTCTGTGAGAAAGAGAGGAATGTGTGAATTTACAGCAAGAGAGTGGTGAAGAGGGGAGAAAGACATAAAAGGAAGAAGGGATTGAGGGGAGTGGTGGAGGGGGCCTGGGAGCACAGGGTTAGAGCTGGTAATACGAGCCTTGTGTTTACCGTGTCCACAGAAAAATATGAGTTCCTGGGACAATGTGTTGTGTTCGAGAGCACATGCTGAGATCACGACCCAAACTTACTCATTCACGTTGGCAGCAGAGTTTTGGTTGAAGAGAGAACCTATAAACTGTAAACATCACGCACATGTTATTATTCATCGTGACATGTAGCTGTTACTCTTGTGTTTCTATGATAATGTTTGTATAATTTCTGTATGTTCTCTCAAAACGCGCTTAAAGCTGTACTAATCAATATTTTTATATTCACAATGGATTCTTTGAATAAGTGTAATGTCAGAGATGGCGACTTGAGTTTGAGACTCGGACTCGAGTCTGACTTAAGTCGCACACACATTGACTTCAGACACGACTCGGACTTGAGGTGCGGGACTCGTGAACAATGTTTATTTTTAGGAAGCATCTGATGAGCTTGCTGTTTTTCCCCTCCCTCCGTTACCTATAACCTACCTGTTATACGCTGTAATATCCTTTGTGGGGTTCATCAATTGTGATAAATGAGTCGAAGTATTTTATGAACGTTTAGAGTTGTTAATAATTTCTTACACTTAGAAGAAGTAGCATTCTTCATGATTCTGCAAAAACATGTGGTGATAATCACGTTTGGTCAATGAGCACAGCAAAGTGTCAGGAAAGGACCTTAAGAGGTGGATGCATAATTCGACAGAACTGCCAAGATTTGCATCCACCTATTTTCTCAGCATGAATTAGCGTTACCACCCACGAGGTGCATGCAATTCTCGGCAGGCGTGCAGAATTCGGCACAACACCTGCCACACGTGAGAGAGGACAACAAACACCAGTAGCTGCTGTGCCATTCATATTAAACTTTGGCTTTAAAACTTCATACAAGACCCAAACAAAGAAGCGCTGAATGCAAAATAGGTTAGCTCAGCATTGGCCATGTAACGTTAGCTTGCTTCTTGCTTTAGCTACGACCTACGAGACGTTAACTCCGACTGTCGTTTGTTATGAAAAGATGAATGAGCATTTGTTTACTTGTCAAACTTGTGGTGGTCGATTAACGTAATCATTTATCATTTAAGTTCAAGTTTTATTGTTGATCATGTGACCTTACAGTTTTATTTTGTTATAACGTTACACTGGTTTGAGAGTCTTGGGGATGTGTAGAATTATGCCGTTTTTCCATTACCAGTACCAGCTCAACTCGCCCCGACTGCCCCGACTGGGCCCTACTTGACTCGGTTTGGCCGTTTTCCATTGCAGATAGTACCCCTCAATGTAGCTGGTCGTCATAGCGACGCTACACTTTCAAAAATTAAACTTTCAAGCACAGTTTTGTTCGGCCATCACTTCTCATAAAAATGTCAATATTCGAAATCTACACAGTTGATTTCTCACCTCAAAACTTCTCAGAAGTGGATTTAGTGATAAAATAACATGAAAATTGTAAAATATAAAACTTTCTGCTGTTGGGCTCTGTCAGGCACGCGCAATGATGACGCAGTGAATGGTGACAATTCTCTCTGACCAATCAGCAGTCTGCTGCGTTTTTCATGTCACATTTTAGTATTGCCTCAGCTCGCTTGAACCTCGATTGAGGTGATACGAAAAAAAGTACCTGGTAGCAGGTACAGGTACAACTTTTCCACAATGGAAAACCAAAAAAAGGCCAGCCGAGTCGAGCTGGTACCGTGCAGTGGAAAAGGGGCTTTAGTAGTTTAAGCTGTCATTGACTGCATTGCACATTACATGGTTGTGCTCTGTAAGTGAAAAACAGGTTACAGGTTTATTGTTGATGATGTAATGTTACAGTTTTATTTAACATTAGTTAACGTTACACTGTTTCAAGAATCTGCGGGGTGTGTTGACTTACAGTAGGCTAGTTAATAAGCTGTCATTAATTGCATTGCACATTACATGGTTGTGCTCTGTAAGTGAAAAACAGGTTACAGTTACAGAATCCCTTATAGCTATGCAGTTTTATAAGCAGCCTGGTTTGAACGCAGCACGAGTGACTTGAGACTTGACTTGGACTCTAGCTCAAAGACTTGTGAGCATCTCTGTGTAATGTGAGAGGAATTTCCTCATCGTGACAAACCCACAGAGAACCCATCTCTGCAGTTCCCCTCAGAGTGTTTCAGTGTCTTTTAGCCCATTGCTTTGTTTTTTTCAGGCCCTTGTAAACTTCACTCTCACCACTCAGTGTTTGGCCACAGCAGGCAGCTGTATACTATCTGCCTAGCACCAAAGATAAAAACAGATAAAGTTATCTGTGAAGATTCTCAGTCATCCAGGTCATAGTTATCCAACGAAGGTTAAAGTCAAGGGCAACTGGACTTGGTTGAAGATACTGGAAGACGGTTCATCCCTCATCCAACTCCCTTCCAACCTCACCATCCAAGAAAGGAAGGCTGTGACATCTCTGAGCAAGGATCAAAACATCACTATCCTACCTGCTGACAAAGGAAGATGCACGGTAGTACTTAACACAGCTGACTACCAGAACAAGGTCAACACACTACAAATGGACACAAACACATATGAGACACTGAGACGAGACCCAACCAGCGGATACAAGAAAAAGGCCATAGAATGTCTACAACAGTTACAGAAGGACAACACCATCACCCGTGAACAATATTACCGTTTGTATCCTGGGGAAGCCATTCCATGCATTTATGGACTACCCAAGCCACTGGTACAGATATGTGGACGACACCTGGGTCAAAATTAAAAGCCAGGAAGTGCAAAGCCTTCACAGAACACATCAACTCTGTGGACAGTAACACACATGAGAAGATGTTCACAACAACAGTTTGGCCTTCCTGGACTGCGCTGTACACATTGAAGAGGACAGCAAATTGGTGTTTTGCAGAAAACCCACACACATAGACCAATACCTACTCTTCGATTCCCACAACCCACTGGAGCATAAGCTACATGAGAACACTGCACCACAGAAAGGAAAACATACCAAGCGCCCAAGCCAGAGAGAAGGAACAGAACCACCTGAAGGGGGCACTTACAGCCTCTGGATACCCTAAATGGACCTTTGTGAAAACAGCCACAAGATCCAAGAAGAACAAAACTACAGGGGAGGAGGAAAAGAAGGTCAAACGCAACAACAACATCCTTAGGAGTTGGTGGAGACCAAAACGGAGGTAAAAGGACTGAATGCTAATGTTGCTATGTCTGCTGGATGTGTACACAGTGTAAACACTTGCTAACACTTTGCCATACCAAATTTATGAGGTGTAATGTGTATAGTGTGTTTACATACTGCTGTGCTGTCCCCATGAAGCTTTAAATTGTGTAATCCAGCACAGTAAGGTTAGTCACATTTACATTATTATTATGAGGTAATGCAGTGTAGACTTTAACTGCATTACCCAGACTTTGGCTCTCTAAACAGGAAATGCCATTAAAAACAATTACCCTCTAAAGTAAAAGTACATTGGATTACAGAACCTGTGGTTGTTGTTGTCTTTATTATTGTATATTGTTATTAGTCTGTTGTATATAGATGATAATTCAATCAGTGTTAGGGTGACTGCTTACATTTATATACTTTCTTATGTCCATTATTATTGTTTTTGTTTGCTTGCTTGGGAAATTCGCATCTCAACCTGACCTAACGTTTTTTGGTCAACCCGTTGCTTTAAATAGATGTTCAATGATTGTTTTTGATCTCTTTGCGTATGTCTGTGCCTCCAAACTCGAGTCAGTCTCAAATTGTCCGCCTCTGGTCCTATCACACGTCCTGATCGTAGCTCGGCTTGAGTTACACCTCCAAGATGCTCCACATCTGACACTCTTAATGTTTCTCATTGGGCTCTTTGTTTACCCAGATCCCTAATACAGACAGAAACAAACTTCCAAACTGTGACACAGATTTCAAGTCTAACAAATGTTTTTGCCTGGACTTTGCTAAATTATATGCATCTTATTGCTCATTCACCAACCAAAACTGCCAGCAGACAGCCCTTAAGAAAAACAAGGGATTTAGTAATCCTGATCAGCTGAGCCAGCAGCTGAGTTTGTCACAGCACAGTGTTTTTGTGTTCTTGAATCCTCTAAAGGAGGCCTACATACTTCCTCTGTCAGAGTGAGGAGGGGTGAAAATGACTTGTACAGATAAAACCTCAGATAGGCTGTTTTTCACATGAGGCAGCAAGTATAGTATCCTCTTTTTCACCAGTGTGTGTGTGTGTGTGTGTGTGTGTGGCCATTTCTCATATTCATTTCCCTCATCCCCCCTCCGTTCAGCCCCTCCCAGACTGTCTGTACGAAGCTGTTTTTATGGAAGTCTGGCTGAATCCAGTTCATGCTGCCTTAAGACATAAACTCCTCATCTTACTCTCTCCCTCTCATTCTCCCACTCCTCCCTCCTCCTCATAGAATCTCTCGTTCCCCTCTTTCTGCTCGTATGGTTTATTCTTCTTCTTTTTCCTTGTTGTACTGCTCTTTATTCCTTTATTTCAACCCCTGTTTGTCCCCTGTCTTCTTTCTGCTTCCTCTCATTTCTCAACCCTCAGTGTTTTTACACCCTTCTTCTTCTCTCCCATCAGAGGGAAAGACAGAGGGAATAACAGAAGAGAAGAAAGGCTTCTTCTCTTCTGTTATTCCCTCTGTCTTTTGTCACCAACTTTTGGTTGCTTGCTTGAGGATTTGTCTCAACAAACAAAAAATAGAGAAAGAAACAGAGAGGAAACAGAAACTGGTTAGAAATGTAAATGTCCAGACATGCGTGTCCATGTATTAAGGCTGGATCACTAATTGGGCAGAGCAGGCAACTGCCCCGGTGCTCCAGATGCCTCTAATCTTGAGGCCCTGTCTCATAGATGGACTCTAATTTCAATACCTTTAATATTTCAGTTGATACTATGCTTACATGGTGCACATTTGTCTTCATTTTTCCTGAAAAATATTCGGGGGGCAGTGCACTGTAATGGCTTACTGTGAGACCAGGACAGAAGTAAAAAAGTACGAAAAAGTAAGGAAGAAATAACAAATATTACTACAGATCTGTCAGAGTCTCATCTCATTGCTTGTCTTGCACAGAGTTACGCCTCCACACTGCTCCACAGCTGAAAGTTAATGCTTGACATCCGGCTCTTTGTTTACCCAGATCCCTGATATCACTGTTGACTTTCAGAGTCAACATTCCCATAATGGCAGGGTCCCACTGAGACATCAGATTGCTACTAAGTGTTAGGTAAACAATTCCTTCAAAAGATTATGCTTGAAAAAAAGACTATCTGCATATTCAGTTTAGTTAATAAGAAAAGATATAGGCAAAAAGAAACTTCCAAACTGGGACACAGATTTAAAGTGTAACAAAGCAAAGTTTTTGGCCTAGACTTCCCTAAATGCTGTCAATATCCGAAACCACTAACAGACAAGGGATGTTGTCTCAACTGTGTGAGTGAGGAAACTCCTTCAGCTGAGTAAGATGGTGAGATGTGGAAAAAGCTGATAAGACCTTGTTTTGAGATTGTCTTTGGTCAAAAATTGACTTGACCATACAGGCGTATTTCTCAGTATAGGTTGAGGTTGAGAAGAACTGTTGGTGTTGTGACTGCCTGTATTTGTATGTTTTTGAGTATGTTGATGTGTGTGTGTACTACATGATCTATTGCTCTTGCTACGGTGTGGAATCTAACACCTTTCTTCTTTGCAGACGTTTCCCACGGTGACGCCTCGCTCTCTCACTCAGCCCTCTTGGTGTGTGTGTTTTTGTGTATCTGTGTGATGTATCTGCCTTTGTAACGGACGTAGCTGCTGAAGTGCCCTGATCAGCTCCCAGATGTGTGACTGTGCGAATGTGCGGCAGAGCGCCACTGAAGATGAAATGTTAAAGAACATGTTTGCATGCCTGAGTGCCTGTTTATGAAATAAAATATTTTAATTTTATTTTAATTTAATAATTTTAATTGTTTTTCAGGTTTGGTTTTGTTTGATGGCTGAATGATGATTGTGTGCTCGGGGCAATTGTAAAGGACAAGAGTACCTGATTGGATATTTGTGGATGTAGCACAATTTTTGGTGACAAGACATGCCATGATGTAGAAAAATGTTTATCCGTCACCATCATAAAATCTGGAATATAAAGACTTTGTGTATTGATTGATTGTAACCTTGGTGGCCACCGACACCCGACATGTTCTGCGCTCAGTGATTCAGGAGGATCATCTGATCGTGTGGCGGTACAGCTATAGATTTTGCGAGGTTATTCAGTAAAGGACAATAAATCTATGAGTGTGTGTGGTCGGTTTTCAACCTCAAGGCGTCACTTTTTCACAGGCTGATTGGACTTTTAAAATATTTATGCTGCATGTGCGTGCAGCCCAGCCTATTAATAGTCTCAGCTAAACATAACACCATTTGTTTTACCACTGCCATCTCACACAGCTTTATGTCTCAACTGCAAACACTCATAGACATGAATTCATACACAGCTTCACTGACAAAGATGCATGCTGCTGCAGTCTGATCATGCAGACGTATTGATATTCTGGATGAGTGTGCAGGACCGCACACGCCCGATAAACTGCGTTCTCTCTCTGTGCCATCCACATTTGTCTGGGGAGATTTATTAATTAGAAACACTAGTAAGCAAACATGAATGCAAAATACATTCAAGCTGTTATCAATCTGCAAAACTGCAGGAACAGATTTATAAATGTGTAAAGCCTGATTTTGTTTGTTCAGTTAAAAGCTGCTCTGACTACTTTCTTCAGCAATTTTGATACAGTGGGCTCTGAGCAGAATAACACTTTACACCAATATGCTTCAAAAGAGTGCACTCACATACTGTTGTTATCAATCAGTCAGTGTTCACTTATTTTGCCCCCAGAGGGCCGTTGGTTGCACAGCAACGAAACGTGATTTTAGCAAAGTGCTTATAAAACATTCAAAGCAAGGAGAACAAACTACAGAGGTAAAAAGACTGATTAGTCAGTCTATAACAGACACATAAACATACCATAATATCATATAAACATAAAAATTTATAGATTGTTGGACCAGCCCATATCCAATTGAGTTTACACGGCGTAGGGATACAACCTGCCAAGAAAGAGAAGAGAAGAAGTCTTTCTCAAATGTAGTGACACAATTTTTGGACTCAGGAGATACAAAATTAAATGTGAAACCAACCCGTGGAAAACCTGCCTGAATTCTACATCCACGAATTAGTTTTCCAAAAGATAAATATTTTAAAGGGACGCTGGACAGTCAGACCTGATCGTAATACACTAGAGGATAATTAGACCCAATCCAAATGTGATTGACCTGAACAGACCCAGAAAGAGAAATTTATGGCATTAATGAGCTTCCATACTGCATCTACAGTTCTGTATAGATACCTAACTCTGCAGGGCACAGTGATGGTACAGTAAACGAAGACTACCGCCTCAGACATGACGAGCCCTGACTCTTATAAAATACGGCTTTGACAGATGTTGAGTCGATTTATGAAAGTACCAACCAAAGCGAAATGTGATGTCTGGTGTTCAGCAGATGTGATACTATCATGTGCGCTCAGTCCTACTTCCCTCTTTACCCCCCCCCCCCTTTACTGCAAGTACTCACCCAAACACGCACACAGACTCACATCCACATTGCATTACTGGAAATCATTCTTCATGCTCTTAAAATTATTATATATCTATATATAATATATAATTTTGTGAAACATTATATACTATATAGAACTTGATAAGTCAGCTTATTTGAGCCACTTTGGGTATAAAAAATAAACAGATGAACCCAAACATTTGATTTAATGTAAGTTAAGGTTACTCATTCTGTTATTACTCTGTTATTTATACTGTTAAATATTGTATTGTACCTGGTAACACATATTTATGGTTTAAGGAGACTACAAAAGTTACATCTGCAACTAATGTTAATCCAAAATCTTATATTATATAGCCCATGCATTATTAGACAAAAAAAGCTAGATTTAAATGTCTAATTAAAATGTTGATTTATTAAAACATTGTGCGCATAATGAGCATTGTGTTGCAGCATCAGAATGTTAAACCTACAGTATCTCACAAAAGTGAGTACACCCCTCACATTTTTGTAAATATTTTAATATCTTTTCATGTGACAACACTGAAGAAATGACACTTTGCTACAATGTAAAGTAGTGAGTTACAGCTTGTATAACAGTGTAAATTACCTTTCCCCTTGAAATAACACATCACACAGCCATTAATGTCTAAACCACTGGCAACAAAAGTGAGTTGCCAGCGGTTTAGACTGTTGCTCCCCAGTGCCGTCATGATAACGACCCCAAACACACCTCCAAGACACAAGACCACTGCCTTTTTAAAGAAGCTGAGGGTAAAGGTGATGACTGGCCAAGCATGTCTCCAGACCTAAACCCTATAGAGCATCTGTGGGGCATCCTCAAACAGAAGGTGGAGGAGCGCAAGGTCTCCGACATCCACCAGCTCCGTGATGTCGTCATGGAGGAGTGGAAGAGGACTCCAGTGGCAACCTGTGAGGCTCTAGTGAACTCCCAGCCCAAGATGGTTAAGGCAGTGCTGGAAAATAATGGTGGCCACACAAAATATTGACACTTTGGGCCCAATTTGGACATTTTCACTTAGGAGTGTACTACTTACAATGACGTCATGGGTGTACTCAGTTTTGAGAGATTCTGTACCAAGAAAGATGAAAAGTAAAGTCTTATGGTATTTGCACTTTATTTGTTCCGTATTTGTTTTGTTAATACTTCTGTACTCCAGTTTATTATTCTATTCTTCCATAATGCTGGAGGACTTGAAAGAGACACATTTATAATAATTGTCAGAATTGAAAGGCACCATCAATTATTATTTTTATTGCATTTGTGTGGTGAATGCCCAGATTTTGTCCCAGTGTCGCCCATCTAATAAGATTTCTGCTTTTAGATGTTTTATTACAGAAAGTGTATGAAACCATGACCACAATAGTCACACATTCTGTCATTGTGGTGTTTATGGATGGAATTATAGTGAGAACCAGTGAGCTAGCTGATCTACCTGATACAGTGAATGGAAGTGAAACAATATTAGTTATTACATTAGTTATCAAAAGGAGATCACATAGAATACCCTACATGTGTGTGATTTAGTTAAAGAGCGACTTCAGAGATGCAGTTGTTTGGGGGAACTGTTTTTCCCACTTTATCAGAAGTCAGAAACTAATAAAGGCATTAGGACAGACCTTTTTTATTGTATTTGGTGTAATGTGAAGTTACGTCAAACAGCAATATTAGGTTACCTTGGCCCAATTAGTGTTTAGGGGTCTAGGATCTAGGACATGAGTGAAACTAAGCAAAGTAAGTGGGGGTGAGGCCATTTCCCTAGCTTTAGCTGAGTGGAGGTCCTCAGTCTTTGAAAAACCCCTGATGTAGGTGAAGGATGTGATTACCTTTTCCTTTAATGGTTAAGCTTGATGGGAGTTGGTAGACGCTGCCCTCACAGATTTATATTAGTGCGCATCCTACCGGCCGCGCTGTATCATTGCACCCTCCACTCACTTGTAGTGTAGTGACCTCCAGCCGCCTGCAGAGGGCGGTGTAACACAGCTCTGCAGCGCTGATTGGGAAAAGAGCCACTTCAACAGTTAGTAACGGTAAGTGACCTTTTTATTCAGTTTTATACTCTTAGGAGACAGATATATATTTATAATAAAGTGTGAGGTTTCTAATTTGCAGCGTATTTTAGTCGCCGCCAGTTAAACAGGCTTTGTAGAGTTTAAGTCAGCCTGGCGCTGCTAATTATCTATGCTAATTAAACTATTAAATGCGGCGAAGGAGCTCGTTAAAAAGAGTGAAAGCTTTGTTGTTCCTTGTCTGCGGTGGCTCCACTTGGTTGTTAAGCGTTGTGAAACATTTCCAAATGATGACATTAGCCTGGAATACAATCAGAAAGCATTTCCCTTTCAGTTAAGTTACCCTGCAAAGGCTATTTCAGTTTTATCAGTTAACTAGCAGTCACTAAAAGCTAGAAACTGCTTCTCCTTAAAGTTATGTGGAAAACTGACAAACTGGCAGTTTTTCTTACCGTTTCCAAAGTAAAACAGGAACATTATTAACTAAATATATGTATAAAAAACATAGCCTGCTCTGAACAAAAATGTTGGACATTAGTAGGCCTATTAATAATACCCTTAAAGTAGACGTGTTGTATGTGTAGGCATGATACCAGGTAACAAACTCAAACAACAGTACTCTTCTTTTCACTTACACTGATGTAGAAAGGAAGACGGTGAACAGACCTTCACCAGGGCAAATGTTTAGTGAAAGGAGAACTCAAAACATCAAAACATGTAAGTTAGTGAGTTCACCTGTGCATATTGTTGCAAGTGCTCTTGGGAAATGTAGTCCACAAACGTTCGATCCCATGATCCATATACATAGAAAGCTCCACAGATGTGACAAAAAATAAGGAGCCCAAAACCCAAATATATTCAATTTAAAAGGTAGAAAAGAAGCAGATCCTCACATTTGAGAAGCTGAAAACAGACAATGTGTTGTTGCATTTGATACACGTCCTACAGAACATGTTCTGTTCACAGTAGCTACCCCCCAACCCTGTTTCAGTTATATGATCCCCATATTTAAAAATACTAACCTCAGCCTTTAATATTAATATTATTACCTGTGTGTGTGTGTGTGTGTGTGTGTGTGTGTGTGTGTGTAAATTTGTGTTTTCTTTTTTGTTGTTGTTCACTGACTTGTAAAGTGAAAGTTGTAAACTAACTTATTGTTTCCGCACTAATCAGAAGCAGTAAAAGAAAACTGAAATATTGTTGTTGAACTCGTCAAACAAACGCATCAATAAAACTCAACATAATACTCATTTACTTTAAATCCACTGGTTGCAGAGAGCCTAATGTGTGAATCTGGTTTAAAATCACAGAGAAAAGTATTTAACCTGACTTTAGATCAAACGGAGCAGTGAAGGAATGTTTTGGAAAGGCCGTCCTCCCGCTGTGCTTCAGCCTTTAGACCAGAATTGCTGAGAAATCAGAGGAATGTGTTGTCATCTGTAGCTACTGTATATGCTCCAGACCGCTGTCTACAGACTACAGACAGGTGAGGAGAGGGGAAATAAAAAGGTATTTATTTGACATTGTACTATCCTTGACCTTTGAGTATTTTGTGTTTTTACAGAGGAAGAAGAAAGAGAAGAAGAGTGTGTCAGAAGGCAGAAGTAAGTGTCTTAACAGCTCAGGTTCAGTGTCAGACCTCCTTGTGTTAAATTAACTGTTGTTTACAGTGTTATTCCTTTGTTGTTGTTGTTGTTTGTTTGTTCTACACATGTTTTACTGCTATGAAGTGGTATTTTCCAAGTAAATGCACCAACGTGAGCTTCAGTACTAAACTAAAACAGTGCTTTGTTCGCCAGCTGTTTTCGGGCCTCTGCAGAGTGCTATCAGAGCCGGTATAATAATGGATACAGATGTAATGCAACATCAGCAACATGTTTTAATCGTGATGGACTAGTATTTTATCTTGACATTGGCCAGATAATATTTCTGTCTAAGTTTGTGTGTGCGTGTATGTGTGTGACCAAGCATCCCCAGAGCGCTAACCACAGGAACAAAACTATTCTCATATTCAGTGACTTGTACTGTTATGTCCTGTTTCTTTTTTGTCTTCTTTGTTCTGAGCGTCTTTGCGTGGACTCTGTAAACGTAGCATGTGGAACTTTGCACACACCGGTTATCCTGTGTTTATGTGCTTCCCCACAGATCCTTAAAAAGTCTTCATTTTAGTTTTCCAAAAAAAAAAAGAGCCTTAAATTGTCTGGAATTTGGGAAAGGCGGACATTAAATTTGATCTACAGCAGACTGTCTGCTTATTTGTTCTGTCTTTTAGTATTTTGTTTATTTTTATATCTCTCAACAATGACTATTTCCACTGCTTTATTTGGATTTTAAATGGGTTAGACTCTCCTAAATAGGTGGCTGCACGCCTTGTTTTGCCTAACTGCACATTTTATCCCTGAGGAGGAAAGAGTTTCTGTTTTATGACTGGAGAGTTGAAGGAAAGGACGGAAGAAGAGTGAATTGTATTTATCATCTGTACGTGGTATTAAAAACGTCATAATTAAACCTGCTCTCAGATATCTTCTCAGAAGCTTTGTACAGTACACGTAGGACATACGCCCTCACATATTTTGCTCAAATATTGAGTCAGACCACCGCACAACCCCCCATCAACACATTCACAAGCCTCCTCTCAGCCCACCACCCCCGTCTCCCTTGGGACTCCTACGAAAGTCTGGTGAGGGGTCTCCACTGCCAAAAAGCAGGAAGTCACAGCTGTGCTTATCCCCCTTTCGGCATGTGTGAGAGAGAGGGAGTGTGTGTTGGTGTCTCTATCTACATCTGTGTGTAGATCTGGGTGTGTGTGTGTGTTTGAGTCTCTATATGTCTGTGTCTCAGTCACTTTATCTGGCCAGTATGACGCTACTTTCTATTCCCACCTCCTTGGTGCAGAAGTTTCCAGTGCCGTTAAATGAAAGCCTGGCTTATACAGCCTAATAAACACTCTGTGTGCCTGAGCTGTGTGTCATTGTGGCTAATAGTGCAAGACTGACTGCTCTGCTGAAAACACACACACACACCCTCTGTCAACTTTCTGTCACCTCCTCTTGCTTCTTCATTTCATCACTTTCTCATTCGTATTGCCCTTTTCTTATCTGTTTGGTTTGTTTCTCTCTATATTGCCAAAAGTATGTAGACACCCCTGCTCACAAGCGTTTGTGTTGTTTGGGTCTGGGGCTGTAATTTTGTGGTTTGGGCCAGACCTCTTAGATGTGATTAGAGCTGTAACAAGTTAATCGTTTAGTCAATTGTCAGAAAATTAATTGATTCATCATTTAATTCATTTTTCTTTTAAAAGATATTTTTTAGCCTTTATTTTGAAAGGACAGTGGATAGAGTGAGGAAGGAGGGAGAGAGGAAGGGGCCAACAGGTCGGATTCGAACCTGGGCCGCTGCACATGGGTCGCACTAACCGCACCCCGCATTTAATTCATTTTTCAAGCAAAAACGTCTAATTCTTTAGGTTCCAGCTACTCATTTGGGAGGATTTGCTGTTTTTTTCTGTCTTATGTGATTGTACATTGAATTTCTTTGAGGTTTTGACTGTTTAGTGGACAAAACAAGAGATTTGGAGACACCAAATCTGGGCCGTGAGATATTTTTCATATACCCAAATGCTTGATTGAGAAAATAATTGGGAGACTAATCAATAATGAAAGGAATCCTTAGTTGCAGCCCTAGTTAAAGGGATCAAGGGACATTTTTATGCTACAGCGGAGAGGGAATTTTTAGACAACAGTATTCTTCAAACTTTGTGGCAGCTTTCCTGTTTCAGCATGACATGTCCCCCGTGCGCAAAGCAATGTTTATAAAGAAAGGATTGTGAGTTTAGTGTGGAAGAATACGACTGGCCTGCACAGAGCGCTAACCTCAGCCCCAGACAACACCTTTCAGATGAACCTGGACGCTGACTGCGAGTCTTACCTCAGCGCCCGACCTCAATGATGCTCTTGTGGCTCAATGGGAGCAGAATGATGGAGGCTGTTGTAGCAGCAGATTAATGCTCATGCTTTCTCCCATCATATACCGTTTGGCTGTCCTCATACTTTTGGCCACAAAGTATATTTCTCACCTTCTTTCTCTCATTTTCTACTTTACTATATTCAGTTCCTTGTCCTGTTCTGTCTCCATATGCCCTGACTCTTTCTTCTTCATGAGCCTCTGCAGCTCCTTGTGAAGCCAGCTCTTTGTTGTAAATTTCAGGCCTTTAGTTTAATAGGCGCAGTGTGCCTCTGTAACACCGACTGCGTTTGTTTTGGTTACAGATAAAATCACTGAAGGAAAACACGACAGCAGAGGGAGAGAGCCGGAGAAAGAGGGAGAGGCTGTAAGAAACCGAAGAGATGTAGAAAAACCATGCAGTGAGAGAGTGCGTATGAATCCCTGTGGTGCAGGAGGAAATAGACAAATCCAAAGAGTGAAAAAGGCAGTTCTTTCCTCCTCCTTTTTGATTTCTTGAACAAGATACACAGAGAGAAAAAGAGGGGAGGAAGGAGAGGAAATGATAGCTACTGAAAGAGTGATGATTTGACAAAGCACGTATCCAGAGCAGACTTAACTGCTTCTAACTCTGAATCACAGATTGAGATTTCAGTCCTTCCTCCTGCCAAACTCTGCATCTGTCTGATATTACTTCTTAAATCTTGTCTGAGATTTTTATCTGACTTTTTTTTTTTTTTTTAAGATTTTTATCTTTTTCTCCTCTCCTCCCTTCATCCCAACCTTTCATTCTCACTTTGTTTGATCTAATGCTGATAAGTACGGAGTTGATCTCAGTGCCTGTTGCTGATGGGATTTTTTTTATGGAGAGGGGGTTGACAAGTTGACAGGCAAGGCACTGCATTGACATCGAGCCTCACTCCACTGTCAGGACAAGAGAGATAGACAGAGAGGGGGGGTGGGTGTAGGGGAGAGGGTGAGAGACACAGAAAGAGATAGGGAGAGAGGGGGAGGTGAGAGAAAAGGAGGAGGAGAGATGAAGGAGGAAAAAAATGACTTCACGGCCACGACTGGACAGCCCCCTTTTTTCCCTTCAGCCTCTCTCTGTCTCTCAACTTTTTGCCGCCGCCTCCTCCTCCTCCTCCTCTGTGTGTGTTTTTTTAAATGATTTGGGGAGAAAAGGGGAACAAGCATTCGGAGCTTGGCTGACGGTGCAGGCAGGAGCGTCACATAGGCAAACAGGAGCCTGAGGGGCAGCGCACTGGGACAGAAGAGGACTGAAGGCTTGGATCTGATGCACCAACTAAAAGATTGACTGACTGACAGACAGAAGAGGCAGGAAGCAGGAGAGAGAAAGGACCTGAAGATTTGTACAGACTCTTAACAAGCTTTAAACAATACATTTACACGTACAGACTGTATAAAAAGCAAGGGAAAACCCAGATAGACTGATTTATTTTTGTAGAAAGAAAAGACAGATACATTGTGAGCAAGCCTAAACATTTTTCCAGTCAGGACCGGAGTTTTCTTCCACTGGAGACAGAGAGAGCGAGAGAGAGAGGCTGGTGGACAGAGCTACACTTTGAACGAGAAGAGAAGAATACTCCTCTCCATGCAGCAATGCTTTTGAGGAACTCTGCAGAGAACTGCTGCTGTCTGCTATGTTCCTGGATGCTGACGCAGGCTTAGGACACATTTATCTTCACTGAATTCCTCTTGAGGATCCACTTTGTCTTTTTTTGTGTCTCTACAAAGTCCTTCTTCAGCACAGGTGGTATGCTGACTGACGCTATGTTTTCTCAAAGGTACTCTTTAACACCATCATGGACTTCCTGCCTTTTAGTCTTGTGCATCCTGGATGTATGGACCATAGCCTGGCCGGCTGGCCAACACTCCCGACCTCAGCTGCAGTCCAGCCGGTCCAGGCAGATGTCACAGCTACACTCCTCCTCGTCAGCCAGCAACCTGTCAGAGAGCGCTGAGAGCAAAGTGGAGCGCCTTGGCCAGGCGTTCAAACGAAATGTCCGTGAGCTACGTGAGAAAAGCTCCTGCTTGGACCTGGTCTTCCTGGTGGACGAGTCGTCAAGTGTGGGGGCCAATAACTTCCAGAGCGAGCTGAGGTTCGTACGCAAGATGCTGTCCGACTTTCCTGTTGCTCCAGAGGACACACGGGTGGCGTTGGTCACCTTCTCATCCAAGACCCATGTAGTTACGAGGGTGGACCACATCTCAGCGCCAAAGTCCCACCAGCACAAGTGTTCCCTGTTCAACCAGGAGATCCCGGCCATCAACTACAGAGGAGGGGGCACCTACACCAAAGGAGCCTTCCAGAGGGCAGCGGTGAGTCAGACTAAAATAAATTAACATATGTCAGTGAGGCATGTATGTCAGTCTGTGTGCCTTTTTATTTTTATATTTTCTTAGTTTTTTTCTCATTTCCTTTGAACCTGAGTTTGATATTCAGAAACATTAGCTGTACGGATGACTGCACAGTATCTGTATGTGTATCAGTTAGTCTGCTGCGTATGCAGGGAATGATTGCTGCTTAGTACGGTTGATGTTAATGAATTCCTGAGCAGCCTTGCTGTTGCTCCTGCTTCCTCTAAATTACACACCAGCAGATAGTGAGGGGAAGCCGCCTGCCGGCTAATTGTTCAGGAGATTCCAGTGATAAAAATACCATTAAGAGTGAGTGCACACTTGCACAGACACACACACATGCCCGTACATACTCAGACATTAACTGTATGCATGTAACACTGAACAATGCTGAGAAGTAGGTTTGGAGGTTTGAAGATGCACGTCAAGTCAAATTGAGAATGTGTAGTTGGTCTGTGAGGCGTGGGCAGTGCGTCGGAGATGAATACGTATTGCTTCAATGTTACTGATAAGGTCTTTCCAAAACTCCTTTTACCTAATTTCAGTTTTGCCCCCCTAAAGAGAAGCTAACTGGCTGTAATTTGTTGCAGAGGCGGGGATTTGAGGGTTACGTGGGATTACAAGGGGTCAAAATGTTAGCTTGTTTATGGTTTGTTGATTTGAGCTGCATGACACCCAGCCGTGCGCACACCATGGCGCACACACACTGGATCACACACATGCATCGAGGACATATGGCACAGTTCATCTGTCAAGTCCAAACAGCCCAGCTGTAAAAGCTGTGTTGGTGGTATAGGGGTTGGTCCTGTATAAACACACACACACCTCAGATCAGCTCATCCCTCAGATCTGCCTTCAGTTAGGAGTTCTGTGAGGCACTGTGCGTTATTTGAAATACACACGGGACAAAGTTCAGTAGCTTTTTGGGTCTACAAACTTGGTTTGTAATACTGCAGCCTGTTGCTAAGCTACTGTCTGTGGTCTACATCCACACAGATGGAAGGACAAATGGGATCATGGCTTGTTGACAAAAGTACAAATTTCAATCTCTTACCTTTACCTGTTTGTCATTTAGTGACTCGCTGCAGCATCAGCTCTGAAAAGTTGTGATTAAAAACTACATCCAGTGATCATCATAAGGCAAATAACCACCTGTTTTAACAATGTTACACTGAGAAAATTATCACCTTAAAACATACTGTATACTAACAGCACAAACTTTCCATGAATGCTCAGAAGATCATAAAAAATCACGTCAGCCTAGTTTTACAGACACAAAGAGTAGGTGAGCTGAGTTTTGGCAGGTTTACCCTTCAATCCATCCCAGTTTATAGCTAATAGCCTTGGACCGCAGCCTCCGGCTTAGCGCTGAAAGCTTGGCCCTCAGGAGAGGTTTTCAGCTCACCCTCCTTAGCTAAGTGCTGATAAGGAGACCGCTGGCTGCATCCCAGCTGCTAAAGACCACAACAATACCAAGAAAAGGCTTTCTGGGGGAACTTTAGTGCCTTATCATTATTCACAAACACTCAGAATGTTTTGGGTGATTTATCAAGTGATGTAGTAGTCTAAATCAACCAAAGATGGCTTTAGAAAAAAAAAAAGCAAGGCGTACTGCTGCTCAGGCTCTGAAGCTGGCTTCCAAACATTGTTGTTGATTCAAAGTCTAATTAAAATAAAATATTAAATTAAATTCTGTAATTCACCTATGATGGCATGTGCATGGTGAGAGTCCGTAGGCCAGCGTGAGCCCTGTATGAGTAATGGGAGATCTACTTGCAGCCTACACAGAGCTGAGTTTTTTTGGAAAGATAGATGAGTCTACCAGATATAGACCGAGACGCAGCAGATCAACTGGTGCTCCTGAAGCCGCCCTACACCTGATAGATTCAGTCTGACGTTTACTGTCTTCACATGATCGAGCAAGTGATGTAAAAACAAAACAGGCCGCCTGTAATTTATCACCTGATCTCTGGGTTATTTTATCGTCTAAATCTGACTGGAAAGAGAAAAAAGGAGCGTTTGTCGTCTCTTTCCATTAGCTGCATAAAGGATGGGTCTGCTAACACTAATCTACGAGGCACATATCCGCCTGTCATCGTGTACCGACTGAACTGTACAGAAACCGTCTCAGTGTGTGAGTGTGTTGAATTGGGAATTTTGCGGTGTGTGTGTGTGTGTGTGTGTCTACATGATGTGTGTGAACGCAGGTTAGAAAGAAAGAGAGACAGTGAAAGTCAGAGAGAGAGAGAGAGGATAATTGCAGTGTAATAATAATAATGCCATATTTTATTCCCTTGGCTGGTCTTGGCTGTTCTAAGTGCTGCAGAAAGCTGGGATCCATTAAGAGAGACATTTTTCCACCAGCCGTGCATGTAGAGACAGGGCTCTCCTCCAACCCTCTTCATCTCTGTCTTTCTGCTGTCTGTCTGTCTGTCTGCTGCCTCTCTTTTCACCCAATACATCATACAGTCTGTCAAAAGCATCAATTTACGTAGGTTTCAAAATGATTTCTGATTCAGGAGGTTTTTCAATTAGTGTAGGCAATTATTGTAGTTCCTGTTTAACTAGTATATGCAGTAAATGTGTAAATGTACACTTGAGAATATACTGAGCGAGTAAGTAGTGTTTATATCTCTATTGTGAGTAAAATTTGCTAATATAGGCCCATAGTCATTTTCTAGCGCTCTTATGGCGTCATATGCGTCAACAAACTAGGCTGTACGATGTGTCGTCTGACCACATCTAAAGGCAAACGTGTTTATAGCTGCTCTGCGCAGCCAGGCTCTATCTGTCAGAGGTGAGATGATGCTATTAATTGTAGAAATTAGAATAAGGGCCCACACTTGCCCTGAAGGCATTCATGGCTTTGCACTCGAGAGTATTCGTGAAATGTTATGAAAGAACGACAAGAAAGAACTTGAGGGAGAAGTTCAGATCCTGCATACTTTTCGCACCCCCGGATACCTGGCCAATAGCTGCGTAAAGTGTTAGTCAGACGCAGCCCCCTAGATTCCACTTGTAAAGAGGGTTTCAGACACTATTGTTTGGAGCATGCTTAGGGTTGGGTATCATTCGAAATTCGGTGCAGAAACGAACACTCCAAGGTCCCTTCTCTCTCTTTAACTGATATAAACCAGGACATCATTCTGTGTCTGTGTTTGATGTAGTGAGTAGTAGAGTAAATGACAGTAGATGTCGTACAATATGAATTTATTAAGGGTGCAGCACTTCACAGGGGTTCTGTCTCTCCTCAACCTCGCGTCAGACATGATAACATGGTTGTTGATGATATCACTGACCGCGCTGAAGTTTTCCAGCACTTTCACGGCCCTGATTGATGACTTTCAGTAAACATTTTCAGGCCCCTGAGGAACTTCTGCCCCTGATACAGAAGTAGTTCACATCACCTTCTCCAAACTGAATCATATTCCTTCTCTTCATTTCCTGCTTACTATAATTGCCCTTTTTAGGTCTTATTTAATTCATTTTCCATGCATTTGCCTTTTACATGACCGAATATCCTCAAGGCTATATAGCTCATAGCCTTTCGTTTAATTCTATTGGTTGTTAGTAATCTTGTTGATCCAGGAATTATGGCTTTTTCCATTGTTGCGTTTATTATAGCTTGCTTTGGATACGAGTGTCTGCAAAAAAAAATACAGTGAGAGCAATGACTGCATCTGTAATAGCCAGTTAAAAATCACTTGTTTTTTTGTTTCATCATTTGTCTTCATCCTGAAGATTCGCCTCTGGGTTGCCATGTGTTGCCAGATAAAACTCACTCTTGCTCTCTGCAGGCGAAGAAACACGGGCGCTAGACTGGACTTGGCAACTTCACTGTGTCCGTCTGCCCTCAATGTTGCGTAAGACAAAGACAGATGGGCAGTGTGTGAAGAGAGATGTTGAGAGAAAAGGAGTGGAAGAATGAGAGGAAAAAGTAGAAGAAAGAGAGGGAAAAAGCCCTGGGTCGAGGAATTGATAGAAAGAATGTGGCTCTTTCTGGTGGTGATTCACAGTAATGTTTTTACCTGACTCTTGGTCAGGCTCTGTACGAATCTGGGTCAAAACAGACCTTAGAGTAGTTTTCTAGTGTTAGCCACTTGAGCTTTCTGCTCAGCCAGTGTGTTTCTGGGACTGAAATCTGTATAAGTTGGACTAGCAGAGGGGCTTATTTTCCTCTGCTTCTACAGTGCAAAGTTCCAGTGACTCCTAATGTGCCCAATGTACAAGGAAAACACAAATTCAAACACACACAGTTTATGGACATGTCTTTACGTGGTTGTCATCATTTTATTCAGAGAGGTTACATTATATAGAGGTTTCATTATAGACTGTACTGGAGTATGTCACATGTCATTTGTAGACATTGTGCTTGTGTCGTCAACACAAAGCTCTAGACTTGTAAATCGAATCCAAATCACACAAACTCTTTTTTTTTCCTACACGATTTTGGTCCTGAAAACATCCCCATTCCAACAGCCCAGTCTGAAAACTGCTTAGTTTTCATTTTGAATTCAGACAGAGCGTCTCGTCGACATCCAAACCTTGTAAACAAGTTTAATTTTAATAGTCATTGTAGATATAAAATGAAGCATAATGCAACAAGTCCTACTTCTCACCTCATTATTCAGACACACATTTTGCTTGATAGTTTAGGAAAAATGTGACAGGTTGTCGAGTATATCAGCCACATTTTTCTAGTTAGACAACTTGAATCAAAGCCCGCATTTGTCCGCTAAAGCCTACAAATAGTCAAAGTAGTAAAGCTCTACTTTAGTTGATGCTTTACTTCATTTAGCGAAACAAATATTGAGGGCTGGGTTTGTGAGGCCGTATGAGTCAACGCCATTTCTCCTCCCGTTTTTATGTCTTTCCATCATGCTCTCCGCCAGAGCCGCAGACTTCCACCTCAGAGAGTCGAGCAGAAGAACTTCACCGCTGTCAGCTTTGATGCATTACAGTCAAAATATGCAGTATTGTTATTCAAAACATTGTCTATTAGATTAAATGAGGCTTGTGTAAGTTGCTTATGTTTGGCCTGTGAAGATGTACTGTACTTTTTGGCTTGTCTGAAGTGCACACCCTCGCAGGCAAACACATTTATATTTGATGTTAATGTTTTGGAGTCTGAGCCTTTGCCTGAATTTCTTAATAACCGGTAATGAGCTGTAGATTGCAGCAAGTTCAGGTGGGAAATGAACACCATCCGTCTGAATGCTGGAAAATGTTGTCTACGCCGGGGCCTTTTCATTTCTAGAAAACACATTTGCTCAGTGGAGCATTTTTTATTCTCTTGGCTGAGTCACAAGGCAAATTTTAAACAAGCCAGTGATTACTCACCAGCACTAAGTTCAAGCTAAACTCTCACTGTGAGAAGTTGAGAAGTGACACTGTATAGAGATAACACGCAGACAAGAAGGGGAGCTACTTTTTCATTCAATGAAAAAACAAAGACGACTACAGTTTCAGCGAAAGAGCTGATGTAAACAAATTTCCCGTTACAACAAATGAAAGCAAGGTGCACCTCTTTGATCTGGCCCCCAAGGCTGGACCCAGCCGTGATAAGATGATAAGAAAAGTCTCTGTTTCCTGTCTGTGAAGCTGCCACATCCCACCATCTCACCCTTAATCATTTCCTCCCCCTCAGTCCGTCTGCTTCTTCCTCCTCCTCAGTATCACAGGGTCTCCTGCAGACTTGGATGAGACAGAAGGATGGAGCAGACAGGCCGCCTCACCTACCAGCCAGAGCAGCCCTGATAAGACTGAGGCCAGACAGGAACGTCCACAGACACCAGACACCAGACATTTCAGAGTCAGGTCCTTACCATTACTGTATATAGCACCTTCTGTGAATCTGTGAAATGATTAATCAGGACGGTGGATGGAGGCCTTAAAATAACACAGATTGCTATTTGTGGTGGGATGCGCAGTACTGTTTCTGTCATTACTTTTACTGACATTCACTTGAGTAGAAGGAACATTATCCCAGCTCTTTACCTTAATGTCTCACTAGCAGAGTATGAAGAGTGTTTTCAACTATACTGATTGGAAATTGGAAGCTTGAACTTTTCTTTATAAAAACCAGCGTAACAATCAATTTGTGTACCCTTAAAACAATGTGAAGTCTGCATGTGACACCATGTCAAAAATACTATATATATTGACCTTTTTCCTTTCCAGTTGCTCAGTTTTAGTCATTTTAGAAACCTGAAGCGATTAAAAAATCCAGAGTTTTACAAGAAAAACCAACAATTATGGAAAAGTAAAAATACTTTTGTGTAGCATTAGAGGTTTTTTTTCCCCCACGTAACCATTCGGATTCATCTTGTGACTCATCTGAGGAGTCCTGATCCCCCCAGGTTTCTTCTTCCTTACTCACACAACTCTGCTTCTTGTATTTGTATTTCTTCTAACTGTTTCATAAAGTTGCAGTTATATTATGACAGAAAGCAGGTGCTACCTGAGAGTCCCATAATTTTGGTCAGGTTTTTCGGTCAACATAGTTGATGATGTATTTCATATATAAATATGTTGTTCAGATACCGTGATATAACTCCTGACTTCAATAGTGGCCCATAACATACTTTTCTCTCATGGCCTGAAATAATATTGTAATAGGAGTGACTTTTTTTTAACTCAATTTAATCTAATTTTGAAGTAGTGCACTCACTACACACACACACACACACACACACACACACACACACCCTTTACTGGGTGCTTACCTAGCAGGTATGCTCAGGGTGTAGTTGGAAAGTTATTCAGACAGTGTCACGGTGATCGAGACTATAGACTCAACAGGTCTCTGTGTGCTTTCGTGTGTGTGTGTGTGTGTACGTGAGTGTATGTTTTGGGTTCAGGAGGAAGAAATGCTTTAGTCTCGGGTTCCGCTCCTCTGGGCCTCTTCATACTGAATCATTCTGACAGAAGTATTCTCCGTTCTCCTCTTTCATAACTTTGTCCATCAACCTCAAATATGCTCTACCGAGGTCTTTTGAGGTATTTCCCTCACAACATGCTGTGACAGAGCTGTATTTTGTCAATATTGTCATCATTAATACCTCTGTCTGGAGGAGAAGAAACTGTGGGCTTTGAAGTGATTTTTTATTTTCCTTCAGTTGACTACTCAAGCCAAAATATCTTGATTAAATCATTTTCCAAGCTGTTCCAAATGTAAAGATGTGCAGCTTTTCTTTGTGTATTATGATAGTAAATTAAATATCTTTAAGTTTAAGACGATAGCCAATTAATCGAGAAACTAATCGGCAGATTAATAGATGATGAAATAAGTTGTTAATAAAAGAGATAGAGGATTGGACTTCTATTCGGCAATTCTCCAGAAGCATGACTGCAAATGAATGAATTTTTGCTCTGTCACGGCAGGACCTGTAATCAAGCAACTGTTTGCTAACAAGTTCGTCATATCAACTTAAAAGGTGATGATATGTAACTTGTTTCCGCTCTCCCCAAGTAGCCCAAAAATATATATAATTATTATTATTATTGCAGGTTTAAAGATAAATGCTTGCGTAGCTAACCATCCAGGCTGTCCTATACAGGGGTTAAACTACGCTATGTGTTACTGTGTCTAATTGTATAGATAATATTTACCTTTGTTACTTAATGATGTGCACTCCTGTTCCTTCTCACACTCTGCTCACCCCTGCCCTCCTCTCTGTAATGGATACTGAATATTTTCCAGAAACAGATGCCTACTTTGCGACCTCTGAATGTCTAGAAGGACCCCGAGGCCTCCTCATTCACCATTATCTCAGACAAACACAGACACACAACGTGACACGCAAGCTGGCCTGATGTAACTGACCTCTGATAAAAAGAAAGCCTGAATGCTTCCTGAATATATTTCTGACCTGTTTCCATCAGATTATCAAAAAAGTTTTTTGTACAGAGCAGAGAATAATTGTATTCATGACGACATGGACAACTGACTCCTCTGTTCTCCAGCAGCTGTCACCATGTATTGATAACTTAGGACCCTTTGAATTCCATTACTGTCAGATATCTGTGGAGAAGTGTTGACAGACAGCCAGGTATGGCAGAGATATGCAGGCTGAAAGGTCAGCAGAGTTCAGTGGTCATTGACACAGGTCCTTCTGCAGCTCACTGTTGTGCAGAAAGGCCCACGAGAAGCTAAAGGTGGTCCAAATATGTGCAAGCTGTCAGAAAACTGGGTGCTTACAAAGATCTAATTCAAACAGCCCCAGCCACTAGGAATGTTGCAGTCTCTTATCTTTTCAGTTAGACACAGCGTATCTATCAGGGAAGTAATACATAAGTAAGTAACAAGTATGTGTTTTTGAAAATGCATATTATGTCTGTATGTGCCATTTCGTCAACCCAGAGCTTAAGTCGTGCTGATCTCTAAACCACAGTTTGCTTAAATTGTTTTGTTCTCAACCATTTTATAATAGATTTTCCAAACTCTGGATATCACATTTGGAACAAAACTCTTCAATTTGACACAGCAGAGACTTTTCTTTGTAGGCCAATCCAAGGTCACTGGTTTCCTCCAACAACTCTCCAAGCATCCTGGTCCCATCTGTATTCACTACAGCAACCGTGGACTTGGCAGTGTAAGACCAGACTACATCCTTCAACTGCCTTCTTTATCCTTCCTCATCATCATTACATCTTTTTGTAGATCAGCAATCTTACCCCGTCAGGAACCCCAACACAAATTTAGGAAAACCCCAAGATCAGGTTTTACATCCATTTCATTGCTAAGAAAAGTCACAGTGTTGATTTGTCAGAGGGAATGGTTTGGAAAACAAGCTGGTAGGATTAGGTTTCACACAATACCAACAAATTTTTACCAGTGTAGTCTTTGGGTGATGGATGAAATACAGTTGGGAATTGAGTGGGGGCGTAACTAAGTGTGAAAATCCCATGTTTAGACAAACCGATGCATGCCGGGTGGATCGTGAAGCAGCTGGCAGTCGTTGGTGGCTTTGAAATTGAGGGAGATTATCTGAATCTGAAGGGACGCATCTCTGCATCTGTAGGTCGTCTGCATGTTTGTAGAAAATGTAGCCATCTTGAAAAGTTTTGTATCGTCTGTTTGGAATTGTAAAGTGAAAAAAGCCCAGAATCACTCTTTGTTCAGTTATTCTAGACATTGCTGAAAGGTTGTAAATTACTGCAGTTATTGCTTTTAAGGTATTTGGCTTCTGCAAAAGCTGCTGAGTTTGTAGTCGCTGTCTTTCCGGCTGCTGTTTGCATCACACTGTCTGCTTTTCACTGTCTCAGTTTTCCTCAGTGGGTGATCTGTCCATCTGTCTCTCTTTCATTTCTGCTGTTTTTCTCCGCTTCTTTCTCTGCGTCAAGCCTAATTGTCCTGCCTTGAGGGTATGCGGCAGCGTTTTTTAGTCGACGTCAGTGTATACAGTATGTGCTGGTTTGGATGCTGGGACTGTCCCACTTGGCCTTGGCCTTAAGCTGCTGCGGTCAAATAACCATCGACTCCAGTTAGAGAAAGAATTAGAGAATAAAAATGAGGTGATTGAGGCCAGTGGAAACAACACGGAGTGAGTGAGTGAGTGAGTGAGTGAGTGAGTGAGTGTGTGTGCGTGCGTGCGTGCGTGTGTGCGTGTGTGCGTGCGTGCGTGCGTGCGTGTGTGATACCACTTTGATTCCGATGCGTAAAGTCAGGGCTTTGTCCAGCTACTTATCCAGTACCAGTTGGGTTTCTGTATTCCCCACAGCTGATTGGATTTTTTCAAAGGATAAAAAACACAACTCTTCAGCATGTCTATGATCCTTGTGCTGTTGTCTGCCTGTATATCTAAACCAGAGAAACAACAGTTTATTTGTTTGCTTGAAGATGAAAAAAACACCCAGATACTTCACTTTCACCACAACCCGTCACCGGGACAATCACTCAGTGGAAATACCTGTGGCTCTGCGGTTGTGGATACTTATCAGAGTCACTCTGTGACATCTTTTAGTGTCTTCACTGCACGCAAGAAAGTGGGATTTACACTATGAATGAATGTGTAAAAAATGTTTTTTCTAGCAGCATTTCTCATTCTTGTTCTCTTGTTTTCTCCTGGTACATGCATCAGGAGTCAGATACTTTGCCAGAGGGGATATTACCACACACCACATTGTCTTTCAACCCAGCCTCAGAAGAAATTATTCTCTTGCTACTTGCAACACTTAAGTCACAGTTATCTTGTGCACCATTTTTTTCACTCCTTTTAGAAATATGAGAAATTGGAAGGAGCTCAGCGCAGGAGACTGGAGAGAGCAATCTTTACATTTCCCGGCTCTGTAAAACACAGATGCCAGTAAATCCCCTCAGTGGACACAAAGGTAATTTCAGACCTTTCCGCATCAGGCTTATGCATCCGTTACTGTGTCCTTTTTTGCATGTTACCCCTACAGTTCAATGTTCCCCAAAGATGAGGTATTAAGTTTTAATGACTGCAGTGTGGAGGAGCGTAAGCCGTCCTGGTCCTGCCATAAAAATCTGATCTGCAAAGTGGGGAGTCTCCTGGAGCTGCTGTTAGCTTATAAAGGCAGATTTCACCATTTCAGCCCTTGCTGTTTACACCCAAACTCATAATAAGTTATATTGTAGTGCGTGTCATGTCATTTTCGGCTTATTTTTCCTTAACCAATCAGTGGTGGCTGAACAGTATCTGTCCTGTCAACATCACTTTCCGTTGACACAGAAGCTGCAGTAGCAGATGCTTGGAGCAGTTATTGTTGGTCATGCTGACCAAAGAAATATGTCACACTTCAAAGAGAGATGCATCGGTTTATCCATTCTTATCATCATTTTTGTCTGGATCAGAATTGTGGCTCTGGTACCAGGTGTTGACATTCCCATTCTCAATCCCACCTACAGAGCTCTGATTGGATGTTTGTCTAATTGCATGAAAAGCCGTCAGTGTCCACAGCATGATATACCTATTTTAATCCATGAAAAAAGTGTGGATGAAGATTCAGGTGGAGACACAAACGTGCGTTTCTCTCTGTTACACCTTTTTCACAACGCACATTTCGACTTGTCAAAGCAGGAAAATCACAGGTAACTAATAAGATTAATGATTGCTCAACTTCACTGAGGTAAACCTTTTGAGCCAGCATGCACAAAACCAGGGACTGGACCTCCTAACTGTATCTGGATCTGTGCCCTTCCTGTTAAATGTCTTACTATCTGCTGTGAAAATGTACATGATGCATAGACTGAGTTAATACTTCTTTGTCTTATGATTACATCACTTGCATAGCCTGTTTAATTACATCTAATTTGTATTTTAGTTTACGTGACCTTAACAAGAATAGCTTAAAATTAGCTTCACTGCTGAATACAGTGAATCTTACACTCTTTGGTCAGTCAGATGCACACACCAACACACTTTCCTACACGCATCATGCTCACTCTCTTCAACTCACACTCTGTTCTTTCCACTGTGTATTCACACACACACACCTATACACAGATTCCCTCTTACTTAAAATACTGCTCAGCAATTGATAGGTGCTGCTGACGCCAGCCTTGTGGAGCTCTATGTGAGTGTGTGAGAGTGATAAATGAAAGGCGGGTGGGGTGGGTGATGAGGTACGCTATGAAATGTGCGATTCAGAGAAGAGTGGTAAGCAGACTTTGAGGGTTAATACTCAGGGTCAGGTTAATAGGTCAGGGAGGCGTCAGCGAGGACAGGAACTGACTGTCAGCAGCTTTAGTGTCGTGTCGTGTGAGGTAAATGCCGTGATCAACTATGAATATCATTAGAAAACAGGGGTTTCTTGATGTCACTGGAAAAAGTGTGTTTTCACTAGGCCCCCATGCTGTGGAAACCATGTTCTTTTAAAAGCAGGTTGTCTGGCACATATATTTTGGATGAAACGTTTTCCGTGTATTGAACAAAGCCTGACCGATACATGTTTTTTTGCGGCCAATTCCGATATTGATATTTGAGATTTGATGTGATCCTCCTTGGCAGATGGGGCTGCCCAGTTGTTGAAAATGTATGTGTTTGCATTTTTGAGCACATGTTAACTCAAAAGTTGAGAGTGAAAGTTGATTCTTGACCTTGGAAACTTAAGCGAAGCTCCAATAAATGTTTTAGTAGTTTACGAACGTTTGAACATGTCACACTGTCATCCTCGGTTCACAGAGATATTGCTGTTCAATTTTTTTTACTTAAGGTCTTCGCATCCATGTGGGCTCAAAAAAGATAGCAAGTGAAAATTCAATCTTGACCTTGGAAAGACTAGTTGAAAAACACTGAAATAAAAATTATTGTGATATGATGAAAAGCTGCAGAATGGCTACTAAATAGACCTTGTGGTGAAATAGTTTTGTCAACTGCTATTTCTGTGGTCAGGAATTAACTTTTGATCTCCACATACATTTTTGATTAACGATCCTTTAAAGAATTGCAACGGTAATTACAGAGCGGGAGATTTTACAGTTGTAAAAATAAACTGGTCAGATCTCTCTGGTGGACAAACAAGGTACTGACTGTTCTACAATAGTTACCAGCTAAAATAAGCTTATAATATTTGCCAAGCAGATGTATCAGTTTGCCTCTAATATTCAATAACAAGCATGCATTTTTAATAAAGCAGTGAACTGTGTTTCATTAGTGTACTTGAACTCTTCATCTTGTTGCTACAAATCAATCAAATGCCTCTGAAATGCTGTGCCGTGCTCACAAAACAGCATTAAGTAAGTCCACAGCTTTGATTAAAGACACAAATCACACAGATTCTTTAAGCGTATGGATTTACTTTGGCATCTTGAGATTAGGATTTACCAAAAGCATCAGACCTTGGCACCTGAAGAAACCAAAACTATTTAAAAGAGCCAGTAGTGGCAAACTAAATAACATGTTTTTATGGGCTAAGGCGTGTAGGTCTATTAGTGAACCACTTGCTATGTTGAGGTTAGCGTTTGAGAGCGCCAGATTCCATTTCAGTTGTTGTCTTTGGTGAGTGAGAGTGTGTACGTGTTTGTCTGACTGTATGTCTCTGTTTGTGAATGACCGTTTAGTAGCTAATTGGTACATGTATTTGTGAGCCCACAAATATGCCTACATCCTGTTGTCTTTGTTTGTGTGCTTTTTATATGATTTTATTTATTTATTTTTTTTGCACATTCCCCAGGTCTGATTGTGCAAGTTCTTAGTTTCTGGTCTCTTACTTGTGTCAGCCTCAGGGAGAAACCCTGTTCCAAGAAGTTACCCAAATATAGAGACAAAATACGCACTCGCCTCAGCTTTAATCAGTTCATGTTTGAAATGCCATGTGTTGGCAAGAAAACAGTCATCTAGAACCCGATATGGATCACCAGTCTCATTTTCAGAGAACACAAAAGCAGACAAATACAATCTGTTTCAGTTTGGGGTATCCAAACAATAAATGCAGGTGTTTCCCAGCAACAGCATAATTTGTACTGGTATTTAAGTTTTCTCGGAAAACAAGTATGTGCAACATCATTTTCTCTTGATATATGGTGAGGTTTAGAGGTTTTGTACAAATCCATGGCAACTCAGGCCTCGTACATATGATCGTCCAGCAATAACGCTCAAAATGTGTCCTCCTCTTTGAGTGACCTCCCAGCTTGTGCTTCCTCTTGATATTATGAGGTCTAATATAATTTATCCAACCAACGGGGGCCGAGTCCAGAACAAACATGAGAATCAATAAATTGAAACCGCTCCATGAATCTGTACAACAAACACTGACGTGTCTCCAATTCCCTGCTCTGTTAGAGGAAATCTCCATCTGCAGCCGGGGCCAAGACAAACAAACCCCTCAGGAGAAGAAAGAAGGGGAGGACAGAGAGAGAGGAACATGAGGAAGAACTGCAACTACAGCAACAACAGTCAACATAACAAAGGAAAATGCTCCGTCTGTCTCCACAGTGCGGTCTGAGCTAAGTCTGGACGAGATCAGATACATTTTCACGGATGCTTTCAGCCAGCGACAGTCCCCAACTGTTTCATTCTCTGTGTATAAGCACTTTCAGCGCGCCAGTCTGAAGTCAAAAAAAGCATCGCGCTCCACCTCACTGTTGCCTTTTGTTTATTTCAAAATCAAAGCTTGGCCTTAGAGATGATGCTGTGGCTGTTCTGCGGTTGGGGTAGAGGGGAATGATTTCATGAATGTTACCATAATTTGCGGGACTTCTTCCACTCTTAAAAGTAATTCTGTTGAAAATTTGTTTTTATGTCACATGCAGACAATTTCCAACACCACCACAAAAACAGTTTAAAATGCTCTGCCATTTTCCAGCTGTCTAAAATATCAACATTCTTGCTTGATATGATGCAATCATAAACAGAAGAGATCAATCAGATGATATCTGCTGTATTAGCTTACTCCTGCAGCAATAGCAGCAGTTTGTTGAACCTAATACAGTGCATGTGTAACATATTAAGCACACTGGTTTTCATCTGATTAAAAACATGAAGGCAGCACAGACATATGATGATGAAATTAGCCAGTAACCATACCTTGCTCTCAGTATTGTGTGACATATTGTGCAAACCAAGCGGCTGTACATCCAGTGGGAGAACAATCAAAATGTCAGTGCCCGCAAAATAAAACAGATGAGGTCAGATGTGCAATAGTAAGACCTCCATTAAAAAAGACAGACATACTACACTGATACTTTATATACCTTATATATTTGCTATATACCAACTACAGGCGGACAGAGAGAAACAAAACATACCATTTAAATATTGAAAATGTCAAACATATGCCATGAGCGTAGAAAACAGAATGTAATAAATATAAATAACCTAAGATACATGACACGAGGCAGATTGCCAAGCCAGCCTGACCTTACTGTCGTCCAACTGGCACTCAGACCGTAACCACTCTTATTATTCTTCCTCCCACTCAGTCAAACCAGCTATCCTTGTCCAATTACCCAGAATGCCGTGTCCGATTGGAACACGGTCAGTGCCTAAAATGTTTCTCTCAGCGCCTCGTTCCGCCAGCGCAACACGGAGACCAGTGGCGGTATAATTGAATGACTTTCTCATTTGCCAGCCAAGATAGCCTTTCCCCTTGGCATCACATTGTGGAATTAGCTTTTCTCTTTCTCTCTGCGTCTCTCCTCCACTCGTCCCCGTTCCCGGTTGAGTTGTCGAGTTTGATGAATGGTGTTGTGACAGAAACCGTCAAGCTTACACTCACAGCCGGCCAGCCTACCGTGTCTGGCAATTAGCTGACTGTCCGCACTCTCTTTTCCAACTGTTTGGATGCAATTGCACTTCGCAGGCAAACTGGGCTCAGTTTGGGCCCGCTTGCAAATCCCCATTACACAGGCAGAGTTTAGTGAAGACTTTTAAATCATTAGGTAGTGGTAAGTAAGTCAGTGGTTGCCAAATTGGGAGCTGTAACAGCTCCTCTGTTCTAGGAATAGTTTTCCATCCCTAAAATTTTGCCAACTATACCCCAGGCAGGTTAACAACTATGTATGCACTCTCTATGCAACTTCAAAAACATCATCTGTGGGTTTGGGAACCTCCACTTTAAGCACAGTGATTGATGAGTGGTCCTCTCCTAAAATATTGTACCGCTCTTTGTGTCCTCTGAAAGTACAGATTACCTGCACAACAGAATGAATCTGGGATGAGACACCATGTGGGGTTGCCTGATATGCAGGCACCATTGCAGGAGATGTCTAAGAATTGATTTATATATTTGGAAGATGTGGCCAAATTTCAAAGGTCTGAAATATATCAGTGTTTCCATAAAATCTCTTTATGCTCCAGATTATAGAAAAAAAAACATCCTGAGAATTGATCGACGTAAAATACATGCTTCTGTTTTAAATATTCACCTATCCTACACTTGAAGATTTTATTCATCATAAGAAGTGACAAAATAGATTTTACCACTGGGAAGCAACAGTTTATGCTTGATGCTGTTGCAGTGTCAGTTTCCAGGTTTTCAGCCAAATGCAGAGTTGATAAAGAGCTATACACAGACTGTGTCCGCTGTCTGGTTCATTACTTTATTTGCCACATATGACTGTTGAGAAAGAGCCGGACAGCAGCACAGTGTGTTCAACAGTCTTCGCTTTCGTGGTAGAGGAGTAATTTACAGTGGAAACTTTAAAATACAAGATTTGTGGGTAACAGTATTGCAGTAGAGAATACCATAGATTTTTAGATAATACTTCACAGGGAACAATTCTTTGCCCTTATTACTCACAGTGCAGTTGTGAACACAGGTTTGATTTTTCAGCATTACCTCTAAAGGGCAATGCTTTTTGGCAGCCAAGAGTTTTTGAGACTTTCTTTAGCAGGTAAAAATAACCTACTTTGCCAAAAAAAATATGAGATTACATTTATGAGATGGACTGTCTTCTGTATCTGAGGCAAGTTGATTTACATACCACTCAGTCATGAACTGTAATTGGCTGAAAGTTAGGAAATGAATCTATAAACGTTATTTAGGAAGTTTACTTGTGAGTAAAGGATATGTAATTTGCAGTACATAGGCAAAAACATGCACGTATGGCCATTTGCATCCCGGGTGGCCCTTGTGGAAGGCTCGTGGCTACCCACTGAGCACAACAAGAGCATGGAAAGTTTTGTGAAATAAAGTTGGTGAAACAGATGATGTGGCATGAAACATTCCACAATCTGTGAGAGGTGCAGAACAAATGGAGTCAAAGCTTGCAGGCAAATGATCAGAGATACAACCAGTTCAAGAAAATACATGTGCTCTCAAGTCAAAACATCTCAGGATTCATTTGCCTTTAAACGGGATCCAACCACAGATAGAAGTTACTTTTGAATCAGAAGCCACTTACAAGAAAATGAAAAATGTGTCATTCTTGTGAGGCAGTTTATGAGGAACAAAAACAAGATGTTTGTGGGACACAAGATGGTGGCAGATCACTGATCTGACCGAGGGAAAAATTCTTTGCAGGTGACCCAGTTTAGCCCAAATATGCAAAGTATGGATCTCCGAGATGTTGCTCAATGATACCAAAGTTGAGTCTAGTGTCTGTAAGTGTATGTGAATGTGTGCATGTTGGTCTGTTGGGCCCCTGCAGAGATATTGTTGTTATTCTTACCACCCAAGCCAAGAGCAGATAGCCTGTCAAAACAAGCGCTCCCACTTCCGACCGATGGGGAGACCGCTTTCCGGACGGATGTAGTTGGGTTGCTTTTTTTCTTCTTCTTTTTTTGATCTGCTGTGGAATGCCTGCAAATAAAGTTTTTGTTTTTGGAAGGTGGTTCTCGAGGAAGTGAAAACCATGTCAGAGAATAAAAAGGTAGACTTGTCTTTCAAGCTGTGGTGTTCATGTGTCAAGAAGAAACAGCTTGAAGTCCATTTAAGTTGCAGGAAAAAGCATCTCCATTATACAAATACGATCATACAGAAGTCAAACCCAGGTTTTGTAACTTTTATCTGATCTCTGATCAGTTCAGTCACTAAATGATCTGTGTTGGTGAGAGACCAATGATGTGTTTGGGTGAAAGAGCAGCTCATAGTCCATAAATGCAGTATATCCATATGCACATTGTGTTTTAGTTTATGGGCCGGTATTAGCGAGTGAGCTTAACTGTTACTGTTGTAACCATGGTGGTAAAATATTAAATTGTACAAATTATTTGTCTTTGGAGATTATTAGTCAGTTAAAGTACATAATTAGTATAACAAATATTTAAAGATATGACTTTATGTTGTCGACTCATGATTACACTTATTTGCTGCAGGACATAGTATCTGCAATGCCTGCACAATCAAATACAAAAAAAAAGCAAATTGGCTACTATCAGTGTTAATAAGTTATCTTATTCCATTTTTATTGAACCTAACTGTGCACCATTCTTTCACTGTGTTTTACATAGTGAACTAAACTTAAAACTAGTCAGTGAATAGCTATTGAAGAACGGTATACTTCTTTATTCAGTGTGGTATCACTGTTGCAAATGGAGAGAAAAAAACAAATCATTAACCAGCTTTGCTCAGAGCCAGGTGGGTTCGGGTTCTGATCAAAGTCACAGGAGGGGCTGATGGGAGGCCAGCAGTGAGATGGAGATGGAGCGGGGGGTCCTAATTTAGCATTCAGAATAGCTGCCATGCATATATAAGCCTTTGATTAACAGCTGGGGTACCTTGGCACCATCGTCAACCCCTCAAGGTGTGGAAGGGTTTCCTAGTCTCTTCTGCCAAATGCAATGAGGTGCCTGCTTTTGAAGTTCTAATCATACAAGCATCTGTTTGGAGATGGAGAGTCCGTCAGAATAAGGTTTCAGTTTTTCATCAGTGGACTTTAGGTTTTATTTACATGATTTATTTATATTGGAAAGGGTATCATGCATATGGCAGGGTTTTGGTAGCCGATTCACTTTTGTATGTGATGTCAAGTTGGTAAAATAATCAGATTTGTTAAGCTCTGAGGCTCTTATTTAATAATTTAATCACTTCTCTTCTTTATTATCCCAAAGAACAATGGATAAAAAAATCAGGTAGTTTTATTTATGTAGTACTTTGAAGGTCAATCTTTGGGTTTTTTACTTCTTATTAATATAACATCAATTGCTGTTCTTTTGTTAATGAAAATTAAATTAAATACTATAGATGCAATACTTGATTCTGATCAAATCTTACCAGAAGTTTGTGTGTAGATTTGTACACTTTGAGACTGTATCACTTATGTGTGTGAACGTGATTCTGCTGTTTAAAAAAAAAGTCACCAGCTTCACATACAGAGCGCTCATCTCTCCCCCTCTGCCAAAGTTTTGAGGCGTTTTGGAGCAGCGATAAATTCGTTGCTCTTACCACTAATCCCTCCAGGCCTGTTGGTCCCTGCGCTATCACCGCTGCTTTGACAGATATCAACGGCTCTTAACACTTAAATTGTCCGATTAATGCCAGCTTGTTATCTCTTTATTGGACCTGCGCAGGCATTGAAGCACTTGTCGTGTGCGTAATTGATGAAATGCATGGGGATGTACAGCATAGAGAGGCCTCGAGCTGACATACAGCTGTACAGATTGAGATGAGTAATACGTTCAATGACACTTCATCTGTCCGCTGCATTCAACCATCCAAATTAATTAGGTAGTATAGTAGTCTAAACATTAGATCAGAGTAGTGCAATGCAAGTCAGCGTCTTTCAGGTTGAGTTCAAGGATATCTGGAAATTTTTAAGCAATGACACAGTTACAAAACGCTCTCACCCATTGTTTTATGTAGCTTTTTACTTGTTTTAAGGAAGATTTTAAGAATATTTACTAGATAATAAACATCTTGACTTGCAGTTGCCATTATTTTTACAGCATGTTGGCTTAGTCTCAGACAGGTCTGTTAACATTTGAAGCTGCAATTCTACTTTTTCTTTCATCTCTGTCTTTATCCCTCTGTTGTTACAGCATATTTTATCCTTGTGCTGTAATTATCAAATGTTCATATGAGTGAAATCAGCCTGAATTTAGATAATATTTATAATGATTCTCTCATCACTCACTCAGCCTCTTTTCTTCTTCTCTTACATGCATTTTCTACACACATACACACAAACAGAATGTGTTTAGCTCTCCTTCTGATTGTTTTTATTTAATTGTTTGCTACTCTGTAACGCCGTGACCAATAAGATCTAGAAGATAGTTACACTGAAGGGCAGCCCCTTCCCACACACTGGCTCCTGTGGTTGCCTTTATGTTAGTACTCTGACCTAAAGTATGCAGAGGCTATTCGGGAGGGTATTATTAGTGGGTGTGCATGCGTATGCTCCGTTTGGTGGTATCTCCACGCTCGCAAACACCCGCCACTGACTCATGGCTAACGCAGAAACCACTGCGGCCCAAAAGCACTTTGAGCAGACGCCTAATAAAAGCCCGAAACACTCACACATACAATATTAACACATAAAGAGGAGACAGCTAGGCATACCAGCAAGTGTGCACACATCCATTTGTTCACTCCTCTCTCCTCTGATGGGGTGCGCTGACAGCTGGGAGCGGCTGCAGCGAGCCTCCCCGGGCTGGGAACCGAAGCAGCAGGCAGCCTGGAGCTTTGAGGATCAGAGAAACCAGGCTCTCCCTCTCCTCTGTTCCCTCACCAGCCTCCTTTTCCTCCCTCACTCCCTCGCTTCACCGGCTCTATAATTACGCCGCTCCTGCTATAGCGGCTTGAAGTTTAGCCAATTAGACAATAAAGACCAGAGCTTTCTCTCCTACTCTGCACCCCTCCCTCTGTGGTCACACCCTTGTGTGTCTCCTCTCTCTTCACCTCTCGTATTTTACAGTCTGTCATGTGTAGCCATTACGTCCTGTTTGGACTCAGAATACAGAAAAATCCAACCTCGCCCCAACACACATCCTTTGTTTCCCTCCCATTCTCTAATTCTTTATGATATTCGCATGACCTTTCTAGCTTTCAGTAAGTAAGTGGATATCTGTCCTACTGACTTCATCTTGGCTCCTTCTGCTCCTTCAGTTTCCTTTATTTTCCCTCCTCCTTATTGCTTCTTTTTCTTTTCATCCATTGTTCACTGGTTTTTATCCACAAACCCTCTTAACCTCATTTAAAACACCCGTACAACAAACCAAGACACTGTCAGCATGGCCTCCACAGCAAAGCTAGCAGATGGTCTGTTGGGTGTTTTTTTCTTTACTCCAGAGAAAATAAAGATATGTTTCTCTGACTTTAATGTTCAGTCTAATTGTATGTGGTGGATTGTAAATGGTGGCTAAAGTTAGTTTGGGAACTGTAGCCGGTGTCTGGGGCGGACACAGCAGCCCGGTCTGCATTGCCCAGTGTTCTCTGGTGGTTTTAGACCACTGGCAAGCAGCTGCGCAGTCTGTAGGAGAAATAATTACAATTGTAGAGCTTTCTCCTTTTTTGTCCCTCCTCCCTATCGTGCCCTCGTTGCCTGTCTTGCTGATGTAGGGTTTTGAGGAGCCCTAGAATTGAGGGCTGTTCTTAGTGGTTGTGTGTGACGTTCTTCGTTATTCAGTTTAGTCATGTCACTAAAGCTGGAGCTATGTTGGTCGCCTGCTGGCAGGCAGAGCAGTGGGAAGTGTGTGTATTTGAATGGTCAACCTTTGCACAACAGTAACAGTATGACTACACTAATATTGCTGGTTCTTTGGAAGTGCAATGTCTAAGTACGTTTTCCTTCTAGCTTAGCATAAAGACCGGAAGCAGGAGCAAATAGCTAGCTTTGACCTACAAGCACCATATGTCATTTGTTCAATCTAAACAAAACCAAATATAAAAATGTCAATTTGTGTTTCTATAGAAGCTATATATCTGACTATTTTTTAGCCATTAAACATTCTCACTGTGCCTGATGTCTTTACACTTTTGTTTTGCAACTAAATTGAGTTCCTCTAATATGAGCCAAGTGGTATAAAAAGAAAGATTTGATTAATAACCATGGAAATTCAGTAATTTTCCTTGCTAAAAGAGTTTATATATTTATTTACGTATTCTTCTCCAACAGCAAATCCTACGTCACTCCCGTGCTAACGCTACAAAGGTCATTTTCCTGATCACTGATGGCTACTCTAACGGCGGGGACCCCAGGCCAGTGGCGGCAGCTCTGAGGGAACGTGGTGTTGAGATCTTCACCTTGGGCATCTGGCAGGGTAACATCCGTGAGCTTCACGACATGGCCTCGCAGCCCAAGGACCAGCACTGCTACCTGGTGCACAACTTTGCAGAGTTTGAGGCCCTGGCTCGTCGTGCATTGCATGAAGGTATAATAATCACTTAAGCTGAGTTGTTGTGCTGATTTTTTGTAATGATAGAGAAGGAACCAAACCGGTTTATGTCAGTCAGTTTTTTTTTTTTTAGATCTTTCAAACCCTTAAAGACTTATTAGACCTCAGCCCTTTCCCATTTACCCATTTTAGCTGCAGAAGGGAGAGCTGCATCGAAGCCTGTGTTTTGGTGAATTGAAGTTGAAGCTACCGTGCCTACTCTCTTTGAAATCTCAGTGCTCCCATCATCAACATTTGACCTGTAGCAATATTTCTTAAGTAAAGGTTTGACCCTGTTAAAGTTTAATGTTTACTTAAAAGGAAGCGGATGATATTTCAAATGGAATCTGACAATGTAAATTTCACATGGTCTCTTCTGTAATGTACTGGCAACAGCCACCAGGCTGCAATTCCTTACAGACTGGACAGAGTAAGGCCCTTTTCCCACACTTTAGAGGGACTTCCCACAATTAGGTGAAAACAGGGATTCAGTCATGGCTTTAAAACTTATCACCATAAAATATTGAGTACAGCGCTGAGTGTGTAGAAGGCTATAACTCGTGCACGTACAGACTGTATGCACACACATCCCAGACAGTGAGTGCAGTAGTAAAGATTAGTGAGACAGCTCAAGGATAAGGCTGTGAGAAAGAAAGCCAACACACAACCGAATATCAGCTCATCCTCCAGTCCGCCTGTCTTGAAGTCTGCCCAACGCGTCAGTCTCAACTCCGAGTTACAGTCCCAGTCCACTTCTTGCACAAAATGTCTGAGCTCTGATTTAGGGCCTTTGTTAGTGATACTGTGTTTTGGAGCAATGTTTATACTTGGAGAAGAGGATTTGGCTGTTTGCTTTTAGTCAGTTGTACATGTGTGGCTTTCAGGCACTGTTCATTTTTGTTGTGGTTAAGGTTTTAGCTTTGTCTTATTTCTTGAGCAAAGCAGGTCTGTGGAAGGGTGTGTTTACTTCAGCCTGTAGCCAGGCTCAAAGAGTGCCAATATACTGTGATAATATACCGTTTAGATACACACAGTGAGATGGAGCTAAGAAGGATTTTAGTCTCAGATGAAAAACAACATCATGATGTCAAGAGAATATATTTTATAACAGTCAAAACTCCAGTTGTCAGACAGCTGAAAAGTAATCCGTCAGTCTGACAACAAAGTTGTTCTTTGTTAACTATAACTTTTAACTATACTAGAATTGCTGAAGTTTTAACCCTTTAAAACTGCTTTCTCTTATTCATGCACCGTACAGGAGGTTAAGTTATGCAGGAACACTGAAATTGTCTGATGTCCAGGTGGTGTAATCTGATCCTGCTGCAACCTGCGCTTCTCTGTGTTTGTTTTCTGCCCTCAGACCTCCCTACAGGCAGCTACATCCAGGAAGATCTGTCCCGCTGCTCCTCGCTGTGTGAAGCAGGCAGGGATTGCTGCGACCTGATGGCCAGCTGTAAGTGCGGCACACACACCGGACAGTACGACTGCATCTGTGAGAAGGGATACTACGGCAAGGGTCTCCAACACGAGTGCACAGGTAGGACAGAGGAGGACAAATGGATGCCAGGTTCTTGGCACATTTCACCAGCTTTGCCTCTATTTAAGCTATGTCAGCAATCTCTCACTCCAATTTGTCGTCACCATCTTAAAAGTTCTATCCATTTTTTGTCTAATTGATCTCTTATTGGCAGAGAGCCGTGATGTAGTGGTTTAAAATTATCTGGAAGGGCTTGTTAATTTGCCAGCTTCTGAGGAGGGAGAAGATTGTGTAAAATTCTGTAAATTGCTCACACAAGTTTACCCTTAGACTCATCAGAACAAATAGGAGATATATCAGCCCTAAATGCTTGGAACCTGAGCAGCTAGTGTGTATGTGTGTGTGTATTTTCTGTGTGTGTGTGTGTGTGTGTGTGTGTTCGGGGAGGCATATGGGTAAAAAACATATTCTATCTTGTGTAAAATGACACATAAGATCACCAAAGTGAGCTGCTACTCTTTCCCTCCTCATCAGCAGCTGAAGTCCCAACACTTGTCTCTCCTCTTCACAAACAGTCTAACTTGAAAAACATTTAGCCTGAGTAGCGGTGTAACATCTGCAAAACTACAGCAGCACTAGATTAAGCAGACAACTATCTTAGTAAAAGGCTGTGGCATGTTTAGCTTTGCTGTTCTTTCTTTCTCACCACTTTCCACAACCTGACCGAGGCTGTTTTTGCTCCGAGTTTGCAGCACTAAAACAACACGCTCGTGCCTTTTGATTAGACATTTGGAATTCCTTATAGTTTCTCTTCCTCTTGTCCTGGTCTCTTTTACCTGTCGGTGTCCCCTCCAAATCAGGGCCACTTGGCCTCAGGTCGGTGCTGAGTAATGGGTGAAAGTTAAATAAGCAGCCTGTCCACTTAACAAAGTGTAAGCTCCACAGGGCAGATCACTATCGCATTACGACCAGTAATGGACCGTAGAGGTGGAGGACTAAGACAGTGATGTGTTTATGTGTGTTCTCTCACCTTTGACTCTCCAGCTCCCAGCTGGATACACCACATCTCACTCTCCACCTTCAATTTCCTCCTTTCAATCTCATACATAAGTTTCTTTCTTGGGTTTGTGTGTGTGTGTGTGTGTGTGTACAACAATAAACTATTAATCTTAGATGCAAATGCATGCATGTCCATGAATATATTAATGTGGCGTACACACATATGGAATCATTCCCTGGGTTTCTAAATTCAAGCTGAAATTGTAGTAATGTAAAATGTACTCATGCTAATATGGGAGGTCTTACCCTCTCTCTTCAAATATCTTTTTTACGTAACATGATTTAATCAACTCATTGTATGATGTTGAAATAACTTCTTCAATCAGAAATAACAGAAATATAGAGATTAATTGAGATTAATCTTTAATGATCCACTGACAGAAATGTTGGGCTTGTCTTCGCTGATTGTGGTGAGGCAGTGTCTCCCCTTTATGTGGCGAAATTCTTAAATTAATTGTTCTGAAAGGTCTCACAGCTGAATTGCTAGATGAATTTTGTGGCAATGCATTAATGTTGTTTTGCTTGAGCGTGTTGCTTAAGATCAATCCACCACTGCAGACAGCCAAGTGAAAACACTTACCAGCCGCCCATGAAATGACACATTAATTTGTCTTGTAATTGTCCCTTCTCTAGTCTGTTAAATCTCCAGGTTACATGGCATAATGTTGGAATTTGATGCAGGTGGTCTCCGTCATTTAAGTGCAAGGTTAAGGGTTGCTACATTATTTTTACTGAATAATCACCAAACTCACAAAGGAACATAGCAGTCTGTGTGATTGTTGGAGAGCAGAACGACTGACAGATGCACTGGCTGGCGTATGTCTGTGTTTAAGTGACTCCTGTGTTAAACCTCGGTTATTTAGACAGCTCACCCTTCAAGCAAGGGAGGCAGGGGAGAGGGAGCTATGGACTAAGAAGAAAATCAATGCTGAATGCGCTGCGTTGAAAAGTCATCACAGCAGAAATCTGGATAACAATCTTCTCTAAAATAGGAAACAATGGGTCAGAATCCTAGTTGTGTTTGCCCTCTAGGTCTTCCTCTCTGAACCCACGTGTTTTCACTCCAGAATTAGATAACAGGCAGAGCAGGGGAGGGGTGAGGGGTGGGGGGGGCAATTTGGGAGACAGACAAGTTTAAATAAATCAGATCAGAGTTTAGAAGTTACTGAGAGAAAAGAAAGTGGCAGAGGGAGGAGGATTTTCAAAGTGAGAGCCAAAGCAAAGGGCATCGGGGTCATCATGCCAAAAAGCACGCCCCCCTAATTCTCATCAGATGTTGTCGAGACTGGAGCCCCTCTCTGCTTATTAATCTGTTTTAATGGTTTAATTAATAGCAGAGAGCAGACTGCGGAGTTGGCTCAGCCGGCTCAAGGAAGGAAGGACACAGCGAGGCGCTGCAACCGCAACTGACGACTGTTTCCTCTGTCTGTCTCTCACTCACTCATATAACAGGGGCTCATAAGAGAGGAGTCTGCTAATTTGTTGTGGACACTTGATTGTGTGGGAGTCGTCATCCTTGTGCTAAAAAGCTGACGTTTACCCAGGCTGGACTATGTGTCACAGAAGTTGTGAAGTTGATGTTGTGGATGTGTTGGCAGGCTAAGGCACTATTAGACATCTCAGTTTTGGTTTAAAGTGGTGTGAAATACCCTCATATATGTTTATATATATTTTGCACAGTGTATTTATTGAAGGTTTTATTCTCTAATAACTGACAAGGCTCTTTTGAAGTAGTAGTGGCTCCAAAACCAATTAGATTTGTGGTGAAAGAAGTACGTAACCAAGAAACATGCAAGTAAACTTTACAAACTCCTGCTGTTTTCAGAAAAATCCAGCGTCTCCTTTTAATACACTGTTGCTTTAACCTCAATGGGCTTGGCTGAACTGAAGGTGTTTTGTGAATTATTGGTACACCGTCTGCGTCAGCTATGCCAGGGCTCTTGAGTGGCAGACATACGCTGCCAGAGTTAGAAGTTGCTCTGGTTTGCATGAGCTTGATGGTCAGTGTGTGGCTTCAGGTGGGCTCGTTGTCTAGACTGAAGGTTTGGAGAGGTTTTATTCTTTTTGGACTTTGTTTTCCCCTATTTAACAGTGCTTGACACATTTGAAAATAATATGACCGAACCTTTAGGGCTGTCAGTGGATTCTTATTATCATTGGCTGAAGGGCTCTGTCTGAAACACTATCCAAATCCCTACAGTGCACAGCATTGTTGTTTATGAATCTGTCGACAGCCAAGTGAAACAGCCTCTTCCACAAAACACGACTGGAATCCCAGCAGATAGAAACGGATGATGAACCCAGTTCCTGCACAGTTTCCTTTTACTCTGGCCAAACAGGACATTGTTGTCTCTCTTCAAATACCGACCTCAAGCTCACAATATCTGCATCACGGAGGATCACCAGAGGAATGGGGAAGTGGATAAATGGAGTGAGAGAAGCGGGTGTGCGGGAGGGTAACATGTTTTCCTCATGTCACACATTCTGGCTTATCGGCCTCTTCTGTAGCCTGAGAAAATGACAGGAGCTCTGGACTGTGTTAAGGGTCTCAGCACAGGCTTTGTTCTCAGGTCGGCTCTGCTGGGGATGTAAGGGGCAGAGAGAGAAAGAGCAGAAAACAGCATGAAAGAAGTAAAGAAAAATGAATGATGAAGCGAGGCGGGTGAGACAACAGGAAAGAGATTTGGAGATAATATTTGCTGGTTGGGTTGGAGGTAGAGTGTGTGGGTTACAGCGATTATATAACTGGCCTTTTTCATGTGCTTGTGTGTGTCTCATACTGTGTTCAGTGTTCTCCCTTCTGCCAGAGATGCTCACAAGTCTTTGAGCAAGAGTCCAAGTCAAGTCTCAAGTCTTTGAGCTAGAGTCCACGTCAAGTCTCAAGTCTCTCGTGGTTATAATGAATGTTGTATCATGTGCTGCGTTCAAACCAGGCTGCTTATAAAACTGCATAGCTATAAGGGATTCTGTAACTGTAACCTGTTTTTTACTTAGAGAGCACAACCATGTAATGTGCGATGTAACTAATGACAGCTTATTAACTCCTGTATGTCAACACCAACCCGAGACTCTCAAACAAGTGTAACGATAACTAAATAAAACTGTAACGTTACACGATCAACAATAAACCTGTAAACTGTTTGCAGCCAACGTTAATAATTAACATGATGGCAGCCAGTGGGACATAAATGATGATGTTAATCGACCACCACAAGTTTGGAAAGTAAACAAACGCTCATTCATCTTTTCATAATGAACGACAGTCGGAGTTAACCTCTCGTAGGTTGTAGCTAAAGCAAGAACAACAGAAGTTCTTCTAAAGCAAGAACAGAAACAGTGAATTAATGGACTACGTCAATCCTACAATTTAGTTGAGGATTAGGCTGGAGTGGTAATTTGAGCAAATTTCTTGGTACTTTTCATTTGTTTTTTTAAGTGACGGCCCTATGGAATATTGTTGTATTAAATTAGTTAAGATGTTTTTGTCTGTGTACTATTTCCAGGTTCAAGATTTCCCTTTTAGGGTCATTATTTTGTCCACAATGCCTGTAAGCCATTTCTGTCTGAGTAGATTCTGTTCCACGGAAATATTCACAATATTTTGTTGCTTGATGGATGTCTACGATTTGGATATGAGGAAATGCATTTTACTGGCTTACTTCATAAGCGGTTGACTGGAATGCGGTGAGTACAACAAAACTTTGCCTCCTCAGAGTTGATACTGGAAGAATTTCTCAATGTTTACAATGTTTGGTCCATAAAAGCCTCTTGATCCCAAGAGTAGACGCGTGGCAACAGTGAGCTTCGACTCATCCCTGAACATAGCAGATCCATCTCTCTGTGGATGAACTGGACTGTGTGTTTCCTTTTGTCTGTTGCAAGGAGGGATTCACTGTGTCTGCATTGTAAATATTTGTGGTCTCGATGTGAATGACCGAGAGATCCTGGCAGGGGAAGCCTCGAGGTGGACATAAATTTAGCCGAGGAATTAAAATGACAACAAGAGAGGTGGATTTTGTTAAATGTTAAAGAGGACTATGAAAAGTGTTGAAATGGCAGGAATGTTGCAATCATTACTTCTTGCCTTCTTTCCTCTCAGTCGGTGGCCTCGCTCCCCTTCAGAGGTCTCCAGTGTAAATGAAGAAGAGTCAGAATAAAAATAAAGTCACAAAGGGTAAATGTTTTTTGTAAACTCAGAGGAATGTGGCTAAACATTGGTCATCTTCATCATCAACACTTACACAAAAGTATATAATATGAAGGGAGCAACACATACCACACAGCCACGTGTTTTTGGCGTGCTTTGCGTGCACACACCTCTTACCCATTAATATATATACCACGTTCAAGGATCTGACACATACCAGCTGCCTGTCTGAGGAGGCAGTAGAGCAGAGCCTGTTTATATCACTTGAGAGAGCACAGACAGTATAGACTGGAGTTGTAATAGATTACTAAGAGCCATTAAATCATTTACGAACACTAAATTAAGGAGATTAAGTTAAGGAGCTTTTTGTTGCAGACTTGATGTTCATCTGTGTTAAGAAACGTTTACAAAAATGCCAAACTATTCTCAATGAATGTATGTGTAAGGTATGGACCCCAACTACTGATTTTTGAGTTGATTTGATTGATTTGGGCATGACGAGCTACTGCATCAAAGTTAGATTGAATATGTTTCAATTGTTTGTCGTCGTTATCATCAAGATTATTTTATGTTGTGTAAATTGGCAAACTATTTCTGATGAATGTTTGAAAATAATCATAATGTGTGGTTTGTTCAGTCTCTGTATGCTCCAGCTAGTCTTCAGGTCTGTCCTTGGCTGTTCCCAAGTTGATAAAGACATTACTAGGCTTTAATTTAAAAAAAACATATACAAATAGGACATGAGAATATTTGTTTAAAGAAAAGAGCTTGTGTAAAGAGCAATGTAGCCAAAAGTGCATTAAAAGCTAAGATAAAGTCCTAAAACATCACATTATAATATTCAATACACCCCCAATAAAAAAACAGTTTTGCCATTCTTACCAGTGTTGATGCTCAAAGGGTAATGTTTCTTCTGATGTTGCTGCTGGATAAAAGGCCATGGGGGTCCCAAAAATCAAGCCTGCTAGTGCAAGTTATGCAAATGTCATGGTAGACTGCCCATTAAATTTTGATATTTTGTGGAAAGGAATATGGCATGGTGATGGCACAAGAGGAGAATCAGGAGGCCAAAAATATTAAGAATCAACACCTGAGGACCTTAAAAATGTACAGCAGACGTCGTGGACTCCAGCCAGAGGTTTTCAAGATACCTCGTCATTGACCAAATTGTTAGTCGAAGGCAAATGTCAACCCCACAGTGGTACATAGACGAAAAGGGAGAGAGTTACCAGAATCTTAGCTTGTTCTGGACCAGCATATTAGACAGAAAACTGACAGTCATTAGCGCCACTGCCAGCAGACGGATGAAAGCGGGCTAATACTTGACACTGGCCTTCTGTTTGCTCAGTTGTCGTTATTTGCACTTAAACGTTTTCTAGAGTAAATATATTTCTACCAAGGGAGTGAGTTTGGTCAACTTATCCAACATGTTACGTAAACATGCTTATAAAGACTCTCTCTTTCCTCTAACTGCAGAAATCCTAATCCCCACAGCATCAATAACCATAGCAGACTGTCTGCTTCTGTACAGTGTGTCTGCGTCCGTCCAAGTCCTTGTTTCCCAATGTTTTTGTGGCGAAAATAAAAGCTTCAGTTGCTCAACATGAATTCTGGCCCAGTTGTGGTCTAGTTATGAGAAGGGGGGCCTGGGATTTCCTGAGGACAAACATAGAAGGGCTTTTGGGGGGGGGGGGGGGGGGGGGGGTCAAGTACCACAGCCACCACCACCCACCCTCCGACTCTCCCCACTGATTGCTTAATCTGATTGGATGGAAGTTGAAGTTTGTGTTTTTCTTTGGTGAGCAGAGTGGAAAGAGAGAGCGAGAGGGAGGGCGATTCCTTACCCTGAAGCCATGCATCCTTTGTGGTGAGTAGATGGAGAGCTTTCAGTGACTGGGCAAAGATCAGACTGGCTCTGTGCCAGATGGAGGCCCTGGGGGGTGGGGGATCGTTATTTATATTGAACATAACTGCAAAGTGATTTACAAACTGGAAGATATTCTGTGGTATTCTGATATGATGTTATGGTAATAAAACAGACAAATGAAAGGTGATTACAGAAGGGGGAAATGGGAATATATGTTGAGTTATATCCTGTATAAACCTACCTGTTAAAGTGGCTTTATGAGTGATTAGAATAATAACCCCAACACCTTAAGAGGACCAGCTGCAGCTCTTCGGCCTTGTGGCATTGTAATGCAAAGAAATAAAATCTCTCCCAGACTCATTCATTACTCCAATAATGTGACGCTGAATAACAGATAATTCTGTTTTTTTGTAGCTGGGTTTTTATTTTTGTAGTTTTTATTAGCCATGGCTTTAGGGACGGCAGTGATGGTCTGTCTGTGGGTCGGTCTACCACTTTGGTCCAGACTGAAATATCTTAACAACTATTTAATTGGATGAACCCAAACTACTTTGGCGATACACTGACTTTTCCTCTGGCACCACCAGCAGGTCAAAGTTTTCATTTGTCCTTTGAAATATATCTCGACATATACCAGATAGATAGGCTCAAATGTTGGCACAGACATTCGTGATTCCCATACAATTAATCTGTTGTGTCATGGTTACTAATTCTTCAATAAAAATAAGTCAAACGTGGGCAAGAAACACTAGCATTCAGATGAACATACAGGTTTTAAAAAAACTCTTAAGGGAAACTTATTTGGATTAGAAAAACAAAGGCGAATGGTAAAACTAGTACCGAAACTAGAAACTGCCCATTATAAAAATCCATCACAATTTATAGACTGACTTTCTGGATCAACATTGACCTACTGTATTTTCTGTAGTCAGTGAAGGATTGTTACTCCAGATAACGTAGTACATAATGAGGTTAAACTGCTTGATTGTTTACAACCTGACAGACCACCTGAAATCTTTGGTGCTATTATTTTTTTTGAGTACAGTGTTATTATAACAGATAAATGATGGCCAAAGCTATGAAAATAAAAACCAAATTGTAATAATCCTTTAACAAGTGAAATACACAGAGAAATGGAGGAGACAAAACAGGAGGTAGGCTACAGCAATTGAAAGAAAATTTGGCAGCCCACCAAAAATGCCTAAAAAGGTGTTTTTGCTGCTGCTTTTAATGTCTGAGCTGCCCTTGGGTGTTTTCGGACAGTCTTTCATGTCATTTGGCGTTTGAAGTTTTTGCTTTAGAGCAAGCTCTATACATCAAGTACAGGCAGTCCTGAAATCCATATTAGTCCCTCCCTCGACGCCACATGTTTCAGCTCCGCTCCACGCTCCCTCCCCTCATTAAACGACACATATAGGTCTGTAAAAAGCCTTAATTGATGACTACTGCTGCCGTGTTTGTAGGTCACAGATGCTGTAAAGTAGACACGACTTGAGGCCAGTGTGTGTGTGTGTGTGTGTGTGTGTGTGTGTGTGTGTGTGTGTGTGTAAAAAGTGACAGAGATGAAGGAGCGTGGAGGCAGAGAGGCTATAAACTGGGCCTAATAGGATTCTCCTCTGCTGGAGAGCATGAAAAACAAGGAGCCGTGAAACAGCCAGTGGTGTGAAACAGAACCTCACTGTGTCATTAACACTCCTCCGGCAATCCATCCCTCCATCTTTCTTTCCATTGCTCTGTCAATTTCCTTTTTATTTTCCTCCTGACTGGTTCCTCCTGCTAGGTCTCCCTGATTCGCCCTCTTCTCGCTGTCTTGCTGAGCCTCTCTCCAGCTACTGTACCGTGTCACCAGGTGCGCCAGGCGTAAATTGAAAGAGCCGTTTTAAGCAGACTGGAAACCCCGCTTGTTAAACCTGCTCTGATCTGATTCCTAGCTTGAAGCTCACCAGGGACAGGGTGGAAACACAAACATAACCTCTCAGCGCAGAAATACAGACAGTCGTGTATTCCTGACTGTTTTTTTCTTTCAAGTAATTAATCGTGCAACGTCAGAATTTTTAGTCCATTGGGATGTTTTCAAATGCTCCAAAACCAAAGGAGGCGCTTTAGCCTCTTGTGGCTTAAATGAGCATTACAACAACTAACGCCTGCCGATACGTTTTTAAAGATGAAAAGTAACTTAGAACAATGATCCTGACAAAAAAAAATGCACCTGCCAAAATGTTTTGTTAAATAACCTTTAACTTTAACAAGCAAATTTTTTTTTTTGCACCTGGCAACTTTTTTCCCCACCTGTTTCACAGATAAAAAAAACAAAACAGGTAAGGAGCTTTGAAATATTATTCTGAAGCCATATACACAGGAGAGAAAACTATTCAGATCAGACTTGGAAATGGATCATCAGCATTTTTTTCTCACTTTCTTCTCAGGGCTTCCACAGAAATAGTTTGTCAAAATTTTTATTTTATTTTATTAAAAACGCTCCATTAATCTTTATGAAACACGGAGAAAAACACTTTAAGTTTCAGAACTCTGGTGAATTGATGCACTTACTATATCTTAAAAGGAAGTCGTAACCTAAAACAATCAGTAACAGCAACGATAATCAGGACACACATTGATATTTGTTGTTATGCTAGGCGTATGTTAATTCAATTAAATTTTATTTAAACAGTTACTAACTTAAGGCACTGCGGACTGGTATTCATGTTCATAGGCAATAATTAATCCCTTATTAACTCACACTGTAGCCAAGAATGATAACTTCCTTCTTCTTACCACTTTTTAAAATCATGATCTTTTGTGCCCCAACATCACCCGGGGCTGACAAAATGCACGTTGCCTTGATTTTTTGGACTTCTTCTTTGTGCTTCCTTTTCCCTCACACATAATTTAAACTGACAATTGTGCCTATGGGGATTTGAGGTGGAATGAATTTCTTCTTTAGCATCTTAAGTGCTTTTTTTCCCAGTGTCTTTGTCAAGGCCTTTGCCCTTCTTCAAATCCAACATTTTTGTCCCTTTGTGTGACCCCTATCCGTCTCTGGATATTTTCACTGACCCTCTTCAGTCCTCTTTCAGCTCCCTCCTACTTCCTTTCATTTTCTGATCTTCCCATTCTTTGTGTGTGTGTGTGTGTGTGTGTGTGTGTGTGTGTGTGTGTGTAAGCTGTTGACTGAAATCTCTCCGGTTGGTGGGAGGTGATGAAGGGGGACACACGCTATGTCAAAGGCCACGGGCTGAGGATGGAGGAAGTCGGCAGTTGCCCCCTTCCTGGAAGAGAAGCATCTGTCTCTCTTTTTGTCCCCTGTCTTGCTCTGTGACCCACCAATCAGCTCCTGTTCTGACTCAACTGCTTCATCAACTCTAGAAATGTCTGTGTGTCAGGAGAAATAGTGTGTCTATGTCCATAAACACACAAAATTTGTTTGTTTGCAGCGGTGCGAGATGATATTTGGGTGTGGAGAGTTGGCCGGGCAGACACCACAATTGTTTTCAGTTTGTTTATGACTCATTTGGATTAGCATCTGCTTTATGTGCACACAACACGTGAACAAATACTCTACTCTGTCCTGCCAGTGAATCTGTTTAGGAAAAAACATCCTTGAACTCACAATCCCACAAGGAAACACCAACTCTGAGGCTACTGTGAGAACGGCGGATTAGGGTTCACGTGGCGGTGTGTTTTTTGTACATTTGTGTACTGTATGTGCGCATATACGTCTGATAACACATTCAAATCAGGTCAGAGAGTGGGAAAACACTGAGGTATTGACGTAATGAAAACTTTTAACATTCTGAGTGTTATGCTATGTTTTCCCGAGTGTACTGAGATCATACCCACAGTCTTTTATCACAACATTTCTCAGCACACTGACATCTGTAATCAGGCACACCAGACTGGGGACCAACCTGTGTTTGTACAGTTGTTTAGCGGTTTGCCTCGCTCTGCTGTTGAATCCCAGTGTCCCCGGAGTCTGTAATAAGCGAATCCAGAAGAGAATGTCCTTGGGAATCCAGAAGAGGTATCTAGCAATTGCGGTGAGGTCATTCTCCTTTGGGAACAGGATTGAATAATAAGCAGGCAAACAGTGATGGAACAGCCACTGAACTTCCTCAGTTCCTCTCCAAAGACTGCCTTGCATCACATTGTTGAATTTCACCACATTCTTAGGGTTCAGGGGGTCCGTCTTTCACCCACCCCCCCCAGATGGAGGCTGTGTAGGTGGACAGCTGTGCTCTTTCCCCTATCCCCCCTTTTCACTGCACAATCCAACTGGAGAGCAGACTAGACTTTAATGAGACTCTGGCGTTGTGATTTAGAGCCTCCTGACTTTCCACATGGATGGGATTCCCAAACTTCTTTTTCTACAGGTGACCCATTGAGGTTGGAAGATTCCTGTGACCCCTATCGTTGCAAACACAGACACACTGCACATCTTGGCTTCAGCCTTTGATTCAGAGAGGGCTAAATGTATCCTGAAGGAGAGCAGAAACTAAACCAGGTAACAGCTGTCTGTGTTTGCAGTCTGAAAGCTGCTGCTGAAAGCTTCCTCGGTTCACAATAAATAGCTGAAATTGTTGTTTTATTAGAGCTGGAAGGGTCCCAGTGTCATGCTGAGGGACACTTCAGCAGGGAGGAGTTACAGTACATTATGTTTGGCACTCATTTTCTCTTATCACAAGTACAAGGAATCGGTGATGCTACACATGGTAGCTTCGTGGTACAGCAGGACCTCACAGATTCATCTGCATGAGTAATGAAACTTGAGGACCTCTGCCATATGGAGCAGTGTGAATAAAATGGTGAATGGTAGACAGATGCTAGTGCTCTCTTGTTATGGTGGCTTGTCACTGAAGCAACCATAAGTTCAATGATAGGAGGGTCTGTAGCTGAACGTCGAGTTGTAGTCTTCCGTCAGTGCTGTTAGCTCTGAATGTGTTTGACTTTCTGACACTTGTAGGATTAATGTGTCCATCTTAGTTGCACATTTGTATCATTTACATTCTTCACACTTAGCACCGTTTTCAGCTTGCCTGGTGGTCCAGATGAATTCAGCGTGAGATGCATAGAGTCTGCTGGCTCAGAATAAATATATATACAGACTGTGTTTACCTGAAATGAAACTGAGCACCAGTTTCTTCGTGTCTCTGTCAGGCCTGTTTTTTTGTGGCCTAGACTATACATTTTAATTGCTTATTTCCATTTTCTATTTAGGCACCTCAAGTGTGCATGGGGAGTCTCAGTTAAGAGTGGAAAGTTTCCTTGCATGTGAACATTGTTTTCTCAGGGAAATACCCAACTTAACAACATTTCTTGTGTGAGAGGGCCTTCGACCACAAGTGGCCGGGCTTCTGTCCAGATTTACTGGACTTCCTCGGTCTTCATTGTTTGGCTTTGAAGGCGACTGACAGACAGAAGTGGGTCACGGCATCACAAATATTATAGGATCACAGAAATATTTGTTACATTTATTGTCTGCTTTGCACATAATAACCAAAATGTTAGCTACACCTTGTGTCGGTGAAAGCTATCTTCCCTAAAGTGAAATGTTGTTTAGTGTGGAAAGATATGGGATAAAGACACGGTCGTGTTGCTAATATTAAAATTTTCCATTGCAAAAAGTCTCCATTGTAAATTGACTGAATCACCATTTTAAAAAAAGTAAGTAGGGTTTCATTAAAGACCTGAGGATATTCTTTCATGGCTGCAACGCCAAACATATTGGCACAAGAAAGGGCAAGATGCTCCATCTAACTGAGGCTGGGCATCAAACCTCAATCATTCTGAGTACTGACCAAAATGTCTCTGTATTATTAAAAATGTGTGAAGTATCGCTAGTTAGCATTGAATGCACGGTCATATGCTTAGGCTTGTTAAGTTATTCTGAAGTTATAAAAGTTTCCCATTGAAATAGATGAAAATCAGGAATGTTTGGTAACATTACTCTATATTTTGGTTATTTTTTTCTTTGGCATTTTGGCATATTTAGCTCTTATATATTATACTTAAATATATTTTGCACGTTAGGTCTAAAGAAATGTAATGTTTTGGTATTCCTACAGAATCTCAGGTATAATATTGGCACAGGTATTGAAAATGTTCAAATAATACCCAGCCCCTACATCTTATACTTTTTTCCACAGATGCAAAGCAATCAATGAGATTTTTTCACTTTTATCCGACATTTTCAAAAAATCAAACAAAGTAAAGTGATAAAACATTTTATAGTTATAAATATAGTCTATATAGTTATATTTATAGTCAAAATGACACAACAGGGATTCTTTGACAAAATAAAATAAGAGTGATGACAGGTCATTGTCTAGGCTCATCTACTCGTCATAAGTGTGTATGATTTTGCTTGATTAAGTTTCCAAATATCAGTTTTTAGTATAAAATAAAAAAAGTGGTTTATGTTCAAGACAACATAAGCAGTGTGTGTATGAGTACTGCATGATTTGGTATGTGTATTTGCAAGAATGTGTTTGTGGATTTTGATGGACTAAGCAGAATACATCTGAAGATGAAAACCTCTCTCTCTCTTTCTCAATTCAATTCAATTCAATTCAAATTAGCTTTATTGGCATGAATGTGTAACAACAACAGTATTGCCAAAGCATCATACAAACTACATAAGAACAATCAACCCCATACATTTAATTAAACAAGTAATTAAAGCGTAAAGTCTCTCTCTGTTTGTCATTGTGGCTGAGGAGGCAGATGTTCTCTCTCCCTCTGGATCGCCTTTCATCGTTTCCTTCCCAATCTGTTTTTAGGTCTGGCTAATCGAACACAGCCTCCCCCCAGAGACTCGAGAGATTCTCGTGTGATAGTAACTTTGGCTCGCGGGGCCGACATGTCTGCCAGTTTAAATCTACTTACTTCATATTAGGAGAAAGGGCTTTAACAGATGAACTGGCCTGCGCTTGGTATTGTCAATGTAGTTTTTTAAATGTTAGTGATTGTTAACTCTTACATAAGCTGGACATATTTGCATTCAGAGGTGAGGTTTAGTATCTTAAAGGGGAACTCCACCGATTTTACACATTTCAGTCTGTTTACAGGTCTTAAGTACTACAGCATATGTAAAAATAAAAAAGGTGTACAAAGCCTTTTGTGGCTCAAAATTGCCTTCAGTGATGTCACTTGAGTCAGTGTTGGCTGGTGAAGACTACAAGTTGAAAGAAATCTGGGGGTGTTGACTTAGAAAGAATTGGTAGGAGACTATTTTCCTCCGCAGATTAAAACACTTTTAGGTGCTCTAGAGAGTATTTACGGCAGCAGGACAGTGTATGTGGGGTTGACTCAAAGTAAACTAACATCCTCACGTTCATTGCAGTGATGTAACATGTCACCCAGTGAAACAGTGTGGAGCATTGATCATTCGTTCATTTGGACAACAGTGGAGGTCTGTAACAAAGGGATAAGGTATACGTCAAGCTTTGGCTACTGAACACAGGAAATAATGGTTAAAGGATCAATTCATTGTTTTGTCTTACTATCAGGTCGGTGCCTGAGGGACTCAATATTGTCACCAATTTGCGGGATTGATAAAGGAGACATATGTTGTTGGAAAATCAGCCATCCATTTCAATAGTTCTGTTTGTCTTATCTTCTGTCTCCTCTTAAAAAATGATTGTTTGGCATGCTCACAACTTCCTTTTATTGAAGTAATATTTCTCTCTGATGTAGCAGATTTTTAAAGAAACTATAAAAAAAACTTTAAAACGTAAGTTATAAGGATGGGAAACTAGGAAAGCGGGTGATGTTCCATCATTTAACTTTATTATTAGTTATTAGGATTGACTCAAATATTGCTTTAAAGTTAAATAAATAGCTTCTGATCATACAGGCTCGCTCTTTCCTTTCCTGAGATCATTACTGTGTACAGTAGATCTCTTTGACCAGCTGCTGTCCCTCCGTATAGTTACAGCCAGTCCAAACTCAGCAGGCTCTTTCTCTTTTATGGTCATCTGGCCCGCTGACGGTCCACTTCCTCTGTAAATGAAGGGTACAGTGCAGCAGAGTTAACTCCGCAGCCATAGGCAGTAAATAGATGGACCCAAAACGAGACTATTGGCTCTTGCAGGGTCCAAACACAATTAGTTTCGGAATGGGGTCTGACTTTTGGCTCAAGTCATGGAGCAGTGATACATTTTAAAGGAAATTCACACGGGTTCTCCCTGTTTACCTTCCAGCTTTTGCTTTTTTTATTTTCAAATCATGGCTGCTCGTCCTTTCATCATTTATCCCTTCCTGTTCATCACTGCCTCCTTCCTTCGTCCCGATTCCTATAGCCAGAAGCCAAATCTGGTGTTTTTAAACTCTGTGTGTGGTTGTGTGTGTGTGTGTCACATCAGTCTATGTACATTTCTACCTGCCAGTACATGCCTTCTGCCAGGAATTGAAAGTTTATATTTTTTTGATACAGTATTTCCAGTATTGCGCTCTGGGTGAATTATTATTCACATTAAAATTGAGTAGGCTTCCTGTAAACCTTAAATGAAGCTGTAAAACAGATTCCCGAGGACTTGAACAGAGGGGACACTTTTAGCTGTCTTATGTAAGATGCCTCCTCTGAGTTTAAAGAACACAGGATGGAGAAGTTGCATCAGCTGCTTTTGTTATCAAATAAAATGCAGACTATCTCACACACACACGCATACTGTCTTCACCAGAACAGGTATACCACATGGATTTTCTGTGTGTGTGTATGTGTGTGTTTGATGTGGGTTACTGGGTGCATTTTAGTGCCAGCAGCCAGTGCCTGCTTTTACAGCCGGTTAACATCTCCTCGCTGACCTGCTGCTGGGTTTCAGCTGGGGGTGGGGGGAGCGAGCGAGTGTGGTGAGAGGCCAGGCTGGCATTGGGTCAGCAGTGGAAATTCACACCTGGCCTCTTGCTTAGCGGCGAGTAAATGTATTGTGCAGAATATTAGTACTGTGGATTCTCTGTTGCAGCGACCGTGCAAAACAGATTGTAATTGAACCTGCTTGTTGAAGGTTTTTTACACAACTTACTTAAGTTTAATGTCATAAACAGGAGACCTCTGAACTGATGCCAACAAAGACTGTGATATATAAAAGGTATTATAATTTTTTGTCCCGAAATAGTTGTAAAGCTCACTTGCTGCTCACAGTAAAGGATTTTGAATCAGATATCCCATGTGGATAAAAGTTTTTCTGTGTTTTTTTAAATTTATTTATTAAAAGTTTAAATGATGTGTGTGGGAGTGGATCGAAAAGCTTATGACTTTCTCGTTTAAAGTGCTCAACACAAAATTACACTGTCCAAGAAGCTGTCTGAAACACCCTTTTCCTCTTTAGCCTGTTTTGATTTTGGAACCGCTGTAGTCAATACTTTGGGTTTGTTTTTCCAATTAATGCAAACAACATTTGGATTTGCTTGAATAGACTATTATGACGTGACCCAGGAAAGAAATGACAACTGTAATCTCTTGAGTTATACTTAACACCAGTGTACAAGCATTAGTGCTTTTGTTTAATATTATTATAGTAGTTTTTTCCAAATTCAAACAGAAGAACAGCAAAGCACACTGCACATAGCATTAACAACGAAATAAAAAAATGTGTATTGAAACTTTTGAATTAAAAAAGGGTCATGGTAGCACAGTGGAACAGCATTATCAAAAGCAAAGAGGCAAAATATAAACACATGATGAACAGGATCTTTGTGCTCCATACTACAGAACAAAGACCAAACAATACACCTGAAAAGCCACCAGCAAATAAGCCTGGGATCCAGGGAACCCCAACAGGTATTTTTAATTTCTCCTGAACTATGACTATGGACGTGACTGCACAACAGTTGGTGTGAATCACATTTCCATGTAAATACCAACTGTGGTGCACAGTGGCTGTGATGTGTTTGCGCTGAAAAGTTTCCTTTTAAAGTGGTTTGGATACACAGGAACAAAAACAACACAGAGGAAAATTGCTTAGACTTTGGGGATCAACTGATAAAGGTTTTTCCCTGCAAAGTGCACCAGTAATCACTGTGAATTATGGGAATTTGCAGCACAGCAAATTGCTCATGTGAAACTACCCGTATAATGGTTGATAAGGGCTGCTGTCCCTGGTAATAACATAAGTCAAATAACCACAATCAGAGTTTTGGAGCTAATTTAAAGTTGTTAATGTAAAAACATCAGAGGCGTATGAGATCACCACGTATCTCTGAATTAGACGCACATTACTGATCACACGTTTAATCAGGTAATCTATCATGAATATTCCCATGTGAAAGTGACCTTTAAACCCTGATAAGATGTGGTGTGATGGATTCAGTCATTCATTTTCACTCCTCTGCAACGCAGGTGAAGCACTGACACTGTTTTTGTGGAAGTTGATAGATAGTGAATGAAAGAATGTTGGAGGACCTTTATATGACCCCTGCGGCTTTTTCATCTTTACAGCTTGTCCTCTGATCAGACTCAGGTGATGCTAATAGGAAACATGCTGTATTATGTATGTGAGCGTGTCTATGAGCGTGTGCACGTGCAGGTGATCAAAAGGGTTTTTCTAATGTGCCCCATGCGAGCTACATGCAAACCATAACTGGGTTTAGATGCTCGTAAGCCTTTCTTTCATTGTTGCATTTCTTTCAAAATAAAAATGTTCTTTTGTGTTTGGTGCCACAAAGCAATTTTCCCTGCTTGGAATAATTAAGAAGCTGAACTGAACTTGTATTTTTTACCTAGCAAGTGAGATCATTGTCATTTTTGCCACATTTTCCGCAGCTACATGTCCAGACATAAATAAGATCAAAGTCTCCTCATAAATCTGTAAAGCTGTTTTTCAGTTTCAGTCACGAAGCTTTTTTAGCTGTCTACAGTAGTGAAGCAGTTTTTCATTTCAGCTTAATTTTCTTTTATGCGTGTCCATCATCCAGTCTTTCCACCCAGCTGTCTTTTTTCTTTGTGCAGGACGCTACACACATTTTTAGTGAGCCGTTTTGGAATTTGTTTCTAACTACAGTATTTCTCCTCACACAAGCGTGTCCACCCGGCACCTATAAACCAGAGGGAACACCAGGAGGCCTGAGCACCTGCCTGTCATGCCCCGACGTGCAGCACACCTCCCAGCCTGGCAGCACCTCTCTCAGCGACTGCATCTGTAAGCCGGGCTATCAGCCAGTTGGCATGACCTGCCAGGGTAAGAGGAGCTGATCTGTTAACTGCACTGTCAAATATATTTTATTAAGCCTGATGGGTAGAATGCAGAAAATCCCATTTGACAGCATCTAGTTGTTGAAACAGATTAGTGTTTCAACCTGTTCATAAAAGCTTTTACAGTTGTTATTTTAATTCTTTTAAACACTAAATGTCATACAAGGAATGCAAAGTTTTTGCTGCCTAAGAAATGGCTAAAGCAAGAATGCAGAACTGACCAGTTGGTATGAGCAATAATAAAGTCAAGTCAAGTAGCCAAGTAGAACTTTATTGGGCCCCAGAGGGGCAATTTATTATTTAGCGGATTAAAACTTTAAAAATACACATTTACCACAATACAAACACAATATCACACAAATATCACACAATAAAAACACAGGAATATATATATAAGTACATATATATAAGTACTTTATGTTCGGGTACCGCTGAGATTGCAGTGTTTACCAGCGTGGTTGGTGGTAGCATAATAATCCTCAGTAGCTGGATGCCATGGGACAAATTGCCACGTGCATGACTAAAAAAAACAGTACGTCAAGAGAAAAGGAAAATAACATCACATAACTTCATTATTATACTTGTTACCACTTCCTGTGTAGGCGGCGCAGATTTAATGACTGTCTGATGACTCATTAATGACGCCTTTTCAGGAACCATAATGCAGTTTTAATACATCCCTCATGAGTGAGAACAAGGAAGTTTACTGCGTCCGAAATGTATGATTTGTCTATGGCAAGATGGCACAGGATTTAACATTGTTTCCTTAAAAGCAACACAGCAAGACTTTGCTGGTTTCAAACTCTCCGGTAGAAGAAACATCACTACAATGACTAATTTTGCAGACACTGTACATGAATAATATCTAGCATTCATTCTTCCAAGTGCCTCCTTTAGCTCATCCCACTCTGTCCCCAGCAGGTCAGCCAGTCAAGGCCACGGTGTAGTAAAGCCTGGAGGTAGTGTGAGCCTTATGAGTTTGTAATGAAAACTATATAAAGGTTTAAACTTTGTGTCCACTGGAGAACGACAGTGATAAGGTTTGTAAATGTAGTGAAACATGAAGATGAATCAACTGGAACAGAAACACAGTATTACACAGAAGTACGAGGTTAGTATCGGAGCATCCTGTATCATGAATCTGCTTCCAGTAATTTCAGTGGCCCCCCCATTCTTTTAAGAATGAGCCAGTGATTTCCACACAGCAGTTTATCTGAGAGCATTGCAGTTCATTAATCATGAGTTTCATGGACTGCATTGTGCTTTCTCTTCCCCCCTCTCTGTAGATTAGGAAGAGGATGTTTGACAACCCGTAATTTTCTGCTTTCGTGCCTTCTTATTCCTTTTGTCAGGAATATTAACTTTCCACTGTGTCAGTGTTTCCCACCAGCAGGTTTCCTCTGTGTGTGTGTGTGTCATCATCTATCATGTGTCGGTTAGCTAGAATATGAAATTCAGGATTTCACAATATTTTTCTCTTTTCTCCCTTTCTCTTCTCTTCTCCCCTCCCAGTGGTATACTGTCCAGCACTGTCTCCTCCTGAAAATGGCTTTTTCGTCCAAAATGTGTGTAACAACCACTTCGATGCAGCCTGTGGTGTGCGATGCCAGCCAGAATTTGACCTCCAGGGAACCAGCATCAGACTGTGCCAGGCGGATGGCACCTGGTCAGGGACACCTGCCAGCTGCACAGGTAAGGAGGAAGCAGGCCTGATGCATGATGACAAAATAAAAGATTTCACAGGTGGAGGGTTCTCTCATTTTCATTGTGTTCTCGTTGATTGTTGCTTCTCTAATGTCAAAACTAACTGCCACTAAAAACAGGGAAACGGTTACAAGAATGATAAAGCTGCAGCTGACTTTAATCTGCTGATTATTTCCCAATTAATGGATTTATTGTTTACTTCATAAAATGACAGAGCCAGGTATAAACTCCCTGAATAAAAGCACTAACTCGACTTATCAAGGGTGATGTGTCTGCGTGTGTCTGCGTGTGTCTGTGTCTGCGTGTGTCTGCGTGTGTCTGCGTGTGTCTGCGTGTGTCTGCGTGTAAAGGTTTCTTGCTGTGTATTTAGATCATATATGTTTAGAGTGAACAAGGAATCAGCATTTACTCGGTGACTACTGCTTTCTGCCAGGCCACATGTTGAGAGGAAGACATGTAAGAAAGATTTAGTTCAAGAGAGAGTTACCATGGAGAAGAGACTCAAAGGAAGGAAGGATGTAAGGAAATCACAAAGGAATGAATGAAAGGAAAAGTGAGTTTGAGAGGTTAAGAGATTAATGAGAAAAATGCCAGTTTTAACCAGAAAGACGGCAACAGTGTGACTCATAGAAATACCAAGACACTGAATATTCAAGGGTGTGTGTTGAAGATTTACAGTAGTGGCTTTGGGTATATGTTTTCCGAGTGTGTGTGCATATGTCTGCTTGTATGTGTTACACCAAGTCTAGTCTTTGCCACATACTGCAGGACCTCCCAGCTAGTAAAGCCCTGAGGGAGGGGGTCTCCTGAACCGTCTCTCTGTCTATGGGTAGTGATGAGAAATAACACACTGCACACCCTTTTCTAGCATAACTCAGAACAGACACACATGATTTGTTTTTTATTTCATAGGGACTTTCTCGCTTTGGGTTAAATGATAGGCCCCAAGTTGTAGCTAAAGATGATAATAGTGCTGTACATCCCCACAGTTGATTTACTGCTTGGTCCTCCTCTCTTGTGATTTATATACAGTATCTGTGTTTATAAATTACAACTCATATTCAGCATGAAAAGCATTTGCAAATCATATAGAGTAATAACTAAATGATTAGTGTGTGTTTTAGACATATGGGGAAATTGCAGATTGAGGTTGGTTGTCATTCAAAAAGTACATTTTCTGTGTGAAATGTTTTCTGTGATTGTCACATTTTATAGGCCTCTAAATTAAAAGATAGTTGAAAATGATTTTTCATCCCTGTCTGCTGCTTTTGTATCAGTTGCTCTTGCTTTCTTTCACTTCAAAACTCCCTGTTTCAAAAATGCTTGCAGCAAATCAAACTGTAAATTAATAAAAGGAGGTAAAATAACACGTAGCTCAAGACATGGATCCTGTGAAATATAACAATATCTATGACTGGGGTTTTTTTTGTCTGTAGTTTTTTTGCGGGATTGGGTTCTCATGTTTATTTTTTTCAAACCGCAGTCCGCTCCTGCCTGCCCCTCTCTCGGCCCCAGCATGGCTTCCTGAGGTGCAGCGATGGCGGCGCCTCCTACAGGGCGGAGTGTCAGGCAGGCTGTGAGCGAGGCTACAGGCTAGAGGGAGACTCCAAACTCACCTGCCAGGCCAACTCCCAGTGGAGTGGACCCCAACCTCGGTGTGTGGGTAAGCCTTCATCACCGCAAACCAACATCTCACCCAGTGCTTTTTCAGAAAATTTTGTCATGAGGTGCTTTGTTCTTGAGTCTGTCACTCCCCCAACCACCTGCCCACATAAAAGAAACCATTCGTACCTGATGAACACCCTCTTACTGTTTTGAGCCATGTGGTCATTTTTAGATCTGCTTCGTTTTTGTGGTTCATTGTTGTTCTCAGACCTGATATCTAAAGGCAACATATGATTCCAAATCAAATGAGGCCCCACAATTCATTGCAAGAATAAAACAAAAACATTGAAAAGGCACCACAGCCTGTGATGATGACTGCACTGAGAACGTTAAAGAGACATAACTTTTTTGTGTGTTCAAGCATTTTGGTCCGTAAATAGCTAATGTTTACCAGGTTTTATACCTGGTTTATCTGGTTATTCAATTTTCATTGTTTTCCACAATTAATGGTGCAGCCCTGCATTCACTCAAACACAACCCATTTCTCTTGCAGTTCATCTTTTTTATAGCCTGACTGTATTTCACTGTAAGCTTATACTATGTGTTTAGTTTTTGCTTAGTAATTCCTGTCTGGCTGGACAATCCAAAGCATAATTTATCAAATGAATGACAAAAATAATAATTTGACATGGGTATTTTTATGTAAACGTGTGGTTGTACACACATGCTGTATGTAAACACACATACGCAGTGGTTGCTGTGTATTTGCACAGAGCCACACTACATCATCCAAAGAAAGGTACATCTGCTTTCTCATAAAGCTGCAGTCACCACATATACACGGGCACACAGAACTACCCACACACTTCAAAACTGATAGTTAAGTTAAAATAGTTGCACACACTCATGCCCGCCACAGAGAGCGCCCAGGTCAGGCACACCAGCACACAAAAAAGGACAGTGTGAGAGCCACAAACCTCCGGCCTGCACTGACTCACTTCCAACCAACCAGCTAGCTGCTCTATGTTCTATGATCTATGTTAAATACCCGACTCGTCTGCTTCGGGCAAACTCTCTCTGTTTATCGATAACTATCATCTCTCTCCCGCTTGCTCTGACTGAGCTACAGCTTGTTTGTTTGACCATCTCAGATTTTCCCTGCAGTCTGTCGTTACCTCTTTAACACAGCTAAGAGGGCTCTGTGGGCTGCCGTCGCAGCTGAGTGGTTTGTTTTAGTGTTTGTTTGCACTGTGGTGAAACGGGATCGCCTCGGCTGGCCTGAGAGGATGCAGAGGTATTTTTTTCATCCGATTGAAATCTCCCATGTTGAATCTCCCTCTCAGTGAGTTTTTCCCTTTATAGTTCCTACAGCTAAAGCCAACGAAATAGGAGTTAGAGACAGAGAGGAAGATCATCAAGGGAAAGCCACAAGGCCTGCATCCCAAAAATGCATATAAGCCACCAGTGTATGAGTCCTGTGGTCAGTGCTTTTTTGGCTTGATTTCCAACCAAATGTTTGTTGTTTTTGTGCCAGTTTTTTTCTTTATTGGTGGCGTTTATAGTGGAGCCAGCTGAAAGTAAGATTTTATCACAGTTTGGTAAAAACACAGGAAACACGCTCATGATCTTGGAAGAGGTTTATTTGCCTGTTCTGTTCTGTCTTTTCTGCTCAGACTGGCCGAATCTTTTAATACTCAGTAGATTGTTTTTTCAGACTGATTTCATTAATGCACAAAAAAATGCCAACTCAGCTCAATGCATACCTGAAAACCTCTTCAACAGCTTTTTAGAGTGAACAATGGAAAAACAAAAGTCATAAAATGTGAAATCTAGTTCAGCTCTGAATGTCTGAAGATATTTATCCAGGAACTAAATAAACTGTGTCAGATATCAGTTTCATCTCTTGGTCCTTCCACTCTCTCCCCAGAGGTGCGCTGTCCCCCTATCGTGACCCTGAAGAACATCTTGCTGTCGCCCCCTGCCTGCGGGAAGAGGGCAGTGTCCCCGGGCTCCGCCTGCCTGCTCACCTGTCATCAAGGTTACAGCCTCCAGGGAAACAGGAAGGCGGTGTGCCTGGGCTCTGGGAACTGGACAGCCAATGTCTATAAAGCCGTCTGTACAGGTAACATACTGTGTGTAGACTATAGTTGGCAAAGGTCGGTTAGTACAGTTTAGTTTAGGATTCAAATTATTTATGTAGGATATATTTAAAGCTATAATTCGACGTTTTGGGAAATATACTTAATTTTTGTCTTGACAATAATAATAGTAATAATCTTTATTTATAGGGCACTTTTCAAAACCATGTTACAAAGTGTTTTTGCATGAGCAAAGACAATAAAACACATCAAACAATTAATGAGATACACGGTAAAAATAGGAAGAAATTTTAAAAAATTAAAATAGAGTTAAAAGAAAAATAGACTATGCTTGAATTGGAGAATCTATCTAAGACCTAATGGATTAGGAAAACTTGCTTGGTAGTTATGACCTTATGTGGTTGTACCTGCCTTTCAGATTTCCCTCTTTAGGTAGTTTGTAAGTTCAATATATAGCTAACTGGGACTAGAGTTAACTTTACAGGGTTAGAGTGAATGACACATTAAACAACATGTGGGTTTATTTGCAAGGCAGAAGGAGAGGGAATGTTTAAACAGCCCAAAAAAGAAAGACAGACTATGTGGAGAAATAGAAAGATATAAAAAGAAAACAGCAGGAAACTTGGAGGGAGAATATTTTTCCATTCTCAATTCCCCCCTGCATCCCTCCCTCTGCATTTTTCTCTGCTTTGTGAATGGTGAGAATGGTGCTAACCTCGTTTTGAAGCAAGCCTCAGGTCCCTAACTCAAACCATATCATGTCCGAGCTCTAACGTCTCTCCGCTCAACTCCGAGTGGGCTGGAGATCATTATAATAGACTGCAGCCCTCCAGATGCCTTGCAGGTGAAACAGGTGGTGCATGGCCTGCCTCCCTTCCAGTGTCCTCAATCCCCTCATTTCCTTGCGGTGAAAGTTTGCTAATGAAGGAACTGCAGTCATTAAGGATAGGAAGAGGTGCAATAAAGATGAAAACGAATGGAGAGGTAGAGTGGACAGGGAGGTGAGAGGTGGAGGATGTAGGTGTTTTATGATGTGGTGGCTGAGAGAAGATGAGTTTTTCTGATCCCTTCAGGCACAATGGGCTGTCAGGAAGGATGAAGGGACGGGATAAAAGAGAAAGACAATAGAAAATGTAGATAAGATAGGAAGAAGAAAGAAGGAGTGATGCAATATGGGCGGCACATTATGAGGAGATCAAGAAACAGAAAGTTGTTACAGAGTTAAAAGTGCTCTTTATAAGCTTCTGGCTTCCTTCGCCTCGCACTTCATGTTGATGACACCCGAAGTGAAATATTCCTCCCTTGTTATGAGGATGAATGAAGCCGAATGGAGCTAAGTGTGTTAGTGTTTAGCAGAGATGGATGCCTAAGTGGATGGGTCACCAGGTCCAGATGAGAACAACTCCCTTACACAACGCAGCAGGCATGACCACTGGCGATCGATGGGAGATTCAGCTCTTGGAGGCTTTACTCATTTACCGCAGGCTCAAACTGAGTTGGACTGAACTGTGCTAGCTTCACATGATTACAACATGCTGGATGCAGAATGAGAAAAGGGGAGAAGCTATTTCATCCAAGGGTCATGGTGGCTGGTGAGTTGCCACTAGCTTAATAGGTGGACATAAATGTAACATTTGTTTTCTCCAATCCAAACATTATACGTCATATAAAGAGGGCTGACTATCATCTGGAGCAGACAGGAGTTTGGACGTTTCCTGCTTGTTCGGGACTTTGCAAACGTGTCCATGTTTCTCAAATCTCAATGCTACTGCTGCCCCATTGCTATTTACTGTACCTGGCAGTAAATACAGTAGAGTAACATTTGGCAAGAGGTTTGTCGTCATTTTAACCCTTTAATCCCACGTCAAAGACGATCATTTAACTGACTCTCAAAATGGATGGGTAAGAGGAAATGTTATGTGAATAATTGCCTTCAGGATATAGGATGTATGACGTATATTCCTAATTTAGGTTTCGCGTAGACAAATTATGTTACAAAAAGTCATTACAGAAAGAATAATCCAGTAATTTCCCACTTTAAACAGTGGTTGACAGTGGGACACAGCCACATTTGATGCATACTCACATTTCCGTAAAAACATGCAAGGACCAGTTACAGCCAAGCAACCTTATTTTGCTTGTTAGAACAAGAGTTATTAATATGTTGTTGCGTGATACACCAATTGGTTTATTTACAAGAATAACTTAAACAACAACTTAACGGCGTTCTGGGACTCAGGATGAAGCTCCAGATGAAGATCACAGGGAAAGGAGGACTTTCTGAAACTGAAAATAAAACAGACAAAATCAGCTACTTTACCCCTGATTATTCACTTTACCAACACATCTTAAGACTTTAGACTTCAAGACTTCATTTATGACACTTGGTCTATAACAAATCCTTAGTCAGTACTTGTGAGCAACTCCCTCCCAACACTGATTCAGATTTATGATTTAACAGTGTTTCAGTAACAAGTCTGGATATTCTGTTCTGTCATCACTGAAAAATTGAATCTCTCCAAGATAAAACTTCCTTTTCCATGAGCCCAACTGTTTTGACAATGACATGAAACTTCTATCTCTGTTAACCTGTGCTCTTTACTGATGTTGAGCTAATGGATAAAGAGAGATAAGGGACAATTAAAACCACATACAGTATAATTGTAGTGGGATTTGGTCTTGTTGGAACAATGACAGTGATGCACTCTCTCACTGATTCACTAATGACCAAATAATGAGTGTGTGATTAAAGAGGTCATGGTTCGGATGACATCATGCATCTACTTCCTCAGTGATAATAAGGAGCACGGCTGAGTTCAGTGCACACAAGATGTGATGGGGTGAACATCTGTATTATTTTAATTAGGGCTGCAGCTAACAATGATTTTAGTACTCAAAGCTTCTACAGATTATTTCATTGAATCATCAACGATGACATTTGCTTGTGGTCCGCTGGCATAACACCAGGTGCTTTCTGATCAGGTGCCGTCATGCTGTTGCGGTAACATTAGGCGACATAAGTTTTGTTTTACAGTGGACAGACTATAACATTATGCCGTTGTGCTGTTGCAGTAGGCCACGTAAGTTTAAGTTTCATTTTACAGTAGACGGACTGTAACATTACAGAGTTGTTGTTTTCTCTTAGCTTGAAATATTCCCATACTTTAGACCTTCGTCCCTCGCTATTTTCTCTCTCTTCCTCCACTTTGCAAACAGCGGCATCATAATCACGTCGTGTTCACACAGCGTAAGCGCGATGTGCAACAGTAATAAATGTCTACACGAAACAGTGTGCTATATAGTTATATGGATTAAATGAACCACTGATGCAAAGAATTTGCTTTTTAGTAATCAAATTAATTTATTTAATCGATGAATTGTTTCAGCCCTAATTTTAATCTTATTTTATCTTATTTAAAATCTAATTTGATTTGATAAAAATTTAATTTGATGAATCCAGATAAAACATTAGCAGTGCCCAGTCCCTCATGATTCTCCCCTTCCTCTAAAACCTGTAGTTATTTGTTTCTTCCTCCCTGCGTCTTCAGATGCTAAACCACCGTGGATCCAGTGCCCCGTGGACATTGTTGCAGAGACTGATGAACGGCGTGGCACCGCCAACGTCAGCTGGAACGTCCCGGCTGCCACCGACAACTCTAGAGAAGAGGTTGGATACTTTACAAAACAAAGTTTATAATAGAATGGATGCAACTATAAATTATTTTCATGAAAGATTTAACCAGTTAACACTTCTTCAGGTCAGTTGTTACCAACCTGCTATGGGCCATGCAATGATTCATAGCACAAAAACTTTTAGGTTGAACAAAATGTCTTTTTTTTCTGACATTTCTATAATTTTAGCAGTTTTTCTTATGAAATACTGAATACTTTTAACTGTCTCACTCTATAAAAAAACCTTCAAATGAAACAGTATGTCAAGGGAAACTCACTCTTACATATGTCCAACTTCACACATACTACTTTATTTCAATGGGTCACAAGCCGAGATAATCTATCTAACATACATGAGCTCTATGCATGCCACGCACGTGACATGCCAAACTATATATGATGAAATGAACCACTAAGATTAGTGTCATATAATTATTAATGAGTGGATTCTTGGTGCTTACAAAATCTCTTCAACCCACTTTACATATGTTGGCACAGGACAACAGTATCTCATCTAAACGCTATTTACATTAAATCCAGATTTGAGTCAGTTCTTCATATTTTACTGATCTCTTCCTCCTCCAGGTGGGCGTGCAGGCGAAGCCAGTGTACACCCCTCCCCAGCTGTTCCCCATTGGACGGGAAACCATCACCTACATTGCGACCGACCGCTCCGGGAACCAGGCCAACTGCTCCTTCACGGTCACTGTCATCGGTAAGTTCATACTTATGGAGATGCAAACAATGTGCACTGCATATGGCCTGCGGCATGACTCGCATGCTATCACAGACTTCGATCACACTGTGGACCTGTTGGTCTGTTTTGGGAATTCAGTTACATATATTAATGGCTGATAGAAGATGCCATCTGAAAAAACACATTCTTCACATAGTGCCTTTTAAGACAAAAAAACCCCATCTGATCTGAGAAAGATGCGTCATCTCCCTAATAACAGTGACGTCAGCTTTTTGGCTTTCTATCTATTGTTTTGTCTCATTCTTCTCCCTGCTAATGCTGGCTGAAGTACACACAGCTGAGCTGCTTTGTATACATATGATTAATTGTTTCATGGCAGTGCTGACGAATTCCAAAGAAAGCGTTTCAATACAATAGGTTGTTGATCTTGTACCACTCTTAACCACAGTATCTACTCTGTGGTCCACATCAAAACGATGATTAAAAGAGAAAAGCATGCACATACTGGCAACATGTGTTCAGTCTTACAAGTCTTTGGCTTCAGCCTCCTGATGATTACTTTGAGAGACATGATTGCCTGTCTGTCAGAGGACTGGAGTAATCATCAGCCGAAGGCGACAGCAATTTGAGGGCAAAGAAATCTGATATTGCACATGCAACTTAGTAGAAATTAACAGACAGTGTCACATGTAAGGGCAAGAAAATTAGTATTAAGACACTTTAATCATCTTTATTGTGAATGTGGTTAAAGAGTCAACATTTTACTTTTAACATAATTAGCTGACATACGTTCATGGCACAACTTTGTGAGGTTCAAACCAGTGGCCTCTCAGTTACTGTGGTTACCGCCTGGTGGGTTTGTTACTCCGTCCAGCTTACCTCTGTGCTGCAGCTCATTTCTGTCATTCAGTGTAAAAGTGAGGAGTCCGTCTCCCCCCCGGCAGGTGCCAAACAGGGTTACTGCAGAGAGTGAAAAACAGGGGTGTCCCATGTCAACCGCTCAATAATCACAGCAGTCAGGGGGAAAAACCTCCAGCATGGTAGCCGTGAACATTTCCATATGTTATTATGGTGGTGGAACGTTGTGGTTTTTTTATTAGAGACATGTGTTTAACTAGTGCCCTCTGACACTCTATGCTGCTGCATCGAAAAAAGTCAGATCACAGCGTAGCGCTCTGCTCCCAACTGTACTGCTATAATCTATTCCAGTCTTGGGAGCAATTAATTGTACGCTAAAATTTAAACGACCTGCTATTGATACGTTTAAACCTATGGTTTAAACGTGCACAAGTGTGCTGTTTTTATTGTGTGTTCTCCATCTGGTCATCAGGCATTACACCCACCTTTAACAACCTGATATCCTTTTCTAGATACAGAGCCCCCGGTGATTGACAGGTGCAGGTCGCCGCCCACAGTCCAGGCCACAGACACGGAGACGGCGGTCGTTTGGGAGGTGCCACAGTTTTCCGACAACTCAGGTATGTCTGGTCGCTGCTCCGTAGATGGTTTATCCTTTAGCTCCTCTGTTCCACTCCGCTCCACCCTCTTCCTCCACTGATGATGGTTAAACAGGATCTTTTCCATTGGGTGACTGGAAAAAGGGGATAAGGAGAGGCTGTGTGTGTGTGTGTGTGTGTGTGTGTGTGTGTGTGTGTGTGAATAATGGTGAGAGACACTTGACATAAGATCCAATGGTGAGAGGATGGATTGTAATTGTGTGCATGAATGCCTCATCTGTGTGTCTGTGTTTAAGAGAGAGATTGAGAGAGAAAAAGACTTATGGACTGATGAAGTTGTTGCAGCGTCTGTTAACGTCATTAATGTTAATGCAGAGGGAAGCAGGTGTTTTTGTTATATAAATATGCTCTTTTGTGAGACTTTGCACTCAGTCCATCCATTTTTCACACAGTCATTTGTGTCATTATGCGATCACACTGTACTTGACTCATAAATGTTTTTGTCTCAGTCAGAGCGGCTGTAATACACAATAGATCTGGGTATTAATCACTGTCTTAGCAAAGTTGACACTCCAGGTTTACACCCACAAAAATATTAATTTAGTTCCCAGTTCACAACTGGCCCACTTCAACCACAAGTATTCATATTCTCAAAAAGCAATACTGCAGTGAAAGTCCACTATTCAACAGCAAATTAATTAGTATAACTATTAAACTTTCTCATATGAAGGATGACCTTCTTTCAATGTCTCTCAGAGTGGTAAATTATTAGAGTTAAACCTGGTGTCTCTTATTACCTATCCATAAGTCTATCTGTTAACTAATTTATGTGTTGTTGGGTAGCTTACAATCAGACTGAATTGCTGATTTTTTTTTTACTTCATTCATTCTGTTTGAGTTGCTGAAGACATTGGAAGTTTTATAAGCTTAGGATGTGTTGATGTATGTGTCAAAGTGACTAATAACTACAGTTGTCAGACTCATGTACTGGAGTTAAAGCTAACTTCACAAAAAAAACAAATGTCACTAAGTCAGTAAGTACCATAACACTTTTACATTAACAATTACATTAACATATACTATGTACAGCACGTTACTTTCCACATAAGTGTAGACCACTAATACCTAACTCAGATAGTACCGACTCATTTTACATTTTTTCAGTGCTATTGTTGCACTACTCTGTCATTTTTCACATAACTGTATTTGTACTAAATAATGAGGAATATGCAAATGAACATGTGTAGGGAGATCATTATAGAGTTGCAGTCACGGTTATCTACTTGACTGCTGACACATTTGCTTACTGAATCTAAGATTTGAACTAGGTGAAATGTGAATAAACATAATGTCCTCTTAGTAATTCTCAGCTCGACTCCTTCTCTAAAAAGTAATCTGGGCCACTTAACAATCACTTTTATCCAGTGAAACTTGAGCTCAGTGAAAAAGCTGGTACTGATTTTCTTGTTCAATGGCAGTTCAGGAGGTCACATACTGGCTGTGTTGATTTAATATGCAAGCCGTTAGTCTCTCTTTTCAGCCTAGGCCACCCTGTTATGCTCACTACGTTGATGCTTAGCACTTCAGACCGATCCTGTTATAAAGGAGTGCATCAAGGCCACTCTGCCAAATAGACTAAATATCGTAGAGCTGGCAGGGTTTCTTCTGGCGCTCTATCTATACCCAAACAGCTGTGGTGGTGACAGACGACAAACCAGACTTCACCAGGGTTCCAGCCCACAGCCAAGCCTACGCAATTCACTGGCTCCACACGCACACACACACACACGAATAACACTGAGCGAGCTGTGTGTGTACAGAAACGTAGGCAGGCGTGGGTGAAAACACAAACACAGGCCTCAAACTTAATGTCTTACCCCTCGATACCCAGCGTGCTCATTCCCCACCTGCCTGCAGAGGTGCAACCCCGTCCAACACACACCATCACACACACTCGCCTCACACACATACGCTGTAATAACAGGCTGCTGCGGCTGCTTCGGACCAGACGACGTCAGCCCAGCGCTGCTTCAACGTCAGTGTTTTGTTTTTCCAGGCCCACACCCTGATGCCAGCACTATATATAGTCACGACTTGGTAGACACACACGTACAAACACACACACAGGCTATATATAAGGGGAGACACCAGACTCCAGCAGGCCAGACGTGTGTCACCCCTGTTATAATGACGTTTAATGGAGCAAGTGGACTGAAGTGAAACGAAAGGTCAATCCTTGAGTTTTCCCACCTTCTCCTTTTGTTTCTTAATCTTCTCTGTGTCTCTCACACTTGCAGTGCAGATGTTTTCACTGCCTTTCTGTTTACAGCCTGTGTGTCAGCCTAAAGACGAAACCCAGAAGGTTTCACGCATGCAAACACACACACACACACACTCATACGCTCCTCTCCTAAGGATGTATCCATCACTCTCTTCACATTCAGTTTTTTTAAGCCCTTCAGACTATAACAATTTTCCCTCTTCAATCCCAAGAGGTTTTGTGATGAGCCAAGATTTGCAGTGCCCAGACACACCATGTCAACATATCAATGTTTAACATAACTTCTATGGTTTTCTAAGAGTGACTCATTTAGTCCTGGAAAATGGGGAAAGGCCGAGACTGCCCTCTACAGGATAACTGTAGTAACACCTTTGACTCAGAAAAAGGTCAGAAAAAACATAATTAATATTTAATTCATGTAAATATGAGTCAAACCTACAATGTGCAGTTTTCAAGGTTATAAATAATGTATAAAGATGTTGAGTCATGTTAGCAACGATTTGAGCATTGCTGGTTGTTTTAGAGCTTTCTGCTGTTTTACTTTGGATGGGAGTCCTCCTACACTTTTACTCGACATTCATATCATTGGATGATATCGTTGTCTATTGTTACAATATTTGCACCAGAAATATCATAATATATGATCTTCACAGGTTAAAGAATGTTATGTGATTAATTGTACATAAAAGCATCTGTGGAAACATCAACTAGTTTGTCTCAATTCCCAGACTGTTATCACCATGATGAACAGAACAAGAGGTTTGACCACTCTAATAATATTTGGACTGGTACCCCTTCGAGAGTAATGCAGATTTGTTACTAACCAATAAGGAATACAAATTAAGTATAAAGATCACTTTTGTTTATACTGTATGTGTGTTTGTGAAATGTTATTGTGGCGATGTTGTTTTACACAATATGTGTTAAATGTGCTGTATGTCTATAACCAACTCTTTTGTAATGCTGTGTTTCTCTCAGGTGGTCGCCTCACAGTGACCAGCAGCCACACGCCAGGGTCTCAGTTCCCAGTAGGAGAGACTCTGGTCCAGTACACAGCTACTGATGCAGGAGGAAACAGCCGCACCTGCAACCTCACCATCACTGTGCAAGGTACAGAGCTTACAGACACATCGTGGCTTTTTAAATAACATTACTTAGTCTTGTTGTATAAATGTTTTTGTGTAATTTGTGTAAATATTTGACTTTTTCTTATATTGATTCAGTATGTTTAAACTTCCCTATTCTCCCCTATTTACTGTGTTCCTCTTCAATATATTCTGTTTTGTTTAATTTTGTGCTTTTAGTTTTGTTCCACTGGTCATGTTAGCTTTACTGTTTTCAAGCATCTGTAAAGAGGAAGAAAATTTAGTTCATTGAGGACCGTAATTATAAATAATTACATATAGGATAAATAACATAATCAAAACCTGAGACAAGACAGTAGTGCATGTTAGTTGTCCGTAGTCGCTCTCATACAGAGATCCTGCAATAAACGTAGAAAGAATATCCTCCAAAATGCCGTATTTGTTCATTTATATTAAACAAATGTTTGCAGTATAATCCCGCAACCAGGTGTGCTATCACATAGCGATCCGGCTTTCTGGAACCAGCGGTGTGAATAACGACCTTTATGTGTAACACAACATGACAGCTGAGGCTTTCCACACAGACATTGTTCTGTCTGTGTTACTTTCAACGTTCCGGGGCTCAGAGGCCGATCAAATCTGAGCCCCTTTCCGGCTCCAGACCTTTCATACAGCACAGCGAGCCGGCATATTGGTGCAATACTTCTGGAAAATAACGCAGTGTGAAAGTGCCTCATGTCACTCATTTCCATGAGCGTATGTGAATGTTTTCACAGCCGCCCACAGTCCAGGCTACAGGGACAGACCTATTAAAATAATACTTACTGTAAGTCTAAAATCTCTAAAAAGTATATTAAAAAGGCCAGTATTAACAGGTATGAAAAGGTATGAAGGCCTATGAGAATTTCAACGCGTGTTTGTGTTGGTATTATAAAATATTGAGCCCCTATATGACTAACCATTAAGTATAATCTACTATGTGTGTGCCCAGGGACGACCTGTGACCAGCCATATGTCCCAGTGAATGGAGAGTTTGTCTGCTCTGAAGAAGAGGAGGGCGTTAACTGTAGTCTTCACTGTAAAGACGGCTACAGCTTCACTCAGGATGCAGTGCACAGCTACTTCTGTGCCTACAACGGCGTGTGGGAGCCACCCTATTCCCCAGACAGACCTGACTGCTCAGGTAAGCGCAGCACAAGTATTGTGTTAAGTACCTAGGTTACTGCAGGTACATTTCAGTATACACAAATTCCTGTATGTGCAGATACTTCTTGCTCTTTTTGAATGCGTTTTTCCTACTTAAACGTCAAAACACATTCAAACATATATGTGCAGCAAATTGAAAAACAAACACTGTGCTAAATAAAACTCTTTTTGTCTTTCCCAGTGAACCGTATAGCAAACAATGGTTTCAAACCCTTTGAGATGCTGTTTAAAGCATCTCGCTGTGACGACGTGGACCTGGTCAAGTCATTTACTGGGGAGTTCAACACCAAACTGGGAGGCATGGTGAGGACTTGTGTATATAAACACACACATAGATGCTGTAAAACAACTCCCGAAACTAATGTTGCTTCTCTTCTTATTCTCCACAGCTTCCCAACATTTGTAGCAACGATGATGTCACCTGCAAGCTAGAGGTGATGTCACAGGGTCACTGTCTAGAGTACAACTACGACTATGAGAACGGGTTCTCTATTGGTAGGCACAAAATACATCTTCACTAAGTATCCCACCTATGGTATAATGGAAGCATCAAATTTGCTTATTATTCTTCTCCTGTCTGAAAATGATCAGTACCAGGGGGTTGGGGCAACAGCTGGAGTCCTCAGGGTGCCCAGGACTACGCCTACTTTGAGTCAGGCTTTGCCACAGGCAACCGGCAGCTCGCCAGGCAGCAGCAAGACAGCAGTGTGCAGGTCCAGCACCGTACCAAGAGGCACCGAAAAATCACAGGACCTACCAGAGACCAAAAGATTCAGATCTATTTCAACATCACAGGTATATTAGATTTGCTCTGTGGTTATTGACATTTGCAGTGCTGGAATAAATGTGTATATATATATATATGTGTGTGTGTTTATATACACACACAAACACACACACACAGATATGTTTTTTATATTCAATAGCATCCGTTGTTAGTTATCAGTCCTTTAAACTTTGTCCATTCTCCCAGCAAGCATCCCTCTGCCCCTGTCGAGGAACGACTCAATAGAAGTGGCCAATCAGAAGAGACTCCTGCGGACTCTAGAGCAACTGACCAATCGTCTGAAGCGAACGCTGGCCAAGCAGCCGCTGTCCAGTTTCCACGTGTCCTCAGAGATGATTGTAGCTGATCCCAAATCTCTGGAGAGCAAGAAGCCCTCTCTGTTCTGCAGGCCGGGCTCAGTGCTCAAAGGCAGGATGTGCGGTGAGTGGGACAGGATTGAACGCAGGGTACACCCACCTAAACTCCTCACCTTTTATTTACTTACTTACTTTTATAACAGTATAACATGCATACTTCTGAGATACTTCTGTGAAAGTTTTATTTTTACCAGTAAATCACTAGTTGCGTGTGCTGTTGTTGCAGTCCAATGTCCGGTGGGAACCTACTTCTCTCTGGAACATAACGAGTGTGAGAGCTGCTGGCTAGGCTCCTTTCAGGACCAGGAGGGTCAGCTGGAGTGTAAGTCCTGCCCTGAGGGATCATCCACGGCCTACCTGCACTCCCGCAGCATTGCTGAGTGCAAAGGTAAGATTCATTCACACAGTCAGACCTCCGCCTCACTGAAGGACAGAGAGCATTTGCAAATAACTTAAATGGTATCATTTTGATAATAGAAATGTGTAAGTACTGCCTCTTACTAATAAAATATTGCAGTCTTGGATGACTATCCACCACAAGTAGGATAAAATAATGATAAATGATTATTAACAAATTAACAAATAGGACTTTGAGGAATTTTTCTCAGACGTAAATAGTTACTAGATGCACTGTTTGTTAATTATAGATCTGATGTTGTTTTGATGAATGTTGCTCATGATGCGGTGAATCGCATCTGTTTGCAGGGCAGTGTAAGCCTGGTAGTCACTCTCTGAATGGGTTGGAGATCTGCGAGTCATGCCCGCTGGGTCACTTCCAGGCTGGTTTCGGCGCCAGGGAGTGTCTCGTCTGTCCTGACGAGACCTCAACTGTCACCAGAGGAGCGGTGGATGAGACAGAGTGTGGAGGTGATACAGTTTGACAGTGTGGAGAACACTCCCTTAATGTCCTATCAACTTGATTATTTTAAGTCTGAAAAGCCTTAATCATTCTGAAGTTATTCAGAATGCTGCTAGGTAACAAAAACAAATATAATTCCAGCCTTTAAGCGAGTGCTTAGCATTCATTATGCAATTATATCAGACATTCGTACTTGGAAATGTCATATGATTGCCCTTTAAAGTTGGATGATAAATCTGGAAAAAATGTTGCTACCTGAGTTTCCCAGTTAAAATACAGAAGGTTGACGTTGGACTTTTCAACCAGAAAATGACATTTTTTATACATTTTTGTGTTATTCTGCTCCAATATATACTACTCAATTTCTTTCTTTCTTTTACTATGCTCCTCTCTTCTATGTCTCCACTCCTGCAGTCCCCTGTTCGGCAGGTCATTTCTCCCGCACCGGTCTGGTTCCCTGTTACCCTTGTCCTAGAGATTACTACCAGCCTGAACATGGCCGCTCCTACTGCCTCTCCTGTCCCTTCTATGGAACAACCACCATTACAGGGGCAACCACCATACAGCACTGCTCCAGTAAGTGACCCTAACTAGAAAAAAACAAATCCTTTTCACGTCAAACCCACACAAACAAGCCCTCCTTTTGATATCCAGAGGATCTTTGTTTTTGTGTTTTATTTGGTTTCTAAAAGAATTCTCTTATCACAGTTGTTCCTACAAAAAATCTAACGGTCCTGTGGTATCTTCAGACAAAAGAAACAATGACGTGCAGGTGATTTCTTACCTTATTCGGGGCTTTCTTAGACCACCCTTAAGGTCTTCCTGATGGTGTCAAGACCCCACTAACCATTATCTAGTCCAATGGTTTTCAAACTTTTTTACGGTAAGACGAAGAAGAAGACATATTTTGACGAAGAAGAAGACATATTTTATCAATCCCACTATGGGAAATTACATTTTCAAGGATCCCTAAACTGACGCAAATTAGACCAAGAACCCCCATCTGATAGGAGTTTTGCTTTAAATTAAATAAAGCAAATTATTATAATAATAAATGATTCCCCTTTTACTGGGGACCCCCCTGGAACCCCTTCAGGGGCCCCTGGGGGTCGTGGACCCCACTTTGGGAACCACTGATGCAATCATCACAATCAAAGCTTATTATTAGTTGTATTACATGTGCGTTTGGCAGCCATTTGTCCATTCGTACAACTGGTGTGGCTCTGTTGAGGTGTGTGCCTGTATACAAAGTGAATGGGACCAAGATTAACTTGGTTTACAAATTTTACAATATTGTTCCGATAATTAGTGAATTAAGGTTGTAGCGGAGGTTTCTATTACTAAAAAGCTTCATTGGAAAGTTTTAAACACAATACTCATTATTCAGACATATAAAACCAGAAATAATAACATAGTGCAAAGCGTCCAAATAAAGTTACAGTTCACCAGTTGCCATGATAAACATAATGCCTATAAAAGCTATTCGCCCCCTGGGAAATTTCCATTTTTTTTTAATTGTTTTACAACACTGAAACAAAGTAGATTTAACGTGGCATTTATGACACTGATCAATAAAGACCCAAGTGAAAACAGATCTTTACAAAGTGATCGAAATTAATTACATACATAAAGTATAAAATACTTGTTGACCGTAGTTTCTTCCAGCTCTTGCTCCAGTTGAATTTAAATTTGATGTGAGCAGGCATATGTAGATAGTTTTATTTTAACACCATTGTGCTGTGCTGAGTTGGCATGTCAAATGACTTATGGTAAATTTCTACAGGACGTGCCAAGTGAAGTCAGCAGAGACCAAACCATATAGAGCTGTTCTGTGTCAGCCGCTCTGTGTGACAGCTTTTCTGCAGTTTCAAAACGTGCTGTTCCAGTTGTGTGGTGTCTGATCTGTGTTGTGACAGCTCAATCCAGTTGGAAAAGGAATTACTGCAAGAGATCAGGGGGGAAATGGAAATAATATGACTTTTATTGCTCTGCTGCAGAATGGAAATGAATAAATATGCATGCCTTAGGTGTGGGAACGAACAGCGGTCAGGACATGCTGCCAGTTTCTAATAAGAATGCAGGCTTTTGTTCAGACAGATCACAACCGTCTGCGAGTCTGGTGGCAAGGGGAAAGATCTTTGCTGTGTTTTTCCGACTTGTCTCTGCTTATATTGCGTGTATTTTCTCTGGGTGTCATTGTCAGGTTTTGGCTCCAGTTTTCTTCCCAAAGAGGAGAGTGTGACTGCAGCTCCAGAGGTGGAGGTCATTGAGGACTACCAAGCAAGCAGTCAGGTTAGTCTTTGTCCACACTTACCTTGTTTCTCACATGTCTATAACTTATTATAGGTCTCAAATGTCCAAAACCCTACATAGGGTATCTCTATTACACGTGTTACAAAATGGCTGCAACTAACCTGGAGATGAAAATGGCAATACCTCTTAATACCAAATTTCTCCTGCTTTATTGTTGAATGGATTTCTAATTAATTTAGAATTCACATTATATCTTTACCTGCATTATATCTGCCTTTTTTATTTCTTATTTATGTGAGGGTAGGTGTTTTTCATTGAATGTTTCACTGATCTGATTGGCTGTTCCTGCAGGTTTTCCATGAGTGCTTCCTGAATCCCTGTCAGAATAAGGGGACATGTGAGGAGGTCGGGGCGGGATACGTCTGCACCTGCATGCCGGGGTTCACAGGTAAATGACCAGTCAGAGATTCACCCGGTGTGATGTTTAATAACATAATAAACATACATGTCTTAACAACTTTAAAGAAGGAGGAATAAGATGATCATTAGAGGTTTGTGTGCTGGATTTTATGTCATTGCTAACTGTGACTCTCGTCTAAGTGTTGGCATTTGTGGCAACGGACATTCAGCTCTTCCACAGTTGTGTTTGTTGTATGTGACTTATGTTATGACGAGTAGCTGATACAGCCTCTGATATTTCTCTCTCAGGTGCCAAGTGTGAGATAGACATAGATGAGTGTGACTCTGCGCCCTGCCAGAATGGAGGCCTGTGTAGAGACGGCATGGGAGACTTCCAGTGTCAGTGCAAGCCTGGATTTTTAGGTAAGGGACCATTGAGGAAGTAAAGTGTTGATGATTTAAATCAAAGTTTTAAAAACTTAATTCGTTATTTCAAAGTCTTAAAAGGGTTACACTTACAGGCTTTTGACTACACATTTTAAATAGCTGTAAATTTGATAGTATTTGAATAGTCTTAAACGGGACGGCTTTATTCGCCTCCATCAGCGTATGTCATGTCACTGCTGTCAGGTGAAAACAAATTACAAAACGTTTCATGTGCAAAGAGTTCTTGTTGTTTTAGATCTCAAATGGTTTTAGTAGCTCAAAGATGCCATTGTTTTTAATAATGGGAACGCCCCATAATCACATTCTGTACTGTAGCTTACCTTTGAGCTTATCCTCGTCTCTGTTTGACCCTTTCCCCCCGTTTGTCTCAGGCTCTCTGTGTGAGGCGGAGGTGAACGAGTGTATCTCCTCCCCATGTCTGAACGAAGGTGTGTGCGTGGACGAGGTTAACAAGTTCACCTGCAGTTGTGCCAGCGGCTTCACAGGTTAGATAACAGGACTGGGTTACAGTTTCATTCAGTTTGACAGTTGGTTTCCTTGTCGGACAGTCGCGCCAACAGTAAAACTTATTGCATAACATCAGATAATTATTCAAGTGGATTATTGGTTTGAACTTGTTGAACCTCTTATTCATTCTGTACAGTAAATACTATTACTGTTTAAACTTTAGATACAGTGTATACATGTATTAACTGTTTTCCTTGTCGTTTAACATTTCCACAGGATCTCGTTGTGAGCTGGAAATAAACGAGTGCCTTTCCAACCCCTGTCTGAATGGAGGTGTGTGTGAGGACCTGACAGCTGGCTACGCCTGCAATTGTGCTGTGGGCTTCTCAGGGGATAGCTGCGAGGTCAACATCGATGAATGTCACAGCGCCCCCTGTCTGAATGGAGGCTCATGTGTGGATGCTGTTAACAACTTCAGGTAATTAAGTTGATGAAAATTCTGATGGGAAGATTTCTAATAATTCATTAGTCTTCTTGTGTTATGATCAGTGTTGGAAAGGTTACTTTGGAAATGTAATAGGTTACCAATTACAAGGTACCCTAATAAAAATGTAATAGTAGTGTAACCACATTACTTTATCAAAGTAATGTAACATTTGTTAACCATTTTAAAAAGACAGCTTCAGCGGCAATTTAACTGGCAGGCGTGTGGTGCTAAAATTTCAAACATGAAAACCAATCAAAAGCATCAGAACAGCATCAAACTTTATTAAATGGCTGTGGCTGGAAATGGCAAAGGAAGACAACATATTTAAACATATAGTCAAGCTTTTTACAGAAAATATTTTGATGTAACCCCCAATGTAATCATTAACATTTTCACAAGCAACTGTAATTTAATTACACATTTTTACTGTAATGGATTACAGTTACATTTATTTTGTAAATTAAATTAAGTAAATAAATTACATGTAACTAGTTACTCCCCAACATTGGTTATGATGTAATGTTACTTCTAAACAAGGATTTTAATATTCAATAATACATAAATAAATAATACATTATTTAAAAGAGAAACACTGAATTTGTGACGCACCTTTCTTCTTTTTCATGTGCTTCACATTCAGACATAATTTTAAAAATTAGGACATTTCAAACAGACATTTTTCAGATGCAGCATGCTCAGAGAAACTCAGAAATCTGACTGAAATTATTAGGTCACTGAGGAAACCTTTAACTAAAAACTGTTCTTAAATAACCTCTAAAGTTGTATTATGTGATATACAGTATATAGTAAGTATTTTCCTCGCTGAATTGGTTGAATGAAAAATGAATAACAACACTGAGAATGCAGCTTTATATAATAACACAATACACCCACTGTCACGGCTGGCTCAAAATCGCAACAAAAAAGAATAGTACAGTGACACAAAACTGCAGCAAAGGTGCCATTACTTTTATTTTTACACAAACAGAAACAACTTAATGTTCAAATAATCATATGAAGTGTGATAATCAGTTGGTCAGTCATGTCAGAAGGTATGCATGCTTGAGAGAATAGTGAGTGGAGTGTTGTATGGTGAAAGAAACAAAAATAATGAGGAGCGTGGAGGGAAGAGGATTTCCCCCCTCTCTAGCTCACAGTGCAGAACATGAGATGGGGATGTCACACCACTTACATGCAGTTCAGCAGAAAATGTTATCATCATCTCAAAAAGAGTTTATTTCCACAGTTGACTATCTACAGATACAGTACGTTTCATTAACCATGACAGAGGAAGGTTTGATTGAAAACATTGTTGCACGATGCCCTTTGTTGTTATGTTGTAGTGTTTACCTGTAAGTGGTATTGTCTTACAGTGTCTTCCTTCCCTCTCTCAGGTGTCAGTGTGTGGAGGGCTACCGTGGCCGCATCTGTGAGGTGGACGTGGACGAGTGCGACCCTAACCCCTGTGTGAACGGGGCCAGCTGCATGGATGGTCTGGGGTCCTACACCTGCCGCTGCCTCCCTGGGTTCAACGGAACCAGGTGTGAGACAGGTACTATAGGACAGATTACACATCACCAAGGCAACTCTAGAGGAGGGAAAGAGAGATAACTGATGTAAATGTGTCAGTTAAAACCACCATTGAAGCACAACAAGGGCGTGCATTAGCATAGACCTTTTTCTTTTGCATGTTGGTCTCTTTTATGTGTCTACTTTTCTGATTTAACACATTTAAAATGCTACTCAAACACATGGTAACCCTCTTTATGTTCACAATTGTTCATTAAGGTGTTTTAGTATTTGCCAAATTATTTCTATGGGTTGTGATCTTTTAAAGGGTTCTTTTCAAAACTTGTCAGAGTGCAAGGCAGAAATTGGGGGATTTAAATCAAAAACTGTCTAGTGAGACAAAAAAAATTCCTTTTATATATATAAATAAAGCATGTAGACATAAACTGAAGCAATGTCTACCCAGCTGCATCTATTTTGAAGTTAGAAGTAGAAACAAAGAGAAAAGTCAGAAATAAGTTTTGTCTGATTCTGTAAACATCTCAGGATCCCACACATTGATCTTGTGACCCCTTGTGAGGTCCTGACCCACAGGTTTGTAATCACTCATGCACAAGATGAACCAGTCACAGTAATAATTTAATTTAATTTAAAAAATCACCCATTAATGTAAATGTCTTTTCTGTCCTATCAGAGATGTCTGCGGCCTTCAACCTGGACTTTGAGGTGTCTGGTATCCATGGCTATGTAATGATGGATGGAGTGATGCCGGCGCTGACGGAGATCACCTGCACCTTTTGGATGAGGTCATCGGACACCACCAATTATGGCACACCTGTCTCTTACGCCGTGGAGGGCAGTGACAACGCTTTCCTTCTCATAGACTACAATGGGTCAGTGATGTAACAGTCAAGAGAATATAAATGCACATAAACTGTATTAGTCCATACAGTACACATGAAACAGAGTATGGGCAATAAAGAAGTACCATTATGTTTAATCTACCTATCCTATACCTATAATAATGCTTTCTTCCCGTGGTTCTCCCTCCCTCCAGGTGGGTGCTGTATGTGAATGGTAAAGAGCGGATCACTGACTGTCCTGCAGTGAACACGGGTCTGTGGTACCACATCGGGGTGTCCTGGAGGAGCTGGGATGGTGACTGGAGAATCTACATCAATGGGAAGCCTTCAGATGGAGGCAAAGGCCTGTCAGTCGGCACCACTATCCCAGGTGTAGTGCTATCCTCGACCTGGTCACCTTTCTGCCATAAGTTTTCCATATCCAGAAATAATTAGCTTCAATAAAACAGCGTTGGATGTTTCTGAACAAAGTAACCCAGTAGACAAGGAGAATAATTTCTCACTGACATCTCGTTAACCTCTGACCTTTAAACATGTGTCCTATAGGTGGTGGGGCGCTGGTGTTAGGTCAGGACCAGGATCAGAGGGGCGAGGGATTCAACCCTGTCGAATCCTTTGTCGGCTCCATCAGTCAGCTCAACATCTGGGATCGTGTTCTCACTCCTCAACAGGTAGATGTAGTAATTGTGTTCCTGTTAAATGCCACATATACCCACGTCTATGAAACCAGGTAATTTAACATGTAACACAGTCATAAAATATATATTTAAACAGATATAACAACTGATCTTCCCCACCTATATACTGTAGATCAAGGTCCTGTCCAGCAGCTGTCCAGCCTCCCACGTGAACCACAGAGGGAACGTCCTCGCCTGGCCAGACTTCCTCAGCGGGGTTGTGGGGCGAGTCAAAGTAAACCTGAACAGCATTTTCTGTGCTGGTAAGAGACGCTCCACAAGTCTTAAGCACACAGTGTATTACCTTCAATGATAAACTTTCTGTATTTGCTACGAGAATACTTGTAATACTACCATGCGTGCTCTTAGCCTTTCTAGGCTCTGTCTCCATCACTGAAAACCATTCCTGGTCTCTCCAGATTGCCCCAAGCTGGAGAATGCAGTGCCACACCTGCACGCCTCCACTGTGGAGGTGAGCCCCGGGGCCCAGGTCCAGCTGTCCTGTGATCCCGGCTTCTACCTGTTGGGGGAGCCGGTGCTACAGTGCCAAAATAAAGGAGAGTGGAGTCACCCTCTGCCCAGCTGTGAACGTAAGCCAGAGATACAAACTGTTCTGCGATTTGAAATGTAAATGAGTCATATCTTACCATATGTTTGTTTTTGATTTGTTGTGTTTGCCGAGTAAATTTCTGTGATGACAAAAACAAACCTAAAACATTTGACAAATCCTGAGTGTGGAAATTTTTTATGTTCTCATATAGAAATCTTAAGTGATAATTTTAGCTTCCTGAAACATTTTTAATGCTTCAGCTTTTTTATCAAACACGTCCCTGGCTAACACTGGTAAGACACGTAACATACATTCCTCCTGCAGCAGATGGATATGTGGTATTACTGTATTGTACATGTGACATACACAAAAAAAAGCTTACAGCTATAGGTAGCGAGCCTGTGGGAGTTAGATCCTTGATAGTATTTCTCTGTCCTCTGTGTGTGTAACAGGAGTGTCCTGCGGGCCACCTCGTCCTCTGGAAAACGGCTTGTTTCAGGGGACGGACTTCCATGCCGGCAGCTCTGTGGTCTATCAGTGTGACGCTGGCTTTTACCTGCTGGGAGACACCAAGGTGCACTGCAGCAACAGTGGGAAGTGGGGAGGAAATCCACCAGCCTGTCTGGGTACTTCATTTGACTTTTTGAATCAGTGACATGTGGGAAAAATAATCCTGTTTGGAAGATTGACAAAATATTTGTGTTATGTGCGTTTGTGTTTAGATGTGGATGAGTGTGCTCTGGGATCTGACTGTGATGAACACGCTAGTTGTCAGAACACGGAGGGCTCCTACACCTGCACCTGTGTCCACCCGTATAGTGGAGAGGGAAAAAACTGCACAGGTAACAAGACGCAGCTCCACAAGCAAGCAGTGCTGTTAAACATTTTATACATTGACACATTTTATCTGTCCATATATAAACCTATTTGTTACGTGTGTTTGTGTTCCTGCCAGAGCCAGTGAAGTGTGAGAACCCCGGGTCTCCAGAGTTCGGTCACAGAGACGGCAGCAACTTTCTGATGGGCGGTGAGGTTGTCTTTGGCTGTCAGGACGGCTATGAGCTTATAGGCTCGTCTCGCCTCCGCTGCCTAGAGACTGGAAGCTGGGACGATCCAGCCCCATACTGCAGAGGTGAGGGGTTGAGTGGTCATGTCATGCCATCACAGTGGAGACGCTGTACTAAGAATCATATTCTGAAGTCAGCTAAATGTTGGGCTTTTAATTAAATAACTGAAATTTAAAAATGTATCCTCACTATATTTAGGTTGCATGCACGACACTTCTTAAGGGATATTTAGCAATAGTGATGAAGTCACACTACAGTAAGTTGTTGAGTTTTAGATTCTATATGTGTTTTTTACAATTAACTTCTGTTGTGGAGTATCTTAGATAAGTACTTTTATAAGATCATGTAAGCAAATATTTAAATATTAAAAAATAACTATGAACTAAAATATTAAACATTAAAAAGCAACCCATCTAAGCCAGTTTTACAGCCTTTCCAAACCAGCTTAATTTTTATAACCTCCCACCACAAGAGGGGGCCATTTTCCTTCTTCATAAAATGAAAGGAAAAGTAAGTGTATCCAGAGTTTAATGAGGTTAAGGCTGTTGATAGACATTATATAGCCCATGAAAAGACCAAAAACAACAGTGAATTGATCTCACTTAATATTGTCTATGTAGCCAATGTCTGATAGAGCTCATTGCTTTGTGCGTTAGTCTCCCAAAAGTATTATTAAAAACACATCAATAAGCCAGAGTGTTAAACATTTGCATGGATTACCTTGAATCACAGTCACTGCCCTGCTGCTGTAAATACATGCTGTAATCTGCAGATGTAAATAATCCCCAACCAAACAAACTTCAGTGGCGGCCGTGTTAGGAAAATACTTAATTTGTCATCATGGTTGACAAATGGGCTTGTGGCTGAGGGCCTCAGTCAGGGGATTTGATGACAATAAGAAAACTACAGAATATCGCCTTATCCTTTAAATATGTTAAAGATACAGTACTTGATATACATTTTATTCATGTGTCATGTTTGGGGTTTATGAGTATTTCTCAGCCGAATCAGTAGTCCTAGTGGTCTGAGTGGTCACATTAACCACGTTCCCCTCATGTGTGGGAAAGGTGCTGTGTGGTTTTTGGTGTGACCGCAGTCAGAATGCATTTAAACATTTTGATTCCCTGTTATACATAAAGCTTTTGCATTCATAACACTCACAGTTGGTATAATTTTTTATTTGGTTCATGCGTTCCACCACTGGGTTTTGCTTACAATCTTCCACTAAAGAGAGTTTCATCTAAAACGTAACATGAATATTACAGGTTGATTTCAGGCTAACATGAAACACAGATACACTCACATAAACAAGAAATAAATGTAATAATAATAATAATAATGATGTTATAAATGTACAATCACACCTAAACACACCTTATTGACCAGCTCAGTGAACAACCTCAGTGGGAATGGATTCATTAGTATTGGAGCCATTGAAGTACTGTAGTTATTCTATATGTCTATGAAGATCATCCAGGTCATAGTTATCCAACGAAGGTTAAAATCAAGGGCAACTGGACTTGGTTGAAGCTACTGGAAGACGTTTCGTCCCTCATCCAAAGGACTTCTTCAGTTCTGACTGACTGGCAGGGAAACTCAGCTATTTAACCTCAGTGGGGTCGTTATCCCGGGTCATCGATACCGCTGGTTCGTTAGTGTTCCTTGTTGCTGTTGCTGTAACGACTGTCGTCACGACTGTCGTCACAGCAACACCAAGTCCAGTTGCCCTTGATTTTAACCTTCGTTGGATGGTTATTCTATTTGAGTTTCCTCATCAAAGTATTCAGCTGCTAAGAGCCAGTAGGATCTGAGCAACACACAAATGAAACTACACAGATATAATCACAGTCTTTTATTTTTATGCAAATAGCAGGAGCACTGATACCCTTCAGGTAAACACACACAAGCTCACTCTTGTGGATGAGATATTGTGGATGCATGGACACACATACACAGGCAAATAGTACAGACACAAATACACACGCATGTATACTTCACAAACACACATTATGCAACGTGCCCGACCCACGGAGCACTGAAGGGGTGATTAAATATGCAGCTGCCTTTTTGTCTTCCACTATGCAGCAGGCTGAAAGGCCTGACCACTGCAGCACCTCCATTGGCTCTGAGCCACATTCTTGCTCATAGTGAAAGGGGAACTGACTTACTCAGCACCTGCAGACTGTGCCAATCTGTTACGTTGACTCAGTTAAAAGTGGAACTCTGTATGTCATCTGAAACGCAGGAGGCACCTGCATGATGTTCTCTGCCAAAATCAAAACAGCTGAATTTGATTTTGATTTTTTCCCCCTGTGTGTTACAAACAACAGAAACAAAAGATAAATAAATTATTAAAGTTAAAATATAAAAGTTACAGTGCAGTGTACAATCAGGGTTAAAAGAGTTAAATGGAAAATAAAAACAGGCTGAGGGGTTGAGCACATAACTGAGTTACAATTATTTTGAAAAGAGAATAAACAGAGAAGTACACTTAATCTACTCTATCTAGCTAGTCTGTACTCGGTTCCATAGCAATCTTTGGGTCCACTGAAACTCCAAAAACCCTCGGACACCACAGAGAAACCAGGACATGTCTGTCTGCAGGCCGCTTTAATCCAGTTATACTCTGGACCCACTTGCGCGTTCACAGGTGGACAGAGGTTCCTGCAAATCACTCAGGTGTGAGATTTAAGACAACTTCCTTCACTCTGTTCAATCTCACTCTCATTATCTTTTCACTCAGTTACCTACTCATTTCTCACTGTGTAAATATTTTCTTAAAAGCAATGGTAAAAAGCTAAAAACAAAGAAAAGGAAAACAGGACAGTAAAAGTTACAGTGCAGTGTAAGTTATCAATCTACTAGTTAAAGACAGTGGTAAAAAGAAAAATCTTAAATATTTAATTAAAAGCTATGGTAAAAAAGAAAAGTCTTCAGTCTTAATTAAAAAGAACTGACAGTTTCAGCAGACCTGCAGTTATCTGGGAGTTTGTTCCAGATATACGGAGCATAAAAACTGAACGCTGCTTCTCCTTGTTTAGTTTTGACTCTGGGGACAGAAAGCAAACCTGCCCCAGACGACCTGAGAGGTCTGGATGGTTCATAACGAAGCAGAAGATCAGAAATGTATTTTGTCCCTAAACCACTTTGTGCTTTATAAACTAAACAGCAGGATTTTGAAATCAATTCTTTGACATGCAGGAAGCCAATGTAAAGACCTCAGAACTGGAGTGATGTGATCCACCTTTTTGGTGTTAGTGAGGACTCGAGCAGCAGCGTTCTGAATCAGCTGCAGCTGTCTGATGGATTTCTTAGGGAGCCCTGTAAGGACACTGTTACAGTAGTGGAGTCAACTGAAGATAAATGCATGGATACGTTTTTCCAGGTCTTGCTGAGACATAAGTCCTTTAATCCTTGATATATTCTTCAGGTGATAGTAGGCTGACTTTGTAATTGTCTTAATGTGGTGTAATCTGAGTATTTAAAATATAACATGATGGGGATATATGACTGGTAGACAGACTGGTGCCAAACAGTACCTGACCGTGTGTCGCCATAAGGAGTGGTAGCTTGTGTAAGCAGTTAAAGCAGTATAATGTCTCTGTAGTTCTGAAGGGAGCTTTCGAAAGTCTGAGGTGAATGTCTGGGATTGAGACATATAGCCCCTTTCAGACATGCACTTGTCTGAATAAACAGTCTTTTTACTTTTAGGTAAAAGTCACGACTGCAATCTTACTAAGCTGGACCTAGTAAGATATCTGTATCACTGTTTGATTAATGGTAAACTGCACACAAGTCTAACGTGCAGGGAGAGAGAGATAAATATGTGCCAAAGATCTAAAATAAATTTAATAAAATTAAAATAAATTCACTTTAATAAACTGAAACACCATGAAAATGACTATTTTAAGAGGTCGAGAAGATTTTTCTCAAATCAGTCTATAAAAACAATTTCCCTGTTGCAAAGTGGTAAAAAAAACATTTTACAACCACAGTAACGGTCTCTCACGATATTTTCATTTCTTATTCATGTCAGCTGCAAGGATGAATAAATTAACATCCAGTGAAACGCTACGTGCAGCATGTGAGCGAACAGTAATTAAACGAGAGTCCCAACTAAACATCCTGTCATTCAGTCTTTGTGCGTGTCGGACTTTACTGTAAACGGGCAGTGGAATATGCTCTATTATAACAAAATGGTGAAATTGATTTGTAGATTCAGTGTGAGAAGGGCGAGCGTCCCTCGGATTTAAGGAAAACATACTATTTGTTGGATTCATATGAACTATAGGATCTAGTGCTTTTGCAGTCATTGAAAATGTCTAGATATCTTGGTTTCTGCTGGTTCAATTCTATCATTTTTCTTCTTTTTATCTGTCTCTCGGGTGTCCTACATTTTCGTGGAAGTGTAATATCACTGAAGTACCCCTTTGATTAGTGCTCCCCTTGAATTGCTACTTCCTCTCAGTCACAACTCTTTGGCTTCTATCCATTTATATACTTTCTTGTGTGGCGCTTTTATCCTATTAGTGTAAAATGTAATGGGGCATTAATCCTAGACCATGTCTTTGCCAAAATATAATCAATAACATGCATTAGTAAATTTATCTCTACTCCGAGTGTGTAAGATAAAGGTAGCTACTCACAGCTATACTAATCATCTCTTCGATGCTGCACTGTAGCCCTCTCCTGCCCGACACCAACTGTTCCAGAGAACTCCATCATGAAGGGAAACAACTTCACCTGTGGAAGCAAGGTGACTTTCAGGTATCATTTGCATCCCCTGCAACACCAATGTGTAATGATAACAGTAGGGAATATTACAAAAGGTGTTTACAAATGTTGTTGTTAACCTCTTTGTGTCACGCTTGGTTTTTATGCTCCTCAGCTGTATGAAGGGCTTCCTGCCTCAGGTCCCCTATGAGTTCCATTGTCTCGCCAGTCTGCGGTGGAGCGGTACACCACCTGCCTGTCACCCAGTGACCTGCGGGGGGCCTCCAACTGTCCAGAACGCCGACTACACCCTCAACACAAACACATACAGGTCCACCGTCATATATACCTGTGCTGAGGGATACAGGTATGGATAAAGAACCACCAGCTGCACTGTTCTTTATGCCTTTTGGTGATGTTTGATGAGTTGATTGCATAAATGCTAATTTTGTCGATAATTTTAATTACTTTGATTAGTTTTATTGCAATTTTTTGTGACTGCTGAATAGTATGAAGTTGACATTAAGCTGAAGTAACAATAAAATTGACTCTATGTGCTGTAAAGAAACAACAGCACCAACTAATTTACAGATGCACAGAAGCTAAATTTAGCAACAAGCCTGTGAAATCTTCAAAGAATCCACTGAATTTATTAAATGTGAATAACCTACATAATTTCTCTTGAAATAAGTCCTACTTATTTTAAGTCTTTGTAGACTCAGGTAAATCTGTTTCAGCACAATGCAGTTGCAACCTCCAAAGACATTATGAACTCTGTATGACTTTGTATGTCGTCATCAGTTGTGATTTATTTGTTTTCACAAGTAGCCCTCTATGAATCTCTCTGACACTGTAATTGCAGTAGAGCGAGTGTGTAAACTAAGTTGTGTGTTGGTGCGAAGACCACAGGGCTCCATGCAAGTGGTTTGTGAAGCAACAGGGGAGTGGAGCGGGCCTGTCCCCCGCTGTGTGACCGTCCTGTGCAGCGAGCCTCCGGCCCTGAGTGACGCCGTGATCGTAGGAGAGAACTATGAACTGGGAAACAAGGTGCACTATGTCTGCAAAGAAGGGTAAATGTGGTTGAAGTCTATTGTTATGTTTTCTCAACTGAAATTCAAGCATGTTGAAACTACGGAGATATATTTGTTAAGGCCCGTGGGGAAATTTGGCTTCTGCATTTGAGCCCTCTTTCTTCACTGTAGCCACCATGGGTACAACAGCGATACAGTCATTAATTATAGTAAAAGAAATATAATATATATGTTTAATAAAGAGTCTCTACAAAACATCTCCTATATAACAGGAAAACTAAGTACAGAAGTGATAAGTTTCATGCTTGCCTCAAATGTTGATGATTCAACCAGTTTGACCTGTTAAAAGATCTATGCATGATCATTACTTTGTCTGATTAACATTGCGTAACAGTGAGTCTAGAGGGCAAAGTTTTTAATGACTGGAAATATGTCAGTAACCAATCAAACCTGATGTTACATTTGCTGCAGGCAAAGGCGACATTCTGATATCTGATTATGTTGAGGCGTGATTTATTTATCTTTTTGCTAATCTCTTTTGGTCTTCTTCACAGCTACACTCTGATTGGCCCAGAGACCAGAGAATGTCTGCCAAGTGGCCAATGGAGTGACAGCTCCGCCCAGTGCGTCCCCCGCTCTTGCGGCCCCCCGCCCGACATCGACCACGCCGAGCCCTACGAGAGCCACCAGCTGTTCGGAGACACTGCTAACTACTACTGCACTGATGGATACACTGCTGGCAACAACTCTAAGATGGTGTGTAACGCTCAGGGTGTGTGGGCGCCCCCTGATGGCATGGAGGCCCCTCACTGCATCGCAAACTTCTGCCTACGTCCACCTGAGCTACCCCATGCAATTTTAGATTCGGTCAGCAAAGCCAAATACGCCAGCAACACTGAAGTGACCTATAAATGTGAGGAGGGGTTCATGCTCAACACCGTAGCCACACTGAGGTGTCTGATGGGAGGAGAGTGGGAGCCTTCGCCGTACGATATCAGCTGTGTGCCGGTGAGGTGTTCCAGGCCTGAGAGCATTGATCGGGGCTATGTGATCGGGACAAACTATAGCTTTGGAGCTGTGGTGGCGTACACCTGCGTAAAAGGCTTCCTAATCCGAGGTGAGAAGAGGAGGACCTGCAAGGCCAATGGAGAGTGGGGAGGAGCTCTGCCTACCTGTGTACCTGTGTCCTGCCCCCAACCTCCTTCCCTCAAGAATGGCCAAATCCATGTGAGCCACAAACACCAGAATTCACACACACTGTAAACATGTGTCCTTGTTATGATAAAAAGTAAATAACAAAACAGAGGGGGAGTACATCATGCTTGCTTATACATTTATAAATTTAGGATCTTTTTAATCAATGCTCAGATTATCAAATGATGTTGTGTTTTTGTTGTGCCTTTCTATACTTTATACCAGCGCCTTCTTAAAGGTACATCATCTTTGGAGTTTAAAATATGAATTAATATCATCAACAATAATACAGACAATATACAGAGATGATCACATTACAAGTGAAAAGAGGAACTAATTTCTAGGAACTTGCTAGAAATTGTTGGTAAGCTGCAGATGTGTAAAATTAAGTCTTACTTTCTTCATCCTGTAAAAAAACACTTTTCATATTTCATCACTTGGTTACATGAGTGATTGTAAATATATCAAATAAATGTATCACTCTGTTTATTCTCCTATAGAGCAGAGGTCGAGTCACCTTCAACAGCAGGGTGACATACACCTGTGATGAAGGATACAGACTGGTTGGTCGTCCAGAGCGAGTTTGCCAAGCCAACCACCAGTGGTCCAACAACGACCCTCCCAGCTGTGTCCTTTTGACCTGTGACCCTCCTCCCGACATCGTCCATGGACACTACACAGGGTCGGATTTCCAGGTGGGCCGAAAAGTGCAGTATGTCTGTGATGAGGGTTACGAGCTGGCCGGGGATGCCACCTGGACCTGTCTGAAGTATGGAAAGTGGGATAAGACGAGGCGTCCACGCTGCTCGCCAGTGCAGTGTCCAGAGCCGCTGCTGGAGGAGAACCACCTGGTCCTGAAGGGCCTGGACTCTGAATCTGGAACAGTGGAATTATCCTGCGAAGATGGCTACGTCCTCGAGGGGGCCCGGATCCTCCGCTGTACCCCATCACAGGAGTGGAACGACACTTTTCCAGTGTGTAAGCAGGTGTTTTGCGGCCCACCGCCTGAAGTCTCATTTGGTGGCCCTTACTCGTCCTCTACCCCTTTCCCTTTCAGCTCCGTGGTGAGCTACACATGCATGGATGGCTTTACTTTAAGAAAAGAAGGCTCTGTGTCCTGTCTAGCCAGCGGACAGTGGAGCAGTCCTTACCCAGAGTGTATCCCAGTTGAATGTCCTCAGCCTGTGGAGATTTCTAATGGTATCGTTGATGTCCAGGGTCTGATGTACCTCAGCAAAGCCCTGTACAGCTGTAAGACTGGATATAATTTAGTGGGAAACTCTACTATCCTCTGTGGAGAGAAGGGACTCTGGATTGGAGGGGTACCTTCTTGCCGCCCGATTGAATGCTCAATCCCTAAACAGATAGCAAATGGAAAAGTAGTTTATACAAAACTCCAGTTTGGTCACAGTGTTACCTACTCATGCCGTCGTGGTTATCGTCTTCAAGGCCCAGAGACTCTGGTGTGCCAGGCCAATGGGGAGTGGGATATTGAGCCACCTGCTTGTGTGCAGATATCTTGCACCCCACCCCAACCAATTGACAGCGGATTCGTAGAGGGCCAGGATCACAGTTTCGGTGTCACTATTTTCTACAGCTGCTTACCTGGCTTCCAGCTAGTAGGCCAGGACCATCTGACCTGTGAGGAGTTTGGCTGGTCTAGTTCTGTTCCGGTCTGTGTGCCCTCGGACTGCGGCCTGCCTCCTCACATTGACTTTGGGGAATATATAAGGGTGACGCCACTGGGCGGAGGCTCTGATACTGCTTCTAAAGACACTGGATCATTAGCCTCACCTATGGACTTGAGCTTCCTTCATGGGACGTTTATTGAGTACCGTTGTCACAAAGGTTATGACATCACAAGCCCCACCAGGTTGGTGTGTCAGGAGGACGGAGGCTGGAATGGGACGGCCCCGTCATGCGTCCCAGCAGAGTGTGAAACACCACCCAGTCCAGAGCACGGCTGGGTGAATGTGACTGATACCTCCCTCGGCAGTATGGTCAGGTATACTTGTGAGGAAGGATTTGAGCTGCAGGGCGAGCCTGTGAGGCAGTGTGTATCAGGTCGACTGTGGACTAATGACGCCCCAGTTTGTCGGCCTGTTTCTTGTGGTGACCCAGGCGCTGTTGCTAATGGCACAGCTCTCGGAGGTGCTTTTGTGTATCCTGAGGTCCTGCGCTATGAGTGTATTCCTGGATTTGTCCTAAAGGGTAGGGACACTATCGCCTGCAAGGCAGATGGAAAGTGGAATGGGCAGAAGCCTTGGTGTGAGCCTGTATCTTGTGGTCCTCCTAAAGTCCCCGGTGATATCACTTTTAAAGGAGACGAGTACAAATATAATAACGAGGTAGAACTGAGCTGTCAGACTGGTTTCCTCTTACAAGGGAAATCTGTCAGCGTTTGCCAGGCTGATGGCACCTGGAGCCATGAGTCTCCTACCTGTGTACCTGCCAAGTGTGGCAAACCCTCACCAATACCCAATGGGCGTGTGTTGGGGTCAGAGTTTGGCTTCAACAGCAAGGTAAAGTATGAATGTGATGAGGGATACACACTTAATGGAGATCCCACACAGATTTGTCAGTCAGATGGACTTTGGGACAAACCTGCACCACGCTGTGATATCATAAGTTGTGATCCACCTGAGGACATCAGTCACGGCTTCCTGAACGGCTCCAGCTTCGACTACGATGACATTGTGGAGTATGTCTGCTTTGATGGCTACGAGATAGTTGGAGATCCCATCCTGCGGTGCTCCGCTCAGGGCTTCTGGGTGGGCACTGTGCCTCAGTGTCGGCCCTGCGTCTGTGCCCTCCCCGTGGTAAAATTCGGGGTGGTTCTTGGTCGCGACCGTGCCTGCGGAGACCAAGTGCACTTCCAATGTGACGACGGCTACAAGCTGCTGGGTCCTTCTCAGGCGGTGTGTGAGAAGGGGGGGGTGTGGAGCCCTGGCGTGCCTTTGTGTAGCCGGGGGAGGTGCAATGCCGCCCCGCCTACAGTCCCTAACACTGTCCTGCAGGGTGGCGTTAGCACCTTCTCCGACACAGTTATTTACAGGTGTCGGCCTGGCTACCAGCCAAAGGGGTATCCACACCTCTCCTGTGGAAGAGACGGCAGGTGGGGGGAACCCAGAATCAGCTGTGAGCCTGTGAGTTGTGGAAAACCTCCAACTGTCGCCCACGCTCAGGTGGTGGGAGACACCTTCACCTTCCCAAACCAAGTTACATACAGGTAAATACTTAGCACTTATTACTGTAATTTGTGTTAAAATCTTATTTTTCTGGCATTTCTGATGGACATTAGCCCCCACATTGCCTGTGCCTTGTCCCAGTAAGTTTGTGGGACCAGGTGAAACTTTAGCATATTACATTGTCTGTGTACTTGCTGTCTATCGCCTGACCTCAATCTTGTTTTTTAGAAACCTGTATGTCTGGAAAAAAAGACATGTTTGTTGGCTGCTTTGTGTATTTATTTTACTTATTTAGGAGCCATTTCAAAGACTAATACAGTTAGATTTTTCTGTTTTTCTCGAGAATGTCTCCTCTATACTTTCTTAATTTTCTACCTCTTGCTCTCCAGGTGTGAGGACGGGTACAAATTAGCCACACAGTCAGCCTCTCTCTCCTGCCAGAGTGACGGCACCTGGTCCAAACACAGCATTCGGTGCCGCCCCACCCCCTGCCTGCTACCCACCAACTTCTCCGTCCCCCATGTGTTAATCACAGGGAAGGAGTTTACTCCTGTCGGAGGCACCATCACCCTCTCCTGCACTCCTGGTCTCCTCCTGCAGGGGCCAGCATTAGCTGAGTGTCAGGTAGGAAAGATTTTGGTCATTAATTTTTGTCTAAGTCTCTTTGAGTCTTAGTCTTAATGTGAATGCCTGGTTGAATAATGGTTAACACTACGTTCTTGGTCACGCTATGTGCAAAGATGATGTGACCTCCTTTCTTAATTAACATTTTTGACAATTAAATCCTGGCTAGAGATTTAGAAAAGTTCAGATGTGAAACAGACAGTTCCCGCCTGTTTGTTGTTATAGAGGGACCATAGTTTTTAAAATGTTGAATTTTATTGACATTTCTCTCTACAGAGGCAGCAATTGACAAATATCTCTCTTTTCCACTGAAAATGTCAATTAGAAACCACAAATAACATAGTGCTTTCCTATCTGTTGTATTGTGTGACAAGCCGGGTGGAGGTTGGGCGCCAAGCATCTCTTCAGTTTCCTGTGAGCCTGTAGTTTGTGAGAAACCACCTCCGATTTCTCACGGTGTCACAGAGGGGGACAGCTACACCTATGGAGACTTTGTCATGTACTCATGCCTCCCAGGGTTTGACATGAAGGTATGGCGCATCAGGCCAAGTCTCCTTCTGTAGAGTTTAGTAGTTTAGCAGCTAAGATTAGAAAACATGGGTTTATGAATTACCTCATCTGAAAACATACACAAAAACAAAATCAAAAAGCACAGCTGTATCAGAAAACACCCATAACAATGCATCTTTACCAAGTTTTTTAACTCCTAAAATGTGTAATTTGTGTGGGATGGTGACCACTCTTCTCCTATAATACAACAGAGGGCTTTATGTCCTCTCCTGCACTGTGCTTTTAAACTGCAGACTGTCCAGACTAAGCTAATGGCTAACAATCAGATTACAGAAAATCACATGACTTCTCTTTAGCAATGAGTAGTGTGTAGTTACAGAGAAAACATAAGGAGCTGAGTCATTCCATTCCTGATATCTATCCCACTGATATGCTAGCCTCATCAATTTGAATAACCGCCACAATGAGTGCCTTCAGCCTTATTACACTGAAGACACACATACAGAGAGGACAAACTGCTGACTCATTGTCTTAAAAAATCTATCATATATCTTGATTGTATCATGTTTCTTGATATTGCTACAGATCAATATAGGGTAGAGTACACTTTGCTGTGTTTGGGTGATCTGCTTTTCTTGTAGCTTTACACTTTGTTCTTCCTGTCACAGGGAGACTCTATCCAGACCTGCCAGGGAGACAGAACATGGAGTGGCACCCAGCCAGTGTGTGTTGGTAGGTTTGTTTACATTTGAGGGCCTGAAGAGGAAACATCTGGGTCAAAAATGCAATCTATTGTTGCAAGTCAGTAAAGGAATGTTTCATGAATGAGTAATTACAGACAACAACACACTGTATGGCAGGTAGACTATGATTAGAGTCAAGTCAGGAGGCAACACCTGAAATTCCATGAGAAAACATCTTTTTTTTATTCCTTCCTGTTAACCAAAAAAAAAGACATCCTTCACAAAGTGTTCACCTATTTGATGTTCGTGTTCCAGGCTCCTGTCGTAAATGTAAAAATTCTCAAAAACAAGTTTGTTTTTATGGTGTAACCTTATACATTTTGTAACCTGTTACATTATACTGTACACACACACAGGCCAACCTCACCACACCCATGATACTGTCTATTGTCTCCTCAGCACAGTCCTGTGGATCTCCTCCCACTGTAAAAAATGCACAGGTGCAGACAAGTGGAGAGACTCACCTACACAATGCCAGTTATGTATGTAATGCTGGGCTGCAGCTGGTCGGCCCAAAGACTCTCATCTGTCTGGCCAACGGCACGTGGAGCCTGCCAGCTCCTACATGTGAAGGTATGGAGGGTGGCATGAACATGAGCTACATGGTTATTAATATCGTTATTGTTTTTTTTCTTTCTTCTTCTGAATCATAATTTTATTCACTATAATTTCCTCTCATGTCAGTGGCCAAAGGCTGCGACAGCCCGAAGGAGATGCTGCACGGTAAAGTGCAAGAACATAACCTGAACACAGGGCGCGCAGTGGAGTTCCAGTGTGATAAAGGCTACAACCTGGTGGGAGATAGTCTGGTTGTGTGTATGGGAGGTAGCACCTGGAGCTCCACCTTCCCCACTTGCCAACGTGAGACAACTCTGCACTCCTGCCCACACACTACCAGGCAGTTCCAAAGAAACATACATTGCAAAATACAGGGGAAATTTAACTGATTTCATGTGAATTACCAAATTACCTTCTACCTACCACTGTGTCCTAGCTTGTAAATGTAAATGTTCTGTATTTGTATAGCGCCTTTCTAGTCTTTTCGACCACTCAAAGTGCTTTTACACTACATCTGCATTCACCATTCACTCACATTTATACACTGAGCCTAAGTGCTCAAACAGAAACTAACATTCACACACATTCATACACTGGCGGAACAGCCACCAGGGGCAATTTGACATGTACCCTGGATGAGCCGGGGATTAACGGGCAACCCGCTCTAACTCCTGAGCCACAGCCGCCCCTTGTTTGTCAGGCTTTCTGTTGTGTATGACTTTCTGCTTTCTTTACAGTCTGTTGCAACTGCACAAGAGGAGCAAACACAACCACCACACAAAATTCTTTGCAACACCACTCAGTTTCACAATTTATTTCCCCACATCACTTGTGATAAAATGGGTGAATCAGAGCCCTCTTACTTCTTTCTAAGTAGATACAGTATGAGTCAGAGACGTTCTGTGAAATAGACGAAGTTTGAAAAAACAAACACACATTTCTTTATGTGGACTGTTGATACCAAACATATCTTAAGTGATCATGAAAATAGGAACTGCTATATCACATGATGCAATGTTATACAAGCCTGGTAATGAATACTGTCTTTGTGAAACTTTATGTTCCGAGTTGGCAGCAGCTCAACTGTGTGGTAATTTGTGATGTTGTCTCATTGGATTACATCACATTTTAAAAAGTTTCAAATGTTTGTCTAACCCAATTTACATACAACAATATCACAGTGTAGGCTAACTACTGTGTATTACTGTAACTGTAAAATCTGAAACTTGAATTTTACATTTTACAGGTCATGTAAACTGTCTTGTGTCTCAAATCTAAACATCTTTTATGAAGTATATAGTCAGTAACCGGGCAGGATGTCAGTCATGTTTGCTATTACATATCTGTGGTAAAATAAACTATAGGCTACTTTTGTATAAAAACAGATACAGTGTGTCTGGATAAAAACCTTAATTAGTCTAAAAAATAATCTTTCATTTCTGTTCTTTACAGCCAAGTCTTGCCCGGCTCCTCCAGGCTGGAGGGACGACAGCAGTGGGAACCGATCCCAGCAGGAGTTTCATGTTGGACAGTCGGTCCGAGTCACCTGTCCCAAAGGTCAGCAGGTCAAAGGCAGCGGCACTATCACCTGCAGGCCGGACCAGACCTGGAGCCCCATCAGCTCCGTGTGTGAAAGTAGGTGAAATATATAGCATATGCACTTTGGAAAAACTGTTGCATGTTAAGTCGGGTTCTGTTGGAAAATAAATATTACAGGAAAGATAGATGTTGACAACTACGAACTTAGTTCTTCAAAAAGAAAAGATGTTTATCTTCTGTTGTAAATATTCAAAATATTCATTTCGATCACACTGGCAAATATAGATTTTATTTAAAACAAATTCAAAACCACAGACCTGAGAGATGTGACTACATGATCCATCCATGTTAAACCTGTCCAGTCTTTCAGCTCTCACTAATATTGACAGATATTGGATACACATATATTTGTACGTGTTTTATTGATTGGATTTTATGTATTTTCTACTTTATTTTTCACAATTTGAGTTAAAAATATTTTTGTTATTTATTGATAAAATGATAATTTTGAGATATTTGATTTGCAGTGAGGTTTACTGTTCGATATTTACAGCCATCTTCACTGTTCCTGCGATAGTAAAGTGTGTTGTTCAACTGTAAATGATCTTGTCTCAGTATGAGTGTTTGTCCCAACTCTTTCAATTTTGACAGATAACTGCCAACAATATTTTGTTCATTTTATGTGTCTGTGTAAAAAACTGATATATTAATATAGCACTTTTTAAAAACTCTTTCAGGTTTGGACTCAAAAATCATGAACCATTGATTTACTTATGTTTGGGGAAATCGATCAAATGTAGTTATTAGGATGGAGGAATTGAATAAAAACTGTGTGTTTGATATTGCACACGTCCGCATGCTCCCCTTGTGCCGAACACGTTTCAACACTTGCATGGCTGTTGGCTTCAATCTGCCTGTTTTTCTCTGTGTTGTTGTCTGGTCTCTCACTAAGCTTTAATCAAAACAAACAGGGCTGCATCAAACACTGTGTTGGTGTCCTTATGCTGGACTAATTAGGGGCACCTCTGCAGCTTCTATGGCAACCTTTGTCAGATGATCCTCTGATCTTTCTTGCTTGCAATTGTCCTGAATATGCAACACCATAGTATTTAGGTTGCTATGGCTCGTTGTTTGTATTTGCATGGTGTTCATTTTCCTATATGCATGTTTGACGTCATCCTTTTACAGTAGTCCTGTTGTGGCCCTGAGGGTTTTTCAAGCCAAACAGCTGAACTATCTGACACATTTGGATATTTTGCATGAAATTCACTGTCTTCACCGGTGATGAGGGATACAGAAAACAGAGATTGATTTCATTCAGTGGATACAGATCTCTTACTCTGCAGAGCGAGATATGAGGAGTAGACAAAATAACAGAAACACCTTACAATACAATATAATAATTTCTGGAAACTCTCATATTCTCACATATTAATATAATAGGCTGCTATTGAACTGTGCTGTAAGGTGTTTCTTTTATTTTGTCCACTCCCTGTAGACTTAGCAACTTTCCTCTTTGCTCATAATGAAGATTGATATGCTCATCTACTTTTTACGCCATCTAGAAAAGGCACCTTTTGTGGCTGTAATACCTGAATTAATTTATTTGACATTTAATTAAAGATGTGAAAAATGGTGAAGGCGGCAGCAGCATGTTAAGGCCAACATTCATTTAGACAAGACACATGTAGTGAGTAACTCGTTGGGTCGTTCCATCTGGGCTGTTGTACAGGGGTGTCCTGTGGCCCCCCCCTCCATGTGGCCAATGGGGTGGTGCGGGGGGCGGTGTTCCAGTTCGGGGACGTGGCAGTGTACTCGTGTTTTGGCGGCTACGCCATGGAGGGCATTGGAAGGAGCAGGTGTTTGGAGAATGGCACCTGGACGCCGCCTCCCACATGCAGAGGTAGAGCGAACACACTCCTGTGTTTAACAGAGGGGACTTTCCCAGGACACTTCCTGCTTCACCTGACTTTCCCTTTTGCACATGCTGCTTCTCAGCCTTTTAATCCTGCTCCTGTTCAACAGATACAACTTTCTCTACAGGTTATTAACAGCTCTGTGCCTGCTCTCTCTGGACTCTAATGCCTACTTCTCCTGGGTTTACACCAGTGACATGTGTACAGTATGTGGATGTAGGTGAAGTAGCCAAGAAATTGTTGCTTTTTAGCCTCTTCCTCATTAAAAGTTAAGGTTGGGAAAGGATATGGTTCACTTATTCAACCTAAAAAGGCAGCTTCCCAACACCCGCTCTACCATGAGTGATGTCTATGTCTGTGAGAGTCATATACGAGTCCTTTCTAAAGCCATATTTTGTCTTTAAAGTGTAAATTCAGTTCCACAATTAGCACGAGCCTGAGCACGTACAAAACCATAAACTGTGAGCACAACTTAAGAAAAGAGCTGTAATTGGAACAGACCTGTCCTTTAAATGAATATCCAAACAGACCAGTGACATATCATCCTCAGTGAATAGATGTGCAGTGTGTGTAAGATCCATTGTCTTCTCTACACAATTTAGAAAACATGGGTGCAAATAACACATCAGAGAATCGGATCAGTCGGGCTCCATATTCATGAGCTTTCTTCCCTTGCTGCAAATTTAAAGAGGAAAAGAAACCAAAGCCGATCCTCATGCAAAATGAAATTCAAACGGCCTCTCGCGTGTTTTACATATGAAAACAAAGACTGGATCCAGGCTAGCCTGTCCTCAACAGCTGCTGCGACTGTGCACGTGCCTGTCTACACAGAAAAACACATGCAGACACTGTTTCTGTTGATATCCTTTATTAGTTGGTACTAAGGATTTTAATCCACAGTGTGTGAATGCTGCCGTTGTTCTAGTGCATGAGGTTGCATGGCCAAGAGTTGCATCAGATGTTTGGCAGGCTGTGGCTGAGAAATAAACTGTAAAACATGAAAACCTGTAACATTTGTTCTTTGTCTCCTTCATATGAGTACACTCATCTGCTCTATATGAAGTGTGAAAATGTGTTTCTGATATGTTTTGTGTGTGTGTCCTTTCCCTCAGCGCTGTGTTGGCTGCAGTGCCAGAACGGAGGTGTGTGTCAGCGGCCCAACACTTGCTCCTGCCCCGAGGGCTGGATGGGCCGACTCTGTGAGGAGCGTAAGTTAATCATTAATCAATTAATTAATCATTAAATTTCAACACAGTGTCGATACACTCACTCCCAGAACATGATCGTAAGTGTGTTGCAACTCAAATTCAAACAAACCCTCGCTAACACACTGGAATCCAACCAGCTTGCTAAGCGGAATTTAGCAGACAATGGTGCACAAAGAGGGTCAGAGATAATGGACTGAAAGGTTGTTTTCAGCGGAGAAATTTAGAGTTACTGTCATTCATTTTCTGCACTTCAACAAAACACAGTCCGACAGTTTACAGTTTGTCTCCTTCTCACTCAACACAGCAGTTAAAGGAACAATTAGAATCACCAAAAGATTGGAAACGTCTCTCAGATTTATCTAAATGTCACTGATTAATTTGTCTCCAAGCTCAAGCTGTTCAGATAAGTAATATCAGCCCAAGCATTGATCAAGACTGGGGAAGACTGAAGGGGCACACCAGTTGACCTTAATTTCAGCCTTAATTTATTAAGGTAGTGCAAACTCTCAGGTTCAGGTAAGGTTGCAAAAATATTATTAGTTATTTGTTTACACAAAATTAATGCATTACACTTATAATTACAATAATACAAGCACAAGTCAAACTGCATTGGCATCAATAGGATCTTTGGTTTTCTATCCCCTAAAAGGTTGATGTTTTACAAAGTCCCATATATGCTGGTCTGATGTAGAATAAACATTATACCTGCCTAACATCAGCATGTTAGCACAGGCTAAATACTCTTAGTAATACTTAGTAATACTCTTTAAAGTAACAAACAGTTGGCCTGAGACTGCTGCCGTAGTGCTTAAACAGGTAATCAGTCAACAGAAAGTCAATCAACAATTTTTGACCTTTTGTTGGTCAAAACAAGCAGTTTGAAGACTTCCCTTAGGGCTCTGGAAAATTAAAATTACAATTGAACCTTGTTAATTATTATTATTATTTTTTACAATTTACTAATCAATTGATCACAAAAGACCAGGACTTCTTAACTTTACTGAACATTATTGTATTTTACACTTTACACGAACTGGGGCTTTAAAATACAGCTACTGGAGTGACTATACTCTTTGCGCAGCCACTGGTTTGCTTTTTTAAAACTTGAGATGGATCACTGTTTCATCAAGACAAAAAAATGCCTCTCTCTAGTCTGCGGTCACAAACAATTGAATCAAGAGTTTGGGATTTCAACAAAGACAGCGGGGGATTGATTACCTTAAATGATTTCCTATTTTCGCTCCTCTGTCCTCTTCAATAACAGCGATCTGCATCCTGCCGTGCCTGAATGGAGGCCGTTGCGTGGCACCTTACCAGTGCGAGTGTCCCACCGGGTGGACGGGCACGCGCTGTCACAGTGGTGAGTTTATGTGTGAGTCAGTGATGCATGTTTAGGCTGGTGCATAAGTGAGTAAAGGGAATCCTGTAAAGTGAGGGCTTGCTCTCAAGATGCACAATAAACTCATTCACACTGTTAAATAAACCAATAAAAAAGGAAAGGATAGAATCAAAATTCTTTTGTCCACCAAAGTGGAAAGTTTTTTTTTTTTTAAACTAAAACAAAAACGCAGCACAAGAACATACAACACATCAAACAAATATGACAACACAACCCACTGGAATATAAAACATACAACCAACAACACTTTTACTGATTACTTTAATTTTTAAAGAGGTCATATTATGCTTTTTGGCTTTTTCCCTTTCCTTTGTTATATATCTTTTTTGTGCATGTCATAGGTTTGCAAAGTGAAAAAGGCCAAAGTCCACCCCAAAGGTACCATCTCCCACAGAAAACACTGCTCTGAGCTGCCTAAATACAGCTCGATTGTAGTCCAGCCTTTACTTTAGTAAACTATATGTGCCACTATGTAACATGTGCTCACTTAGCGACTAGTCTCTCAAAAATACTGGTGGAGAAACACACTGAGCTGCGGCACACAGTGACAAGTCCTCCGTCTGCTCTCTCCCCTCACCCCCACCCTCCCTACCAAACGTTAGATAGCAGTGCACAGTTAAAACATTAGTTTGAAAGATACATTTGTTACAAATTAAAAACTTAAAACTCAAAAGCTCTTGCTGCAGTCTAGGTTGTGAAGCTGGTTCAGGTTGTTCTGCCTGTGTTTGAGGATCATGGATGGCTAAATCAAAGCCACAGTTACGGCTTTGTTTTGGATCACATGATTGGCTAGTAGTCCTTAACTAGGTCCTGCGCATGGGCAGCTCCCAACTTCACTCGGTAGATAAAACTGTTCAACACACAGGGTGAAAAGAGGAGTTACAGCAGTGTGCACAGTGATATGAAAAATATGGTGTTTTGCCATGTAAACCTATACTGGTACAACCCCTAAATAAAATTATGAACCTGAAAATGAGCATAAAATTACCACTTTAAAGTATTTAATATACAGATGGACAAACATGATTGTCTCATAGAAGGGCTTTTGCTGCTGAAGCTCTGAGGCTTTGACATGTCTCCCTGAGAGACCCATAAAGAGTGTGTAGAATGTTTGGGGTATGTTGTAATACTTTCCTGTGTCACTTTATGAATGAATCTTTTGTTTTATTTTTCATTGCCTACAAATGTACCTTTTTAACTACTACTACGACTGCCATCTTAATTGTTTTTTAGTTTACAGTTTTACTGATGGTTTGTCATAACTGATGGCACAGAGAAGAAAGACTGGTTGAGCACCTAATCATCTGTCTGTCATGACCATGTTTTACAGGTTTTGACCTAAACATCTGTCTGTGTGTGTGTGTGTGTGCGTGTGTGTCATGTCCACAGCTGTGTGTTCATCACCCTGTCTGAATGGAGGCAGGTGCATCCGTCCCAACAGGTGTCACTGCAGTCAGGGGTGGAATGGACACGACTGCTCCAGGTGATTTAGAGACAACAACAAAAGTTTTCCAAAAATGCTGAGCAACTTTCCTGGGATAGAGATAGATTGTTTCAGAAGCGTAAATAAATAGATGATATTTAATGAATAGTTACAGTGACATGATAGAGTAAGGAGAATATCTTTTTCACATCAGTGTAAAATAGATTGCTATGTGTAGGTAGATATGCATATAACAGTAGAGTAAGTGTAGAAATTGCCACTATTATAAAATTATTTCCAACTGAACAACTATTGTAACCACATAAAGATGAGCAGTGTATTTTTACAAGGTTTAAAGAGCCAGTGTTTTGAAATGACTTTCTCTAGCAACAGAGGAAAAGACTGTAAATCTGTAGCACAAATGACCCTTCAGTTATCAGGTTGAATTGAATTCCTCAAGGGTGTTTGCACTCAGCCTTGATGCACGGTTTTCCCTTCTTACTTCTCTTGGCAGGAAAAGGAAATCGGGATACTATCACTTCTAAAGGCTCCACTCAGCTCCATGTGAATCGTCTTATGAAGGGAATTCTTGTATAGTTAACTGACACACTTGTAAACCATTCATTCTCATCTCTCTGCAAAAGGCAACGCAAGATCCATTTTGTAAAATAAAGCTGTATTTTTTCATATAGAGAATCAACAGTATTAAACATATGCTGCTATATACTTGTACGATGTGTAAAAAAAAAACTATTGATGTGATTGTCCAATGTATATGTGTAAACTATTCTCACATTTTTATTAAAGCATAAAATACCATTAAATGCTCTTTTGATCAGATTCTGTGCTCTTGCAGCAAGGGGTTGTGAATCAAAAGTCACGTTCTGTCGTGCTCGATGTAAGTTCATTTATTAAATCCTCTTTGGTGAACACATTACAAAGAAAGTTCATGAGTTGGACAGGAGCCAATTTGTCATATAAAAGTAGTCAATACAGTCAATACAGAAACTCAAGGGACAGGGTGACAGTAATAATAATAATAATAATCCTTATTTGTAGAGCACTTTTCAAAAACAAGTTACAAAGTGCTTTAACAAGTGTAAAGAATAATACAAAAAAAAAGATAAGAGCATGAAAATTTAATATAAAAGTGACAGTGTGTACATGATGAGTGGAATGAATTATTGCCTGTGTGAAACAAAACGTACATAACAGGAAACTGGAAGTTCCTCTTATGTGTGTACAGATGGGTATCAGTGGCTACTACAGTTTTTATGTTCTCAGAGCTGCCAGTTTCTTAACCAGTGTAGCTTTGTCAGCACCAGAGAACTCGTCCACCTGAAACACAGCACAGACGGGCGGTTAAAAACAACTTTAATTACAGAAAATAAAAGAATTACAAAGTGACAGAGTATCTTAGAATTTGCTATGGATTAAATCACCAGACTCAGCAGTTCCCTTCAGCTCTACATAGTATTATTTTGGTTTTACAGCCCACAAACGCCACTCAAGAGCATTTTCGTACTCTTATCCTAAACCTTTTTATTTTTTTCTTCTCTGAGGTTTGCTTGTACGAGTGCCCCAAGTCAGATTCACCAAATTGTCCTAACTGGACCGACTTAAACAGATCCATTCAACTTGATGAACGCCAAGAATGCCTGAGAGTTTGTTGAAGAAAACCTGCCAATGAGCAGGTTAGGTTAAGGCATTATAACAAGTGTTTTCCTGTAATTAAAGGCAGACTTGCACAACAGGTCTGTTTGTAAGACTGGGTGTTGCTTGGGGCTCATCATTGCCAGCCTCAGCAGAACAGCTTTGATGAAGTGACTAACAGCAGGCAGCAACATTTAGTGACTGGCTTGTGAAGAAAGCGCAGCATTTAGCAGTTCATCAGGTGGCCAGAAACACGACTAAATGAATTCTAATGTTTCTCCATATCTGCTGGATCTACTGTTGTGCTAATGCAGAACAACTTTATTAGCAAGATGATAATGTGTCAGTGTTTCCCTCTTTGCTATATTTCCATGCAATGCTTACCTTTACTCCATTCTTGTAAAACTGGAATGTGGGCATACACCTAATTTTGCAGGATCTACTCACATCCTGAAAAAAAGGGAACAACATTAAGATTGACGGACTCATAGTCATTAACACTACACGTTAGCATGTGAAAGACTTGCTTCAGTTAGTCATCCAGATACAGACAGCAAACAGGAAAGTAATGCTGGATGAACAGGACATCTGAGCCTCTCCCTCTGTGCTCACTGCCTTGTGTGTTACCAGCCCCAATGACTGTTTATCTTCACTGGCTTCGGTTTTGTAGAATATGTTTACTGACCTAAAGAGTTTTACTTGTTTGGCCAAACAAAGTATTACTATCTATGTACTAAATCCCGCTCGTATCACAGCAGCTGTTGTTAGTCGTAAAGACAGTTATGGGAGTAAGCTGGGTCCTGTTTTAAAGTTATCTGCAAAGATTTGCTGTGTAAATGTTTAAATAACTTTAAATATAAGATAATGAGCAACCTCATTAAATGTGTTTTTTTGCTCAAATATGTGGGAACCATGCGGCTATACAGAGACTGTAGGTGTTATAATGTGGATTGGAGATCTCTGTACCTGCAGCAGATCTCCAGGTACAGAACGGGGACTCTTACCTTAGCCTCATCCACGTCCACCTTCAGGAAAATCACGTTTGCGTTCTCAGGCTTCTGTGATTCATCCTGCAATAGAGTGAAATGATGAGCATGAACCTGCTGCCGTATGATCATAAGAAAAACAACGTATTGACCCATTAATGTCCCCGATTTAAAATAAAGTCAAGAAGGAGAAAAAGTCATATGCACAGCCATCAAACCTTCTAGTTACGCAGGTATTTTCTACCTGAGGTGGACAGCTTGGGAAAAGGCTGCTGCACTCGAGTAACGTGTCCCTCAAGAAAGGGATGCTTAAACTATTAACAGACAAATGCTCCGTATTTGTATAGCGCCACTCAAAGCGCTTTTACACTACATCTGCATTCACCAGTCACACACATTCATACACTGGCAGAACAGCCACCAGGGGCAATTCGGGGTTCAGTATCTTGCCAAGTAAGTGCCCAAGGACACTTCGACATGCAACCAGGGGGAGCCATTGAACCACTGACCTTCTGATTAACGGCCAATCCGCTCTATCTCCTGAGCCACAGCCCCACCCCAAGAAACATTTGTTTCACAAAGCCTGCAATTCATGTTTGTAAGTGACCAACACAATCTTTACAACATTTTGTTGGTTTAAAATGATCCCAGTTTAGAAAGGATTATAGTGTAGGTTCTCCTCTCCTTGATGATTCTCTGGTTCTGGTTCAAGTTTTTTCCCTTTGACAGAAACTCATTTATCTGAGTGACAAAAACAGAATCTTTGGTTTCCCTCTTTCCAGCCACTGAAAAATCATCTAATTAGGATTTTGACAAGTCTTCATCACCAAAATCATATACTTACCTCAAATTCTGGGCCAATCTGTCTACAGGGGCCACACCACATGGCTGTGAAGTCCACCACCACCAGCTTGTCTCCGGCTTCCTTCAGGATGGCGTTGAACTCCGCCTACAGAAAATGAAAACAGACGTCTGTAAAGTGTTTTTGATCAAGGTGTGATGGGCTTTATTAACCTGAACACGATTATTGCAGCTTATAGTATTTGGAAAGTAACTATGTTGAGGAGCAATTTGTTTTACTTATTTCTGGCAGTTTGTCTCATGATCATCATCTGCAGTGGCAAATTTAAACCTTACATTTCCTTCATTATACCTGAAAGCTTTCACTGCCAGCGTGTGTGACAAACAGAAATGCAGTTTGCTGAACATATCACACAAAGGCAGCTCCTTTATAGTTCAAAGTTGTAGATCATTTTATTTCTCCTTTCTTTAGGCTATATTGTACCTCTAAACCTGCTACTCTTGTGTACTCAACATATAGCATTATTAGGGTTTCTTTGTTTTTCTAAAGCTACAGGATTTCTTTTATGGAGATTTCCCTTATAAGTATCTTTGTGATTTTGGGCTACAAAATAAAGACTTGAGAAGTTGAGTCTTTATACTGTAGCTAGCAGTCAGTTACATTCAAACACAATGCAGGTCTGGACTGTGAAATGTCCCGTATGTGGTGTGAAATGGTGAAACGAGTCTGGGGGGCAGCGCTGTCCACAGTGCTGAAACGGACCAGAGATAGAAATCAGAACATGTCACTTAGTTCAGTTTCTTTACCAGCTTGCTTTTCCTGGTTGTAAATATTATTGTCGGCGCTAATTACATTTCCCCAGCGGCGATCCACAGACAGGAGGGACATGACAGAGAGAGAGAAAGAGAGAGAGAGAGAGAGAAACAGCTGTTGCTCCACGCCTCCCCAGTTTATTTTCCATTTTCTAACTTGTCAGAGACTTAGGCCTAGGTTTCAACAATATAGCCCAATTATTGTAGGGGGGGAAACGGAACCCTGGGATCTAATATATTCCGAGAGAAAAACTCAAATATTTCAGAGATTAAATTCATACATTTTCCAAAACAAAAACTTTAATATTTTCTGATATTAAAGCAGTAAATTCATGAGCTAAAACTCACAAAATTGCGAAAAAAACTGAGATTAAGCCGAGCTGTAGGCTGTAACCAGCTGTTGATGTTAGAACGAAAGTAATGTTGTCATTACAAAGCGGTAATTACAGTGGTTGAAGTGGAAATAAATTGGTGCCTGTAGGCTGCTCCACATTCACATGTTGGCTTGTGTAACTATAAGGGCTAAAAATGTAAGCAAAATACAACTTACCAAATTTGCCACTTTGCGAACCATGATTTGACGCTTGAGTGAACTTGTCTCGGCGACTTGAACGAGCAGAGTTGAGGAATGCCGTCGTGATTAGAGAGCAAGCTGCGTTTTCATTGCTTCCGCACCAACCTACTCGACCGCGGGCCACACAGTCTATGGCCACCCCACAGCGGATTTGCGTTATAAAATAAAAGTAAGATTTAATGAAACCATCAAATGGTGTGGGATACGCCTGTGAAATGCACTTTAACTGTACTTCAAATCCGTACAAATTTCACAATTAATATGTTGTTTGTTTTGATAGTTAGTTTTATAAATTGGAAGGCTTTCTCTAATAAAGAGGTTTATTTTGAAGGTTGTCAATTAGCCTACGTCATATTTTAAATTTCCCATCTTCAAATCAACACGTTACGCATTTACTGTCCGGGGATTGAAGCTGCAGGTGTTGCCATTTTTTTTAAATCCATCAACCCAACTGGATGATGCGAGAAAATGCTAATGTAAAATGAAGTCTCCAGGTCAATTTATGAAGTGACTCTACTTGTTTTTAAAATTGTTTGGATGAACAGTCGAGATAAATCTGACCTTATACATATATATATTTAAAAAAAGGCTGTACTAAAGAAGCATAATGGCTCTATATATACTGCATTACCCAGGGGACACTATGTGATGCTCACCTGCTCCAGTTCTCCCAGCCTGCTAACCTCGAGTAGGGAGAAGATTGGGATCTGTTTGTAGTCATGTTCAACTTCTCATAAAGTCGCTCGACCAATCACAGCCTGGATGGGGGCGGGACAATGAAAACGTTGGAGGTTCTACAGCAAACTTGTTTAACGTTGTTGAATGGTATGATTACTGACATTAACAAATTAAGAAACTAACCACCATGTCGAGCATGTTTCATGAACAAGGATTTAATAAAGGAAAAACATCCCAAAAAATGAAACAACTGTAGGCCTACTGCCCAAGTGGAATTTATATTATCCTATTGGTAAGCTGTATAAAGCTACTATTATCTGAAATAATATTGAATACACTAACATTAGCATTTATAAAACCTTAAACACTGTGGTGTAATATCAGAAAACAGTTGAATTGTTGAATCTCAACTAATGATCTGTTTAAATGTTACAAATACTCTTTAAACTATCAGTAGGCAGACTAGATACAAAATAAAGCTATAAATATGTTAATATTATGCTAACATCCTTTTTATTTAATGTTGTATTATTACACTAATTTACTAATTTATCCTATAGAAACTATAGTTACTTCTCCAGGTTGCGGATAGTGTGAGCTAGGATGCCAGTGCCAATATGTGCTCCTTCTAGTCGCCTCCTCCTGAGAGCAACACGTTCCCCTACATTGTTTTATTAAAGTTATTGTTATAATATAAATATTGGGTGCATGGCATAATGGCACATTTGTTTTTTCCTCATTATTAGTGTTTTAATTACCAAAGTGTCACTGTATAATAAGTATTGTTATTCCAGTAATTGCAGGGAAAGAGTTAAAACAGTGATTCAAGTCACAATGACCTGGCGAATTCTTGGTTTACCGTAAATGACTGAGTCAGAGCAACTCAATTCTAGTGAAGTAATATCAAGTGGAATCCTCTGCTCCTGCCTCTAGGGCTTAAAAAAATAAAGCCAACTCGGAAGTGACTAAAACTGCAGTTCATCAAATGGCCACTTGAAGCTGGCTCCAAAAGTGAATCAATCCCCATAGAGTCCTTGTTAAAGCAGTTATTGGCGCTATTTAACGTTGGAATCCCATGTATGAACAATGTTTTGCAACAACAGCATAATGCTTTACGGCACTAACATGACTCTTCAGCAAGCGAGCTGTAAGAAGAAGCAAAAAGTATATAATGCACAATGTAAGTTCTTTGGAAGAAGCTAGCTCAATATTTTCAGTATGGATGTCATAGCAGAGGCTGCGGAGAGACAGAAGAAGACGACGTCCGAGGAAGCAACATAATCGGGCTCAGGCGAATAGACAAAAGAGGATGTTGACAGAAGAAGCTAAGAATAGAAAAAGAGAGTGACCAAGCAAGAGGATCCAAGATGTTGGTGAGAGATTTGTACAAAAAAAAGTCTTGAAGACAGACGCAGAGCTGGCCTTCTTTCTGTCCGACCAGTCAGTAATATTGTTATATCTTGTTGCACTTGCTTGATGTTTGGCTGTGTTAGCAAAGTTATCAACTTGCTATTATTTGATCATAAGTAATGTAATCAGAACATCAGATATAAACATCTTTGCAGCCTGGTGAACAGCAACCTGAAGAGCCCTCTACAGCTTACAGTATATCCATGATAATTTACCCGTTTAAATTACATGGCTCTGGTAATACAACAGGGTAATACACTGTCCTCTAAGTGACTGCCGTCATTACGTCATCACTATAGATTTATTTTTTCCTAGATTTCCTTAATACTATTTCTTGTGCAACATATAAAATAATATGAATGTTTCTAACTTCTTTCAATACTTTTAGATTTCAAGAATCCAAATATTCAGATACTTGATTTTAAGGATCTCTCCTTAACAGTATAGAAGCAAACACATTTTCACATATGGTTTAACACGCTGAACAGACCAGATGGATTTCTGTGCCCTTAAAGTCAATCCCTCATTTGGCTAATAACACTTGGCATAGCTCTCTGTGTGCTTGATACTTCATTCATAGCATGTCCGTGTGAGACTGATAAAATGGTTTCATTTCCATGAAATAGTTTTTGACTACTACACCAAATGTTGTGGACATTAAACAATTTTATTCAGCATGACAATGACATTAGTTTGGTCACTTGTGCATTAAGCTTTGCCCCACAGTGTCATTACTGGTAAATGCAGTTTTGGGATTGGTCTATAGAGCCATGGGTCTGAAAACAGTATGCAACTATGGAGCTGGGGCTCTCAACACCACCACAACCAACAAAAGTCTATTTCCTGATCAAACAAAAAGCTACATTCTATCTAGACTGCACTTATTTAGGGATTGAAAGGTGTAAACCTCTTGATAACACAATATGTCAGGCCTTTAATGCAGGACATGCACAAATGAACACCGGATTTATAGTGTATCGATACTCAGTCTGCCGTATGAAGTGAAACATATGATGTCGACAGAACATTTGGAAAAAAAGCCAAAAAATGTATTACCTACACAAAAGCTTTCACTAAATATGAAATCACATGGTTAGTTGCCTTATGATGAACAATGTATGAACGTGTCCAGCTCATCCAGGTACATGCTGGCACAGCAGACTGACAGTCTTGTGTCGTCCTGCCGTGTTATCATTTCTCTTTTAGTGGAACATGTATACTGACAAATTTTTGTTGTTAAGCCATACATAAGCTGTCTGTATACTAAAACTATTGTTGTTTATTTGTAAAGACAGTTGTTTTGTCTGCTGGGACCTGGGAACGCTTATGTTGCTTTACTGTGACGTTGTGACTGTATATTATTACTATCGTTTTTCTTTTTCTCCGCTAAAAGTGTTTGGACAGCAAAAACTGCTGCATGAAAACTCACCAAAATTGGCAAGTGAGGTGCAAATTCCACCCACTATTCAGGCAAAAAAATGGCACTCATAGACCTCATGGTGGTGCTATTACAATCAACTTTGCGTTTTTGCAATTATCTCAAACAGCTTTGAGTCAAACTTCTTTCATCATTTTAATCTCTGGATTCATCTGCATCTTTGCTCTAAAAATGTCATAATGTGACTTTTTATCACTTTTCTCAAAAACATTATTTTTACGAAGTTGTCCGAGATGGTTTTGCCAATCGACCTGAAACTTTGACAGGATCATCTATGGATGTCGCAAAAGTTATGAAAATAATTTTGATACGTCAATCTCTTTTTTTTCCCCATAAATTTTTACTTTTGTGTCTTTTTGTACAATTTTACATACATGCCCGTAAATCAAAATTGGCTTAAGCTATTGTCACCAAACTTGACGCGTCTGTTCAGATGGTACGGCTGAGCAGTCTTGGGATATTCTTCCACTAGGGGGCGCTACACTTGCAAAAAGTTTATACCTCGTAATTCGCTGGATGGATTCATACGAAATTCGGTTCGTACGATCTCGGGTCACTACTCAGTTGATGTATAAAATTTGATAATGATTGCGCAAAGTGGGCGTGGCTTATTACAGGAAATGTACATTTCTAGACATTTCTCATTCGTAACTTCAAAAAATCTAAGAAAATCATCTGTACGTCCTAGTGAGCTCAAATGTTTTCGTTTCACTGCAACCTATGGTCAATTCAGAAATCAGTCACTCTATATTTTTCAGAATGTGCTAAATCAGTTAACATCTATATCTTTATATAGATCTATTTTTTTTAATGCTGATTTTATTGTTGATTTTTAATTTTATTTTCATTTACATTTTTAAGTATGGATCATGTTTGTTTCTCTGTACAGCACTTTGTAACTTGGTTTTGAAAAGTGCTATACAAATAAAGTTATTATTATTATTATATCTCCACAAGTCTTTCTTCAAACGCCAAAATCAACACAATCATCCTCTAGATGGCAGATTTGGATCAAATGCCACCAAAATAATTGAGAACACACCCAATACCAGCAGAATGATGTGTGATTTAGGGGCGGCTGTGGCTCAGGAGGTAGAGCGGAAGGTCGGCGGTTCAATCCCTGGCTCCCCCTGGTTGCGTGTCGAAGTGTCCTTGGGCAAGATACTGAACCCCGATTTGCCCCTGGCGGCTGTTCCGCCAGTGTATGAATGTGTGTGAATGTTAGTTTCCGTTTGAGCACTTAGGCTCAGTGTATGAATGTGTGTGACTGGTGAATGCAGATGTAGTGTAAAAGCGCTTTGAGTGGTCGAAAAGACTAGAAAGGCGCTATACAAGTATGGAGCATTTACATTTACATGATTTTGTTTTTTAAGTTTAAATTGACAAAACTATCCAGGTCTGTCACCTGTGACGTCACTACCTCCATTTGTGAGAGGGTGTGTGGAAACAGCCTCTCACCAATAGCTCAGTCAGTAAATCACCTACTCTGGATATCTGAAGCTCCAGGATTCAAATCCCCGGGTGACCAAATCAGACTTGCCGACAATAAGGTTTGTTCAGTTCATAGCGAGTCTAAGGGCTCTATTTTATTTGGATCCTGTGACACTTTCTTCTTATTTTTCTCTGCTTAGTGTTTGTGCAGCTTAAACTTGAAAACATAAAATGTTGCAGGTGGGTTGAACATTTCACCCAGTAGTCAGGTACATATAATGACGTTCTCTGATCTCAAGGCGATGCTGCAAAAATCAAGTTTGCGATTCCACAAAAATAACTCAAAGACTTCATTCTTTCATCACTTTAATCTCTTAAGTCTTCTGTTCTTCTCCTCTGAAAATGTCAAATGTTGTATTTTTCACGACTTGCTTGGATCCCAATCTATATTTATACAAACTAATGTCTTGGTTGATGCAGGACAAGTTAACATGCTGCTCTGTGAAGCATCTTTATTCAAAGTAAAAGTAATTTAGTTCAAACGTAATGGATTTAAAGCTACTTTTAAGTATTTAATGGAAAATCAAATGCTGGCTACATTTAAAAATTTATTTGGATGTATTTCAGGTGAAGGTCTCCATCTTGCACACCGCTTTACACGTGCACAATGAGCGCTCTGCTGCCAACCCTCTTCTCTTCACTGTCCCAATTGTTGGTAAACAGAAATTGAGGCCTGAACTAATGACCCAGTCCCCTTGTTTCATTTGAGCCATCCACCAAGCACATCTGTGTCAGCGGTTTTATTACAGCGATGTAGCTGTTAAGTGGAAAGGTTCTTGCTCAGGATTACTCCCGGCATACCTTACATTATTTAGCACTATACATTCTTGTCTGCCAAGACATTTTAAGTGTAGCTTTGAGGAAGTTTTGCACAATCACTGATCTCAATCAAGGGAGAGTCGTCATGGGAGTATATTTACATGCATCATGACATGATAAGATCAGGTTTCAGTGGCATGCTTTCAGAAACTTGGATTAGCTTTTATCCTGGTTCTGAGAAACTCAGATACCATAGCTCTACAGTAAATGCTAAAAAATGAAATTGAAATCCTCTTGTCTTTCGTTACTGACAAACAAATGGAGAAGTCAAATCTTGCAGAATTTAGAGTCAGCAGCCAAAAACCAAACTGCGGTCACTCATCTGCTCAGCAGCTACAGAAATTAGTGCATGTGGAGAAAGTTAAAGAGACATCTGCTCAAATACAGGAAAACTGATAACCCAGTTTCCATTTTTTTCCTTCATGTGAATGTCCTATTGCGAACATGACCAAAACTAAGTTTAAAGACCCAGTATTTGAAATACATTTCTGCACCAACAGATGAAGAGAGACAATAAATCTGTACCATGAAAGAACCAAAATTTATCAAGTGGAATTGAATCCCTCATGTTTTTGTATTTTGCAGTCTTGACGCACGATTAAATTTGTTTGTCATTTTGTGTCATTTGTCAACTTGTTAGCAAAAAGGACTATGAAAGAGCCCAAGACTAGGCCTGACTTTTATACACAAGGAATACCCAACTCAGACATATTTGGGTTATTCTATATGATCTCCTTCTAATGACTAATGTAATAATAAATGTTATGTTATATTTTGTCACTTCCATTCACGGACCCCTCCAGGAGAGGCCCCGCCTCCCAAACCTCTGTATTAAAGCATCAGATTATGCCCTCTTGCAGCAAGGGGTTGTGAATCAAAAGTCGTTCTGTTGTGTTTGATACAAGTTCATTTATTAAATCCACCTTGTTGAACACATACTACAAAGAAACTTCAGGAGTTGGTCAGGAGCCAAATTTGTCATAAAAAAAAAAAATTTTAAAAGTGGTCATCTGGTTATCTAGCTAATACAGACACCGACAGGACGACAGTATGTAACCAATACATGATGAGTGGAATAAATTATTGCCTGTGTGCAACAGAACATACATAAAATGAAACTGGAATTTCTTCTTGGGTGTGTACAGGTATCAGTGGCTACTGCGGTTTTTATGTTCTCAGAGCTGCCAGTTTCTCAACCAGTGTAGCTTTGTTGGCACCAGAGAACTCATCCACCTGAAACAGCACAGGCAGACAGTTAAAAACTGTTTTAATAGTTTCACACATACGACATCATCATATATATATATATATATATATATATATATATATATATATATATATATCTCATTTCACATTTAATGAAATACTGTCATGACACATTAAAACTTTAATATTGAACTACATCTAGTCTAACTAAATCATCTCCAACATGACACTGATCAGAAATTTTCCATCTGTGATATTAATCACAGATGGAAAATGATTGTTCATTGATCAGTTACAGCTTCAGACAGATCACTTTGATTTAAACAGTGATACTGCAGTAATGTAGCCCACGCTAATTGTTTCAGAGCTGCTGTTGACAACCTGGCAGCTGCCTTGATGTCTACAGAGTCACATAGTTATAAAGAAAGACAACGTATAGATTTCATGCTGAGCCGAGGATGAATCTACGAGAGCGGACATGTTAAAGATCACGTTTGGGTAATGAACTAATATCTAAGCGGGATTTTGATGTTTCTAAAGACGTAAACTTCTGAAAATGAATGTGTTCCGCATGTGCCTTAATATTGACTGTGTGAATGAGAAAATTAAACGGTGTGTCAGACCGCTGCTTCAGGCTCAGCAGGAGAGGAGTAAGAGATAAACTCTTTTAAAGTTTGTTGAAGAAAACCTGCCAGCTCTCTTTCTGGAACAGAAACCCCAGAGTTTCCATTCACCTCAGTCTTTAAAAAAAAACCCTCAGAAAAATTCAAAGACCAAATCTGTTTGTATGACTTGTTCCTGCATGAGGCTTTTTGTTTCCTGCCTTGGCAGAACAGCCTTGATGAAGTGACTAACAGCAGGCAGATACATTAAGCAACTAGCTTGTAAAAGTGGAGCGTTTAGCAGCTAAAGAGCCAGATATTTCCTTCAGAGTTGGTGGAGACCTAAACAGAGCTAAAAGGAGGTGATTCATTAGCTGGCCAGAAACACGACTAAATTAATTCTAGTGTTCTCCATATCTGCTGGATGTGTAAATGAGCTACTGCTGACACAGTACAACTTAAACAAAAAAGGTGATGTCAGTGTTTCCGTCTTTGCTGTATATTTCCATGCAATGCTTACCTTCTCTCCATTCTTGTAAAACTGGAATGTGGGCATGCAGCTAATCTTGCAGAATGCGCTCACATCCTGAAAAGAGCAAAGGGAACAGTAAGATTGATGGACTAAGTCATAAACACTCCTACACCCCTGACGGAGGACCGTCCACGTGAACATGCATGAGCCAAACAGACCAATACATGTGTGAAGCATCCAATATGAACTGTAAGGTCAACAAGACATTGTGTGCTTTAATCAGGTGAGTACAGAGAATATTATACACTCGAGCCAGAAATCTCTGTAGCCTTCGCCAATCATTCATTTACATGCATGCTGCGCCGCATGATGGTTCATGTCCTGCACGCAGCGGTACAGACAGTAACCAACTATTGTGTCGCGCACACACACACATATTATGACCAGTTAATGCAGTGAATACACCTGTTGGTGTCGATTTCATGAAGTACCATGTTGGTCTTGATAGGTGCAACAAGACAACAACGCTTTTTTTTTTTTTCTAAAAAGAAAATTAAATCAACAGAGCAGACAGATAAAGGGAGAGGCAGACAGGTGTATAAAAGAGAAAAGCACAGTGAGCAGATTACTGTAGTTTGCGAACAAACACTAAAATAAAAGGTGGAGAACTACGTAGAATTAAAATGGTGAGTTAAAAGTTATTTAGTTGTCAGTGTTTTCGTGGACATACAATCAAAGGACCCCAGGAGGAACAGCCACATGCTTATGCTACTGTGGATCCAAATAAAGGAACAAGTTTTTCTTTAAAGAAAAGTTTCAAAAAAATGCTTGTGAATGCTGCACTTATTAAACTGAGACAGAAACTAATCAAGATACTGGACAGCAAACAGGAAACTACTGCTGGATGAACAGGACACCTGAGCCTCCCTCTGTGCTCAATACTTCTGCGTTTCTGCAGAAACTTACAGGAGTAAACAAAGACCTGTTTTTAAAGTCATCTGCGAACGTTTGCTGTGTTAAAGATAAGATCATGAGCAACCTGATTAAAATGTTTTGTTCACTTACAAAGGGAGAATCAAACACAGTATCAAAAGGTTCATGTTATCAGCTTTACAGATCAGACATTAACTTAAGTTTGGTTAATACCTAGAAAAACCTACACATGTAAACAGACCTCATGTCAGAATGTGCGTCTAGTCAAAAGCTGTAAAGCCTTTCTTTGATTTGCTTTTTGATGACCTGGATTTAAATAAAGAAACAATTGAAGCAAGGTTTGCTCTCATGTCACTATATTGTTGCAGTAAGACAGAAAAATCTTTGCATTCGGTCACATGACAGTACTGTGACATGCGCAAATGTGTGATTAACATGTGGCTATACCAGAGAAGTCACTGCATGTGTGAGTGATGATGTGTGTTGGAGAGCCCTGTACCAGCAGCTGTAAATGGCGCTTCAGGCTTTAAATGAAGTAAAAACATGGGAAACGCATGTTTACCTCAGCTTCATCTACGTCCACCTTCAGGAAAATCACGTTCACGTTCTCAGCCTTCCGCGATTCTTCCTGCAAGAGAGTTAAACGATGAGCATTAACATATTAACCACACACAGAATGAACCTGCTGCCATATAATTGTGAGAACAATACATTGCTGCATTTCTGTCCTTGATTTAAAATGAGTCAAGGAGGAGAAAAAGTCATATGACCGGCCATCAAATCTTCCAGTTATGCAGGTATTTTTTTGTAACAGCTTGGCAAAGGCTGCTGCACTCGAACATGTGTCCCTCAGGAAAGGGATCCTTAAACTACTAACAAACTAGAAACACTGGTTTCACTAAGGTTGCAACTACTGAGCATACTGTGGAAGCGGTCAACAGTCCTTAAAAACATTTCTTTGGCTTAAAATAATCGCAATTCATAAAATTATTACTTTTTGTGCCCCTCATCCAGTGTAGGGTTTTCCTCCCCTTATATTATATATTTCCCATTTTATCAAGTGTTTTCCCCCTAAAAAAAAAAAAAAAGGTCCCATATTATGTTATGATATTATACCTTTAGGGTTAGAAAATGTTTACATGCTTTAACACTGAAAAAAAGTAGTAGTATGAAAAAAAATAAAATACCTTTGGTTTTCCCCTTTCCAGCCATTAAAAGAATAAAAAAAAAAACCCACACACCATTCAACTGTCAAGAAGTTTTTATTGCTAAAATCATCCACTTACTTCAAAAGCTGGGCCAATCTGTTTACAGGGACCACACCATGCGGCTGTGAAATCCACCACGACCAGCTTGTTTCCAGCTTCCTGAAGGATGGCCTTGAAATCTGCCTACAGAAAATGAAAACAGATAACATCTGTAAAGTGTTTTTGATCAAGATGTGATGAGCTTTATTAATCTGAACACAATTAATGCAGCTTATATTTGGAAAATAATGTTGAAGCAATTTATTTTACTTATTGCTGGCTGGCAAACAAAGTCAGCTTATTTACTGAATTCAAAGTTGTAGGTCATTTCACTTCTCCATATTTTACTTAACCCTGTTACACTTGAGTACAGAGAGGGCAAGAGAGAAACAGAGAGAGCGCTACCACAAGAGGAGAGACTCTGCTCCCAGTAGACCGGTAGAGAGCTGCACTTTCTAACCTCATGCCCTAAATATAAAACACTAAGAAAAAGAAAACTTTTTGCAAACATTTCCCAAATTCAAATTTATATCTGACACACAGAAACTCCCCTAATTACCGGGAGAAATGCCCAAATGTCAAATAATTGCTGCAATATATGTCTCCTCATGCCATGAACTGAGGACAACCTCAGACTGATAATTATTCTAAATTTCAAGTTATTATTTTCATTGTTTGATATTTCAGTAATTGTTCCTTTATTTGTATTGTTTTTAAATATTACATTTGATACTTTTTTTTAAAATTAATTCATTCTTGTTTTTGTGTCTACTAACACACAGACACGTTTCATTTATTTATCTTAATTTTCAATTTTTTAAACTGTTTTATTTATTTTAAATTTATTATTCCTATTAACAGTTTTATTTATTTACTTTTAATATTTATTTTACTTTTTTTTTTTTATTAACACACCCACACCTTTTACTGTTTTATTTACTTATTTAATGAAATGAATTGTTATTATATTGTAAGATAGAAAGATTATTGGGCAATAAAATAATGACTTCAGAATTGGTCATAATACTGTAGCTATACTGTAGTAGTGACCCGGAAGACCATATAAACTAAATGAAGATTTTAAGCATTAAACTGGAATTTTCTGCATCAGTTTATGATGGAAATGTCTTATTTATATAAATGGAAACACAAAATGCAGGTGGCAATTCAAGATATAAATATACAATGAAACATAATGTAGTAATCATTAAATTGCAGTAATCATTAAATTTAAAAATCCTTTATTCACGTGTTTCTTCTATAATTACATTGCATGTTTCATGTTTCTTCTATAATTATGCATGTTATTATAATTATTTAGCATGTTTTAGTATTGTGCAAATAAACCTCTCTCAAGCAAACTACATAATTATGTCACACTTGCCGGTTTCTTTTATTTACATGTATTCATTTAGCTGATTTTATCCAAAGCGACTTACAATTTCTATATATGTCAGAGGTCGCACGCCTCTGGAGCAACTAGGGTTAAGCGTCTTGCTCAGGGACACATCGGTGGGTCACAGTGGGGAGTTGAACCCGGGTCTCCCACACCACTGCGCACATCACCACCCCCTTTTATGATTATCAACGGGATTTATAGCCAATCCGACAGTAAAATCTGCGAGTTAAAAACTACTGACAGGAGATTAGATTACCGTCCTGTAACAGTGGAATGGCCTGCTGTGGGAGATCCCACATGATGCAGCAGCGGCGGTAACGTTAAGCTACAACTTCTTACAGCTGCTAACACAAACCACTTTAGCATCTGTGCCCAGCCAACAATAACAGCCTCATTCACAATTAACATTCAGATTATTGTTTTCATAAGTAAACGCCAGAGGTTTCCAATAAGTTGAAAGCCCGCCTGTCTACAAGATGGCAACAGTCTACAGCCACACACACACACACACACACACACACACACACACACAGGCGGCTAACAGACAGCATCAAGCCAGCTCATGCTGAATCGCCAAATCACTGGGAGCCTTCACTCTGAACATTATGACGCGATCAGAGGGATTTATTTAATTAACTTGAGGCTAGTCTTCGCCAACTAAACAAGCTAGGAAACCCTATAAAATCAACGCGGAGGAAACAGGCGCGGGGGGAACAGGGGGCTGCCCGAGCTTGTGGAAACACCACAAACATCTACTAATGTGTAACAATGGCGGCTTCTAACATTACACTACGTAAACGAGATAAAACTTACCAAATTTTCCACTTCGCGAACCATGATGAGGCTTGAGTGAACGTGTCTCTACGTGACCAACGAGCCGCTAAGTTGGGGAATGCCTTTTTTGCACAGCACGCCGCGTTTTTATCGCAGCTGCACCAAGCTACTAATCCGTAGGCCACGCCGCGGCGGAAGCCAGTGTACGTCGCTTTACAAAATAAAAGTATTCAATTGTTAGGCGATTAAATTAATACACTGGAAGTTACACACCGCGTTGAGGCAAAGTGTGTGGGACGTGCCTGTGAAATGCCTTTAACTGCACTTCAATTCCGTACATATTTCACAATTAATATGTTTTTTGTTTTGATTTAGTAGCATGCAGTGGAAATCTTTGTATAATAGAGACGTTTATTTTGAAGGCTGTCAGCGACGTCATATTTTTTCATTTTCCCAGCTTCACGCAAAAACGGGTCGATTGATTTACCGTCTGTGGTTTGAAACTGTCGGGTGTTGCCTTTTTAGTCCACCTAACAAAATGATGCAAAATATAGTAATGTAAAAAAGTTTGGCTTCCGGTCAGTTTATGATGTGCCTCTAAGGGTTTTTGAAATCCTTTGGGTAAACAATCAAGATAAGGTGATCTTATTCAAACATTCAAAACAGGCAACTATAGGCTATTCACCATATGAATGATAACTCATTATAGCGTTTTAATTATCAAAATGTTATTGCATAATCTTATATATCTCATAAGTGTTGTTATTTTAATAATTGGAGGGAAAGCGTTTGAACATTGAATCAAGTCACAATGACTTGGCAAATTCTTGATTTACCGTAAATGACTGAGTCAGAGCGACTCAATTCCAGTATAAACACAAAGACCTTTGCCTCTGGAGCAAAATGAACCCAACGCGGAAGTAAGTGACTTGCCCGCTTGATTTTTTTTTTCCTCCTTTAAACCTCCACATTTCGGTTGTGTAATTATAGCCAAACATTTAGTCTATGTTAGTATTAGTAGGCTGTTCCTTAATATATTTTTTGTGCAACAAATAAAATAAATGTTTTTGATAAGTTTTATGTCGCCTTTACACTAACTAAATTCATAAAAATGATCCCAATCTTTCAATACTTTGAGATTGCAGAATCCAAATATCCAGCAATTAGATTTCATGGGTTTATCCTTCACAGTGGTATAAACACATTTTCACATCTGTATAGCTTATCACGCTCGGCAATATCCTGATAGCCTCTTTTTTGACCAGATGGATTTCTCTGCTCTTCAAGTCAATCCCTCAACCGTTATGTGCTTGATGAATCATAGCATGTCCCTTTGAGACTGATTAAGTGCTGTTATTTCCATCAAATGGTTTTTGACTCCCTAACTCTTGAAAAAGTCTGTATTTTTGTTAATTTTCCCAATTTGGTGGACATGAACAATTTTATCCAGCATTACAATGACAGTTTGGTGACTTGTGCATTAAGCTTTGCCCCAGAGTGTCATTACTGGTAAGAGCAGTTTAGGGATTGGTCTATGGAGCCATGGGTCTGCAAACAGTACGTGTAATATCTTACTAGGGAGCTGGGGCTCACAACACTACCACAACCTTATGAAATTCAAATTAGGGTCTAAAAATAGTCTATTTCCTGATCAAACAAAAAGCTGCACTTGGCATCAGGAAGTGTCTGCTCTATTATCTTGACTTCAGTAATTTAAGGATTGAAGTATGAAGCCCAACAAATAAGTGAAACATGTATCACCAGACCATTTTCAAAAAGCCAAAACATTTTATTACCTTTACAAAAACTTTCACTAAATACAAAATCACATGGTTAGTTGTCTTATGATGAATAATGTGTGAACAATGTATGAACATGTCCGCAGCAGATCTGCACAGCTCATCCAGGTACATGCTGGCACAGCAGACCAACAGTCTTGTGTCGTCTTGCACGGTTATCATTTCTCTTCTCCTTTCTCAGTAAATATAAAGCCTTCCCATGCAGCCCTGCTGATGTCCCACAGCAGTCTGGTCTCTCCCTAATGATGTACTGTGCATTCAGGGGACAATTGTCTGGATGATGGTCAAAACATTGGTTAGTTAAAGATAGTTAGTGAGTGCTACTAGTTTGACAATGTAAACATGTAGCTGCATGTGAGGGAGAAATGTTCAGATTTGTCTCCAATACTGATTTCATTTAAAGTAAAAAGTCCCATTCTTTTATTTTGTCTTTATCCTTTAAATGCATTTGAAAATCTACCAAACCTAGCAGAATGGTGCAGTTTCATAAAACCATCTCACTTCTAAAGAATGAACAGTTTCAGACTCAACTCCTAACAATGAATCCTGAACTAATCCTAAAAATTAAATGAGGTGGTATTATGGTCATTTTCAGGTCCATAATCTTATTTAGGGGTTGTACCAGAACAGGTTTACATGGTTTAATTTTCAAAAACACATCTCAGTGTTTTTCCACCGGTGTTTTTGAGGGCATGTCGGACTAGCCACTTAGCGAGCATATATGAGGGGCATTTAGCTTTCATCCCTGAGACGACACAGGGATGATAAGGAAACAGCTGGACTATGAGCCGTTGTCAAGCAGTTCAGTTTTCTGTGGGAGATGGGAACTCCCTTTGGGCTGGACTTTTTCACTTTGCAAACCTATTACATTCACAAAAAAAAAAAAAAAGGAGAGGGGAAAAGCCAAAAAGCACAATACCACCTCCTTAAGAATAAGATCTTTTCACCTACAGCTACAAGAACAAGTTAACATGAAAATAGCTTGTTAGTTGTAAGTGTATATTGCTCAGCCCTTCATGTATGAAATCTGTAATAATTTGTAATTAATAATATTGATGCTTGTCTATTGATCCAGCAGTCCACATCAGACTGCAACGACAGCCTTGCCGATGTTTTCTCCCTGCAGTATCCCCATGAAAGCAGCTGGCATGTTTTCAAAGCCTTTTGTGATGTGCTCCCGACACTGCAGTTTGCCCTGCAGATGCAGAATTAATAAATAAATCTGATGCAGAAACATGGGCAACCCTACAACTTGAGATTCAATCTTTACTGAAGACACATCATAAACTGTTCAGTCACTAACCTCTTGCAACCATCTCACTAGCCTCTTGAGGGACTCGGGACGCTTGTGCTCCCACCTGGACTGCATGAAGCCCTCCATCTTAAGCTGCTTGAAGATCATGGTCAGGTGAGGGAATGGGCCTGAGAGAGTGAGTAAGAGAGAGAGATGGTTGAGGAAAAGAAAGTCATTCTGTGGTAGTCCAAGGAAACAAACTCTGCCACAATACAGGTCTGTTTATACGGCTCCTCTGACGTTTCCAGCAATACAATGTCGCCATCTAGTGAAGAAGACATGAAATCATCTGAACATGTTTTTAAACTGCATTTTATTTTCACAAACAGGTATCAAGTTCAAGTGGAATAATTGGCAGGACTATTGATGTAGAAAAGGAAAGTAGGGAAGCACACACACCTGTTTGCGGCGCGGTGTCATTGTAGGTGGAAATAGCTCCACACATGGCTATTCTTCCAAAGTTCTTCATCTGTTGCAGGGCAACACTTGAAGAAGGGCCTCCTACCTAAAAACCAAGAAGAAGTTATCTTATAGAGCAGAGGTTTTCAAATTCACACTCTTAGTGTACTTGCATAGTTTGCTCAATTCCTGGATGCCTATGAGATCATGGTTATGTTATTTGATCCCGTAGATACTCAACAATTGAGCCAAGATTGCCAAATTATGCTGATTGACGTACCTTCAGACTAGACCAACCACATTAAATAAAATTTTAAACAACAAATCTGTCCTCAGGCATTTATTAGTTTCTGACTTTGATGAAGTGGGAAAAACTGTTTCTAAAATGACTGAATCTCTGACCTCTCTTTAACCAAATCACAAACAAGTTTATTCCATGTGACCTCCTTTTGATAATGTTATATTGTTTCACTTTCATTCCCTGAGCCTCCCCTGAAACTGTTTGGAGCCCCCCTGGGGAGCGTCTCACTCACTCACTCTCTTATAGGACAGCATAAACAGGAAGCGTTTAAGGACACTGCCATTGCTTACGTTTTCAAAGAAGCAGTCGTATCCCTCTGGAGAAGCCTTCTTCAGTGCCTCCTCCAGGGACCCAACAGTCTTGTAGTTGAAGGCTTCATCGAAGCCCAGTTCTTTGAGGAAAGCCACCTTGGCATCAGACCCTGCTGAACCCACCACCTTACAGCCCTTGATCTTGGCGATCTGGCCCACTACGGAGCCAACGGCCCCCGCTGCAGCATTCACCAGCAGGGTCTCACCCTTCTGGAGTCCCAGAACTTCTTCTATCCCGAACAGAGCAGTCAGTCTGGAGAGGACAAGAAAGGGTAAACTCCAACTTCCAAAACTTGAAAAGCATGAGGGTTTTTTCCCCCCCCACAGAGGTGCCTCTTTGACCTTCGTTATGTAAACTCTCTGTAATTGTTTCCATAGCAAGGTTATCAGTGCTTATGAGGTGACTTTAACTCATTAGCTGGACTAAACATCTGGAGCCTTATACGTTTATTTTCTCAAAGGAAGAAAAAACTCAGATGTTCTGCTAAGCGGAACGTCTTTAAAATAGCTGACAAACAACTCTCTCCTTTTACAGACCTTAAAAACAAGCAGAGGAATGGAAATACTTTTTCCAGATTAGCATTTGATCTAACATTTACTCAGGGCAGGTTAGGTATTTTCCCTCTGAATAATAGATCACACATGGGACCTCCATTTACACTTATAGCTGACTTTGTGTCTTTTAAAGCTATTTTGTCTAACATCTTTAACTTTTACTTAGTGAAGCAGGATTTGTTTTGTCCTCATGATTAGGCTCAGGCAACTCCATGTCCATCAAATAAATCACAGTTAACCGTCTACAAGAAAATAAATAGTATTTTTACTTCTGCCAGATACAACTCCTATCCACACGTTCAACCGAACATCTGTCTCACCCTGGCATGCCGAGGGCACCCAGAGCCAGGGACAAGGACACGTCTTGTGGCCAGTCGGGCATGATGGGAATCAGGTCTGTCCCATCGCAGACTGTGTGGGTTCTCCAGCCACAACGACCAACAACATGGTTTCCCACGGAAAATGCAGGGTTATTACTCTGAATCACTCTATAGAAAAAACAAAACACAAACAGAAAAAAGTCAACCGTCAATCAAACGTGTTTCACCTGTTCCCAATTCAGTCCGTTGTGTCACACCCCTAATTTAGAGTTTGCTGCCACTGCTAGCTAAAGCCATATGGATGGCATACACACAAAATGTGCCTTAAAAATTTAAACCAGAATGTATTTACGTGTGTTGTGGTATCCCAGACAACTGTATGATGTCAAACCACATGGCCGATGAATTTTATGCACTTTGGTTCACAACAAAGCAAAGAAAATGCATAACATGTGGGTTTGTTGTGATGTTCTGTGGAAAGTTTGGTCACTAAGTGATTTATTCTGCATGTATAACACAAAAAGTTCCCACTGAAACAGATCCGACTGCTCAGCCAAGAACATTCAAATTGTCCAAAGACTTGAATAATTAATAACAGATGCAGGTTCTGCTTCAGTAAACATCTTGATGTGCATGCACGGTGCATCAGGACAGATGAAAGACATTCCTCTGTGTGTGTGTGTGTTTGTGTGTGTGTTTGTGTTCCTTACTTGGCCACTTGACTTCCGATCATCACATCGCCTTCGTTCATGCGAACCCTGCTGAACGGCCTGGAGAGATAAAAAATGCATTATGTTACATTTTAATTGCATTTGACTAATTTGTGAGTTTGTAGTGTCAAAGACATTGTTAATAATATTTCAGGGTGTTTTTTCTGGTTCACTTACCTCATGTATGGGTCAACACTGAGAAACACTGCTTCCAAAAGCACCTCTGCCACAAAGAGACATCAGTGCAAACAAGAGTGTTCAGTATACACGTAAACAACAGATGTTTTCATCTTCTCTGTGTGACTCAATCAAGTAAATAATGACTCATTCAAAGTGCTCAGTGTTTGGGACAAAATGAAGACACAAGAGTGTGCGCTCCTCTTCAAGCCTAAGTAGAGAGAATAAAGAGACAAAAATCATCTCACCCCCATCTTTGGGCTCAGGGAGCTCCTCCACCTTGAGCTCAAAGTCACTGTTCTTCGGGAAGCCATCAAAGTGCTTGATCAGGATCCACTTCTTAGCTTGGACCATGATTCTTGGTTTGGGGCAGCTGTGAGTGATAGAGCAGTTGTCCGATATTAAACAGACCCAGCTGCTGATAAGTGAATTAGCTGCAAGCATTTATTCAGGAAAGCCCGTTTGAGTCATTAAGGTGAGAAGAGAAAATGAAGACAAAAGCTTGGGGACATACTGTGGGTCAAGCCAAATGCTCAAATCTTATTTCTTCTTAGCAGCAAAACTATTTATCTTTGCATTACCAAAGTTACATTACGTTGTTAAGACTTAAACTGATCAATTCTCCTCAGATTACCCTGGCTGCGCACGCAGAAGATTTCAAAAAAGCTTTCTGCAGTGTTACGGTCATTAAAGAGGAATGTATTCACCTTACACAAACATGCCTGTTCAATAAGTCTGAACGCACGCACGCACACACGGACGCATGAAAAACAACAGGAAGAAGCAATACCAAAAATGTTTCATGAAACTCAACCACATCAGTGACTTGGCATTTGCTTCGGGTGATTTCTTTCTGCAAACCAATGCAACTATACTGTCTATACTGTACATTGAAAGAAGACGGCAGTGAGCACATTGGTAACTCACTGTGTGATGTTATAAATAAAACACCTAACTAAAAAAGTCAACCGCTTTAAATTCGTTTAAGTTCGTTTGAGCATCATACAGCCCATTCAGCTTCATTCACAAAACTTACCCGTTGTCGTTCTCAGCAAAGAAAAGGCACAATACAGAGGAGCAGGCTGCGAAACGCTGCTGGAACGTGGGGAGGAGAAAAGACGGGAGCCTCTATGGCGGGTGGATAGTGCCACGGATAACCTACCAAAGGAGACCTTCGTGTGACAGCTACGTGTGGACAGGCTACTCCGTCGCCAGTGAACAACGTCGTTGATAAGCCCGTCGCCGTCAGGCTTGAATTTTTTCACTCAAACTTCTTCTTCTTTTTTTTAATTGGCAGTTGGCAAACTAGCCGAGAGGTGCATTACCGCCACCAACTGGACTGGAGTGTGGAACCAGAGGTTATTTTCAATACAAGGAGTACATTTCAAGCCTTTTTGTCATTAAAAGTGTTGCTATAAAAATACTTGAAAGTACAAAAACAAATTTACACAAAAATCTAAAAGGAAGGTAATCTTTTAAGCAATATATGAATATAATATTTATCCAAGATATTAATCAACTTAATGTAAGTTGTCAGCTGAGACGTTTGTACTTGAAAAAACAACAACAGTACTTTAACATTGTTAGTATGATGTCCTTTGTAATTCAAACCAAAAGGAAGCGTGAAAAATTTGTTCAATACCTTCAAATCACAAAATGTTTACAGTTGTGAAATAAAAAGGATCGTTGAACGAGTTTGACCAGTGTTCAATGAACTCCTTGAGGCAAAACAGTTTGATCTAATTTTAACATCTGTCCTATAAAGTAAAATAATCATCAAATTTCTACAAAAGGCTCATCAGGCTACAAAAAGAGTAAACATTGGCCTTCTCATTGTTACAGAGGAAGTTGGAAGCAAGCGAGAGCTGCTGGCAAAAGAAATGCACTGGAGGAGCACATCATTATGTAAAACCTCAAAGATGTTGCAAATACCTTTGCAATAGCATAGACTATCCCAAATAAGTATACTTTTGCTTATACATACCTTTTCATGAACATCAGTTGCAGCAATTGTTCAGCCAAAGTTCAAGAATTCCAAAACTAGATACTTAAAGGAAAGTGCAGTGACAACTTGGCCAAATTAATGGCAGATATCACTGTTTCCGTTGGTCTGCTTTGAACTTGTTTATACACTAAAACTACTTCACACTCAGTCTCACAAACCGAACACACCGCCATGCCCACATATAATATCAAATGGTGAAACACTCAGCACAAGGCCTATTCTGACAAGACAAGGGCCTGTAAAACACACAAAAAATTTATACGATGTCAAAATCTTATAAACAAGGTTGTATTACGTTTTGTTCAGTTAATAGTATATAATCTGCTAATTAAAAGTTTGTGCAATTTAACTACATGCAGCACTTCAAGTTAGTTCAAGATTTTTGCTTATATTCTAGTGTATTTGTAGCACCTTACAAAGGCTACGGCACCATCTAGTGGATAAAATCTGCAATAGCCTTTCCTTCCAGAACTTTGTTAGCATTGGACCTCGTCTTTTATTAGGCTGCAAAAACTCAATTAATTGTGGGGTTTACCTATTTAAATATTACACTGAGTGTGTTTTTACATTTATTTGTTAATAGACTATGGCTAAAACTTCAAAAATATAACTGGTAATATTTGGAATTCAATTGACTAGCCTATAGGCCATGAAATGATGCTACACTTCTGCATTATAGATATCATAGACAACTTGAACTTGAAGTTCAAGCCTCCCATCCTTCAATTGTTAACTGGGATAATATATATTTTCCCCATATTTGATGTTGCCATAAATGTTTTGTTTTCAAATGTTAACCATTTTAAAAAGACAATGAGAGGCACTTTAACTGGGGGGCAGCGCTACAAATTAAAACATGAGAACCAATCAAAAGCATCAGAACAGCATCAAACTTTACTAAAGTGAATAAGCATGAAACACAGCTCTACTGCTTGAATGATTCATTTTATAAGAAACTGTAGGACTAGTACAACCATTTTCACATTGTGGGGAAGTGAAAGCATTATCTTCTTCAGTGGAATTTTATAGGACAAAATAACAGTGAATCCAAACAATAAAGCACAACACAGGCTGTGCACTGTAGGCTACTCCAGAGTTCCCAGTCGCCATAAGAATAAAAGCATTTAACACAGGCTGTACAAAACATGACTTGAATTCACTCAATAAAGTTAAAATAAAGTTACACTGACAATGGTGTATTGGTGGCAACATACCTAGTGACAACGTGTGTGTCACACGGTTTTAAGGCGAAGTACCTAGTTCAGATGTATTTAGTAGGCATACAGGAATCTATGGCGGGTGGATAGTGCCACGGATAACCTACCAAAGGAGACCGTCGTGTGACAGCTACGTGTGTGGACAGGCTACTCCGTCGCCAGTGAACAACGTCGTTGATAAGCCCGTCGCCGTCAGGCTTGTTTTTTTTCTTCTTTTCTCTTTTTTTTATTGGCGGTTGGCAAACTAGCCGAGATGTGCATTAGCGCCACCAACTGGGCTGGAGTGTGGAGCCAGAGATTATTTTCAATACAAGGAGTACAGGCCTACATGCTCCAGCCTTTTTGTCATTAAAAGTGTTGCTGTAAAATTAAATTTTACACAGAAATTTAAAAGGAGGGTAATCTAATGGATATAATATTTATCAAAGATATTAATCAACTTAATTTTGTAAGTTATGTCAGCTGAGAAGTTTACAGCAGAAACTTGAAAAACTCAATTGTGGGGTTTACTTAATTAAATATTACATTGAGTGTGTTTTTACATTTATTCATTAATAGACTATAGCTCTAACTTCAAAAATATAACTGGTAATATTTGTAATTTAATTGAGTAGCCTATAGGCCATGAAATTATGCTATATTGTTGTATTATAGATATCAGGGACAACTTGAAGTTCTAGCCTCCCATCTTTAATTTTTTTAACTGGCATGATGTTTACTTTTGGGTCTATTCTGTAGATTAAAATTGTGCTTTTATCATTTACTTTGTGTACCCAACTGTCATTTATAATATAAAAAATAGACCAACACCAAGCTACATGTTTTATTTACATCAATGTTTTCCTCATATTTGATGCTGCCATAAATGTTTTGTTTTTCAACAGTTAACCATTTTAAAAACACAGCTTGAGAGGCAGTTTAATTGAGTCACGGTGGCGCTGCAAATTCAAACATGAGAACCAATCAAAAGCATCAGAACAAACTTTACTAAACAACTGTGGCTGGAAATGGCAAAGGAAGACAATGTGCACATGAAATACACGCAAAGCAACAAAATGAATATTATTCAGCATATAGCCAAGCTTTTTAAAGAAAATATTCAGATGGCATCTTAAGCATTTTAATAAGAAATTGTGATTTAATTACATATTTTACCAGTCGGCCTAACTGTAACAGATAACACTTACATTTACGTTTGTCTACAGTTGAACATTAAATGGTGTTCTTGGTATAGAATCATGGGAGCTTTATATTTATATGAGCATTAACAATAAGCTATGCAGAGTGGGAAATTACGTTTGAATCCTTGTATAATAGTATGCTGGTTTCTCTTAGCGTAGCATCCCGATGGAAAATGAAGAACTTCACTGAGGGTCTTAAGATTTTTGATTTGGTGTTTTGTACTTCAAAAACAATGTAATTGCAAAAAAAAAAAAAAAGTGCAGACATAAGGTAACATAGTATCTTATAACTCCTTTAGGATTACATTGATTAGTAACACATTAGCATGATCAAAATAATCCAAATCATTATGCAGAAATATACATTTAAAATACATTGCCAATAAAATAACCAAAGGCAAATGCCTATAACAAATAATATAAACTGAATAAGCATGAAACAGCTCTAATACTTCAATGATTAATTTTATAAGTAACTGTAGGCCTAATACAACCATTTTCACATTGTGGGGAAGTGAAAGCATTAACGTTATCTTCTTCAGTGGAATTTTATAGGACAGTGAATCCAAACAATAAAGCACAACACAGGCTATGAACTGTAGGCTACTCCAGAGTTCCCAGTCACCACAAGAATAAAAGCATTTAACACAGGCTGTACAAAGCATGACTTGAATTTACTCAATAAAGTTAAAATAGGAGTTACACTGACAATGGTGTACTGGTGGCGACGTACCTAGTGACGACGTGTGTATCACACGGTTGTAAGGCGACGTACCTAGTGACGGCGTGAGTGTCACACGGTTGTAAGGCGACGTACTTAGTGACGAGGTGTGTATCACACGGTTGTAAGGCGACGTACCTAGTTCAGACGTATTTAGTAGGCGTATATTTATACAGGAATTCGAACATACGCCGCCGTGACGTCGCCGCCGGAAGACGTTGATTCCCTTCCACTCGCCGCCAAGTCGCCGCCGGTCTCCCGTCTGCAGTCCCAATCACTCCCATTCAAAAATCCACACGGTCTGGCGGCGACGGCAGGGTAGACTGCTCCTTCTCCTTCTCCTGGTAATCCTCGCTCTGACACTATCCACCCGCCATAGAAATTCTAACATACGCCGCATCCATGCACTCGCCGCCAAGTCGCCACCGGTTCCCGTCTGCAGTTCAAATCACTCCCTTTGAAAAATCTGCACGGTCTATCGGCGACGGCATGGTACACTGCTCCTTCTCTTTCTCCTGGTAATCCTCGCTCTGACACTATCCACCCGCCATACTGGTAATCCTTGCTTTGGCACTATCCACTCGCCATACAACACAGCCTCCAACGTATGACGGAGAACGGAACGTGGTCCGTGCGTGCTGACGTCTGGTCAGTTTGGATCTTATTATGGTTTGGATACAAATATGATATAATAGAAAATACTGCAACTACAGGGGCCCTTAAGGGAAAATTAAATAACAAGCTGTAGAGTTTGAAAAGTTACAACAAAGCTGATATTTCTTACCAAAGGTATTTCAGTGTTCTGTCTTCTTAAAATGTAAACTGTTGGGTTTTAGGCCAGACGATTGCATCAGAATGTTAAGTAAACCATTGTTTGTCTCCGCTTTATAATGTGAAGAAAACTGACCTCTTTGTTTAGTGCCAGAAGGATTCTTTTGTTTGAACTGTTTCATAAGATTGGGTGTCGACCGTTTTGGAGACAACCTCTGTTGTTCTGTATGATTAGTTTAGAGCAAAGACTGTTTAATCCTGTAGATTGAAGAGGTGTTTTACGTCTGGGATCGGCGACCAAAAGTAATTAATACAAAAATGGTACACCCTTCCTAATTGGGTGACGAAGAAAACAACCAAACGACCAGTGACTATATGGACCTAAGCCATGTGAGGGAAAAAGGACCCGCCCACATACCTGAGGATATAAGCATACTATTTTGTAAGAATCAGGACCCATAAGCTGTAAATCTTGAAGGAGAGGCAATTCAGTCCACTGCTGGGGGCGGCAGTAACTCTATCACCATTTTGTAATTAAATCTTTTGTTATTTTCATTGGACCAAGCCTCTCCTTTCTCAAAATCTGGAAAATGCAACAAAGAAATCATTTCTCGTGCACACCAGATACTTTCTGACAGTGTCTCTGACATCTGTACTGTACCGTCTCACATCAGATACTACCTTCTGATAGGATCTCGTGCTTTCTCCTTAGGGGCTCCATAAGCAAGAACTTATGTTCTAATAAGTAAAATAAGTGGTAAAAGGAACGTTTTATCTGGAATAATGTGTAGCAAGACCATAAATGAACAAAATCAAGCTTTTACAATCACTTCAAGTTTTCTTCAGTTGCCAACATGCATTGGTCAAAACTGAAGTCACAGTGTCAAAACTCTTCACACAGTCAAACAGAAACATATAAAAAACTGTGAATCCTTTTTCATTGCATTCACACAAAATGCATTCAATGACAATTTTCTCTAAAATCCTTGAACTCTTTTGTCATTACTACTGCACCACCGGCAAAACAGGCCTATCTGCAGCACTTTTCAAATGCTAACACACTGTGTCCAAAACACTTTCAAAAAACAGAATGATGGCAAATATCCTGCATTTCCCAGTAACCACACTGAAACATGTAGAACATCTTAGCAGAATATTTATGTAAGTTTGATGTTTACATAGTTTACATCCTGGTTTAGAGCTGCAATCTGAGCGTAAGCAGGAAATGGGTTTGTATTTTATCAGAATTGGCTCAGTGGTTACATGAATTACAGATTGTGGTAATTGTATCTCACTACCAGTGGTACAGCAGAAACAAATGAGAAAAACTGTATTGCAGAACTGGAATTTCGAGAATTAGTGTTTTGTTTCAACTTGCTATGATATATATATAAAAAAAACAACAACACTAAAGCATATTGAAGCAAATTTCTATATTTTTGATTAATTCATGTTAAATATATTTTAGTACAGTTAATGAAGTGAAAATATGTTATTGTTATTCTGTAATGAAATTAGAATTTACAGTTAGATTGCAGTTTTTAATCACACTTTTTTCAAAATACTACACAGTTCTCTAGGTGTAAACATAAAATGTAAATATTCTGCCAAGATTTTCACTATATTTCGGTCTGGTTGCTGCAAAATGCAAAACATTTTTCGGTTTTGAATGTGTTTAACAGTTTGACACAGTGTGTTAGCATTTGAAAGATGTGCTGCAGATATATAGTGCTTTGCAGGTGGTGCAGTAGTAATGAGAAAGAGTTCTGGGATTTCAGAGGAAGTGGTGATTGAATGTATTTTGTGTGAAAGCTATGAAAAATGATTCACAGCTTAGTGCACACACACTTCTGATTCTCTGACTGTATGAAGAGTTTTGACACTGACTTCAGTTTTGACCAATGCAGATCAATCAAAGTAATGCAGACTGTGTGAAGAGTTTTGAAATAGTGTCTCTCTTCTGACCGATGCATGTTACCAATTTGAAAAAAAAAAAAAAAACACAACTTTAAAAACACATTAATAGAGAATGATAATAAATGTCCTGCATTTTTAGAAATCAGCTGATATATATATAGAAAATCTTAAAAGAATATGTACATGCATTTTATGTTTATGTCTATGTGCATGAATAACTATGTGCAGGGTTTTGAACAAAGTGTGGTTAAGAACTGCAATCTGATTGTAAAACAAGGAAATGTGCGTGTATTGTAGCACAACTGGTTCAGGGGGTGGGTACATGAATTACAGGTTGTGGGCATTATGTACCAGTGTTAGTGTGGAAACAACCGAGAGAAACTGAACTGCAACTTTAAGGAATTTGTTTTTGGTTTCAGTTTTTTATTTTTCACAAGTAAATTATTATATGCAGTCTTCGGCCAGGATGCATGTTGGTAATGCAGACTGTGTGAAGTGTTTTTAAAAAGTGGCTTCAGTTTTGACCAATGCTTGTTACCAACTGAAAAGAACTGTAAAATGGTGACAGAATTTTTTTGCAATTGCTAACAAGCATTTTTCAGTACCGAGTTTATTTTTTCAAAACTCTTCACATGGTGAGCACAACAGAAGTCTATGTGGACCAAACTGAGACCGACTCTTGCCTTGCTGTAATACAAAATGCATTGATTGAACACAAGACATCCAATGACCACAGCTTTCAAAATTCAAGAGTTCCTTTCTCACTCATATTACCAAAATTAAAGTTGATTGCTTGCGTGTAATTCTTGTATTTTTTTTTTACGACCCAACGACTAACCCCCACGTGGACTTGGCCAAATCATGCCAGCAAGGACACTTGATTGGCAAAAGAGCTAAAGTGGATGCCAATGTTACCATGTGTGCAGTGATATCCTCTGGAGTGCTGCTACACAGATGCAAGAAACTGGTGAACTGTGTTTTGTTTTTTGAGCAAACATTTACAGTGCTGACTTTTGTTTTCCTTGAAATCTTCATTTACTGTAGTTTATTTTTGAATTACTTGATGGCAAAGATAAAGCACAGTGAAGCTTTTCCTGTTTTCCTCTTGCATTTCGATAACTTTCTGTTGTACATTCTATGAAGACTTACTATTCTTACTGTATTTCATAATAGGAACCACACAAAAATGTACTACTTCAAAGATTCCCATAAAATTATGCATCTACTGTAATGCTACCTGTTAGTGTTTTAGGTAATTGTGTTTATGAGTGACAAAGGGTTGCTCTTGGAGAGAACAACTGCTGGTGTTTTTGTAAAATTATTTGATATTGAAACAAGTAAGCAGTGTTTTGGAAGTTTTGGTGCAATTTAGGTGTGAAATTGACTGTTGTGCAAGCTGTGTGTTGGTACAGATCGTGTGAAGAGCTTTGAAAAAGTAAACTCAGTACTGAAAAATGCTTGTTAACAATTGTAAAAATCTGTAAATCAAAGAGAAACACACATTCCTCTGATAAAGCAAAAGAGGGGAAATCTAATTAAAATAGGTATGGGCAATGTTAGTGGGCAAAAAACATCTGTTCAAACTCCTATTCTAACTGATGGTAAACAATCAGCAAAAACTACCAAAGAAAAGGCGAATTTACTTGTAAACATGTTTGCTAGTGTGCACAATGGAACCCATCTTGTGGATAAGCTTGGACAGAGGAAAAGAGAGCTATTAAGAGAAAATTGAACAGGATCAGAGGTAGGCCTGTAGTCTGGATTTAGAATTTAGAGTCTGAGCCAAAAAAAGGGGGCATGGCTGGGTGTGGTGATACTGATCCTGGACAAGATAAAGTGTCTTAAGCAACACTTAAACGTTGAGCTGTTAATTTTGTCTTTTAGATTTGTTAAACAAGATCTGTAACGAAGGAAAATTCCGATGTTATCCTTCAGATTTGGTGTTGGCATTTGGTGTTCACATGTTGCTGGCTCTGTATCTCCTCAGGCTCAATAAACCATGCTATGTTAAGTCTACATCAGTCTCCGAAACTTCCCACCTGAACCTGGCTCACAATATTTCTTCAACACTATAGACCTGTAGTTTTAACATCACATCTATGTAAATGAATGGTACAAATTATTGTGAAAAGACTAGATTACTTTTTAGAGCATAAAAGATTGTTAAGCCCACGTCAAAGTGGATTCTGAGGTAGAAAGAAGTAATGGCAGCTGGATACTTAGATATTGAAAAGCCATATGTGGAAAGAAGGGATACTAATTAAAATGAGTCAGTTATTGGGGGAATGGTGTATAACTGGATATTAGATTTAGTGGGATCAGATATGTCTAGGGAGTTTAAAATAGAAAATAATAATTGGATCCACTATTGATTATGGTTGGTGTAGTATATGGAAAAGCACGCTAAAGATTGGACAGGGTTCAGAACAATTTGATGTAGAGCTTTAAGAAAAACTCCAAAAAAATGCTCTGTTAGTAGCATATTGGGTTTGATTAAAAAGGATGTGGAAAGAAACACCCCATCACTGAGGTTTTATGTGAAAGAGTTAAACTACAGCCCATCTGTTTTAAATTATGCTCCTCCATGGACTCTCCTAGATTCATGTTGACTTACAGCTGCTAGAAGAAAATAACTGCTAAGCAACAGATAACATTCATTGTAATGTTAAATATCAGGTTCAAAAACAATTCTATAGGATTTTTGACAATACAGATGGTTGAAAGAATCCAGACGACAGACATGTGGGAATTGGCAGCCTATATATAATCCAGAATTTAACATCACATGTGACAGATTGACTGATAAGTTGTCCATGTTTTCTGAGTTCATTGCGGTCATTTTGGCCTTCAGAGGAGCAGATGGATACAGCATTAAAAACAGATTCAACAGCAGCTCTCAGAGGTTTCTCATCAAGGCAAACAGTCAGAGAAGATCTAATGATAGAAATGTAGTATAGAGGTGAGTTTTGTTGTGTCCCTGCTCATAACTGTGTAAAAGGAAATGAACAAGCACCTTTATGGCCAAAGAAGACTCTTAAAGGAGGTGACAGCCATGAGCAACGTAGCCTAATAAAAGTATCTTATGGTGGAAGAGAGGCAAAATTATTAGGTAGAACAGCCATACTTCAATCTTGGCAGATGGAGTGGGTTCCAGACAATAAAGTGAGACAATATTTAAATAATATTAAAAATTAATATACAGTTTAGAGGAAGTCATTGTTGCAAGATTAAGGTTTCACTCCATCTTATATGTAATGGAGAACAGTCAGGTGTGTCAGTGGTGTAACACTTTGGAAGATGTAGATCACATTATCATTCAGTGTAGTAAATATAATTCAGAGAGGGTGTCACGAATGGGTGTAGAGTTGAGCAAGGTTGAGGACCCAAATGAAGGACACAGAGCGGAGAAGGTTCAGTTCAGAGGGTTTATTCCAATAAACGAAAAGCGAGCACACTTACAGGCAGTGGTTGAGTCCAAAGCCAAAATAATTGATGGGGGAAACACAGATCCAAGGCGCAGTCAGGCAAGGTTACAGGCAGATAGCCAGGGCTGACACAAACTACACAGGAGACAGAGTATGGCAAACTACATGGACCGGACAAAAACTGAACAGAACACAGGCATTAAGTAATAGGGCTAACGAGCAGGGAGGGAGTCAACAGGTGAAAGACATGAGGGACTAATCAGAAATAGGCAAAAGCTAGACACAAACACCAGACACTGACTACTACAAAATAACCAAGGAAGTAAAGCATGCGACAACAGACCAGGACCAAACCAAAATGCAGAATACAAACTGAACACTCACTGGATGAAAACTAAACTGAGCATGAAACAAGCAGACTGAACACTGAACACAAGGGACTGGCAACTGACACAGGAGGAGAAATGAACTGGAACACAGAACAGACTAAAAACTAATCATACAGATAGTAGCAGTGCATAGCAGTGAAGACAGACTGAACTAAGAACAGAACACAGAGCAGACATGGGCAAAATAACAACAAACACCGAAGTACACAGACCAGGAGTAAACACTAAGACATGAACTAAGACACAGAACTAAAACGCAGGACTAAGTAGTAAGACAAGAAAACAACTTGAGAACCAACACAACAGTCCTCACAAGAATTAACAAGGCGAAACAGTAGAAAAAATGGAACCAAAGCACAGACTAAATAACAGATTTTTTTTTCACCTTTATTTAACCAGAAAGAAAACTCATTGATATTAAAAATCTCTTTTCCAAGAGCGTCCTGGCCAAGACAGGCAGCAGCACAATTAACAAGGTTGCAGACATTAAAACATATAACATATAACATAAACATAAAACATACAACAATTTATGATGGGAATACTTAGTGAGTTACAAGGTCATAAAATATCTAAAATTTCATATTTACCACAAGTAATAAACTACAAGGATCGTCCGAGTAATCATTCATAAAATCTACAGCCAGTGTGTACAGCCTCCATGTCATTTAAAAGTACTTTAAAAGCAACTAGTGAAACCGGCTCCTGAAGATTCAGGACATTTTGTTGCTGATTCCAAGCGCAGGGGGCATACTTAAACGCCCCTTTTCCCAATTCAGTCCGGAATTGGCCTCAAAGGAAAAACACGACTTGTTTCTAAAATAAAAACCCAGTTTCAGCTTCAGTTTTTTCGCTAACTGCTGAATGTGAGGTTTAAAAGAGAGAGAATCATCAATTAGTATTCAACTTACTTGATACAGACTCAATCTCGGAGCCCTGAGAAGTAGTGATGGGTGGAAGTGTCTGTGACTTTGATTTTGCACTGGAGAACAACACAAGTTTTGTTTTGTCATCATTCAAAACAAGTTTTAAATCAAACAAGGTGCATTGTACAGTATCAAAAGCAAGTTGTAGCTGAAAAGAGCCTGGTTTGGTGTAGATGCAGAGCAGTATGTCACAGTGTCATCAGATACCGAACAGACCAATAGATTAAACTCTCAGATTACTAAACTAAAGAACAGATGACAGGACTAAACTGTAGATACAAAACCAAAACCTAGAAACAGAGAATCAAAAGAGAAACTCAGGACAGGATCGTGACAGAGGGAGGCATTAAGGATATAGTGCATGAGACAGAACAGGGATGGAGGGTTTAAAATCCCTTTTGAGCTCAAGACAGGACTCAGAAGGGATTGATAGGTTATGAAATATAGAAATAATGTGTAAATGTATTTATTGTATAGTAGATTAAGCAGAATTCAGTTTAAATAAATGCCATGAATCTACACACTCCGATACGGTAGGTGGCGGTATGCTGATCCACCAACAAACAATCAGAAGAAGAAGAAGAAGTTTGGATGTTTGGCGCGGGCAGATACACCTACGCTAGCTAGGACGGGATGCTAACAAACGGAGCTCCTGAATACAATTGTAAGTTACATAGTGACAGTTTGTTTACAAATTAACCTTTTGTTGGTAAGATGGCACATCAAAACACATTGTTTTCGACAAAACTGACAAGAGTCCGGTAGTTAGTGTGCAGGCTAGCTATACTTTTTAGCTGTTAACTGGCTAACTGTTTAGCTAAGTTAGCGTTAGCTGTTAGCTGCATGCTAAATACAAGAGGGGACAGATACCGTCACCAGATGACGGAAGCTAATATGTGCACATTTTTTGTCTATGTATCACAGTTATTATTATTATTGTTCCATCAGAATGCATTTACGAACACTCCGACAACTGATTAATAACTTATTGTTAGAAACTAAGATGGAGATGTTGTGATAAATGTTCAGATGCGTCTGTAAGTTAATGTTACTGAAACGTTAACTTTGCTTGTGAGAAAGATTCAACGAAACATAAGTTAACGTTAAGTGTTTTTAAGTTGGAGTTGAAAGATATACCTCTATGATAGTGCTATAGTCAGAAGATACTTAAGTGATATCGTTGGGGTTTGGTTTAACTGTAAAATCACGTTAGTTAGCTATAAAAGGTTTATTCTTAACCTTAACGGGTGTTAATTAATACAATCAACGTAACGCTAACAGATTGTTCATGCTGATTAATGCAATGAACAGTCATCAATACTCAGTAACATGTGTCATAGGTAGCATTCTCACGGAGACCCAGTATTCAGCCTAGCCATGTTTATCAGATACTTTTTTTTTTTAATGAGAATATATTGGGCCTCCTTTGTTTATTCTTAAGAAAGCGTGTCCTGATGTGGTGTTTCTATACATTATGTGACTGCAAAGGGTACACATAGTCTCACACTCACATTCAAATTAGTTCGGTAATTAGCTCTGCATTACACAAGTATAACTTAACCTACCACACAGCTTTTTTCATAGTTTCCTTTATTGGTCACATGTCTTGTAGGGTGATATGTTTGTATGATATGGAGAAAATTATTTGATCTGTTGTGGCAGGAAGATTTGGAATAAAACCAATAGAGTCTAATTCAGCAACCCTGCAATGTATCTGACCCTGATGAAGGATATAGTATTCCTATTCAGTTTGTGAAACTGTTCCAGGGAGGTGTTCGCTTAGCATTTTGGAAGCTCTTTTTATTTTTGTGCTGTTGAATAGCTTTTCTTTATCCAGAGTGGTGATTTCTAATATTTAGTCTAGCTTCACTGATATATATGGGTTGGAAAATATATTAGAAAACACATCTCAGTATAATACAGTACAATTCAACAATTTCCAAATTGAAATTGAAGTTTCTCTTTAAAACTGTCTACAAAATGGAGCATGTATACCCTTGCACAAAATAAGTACTAATGTTCTCTAACATATCATTAACTACTTCATTAACTAAAAACTTCTACTGTTTATTTTGTGTTCTTTGTGATCCACTGTTCAATGTTACGTGTTGAAATGTTTCCAATTTCTAGAGTGCAATATAGTGCTGGATTACCTGAAACAAATAAAGAGCAGATGTGGATCAGGCTCTACGCAACCTAGCTGATATGAATTTTGAATGTCTGTCCGATTATCCCTGATCCAAATCATGCAAATCAACCAGGAACTCTCTAGTCTTAAGAGATCATGAATATGCTTTGCTTTATCTGCTCTCACTCTTTATATTGGTCTTCACCTAATCCTCCATAATCCACATTGTGCTGCTGTTTGACGGACTAGCACAATAACAACGTGGCCCCAAGAGTGCTGAAGCACCATGTTAGGCGGTGGTCAGTTTGTGGAGGCCCTCGGCCGTCTAGGCTATCCTGGTGCATCATCACTGAAGGCCACTGAGTTCGACTGGCTGTTTGACTGTGCCCCGGAGAACCTTCACTTCTTGCGCTTTGTCTGTCGGACCCTCAACCAGAGCAATGTTCTCACCATGGAGGAGGTGCGTGCTTTTCAGGAGCTACGGAAGTCCGGCAAGCCATTTCTGGATGAAGCAGCCTTGGGCAAGGTCCTAAAAACCATTGGACCTTCAGATGGGAGCAGTGCAAACATCTTAGGCCCCTCTTCTTCATCATCTGTGTTTTTTGAGGCAGAGGGGGATGTGGCCATAGAGGACTTGGAGGCAGAGCTCCAGGCACTGCATAAAGAGAAAGAGCTGAAGCAACGACGCTACAACAGGTTACAGGTTGTGGCCACCACGCGTGCAGATGTTGATCTACGACTTAATGCAGAACTGGAGAGCGCCACATGCAAGCTGAAGGAGCCAGCGCTTTCATCGGAGCTGAGAATGCTGACACCAACGCTCTTTTACAAAACCTAACAGATGAGGTGAGCAAGCTTGCTTCATATCTCCCAGTTCAGCCAGAAGCCAAGCAAAAAGGAAAAGGAGAACCTGTGGCCCTATCAAACCCTCCCATCTCCAAAAGCCCAACTGTCCTCCTCTCACAACTGTCCCTGGATCCCTACCTGCGCCAGGAGGAGCTCAACACTAAAACACTAACTGCCTTCACCCAGAGGCATTTCTTCCAGGGCATCTCCGACATTGTTCAGACTTCTTGCTCTGAGCGCTTCCAGGTCCTTGACCTCAGTTGTTGCGAAGATATAGAGGAGGAAGAGAATGAGCATGAGTGGCGAGAGAGGGAGGAGCGGGTGGTGGACCGCAGGAGGACAGAGATGGCCAGACTTCAGTGGTCTCATATTGTGGCCCAGCACCAACTGATGCAGGCCGTGGCAGAAGAGAAGAGTGTCATGGCTGGGCTGGACTGGCTCTCGGAGAAGTCCTCTCATACCAAGGTAAAGCAGACACATATGGTGTTGGTTTTTTTGTGTGTTTTGTTTGCAAACAATATCACCTCTGTTTCAGCTTTTTCTTGCAAGCTCTCCTTCACATCTATCTCTTCACTGTACCAGAGCATTTCCACCTCCTCCTCACTGCATGTCCGGGAAGTTGTGTCAAGGAAGGAGCTGCAGGAGGTGGAAGCTGAGCTGGAGGCTCTCCTTCATGGACAAGTACCTGCTGCCCTTAGGGAGTCAGCCAGGCTGCTTAATGTGCCAGTAGTGAGGGGAGACCTGGATCTGCAACTAGCCAGGCAGGACTACTACACTTCCAGACAGGATCAGGTTAGTTGGTGATATCGCCCAGTCAGGGGTGGAAATTAACTTTTTAGCTCACCTGCCAAGGTGGCAGGTAAATGGAAAAATTCCACCAGCCAAACATATTTTTTACCAGCCAAAATAATAAATTGCCTTTTGTGTCACATATACATTTGTTTCTGTCCTTTTAATTGAGATAATATTTAATTGCGGATAGTCTTTTCGCGCTGTTCTCCGTATGAAAGCGGCTATTCACTCTCACTCTCTCCTCTTTCCCTCCCGACTCCTGTCGTCTGTCCCTGAAGCCCACCCCTTATAAATCTACACAACATGGCCTTTTATTGTGGCCAGCCTAAGGCACACCTGTGCAATACCTATGCTGTCTGATCAGCATCTTGATATGCCACACCTGTGAGGTGGATGGATTATCTTGGCAAAGGAGAAGTGCTCACTAACACAGATTTTGACAGATTTGTGAACAATGTTTGAGAGAAATAGGCCTTTTGTGTTCAAAGAGAAAGCAAAAAAAAAAAGTGTTGGGTTTATAGTTTTGTTCAGTGTATATGCTGAATATTTACATGCCAATGTGGCGGGTAGCCTTCCAACATTTGGCCACCAAACGGAAAATCCACCCGCATTTGGCAGGTGGTGGGTGTTAATTTCCATCCCTGTGCCCAATTCACCCTGCGTTTCTCTGTCAAAAAGTGTCTTTTGCAGGCAGGTAGGAGGTCAGCGACATTTCTTATCATCTCTTACTAGGGCTGCACGATTAATCTATTTGCAATCGCGATGTTATGTGCGATTACATAAACACAAAAAGTGTGCTGTGTGTGAGAATCTCCTCTCAGTTTGCACTGCAGTCTGCTCATTATCTCTGCCCACACCCGGCTCTCGCATGTGCCCCTAAAGCGGTAAGACCGAAGAAAACGGGGATAACATAAAGAAGGTTTTGGCTGGGCAGTTAACATAGAAGTAGATTTAGATCCAGGATGCCAGTGTGCCAATATTCCAGCTTCTCAAATGTGAATTTGTTTATGTTTCTTTACTCCTCTATGACAGTAAACTGAATATCTTTGGGTTTTGGGCAAAACAGGACATTTCAACGGGTCATCTTTGGCTCTGGAAAACTTCAATTCACCCTTTTCACAATTTCCTGACATTTTGTGTACCAGACAACTGATCACTTAACTGAGGAAACGATCCACAGATTAATCGATAATAAAAAATACTTGTTTGTTGCGGCTCTAAATGTTACACTTTTGTCCTTTTGTTTTAATAGTGCCCTTCTTTCTTAGTAGATCTAACAAATCAAGAATTAATCACAGATAAAAGTCAGGGTTTTGATCCTTGTGTCGATTATCAGCCATCTGCACTGTCAGAATCATGCTTAAGACATGGACTGACCATCAACCTCACTGCAAGACTAAGTGGAAATGAAATATGAATCTTCCTCTCTTAGGTACGTGACTACCTACTCCGCCAGAAGGCGTCCTTTGACCTGGTGCTTCTGGCTCAGGAGATGGAGATAAGGAGGTGGAGGACGTGTCTTAAGCAGCTGGGAGAAATAAATAGCAGACTGGTAAAGGAAGGGAAAGCGGCAACCCTGAGAATGGAGTCCCTGGCACACCCTGACCTGGCTCTTAACCCCAGGCCCAACCCTATCATCACCTGCAAGGATGCAGCTTTCAGCAGGTGAGAAGACTCGTATAGATCTTTTAGAACTGAAACTCTCAGCATTTTATAAGCATGTTTGTTACAAATGTCAATCCTTATTATTCCAGTTTACCTTTATATAATTCTAGTCATTTATTCTTCTCATCTTCATGGATAAGAGATAAGAAAAGGAAAACGGCCTGAATGGCCCTCTTTGTCTTTCTTTAAATGCAGGCGCAGGCTGTCTCTCTTTAAAATGTAATTTATTCATAGTTGTATGCAACTCTTTTCTCAGACTGCTCCAGATCCTTGACAATGATTCTGACCACGGTCGATCCGAGCCTTTCCGGACATATAAAGCATTGGACCAGGCTGCTCGGGACCTCGCAGGCAACCTCCAGGTGACCCGGGATGCTCTCTCCGGTGCTGGGCGCGAGCAGTACTACACAGCTGCTCGTCTCACTGGCGACTGTGAGGCGCTCCACAGAGCAATGTACACAGAGCTCCAGCAGCTGGTTTTAGGGCCGCAGGTACGTCCAACGGCCATCACTGACCAGGTGCCACTCTGTCCCAATGCACAGGTGGGTTTGTTTCCTTTTGTTTTATACAGTCATCATACAGAGTGCATTTCAGAAGCAGTCCTTAATGTGAGTCAGTTGATCTTAAAATTACTCGTCACTTTGGTGAGGGAAGCTGGTAGCACCATATATTTTTGCACATTTCTCCCATAAATCACAAATACTTAATAAAAGGACACTCATGTTGGGTATAAAAGCACTGCATGATAAATTGCTCTCACAGGGAACTGCTTTGCTGCATGACAAAGACTAGGATCAGGAACAATGTGTATTTGTCTGCTTGCTTAAGAATATTAATATTTTCTTACTTAACATCTCAACAGTTTTGAATGGATACTATCTCACGCACAGCTGCATCTCTTTCGTCAATAGGAACAGATATTTTAATCAGAGCTGTAACATTTAGTTGATCATTAAGTCATGAATATTTGACAATATGCTGCCACTCTGTGTTGTGGCATATTTATGTTTAGTACCTGAAGAACACTATGCTTATACTGGGTGTGATCTATGGATTCGTGGATCAAATGAGATTTTGAAACATGGGGAACGCCTCAAAGGATAAACTTGCATTTACATGGGAAATTAACATTTCCTGAGCATTTTTTAATGCAGCTGTGCCTCCTTAATAACTTATTTAACTTATGGACAACATGTGTCACTATAAAGGAAATCTATAAACTTTATTACCTTATTTGGAGAACCAGTTAGGCCTCGGTCAGACAGAAAGTGCTTTGCAGGTTTGAAAACACAAGGCGCACAGCACTGCCTTTTTTGGTTGAATTTGGAAAAGAGCAGTGCTTTTGTTGTTTTTTTTTTCATGTTGCTAGGGAACCACCAAATCAGCTGTCCTGTCATTCTAATCAAACATTATAGTGCCAGCGATCTGTAATCTTTGTTTGCCGCTACGTAATAACTGCCAAATTAGCAGAAACTTCAACACAACTCACATGTCTGTGTCTTTTGTTGCTAAAAACAGTCTGCTTTAATAAAACAGACAAACAGAGAGCGCTTTCTCTGACATTGTTTGAGGGCGAGAGGTGTACAAACATGAAGGAGAATGGGAAACGTGGGTACATGAGACCCTCAGAAAGGGGAGACACCGCTGGTAGCAGGTGTACCACCAGCTGGTGCAGTAGCTTCGTCTTAATAATGGGCGGTTCAAGGGGACAGTTTGTTGCAGTTTCCGGACAATCCAAGCAACTGTAAACTTCCGTCAACACAACTGTGGGCCTGTCTCCATTCATTCGATTGGACAATGGGTGGAGAAAAAAAAGCGAATTACGTCGGGCGCTTTTCTGGCCAGAATAGAATTTTATTCTAATTTTATTTATTTTTTTAAACTCTGTGCGCTCAGAGCGCTCCTTCAAAGACGCAAGGCGCAGCAGGGGCCCAAAATGCAAGGTGCCTAGGGTGTCTAAACAGTGAGCGTTCTGCGCTGATTATGCACCCTTTTAAAAAAACAAAAAACAAAAGTGCCTCTCACTGCAAAAAACGCTTTCTGTCTGATCCTGGCCTGGTTTATTTTTATGATAATTAAAGCTGACCATCAAGCAGTTCAGGTACCTCAGAGTCTCATATGTATTTCCATAGCCTGTTGCTTTTTATTTATTCCTTTCTCATCCCCGTCCCCTTGTCTCTACAGGAGCTGACAGCTAAACTCGTGGAAGTAGAGTCTCAGCTGCAGAGTTTGCAGCGTGTAACGCAAGAAATCACGAGGGAGGTTAAATCCAAGCGTTCTCAGCTGGAGCGCAATGCCCTCCTCAGGCAGGAGAGGGAGTTATACATCTACTTTAACTTGGATGCACGGCTACTGAAGAAAATAGTGGAGGATCTGGAAGGCAAAATGGCTGCGAAGAGAGGGCAGCAGTAAAACCAGCCAGGATGAATGAGGAGCGCTTACAACTAGCTCAACCCCACTGTGCAGTCTGTAGGTTAAGGGAGTCGACTTGTGTTATATAGTTTGAAGAGATCTAATAAGTACAGTCTGTGCTTTCAGTGGAGAAAGTTTGCAAGCCCTGGCAGAAACTGTGACCCTTCTCAAAATCTGGACCGTCTGGACCTTGCTTTGTGCAGGAGACGGAGATCAGTCCCTTGAGTCTTCAATGACTCAACACTCAACTTGGGGGAAAAGTCTAGAGCAGTGCTGCTTATATGATGATTGGGATTCATTGGATTGTTTTTCAAAATATTTGTACATAAACATATCAGATAAGAATTTTTGAATTTAATGTTTTGTTCTGTATTTTGATGTTTTAAGAAATCAATGTTTCATTCTTGTCTTAAATCATCTAATAAATAAAGTAAAATGTCTTTGTTTTTATTTTACATTATTGACATCTATGGAGGGTTATCAGCATACCTGGTATAGTCTGCTGTGCAGATGCACATTATTGGATGGGCTTTGTGGATGCCAGTGTAAACCAGGTCTGTGTAACTGACCAAACTCTCCCCTTTGTCCTGTTTAGGCCATTGACAGTTGCAGAGTCAAAGAGCTTCAGGTAGAGAGAGAGTAGAGGGCATTCTGACAGGGAGGAGATGGAGCGGTCTAGCAGCAGGTTGTACTCAGGACCTCTTTCCCAGGCGGCCCAGAAGATCCTGGCTGTTCTGCGGGCCGGCAGTCCACATGCAGCCAGACGCCACCACAACTACTCCTACATTAACAGTCAGGGCACAAGCACAGAAAATCTTCTTGCTCATAATTTATCCCCCAAACTGCTCCTAACCAATTTAGCCAGTTTGTAATTAATATTTTCTACTCTTTTTTTTGTTGAGAACAGAATTTTTAGTTAAGTAACTTTTGAGATGATTTTGAAGTAAGAAGGTGAATGTTGCTAAGGATACTGTATGTTATTTTTATCCTTGTGAGTGTTAAGTAATTAAACAAAAAACCTTTGACAGAACATGCCTACTTGATAAATCAATAATTATCAAGCCTGGTTTTCTTTAGCAGTAAATCTTGTGTATTTGAAAATTTCCCTGCATCACTTTGTTGGCACGTACTATATGTAAAAAGTGTAAAACAGGGAGATGCGATGTAGATTTGACAGGTCAACTAGGCATTTTATACAGGTAATATAATGCTTAACATATTTAGTTTCCCGGTTGTTCCCAGAGAGTTTGTTGTTTTTCCTTTTTGTTGTGAATGTAGTAGTGGAGAGAGATTATGGCAGCCAGAGGGAGCCTTTGGTTCAGAGCAGCTGCAGCATGAGTCAGGAGCAGAGCAAAGATGGAGACACAGACCGGTAAGATAGGTCACACCGAGGCTACACACAGATATGAGAACATGTACTTATGTTTAATGAGAGTTTCTATTTTATCAATATCTTATTTCTACTGCGGTCAGAATATTACTTACCTGAGCAGATTGCTGCAGAAGCATCTTGGCCTACACAGTGACACAACAGTAGTTTAATACAATTTATTAGTATATATTTAATAGGAGTATTAGTATTTGAACCACAGTAGATGTAATTGTGTGGGTTGGACTGTTTATTACTGACGTGATTTTATGTGCTCTTGCATTCTAATCCTTAATGCAAGTGTTAGACAGAAGAAGTAAAAGTCCCTTTGCCAATGTGATGGTTTAGACCCCAGGTGTCCTCTTCCACTTCCTACCACCACTCCTCCAACCAGCTGCAGAGCAATCAGACCTCGGCCTACTATCAGTCCTCGCAGACACCAGTCTGCTCTCTGTCATCCCAGGCCTCCTCCTGTTCTTCCTCCTGCTGGGACATATCCTCACTCCAAAGGCAGGCGACTCACACTGAAGCCTATTATCAGAGCTCACAGATTTATTCCCATAGAAAGTACTCTGAACCCCCTGCTAACCAGACCAGCCAGACTCGGTCATTCACTCAGCATGAGATCTCTGAGGCAGCAGCCTCTTTCTCCCATAGAGACCGATACACGCCGTCCCTCCAAATACCCGAGAGTCTTTGTGAACATCCAACTACACTGTGGAGAAAGTAAGTGGCAAAGGAAATGGGGATAGTATTTTATGTCTTACTATTTCATAGTTAAGTGTAAATTTCAGGGTTTTAGAGACTATTTTGCTGGATTTACTTTTATACTTTTAAGATATTTATATATCATTGTAAAAAGAAAAGCTGAATGTTAAGCAAGTATTGATGATCTTCTGTTTATTATTCTGTGAGTGAAAGCATGGGTTATAAACTTAGCATACTCTGTCTTTTCACTCATAGCTTCACTGAAGAAATCAGGCCGTATTTCGTCCACAATCTTCCTCCAGACGACGGCCCTGGCGATGTATTGTCAATGGAACACCCTAATACATATGAAGAGGAGCCTTTGGCTTGCCGCCCAGTTTTATCCAGCCTTAAAATAAGTGAAGAGACACATTTCACATCAGGTGCACAGAAAGAAAACAAAGTTACAGAGAGCTGGAAAACCTCCAGAAATGAACTAGAAGACAGTCAAGCAAAGCGGAATCTAGGTCTATCCAACTCTACTGAAGAGACCACTGATGGAGGCATACTATATCAGCATCCAGAGTCTGAAACAGTCAAAACTGGAAGGATACATGTACATCCCAGTGGCTGTGCAACAAGAGAGGAGACAGGCTGTGATGCACATTCAGGCAAGGCGATGAGAAATCTAGTTATAGAGGAAAGTTTGGAGATGATAGTGGATACAGAAGATGTGACTGAGGCTGGTTTGGGACAAATGTTAAACACAGAACATGAAGTGCAGGATGGAGTTACGTGGAATGAGAGAGGTCATATGGATGCAACCCTGCGAAATGAGAAAGGATCAGCCAGTGAAACGGGGGGAATTCGGCTCTTGGGAACCAATAAGAGCACTAGTTTAGAGAGGAATTTTAACTTGTTATCTACAGCAACCATCATGGACAAAATCTTTCACTGTGATAGTGAAGGAGAAAAGCTTGGGGAGAAAGAAGAGAATGACTTCGAGTGCAGAGTTGATACACCTGAAGTCAAAGAAGCTGAACATCCACCTGGCTTTAAGTCTAAAGAGATATTAGTGGGAGGTCACACTGGCAGTCCAAAAAAGGTCTCAGCAGCATTAAAAAGGGCCGACCACGAGGTGAGCCTCTGCCAGACTGCAACCCCTCAGGACAAGGGCCAGGCTGTGACTGAAACAGGAGAGAAGCTCCACACAGAAAACCCATTGGTGCAGTGTGAGACCAAATTAGTCCCGGGCAACAACACTGCTGATAATCTGAAAGGAACCGCTGAGGAAAGAATAGATGTGATGGAGGTCAGGTTGGAAGTGGAAGCAGAGAACAGGACAAAGGCAAGCACTGAAGATAAGATGGAGACAGAGCAGCACTGTCGTTCTGACGTCCAACAAAGAGAGAGAACGTGTGAGACTGATTCTAGAGAAGTCGGTGAATTACCTGAAATAGACATTGAGCTGGGAGGGAGGGGCAAAGACAGACATGAGTCCGTGATGCCACCTGTGGACAGTGAGGATGAGAGTGCATCTGAAGGTAAGTGCTCGATGGGCCTCTTTTTAATAACACTGTCACATCGTCTTGGTTTCTTTACGGTGGCCATCTTTAACTTGTACATGTAGCATTTGTTCTTATTTGAGTGAATCACAGGCGATCCAGGAACTATATGCTCAGTTTAAATTTAGTGGTGACTGATCTAGTCTCGCCCACATCAACAAATTGCAGTTTACAGCATTTACCAGTAGAGAGTGCTCGAATACTTTGCTACTGAAAGAGTAAATGCACTCCAACAATACATAACAGGATCAATGAAGAATTCACCACGCCATTGGGTCTCTTTAAATGACTCAAGCAATATTATGCTATGTGTTTAAAAGGGAGAGAGACTCAAATAATTACTAAAAGGATATTCGTATTGTTAAAGCCAGAGTGCTGGGGCTGTATTACATTAATGAGGAGGGGTGTGTGGAGGTTCATATTCTGAATACGGAACCAGAAAGTGTACTACTACTAAGTTTATAAATAGATATTTAAAAATGAAGTGCTCTTTTTCTTCCCAGGACATGCTTGTTATTAATTTATTCTTGAAAAAACAGTTAGGGGGTGCTAAAGCATTTCAAGTTATATCAAACTCTTGCATATGGCTTTCTGCTGTCTTTCTTTTATCGGAGTGGAGTTGATGACAGAGCCTCAGCACTGATGAGGGATGTTGTGTTCCTGCTCACATTACAGCCGCAGGAAAGGAGCTTGAGTCTCAGCTGCTGAGACAATGCTGAGTCAACTCACGTACAAGCATACACATCTACAAGAACACACACAAACAAGTTGCAAGTTGTGTTGTTGCAAAATGTCAGTTTGATCTTAGCCAGGATTTCTAGCGTTAGTGACCTTGTGTTGACACACACACACACAAACACACACACACACTGTAAAAGTGCCCATACATGCTTATTCAAACCAAACACACACATGGGTTCATTGATTGAGAATGTGTCAGAAAAGTGATGATCTAATAGAAATCCTCTCACCATCTCCCTTCTAGAGGACTCGGCTAGAGAAAGTTATTCCACGGCAACATTGTCGCAGGAGTGCACGGAAAAAAGTTCACGCTTCAGAGCTCCTTGTCTCCGTGGGAACCACCAGAACCATGAAAATGTACATGTGAGTCTCCGTGGAACAAGACTCACAAGTTGCACAACAGCTATACTTAACTTACATAAAGCAATAATTTATTTTTAATACTATTTTAAAATGTTTATGCCCTATTTGATACAGCCCACAGAGTCAGCAAGATGTAAAAATCAGTTTTATAATTTTGTCCTTTAAGAAAGTCTACTTTCAAGAAAAAGTGTCTCACTTGCTAAGATTTGTTTACTTGTCTTTTTATACGGAAATGCTGATTTCTTTTTTTTTCCTGTTATTGTCTGTGTCCCACTCTACCTCTGTAATCCCTGTAGGCCAAGGAAACAGTGTGTACAGCAGCAACACACCAAAAAGTCCTAAAATTTGAATAGCTGCTTTCAAAAGGATTAGGCTTCTGTTTCCCCGATGCGCATAAAAATCAATCAGGGTTGTGTGAAACTGGGTGCCGTCGGCAGTATATTGCAGCTTGCTGACAAGTGATAGCTCTCCAATGAGACGTAAAGTAAAGGAAAAAAGAAAAAAGCCCTGACGAGGTAGTTCACTATGCATATTGCAGATAGGGGGAGGGAGCAGCAAAGAGAAAGAACTATAAAGGGGGGAAGGGAGGCGTGGAGATGGGAGGATGGTGTGGGAGAGCGATAGAGAAAGGACGTAGGGGAGAGAAGTGGGAGAGGCTGAAAGACAGAGGAGGAGAAAGTTAGAAAGAGGTGCAGGACTTCACTGTATAACTACAATCAGCAGTAAACACATCAGTCCACTCTCTCTCTCCTTCCCCTTATTCATTCCAGTACTGGGCTACGGCCACGGCCTGCCTCAGTTTTCTATCTATATCCTGTAGCACAGCACCCTGGGGGGGTTCGTGACTTTGTCAGCTGGAAAACGGGTTGTGTTTACAGGGAAATGAGGAAGACTCTCCTTGGGGAGCTGAATCACTGGAATCCCTACATGCTGAGCCGCTGACAACCATACAGAATTGTGTGCATACACAAACCCACACACGGTCTGAAAAAAATTCCTCCGAATACCCAACTTCACATTTCATACCTAGATTTCAAAGAGCACAACTGCTCATGCACACGCTTTTGCATAAATACAGATGCGAGCTGCGAGTATGAATAATGGAGATGTTTATTAGATGCTGGGAAGGTTACAGGGAGGTGAGGCTGTACTTTTAGGAGATGGCACTCATATTTCTGTCTCACCTTTTTTTCCATCCTCCCACTTCTCCACTGGCCTCTATGGGATTATTCTGTGGGTGACCACCTGCACCTCTTACAGAGCCTAACATAAAGTACCATACTCACTGTGTGACATATTATCAGTTAGAGTACATACATATACAGCACAGACCACATATATTATACACAGTATGTTCTACACATGTAATCTGTCAGATTAGTTCATTGAACACATTGGATAGTGTCATTGTTATCAGGGCAAAACAAGCTGGCTTTTTTTCTTCATGAAAAATAAATAAGTACGACTGAGTGACTACTTCAGACAGGCTGTCAGACAAACAGCGTCTTCACTGTCTGTGTTTTTGTCTGGGACACAGCGCTGAGGGCTGAATGTGTGCCACAGTCCTCCCTTCACTTCCTCTTTTTTCTCTTTCCTGCTGCTCGTCTGTACTTTCTGTCTCTTTCGCAAATTTAGTATTATCCAACTAGACGCAGAACATGAATGAGAGTACCCTAATAAGGCAAGCAATTGTCTCTGTGTTAAAGCTAAATATGCACACTAGAAACTGTAACTTCATTCTGATGACTTTTCTAACTGTTGGCTCTTATGTATTGATTTTGTAACAAAACAAACACAGACCATGAGAGACTGTTTTCAAGTGCCTTCTGATGTTGCAGAATGAGTCTGTCTAAAAATATTCTTGCCTCCCCTGTTCTCTCTGTTTCCTGTTCCCCCCATTTGACCGCACACTGTTCACCTTTTCTGTCGTGTAGACTGCTAATGGAAGTATCAAAGGGAGCAGTTCAAGCGTTTTACTGGCCCCAGCAAGCACCTCTGCTGCTGGACAAAACCCCTCCTCTGTGCAGGACTTGGCCTCCACTGCTAGAAAAGCAAGCACAAAGCTGGAAAACAGCAACCTACCTACTTCCCAAACTCATTCACATCTTCCTCCTCTGATCCCCTCCCTCCCATTAAAGAGGAAAAATGAAGTACTTCAGCACCAAAATGCTCACCCTCCTCCTGAAATCTATCTAACCAGACGTCCTCCAAAATGGCAGCTAACTCACTCCTCACAAGAAAAAGCAGGAGGGAGAGTCAACGAGCCGAAGAGATCCAGACCCAAAACCTCTAACCTTGAACTCCCAGCTGTACCCCCAGAACCACAGACCAAAGTTAGTCCTTCTCATGAAACAGAAACAGTGGTACACAGAGACATGTATGCTGCAAAGCAAACTCCACAAATTCAGCAGAGTAAAGTGAAAAAAATGTCTCGTGAATCAGATATGAATGTTTCCAAACAGGCCTCATCTTCTGTGACCTTGACCTGCAAACCATTCAAGCACAAGTGGGCCAAATGTGGCCCTGACCAGGGAACGAACATATCCCGTGAGGGGGCTAATGGTGGTGAGCTACAGAACCAATCCAAAGCTAGCTGTCTGACTGCAGCCTTGACATCTGACCCCAGAGTAGAAGATTCTGGGAGGCTGAACCAAGACGAGAAGATGCAAATGCTTGAGAAGGCTGGGAAGGCCAAGGCGCTGGTGCTAACGTTGGTGCACCGAGATGGAACAACCCAGTTAGACTCAGAACAGGTGAGCAGGGCCACAAGTGTGGAGCTTTTAAATAAGATGAAAAAACAACGATGGATTTTATAAAGTGACCACTGAACAAAAACTTTTTGTGGCTGATGAAGTCGGGAGACTTATTGTCCATAGGTAACATATAGCACCAGGTCAGGTACTTATTTCTGAAGGGCTTTTCAGTTTCAGCTGTAAAGGAAGAAAGACTAAAAAAGAATTTGTCCCGTGCCTAGTATCTGTCCCAGTTGTTAAAAGATTAGTGTGAACCATTTACTCTTGTGGCTCACCGCTTCATTAACTGTTTGCTCATGTTAATTTCCCCCTCTGAACCTTGATATAGAAGCTCAGTCCGCCGGTGTGTGGCCTCCTCATACTGATGAAGAACAACCTCGACTGCAGCACGCCAGAGGACTCGCTCGGGCCAAACGACAGTCTGATCTACTTAAAATTAGAGCACACACCTGCATGGGCCCAGCAACACACACACCAGAGCCAGGAGCTCTTTACGAGGTCTGTGTGTGTTTGTATGAGAGAGATGTGAGAGTGAATTTGATAATGAATGTGAATTTGAAGTGTGAGTTTACAGTGCGTCCATTTATGCGTTTTTGAATCCATCTAAAAAAAGGTTTATGCATGTACTTATATGTGCGTGCGTGTGTGTGTGTGTGTGTGTGTGCGCGTTCCTCAGAGATATGCTGCTACAGGTGCTATCAAGAACTCAACTGGTGGTGTGCTATAAAGCCAAGGATTTACTTCGCACAGCTCTGCAGTTTTACAGACGAGACCTCAGCTGGAAACAAGGCAGAGCACACATACATAGATGCACATACATATGTGGAAAAACAAATACAAGCACATCTTGGTACTGCGCCCAAAATGTATCTTTGAGTATCAAACATTTAGTCTTGAAAGGTGGCTGTTTAAAAGTTTGTAGTTTCTTCTCAATATTTACTTATTCCATTCAGTGTGATCAACAAAACCAGCCAAGGCACAAGCAATTTAATGTGAAAAAATAACACTTCTTTGCAGTTTTGTAGGAAAGTGTTTAGTTTTGTTCTTCACAATCAACAGCAGCTATAGACAGCTTGAATTATTGTTGTTTACAGTGGACTTCAGTAATGACAAGATGTGCAGTAATCTCCAAAGTTTTGTTGCTAGTCTCTCATCAGTACACAGTACATCATGTTGAATACTGCTCAATATCATAAAGAACCGCCCTCTCTCTCCAGTGGCAGGCTGTCATATCCAGGACCCGCAGGTGTCAGGGTGGCTACTGGATCCTGCAAATTCCTCCTCTTGCTACCAGGACCTTCTCAATAAACACAGCAAAAGACCTCGTACAACACCTGCCCTGGGTACCAAGAAGGTTAGTTCAAATGTGGATTTCTATGTTGAGATGTGTCACCTACAGAACAAATCCATGGCGGGGGACACTTTAACAAGTCAATACTTCACCAAATTATCTCTAAATAGACAGCGGCTGGCATTTACATTCTGAAATCTGTCTGTGAAAGGATAGAGCGGCCTCTAAGACAGTTACTCCATGTAAGCACAGATTCCCTGGTCCCTGCACTCTCTTTCTTCAGAAAGCAAGCTGAGCATGTTTCTCTCTGTCTGTCTGTCTGCCTGTCTCACTCACTCTCAGGTCTCTCAGGTCATCTCAGGTCTGTATTCGCTCTACTGGCTTCACATGGAGCTGTGCTCTAAACTACAGGTTAGTTTATATGTGCGCGCACACACAAGCTTGTACATACAATATAGACACACAACACATTATCTGACTATTTGTGTGTCTAGAGCCAGGGGCTGTGGGAGCTGTACTCGGACATGGAGCTGAACATGATCACTGTTCTGGCAGGTGAAAACCAGTTTTTCTTCAGTAGACATTGAACACATATTTAAAACATGACTTTTTCACCCTAATGCAGTGCATGTTTTGTGAAAATATCGAGCATAACCACAATTAAGTGCAAACAGCAACATGTGTATTAGGCTGCATTAGAAGCCTTATTGGCTGGTATTTGGAGACAATATTACGTTACTAAAAATATTGTTAGTGCTCTAATTCAATCAATTAGAAACTTGATTAGAGCTGCCCATATTCAGCTTTACATCTTCCTAGTGGTAGACAGATTTACTGTGTTAGATCCTGTGGATCAGTAAATACTTATGTTGTTTCAGTTATGGAGATCCATCACATCCATGTGGACAAAGAAGCTCTTCAGAGAACGTCAGACATGCTGGGGGTAAGGCCGAACATCAGACACTGAATGTTACGGCTAGTGTAGTTTAAAGTTTCCCTATTAGTGTAATCAGTATTTCATATCGCTGCTGGCAGAGTAGGCAAACTTTTCTCTCATAGCCAGGAGTTATCAACATTTTCCTCGTGGCTGATGTTAATTTCCCACCAGAACACAACAATGGAACGGGAGCAGTATACACAAAAATAAATTTTCCATTATACTGCCTCTGCAGCAGCACAGGACTTTCACCAGCACACTTAATATAACTTATAACTATAATGTATTTCCAATTAGTATTCTTAACAGTATTGTATGTATGTTTCTTTTTGAAGCACACAGACGATCATGATCTGATTTTGAGACAATCCAGAAAGTAAGGTTTTTAAAACTGACCGGTCTAGGTGTTTCCATACAATTCTAGTTATTTCTTTCCATTTCAGTTAGTTTCCTTCCACAGATGCATAATTTATTTAAAAGAAAGTGAATGGAAATAACCCTTAGGCATTTTGGAGCAGTCGTCATAGCAAACTGGACCCTCACCAGAATCCTAAAAGGCAGTTATGAAATGAGAATCTTTACGTGAGTCATTGTTTTGAAGAGGAAAATGTGTTGGAGTGCTTTGTAACAGCCTTCATGTGTTGATCAATGGAAACTTAGTTTTGGCCAGTCTGCATGTAGGTATGATGTTCAGGATCAGCTAAGATTTGTGCTGCATCACTCTTAGCTGACAGTGTAGTAAAGTGCTGTAGACAGCTGCTGTATTAAGACAAATTGGAGCAAAACAGTGGGTGGATATGAGAAACGGAAGAAGAAGAAAAACAAGAACCTGAGAGGGAATGAAAAATAAAATGTCTCCTTTACTTCTTCTGGGTAAGATTAGTGAGGTGGTGGGTGGACGTCCTCCGGTGCGAGTGATCGCGGACACACAAAGACAGACGTGCAGATGTTGTGGACAAATGCATGATGAGCCCCCCCCCACACACACATTTCTAATAGAGCCACAGAACAACACACACTCTTAAACCTACTTATAACTCTTGCAGACGCCAGCGAGGGGAGTTGTTGTGGAGAGAGAGAGAGTCTTTTGGTATCTTGCTGTGTTGCTATTAATAGGATGGAGAGTCTGTCTTTCTCCTTTAAGAGGCTGTGCTGCAGGAAGGAGCATCACTGTCTCTGCCAGCACACACACATGCTGAGGCGCTGTAGCTTTTGCAGACTGCTGCGGATTTGTGTGCGTATGTGGGCTTGTGTTTTTATAACATGTGCCTGTGAGTGCAACCACGGATGCCCCCCCCCCGTCTTGTTGGATTTGTTTTTGTCTGTGCTGTCAAGTTCACCTGTCTGAACACTGAACAGAAGATCCCTCCTGTCTGACAGCCTGCACCTTACAAACATGCGCACATGCTCTTTTTATCATTGTTCACATTCAGCAGGACGCTCTGTCTGTGTTTCTCAGATTAGATGGACATCCATCTGTAAACACCGATCAAATCCAGATCAGACTGTCTACATTTTAACACATTGCTATGATTAATCTAGCATATTGGATTTCTATCTTACCAGTACTAAGGGGCTTGCATGTATTATTGATGATGCAGTCTGGAGTCTGCTCTGGGCTAAGAGCGAGAGAGAGAGGGAAAAGTACATATTTTGGAGTTTTGGTACATGTCTGCCAGCCTTCCTGTTTTATTCCTCTGTCTCTTTTCTTTCCACCCTCCTCTCCTTTATTGCTCTTTCTGTTATTGTCGTTTCTCCCGCCTCTGCTCATCATGCTGTCAAGTTGTGTCTGTTTCACTCCTCTGACTGATGTCTGTTTGTTTCAAATGCCATTTTCTGTCAAGGTCCAGCCATAGCCGAGTCCTCATCTGTTCCATCACTTTCCTGACTACCCAGTGAGGCATTTGCATCACATTTTTAACACTTGTTTTCAACCCATTAACTCTCAAATGTCCTCTCTCCCTCCCACATTCCCAAATCTTTCTGTCTGTTGTCTCTCATTACGTCACCCTACCTCTCCGTCTCCCCTCCCATTTGTTTTTCTATTCTTCCCTCACTCTCTTCTTCGCCTGTCAGGTCGTTACAGAAGTGTTTTCTACTTCAGTCAGACTCGTAATGAGCAGCTGGTGTGTGGGTTTCAACCCAGTTGTAAAAAAAAAAAAAAATCATGTGCTCAGTATTGTAAGAGCAGGCATTCTTTTAATTGTCTGCCCACCAAACTCCCTTTTTTGCTCTTCTTTGTCTTCTTCCATTAGTTTTCATCATTATCTCTGTCTCTCTGGGACTCAGCCTCATGGCCTTCCTCTTTTATCATGTTTTTATCAAGTGCCTCCACCTTTCTCTCTTATCTATCAGTCTCTTTTACTTTTCGTGGCTTCAATATCCGTTTTCCATTGCAGGTGCCTTTTTATTCCCTCCTCTCTTTAGTTGTTATTCTTCGTTGTAGACCCCCCCCCCCCCCCCCCAGCATTTTGTGTCCCTTCACTTCCTGTCTCTCTAACTGAGTTTATCATGATGCCTGTCAACCATCCCGGGAAGCAAAGTTCATTCTGTATTTGACTGGATTAGCACAGCAGTCATTAAACCCTCTCTGGCTCTCTCTGTGTTTAGGATTTAGTGTGTGTGTTAGAGAAAGTGTGTGTGTGCGTGTTTCTGTAGTTGAACGTATCTGTATGTTGTTGTATTTTTCGATTTTTAAGTTCTTTATAATTTGTGTGTGTGAAAGTTTTAGCTTATGCTGTTTATCTTCAGTTTCCCTGTGTGTGATCCTAATGTGACTCTGATGTGTGCGTTAGACAGATTAACAGAGTGCTTTGCCTTTGGCCTTTGAAAGGAAGGAGAAGACGCGTTGTGTCTCACAAACAGTTCTCTCCTTGAATAACCTCCCCTCTTTACCCTCAGGGTTTATACCCAGGTCTGGAAAATGTGTTTGATAATCAACTTATCTTGAAACTTATTGTGCAAGCTAACAGTCACCAGGCTACAGACATGAGGTGCCCCATCATATTGGCATAAATAAATTGCTGTCTCCCAATATTTGAATTGGCTTTAAATCTACTGACTGATAGAGTGGCTTATGTGGAAAAAGTCTGACAAAGATATGAAATATTGTAATGGAATGAAATGTACCTTATTCTTGAGAAATAGTACCTTGCATTAAAGTTAATGTTTTGACATTATTTAGGCAATAATTCATTTTTAATTTTAAATGAAGCAATTACTATAATGTAAAAAGTCAAAACCTTCATATAGCACTTTGCTATTAAACGCCTTGAATCTACACACTGACTTTGCAGTAACGACTACCTAGTACATATTATATATACATATAATGTGTTGGACTGTGTTATGTTCTTAACGCCGCATAAGCTTTGACATCTAGTCCAGGTTAATTAGTTTGATAATCTTGCAGAAAATCAGCCGCTGATGTTGCAGAACAACAACGCTCTTTTTGATTTATGGGTCAGTCAGTGCTTCTATTACAATTATAATTTGTTGCTGCTCTGAATAACACATTAGTTCATTAACTTAGTATCATTAGTGTCTAACCTCTAAAAAGTAACTAAGAACGGGTAAATTGGCTAAAACAAACCTTGAGTCATGTATGTAGTATTTAGAAATATTTTAGATTAAGTCTTACCTTGATCTTCTCTTTCCCTCCTCTCTCTGTCTCTCTCCTTCCTCTTGCCTCTCACTCTGACTCTGTGTCTCTCTGTCAGACTAAGATGAAGCAGCTGGAGCAGGAGGCCCATCGAGCAGCTGGACAACAATTCCTGGTCACCAGCAACACTCAACTTCGAACTGTGTGTACCCTCTTGTACACCTGTGTGTTGTATGCATTTGCGTGTATACTTTTGCTATCTATACCTGTAACTGTGTGTTCTATGCCCCTCTGATAATAATTATGTTGTTATGTGAAGTGTGAAATTCCTACAATGTGTATGACCTTTCCCTCCTTCTACGTTGTGTTTGTGTGTAAATGTATATTCTGTATGTATGCACACAAGTTTCTGTGTGTGTGTGTGTGTGTGTGTGTGTGTGTGTGTGTGTGTGTGTGTGTGTGTGTGTGTGTGTGTGTGTGTGTGTGTGTGTGTGTGTGTGTGTGTGTGTGTGTGTGTGTGTGTGTGTGTGTATCTTCCAATGTTATGGATTTGTGGCTTTACAATGTTTGAAGGTTCTGTTTGAGAAGTTGTGCCTCCATGAGCGCTGCAACAAGAAACTTCCCAAGACCATCAACAAACAACATCAGTCAACATCAGAAGCTGCAGTACGGCGCACAAACACACACAGACGCATAAACACACACAAATACACACACACAGACTCAGTCTGATCCTCAGATCTCCTTAATCTAAGAAAGCCATCTCAATCTTATTTGAGTTTCAATATGTGCTCTGACATAATCATACCGAGGAATCCAGAGGCACGCACACAAACACACATGCACACTTCATATCCTGGAACATCATTACCTCTTAGTATTTGATAAACAACATGCCCGTTTACATAAACAATAAATAGACAGAACTGAAGAAGCGTTTTGGAAGAGAGGTGGAACGTCTTCAAGTATCTTCAACAAGTCCAGTTGCCCTTGATTTTAACCTTCCTTGAATAACTATAACCTGGATGACTGAGAATCTTCACAGACAATAGGCAGACAGGCATGTTGCCAACTTATTCTGCAGATGCAGTTTAAAGGGAACATTACAAAAGCATGGCAACACTTGGCCTATAGTGAAAAGACAAAAAGTAAAACAGATTTGCTGCAAGCAAAGAAAGCAGTTACAGGATTGCGTTAGCAGTTTTAATTAACAGTTTGCTGTCACCCTTACTCTTCTCTGTCTTGTTCTGTTGCAGTTGTTGCAGCTTCAGGACCTGCACCCTCTGCCAAAGATCATTCTAGAGTATAGACAGGTCAGCTATCTTCTCAGCTGCTCTTTACTCGTGTGCCATAATTGTCAGAAACATTGTTTAGCAAAGGGTTTGCTTTTGTTATCAAAGTCCCTTGTCATCAAAATTAGACTAAGAGTTAGGTAGCTAGTGTGTATTATAAACAGTCTGTTTAGAGAAAACTATGTTTCGAGTAAAATATATGGATAAAGTAGGCAGTAGCAGAGCATTTTTCTTCAGTAACGACTGTCTGCATTGTCACCCCCAGGTGCACAAAATCAAGTCGACATTTGTTGATGGGATTCTTTCATGCATGATGAGCAAGGTGAGCATAGAGCTGGTTTAAGGCCACGAAGCAAAACTGTCAATGAAATACCTCAAATGTAAACATTCACCAAAAAGGACATCTCACAAACAGGATCTTCATAACTGTTCAACTGCCTTTTTGCTCACTCTGGGAGATGGATTTTTCTAGACCTTTCTCCCTGAGACTGCAACAGCTAAACAAAAAGATGTGAGAAAGCTGCAGGGTAGAATGACTCAAACACATCCCACAGCTTTTGTTTTTCTACTCACAGTTTGGTTCTGCGTTAGAACCTTGCTTGTATGCTACTAGACAAACCCTCTTCACCTTCAAAGCTGCTGCTGGTGTGAATGCCACCACTATAATACCGCTGTGCTCAGTACTACAATTGAAAACAACGGGGTGATGATGCTGTAGGCTGTTCATACTCGTTCAGCATAGCTCTACCCCTGCAGCAGAGAGCGCTCACAGGCCCGGATGCTTCTGCTGTTGTAAAGTAATAGTAGAATATCTCGCCTGCGCTGGGCTCTTTAAGCTGTTGGTCCTGTTTACTGATTTGGCAGAAGAAAAGATGCATTTCTGTCTGACTGTCTCTCCACATGGACTTGGTTCGCCTCTGTACGGGAGGCAGCAGCTTGTGTTTGTCAATCTGTGCTTACTCAACTTTGCAAATCAGTCTGTCTGGCTGTCTCTTGAGCTGTTTGGCGTCTGATGGTGGTGATTCATTTGGTGGTCTTTTGGCCAGAGCAGGCAACAATCCCTGCTAGAGGAGGGTGCTGTCGACAAAAACAAATACTGTATTATTTTACTCATAACCCAGATGTCAAGCTTGCGGTGTTATTGGTGGTTTCATATAAAATTAAATCCGAATAACAGGTAGGCAATTGAATATTATGCCAAGATGGCAAATATATTCACTGTCTCTCCATCAATTAGATATTTTTACCATGCCAATATCACACTACTTATCATACCTCCCCAGCTCTACTTGCCTTGTGTGTATTTACCAATAGAGTGATTTGTCACATGTCATTATAGTTACTAGTCAAGACAGCACACCAGATTCTGAAGCCATTATAGTATAATTGGGTGTTTACAACTCCAACTCAACTCCACTCGAGAAACCCTTGCATATTATTGCATGTCCTACTTATTGCACCAACTCATCTTCTGGCAGCACAGTCTACAAACAGCCTGTTCAAGTTGTCGTATGGCACTGTTGATGCACTTCGGTCCAAAAGTAGAATCAGAGCGGTGATGGCAATGAGGAATCGCAGCTGTTGTTTTCAAGCTGAACTGGAAAGAGGACTCAGCTATATGGAAACATTACTGATCCCCTAGCTGACTCCTTGAAACATTTATGTAGTTCGATGAAAGTATTTATATTCAGATGTAAAGCTTCGCCTCTAAATGTTGATGTTCCAACATGTTGGATTTGTAAGTTTCCCTCTGACTCTTGACACTCTTTGTATCTCTGTCATTCTCAACAACACATCAGAACTACATTTGCTCTACGTGGTACCAGACCAGCGTGGTGACGGGGAGAATCTCAGCCAAACACCCAGTAAGTATGACCTGCCTGCCGTCATTACACGTCTCCCTCTGTCTTCATTTCTTTGATCTTGAAATGAGTTTTTCGGCTTGTTAAGTGGCTGCGATAGACTGGAGCTGCAGTGAGGCCGTCCCTGGAGCTATCCATGGTGCTGAACTGCAGGCCGTGTGGAAAGTGGGTGCTGTGCTGCACACCTGATGTGTTAACACTAACAAAAAGCACATTTACTATTGAAAACATCTCATAAAAGAATAAGTAAACAAGACTCAAGGTGCAAACTATCAGTACTGACATTTCTTATAATTTCTGCCACAAAAATCCTTTAGTTGGTCCTTTGGTTGTGTTTACCACACACACACTTACGTTCTGTCAGTTGGTGTGTAAGATCATAATAAAGCAGAAAGAGGCCGTCTGAGTTATCAGCACAGTACAAAAAAGCAGGTCCTTTTATATAACCTTTAAAAAACATGTTCTTTTATGCTCTCCACTTCCTTTATATCCCTGTTTCTTTGCCCGCCTATGTATCTTTTTTTGCTTTCTTCCTTTCTCTTTCTTTCTCTCTAATCAAAGAGATGTTTTGATGATGCTGACTGCATAGTAATTACAGAACACGCACACACACATAATACTCTGTTCTGGCTTATAAATATAGATGTGGAGATTTTGAAGTGTTATGTAACAACATGCTGGGGTTTCTTGGGGATCTCCTGGAGGGAGGGGGGCCAGGAGTGTCTGTGTATGTGTGTGTGTGGGCTTGTATTGTTATCTTTGTGAGGACCAATTTCAAGGACATTTTGGTCTGGTCTTCACTTCTTCAAAGGATTGTTTGAAGGTTAGAAATAGGCGTAGGGAGAGAGAGAGATTTAAAAAAGCAGTTCAGAATTAGTGAGATTTAGGGGATGTGGGTGGCTTTGACAGTGTTTTTGTTTTGTCACTGGGGTGTATTTCTTTGCACTTGTGTGTTTGTACTTCAGTGTCATCAGTCAATGTGCTGAATTTCATCCCTGAAGTAAAACATAAGGATAAGCAGTCTACTCCATGGTATTACTGTGAGGTCATCGATCTTATTTAGCTTGTAATGACAAAAAATCAGATTTTAGTATCTGTTATAGTATATATTTAGGATATTCATTTTACGTTGGACATTCAGTAGATGCCGAATTCCAACGTAAAAGTAACTTCGCGGTGTAAAGTGCCGTCCTCTTGCAGAAATATTACGGTGTGGACTTTGAGACACAACGATATAGCATAATTGTAAACGATAGGTATTTTTCTATAGTCAAACGACAGATATCATCATATCGCACAGCCCTACGAAACAACAACCACTCACACCTAAGGACAATTTTAACGTAGTCTGCATGTCTTTGGGAGGAAGCCAGAGCACCTGGAGAGAACCCACGCAGACACGGGCAGAACATGCAAACTCCACATAGAAAGGCCGGGACAACCAGGGTTTGAACCCATAACCTTCTTGCTGTGAGGCGACAGTGCTAACCGCTGCACCGCCGCGCCACCCGGCATTGTGATATATTTGTATTTACAGATAAATTGCGAAGAACTTGTTTGCATAAAGAATAACTAAATAATTAAAGTAATTCTTCTCATTTATGCAGTTTCACTTACAAATGATTTGTCTCTTTCGTCTTGCGAGCTTGGTTATCTCCTTCTCTCCCTCGCCCCCCCCCCCCCCCCCCCCTCTGTATGGCACAGGCGGTCGATAGCTCATTTCGACATTACCCAGCTGTCAGGGTCCAATGGTTCTGTGCTGCACACACACACACACACACACACATATATATATCACTTAGCAATTTGCAACCAGTGTGAGCTACGCATTGAATTGATCTTTCTGCTACTGAAAGATATATGTGACTGCTGGGCAGCTGCAGTTTAACACACCTCTGTTCTGTGATTTGGTTGAGCATCCCATTAAGTGTGTGGATGCCTGTATCTGGTTAATTGTGTGTAGGTGTGTGTTTGCCAGTTTGGTTTCTGTTCTGTTGTAGATTTTGCTGTTATTGTAATTTGTTTCCAACACATATGATAAATGACACAAAACAGTCAATAGGAACACTTGCTAATTTCGTCTTCATGCTTGGTGTTGGTGTCATGTCACTCTGCTAAAAATTCCTGTCTTACTTTCGATTGCTGAATAAGTGAGTAACCTGAATACATAAAGATACTATTGATGCTGTTAAAATCTACAGTATGTTTCTGTGTAGCAGGTGGAACCACTTCACTGCTTGATGTCCTCTAAAGTACACCAGCTATTTACCACTTCTTTTATGCCAAATAAGCCAGCTGCTTCTTTCATGTTCAAAATGAATTTTGGCTTATGTCAAATGTGGTTGTGTTTGTATTCGTTGCAATACATATAATCGTTACTTCTCAAATGTGACAATTTGCTGCTTCTCTGTTTTATATCATTAGAAATTGACAGTCTTTGACTTTTGGACTGTGGTCTGAAGATGTCAAAATGGGTTTTTCTCTCACACATTTTTTTTTACATTTTGGAGACCAAACAATTATCAAAAAGACAAAAAGAGATATCCGTTTATAGTGTGACATAACACTATAATGTATTTTTTATTTTATTGACAATTTAGATTTGTTTCCACTCAGATATTATTGAGTTTATATAGTGACTTTGCTGTTGCTGCTGTAGAAACGACATTTTGTTATATTTAAAATATAAAGACCGTCGGGCTGACACTGAAACTATATAGCTAATATTCACACTTCAATATTTGTTTATTTATCACAAGTCATATTTCATCGCAATATTAATCAGTGCAACCGGCCCCTGAGTGGTACTGCACGGTCCTGACCCGAACCAGCGACCTTGGGTACGGGATACGGATGCGCAAACGAGGAGGCTAAAACCCACAGGCCCTACCATCGGTCGCTAGTGCATCTCTTAAAGCGTCGGGGGGAGAGGTTTACTCACTGCACAGCCTGCTGGCTACAGTTGCATTAACATCTGCACATCACAGATTTTCCTCATATCATTCAGGCCTACCATGAAACCAGTGCAAATACAGTGTGTGTGTGAATATAATGAACACAGTGATCCACAGAGGAAGATGTGTGTGAGACATGTTTCTTAAAATGTGGAGTTTAGTCTGTGACAGAGCGTGGAGAGAAACTGTGCTGCTTGATTTATTGGAATGAGAAGATCATTTTAAAGCCAGGAGGGAAAACAGTCAAATCCCTCCAGTCTTTTTTCCTTATTATTATTCTAGCATATAAATGAAGTTCCCGCATAATTATTCTCATCATAACTTGCAGTGGTATGTGCCGGTAGTTAATTGAATACTCACTCACTGATCACTAACATGTCACATCCCGCTGCTTTGAAGGGAAAAAGCTACGTTTTATAGTTTGGAGCTGTATGTGTGTGTGCAGGGTGGTGCATCATACACACATATACACACACATATTCAAATGAGGAGTGTTGCAGAGGGGTTTAGCTTTCATCTGTTGTTGGTTCAATGGAGGTGTAGCCAGACTGCAGTAAGAAAGGGCTGCTGGAATTAAAGCAGGACAGCCATAAACTGGTGCTGTGTTTAAAGCACTGCAAGAAGTGAGTCTCGCTGGGGGGGGGATGGGAGTCTGCGAGTCCCAGCGTCTCCATCTACAGTGTTTCCATCTCTGGCGCTGTTCTCCCTTCTCACTCTATTCTCAACCCATCTCTTCTGTCTACTCTGTGTACGAATCCTGTACTGTCCTTTCTTATTTTCTCTAGTGTAGCAGTGACACCAAAGAGGACAAATAAGGTTGAACCTTCTCTCTTTGCCCTTCCCTCTCCCCTGCCTTCTCTCTGACTGTTTGGATCACCATAAAGATGAAACAACATTCAGATTGCCGGGTCCTTGATGCAGTACTCCACCCGATATCATCTGCTCTCTCTCTCTCTCTCTCTCTCTCTCTCTCTCTCTCTCTCTCTCTCTCTCTCTCTCTCTCTCTCTCTCTTCCCTCTGCACTGTTCAGTTAGTGTCTTTATGGCGTTTAAAGATTTATACACTCATGCCACGCACAAGTGCCTCATGTTCCCTCACATGAATGCAAATTTGAAATTATGGTTTGTTGCAAGCCTCCTATCTCTATAATTCAACTGAGGGATTTTACCTATAGCTAGTGCACCCCTCTTATCATGATTTACTCAGGTTACAACCATATGGAACAAGTTTTACTCTAGAATCTTTTCTAAAGTGGTTTCTAACGTATATTTGATACAGCCCTATATAACAATGCTGCTTTATTGCATTATTGATGTTAAGTTGTGTGTTTTTCACATTATTGTGGAAGCTGTGTCTGTTCCCAAACTGCCAACTGAGTTTCCTTCAGGGCTTTTCAAGCAGTTCAGTGTTCGTTTAAGACTGCTCTGCATTAAATGTTTTGCATTCACAGAAAGTCCTCCCAAGGCTGATCTGAGCACTTCACTGAAGTGTACATCATGTTCTCCGCTGGCTTGCTGGCAGTGTCGAACACACTCTGGTGCACACACACACAGACAGACACACATATTTGCATAATGCTGTTCCAATACATTTTGACAGTAAACTGGGTTTATAATGACGCTGACATTTAAGTATAATCACAGACGCATACTGGCAACATAAACTGGCTTTGTTCAACTCTGCTACCAGGAGCAGTCCCAGAGTTCAGAGGGACAGCAGCTGATGGCAGGGAGCTGCTTCTGCCCTCTTGTCAGTCACCTTACCCCAACCAATGGATAACCCGGCTGTGGGTTTTGCAGCCACGTGCCGATGTCTTTCTCTTCATGCTGAGCAGATGGTTTCTAGCTGGTGTGTTTGTTTGTGGTTTGCAGTGTGAGTGGAGATAATTTATCAGACTGTGCGTCTGAGTGTGCACACAGACGTGCACGTATATTTATTTGTGCATGTGTTCTGTGGTGAGTCGTTAAATTAGTGCAGTCAGTGTGATTAAATTACCCCACACCAGCACAGTGATTCACTCGTTCCCATCTGTTTAACAAGGCAGTGCTCCTCGGAGACTCCTGCTCTCTCTGTCTCTCTCTGTGGGCCTGATTTGCGTTCATGAAATTTGCAGTGCGCCTTTTCATTCAATTTGCACTCACAATCTGTGTGTAATTAGTGCCAGATGCACTAATGTAGCGGTGTGGAAAATATAATTGGTCTCTCCTTAATAAAATAGATATATATTAAAAGTATACAAAAAGCTTTGTGGTGTACCACGTGTTCAGTGTGCATGCAGGATTATAATGCAAGTCAGGACAATACCAGCAACCCATACCGGTGTTCTGTACAGCAGACCTTCTTATGGAGCTGGCTCCTGGTGCCATCCTACCACACTAAGGCAACAGCTCATTACAAAGCCTGCACCTGGGACTACCCTCTGGGTGCATTATGCTTGTGCAAGAGAGCTCAGAAGGTGCATGGGATTTATCTGAGCTCAGGACAGAAATAACAGCAAAGTCATGCTGTGTGGAAATACTCAGGAAATAAATCAAGTGCATGGTGGAAGTAATATTTTATTATTTAGAAGAACATAATCCTCATCTCTTTCAAGAGGAGCGGCTTGTTCAGGGGCTCATTAGCAGAGTAGGTGCTTGCACAGGGCTTGAACCAGGTCTCTCCATTTAAATGAGGGTCTAAACATTCACTGTACCGCCCTGCTGCCAAAAAGGTAGGAGAGCTGTTATGGAGCTGGTATATGACACCCAACAGGAAGCACAGTGATCAAATATTTCTATGGAGTGTATTAAAATGTTCACTGTGGTGTGAAAATATCTAGATCTGAATATTTTTCTGAACTAACTTTCTGGTCCATCAACACAGGTGGTCTAGATGTTCAGAATCCAATAAGCCTGTTTGATTCCTCAACCACATTATTTTTTTTTTTAATGAAGCGGATTAAAGGAGGGGAAACTAAATCATCAGAATTTGCAAGCAACGCTAGCATGGCAAGCATACTGTCTACTGTGCAAATGCATATTGAATATACGGTAATGAAACATCAGCCACTCATCGTGACTCATTTGAGCACACTGGCATAATCCTGCCCTTTCACAATAAGTACTTTAAGTGGTTATTTGCATCTTACCTGCAAATGAAGTAGCCGTAAGCGAGCCATCAAGAATATTTCATCCAATGTTAATCTAAAAACATTAATTCCCGGGTCAGCTGTGCTAACAGGTGCTTAGGCAACAAGTGTCATTGTCACGCTCTTGTGGGGTCTGTGCAAACCAAACAGGGGCCAATTGCAGGACATTATCGGCTATTGTGATCCTGTATTAGGACATGAGGGGGGCAATGAAAGAGTACAAACAGCGTGGTGTTGAGGAGAATAAGGAATGATTCTGCTTACAGCGTCTGTAGCAGAAAGACAACACAGAAAACAAGCACATCTGCATGATTAAGTGACCTATTCAGAGTCAATGAGCCCACGAGGGAAGTACACATGCATGTGTGTTGGTGTGTTTGGCAGTCATGGCTCGGGCATATTTTCAAGTGTGTGTGTGTGTGTGTGTGTGTTTGTGTGTGTGTGTGTGTTTGTGTTTGACAGCCTAGGAATATTTATGTTGTGTGTGTGTTTCTGTATGTGTGCAACACAATTTATTTGTGTCAGCTCTGTATAATTCACACACGTTGATGTAATTAAGGGAGGAACAACAACACCAGCCACCATTTAATGGAGCCCGTCCTGTGCCAGTGCTCACGTGTATCTGTTTGTATGTGTGTGTGTGTGTGTCTGCATTTTAATACACGCTGTGTGACTGCTTGCTTGCTTGCTGTCTGTGTTTGATACCTTTGCGTACCTGCAGTGTTTGTGCTCCTGGACTTGTGTTTGTAAGATCCAGTTTGAGTTTTAAACATTTAGAGGACAGAATAAATGAAACATAAGGAAATTAGCGTGTGTTTGCTTATGTGCGTTTGGACTCATTGCTCTCTCATTCTGACTCACACAGTGTTCACTAATGATCTGACCTCCATTCCTCATGACAGATTAAGGGTGATAATGACTTAGACTACACGCAGTGTGTGTGTGTGCGTGTGTGTGTGTGTGTGGAAGTGCAGGAGGGCAGTTATTGTCCAGTAAATGATGCTGTTACCGGAAGTGCTGTGATAATAAATTGATAATTGAGCAGCATTTCAAGTCTGTAGTCATATTTCTTGTTTGTGGTTTTTGGGCACATACAAAAGGTGTAAAAGTTGTATTGTAATTGCCGTGTGTGCGTGTGTGTGTGTGTGTGTATTAACAGGTTCCTTATTGATTATTAGCCATGTTGATGCTGTTTATGTGACAGGTATTGAACACCTTCCGGCGCTGCACAGTCGTTCGTCTTTGCTTGCCCTGATTCAAACATGAACATCGGCTAGAGATCTGTTGAGAGCTGGTTGTTGGAATAATTGGAGGTGCTACCTGTTTGTTGGTGCTTGTCGTCAGTGGAAATATAGTTGTGTCTTTATGTATCTGACGTTCGCTGTATGGCGCATGATGAATCTATTCATTAGTTTCATTTCATTTCATCCGTCCTCTGCTTTAGCGTCTGTGCACATGGAGTTTTTATTTTATTTTATATTGACCAGTGCTGGAGAGTGATTGTGTCTATATACAGTACGCTTGTGTGTTAGTGTGTGTGTTTGAAACTGTACAGTCAGCAGAGAGCAGAGCAAGCTGACCTAGGCTATTTTATATTTTACAATTTCTCATTCACCCAGTTATGCATGTACAGGAGTCTACAGCTGCTCTTTAGCTCTTTGATTATCTTTCTGCTCTTCTTCTCTTTTACCTCTGTCCCTCTCTTTTTCCTTTCCTTTCCTTTCCTTTCCATCTCTTTGATTGTCTTTGTCTTCTCCCTCCTCCCCACCTGTCCTTTCAATGCTCACAGCTTGCTTTCTCTTTAAAAGCATCTGGACATTTCTTAATTGTATATCAAAACACAGGGCACCACTCACTATCGAATCAACACATTCTCAATGTCGACGCTTCACAAATGGACGCTTGGTCAAGACCCCTTGGCGTCGCTTTTTAACGCCCTGAGTACCCATTTAGTGTCGTTTTCAACGTGTAGGGCTCCGCAGTCAAGTTAGCAATGGCAAGCAACAATAAATATTCAGCTCCCGGTTAGACTTTCAAAGTAAAACCTTAACTTTGCGAAATTACAGTAAAATGTTAACGTTAAGTAAGTTAACTTTACTTGTGTAACTTACGCAATTTACGTAACCTACGTAACTTAAAAAGTAAAAAATATTAATTTTAACTTTTTGTTTCACATGGGAAACGAACACCGGTCTCCTGGTTGAAAGTCCGGGTTCTGGCCCTCTGTCCACCCCAACCAACTCCGTACTATGACTGTCTTTCTGTTAAATATTGTACACCTACTTTTACTGTCCAAAACTGACGCTACAGAGGTTCCCACACTGCGTTCAAGTATGACCCATGTGACGAGTTGGGAGTGAGAACGAGTTGTTCGAATTGGCTCCTACATTTGTTATCTGTAGTCCTGATAAAGCTTTGTGTGTTGATGTGTCCTCTTAACAAATCAATATTCAGGACAAAAGGTCTGAGTTATAATCAGTGTTACACAACAAATTAACATCTAGTATGCTGACAGACTGTCAGGCATTTCACTGTACTCTGTATCCTGTATGTGATGTGTGTGTGTTTGTGCTGATTTATGCCGCCGTCACTGCAACACTGCACGATGGGAAAGCTGAGCACTCACATCTGACACACTGAATCACCTGTCACATCACAGGCCAACACACATACATTTAAATTACTTGCACTTTTTCTCATTCACTCAGCCCGTGAATGCACGCTGTAGGACCACTGTGTGTGTGTGTGTGTGTGTGTGTGTGTGTGTGTGTGTGTGTGTGTGTGTGTGTGTGTGTGTGTGTGTGTGTGTGTGTGTGTGTGTGTGTGTGTTTTTGGTCCCTGATGTATTCTTTCCACTGTCCACACCCTGCCACTGCAGTCCTGTCTTTTTATCCTCCCCTCTCTCTTCCTCTAGTGAATAATGAATGAGTGGTGAAAGCAGAGAGCTGTTGTCTCTCTCTGGTTCACACACACAACCATGCACACTCACTGTAGGGTCAAACCAACCACATGCGGGTTTAGATTCCGACCATGACGGGAGACACTTTTTAAAAAAAATGTTATTGTTTGTCCTTCTCCATGAAAACCAGTGTTGTGCGTGTATCTGTGTACAAATTGATTAATGTGGCCTGCATGTCCTTGAATATAACCGTTAACATCCTCCTTATATATACACACACGCTTACACACCTTGAGTTTGAGTGTGCGTGTGTGTTTAAAAGGGTGGATACAGTGGGATTAACTGGGATTAAACTGGAACTGCTGAGTCTGAACCAGCTTTCTTCCCTTCATCAAACTGTGTGTGTGTGCTTGCCGGTGTGCCTGATCACTGTTCCTGTTTTTCCTCCTCCAGGCAGAGAAAAAAGTGCATGAGTGTAATTTTGTATGCGTGTGTGTGTGTGTGTGTCTGTATCAGCAACGTTTTAGATTACCCAGTGGGTCGATGCAGGATGGGCCAGGAGCCTATTTTAAGATGTGTGTCTGAATACTTGAAAGATCTGTAGTGCTGCCTGGTTCTCAGGATAGCTTTCTGTTTTTCTTTGTCTCAGCCAAAGCAGCCACTGCCACATAAACAGCTATGCAGGGTTTCTGCTGGTCATATCTGTTGGGGAATTTCTGAATGCAAGCAATACTTTTGCTAATCTGAATCTTTTATTTCAATCGCGCATGTTGTTAATGATTGATAAAAAACAAATCCACTTTTTCAGTCAGGGGGCTTGAACTGTTTTTCAGCTTCTAAAGGGAGGGAGGGGTGTGACAGAAAAAGTTTGAGAGCTAATGCAATAGATATGGTGGTTTGTAGTTGTTAGCATTCAAGAAGTGAGTCCGAGTGGAAAAGCAGGCCGCAATATACTGTTCGGGTCAGTGCCTTAAATTGTTAAGGAATATCAAGGAATTCATCAATAGGCTATCACTGACAAAGTCTATAAATTAAATGTATGCTCTCTATGCAACTTTTTGGGGAATTGTGTCACTGCAGCCACAAATGTCACAAGATTAAACATACATTATCAGTGTGTCCGCGGGGTCTTAAAAAGTCTTAATAGGTAATAAATAAACTTTGCGAAAATAAAGGCCATTAAAAAGTATTAAAAAGTCTTAATTGCCATTTAACAAGGTATTCAGTTTTGAAGATATTTTTTTCAATGTGAAAATCCTGTTTTTCCAAAAGTTTGTTTGTTAAAAGTGTAGATGAACGTATTTATTTATAATGCATAGCCAAAAACACTAGACAGGCAGTGATTAGCAACTGTATGATTCGTTTCTGTAACGTTAGCCGCAGGAATCTACCGAGCGCCTATTTCACTCTTGAATGCTCCAAAAAATAGATCCATGCGATCTGGGAAATGATTTACAAGTACAACCGACCGTAATCTCCCACCCCGCCGGACCCTCAATGCTAATTGTCCAAAACATAGTCGGAGTGGCGATCAGGAGAAACGGGATTAACCCCTCCCCGTTCCTGAAAAACAAGAGCGAGATGCGCTGCCAGCAGCTGAATCGGTAAGACAGAAGACAACAGGGAAAATCCAAGGAGCGTGTGTGTTTGGCTAACATTAGCTGGCTATTTAGCAAAATCGGTGCCTTTTATTGAAACACATTCAACTTTTCATAAAGCCGATGCTCTCGTCAATGTCAGTTTTTGTGAACAGATCAATCACAGCCTGGATGGAGCGGGATTCAAAAAAAAGTTTGATGTGCTGCAACAAAAAAAAACAAAAAACAGTTGGTTCATACAGGCTACTATAGGCAACTGAGAAAGTTGGTGAATGCCTCAATTTCTAGGTGGCATTACAACCTGATGATATATAGGCTATAAATATATTTCTTTCTTTTAAAAGCTCAAAAATGTCCCTTTTAAAGGTGTGTGGCTGATTTAATCGGTTATAGCTCAAAGTGGCGCGGCAGTCTTAAAATATTTTGACAAAGTCTTAAAAAGGTATTGAATTTTACTGCAGCATTCCTGTATATACTCTGATTTTACGACTACATTTACATTTACATTTACTCATTTGGCAGACGCTTTTATCCAGAGCGACTTACATGTGAGGAACAACATACAAGCATCAACAGAGCATCAAATACAGATCTACAACTGACAATACATACTAGTAAGAGCAGAAGTAAATACTAGTAAGAGCTCATAGTACATATCACATCAATGGGGTAAATACCTAGGGAAGGAAGTAGGAGTTAACAAAAAGTGCAATCAAAACAAAAAAGTGCAATCAATACAAGATAATTGTAGGGGATAGAAGAAGAAGAGCACAGGAAGTGCATGTTAGAGGTTAGGAGTTAGAGGTGTTATAAGAGGAAGTGTTCTCGGAAGAGATGAGTTTTCAAGAGCTTCTTGAAGTTAGAGAGGGACGCCCCTGCTCTGATGGCGTGTGGTAGCTCGTTCCACCATCGTGGTGTCACAGATGAGAATAGCCGGGACTGGGATTGCTTTGTGTGAAGGGATGGCAGAGCCAGGTGGCGTTCGTTGGAGGAGCGTAGCGGCCGAGAAGGAACGTAAGTTTGTATTATTTGAGTTTAGGTAGATGGGTGCAGACCCAGTAGTCACTCTGTATGCAAGCATTAGTGAGTTGAATTTGATTCTGGAGCCAGTGGAGGTCACTGAGTAATGGAGTGACATGAGTCCTTTTGGGCTGATCAAAAACCAGACACGCTGCTGCGTTCTGAACCATTTGTAAGGGTTTCACCGAACAAACTGGAAGATCTGCTAGGAGGGCATTGCAATAGTCGATGTGAGAGATAACCATGGCCTGTACCAGAAGCTGGGTGGCGTGCTGAGTGAGTTAGGGCTTGATTTTCCTTGTGTTGTATAGAGCAAAGTGGGAGACTGCAGCAACATGGTCTGAAAAGGACAGCTGGTCATCAATCATGACAACCAAGTTTCTCACCACCTTGGTTGGAGTGATGGTTGCGGAGTCAATTTGTAGTTTGATGTTATGGTGGATAGATTGCTTGGCTGGAATGACCAAGTTCAGTCTTAGAGAGGTTTAGTTGAAGGTGGCAAGCCTTCATCCATGCAGATATGTTCGATAGACAGTCCGTGATCCGCGCGAGACGGTGGGATCGCCTGGCGGAAGGATAGGTAGAGTTGCGTATCGTCTGTGTAGCAGTGGTAAGAGAAGCTGTGCGAGCGAATGATCGGCGATCACCAGTGAGGTGGTGTAAATTGAGAAGAGAAGGGGCCCTAGCACTGAGCCTTGGGGCACCACTGTGGAGAGGCAGTGGGAGGAGGATAATCGTCCTTGCCACAAAACATTGTAGGAACGCCCCGAGAGGTAGGATTCAAACCACAGGAGTGCTTTACTCGAGATGCCCATTGCTGAGAGATAGCAGGATCCTGTGGTTGACTGTGTCAAAGGCAGCTGATAGGTCAAGCAGGATAAGAACCGAGGACTGGGCTGCAGCTTTAGCTGCCCTTAGGGCTTCTTTTACAGACAGAAGAGCCATTTCAGTAGAGTAGACTAGAATGTAAACAGTATCCATGTAGCCTAATCTTAAACTACATAACGGAAACTGACATTTTTTCTCCCCACATTCAAATAGTAGTTTGAGTTACAAATAAGAAGTGACAGCCCAAGAAAACATAATAAAATGCGCTTGGAACACAATAAAAGAAATAAAGATACAATATAGAGATTAGTGCTGTCATGAAAACAGTTTCCTAATGTTAAGAAGCCTGTACACGTGTGTCTTCTTTCACAATACAGGTTGCAAATGTTTTCATAACAGCACTAATCTCTATATTGTTTCTTCATTTCTTTCATTCTGTTACAAGCCTCTACAGGTGTGTCTTCTTTTTTGTGAAAGATTTGCAAAAGTTTCCCAACGTTAAGAAGCCTCTACAGGCGTGTCTTCTTTTACATGACTTGACTGCTAAGTTGAAATGACTAAATATGACTTATTTACTGTAACTATGTAGCTAAAGGAATTAATTACAGAGAAAATATTGTCAATAATGTTTCAACGTGATGAAGTACGTATTAGGAGGCACTCCCAGCAGCCTCATCTGAAGGTGGGGAAGAATGAAATAATTTGATTATAACGCACAAATTCACGCAAGTGAATGTTACCTCCATCTTTTCTTCCATCCCTTCGTTACAGCCTCACAGGAGCATTCTGGGAGGGGCTGCAGATACATACAGCTGACCCCTCTCACTTATGTAGAGCTTTATTAGTTTATTCAGGTTTCCCCAGTAGGGAATAATTAATCTGTACGAAACAATATGTTGAAAATGGAAAGACCCACTTCCGTAGAGAAATAACACACTGTTACAGTAGAACTATCTATAACTGCACACTATGCAGCTGACTCCAGCTGGCTTACAAAATGTGTGTTCTCCCGATGCAGAACTTCCAGGCGCTGCCAAGACAGCCACTTCAGATCACCAAGAAGCGGTACATCCAAGGTGAGGTGACACACACTCATTAACACAGGCACAAAACAACCCTCCCACGCGTCCTAGAGAGTGAGACAGTGATAAATATTGAGTGTGTGTGTGTGTGTGTGTGTGTGTGTGTGTGTGTGTGTGTGTGTGTGTGTGTGTGTGTGTGAGAGAGAGAGAGTTCAGGTTCACCTCTCAGGGCGCACAAAACCTAATGAGCAGAAACTTGTAAAGAGGGTTTACGAGGATAATAATAATCTGCAGCAGCAAAAGGGATGGTCACTAAAAAGTGTCAATATTTGTGTTTGTCTGAAATGTGGCTGATGTACAGTTTGTTTTGCTGCCGTATTATTTGAAGATGATAATAGTTAAAATTGTTCAGTAAACAGCGCATAGTTATAGCATCATTTTTCAGTGACGTTATATAATATTTCACATTTGACCTATTAGCCTTATGTTTGTTTGCAATATTAAAAACATTAAAAGTTCCTTTTTCCCACTACTACCACCTAAACATTTTCAGATGTTAAAGATGGTAATAAAAGAGATGAAGTGAGACATATTGTGTTTTAAAATAGAAACAGGTTCTTTCTGTCTTCCCCTTGTTTATTCTTATGCCTGTAATGTGGACAGAAAAAGATGGTGGACGGTGATTTAACAAAAGCTAATGGGAAGATTCATAGCGAGAACATCCCTTGTACAGCGTGTCCCCTGTTACAGAGCCAGCTGAAACATCTGAGAAAATGAACAGGTGTGCTTAATTGATCATGTATGCAACATATGTTTACTTTCATGAGCAGAATGGTTTCTCCACGACAACTTGGGGAGAACAATATCCATATGGACACAAGCAGCAACTTGGCAATCTGAGATTTGATCATTTCCCCGTCACACCTTCTCTGTTTTCACTGCCCGCCTTCTTTTCATCCCCTCTCCTTTTGGAGGAAGTTTTAATTACCTCGTCTTGCCCTACTTGCAAGCAGTCATCATTTGATGAAAACTGCCACACCGACACTTTGGGGAAACAGCCTGACTCTTCATTTTGTGGGACAGTTGCTTGAGAGCCCCCTCAGCAATTATATTATAACAAAAGTTGAATTTAAGACAGAACTTGGCTGAAATCACACGCTCGGCCATGACCACACACTCAGTTTCCTTTATTATTAGTGAGCTGTTCAGAGTCAGGCCCTCTCTGAGCAAGGTGTCAACACTGCTCTAAATTAAATTTGAAATCGTACTAATATAAAACTAATATCTAAAAGACATTATTTCTTAATGTTTGTATTGATTTACACTGACACATTGCCTGTTTCACCTACATTCTGTGTTGAAGGAAGATTTAATTGCCTAACAGAAGCATTTATCTTCAGTATAATAATTTTGACTGATAAATTACATTTTCATTTCTCCGTGCACCAAACTGTTGGTCCATCCGACTGTGACTGTCATTGCTCTGGCACCGCTTGACAAATTATCAGCTTCTTAATTAAAAAAAGCTTGGTCATGGTTTTGTAAAGTTGTCGCTTATCTGGACGGCTTCAGTTCAAAAATGTCTGCTCCAGGGGGGGGCTACCAGATTAGCTGGCTGTCAGTGTGTCCCGAACACACGACCAAAACAAAATTCCTCCATTTGCAGATGAATAAAACATCAAAACAAGTCTATCCATGTGTTTGCATGGCCAGGCCACATTGCCTGTGCCGTCAGTCACAGCTGGCGGTGCCACACTATGCTTTATAGCTCTATTTCTGTTCTTTGCTGTCGGTGTTTCTATCTTTCTTTATCACGCTTTCACTGTTTGAGTCATTCAGAGGTGCTAATATCAGCACCTCTGCTCCACATACTCTCAGATTTCCAAAGCTGTTTGTCATCAGATCCTCTTCTCTCTGTCCCTGCTATATCCCGCACATCATCCCTCCTTTCCCTCCTTCTCTCTGTCTCTGTCATCCCCATCCCTATCAGTTATTGCTCTGTGTCTTAAGGAGCGAAGTGAGGCCCTAATCGCAATTGATTACATTACCCCAGTTTGTATGTGTGTCATAGTTTCATTGTCAGCATGTTATGTGTGTGTGCATGTGCTGCTGTAGCAGTATTTTCATTATGCCGACATGGAGTGTGATGGATCCCATCATTTCTCCTGCACTGAGGTCAGCACTTCAGTCCAGCTCCTTATAGCAGAGAGTGCAGTGATGGACTGATCCTGATAGGATTCTGATTTGCCTCTAAATGGGGCGTTGTGGCTTCATAACTTAACTCCTCATTAAGTCAAATGTCAGTGTTAGCGCACGTACACAAACAGGATATTGCAACTAAATGACTGTTATGCTGTATTTCTGGTAAAGAACTTTGTTTAGAAATGTGCTGTGAAAGACGTCCATACTTGACATTGTGCTTTTTTATTTATGGAAGGTCAATCTAAATTAAATTTTGTCTTGGTACACTTATGTGCCATGTGTTACAATACATGTATGTAATGTTTTAGATATGTATAACTTTTAACCCAAAGACAGTGTTTTGTTATATTTTTATTTAACTTTTGTGTAATCTGTGTTGACTTTAATTTAATTGCACAATCATGATAAGAATATATGTTTATATCATATAAAATGCCATCAATAGTACTTTTTTGTCTTATTCAAAACCGGCTTGGAAAATAGGCTTTGGTTTTCTTTAACCAAACAAAAGATTCATAAACTGAGCTTGCAAACAGGTTACTTGAGGCTATTGTAGCACAGTTTGTACATTTAAAGTAGCACACACTTTGCAGCGAGGGATGATTTGCTGAGGCGTTCCTCAGGGCTCTGTGTTTGTTCCTCACAGGAAAGGAGGAGGTGGTGACTGTTCATCCTCGGGCAATGTTCATCCCTCAGGAGGGCTGGACTTTTCTTGCTGCAGGTAGGACAATTATTCATGTCAAATCAGAATGTTTTCTGTGTTTCATAAAGCACTGTTTTTGTTGTTCCTGTCACCCCATCAAATGCAAATTAATGAGGTGTGTTTTCCTTTTCCAGAAATGTTTTCTTAGTTTTAGGAGATATTTGATTTATGTATTTTTGCAGATCTGTCTTTTAGAGAAGGTCTAATGTGTATTTTAGAAGTCGGCTGTTTAGATGTTTTTACTGAGCATCTTTTCATATATTGTTTGACTAAATGTTTTTAGTGTTTAAACAGAGGTGAAGGTCACACTCACAGACTTTAACCACTGCACATGTTTTGACACAGTTTTATTCTTGATTCAGCAGCAATTAGCTGCTCAGGCATGTCATTCACTGTTGACCCAGCCGCTAACTAAACCTAAGGGAGCAGAAAAGTTCCTGAACTGTAGTTTCAGCATCAGCATCGTTTCTGCTTTTATAGTTCAGCCTTGTGGAAAAAGTGTGTGAGCATCTGTTTTGACAGCAGTCCGTATTAAAATTGGATTTGTTAGTTCGTCACACCAATCTCTCAAGTCTCTGAGATTTCTTGCACTTTCACATCAGCATAAATGTTTTCCCTCAGCTAGATTGTAAGTTTGTAACTTAAAAGAAAAAACCTCTAACGCTGACACAACCTTAGCTGGCATCCTAAGGTCACTTTAGGGTGTCACCGCTGGTCCACACTGTGCAGACAGAGGGGAGAGCTGGGACACTGTCAGCCTGGGAGAGCTTTTGTGGGGAACGCCGGGTGTCTGCTGGCCCTGACAGTGTGTCGCGCACTTACATAAGCAGACAGATAAACCAGGGTTAGCAGGAGGCAGCCCCCCCCCCCCCCCCCCCACACACACACACACACACCACACACACACACACACACACACACACACACACACACACACCATGGCACGGATTCACAAACACATTCAGCCAAACACATGCCCACACTCACACACAGGCAAGGTTGCCATGGAAACATCCCCTCCTAGGCAGCCCTCGCCCAGTCAGTCCCTTCATGTCCTCCGATGTCCTTCCCAAACTGGAACAACTACTGTGTGTGTGTGTGTGTGTGTGTTTGAACTACTACCGCTCTGTCCCTAAAAAGAGTTCAGTGAAGAGGCACGTCAAACGGTATTTGCTGTCCTGTCTCTGAAAGCATTGTGTGTGTGTGTGTTTGTGCAGATTTTGTCTTGAGTGTGTGTTGTGTTAATTCATCGAGCCCACACTGAGAAGAATCAAAATCATGGATTAGTAAAAAAGTGCATGGCTATCACGGCTGTTTTACCAGAGATATAACAAACCACTGTTCCTCCCTGTCCTGAAGCAACCTGCGTGGGCCTGATGTGTGTGTGTGTGTGCGTGTTTGTTTATATTTGCAATTGTCAACTTTCTACTGGGAGCTGTCTGCTGGTGTGTGGGGGCTGGAGCTGAGAGAGGAAAAAGGAAGACTAGCCAAAATGAGAACAAAGACCTAATTCCCTCATCAACCCTGTTAGTTTTAGTTTCGTTTTTCAGCCCATAATAGAAAAGGATAAGTTTGGGAAAACACATAACAGTTGTTGTGTGCAGCATTAATAAGGAGCAACATATGTTATCTCATTGGCGTGGTTTGAAAAGTAGCAAGGTTTTTGTTGGAAAATAATGTTTCTGCTGTAACTCAAAATGTTAACAACAGCTGCATAATGTGCTTTTTTATCATGAAGAAAGCAGTGATTTCAGAGAGTTAGGCAGTTAGGTTTATTTATTGTTATATTATACATTATTTATTTTGAACTGATGCAAAAAATTTTTTAAAAAGGTAATAAAGTCATGGTGCAGCAACATGCATCAGCCTGCTGTTCTTCGTCAGAACAAGAACCCGTGTACCACAAAATACTGGTACACAGGTGCATGTGGGATTACTGGATGGGTATGTTTGATTTATAGACTAGACTTCATCTACCACTAGTAATAACAGTTTTCAAGGTCAGGTGTATGTTATCACAAAACTTAAAAATCATGTTTCTTAAAGCAGAACGATGTATCAAATTACTTTGATGATGGTGAAGATGATGTGGCAATGTCTAGGGGCGAACCTACAGACAATTATCACTTGACTCAACAGCTCCCCTCGGATTTGCCAAGCTTTATAGTGAGTTTCAGCTCACTGTTTAACTGTCCTGCCACAAATTTACTGTTTTGGTTTACTCGCACTGCTCTCATAGCAACGTTTCCGGGCGCTGCAGGCAGCTGTTACCAGAGGGAAGTCTTTCAAAACCCGCTGTACACTACCTTCTCAGCACCAAACGGCAGACAAACACAGTTGGTGACTAGCTGGTGAACATAGTGGAGCATTTAGCAGCCAGATGTTTCCCTCAGGAGAGGGTAGTGAACAAAAACAGAGCTCAAAGAGCAACTGTTCAAGTGTAAAAAGTTAGCTATGTCAGCTTAAACAATGGTCCCTGACAGCTATTTCCAGGAAAAACGGCTAAAATAACATACCCAAACTAAATTATCTCCTTAACCATTAGTCCTAGATGCATAATTCGGGTCTCCTTTGGTCAGAAGGAAAGGAATATAAATCCATTGTACATTAAAAATATTTATTTTACCATTACAGACTACATGGAGATGCAGTACAGAAAAAATATGATATTTTCATCCTCGCCTGGTAAAAAAAAGCTATATTTTAATGCAATAAACCATCAAAACCATCATAAGGTACATTATAATGCAACTGAATATCTTCTAATACACCTAGAATACACCTGTAACTGTAAATTTGATGAAAAGAAACTGATATACAACAGTTATTACACAATCTTTCAAAAATATACCAGGCTTATTTCCATGTTTTGGCCATATTTACTGTTTATATGTTCACTTTTATTGGGAGTTATCTTCAAAACATAATTTCTCTCCATACATTTCCAAATAACATAAAATTTAAATATGGATAAAAACAGTCAATATATATGACCAAAAGCACTCCCATGCTTTACAGGCAACAGCTTGAGAACAGAACGTCCTACAGGGCCGCAAGTTTGTATTGACGAGACGAATCGATTGATATCCTGCATGTCTGTGTATCTCCTATGGGTCGCCAGCAGAGGCCGATAAAGACCGCCTCCGCCAAAGCTAACTGTTCTTCTATACTTCAATCTGACGACAGAAACGAAATTTACCGGCGAAGCTGACCTCACCAAGATGGCGGCCCACCAGACGGTCCCTGTTGACACAAAGGACCGCTGTTTTTGGACGGGAAACAGCTAGTACAGCAAACACTGATTACGTCCCCTGTATCGGGTCAGTCCGTTAACAGTGATATGTCAATGTTGTGTTCACTGCCCTCAAGTATCTAAAAAAGTCATTGCAGGTTTAGTAAAAGGTGGAAAAATGTATAAATTATTTACAAAACAGGGTCTGATCAGTTCATTCATCAAAGTAGTTCCTTCACGTGAGCTTTCACGGCTGTTTTTCTGGAATAAATCCTGCATTCAGCTGGGATTTTCCTCCTGGATTTTAGTTGTGAAGTACCAAGTACATACGGTATACATTTCTCCCATTAGACTTTTAACTTTCACAATCCAGTCGAGCCTGTGTCCCCAGATGACCTTGGTCTGTATACTGGTCGATGCATTCTTCCTGGAAGCCTCTCTAGGCCCACCACAACCCACGGGACATTTCATAATCTCTCTGTGCAGGTTTTAGTTGAGCTCAAGCGCTTTTATGCACAGTCTTCATCCTGCAGACTGTACTGCAAAATATCACTGAGGTCTGTTCAGGGTGCTGAGGGTGCTGGCATTAAAAATGGCTGAAGCATGGCTTAGTCCCCTCAATATCTTAGTATGCAGTCCAAGGAACTACAGGAGATAGTACCGCCTTATTTATTGTTTTCAATGTCTGTAATCTCAAGTAATACATGACCTTTTTCTCTGGATTCATGCTGTCTAGAAAATTGAAAGGAACATGACATTTGGAGTAGGAAAGTCATTTTCTGTTCTTCCAGAGTGCCTTATGCGGGCTGCAACTAATGAGCGTTTTCATTACAAGTACATTATTGTTTTTTTAATTACGTTATTGCTCATTTTGTTTAGAAAAAATAATGACAAACACCAATTATAAGTTACCAGAGCCCAATATTGCTCATGTCATTTGTAATCAGCAGTCAAAGTGTTACAAGGGATACCGATATTCAAATTACAATTATTGAAATTGCCATTGATGAACTTTCTCTCAAGTTACCCTTCGCTAAGCCACGCCCGAATACGCTGCTGGCCAATCACAGCGCAGTATAGGACTCGCTCTAACTGAGGTCCGACACTTTCATGGCTGCGCTCCATTGACTCTAATGCAAGAGGAGTCGTTTTCTAGCTCTCTTTTTCTGTATTTTTCCAAGATATGGTCAAACGCCGTTTTTGGGGCACTTGTAAAAGTAACAGTTGCTACCCAGAGAGGTTGAAAGGAGAAGTATGATATGTTCCCTTTCCAAAACCTAAAACAAATCCAGAAAAATGTAGACAGTGGATTGTTTCTAATGTAATGTTAGTTAGGTAACGCTAGCTAACTTACTACTCTATGAAATGTTATAAAGCCCTACTGTTCTGCTTTTTAATGATATATGTAGTGTAATATTGAACAGAGAGCTACCCAGCTGTACAGGAACAGTGTTGATTGTTAATATCATTGTTCTCTTTCCTCAGGTAATGGTATACTTACTCTGTGATCGGTAGGTTATATCTTCTATTCTTTATTTTTTTAACGTCAGTTTGACAGCCTAAATAAAATCCAAATGCACAATGCAACTGCAAAACTGTCTGCTCCTTTCTGAGATCACTTTTTCCAAAAATTAGACAATAATTCTCCAGGGAGAGAAGTTAAAGACTGTGGCAGCGCCATGATAAAAGTCCGACAGGTCCGACAGTTTGTCGGACTTAGCAACAGTAACTAAGTCGGACTTGGCTTAGCGAAGGGTCAAATGTCAAACTGCTTTAGCACTTTCATTACAATATACTGTATGTTTAACTGATAAAGTAGCAGATGTTTAATAATAATAATAATTCTAATTAATCTGACCTCGTCTGACATCTAAATCTACATATTCTTAGCTGTATAGTTTCATCTTAAGGTCATCAAGGGCAGTGATCAAGTTTTAAGGGTTTATCTATAGAGAAAGGTTCCTGTAGGTCAGACATATTCCTCTAGAAGGATTTTTGATTGTGGCATTTTGGAGAATACACACACACATGTACTGGCTCAAGATCACACGTTCACATGTGTAGTCTCATATAACTACTTTTTGTTTCATACACACACATTGTCTTTTTATATCAACCCGTTTCCTTCCTCTAACTTTCTATTTCTGTCACACACATAAACATGAAGGAAGACATTTTTACACGTTGTTTCTCTCACACACAAATCCTGCTCAGCAATATGTTTCTGAAGCTGCCGGCCATGCTTGGAGGAAATGTGATCTGACTCATAAAACATTGATGGGAAGATATCTTTAGAAACTCCCCCTCCTCACCTCATCACAACCAAAAGAAAGAAGTCTCTTTTCCTCCATTGCTCACCTCACTGCCACCCCTCTACCCTGCTTTCCTTTTCTTTCTCCAACCCACTCAGAGATGCTCACATGTCTCTGAGCAAGAGTCCAAGTCAAGCCTCAAGTCTCTAAACAAGAGTCCAAGTCAAGTCTCAAGTCTCTGAGCAAGAGTCAAAGTCAGGTCTCTAGTCTCTGAGCAAGAGTCCAAGTCAGGTCTCTAGTCTCTGAGCAAGAGTCAAAGTCAAGTCTCAAGTCTCTGAGCAAGAGTCCAAGTCAAGTCTCAAGTCTCTGAGCAAGAGTCAAAGTCAAGTCTCAAGTCTCTGAGCAAGAGTCCAAGTCAGGTCTCAAGTCTCTGAGCAAGAGTCAAAGTCAGGTCTCTAGTCTCTGAGCAAGAGTCCAAGTCAGGTCTCAAGTCTCTGAGCAAGAGTAAAGTCAGGTCTCTAGTCTCTGAGCAAGAGTCCAAGTCAGGTCTCTAGTCTCTGTGCAAGAGTCAAAGTCAAGTCTCAAGTCTCTGAGCAAGAGTCCAAGTCAAGTCTCAAGTCTCTGAGCAAGAGTCAAAGTCAGGTCTCTAGTCTCTGAGCAAGAGTCCAAGTCAAGTCTCAAGTCTCTGAGCAAGAGTCAAAGTCAGGTCTCAAGTCTCTGAGCAAGAGTCAAAGTCAAGTCTCAAGTCTCTGAGCAAGAGTCAAAGTCAGGTCTCAAGTCTCTGAGCAAGAGTCCAAGTCAAGTCTCAAGTCTCTGAGCAAGAGTCCAAGTCAAGTCTCAAGTCTCTGAGCAAGAGTCCAAGTCAGGTCTCTAGTCTCTGAGCAAGAGTCAAAGTCAGGTCTCTAGTCTCTGAGCAAGAGTCCAAGTCAAGTCTCAAGTCTCTGAGCAAGAGTCAAAGTCAGGTCTCAAGTCTCTGAGCAAGAGTCAAAGTCAAGTCTCTGAGCAAGAGTCCAAGTCAAGTCTCAAGTCTCTGAGCAAGAGTCCAAGTCAAGTCTCAAGTCTCTGAGCAAGAGTCAAAGTCAGGTCTCAAGTCTCTGAGCAAGAGTCAAAGTCAAGTCTCACGTCTCTGAGCAAGAGTCAAAGTCAAGTCTCAAGTCTCTGAGCAAGAGTCCAAGTCAGGTCTCTAGTCTCTGAGCAAGAGTCAAAGTCAGGTCTCTAGTCTCTGAGCAAGAGTCCAAGTCAAGTCTCAAGTCTCTGAGCAAGAGTCCAATTTAAGTCTCAAGTTACTTGTGATAATGAATGTTGGATCACCTGCTGCGTTCAATCCAGGCCAATCAACCTGTAACCTGTGTGCATCCACTGTTTATAATTAATGTGATGGCAGTGGGACGTAAATGACTACGTTAATCGACCACCACGAGTTTGTCAAGTAAACTAACGCTCATTCATCTTTTCATCCTCCTGTAGCAAGCTAACGTTAGATGGCCAATACTGAGCTAAACATGTTTAGGGGAGGGGGGGGGGGCTGGTGCAGTCGATATTGACTACCAGCTATATACAGCATTACATTAACTTAGCTCTTCTTATTAGCTAGGCTCCTTACATGCTTGCTAATAACTTTTTTTAAGATTGGTCTCCGACTCCGATTGACAGCGTTATGTTGGACAGATTTGTGCAGCTGTCTTCATGAAGGAGAGGGAGAGAGAGACAGAGGGACGAGCGAGAGGATGTGCGACGCTCTGCAATCAAATACGATTTTAAATAAAAAATAAATAAAAAATCAATATGTGGAGGTCAGCGTTGATATTGTGGCGGGCCGCCACAAATAAATGAACGTATGGGTAGATGGTGTTCATGTTCAGCTTCATTGTGAACTGAAAAGTCGAGGAATTTTTTTTCAGTAGGGCTCAACGATAACGAGTAAATTGTCAGATTTATCTCAATTATTATAAATGTAACAATAACTATTTTGAATGCGTTGGTGTATTATATTTCCCTCTCACAAACTCATGCACCCATCCTTCGTAACTTTTTCTCCTTCCACATCAGCAGAAACCCATTACAGCCTGTTGCTTCATCCAGAAAATCTCTAATATTTCTCCGCTCCCATTTTGAGTCTTTTTTCCGTGCTTTTGGTTGGGTTTAATTTGATTTTGAAGCAGCTGAGCAGAGGAGTCTGGGTGAAATGGCAGTAATGGAATGCACTGCAGTTGCTTTTTGGGGTGTGGATGTAAGTGTGTGTCTGTTTTTCAATGTGTGATTGTGTGTCTGTGTGTGTGTCTGTGTTTTAATGTGTGTGTGTACTTCGTGTTGAGGTGTTTCAGTTTAGATCTGCCAAACTGACAGGAGAACTGTCGACCTGTCAGCGCAGGACATGTCGTTTTTTGTGTGTGTTTGTCTGTTAGTGTGTCACATGTATTGCACCCAGTTACCTCTCTGCTTATGTAAGTGCTTGGGGCAAATGTCTGAGACAATTTGGCATCTGATGCCTTTTTAAACCAGGTGTTTTTGTGTCTGTCCTGCAACTTTAAGCCTCGTACAGACTACACGACTTTCAGCGTTGGCTGATGGCTGTGCTGTTCACACTACACAACTTGCCGTCTTGTGACGGGAGTCTTGAAGTCACTGTGGCGTTCGCACTACGTGACTTATCGGTGACGGGGGTCACACACTACGCAATCTGACAAGGACTCACCGGACGCTGGTCTCCAAACCGCGTTTTGTCAAGAAAACACACGTGAAATGTGAAAAATGATGCGAACCTATACATGAAACAGCTGTTTGATATTATAAAGATAGCAGACAAAAAATCTGGGTGAAAGAATGGATTAGCACACGCAGGTAGCAGGGATTGTCTGAGCTACAGAGAGAGCTGCAGGTGAGTAAAAAGTGTTTTGCAGAGAAAAAGTAGCTGCCTGCTCTCATTGGCTGGATGTGGATGTTGAGTCGGCCGAATTTTCCAGATATTTGGCATGCTAGATATCTGGCAGATGTCGGTGATGTGTTAGAAATGTGTCGGGGAGCCGCTTTGATGCGTCGTTTTGTAGTTCACACATAACAACTTGGCGACCGCCAATCGACGGCTGATTTACCCCTGATCACAGCCTCAGACGGTCGCTGAGTGTAAACTAGGCTTTAGAGTCTGTCCTTTCATTAATGAAAAGTTTTCTATTCTATTCTATTCTAGTCTAAAAACACCTGCACACTTTCTCCATGCCACAAAGGTTTATTACTGACAACGCTTCTTACTTGGATCTTTGTCAGGTCACAATCACCATTTTTCATTGACACCGTTTCTGATAGCCTTGCCCCTATACGTAAAGTGCATATAATTATTTACCTTAAACTCTGCCCAGCAACTACCCATCCATGTCCTATGTCCAAATTAACCTCTGCTGTTTTCAGATGAGTATGTTTTAGTGACTTGTGGTGAGGGTTGTGGATTGCAGCCAGTGGCTTACGGTGCATTCACGTACCCCTCGATTGGTCCCATTTCCCGAGTTGTGAAGTCGTTCTTCCAACTTCAGTGTGTGTTCATGTGCTCTTAAGTCTGAATGTGGAATCAACATTATTAGCATTATCAGAGTGTTGAAACAACACGCAGAGATCTAGTTCACTCTACATGCACAGTAAACTATTATATGTTTGCAAATTATGTGATATTGCACGAAGTTCTGTATGCTTCGGAAGATTCTGATTATTCCAACACTACATGATGCACCAGTCACCACTCACCCCTCCCTTTCCAAGTGCGCAGGAGAAGCTTCGGTGGCCACACGCTCTGTCGGCTCTTGTGCTAAATAATACGCGTGGGCCTTCATTTGTCCAAATTTCTCTTATTTTGTTACTTTTAATAAACCAGACGATTACTACTAGTACTACTACTAACGTTACTACTGCTTCTTCTTCTTCTTCTTCTTCTTCGTACGTATAGCAGTTGTAAGTCACTTTGGATAAAAGCATCAGCTAAATAAATAAATGTAAATGTATTCAATGTAGTGACGAAATGCGCTCTGTAGTGTTGTTTTTGCTACTGTAGAAACATGGCGGCGCAACATGGTGACTTCCATGTGAGAGGAGATATAAATGGCTCATTTAAGGTAATAAAAACATAACGGTTCAATATATAAGGTCTTTATACACCACTGAAAACATAGTTATGTATGTTATATTGCATTTATGTCAGTAGTTACTCTTAAATTTTACACACTGAACCATGCACCCATTTTGGCTTAGACAGTATTTGACAGTGAATAACCTTAAATTAATTGATCCCTTTTACGTTATATACAGATGAATAATATATTAAAAACATATAATCTCTCATAATGTCAATTCATGATGGATGGCAATTTGATTTATTTTAGTCATAAGTACAGTGTGGAGAGCAGTGCAAACAGCATCACTGTAACACGGCCTGTGACGGGGTATGTTGCCAAATTAAACTGTACGACTTCATAATTTTGGTGAAGCATACACCAAATAACCTGTTCATTGAGATGTAGCCGGTAGGTTCTTCATTTACATTCTCACCATCCTCAGGTCACTGTAAATTGTCACATCAAGCTTTAATAACAGCATTTATGTTGTTCCGCGTAACATCACTTTCCTTAATAACCCAACTTAGCATTTATTTATGTGATAGCAGCACTGGCTTGCTGTGAGACGGATATAACAAATTAGATCCAAATCATGTCAATTTCAACATCAGAAGACGACAACAAAAGGCAGAACATTTTGTCAGATGACGCTGTAGCATTCACATAACATCCTGCTGTTATAGAGAATTAGGTGGAGATGATGCAGTGATGTAATTGCAACTTGCGTCACTATGTTGTCGTGTCCAAGAAACACAGGGTCAGCTTCAAATTGTGAGCATTATGACACTTGCATACATTTTAATACCCTGGATTTAATCAGTTTAGTTGTGTTTACAATGATTATGACGTTGCTCTATGATAATCAGACCAAGATATGCAAGAGATAATTCCCAGTTCATTTTCTATTGAATGCAAATGAACTAAGGGTTTGAAAAAATGTGAGAGAAAAAATCCCTAACTTTATAAAAATAACAGTGGACTTCTGCAGAAAGTGACATAATGAAGGTGGTAAATCTGACAGCTTTGTGTGTATTGTCTCATGTTTTTTTATCATGTATCTCTGATGATGATCATGATAGTTGATGCTGATAATGATGTAGCTGGGTAGCGCTTTGAGTGTGTGTATACAAAGTGTATTGAGCTTCTTTGACTTCTGTGGAAAAATGTCAGGTTTTCCTTCAGCTTTGGTACAATTAAGTTTGATAGCACAAAATTCTCAGCCATCAAAAACATCAATAGTGAGCGTCGTGAATGAAAAGGAACGTGCCTTTTTATACCCACCATTTAGCACTGCCATCAACAGTAATACAGGGAGAAAGATGTAGGAGGCAGAGACACCAATTTCTCCACAGATGGTGACCTTTCTTTCTCCACTGGAAGCTCATGTTCTTTTGCTCTTGTGTCGCTGTTTGCTGTTGCTCTCTTCGCCTCCATGTTTGCCCAAATGCAACTACCGTATTTCACACCCACTCTCTGTAGGTTATTTACAGTTATCGTGGAAAATGTTGGAAGTCACTAAATGAATTGAAGATGGCGAGTTGAGGAACAGCGAGAAAATTGCAACACTTAAGCGTAAATAACACCTTTCTATGCACCAAATGTGTCAGATGAATTATAGTGTTTGTGTTTTAACAGTGTATGAGTATTTAAGGGTACAGAACAGTGTACTTTGAACTTACTGAACCCTAAATCTTCCTTCATATTCTGTATATGTGACACTGTACATATTTTCTTGGTCCAGTGCGTCATTAGTAATATCTTGCTCAAAGCTACCTATACCCTACTGGATGTCTGTTAGCTTAGCTTTGCACAAATACTGGAAACGGTGGGGAGAACAGATACAGTGGCCTGGCTTTTTCCAAAGGTAACACAATCCACCTACCAGCACCTCTAAAACCAGAGATGTTTTACAGAGGAGACACAGTAGTAGTGATGCATGCGAAGTATAACTGGTCAGAAAACACTTTTTAAACCTTATTTTGGGGCAAAATTGTCAAACTTTTTTAGCGATTTTTAGTAGGTTTTACTAGTGATTCTATTCATGTAGTTTTTATGTCCTGGTGACCAGTAAAACTGCAGTTCTGGCTCTCTCCCAATTTATTCAGATAGGAGCCTGGTCTTGTCACAAGTTGTAGTTTGACGCAGCTTATGTGCCGTAACTTTCTGTAAAAATACTAGGTGGTAGACAGAGCCAAGCTAGCTGTTTCCCCCTTTGTGCTAAGCTAAGCTACCCGGCTGCTGACTCTAGCTGCATGTAGACCATACAGACATCAAAGTTGTATCTTCTCATGTAACTCCCGGAAAGAAAGCCAATAACCCTCTTCCCCAATGTGTCAGTATTTGTGATTGGATAGTTGATGATTTTGGATGTGAAATTGGAGAAATGTGTCATTAAAAATGTGTGTGTGTGTGTGTGTGTGTGTGTGTGTGTGTGTGTGTGTGTGTGTGTGTGTGTGTGTGTGTGTGTGTGTGTGTGTGTGTCAGACTTCTGCCAGGTGGAGCTGCGTCTGCTGGCTCACCTCTCCTCTGACCCTGAGCTGCTCCGCATTTTCACCCTCCCGCAGGCCGACGTCTTTACCATGTTAGCCTCTCAGTGGTATGTCACACACACACACACAATTCAGTGTGCTTTAGTGGCATGAATATTTCAGTTAAACAATGTTGCTAAAGATTTTTGCAGCAAAAGGATCTGTAGATAGAAATGCAATATAATATACATAACTATACTGTGGTGTATAAACCTTACATAATGAACTGTTGTGTTTTTATTACTTTAGAATGAGCCATTTCTATCCACATACACTGCGGGTCCTCTTACATCGGACAACGCCATTTGCGCCGCAATGTTTCTACGGTAGCCCAAATGGACATAAGGCTCTACAGAGCGCGTTTTGTCACTATGTTATAAACGCTCGAAGAACAAGTAACGTTTGTAGTGGTAGTAGTTTTAGTCTTCTGGTTTATTTAGAAGTAAGAAAAGACGAGAAATTTGTACAAATAGAGGCCCACACGTATTATTTAGCACAAGAGCCGACAGAGTGTGTCGGCCACCGTAGCTTCTCCTGCGCTTGGAAAGGGAGGGGTGAGCGGTGATTGATGGTGTATTCATGTCGTGTAGGAATAATCTGATTTTCTTTAAATCTTGCAAAAAGAGGAATAAGGTATACAAATATGGAGAAAAAGTACCACATAAAAGTAGTAATTGACCTTTCGCTAAGCCACGCCCCGAATACGCAGCTGGCCAATCACAGCGCAGTATAGGACTCGCTCTAACTGAATGCACAGTGAGCTGTTTGTTGCAATTCGCAAACCTCACCACTAGATGTCAGTAAAACTTAACACACTTAACCTTTAAGTGCAACAGTTCGCTGAGTCACTCGCTGTCCCTCAGGTTGTGACACAGGGCCACATACTTGGCGGCAAAGTTTGCCATATGTCCTTCTCATAGGATTATTCTTAATTTATTGTTATCTTCAAGTTCTTTGATATCCAGTATAACACACAAACACATGCATACACACTCTAGTTCTCACCTGATCTTCTTGGCAAGGTGAGTGTTGATGCTCCACAGGGTTTCTCCTTCCTGTTTTCTTTCTTTCTCTCTCTCCTAGCCCCGCCTCCCCTCCTGACTGCCTTCACTTCAAACGCTAATAACCTTGTTGCCTTGACTACCATGCCAACTGCCTGATTCGCCCCGCTCTTTTCCATGGGCAGGGCACCCGTGGGCTCGTCACCCTAGTGATTACATTGTCGTGCTTTTGAAGTATTTTTGTGAATGTGTATGTGAGTTTTTCTCCTTCTTTCATGCTGCTGGTGTGTCTGTGTTTACACATAGGTCTGTCTTGTCATTCTGATGCTGTGTGTGTGTGTGTGTGTGTGCGTGTGTGTGTGTGTGTGTGTGTGCGTGCATGTGTGTGTGTGTGTGCGTGTGTGCGTGCGTGCGTGTGTGTGTGTGTGTGTGTGTGCGTGTGTGAGCATGTGTGTGTCACAATGTGCTACTTTTACTCTGTTATCCATCTCAGTCAAGTGTGTGTCAGAGGGCAGCCGGTTAAACAGATTACCTGGTCACACAGACCATATTAACAGCTCTACTGAGGCTTTACTTTGTGTCTCTTTCATTATCTCTCTTTCACATTTAAAGAAATTAAGTGGTGTCACTGTAACTCTGCTGGGATTACTCCACCTTTTGCACACTCTCTGTCTTTTATAGCTTTTGTATCTTTCCATGCAATTGTCCCTATAAAAACTTTTTGAACAAGTCGTTTTTGGTCTCTTTTTTGCCTTCTCTGTCAGGTTTTTCTCTTCTTAATCCCTTTTCCCCCTCACTTTCCATCAATCTTTTACATGTTCATTTCACAGTTTCTTTTTCTTTTTTATTTCATTCCTTCCTCCCACAATGTCCCATTACTCTCCCCCCAGTAATTTGCATTTGTTACTCTGGCTGGAATAGCCTCTAGGTATAGAGAAAAATATAAAAAGCTTTTTATTCATGACCTGTGTAGTCAGACTCCTTTGGCCTACCACAAAATTAATTCCTTGTTACTTTGAATATTATGTAGATTTTTCTTTATAACACACTCGTCGCTGCAGAGAACAACCTGCTACATTACCTTTTGGGCTTTCTAGTCCTTCACCTTGTAGTGAACTTGTGTCATTGGCAAACACTTACATGTAACAGCAACAAGCCAATTTTATGTAGAAGCCCATTTCATTTTCAAATAAACCAGATTAGGTGAAACAGCAGGAGAAGAAGAATTTTACTTATCCAGCAGGGGGCAGTGAAAATCCAGAATGGATTTCCCTTGGCCAGATGCACAGTGGAGGAAAGTGATCACCTTTGGGTCACCCACTGGAGGTTAAAGGTTAACAGAGATATGTGTGTGTTTGTTTGTAAGAGAGAGAGAGCAGTAGAGCGGCATTTTAAGTGTAATTACCTCAGCTCCGATCAGTAGTGGCAGCTCCCTGTCAGCCCCTCCAGGAATGCCACATTGCAGACGTGTCATCCCACCCACACTGTCTGATCCCCAGTACTACTGCTGTCTGCAAGTCATATTACATAACTGTCTCTGTCAGTCCCTGCCTCTCTCTCTCTCCGTCTCTGTTCTTTTCTTTAGTCCCTCTGTCTCTGTACTTCATGTCGTTTTAACCTCCATATGTCACATTGTTTCTGTCCTTATTTTCCCTTTTGTTCTTAGTGATTTTTCTGCTGTCCTTTTCCTTTTCTGTTTGCTCCCTCTCTGTGTCACCTTTCTGTCTTGTACTTCTACTTTCTCTGTTTCCCACCGGACAACGATCAAAGGAAGTGGGTTGATGTCTAATCAAGACTTTTATCGTACATCCATACAACTTATTATACTTGTATTTGAACTGTTTTCTACAATTTCAGCGTTGTATCTCTATTTTGTCTGGGAATTGTCTGTATTCAGTGTCAAAACCATAAACTAGTAATCCAGTGTATGGAAAGGTCATCCAAGGACTTTATTTGCATTTTTAACTAAAAAACATCAAAATTTTGTTTTGTACCATCAGTTAATTATTTTGCCTCTGTCAGTTTGTTCAATAATACATACTGTACAGTGTATTTATATTTTCATTTAGTAACACACACTGTCTCTCTCAATGTGTTCACCTTTGTCACTCAGGAAAGGGGTGCGTGAGGGTGAGGTGACTTCCGAGGATCGGGAACACGCCAAACGCATCGTCTACTCTGTTGTGTACGGGGCAGGTGAGTACGTTGTGAAGATAAAAGAGATTTATCAGTCAGCTAGACAATTGATCTTTGTTGTTTCAAAGTGACAAAACAATGGATCAAAGTTTAATTTGGTGACCGGTTCAGACCTGCAAGTGGATCGTTGTTTGAAGGGGGTAAATGTGTTAGCAAAGGAGATAATTCAGAAGACGCAGACAGAAAGCGAGGCAGAGGAAGAAAGAGACTGCAGTATCACAATGATGTGATTATTTTACGCAGGGTTTAGGTTATCTTTACAAAAAATTGCCCTGGGATTTTGACGGGGACATATAGTAGCTGTGTTTCTTTAATGTTGTAGATCACATTCCTGAATCCATGGGCTGGACAGGGATGGGTGGGTAGAGGGTGGAAGGGCAGGAGAAGATAAAAATAGAGAGAGGAAGATGAATTTATAATACACCCTTGTGGCCCATAAAGAGACTTGTGTGTGTCAGCGTCATTTATGATTCACACACATTAAAGTGCATGCTCTCGCGAACACTCACACTTACTGCATATGCACACACAACCACAGTGATGCAAGTCAGTGGTGTCATGGAGACTAAATGAATATGTGTGTGTGAGTGGACATGTGGTGGATATCCAGGCCGGTGGATTTAAAACAATGACTACTAATAATTGTTGTGAGTTGGTGTGTGTAGTTGTGTGTTATGTTTTTTTTTAAGCGTGTGTATATATGGACCTGATGAGTGACATGTGTTTACATGTGCGTTTGTGTTTTTACCTGTGTGATGGCGGGAGGTTTTACAGGCAGCTGGTACTCAGTAGCTTGTCAGCAGGGCTGACTACTCTTCAAAAGTGTGTGGTCTGGTATAATAGCAGTTTTGACAGCTTTGGAGCCTGTTGTCAAACCTGCTGTTACTTATTATTTGTGTGTGTCTGTTATTTAAAAAATAAAAAATAAAATTCATCACTATAAACTGTGATGATCAGCATCTTCTTGGGGCAGGAAAGACAACAATTTTTGGGTGCGTGGGGACATAAATTCCAGATCTTAACTGATCTGCTGCCTTAAAAATATCCAGAATTTTTAAAAAGTAAACCTTAAAACAATATATATATATCCGGAGGTTATTGTAGTTATGTCAACATGTATACATTTTAATGAAAAACTGTTTTGATTCTTTTAATTGGTGGACCAGACCAGGCTTCTAATTGAGACCTGCGTTTATTTGTCAAAATGCGTAGCCACACTTGGCCAGTAGAGGGACAGGGATTATGGGTAGTTGTGATATATTGCTAGGAAGTACTGACAACAATGTGATAATAATAAGTCATTCTAGGTAATTTCTTCCCAACTGGTTTTCCATCATACTTTAATATTTTGGGTAAAAAGGTATTAAATTGCATTCCACGTGGTATCAAAAAGTAAAAATTTTACTTGGTGAACCCTCCCATAAACCTTCTGTAGGGATGGGAAAATGGGTCAAAAGTCATGACCATGGTTTAGATTACCTCACAACAAAAAACTGGGCCTGTGTATCACCCTACAATGATGCATTTAATTTGTGTACAACTACTTTTGGTAGGAGCCAAGATATGTTATATTCCTCTGCTTCACTTACTTACACAGGTGCTGCTCTTACTGTGACCCAGACACAATATATTATCAAAACAGGACATTTAGTGTTCTCCCTGAAGACAACATCATGACGAAATCAGAAAATATGTTCGATTTAATTAACCAGTCAGCAGTGACTCTTAACGCGCATAATTTTCATTAGAATGTGTAGGAGGGGAACTGGGTCAGTGGCTATCCCTCTCTTATTGGATTGAGTTTGTTTAGAGTGCATTCAAGAGGTCAGCAACATCTGACGCTCTCAAGATGATGATGGAGTGTTTTGTGGCATTTCTACTTTAGCAGGAGTCGCAGCTCAGAGGGAGGAAAACAAGCATAAACACACAAACACTCACACACAAACACACACTGATGAATGAGTCAGTTCTAGGAAACTCAATAAACCTCAACAGTAACGGCCAACGAGGAAAATGTGTGCAAGCTATTCATTTGAGACATGTAGGGAGCCATGGGATACATGCAGGGACAATTCACAAAACAAAAGATCAGTGCTAAAAATTCAGAGTGAATATATGCAGTGTGTGAGAAGTAAAAGAGAGAGACAAAGTCAGATGCTGGGAATAGCAAGGGAGATGTAGGCTGAAGGCATAGAAAGAAGGGGGGGGTGAATAATGTGGAGAGAGTAATGTAGGGGAAAGGGGAAGAGGAATGGAAGGAGCTCCTGATGATCAGAGACAGGCAGCTCTGCATGGGAGGATGCGTTGCCATGGATAACAAACACTAAAAGGAAGCTTTCTCCGCAAGACAATAATCAGGCCAGGGAGGAGGGGCCACGCAGCAATATGGACTCATGCACACGCGCACATACACACGCATACGTATACAAATGGGTCAACTAATAAAAAGGCCAAGAAATGATGTTGGCGGGGGAGGATGAAGGAGGTGAGACAGAGATACAGTGAGAGATTAAAGAAATGAAAAAGACTTTTGAGGACTTCTGTGACCTTTCAAAAAAGACTCAAACTAGCATATCAACAGTGTTTTTGCAAAAGTAGCATTTCGTATTTATGATAACATTTTGACACGTGGAAACAGGAAGGACAGTGGCAACAGAAAGAGGGCAGAAAAAGAGAAAATGGACGGTAAAGAGGGCAGAACTAAATAGGAGGGTTTCAATGGTAGAAGAAAAGATGAACAAGGTCTAACTGAGAGAGGGAAAAAAAAGATTGACGGGTTACATGCAGAGAAGCAGGGAGCGTCAGTAACGAAGGTTAAAGGTCAGTCCCTGAAGTGACCTCATTCAGCAGGAATGTGGAGCTTCACACACATAAGAACACACTCATACGGTACAGCCGTCACACCCAGAGGCAGTGCTCTCTAGTATCTGCACAGCATCTTTCAATTCAACATGTTTGTATAGCGCCAATTTATACACTTTTCATACAGAGCCGGTCTAGATCGTACTCTTTTTTTTTTATTGTTATAATCCATGGAAACTCTTTGTTACACACAGCATATCAGACTGAGTGACTTCTAGCTCAACACAAACAAAAACACACACGCTGCTGAAAGGGCCTTGGCCGTGACATACAGTGGGTACGGAAAGTATTCAGACCCCTTTAAATTTTTCACTCTTTGTTTCATTGCAGCCATTTTCCAAAAATCAAAAAAATTAATTTTATTTCTCAGTAATGTACACTCAGCACCCCATCTTGACAGAAAAAAACAGAAATGTAGAAATTTTTGCAAATGTATTAAAAAAGAAAAACTGAAATATCACATGGTCATAAGTATTCAGACCCTTTGCTCAGTATTTAGTAGAAGCACCCTTTTGATCTAATACAGCCATGAGTCGTTTTGGGAAAGATGCAACAAGTTTTTCACATCTGGATTTGGGTATCCTCTGCCATTCCTCCTTGCAGATCCTCTCCAGTTCTGTCAGGTTGGATGGTAAACGTTGGTGGACAGCCATTTTCAGGTCTCTCCAGAGATGCTCAATTGGGTTTAAGTCAGGGCTCTGGCTGGGCCATTCAAGAACAGCCACGGAGTTGTTGTGAAGCCACTCCTTCGTTATTTTAGCGGTGTGCTTAGGGTCATTGTCTTGTTGGAAGGTAAACCTTCGGCCCAGTCTGAGGTCCAGAGCACTCTGGAAAAGGTTTTCGTCCAGGATATCCCTGTACTTGGCCGCATTCATCTTTCCCTCGATTGCAACCAGTCGTCCTGTCCCTGCAGCTGAAAAACACCCCCACAGCATGATGCTGCCACCACCATGCTTCACTGTTGAGACTGTATTGGACAGGTGATGAGCAGTGCCTGGTTTTCTCCACACATACTGCTTAGAATTAAGGCCAAAAAGTTCTATCTCATCAGACCAGAGGATCTTATTTATGACCATCTTGGAGTCCTTCAGGTGTTTTTTAGCAAACTCCATGCGGGCTTTCATGTGTCTTGCACTGAGGAGAGGCTTCCGTCGGGCCACTCTGCCATAAAGCCCCGACTGGTGGATTGCTGCAGTGATGTTTGACTTACTACAACTTTCTCCCATCTCCCAACTGCATCTCTGGAGCTCAGCCACAGTGACCTTTGGGTTCTTCTTTACCTCTCTCACCAAGGCTCTTCTCCCCCGATAGCTCAGTTTGGCCGGACGGCCAGCTCTAGGAAGGGTTCTGGTCGTCCCAAACGTCTTCCATTTGAGGATTATGGAGGCCACTGTGCTCTTAGGAACCTTAAGTGCAGCAGAAATTTTTTTGTAACCTTGGCCAGATCTGTGCCTTGCCACAATTCTGTCTCTGAGCTCTTCAGGCAGTTCCTTTGACCTCATGATTCTCATTTGCTCTGACATGCACTGTGAGCTGTAAGGTCTTATATAGACAGGTGTGTGGCTTTCCTAATCAAGTCCAATCAGTATAATCAAACACAGCTGGACTCAAATGAAGGTGTAGAACCATCTCAAGGATGATCAGAAGAAATAGACAGCACCTGAGTTAAATATGAGTGTCACGGCAAAGGGTCTGAATACTTATGACCATGTGATATTTCAGTTTTTCTTTTTTAATACATTTGCAAAAATTTCTACATTTCTGTTTTTTTCTGTCAAGATGGGGTGCTGAGTGTACATTACTGAGAAATAAAATGAATTTTTGGAAAATGGCTGCAATGAAACAAAGAGTGACAAATTTAAAGGGGTCTGAATACTTTCCGTACCCACTGTATTTCACTGACACACACACAGACATGCCGACTGAATTTAAATGTCTTTATCTTCTACTCTAAGGCTCACTTTCTAAAAAATGAAGCCCATGTTGGCGAACTTTCAAATTATTTTTTGTTATCATTATTAATTAATATCTAAATTTATTCTACATTTAATTTCTAAAATGACAGTACAAGTATGTATTGCATTTGTGTTTTGCCACCGGAAAAACTTGAATACAATATTCCCATTTAAAAAGGCATTATCATAGTTATTACATCAATATGTGTTTAATTGTCATAGTACAAGTATAAGAATCTATGAATATGCAAGTATTATTACAAAAGTTTTAAGTTTTAAGTTTTAAGATTTCTCCTACCTCCCCTGAAAAGTCCATCCTCAATGTGCGTATGTTGACTGGAGGTTTCAAGTTTCATACTGAACCATGATTGGCTCAGAACTAGTTGTGATGTCACAGAGTCATGCTCAAAGGTACATGTCTAAAGTTTGAAACTCAGCGCAAACATTATTCTGCACAGTGAAAGTCGAACATCCAAGTGAAGTAACAATAAGCAAAACACATTTGGAGTGGCTGGCGTGTGTGTGTGTGTGTGTGTCTGTGTGTTTTATGGTGGTGTTGATTTTTAATCCCTGCAGTAGAAGCTACTGTCCTCTCTGCTAACCTTCCTACCAGCTCTCGGGCTGTTTGGCATTACATTACTCATCACCAACCACACATCAACACACCACCCTGACAGCTCAAACACACACACACAGTAACTATGGCACCCATTAGCTCACCCTCTACGTTCCTCTATCGATCTCTTCCTAACCTTACAGCCCGCTCCTCTACTCCTGCTACAGGCTGTACTGGGAACACACACACACACACACACACACACACACACACACACACACACACACACACTGTTCTTAGCTTTATATTCACTTTACACACAGATACACACATACACCCCTTGCAGCCTTGCCGTGATCCTTGCCCACTATCCTTTTATCTTGTCCTCTTATATCTTTCACCCTTCACTTGGCTCTACTTTTTTTTCTCTTCATTTATTTTACCCTCTAGTCCAGTCTGGCCTCTGTTCACTCTTTCTCTTTCAACTTTCTTCTCTTCCCCTGGCCCCTGTCACCATTCACCTAACCCTAACCCATTTTTACAAAGACTAGAAAGGCACTATACAAATCCAGAACATTTACATTTAAATATCTGTACAATAAAAGACTGGAAACAGGTAAACAGCTTGCCTGGCTCTGTCCAGTGGTAACAAAATCCACCTACCAGCTCCTCTAAAGCTCACTAATTAACACGTGATATCTCATTTCAGTCAGGACAGCTTCATCAAAGTAGATATTTGTGATGCAGTAAGTTAAATTTGCCGTTATGTCTCTGTTTTGGGATGCCTGCCCTTCCACACACCTACGTGGGAGAGCACCTCCCCGCCCATCCATGATAATACATGGAAAGCCAGAGGCAGAGAGCAGCAGCAAAGACCCTCCAGGGTAGTGAACAGAGCATCAATAACAACAGGAATGACAGCATTAATCAGACACAGCCTGAAAGGAGGAGCTGGGGTGGCAACGGTTTACAAGCTGCTTGCAGAGGAAGCAGCAAGGGCAGACAGGCTACAGCAACTTAAATAAGATGTCCTTGTATGGAATTTGCCAATGAATGCTTAGAGAAGAATCAGCTGAGCTGTCAGAGGCACTCTGCAAGAAAATGAAGAAATGTATTTCCCAAAATGTTAAATTCCTTTAGCATTCTACACACATTGCCAGGCACATAAATGTGTGGAAGCTACTAAAAATCAGTGAGGGAGCGCCCCGGTAGCTTACCTATAAGAGCACGTACCATGTATTGAGGCTGACTCCTTAGCGGAGCGGCCTGGGTTTGAATCCAGCCCTTGCCTTTGCTTCATGTCTCCTCTCTCTCTCTCCTCTGCCTTCCTGTCTCTCTCTACTATCAGTGTCAAATAAAGCAAAAAATGCCAAGATCATATTTAATTGTACTATTTATGTTACATCTGCATGGCATCTCCCTTGTAACTTCTCCCTGATGCGTGCCTGCTTAGTTAAATACGAATTAGTAAATGTTGTTTCCAACAGGTCGTGAGCGTCTGTCAGGAATCCTCGGGGTGAGCGCCGAGCAGGCCAGCCGATTCCAGGACAGCTTCCTCCAGACCTACAGAGAAGTCCAGACCTTCATCCAGAGGACCATCCAGCAGTGCCACAGACAAGGTCTGTGTACATTCAAATTCCCATTGTGTCCCCCCACCCCCCCGATTTAATAAGCAATAAAATATATAAGCATTACCTCAAGGTTCTTATCTTGAGTCTCAAGATCAGTTTCCCAGAATTCAATAGCTAAAATGTTTATTTATAGGATTAGAGTTTAGGATCAGAGTCACGGTTAAACTACGGGAATTTAAGAGTTAATGTTAAAAATTAGCACAGTGTCCCCATAAATATAACAAAAATGTGTGTATATCTCTGGGTTAGGACCTGGACTGTTGACATACACTATGTTGTTTGAATTTCTTAGGCGTACACATATACTCCTATGCTCTCATGTGTGTTTGTGTGTGTGTGTGTTTGGCTGAGGAAGAAGAAGATGTGCTTGCATTGGCAGGAATGAGACAAACTGCCGCGGGTCAATACTTGAGGGGGACGAGGTGGATGGTTCAGACGGGACACTCTATTTTGATTCGGACTGAACTGCCAACACAGCACACCTGAGATTTAAACACGCTCACACAAAATAGTGTAAAGTCTGCACTTTAACCCTCATTGCACTCACACGTACATGAGCCCAGCATCGACAGGCAGAGGGATGAGGTCGGTCTGCACCAAAACCTTCAGCACTAAGGCCTGTGTTTGGGTCAAGACCTCAGCCTCTGGTTTGGTGTGTAATCGCATCTTATGTGTGCTGTATCGGCTTTTCCCTTCAAAATAAAAGCATTAAAGGGACAACTGATGAGTTACTTCATTTTGTTACGCAACCCTGTGTTGTAAAATGATAAATAAATCTACCTTCTGCAGTATAAACCAATAACACACCAAATACATGAGGAGTAATCTAAGAGAACGAGCCAGCTGTGTGAGTACTAATGCCGCAGTGTCAACTTTAGCACTGTTGTGGTACTACAGAGTCTCCCCACTACCTTGTGTTCTTTTGTTCCCCCCCTTCCCTGTGTTTTCTGTCTGTCCTCCCTGTCTGTGTTTGTCTGGGCGTGGCTACACTCTCTGGCTCCAGCGGCGCACCTGGTCCTCATTCCACTAATCAAGCTCCTGCAGTATTTCAGCCCCAGTCCTCCTCACATTCTTCGCCAGATCGTCAGTTAATCACATGTGGTACATGTGTCAAGGCCTACTATCTACTCCCGTAAGATTCCTTGCAATTTCTGTCTCCCTGGAGACTGTTTTTCTCTGTGCCCAGGATCACACTACCTCTGGGAACTCTGCTGAACGCCACACCCCGCTCAGCTCATATCTTGCCTGGACAAACTCCCCTCCTCCGTGTTCTCCATTCTGCCCTGTTGGAACCTACCACCCAGTCTTCCGTTGCTCTTTTCAATAAAGCCCTTTGTTACCCCTTCAAACTGTTCCGAGTCTGCCTTTGAGTCCTTAAGTTCTTGTATTATGACAAGCTCTATCTGGCTGTTTCTGAATGGAAAACTATAACTTTATCTTGTATAACAAGTGTTGAACAACCTTGTTTTGTTGTTAGGTCAAGGAAGTGGATGTTTTTTAATGCCAGCCAGGAGTACAAATTTATCACTAACACCATCCCAGCGTCACACCCAGACAGCTGTTCCATTACCCACAGTAACCTATCACCGGTGACACACCCCGCGCCCCACTCATCGCTTCCCCTTTTCTCCAGTGTTATCTTCTTAATTAATGGACTCATTCTTCCAAAATGCTGCTCACAGATTAACGTGGAAGCCTCCTCGTTCTCAGGGGCAGAGTGATGTTGCGCCAAGCAGTCTGCTTCAGTTCAGCTCATCACCATGGTGATCCTCCCATCGGAGACCGTGCCGGGATTTATCTGCCCCGCTCGCCCCTCACTCTCTCTTGCTGTCTTTAAGTCTATCTCTCTCTCTGCCTTTTGCTCTCCTTCGTCCAATCTACGTCACTGTTTTCATACCTCTTCTCTTTATGTTCCACAGCAGAAATTTAGCTCGTCGATAAAATTATCCCCATGTCTGTGAGGAGACGTACAGTATCGCACTAGAGTCACGGGCTGTTTTAGCTGCGGTGCCGTGACTCAGAGAGCAGAGATTAATATGTGCCTGGGCTCCATGTCCACTCAGCACCAAGTTTATGGTTGATTGGTGTCTGATTTTGTTTAGAACTGCTGGATGCTGGCGGGCTGAGCAGAGGTGAGGTGCACAGTGCAGGCTTAGCTTTTGTCATATTTATTGGAAATGTATTGGAAAGGCCAATGTGAAGGTCAGGTCAGTATCACAGTGTGGGTGTAATAGCCGCGAGAGAAGAGCAGAAAAAAAGGGCTGTGGATGTAAAGGAGGAAGTACAAAAATGGACCAGACGAAAGAAAGAAGTGGACAAAATAGGAATAGTTTGATATTTTTTATTATATAAACTACAATAAAAGACTTAATAGCCATAGATGGCATGGCCGCACTCTTCTAAATTGTCGTCATTCTGGTTGATACTCCTTTGACTTTTAAAATGAGATAAAAGCCACGGCTCTGGATAAGTCTGTCCTCTTCTTAATATCGTGCACATTTCATTGACTCTCCTGGGATGAATGCTGTACCTTCACTTGTAAAGACTGTCTGAGATGAAAAGACGAGTAGAAAAACAACAGGGGGAATCACAGAGATAAAAACTGTCTTCTGAAGGCCACCACAGACTCAGGGAAGCGTAGATCTGCATAGATATGTAAACACCCTGCAGTGCTCACACACACACACACACACACACAGATATTAGAATTGCAGTTGTAATTTGCAGTTTAGTTGTGGCACAAGTCAGCACAAATGTCAGCAATGCTCAGCTATAACACGGTGTAACAATTTATTTATTATTTCGCTCCTGGGTTGTAAGTATTGTTTCCTGTTTGCCTATGCCTCAGAAGTTTAGAGAATTATTTACCACAGACTTTGCTTTTGTGACCAGGACAGTGATATTTTGAAATGTACCTATTTGTGTCTTTCCGTTTACATATAGTCAGACAATAACAACATATGAATCCAAATTAACATGTATTTATACACCGGCTTTGATCATTAACCCAGACAACTTAGGGAAGCCTAATTTGATGTGCAGTGGTGGCATCAGCACTTTCTGTTAGTCTGCATTGTGGTACAGCAGTCACACCCTTATTTAGCAGCTAAAGAGCCAGATATATTGTTGGTAGAAACTGACAACAGAGCTAAAAGATAAAAGTGAATATTGGATATTCACTAGTTCACTAGAAACACGGCTCCAGATTAATGATAATGTTGCTCCTTTACAGCTCAATATGTAAACACTTTGCTAACAGGTTCGCCTTGTCAGCTTCAACTTCAAGTTCAATATTGTGTTCACTATTGACCCCAAGTGACCAAAAAAAAAAAAACAGTAGTTACAGGTTTAACTATGCAAAAAAGGCAACTATTAAAGTTAAGTTTTATTTATGAATTAAAAACTAATTTGCTTCTTCTGGACTGTGTGGATGTGGTTTGATCAGATTTGATTGACAGTGGTCAAACAGCTCACCATTTGTCATCACACTTTGATTAATATAATTAATAAAATCCTTATTGGCCTATGGAAGTACATGAATAACTTTGGCAGAAGGTTTTATGACCACATCGCTCGTAGGTTTTCAGGGCCTTTTTTAATTATAATTTCATCAGTATAAAGTTGATAAATGATACTATTGAATTGTTTCCCTGTTCCTAGTTTCTGGTGCTACTGAGCATCAAATGAACCACCACTTTCTCTACACCGCTGATCATGAAAGCTGCCTGAACTTGAAAAGCACTGGCCGTCACAGGACTGTGTCACTGACCTGCCGATTGGGTGTGAAAAACATGCACATTCCTGTATGATTCACGTTGATACCTGGCCATAGTTGGAAACATCGTTTGTGTGGTACAAAATAGACCACGCATTCCGGTCATTGGGCCCCAGAACAAAGGTCACATTCCTGGTGAAAAGGTCACACACATGTGTCATGGGTCAATTCACAGTGAGTAGAAGGTTTTTAGTGTTTGTTACTATCTGTTGTGCGCTCATTTCCTGATTGAGTGTGTGTGTGTGTGTGTGTTTGTGTGTGTGTGTGTGTCCTGAGAAGAGGGTCATTCAGGTTTCATGCCCTGGTTGGCTTTCCTCATAGTGAGGGATACTAGAGGGATTTAGATGGTAAGCCTGCTCCATTGTCCAACTGGTGGAATGTACTGGTCCACTGTGTGAGAGTCTTTATGTGTGTCTATGTGTGTGCGTGCATGCGCGCGTGTGTGTGTGTGTGTGTGTGTGTGTGTGTGTTGCATACCTGCATTTGATCATGTGTGTGTTTGTGTGTAATGTGCGTATCACGTCACTGCACATTCTTGTGTGTGTTGTGTTTGTGTGGCTATCCTGGGAATGTGAGTGTGTTTGTCTTTGCCTTTGTATGTGCATCATGTGGATACTAGGGTTTGTGTGTGTGTAAGTAGGCTTGTGTGTGGGTGGGTGCATGCTTGTGTCATTGTAAGCCCGCTGTTACCATAATCACTTACTGTATAATGCTGCATCAACAAATGACTTTTCATGAAACTGTTCTCAGTAGCTTTAGCTCTGCTCAGCGTGTAGTTAGAAATAACTCTCTTGACTGAAAGAGACAGTTCAGACAAAGTAGCGTTTCCATCCAGAAACTGATGCTGCACACACACGCAGTAATTTTCTACTGATCGTAGAGTCGCTTTGGTCTTGAAGGCTTTTTGACTTGGACTTGAGCATCCTCCTTTTGGACATGCCGTGCTACACATCAAATGTGTGCTTTACAGTTCTTTTCAATTACTAACATGCAATGGTTAAAACTGAAGCCACTTTTTTCAAAACTCTTAATACAGTCTGCATTACCATCATGCATCTTGGCAAAACAGTTAATCTCACCTCCGAAAGTCACTCAGACCACCAAAACACTTCATAGGAGTCTCAACCAAAACAATTCTCACTCAGAAAGCAAACACTGTCACTCATAACACACTGACCTAAAAAAAACACTAACAACAGGAAGCACTACGTAAATGGTAAACCTTTATCTTTGAAGTATGAATGATTTTTTCATATAAATCAATATTTCATTATACAATAAAGTTTTTCTCAATCGCTTTTGAACATTTCTCAGATCTCATTTCAGAACTGAAATTCTCAAAACTACGCATTCAACCTCCACATCATCTAGTCACATGCATGTTGGAAAAGCAATTCTTATTCTTTTGAACAAATTGCAAATGTTTTTGCAACTGTCTGCTGTTTCCTACATTATCAATTACTCATGTCATGTTGATCACAATGGATTATACTGGTTCTCTGTTGAATAGTCTGACCCCTAAAAACATCTAGTCATAAGTTCATTTCATAAATCACTACTTGCACAATGGTTGAACACGTTGTCATAATCTGTCAAGCATATATTCAATACATGTCTATTATACATTGTTATTTGTAAATGTATCCTAAATTGATGAAGATCTCCGCAGTGATGTGGATAAGAATCTGTGGCATGACAGATAGCAACGTCAGCCTAAGGGGTGTTTACATTTCTTACATTATTTGGTAATTTTTTCTGTTGTGCTATGTGGATTTCTTTTCTGCATTTAGCCATAGTTTACATCAGAAAATACTTCCAGACTTCTTGTTCTTGTTCATAAACAATGACACAAGGACTTGTCATTCTGATGCACTGACATGTTCACTGATATAAAGATTTATTTTTGAGAGATAGACGAAGGATTTTGAGCAAGTTATGGACTATTGCAGGTTCCACTGCGTAGTGCTGTTTGTACGAGTTTTGAGAAATGCACTTACTATTTTGCAAATGTTAAGCGACTGAGAAAAACTGTAAGAATAACATATTTTCACTCTATTGTCTCATGTACAAACCCCCTGAACCAATTCTGCTAAAATACAAGCACATTTCCTGCTTTACGCTCACGCAATTTTAAAAGACTATATACATTACTCTATGCACATAGACGTAAACATAAAATGTACGTAAATGTTAGCTTTTCTTTATATTTCAGACTGGTTGCTGCAGAAAAGCACGACATTTGCCATCTTTCTGTTTTGAATGTGTTTTTAACAGTTTTGGACACAGTGCGTTAGCATTTGAAAAATGTGCTGCAGATAAATAGTGTTTTGCTGGTGGTTAAGTAGTAATGAGAAAAGGATGGATTTTAGAAAAAGTGGTCATTAATTGCATTTTGTGTGAAAGCAATGAAAAATGATTCACAGTTTGGTCCAGATACACTTCTGTTTCGCTAGATGTGTGAAGACTTTTGACATTGTGACTTCAGATTTGACCAAAGGTTAGCCATTGAAAAAAACTGTAATGGGGCAAATGATTCTCCACATCTGCCTGTTTCTGGCTGACTGTGTGAATCGGTGCGTTTACAGGTGGAGTACTGCTGCATATGCGGGAAAACAAGAAGTATAAAGCCTTATGTAGTTTCAGAGGGAGCTGTGTAAAGGTTGATAAAATGCCTCAAGTGATTTCACTTGGTTGTCAGTTGCTGCTAAAGAATACAAGTTTGAAAATAAAAATGATCTAGTTCAATAAGTGAGCTTCTCAGACTTCTGTAGCTCGCTCCTCATCTCTTCGCGAGGCTCGAGGCCACATTATCCGCTACTTGCATAACACCACCGAATTTTTAACTGAATTGAATTTCTCACAGAATGACAGACAAATTGGGCGGTGCGCCGCATGTGGAGGAGGCTTTTTAATGTCGAAACAAAACCAACATTGCAACTAATGAGTGACATCTGCACCGCTGTGTTCACTGTTGCTTTACCTGTTCCGTGCTTGTAAAATACCCACCATGTCCGCTTCCTGTAATGTAAAAGATAACAACTTTCTCTGTGTTTCTATGCAAAGTGCTAAAACGGGTCACCAAATATACTTGGACGGCCCGGCCAAGTGAAGTCTAGATGTGGGAAATAAAGACAAATCTGTTGTTTTGCTGCATCGATTTTGATTTTTAAACTTTTAAACTGTCCATCCAGAGTCCAACAATGGAATTTAAGTACAATGCTAAATTGGTGAAGTATTCCTTTAATACCGTTACCAACCTTATTTCCTTGTAACCCCTTAAGGTTGTAACTGATTTTTGTTGTAAAATTTCCAGTAATGCACAATAAAAGCAAAGGTCAACAGAATGTCTGAAAAACTAAATATAGGCTACCTGTTAATTGTCTTTTGACATGTTTGGCTTCTTTATGATTATAAAATCAAAATGCTTTCTTCAACATCAATATCAATATCAATTTTATTTATATAGCACACTTAAAACAACCAAGGTGGCAGCTACGCTAAAGGCTCGATCGCCTCTGATTGTAAAACAACACAAATACAGCATCTGCATAAGCAAATAAAATATAATGTATAATGCTGTGGTTCTCATTTAGTATCATGTCACTGCACAATCTTGTGTTGCCTCCCAGTGTGTGTTTGTGTGGACGTACTGGGAATGTGAGTGTGTTTGTCTTTGCTTTTGTATGTGCACAGTATAACTACAGCATCCAGGGTGGGGGAAGAGGGAGGTGCATAGGCAACTGAAGGTCACATTTTATTTTTAATCTTCAATTTGCAGTTGCTTAAAACAGTGTTGAGTTTTTTAATGCTTGACTATAGAATATCAAGCGTCCTATCGAGCCTCTACTATATGAAAAGTGATATATAAGTCAGGTCTACGTTTGTCAATGTCAGTAGTTCACCTTTAGCAGATGTGGATTGTGTTTACCTGGCTTTGGAGAAAATCACCAGAATTTGTTGGCAAGTAGTTATTTTATCACATTTCACTTTACAGTATGCCCACTACTTCAGCGAAAACTACACCACTGGTGATTTCTGGTTGCAGTGAATCTTGAGCCAGTAGCAGAGCTGCTGTGCTGAATGGGTATAAAAACTATAAAGAATAATTTATGCCTGGTTGTGTGAGAGGACCATCCTTCAAGGACAAATCTTCATTTACTCAAACTGTACTGAAGACATGATCTCACCATGCATATTAAATTGTGCTCAGAATGCTGACAATGAATTATTAAAATTGAAATATCTTTTTTAGGTTATGTGCTCTCCATCATGGGTCGTCGACGAACCCTCCCTAACATCAACTCCCCCGACTGGGGCATCCGCATGCAGGCTGAGAGGCAAGCTGTCAACTTTGTAGTCCAAGGTAGGATGACTGACAGGTGTGTCAGCTTGTTTGTTGGTCTGTATCTGTATGAATGTGGTCAAACAGATATGTGTGAGATTTTGTCTGTGTATGTGTGTACAGGTTCTGCTGCTGATCTCTGTAAGATGGCCATGATCAGAATCTTCAACCTGGTCTCCTCCTCCAGCTCGCTCTCTGCCAGGTACAACCACCAAACATGGCCACATCATACAGCACCTAAGGCGAGGCTGTATCCTTCTTCATACAGCTCAAGTACACTCTGGCTCTTCACACTGTAGTCTTGTCTGAATCCACACCAGCAAAACACGACCAAGCGCTAATGAAGAAAGTCTATCGTGCCAAAACACATAAGCAACTTTCACTATTTTAGCCAACTAAATTTGTAGAGTTGAAGAGTTTTCTCAAATGAATGCTGCACGCCAAACACTCTAGCTAGAGTAAAAACACTTGAAGCCCAGAGCCAAAATATACCAGATTTAGATGGCTATGTTAGAAGAGCAGGGGAGGACTTAGTTGAAGTCCTCATGGTGGTTGATGAAGATCAGCCAAATGCCACGTTATTAGTAGAAGTTGTAGTAGTAGTCTAGCAGTAGTTGGGGTGTTATGTATTTCTGAATGTGTTTGTAACTGCAGGCTGATAGCACAGCTCCATGATGAGCTTCTGTATGAAGTGGAGGACTCCCAGGTGGAACAGTTTGCAGGTGAATGCAGTTATCAAATATTTTCACTTGTATGAAAGACAGTAATGTGGTGAGCCTACAGTGCATGCCACCTGTTCAATTCTGGCTCGCTACCTTTGTCAGGCCCCCCTCCATCTCCCCGTTTCCTTCTTCACTGTCAAACTGTCCAATAAAGGCAAAAAAGACATTAAAGTATTGTACCTATGACGGCAAGTATAGTGTACAGGTGTATCTCAACAAAAATTTGAATATCGTGAACCAGACTGAGAGATGAAAGGTTCAGGAAACCTGTGCAGGTGTTTTGAGGTATTTTTTAGGTAAAGGTTAGTCTTGAAATACTTCACTTTATGTGTAATAAATCTAGAAGGTATTTTTTTTATCAAAATACATACAAAAATGAACTTTTCCATGATGAGATGCACCTGTATATAAAATAGTAGACATTTTTGGGTGGATATTAAAAGGCCAGTGTGTATTTATTATTTATTTATTGAATATGAAATATAAAATTCATATGGATGTTTTTCATTAGTGTAATCGCCTGACATTTTTTTACGAATTTCAGTATAGTACACGCTTTAACGTGGATAGTGGGGCGAGGGTTATTCAGTTGGTTGTAATCTGCAACCTCACCGCTAGATGCCACTAAATCCTACACACTAGTCCTTCAAAGGGTGTTTTGGTAAATTGATGTGACACTGCTACAGTTAAAAGTGTACTCCATCAGTTTAGTATTTAGCATGTTACATTGTTCGACTCACATTTGATACATTGATGCAGCAGAATCAGAGGTATCATCTTTTTTATTCTACGCATTGTTCTTTCTTGTCAAAACCGGGCGCCTACCTTACCCACAATGCAACTTGACCACTGACAGTCAGCTTGGAGGTTCAGATGTGTTATGCTAGTAGCGGCTAATGTAGCCTCGAACTGCTAGCCTAAAAAAGGGATGAGGAGCAGGCCGCATAGGTCTGATAAGCTCATTTCTAAGCTCGAACTCCACACCCCCAGATCTTTTCCATTGTCCAACCTGTAGTCTTTGGCACAAATCGATTTATCAGTTTATCAGACTTCACATAGCTCTCTGGAGCCACAAAAGGCTGTATGCAACTTGCTTCACTTATGCAGTCATTCTTCCCAAGATCTGTATACAAATGTTGCTGTGTAAAATTGGTGTTTGGTTGAACACTGCAGTGCTCTGCAAAAAAAGACTAAATTATTGCTCTTCTCACTGGTGTGACCATTAATACCTGTGTCTATGTGTGCGTGCATGTACTTCTGTGTGTAGCTCTGGTGAGGAGCACCATGGAGTCCCTTCAGCACATAGTCCACCTAGGAGTCCATATTAAGGTGAGTACACGAAGCCTGGAATTAAAATCATTCAGTGCTTTAACAGTATCAGTTGTCATGTTCAGATTGTTTCAAACCTTTGTTCAGTTGTGGATGCAAAGATGTTTTTTCTTGCCATGCAACCCAGGTTAATGGAGATGTACACAGTAGCAGCACAGTATCACGCAGAGAGGAAAGAGCAGGACTGTGGCACAAGAAATAGGCCTATTTAAAGTCTTTAAGTGCTAGTGTTGTGGTTGAAACACACATTTCTTAAGTACATGATATCACTGCACGCAGATATTTATTAAAAACAAGAGCATTTTTGAGTGGTTAAGTGAGTGGAAATCAATGTAGATCACTGTGAACGAAATCTACGCATGTAGGCTGACACACTGACACCTTTTCCTTTTCTTATGCGTCTGTGTTTTTCCCAGGTCCCCCTGAAGGTGGCAGTTTCTATTGGCAAATCCTGGGGATCCATGTCAGAGCTTAACATCCCTCCAATGTCTCCTTCTCTTTGAGTCCCCCCTCTCCTTCTCTTTGAATCCTCCCTCTCCTTCTCTTTGAATCCTCCCTCTCCTTCTCTTTGAGTCCTCTCTCCCTCTCCTTCTCTTTGAATCCTCCCTCTCCTTCTCTTTGAGTCCTCTCTCCCTCTCCTTCTCTTTGAATCCTCCCTCTCCTTCTCTTTGAATCCTCTCTCCCTTCTCTTTGAATCCTCCCTCTCCTTCTCTTGAGTCCTCTCTCTCTTCTCTATGAGTCCTCCCTCTATCTCCCTCCCCCTTTTCACCGCCTCTGTAATGAATATACTTTATTTCACTGCCCCAGACCTTTTCTGTTCCCTCTCACTCTCTCTGGTGTGTTCTCATCTTTCTGTATCTTCTGAGCTTCTTGGTCCATTTCTCCCGCTCACAGTCTCACAGTCTCTCTCTCTTCTTCACTCGTCCTGCATCCACATTGCTATGGAAACCAGGCAGCTGCAGCTCCCAGTTTCTGCTTTCACTCCATCCGTATCTGGGGGCAACGGGAGCCTCAGACTGGATTGCACCGGTCCTTTTTTTTTCTCCTTGTCTCCTCCTCTCCTCCTCAGTTTTCACACTCTCTTGTTAAAACCACTGCTGTTTTCTCTGCCTTGTTGCCAAGGTGAAGCTACATGTTTGAGAGAGGGGTGATTGGTTCAAAATCTGTTGTTAGTATGATCTAAAAAAAGATGTAGCAGTTGAGCTACTGTATGCCTGAAATATGGTGTACTGTGTTCTATAAAAACTTCCTTGTATTTACTGTTTTTATGCTTTGTTCATGCTAAATAAAGCTTGCATTAATTGAAAGTGTGACCAATCTCACTTTCTCACCTATTTTCATTTCCGCAGGTTTTTTTCTGTGTGCACAAGGCACTAATCCTTACTTAATTCTTAAAGCTAATTTGCACGTTACATTTTAGAGTATTTTTAGAGCTGATGCTCTTATTAACAGAAGAAGAATAACCTTGAATCAAATGAGTTTAAGTCATAGTTCCCTGATAGTATTCCTGTAAACCTTAATGAATATTGAATGATTTACGAGACAAATTCCAGAAAAAAGAGACAACAATGGAGAGTTTTGAGAAAGTCTAAATATTCTATTATTCTAATGACATGAAGCCACAATATTTTGAGGGATGCTTTCTTTAATAAATGTCACCTTTTTGTTGGTTTCATTCACCTGGTTCAAAGCAGATGATCTAATCTTGCTCGGCCATGTGCATCCAGCTTACAGCCCATCTTTTATCCGCTCACTTGGCTCTAGCCCACTCCTCCCCTTTGTCTTCTTCGTGCCTCTGTCACACGTACACACATTCCACAAATGCTCGTACACAAGCATCCATACACTTAAGAAACACACAAACACACACACGCACTCTGTATCCACTCAGCCGCCATGAATGCGCTCACACAGTCACCGGCTGCCAGGCACACTAACTGAGTTTTCTTGCCTATGGAAGCTACGGCGAGACTCTTTTTGCCCCTTTTTATACTGTCCTCCAATTAAGACCCTTCAAGCCTATAACGTGGTTCTACACAGAACAAAGCCTAACCCCCATTACCCATTTGAAATGTCACCTAATGTTGGCTGCTAATTATAGGAGTTGTCACTTTTTAAGTCGGTACAAAGGTGGCATGTGGGATATCCCGCAGATTCGCCAACAGTTCTGTCTTGTTATGTATTTACATTCCTCCAGTTTCTTTTTCAGCTGAACTGCCCTTCACTTTGCCTATTGAACCCACTGACAAGAATGTGCTCTTCGTGGATCGACGCAAGAGATGCCTTTCTCACCGGGTCAGTATGAGCATTTCAGAGCAATGCACAGTGTTATGGAAATCTGCCCCTCCATTCTCTCATTGTTCTGTGGTTTAAGGGTGCGAGGCCTTCCCCCCTTTGAGAGGAGAGCGTGAGACTGGTATGTGCAAATTCTAGAGGGCACTCTGCACTTTTGGAGTAGGGTTGTTCGATGTAGGTACGAAAGTAAAACAAATACTAATAAAGCTGTTTTAAACTCCTTTGTTTGTGTTCTGTGTAGTTGAAGTCTGTGTACAGGATGCAACAGTAAACCAGTGCTGTACTTTTTCTTCACCATCAGTTGGAATATTTTCACTTCGGGGTTATTACAGCAGTTTTTTTAGGAGGACTGCTGTCTTCAACTTTACTAAATTAAAGAGACGTAAATTAGGTTATGTTCATTTGATTGAGTGGTGACTTCACTTTAATGACCCGTACCATTCACAGGAGCCAAGGCCTGAGGGTCACTCTGAAGAGTACAGTTGTCAAGGACAACAGAGGCATGTGTGAGTAGATCCTGCAGCTCGCACCATCACGGCTGTGCTGGCACACATATATCACTTCAAATAAAATATTTATCTGTGTGTTTACATTTCCTTTTCCCTTTCTCTGCTCTCTTGGAAAGAAAAAAATTGGTTTACAGTTGCAACATATAAAAGCTTAATGCATCATCATTTTTAATTGATACAATTTATGTACATCCATGTTTCAATCATCGTCATAATTCAGGAAATGCCATCTTTACATCTGTACAGTGTTCCAGTTGTTGTCAGTATAAAAGAAAGGGTTAATAATCAACAATAATAATAGTAATCCCAGTGTGGTAATACAGCAGTCTCCGAAAGGAATGGCAGAAAGGGAACTGAAAGCTAATAGACCCCCAATAAAAACCAGGTTGTCACTGCAGTCTCACTGAGGTCGGGCAGACCGGTGTACCAACTGTGTCTACACTATGTTGCAGTCTCTCCCTGTTAACACTAAATCACCACACCATGCTTGACCTTATGAATCTTGTCCCACACCATACCTGCCTATAACTGTGACCCTGCTTTTTCTCTCTTTGTCTTCTTCTTACCCACTTGACCCCAGACACTATTTGCTTACTGCTGTACTTTACATGCCTCAGGGCCCCTTTTCTCAAATTCCTCACCGTAGCCAAACTACCCCTGCCCCTACAGGTCCCCTAACCCCTGGTTTACAAAGATCCCATAGTTACAATTTTGCTCCCTTCCCCCCAGAAGTCCTTCCAGTTCCACTATCATGGCCAGCTGGTTGACCTGCCTGCCTCCCCACAGCGTGGCTGTGTATCAGCCCCCCTGCTGTGCTTTGTGTGGGTCGGTTTCCTGGCAACAGGCCATGACAGGGCTCCAGGGCAGAAAGATCCCCTTGCACTGCAGCAGCTTGCTAAAGCTAGATAGCTCAGTCCAGAGCCACTGACATTCATGGCCATGCCTGGTGTGTGCTATAAGCTAACAGAGCGGTTGCTGTTGCTGTGTTTTAGGTTCTCTCTGATGACTTGAGAGTTCAAGCAGACAGGCAGGACAAGGAAGGCTGTGTCCGGACCCATCAGTGTGGGACAGAGACACCAAGGCTAAGGTGGCGTGCGCTGTAGCCCCTGAAAGTGGCGGCCATTAGTCCGCATGGGATTGTCATGAGGTAATACAGATGAAGACACCTGCACTACTGTAGAATCTCTTTATTAGTGCTGTAAATATCTTTAAAATTTAATTCCACAGTTCTTTTACAAAAGGAGTAAAAATGACCCCCTGATGCTATTTACAGTAAAATATACTTTACAACTTTACAGATACTGAATTACAGATTCAAAGAAAGACTTTGAACCTCGCTTGTTAGAAAAGTCAACATGATTGAGACTTTAGATTCTGGCAGCTGCAATGTGTTTTTAATTGATTATTTTTAATTGTACTAACAGAGTGGTGGTAGTGAAGTTGCACTGAATACCGTGTTATAAGTTCACCGGAAGTCTTTTGTGGTTAGATAAAAGCTCAGTTAAGAGACTGACAGCAGATTGCACTTTCAGAGTGTGGCTACGCCATCTTTTTCCTGTCTGCTTGAACTGCTCATTCTTTAGCATCCATTATACCCCTCTTGTCATTTTCCCCATTTCCTTTGACATCTGTACAAATATGCAGAGGTACACCTGTGTATTTCGACTTCGAGTTTAAAAAAACACATCATTGACACCTCTTTGTAAAGAAAAATACAAAAAAACAGAAACATTTTACAATCAAACACCCCATCAGGCTTCGATATAATGAGTGGTAATGTCGCAATGCCAAAACTGTGGTGGCATCATTGCCACTAATTGGTACAGTATAAGGGATATAACATCAATGCAGCATTTTATGTATTCAATAAAATCATTGTTGATAGTATGCCAGTACTGTATTTTGTTGTTTTGTCTGTTTGTTTGAATTTATTGCTTGATTAGATGGCACGTGGGCAGGATCTTTGCCATATAATAACCAAGTAAGTACAGGATTGTGTTGAACAAAAGTTAGCCACATAAGGAATAAAAATGCAGCAATTACTGTCACCTTTGACAAATTTTCACCTCCATAAATAGCCATGGGTCGAAGTATACATAAGTTATACATCATGGTATCATGTCTTGTATATATGCTTATGACTCATACAGCAGAAAGAGAATCTTTATCCATATTCTTCATAGGAAATGTAAAAAATCAAAACTATCTGTACTGTAATAGCAAAACAAGACACAGTTGTGCTACAAGTGCTTATGTGTTCTTGGCACCTGTGGCCTCAGTCCAATTGTGAGTCCTTCTGTATTTGCCACAGTAGAGCAAAATCCTCACCAGAGGGAGAGAGAGAGAGAGGGAGTCCATGCTGTGGAGCTCTGTTGCTGCAGACCTCCTCCCGCCGCCCCCTCCCCCCCATTTAACTGCCAATGTGGCACATTCCTCCCTCACCCCTCGCCCTCCTCGTTAGGTGGAACATTCCAGGCGACAGCCATCTTCTGAGACAAAAATATACTCCATCGGGATTGGTTAAAACCAGCAAAGATGACAGTTTGCAGAAAATAATACATTGACAATAGGTAGGATACGACTATTTACAATCACACAAAATGTCTAACGCCTAATGTAGTGGTTTAGTCACTTAATGAAAGAACCAATAGCTGCTTTTCATCCTTTCCCCACCATTCTTCTCATTCATAAAGTAAAAAAAGCAACTGGGAAAGATTTAAAACATAAAAACCTTTTTAAGACCTTAAATGCTGGCAGTTTACATTCATGCCTGTGAGTGTTCTCCCCCAAGGCTGCTGAGCATAGACACACACCATCAACACACCCACAGGATCTGTACATTTGTGCAGAATTATATGCTCCTTCACCAGTTGATAAACTGAATGAAATACTGATCATGACAAATACTGATATTTTTAGTGTTTGATTATTTTAACAGCCATGTTTTAGGATTTATAAAACTTCTGAAGTTGAAGCGTTAGCTTCAATAGCCTCAGCTTAGGCCTCTGTGTCTGCCATCAGAGAGAGAGCATCAGATGGTCATTTATGGACTCTAAAGCACTAAACTAAAAGAGCCTTCTTTATGCAGCATACCTTCTCAAACCTCAACCAATAGGACAGCACACTCGCATTCAAACAAATCACAGAAAACCAAATTTAAAAAAAGTGTGAGATTGTTTTTGGATTGTACATCAGCAGAACATTTCAGAGGAATGGTTTGTAACTAAATTTACACTCTGGTAGAAGTTGCATACAGTTTAATTACTACATTCTAACATTACGTATGCAATACCAGTTTTAAATGGGAGGTGATACTTCACAGGGCATTGCATTCACATGAAGTAGAAAACAGACATTGCTCAGACTAGAAATAAATGCATTATAGTCAGTGCACTTCATTTTTACAATTCTAAATCACCCTTTAACTACCTTGAGCCATGCAGTCCACAAGATATTTTAACTCCAGCATTTGCTTCCAGTGCATAAGGCCTTGGCAAAGGCATTTTTAATGATATTACCTTTGTTCATATGTACCAGTATGGATAATAACTTCTCCAGAAAATACATGAAGGAGTGTCTTAAATTTCATGTGGCAGAAACTGAGACTGGGAGCAGCAGAAATGGCTCAGAACTGACGGACTTCACGTTCTTCCACAAGATCCAGACCACTATTTTTATTTTTTTTTTACAACCACCTCAACAGTGTCCACCTCTCACTCTCAACCTTCGGACCTCACCCAAGTCTTTAAAGAGTGGGTTTAGTCATACATTAAGGACCAAAACACACTGGCAGTAATAACTGACTCCAAATGTGTCTCAGCTGTGGTGTTTCTAAAGCCTCAGCTCCACTGACCCCTACATTTCACAACTGTGATATCAAATTTTCTTCAGGTGATGGTTTATAGTCTGATTCTTGTATTTGGAGAGAAACCAGAACCTATTTCTGTATAGTGTTCACACTGTAGTTTTGCTGTTGTCAACTGTTACCATTAGCTTAGTGGGAAGTTTGTAAGTGCCCTATGAAGGTCAGTGGTAGCTGTTGCTCCTGAAACGTCACAAAATACAGCGGGGTCCTCTTTTGACTCTCCAGCATCTTCAAAGCAGACGCATCAAAGTGGTGTGAGGCATCCTCCACATGTTCGCCCGGTGAAAACATCTTGTGTGTTTTTGAAAACTGTCTGATGCTTTCAGTGCAATTGTGCCTTGCTTTTACTTTGCAGAATTTAAATTAAATTAGGTCAGCTCCAATTAAAAGACAAAGGAGTTGTCGGTAGCTAAGCCTGCTCCAAATGTGACTCGGGCACATTGCTTGAACAAACGGAGGGAAGGGGAAGAAGCTTTATTTTTATGGGACATCAACCGCTTAAAGTAGCTAAGGTCAACTTTTGTCCATTCTGGGTGTTATGTAAGGTACATCCCTAAATAAAAAAATATATATTATGGAAAGAAAGTTCGATGCAAAAGAAGCATGTACGTACTGTCTAGTTTTAGGCATTTAGCTTACATAGATGGAGGTCCAGTAGGGTTTGAGGACACTTTTGACAGGAAACGGCTTTGACCGTCACTGAAAACCATTACACTACCCTGCTACCTGTTTTCTTTATCTGCATATGATAAATTTGGCAAAGGACTTGAATTTGAATCACTTGATGCTCGTAAACATTCTGCATTATGTACTGCATGGGAATACATTTTTCCTCTGTCATCATTTGTTGAATGCCCATTGATGATCTTAGTCCTGCGAAGTGTTTGGGAACCTTTCCACAAGCTGGTTTAATAGAAGAAGAGCTGCGATACTTTCAATCATATGTCCTCACTCCCCTAATAAAGGGTAAAAAACGTAACTTTTCTGTCCTCCAGTCAGTGATGGATAAATCTGAATGTCAATAGCCACTTTCAAATTGAGCAAGGCTTTAAGAATAGTGTACAACTTCTAAACAACGGTTGGCTACCTCCTAAAGATTCATGAGCACTGGCCTGTGGCTGGTATTAATTTCACATCCTTGTCTTGATTGCAGAGAATTCAAATAATTTAAAATAAACCATTATAAAAAATGTACAACTCTATGGTTCCACTGTATGCCTGTGCTAGGAGTTTCTCCCCTAAATGTTATATTTGCATTCAAAGACACATTTCATGCAAATGGTACAATTATCTTTTTTTTTTCCCAAACAAAGAAACACACATTTCTTTTATATGTTGATTCTAAAAAATAAGTTTTGTTTCTTTATATAGATATATATGTCGTATATATCGTATATAAAGCAGTACATTTTTTTCTACACTTTTCCAGGGCAGGCACCGTACACACACTGGGTACAGAGGCATGCCACACTTGCATTGCTTTTTGCATTCTACAGTTGGTTGGCTGGCAGGCATGATGTCATCCAGGCAGTGCTGCCGTTGGTGAGTACGCACGCACACACACACACACACACACACACATTTTCTCTCTCACTTTCTGTGTCTTCTGCATCACACCAGATACTCATACGACCATACATCAGCCTTGCAACCCGGCACCAGCCAGTCCTGGAGCGTCACACTGCCTAGATGACATCAGGGTAAGGGCAGGGTCTAGGGTTGGACCAACAAGCTTCAAGTGGAATAATAAAAGCAGTGCAGCAAGGCTCTGTGGCGCATGCAGACATGGGCAGGGAATGGGTGTGGCCTGGGGCAGGGAAGGTTAAAGGTCAGTGGAGGGTGTGCAGGGTTTAAATGGAAGGTGTGGGGTCTAGCCCAGGGTTGCAGACAGATTAATGAATGGGGAGAGTTTAGGCGGGAAAGGGTGGCAAGGCAAGGAGGGTCAGTGCTAATTTCATGACAATTACATTTATATTCAATTTTTTTTCATCTTTTTTTTATCTTATGTGATTTTTTTTGTTGTATTTTGTTTCATATTTTAATTTTTACCAATGGTGTGATGACAGAACTTAGGCTCAGAGTCGTGGATGGCTGAATATACTGCTGGTTGTATGGTCGGAGGATGGGAGATGGAGAGAGGTGTTATGGGAGAAACTTTGACGTTTTGTTTGCTACACGAGTTTTCAACTGTATACACAATATAAATACATGGGGAATACTAATGCCAATATATTGGTGTAAATTATTATTTGCTGTTTGTGCTCAGTTATGTACTTTAGGTTTGCAAGTATTGCTAGTAGTCATGTCTTACCCAAGTTGTTCCCCAATAACTTGGATTAAGTATGTGGAGTGTAGCTACTATTTGTTTAGGTTTTGTCAGTTAAATTTGCATATTACAATGTGGTAATATGTGTTTAAAGTTATAAAATTACTAATTGTCAGTCAAATACTAAACATATTCAAAATGTTAGAATTGATCTTTCTTCAATCAATAAACATTTTATAAGTACACATAGAAAGTGTTTAGTTAGATAATACTTGACTCTAGCAAGGAAGGTGCGTGTCTATTCACGCAAAATAAAAATAGTTGAGACATTGTTGAGACATGGTCTGATGTCTGACCATAGCTCATCAAACACACACGCACACACAAACACACACAGTCACACACACTCTGAACAGTCAAGCGTACATACATCCACAAGCTCTGTCATGCAGCTATATTGTATCTTAGGATCTGTCAGTGTGACGCTGCAGCGAGAAAGTTACACCCTTCATTCACCTCAACCCAATCACAGACCCTCTCCACAGCTCTGGTGAGAAAAGCAGTGGTTAACTGATGATAGGAAACAGTAGGAGGGAAGGAGAGATCCAATCACATAGTCAGTGAGGAGAATGAAGAGGAGGATGTGTGAGGAAGATGCACTGTGTTGATTCAAATCCATCCAGGACGCAGGATACACAGTGCATATTCCGGTAACCATCCTGCCATCCTTTTCTCTCACTATGGGGGTCAGTAACACACTCTCGCTGTGCTTCAATATGGTGTCTTGAGCGATTGGCTAAAAGCCAAAATGACTTGATTTGTGTGTGTGACCATGCTCTGTGTACAGTGCACACACAAAATGCAACATTGCAGAGATTTTTTTGTAAAAGAGAGTGTCTACCACAATCTCCCCCAGCACTTCTTTTTGTGTGTTTTGCTCTGGAGGAAGCCATCGGCCCCTCCCAACCCGTCCATTGCTCTGTCCACCCCCCCCAATGAAACCGAGTGCAAATATTTAATGGCACTGCCCTGCTTCTGATAAATTCTGCTGTGGGAAAATTAGGAGAATGTGGGAGGGAAGGGAAGGCTTGAGGTAATGGGGGAAGGGTAAAGAGGGCATTGTTGAATAATAATGATGAGGAGTATTGATCAGAGTCACATGATCTTAAAACCAAAGGGACAGGGGAGGGTGCCTACTTGGGGTGCCAGTTAGATGTCTTCTATAAAAGCCAATTTTTTTTCTCCCACAATGGAAAGGGAGGGATAAAGGTACAAAAAATATCTTAATAAAATAGAGGAAAAGAAACAAACTCTTATTTAAAATGTAAAAGTATAATACAAAAACAACAGCAACAAAAGCATAATAGTAATGAAAACGTTAGTGACTTTAAAGATGAAATAGTAGAAGTGTTAAGTTGTACTCGGAGTTATCTCTAATGACACAAAATAAATAAAAGCTGTCAGAGGAGAGGATGCGGTCGGGGCTCTCAGGTGAAGGAGGGTCGTTGCTCTCTCTCTCTGTCCCTCGCTTTCTCCATCTCCCCCTCTCCATCTCTCTCTCCCTGTCACCTCTCACTCCTCACGGAGCTGCAAGCGGTAGCGGCTGTAGCGGATCTGGAAGAAGAGCCTCTGCAGCGGCGAGCGGTTCATCCCAGGGAGCCTGTAGTCCTCGCTCTGGCCCGTTTGGCGGAAGCCCAGCGACTCGTACAGCTTGTGGGCGGCCAGCTTGACAGCCGTCGTGCCGAGGACCACAGCGGCGTAGTTGTTGCGCACGGCGAACTCCAGAACACGACGACCAAGTGCCTTTGCGATGCCTTTGCCACGGTAGTGGGAGTCCACCGACATGCGCCGCAGCTCAACCGTGTTTTCATCCTCACGGCCTTGCGCAGCCACGATCCCAACCACACGTCCATCAAGCACTGCCACCCAGAAACAGGAGCCTGGCAGAAACAATAAGTTTGATAAAATTAGGTTGGTCTCTATGAGCAGACTGTTGTCAGAGGCTGTAGTTAAAGATACAAGTATTAGTTCAACATTAACCATCAAATAGTTCAAAGAGAGAAAGCTGGAGCCAGCAGCCAGGTAGCTTAGCTTAGCATAAAGACAGGAAATAAGGGGAAATAGCAAGCCTTGCTTTGTCCAATGGTAACATAATTGGTATGTAGTAGTGTAAAATGACAGGTTGTGGTTTAACCGACATGTCTAATGTGTTTATTAGTGAGCTGTATAGGTGGTGCTATTTCCAGTCTTTGTGCTAAAGTTAATCTTCTCATCTAACTCGGCAAGAAAGCTAACAGGTATATTTCACAAAACATCAAATGATTCCTTTAAGATATAAAGGTAAAGAACAGGACCCTAAAGTCTTTAAGCATCAGTGAAAAACATTTTTTATGAAGAGGTAGTTAAGGGTAGAGACCTTCACACTTATCTGCTCCAATATACTGTGAAGCTCCAGATCATATTTATCAAATCTCTCTCACAAATGTCAAATCGAAATACTTTCTATGGTTAAACATTTGCTACTTGAGAGAAATTCATGCCCCAAACACAAATCACACGGGACTTATTTGAACAAAATATACACCGTGAGTGGCCTCAAAAAACAAACTAATATTTTGGATGGATGAAAGGAATAAGTAGAAAAACAACAGTGGTTGAATGAGAGTGTTTAGCACCATAAACTCGAATCATAATTAACGTCCTGTGTTTCCATTAGCAGGGAGTAGATGAAGGAGGAGGGCAGACACTAGCCACTCAATGAGATGCTGCTGATTAAAAGCGCAGGCATGACGGAGCGGCCACTTAGGGCTCAACGTGTAGTGGAGCAGAGACTGATCTCATAGGACAGAGTTTTGGGGATTGAATAAATATATTTAGGAATTTCCAAGTTTACAAAATAGTGTTGCGGAAATTGAATCTTATTTTGTCATGTTAAAACTACATAGTGTGTCTGTGGGCTGTATCCCAAAGCGATAAATCAGACACTGGCAACAGACAGATAAAAAGACTAACACACATACAGACAGACAAACAAGGTTAGACCAATGCCAATAAAAGTCAGCAGCCAATGCTCCTCCACCAGAGTACCGCTAAGATCTTGAATATCAACCCTCTATGTTCGTGCTGCTGTTCCTACGCTGTTCACTTTGACACAGAGTGATTATGCTTATGAAATATTTTGCTTGTGAGATAATAGTTTAGTTTGTTGACAAAATGTATTTCATGTCGACCTTTAGAGCTACAAAAAAACTCCCCCTACAGAGAAAAATGCTAACACAAAAAAACCCCTCCGTTATCCATAGTCCCCGCATTACCCTGGCCCAAAACAGCTGAAGAATCACCAGTTCACAGGTTGTTAAATATGTGACTAACAGCGCAGAGAAAAATGTAAATATGTCATTTATTCCCCTTTGAACCTTAATCAGGCAGTTTTAAATGGACATAGCTTGTAGGGTGCATACCCTTGCTTAATTTCCTTTACCGATCGTAATCTTTCAAGGAAAGGGACGGTCTTTTTTATTATGTAACCATGTTGAAACAGCCTTTCCATCAATGTCAGCAGGATTTACAGCATGTGTTGGCAGCGGTTACATGGTTTTGTACTAAAATGCCATCTGTATGTTATAGATAAAGTTAATCTGACTATTACATGACTGGCAGCGGCTGACCTGCAGACAGTAAAAATTTGTGTTCATCTGTCCTAGCTCTCTCTTTTCTTGCTTTTACACATAACCTCTTCTGGTTTTCATTTCTGCTGAATCTCTCACTCTTACACACACACACAAACAGGCAGTGGCATTAACATCATGCTTCTGCTGGAGTCCCGTGTGTTAGGGGGGATTTGATGCCCCTGCAGGCCTGTGTTAAGCTGATCCGGAGGCTTCTGTTACTGAATCAAACAACTGCCATGTAGGTTGCAGCAGCAACAGGAAAACCAGAGGACTCCCCGCCCTGGGAGCTAAACAGGGATATGGCATCACTGCGTGTTTCACTAATCTGTTTGGGGAGCTGTGATTTTGAATTATACGCGGGAAGGTTCATAAACTCCTTGAAGTGCTGAAAAGCTCCCTAAAGAATAATCTGTTTAACTAAAAACACATGAGAGTGTCCTGTTGCGCTAGCTGAGACTTTGTAGATTCACCCTCAAATCCAATTTTGGTGTTAGGTACGGAGACACTAGCAGGAAAAATGTGCACGCAGGAAGTGACTGATCAGAGATTTTATCTTGTTCGCTGTCTCTGAATAAATGTGGGTCAGATGACTGTGCAGTTTACTGACATTACATTTCTGGATAATAAATGTCTTTCTCCCTTATAAAAAAGGGTGATTATGTGGAGCTTTGATGTAAATCTGAATCAGGCAGGCAATCTATTAAAGGTCCAGTGTGTAATATTTCGGAGGATCTATTGACAGAAATGCAATATGCTATCCATAACTATGTTTTCAGCGGTGTATAAAGACCTTACATAATGAACCGTTACCTTAGAATGAGCCATTTATGTATTCATACACGTGGGTCCTCTTACATGGACGACGCCATGTTGCTCCACCATGTTTCTACAGTAGCCCAAATGGACAAACTGCTCTACAGAGCATGTTTCATCACTACGTTGAATACGTACAAAAAACAAGCAGAAGAAGAAGAAGTGGGAGTAGTAGTCAACTGGTTTGTTAGAAGTAAGAAGAGAAGCGAAATTTGGACAGATGCAAGACCACATGTATTTAACACAAGAGCCGAGAGCGTGTCATCCATCGTAACTTCTCCTCCAAGCTTGGAAAGGGAGGGGTGAGCAGTGATTGATGGTGCATTCATTGTAATCGGAATCTTTTTTCCTCCCAAAAGAGGAATAAACTGAACATATGATATAAAGAAGTATACAGAACAGTATACAAATAAATAAAACTTTGCCAGGGGTTGTCTATATTATATAAAGATATTTAAAGAGGACAATGTTGACAGTTTTCACTGCCATTTTGTTGTTGGATTTAAAAACTAAATTGATATAATGTGCAACCTCATGGACAAAAAGTACAAAGTTAGTTTTTTTTACTGCTGAATTTACAATTTATTAAATCCTCGTGCAAGAAAAACAGTCTATGCCGGTCTGTAATTTATTAATGCTAAGTACTAACAAAAGAAATCATAACCATTCATGCACAAAAATAACTGTAGGTTGTAGTTTTTACTCGCACATCGTAAATTATTCTTCTAGTTCACACGGATCAATTTTATGGGCAAATGCATGTGAAATACTCTGTTTAGCAACATATCATCCGTCCTGAACCCATCGCGCTGCTTGAGTTTAGATACCTTGGTACAGCGGGGAACAATTTAAGGGTGACACACAACCAGAAACAACGCTGATCTGAATACGTTTGACCGCCAATGTGTCCGGTAGCCTTCCAACATTTAGCCACCAATCGTTAAATCTACCCGCATTTGGTGCTCGGCGGGTGTTAATTGCCAACCCTGACGTGAATGCACAGTGAGTCGTTTGTTGCAATTCGTAACCCTCACCACTGGATGCCACTGAACCTTTAAAGTTTTATATGGTTAATTGTCTCGCAGCCTTCGCTAACGGTATGGAATGTTTCATTATAGGCAGCTGTATGTCAAAGCTGAAGTGTCAGCTCCTGTGGCCGATACTATTATTTAGTGTGTGTGTGTGTGTGTGTGTTGGAGGCGTAGGAGGGGGGGATACACTTCCATAAAGCCCTTTGACCATCTGTCTGAACTGAGCCTGTGCCAGGAATGAGGACAGCACAGGAACACGCGCCAACCGCCTCTCTGCCTATCACGCTGTGTGTATAACTTAACTCTGTGTCTCAAAAACATCACTTGGATCACATGGGACAATGACCTACACTAAAAAAACAACAACTCAGAAGTATTACTTGTCTCCTTGTCCCTCCTCCCTGACTGTGCTTTTCTAGTGAAAGCTGAGCAGGGTATATTGGCCTCTAAGCTTCCTGACATCATGGCACTTCACATCTGCTGCATCTGACACTGCTCCTTTTAAACTGCATGGACTTAGTGAGCTATCATTGTTTCTGCTGGGAACTGCACTTCCTGGAGATGGAAAGAGAGAGAGGGAGAGAGACACAGAGAGAAATGGAAAGAACAAAAGAGAGAAGAGAACGTTATTCTCCAAAAGGCCGTTTATATGCTAAACATCTGCATGTTCTCATTGTCACTATGAGTAAGCTAGCATGCTGATGTTAGCATTTAGCTCAAAGCACCGCTGTCCAGACGTAGCGCCTCACAGAGCTGCTAGCGTGGCTGCAGACTTTTAGTGTTGTTAAAGATGCCTTACAGCCCAGCAGCTGGGACAGGATATGATAAAGTAACTTAGAATTGTTGTTGTCAATGTTAGCTTTCTAGCATCATGACTTCGGTGTGTGTGGGCAGTTTTGCTGGTTGTCATAAGAATAAATGATGGATGCAGACATTGACACATTGTGTCTGTCTGTGGTTTGGGGAAATAGGAGAGTCGCCAAGTGGCTGATATTGAAGAGAATATTGAGATAAAAGTGTACATAAACAACAAGACCTTTAGCCTCACCTACGCCACAAATGGACTGTTTTGCGATGGGCCAATCTCTCTTCTTTGCATCGTTCTTCCTGCTCGTATCTACCTTCCCTCTTTCCTGCTAAATACTGCAGGTTACAATATATGAGGGAGAAGCTGCTTTGCCCTGCATCTCACCACGAGATTGATTAGTGAGGGAATGAATAGGACTCTGTTTTCCAAAAAGACTGTTGTGCTTTTGAGCAAGTCACTGATGCTCCAGTGCAGCAGCTCACTGCTGAAGAGTAGAGTTTAATACAGTATTAACACAGTGCTCCGCCCATGTTTTAGTGTGCGTTAACTGTGTCCGGAAAGTCCTATGAATGAGCTTAGTCACTCAGAAAGGGGAGTTAGAGAAAGAGCGGGACAGTGAAGAAGAAGTCATTCATCTGTCCTCTCTGAGTGAGCAGAGGAAGAGCGAGGCGAAGCTTCTGTGTCAACAGTAATAGTGATGAGCCTGAAAGGGTCCATTATTGCTGCTAGGGCATACAAACATGGCGGGGGGGGCTGGGAAGACAGGAAATCTAGCATTATTACGGGGGGGGAAGGGGGACCTGAACAAAACAGATGATCTCAAGACAAGAAATAAATCAAGGCAGAGTGAAGGCGAGGAAGAACTTTGGAAATCATTCTTACACAAGCAAAAATCGGATTCTTAATGCGACAGATCTAATTTCTTCAACTACTTTACAAGGATATTAATATGCCTCCATGCTTGTGTGTGGGAGTGTTAAATGCTGGCTGATATTGTGATATGAACCCTGTATCAAAACTGAAAAATCGCACTCAGACAATTGCACACACACACACACAGCAGCAGTTTTTTTATGGTGTCTAACAAGATTATTTTCTTTTCCTTCAGATGAAACCTAGAGGGCTAATTCAGTTGATAAGCGTTCAGTCTAGACGCTGCCTCTCTGCGCTGTAGTTCACTCACTGTGAGCCAAGCGCTGTCCTAAACACTGTGGGTGTAAGCCCTGACGAAAGCTCATAAGTGGCTTGACTCTATTCTCTGTGTATTGTTTCAATTTTCTTTGTGGTCTAATAATTAAATAGTGAGTGTGTGGTTATTTTCTCCGCAGCACGTGTGTCATTGTTGCGGGTACATTAAGCACCAGTGATTTATGTGTCAGGAGTGGTTCCGGGTTGAAACGGTTGCATCACTGTGACCCTGCTGTGCGTTAAATGATGAGTAGGCATTGCTGCTGGTGTTGTATACTTGCAGTGCAATGTCAGACTATGTTAAAGCATCATTTTCTATCCTAACAATCAATTTTGGTTCTTACTTCGCTAAAGACAAGTCTCCGTTGTCCTTTGGCTATCAAATAAAATCATATAGGGCCAATGGACACAAAACAAATCATCAAAAGAAGCTTTTCTTGACATTTACTTTGTCATACATGTATTTCTTTTATAATATGGCCTTGACCTAAAAGCGTTGAGTTAGGATATCAATTTGGTTTTAGAGAAATTAGACAGGGGGTTGCAGCCAGCTGGTAAAGAGTGAACAAAGTTCTGCTGCAAGAGAAAAAAAGAGACAAATTCAGTTTATTTTGATGTACTTTGAATCTTTATCTTTTTCTTTTTTTTAATGCTCAACTTTCCCTTTTAAAAGAGAAATGCTTAAAAATGCTAATGAGTATTGTTTGGTCCTTTACAACACCCACCCTTCCTCATGTCCTGCCATAAAAGCACACACACGTACACACCCTCCTCCTCACGTCAGAGGAGTGCATGCTGGGAGTATGGATTAGCCTGTCACGTAACCGACACGTCAGCATTTTGTTCCTCCGGACAGAGGACACACTTTCCAGATGTGTACATAAAACACACAACAATGTAATAACAGAAAATGAATAATTCATGCATATTAAAGCCTGGAGTTACAGTAGAAGAAGAAGAAGAAGCCTTTGACGTCAATTTAGCCTTTAAACAAAACCCGATATGCAAAACGCTCACGTAGCCTTGTGAGTTACATTTCCATTTGCCTCCCCTTTCTTCCCCGGTGTCAAAGGCCATCAGGCTTCACACCAATGTGAAAAATGTGACTCTAACCTATTACATCTAGACCTACGCATAGTGTTCCTGTGTAAACCAAAACCAAGCTAGTTTGGCTCAAAGTACACACAGGAAATCTATCGCCTATTAATAACTGATGATGACTGATTGAGCGTTGTCACCAGAGGGTCATGGTGGTGACAGATTGCACAAAGCTGCATTAATGAAGCTGCGGTTGACACGTCATCCACTATTTCCAAAGAGTGTCTTTGTTCGGCATTGATTCAAGCAGAATGTGAAACAATAGATACTCATGTTCATGTACTTGCAGCGTGCGGCTAAAGTAACAGCTGTGTTCTCCTGTTCCTCAGTATGTACAGGCTGTACAGGACGTGGAGGACAGCATGGCCAACATTGTGACGAGGTTTTGGAGTGGCGATAATCTGAAAGTATGTGATTTGGATGTAAATCAATCATGGAATCATGTGTCTCTGGGTAGTACATTTGATTCTGCTTTTATCTGATGGGTTTGTCTGCTTTTGATGGTATTTGTACCGCAGCCTCATGGTTAATAGGAATAGTCTGACATTTTGGGAAATACTCTTATTTCCCATGTTTCCTCTCTTTGTGCTAAACTAAGCTACCGGGCTTCATATTTAGTGTAGAGACATGAGAGTTCTCATCTCACTCTCTAAATAAATAAGCATATTTCCCAAAATGTCGAACAACTCCTCTAATACCGTCGTCCTGCTCGGGCTGCAACGTATTTTCGATGTTGAGTAATATCTTGATTGTCTTAACGATTAATTGTTTCTAAGATGTCAGAATAGTGAAATATGTCCATCAGAGTTATATAAAACTAAAAGCAGTACATTTTCACATTTGAAAAACTGGAAACAACAAATATTTGTATTTTTTTTTCCCCTTGAAAAGGGACTTGAGTGATTCACCTATCATCAAAATATTTGATGGCTGATGAGTCTACTTGACTAATTGTTGCAGCTCTTCCTTCTAGATGTCTGTGAATATTATTGTTTGTGGATGTGTAGAATATTTCTGTTACTTTAACCTTTGAACCTGCAGCATAACATTCTGTTTCTGTTGAAGTGAATGTAATTGTCGACTGCCACCAATAAATGAACGTTTAAATATTAAATTACATTTTTCTGTGTTTTCTATTTTCTGTTCTTTTTTTTTTTTACGAGACTGAAGGCGGTTTCCTTGGCTGGGCGGAAACATCACTTCCTCAGTGCCAGGATGATGGATAACCCACTTGGCCACTGCAGCACCTTCAGCGTAAATGAGAAATGAAGAGGAAGTGGAGGAGAAGCGATACAGGTGGGAGAGAGAAAGAAGAAAATGCTGGAGGGAGAGGAGAGGATAGAAAGGAGGATGTCTTATTAATCTGAGATGCTCAGCAGTCAGATATACACCCAGGAGATCCTTTTGTCTGTGTGTGAACCAGCACACAGACAATTATTTCTCTTTCCGTCTCACACATTAAGATAAATCTTACAGTTGAGGAGCACACCCCTCCTACAGATGCCCCCATTTTCTATCTAGCACTCACCTTCCCTCCCTTCACATATTTTCCCTTCCTCTCCCTCTCTCTCTGTCGTTCAGAGCTAGAAATGAGCACAGCAGCCCCCCCCCCCCCCCCCCCCCCCCACACACACACACACACACACACACACACAGACAGACAGACACACATAAAGCCACAATGAAACTAGCAGGTATTATAATGTCTCCTACATTGATGAGGGCCTGCAGTGGCCATGACGCCTCATTAAACAGCCAGTATGACTGAGTGGGTATCACTTCCAGCCGGGGAGGATTTGGCTCTGTGTCTAGTGTTGCCCTCGTTACATTACATTCACGTTTTAGGCACTAAGCTGCCTCACACTGACCTATAGTGCTTTAGTAAGAAGAGTAAGAATGCAAGCGAGGGGGTGTGTTGTCCGCCTACTGCCTGAACATGAGGAGAAACCTCCTCCTTTCGGGATTCACAATTCATTTTACAGGTTTCTCTTTCCTGAAAAGCGGTTTAAAATATGACCGTCTTTTGTCCCTCTGGGTTTAAGTGTGGCGGAGAGTCGTAGTAACAGTGACTCCGACATTTATTTCCTACGAGAGGAGGGAACCACCGTGCGAACGCTGTTTGATGAGATAGGCAGTGACATGAAACCAGCCCCGTGACACAATGAGAAATGCAACTGAACATAACAGTAAAGCTGGTGTTTGCTTCTGTTGCCTGGAAAGTTACCAAAAATTTCAGGATTTTAGCTGCTCACATATTTAAAAAAGATTTTTATCTTAGTAGCCCAAGACATCCAAAAGGCTAGCCTGCTAGTCTGCTCTAGCTTGTTCATGATAGTATGCAAAAACCAAAATCTTCAGATTACATTTTACTAAAATATGCTTATAGATTATATATGTAATTTTAATGTGTAATTTTAAAAAACATTTGTATACACAAATAATGAACAGAAGTAAACAAGTCATGTTGTGTCTGCAAGACTGTCTCCAATCGTCCAGAAGGAGTTGAGTTTACCAAAGAGAGGCTTCTTATTTGCGCCCGACAAAACACAGACTCCTGCAACTGGTCAATAATTTCATGACACTGTTTGTGTTTTGTTTTAGATTTAATGTAACACTGTGGACGTTTCTGTTTAATCTAAATCAGATGTTCATTGTTTGGAGGAACCTGAAAGTCACAACACAATCACATGGATTAATAAATGTATATATTGTTAGGATTTTTCAGTGCACAAGTACAAAGAGATCAGATTAGTGTCATAAGAGTCAGCTGCTCGCGGATAAAGACTTACTGTTAAATATGCTTTGTAGCTGTTAACACACCATTGGTGGACTTATTGATTGCCAGATTGACTCATTATTGGTTTATTGCTTCCAAGGAAGGCCAGAGAAAGATGGCTGGGAAGAGGAGGAGTCAGAGTGTACCAAGAGATTTGTAGTAGCAGATGTTGTATTTTAATTGCATGAATTAAAATTTTGTCAAGCTGCTACTGAACAGTTGAATTTGAATAATGGACTTTTAGAAGCAGTAAGAGTTGTAATCCTTTCTAAACTCAACATGACTTCTTGTGAAATCTGAACAATGAGAGTATTGAATTTGGAAAGTTTAATTCACAATAAGCTTCAAATGATTATAATTTCAGACTGAGCTTTAAATTCAATATGGATCAATTGGCGTATAAAACTCGATGTGTTTTTGTTAAGGAAACAAGCTTTTTATCTTTTTTTTGTACAACCATATACATTTATACTCCCAGCCATTGTTCCTTCAATTTGCTTTGCAGCCTCTCCGCCTACACACAGACACACACGCACTTTATTATGAGGCAGATGAAAGAGGTGACAGCTGGCCTTAAGTAGCAGCGGAGTGAGTGATCGCAACACACACACACACACACAGAGGAGATACGTGCATTGATCGGTGTAGTCGCTCCATGTGTACAGCGACATGTGGCTCCGGTCGGCTCACTTAGTCCTCCTCTGTTACCTCCTCTGTTAAGCAGTTTGATATCAGTGTCCACTTAGTTTATTTAGTTCATATTTTGCTTGTCAAAAAATGCTCTCCCTCTTTCTCTCCCTTTCTCCCTGTCTTTGAATCTCTCTTCCTGTCTGCATTTAAAGTAGTGTTGCTCCTTTAAGTTGATTAATTGCTGGTTGCAGCAATACAACATTTATATTCTATGGTGCACCAACTCATCATCCACCAAGCCACAAGACATCTCAGTTATTAAACACAGATTAAAAATTATGTTTTAAGCTCGAAAAGATGGAGCATGTCAAGATTTCATTCCCTCAAAGACGCACTCGGTCCTTATGTTACCTCATTGCAAAAACTTTTTCAGACACATGCTGCAAACTCTCAAACATTAATCTTGACTGTTATTTATTGAAGAAACTTTTTTTGCAGTGCAGTGCAGAGATAATCCCTTAACAAGTACATTTCCAACTTGTTTCTAGAGTTCACCTACCCGGTCTTCATTGTGGACATTCTGAGATAAGCAAACACAATATAGCACATACTGCGAAACTCTCTGCTGAACAGCTAATTTAGCTAATCAATAGAAGCTAGTTTGCCAAATCACACAGACTGTTTTGTGGTTGTCGAATGCCCTTAATATCTGATTCTAGCAACGACAATAATGAGACTGATTTCCATCCCCACGCTCAGGTATGTTACCGTTACACGTTTTCTTTGAATAGGTCTTGTGGTTTTCTGCTGCTGGCAAGCCAAAAAATGGATAAAAGAAAGAAGAATTTCCTGGTTGATTTTGGAAACGACCTAATTCCCCTACTGACGTTGACAAAATAGAGGTTTAATTGCCCTGAAAGCTTGGTTTCAAATAGGTTTTTCTCTGTAACATCAAATATTTGTGACTAAATAAGCAAAAGTCCAAAAAAATGGGGGAAAAAATGGATGTTATTTACATGGAGATCAAGTCAAAAAGTAGTTATTAACGTAAGCACACAACCCTACAACTGTCATCAGATTTTAAATAAAATGTTGCTAAACTCTGATTGGTGCATGGAAGTATGTCAATTCGCCTTTTTCCAACTGAGCCCCGCCCACCTTAAACCAGTGAGAAGAGCTCAGAGAAAAACACAGAAATCTGTCATGTCAAATAGCCAACGCTTGTTTGCTTATGTAAGAAGCTGATGGGGAAAATATGTTTTCAGGACCTTTTAAGTTCAACAAGCAGTCTTTGGGACATAATTACACACTCCTACGTGCTACCTGCGGTGCCACCCTGTACACACAAACAAAACAACATAACACAACAAATGACAGCTACGTGAGAGGTGCCTCTCCATCAGGACTGCACTGTTGGTGCCCAGGTGTCGCCCCCCCCCCCCCCCCCCGGGCCCATTCACTTTGCATGGATACAATCATTAGCATTGTCCAAGAGCAGCGGTGCCTGACTCCCTCTAAACCATCACGGCCCTGCAGCAATAATGGGAATGCTAAATTGCAATTGTGTATGCAGTGGATTACCAGGCCAGGGGGGCACAATGTCCGAGAGAAAGAGACAATGGGTGGCAATTGACTGGCTTAACCAACACCTGCTTTTTATATTGACCACGTGGCTTGGGTTAACAGGGGATAAATGTGTCCAAGAAGTTACAGGGCAAGGGAGGGGGATGTATGAAAATGTGTCATGTGTTAAACGATTGGCCATCGCTCACACCTCAAAACTCAACCCCATGACCAGAATTAATAGTCTGAGATGACACTAGAAGTGGATTGATATTTCCAATTACAAACTTTAGTGGAGGAAATGAGCCTTGCCGACACCAAGTGTACTGCAGAAGGTGTATCAGCAGTTTTCTCCGAGCGATCAATAGCCCTGTGATGCAACCACCCCCTCCGCCCATTACCGAGTGAAGCCCAGGGAGGAAGCGAGTGAGTGGGGAATGAGACAGAGGAGGAGAGGTGGGGGGGGAAGGGTGCAGGAGAAGGAAAGCAGAGAGGCGACCTGCATATTTGATGAGTTGCCTCTGGATTTTACTCTTTAGATCCAGTCAGTTTTTAAAGTATGTGTAAGTCACACTGACCTTCATCTAGTTTTGACTTTTATCCCTCCTGCTGCAGCAACGTTACAGGCCCTAACTTTTTAAAGTATGGATAGAGGGTCTTTACAGCTTTATCATCATTCCTCTTGATTCCTTTTTGAAATCAGCACTGGTGGCGGCGGAGCATCGCCAACTGACAAACCAGACAATGTGAATTTATCTCATTTAGTCACACTACAGCAAGAACAGCGACGTTTCTCCCTCCTCTTACCTGTGGGTGTCATGTAATAAGCCTCTATGTCAGCCATGTCCGTTTGCAGAGCACAGTCCAGATAACTCTGGATAACTTTCCTGCTGTAGTAGTAGCGTGCACCCATTAGAATGAGGGGTGCACAGCAGGTCAGCGTGACGGATTTGGTCACGAAAAAGCACATTACTATGGAGAAATGGAAGAAAAGTAAACGAAACCTGTCAGAAAAGAGAATCACATGTTTGATTTTGGCAGAATTTGACCCCACACAGACACAGAAAACACAATATGATATATGTAAACACCAGTAAGTAAAAACAGGTACATGAAATTGTGTTATAAAGGTACATTATGAATAGGTTTGACAAAGAGATTATGATTACTTTCACACGAGGCGGCAAAGTAACATTCACCAGACTGTGAAGTAAGGCTCATTAGTACATCTGCAGGAGCACAACATTTGACATCATCAAACCACCTGGAGTAATTAGTCATATGTGACGCTGGGGGGCGCACACGGAAACAAACAAGCAGGCTGGATGCTGCAGAGCATGTTGTTGTGGCATGCAATAACCTAGTAGTTATTTTACTCCACTGCATCCCAGTGTGGTTGAAGCATCAGCTGCTGACATGTGGAAGGGACATGATACTCTATTAAAGAGATTTTAACTATCACTAAGACACATTCAGACCGCAGTGAAATGGAAATTGAGGGATTTTACATGCAGGAGTTTCATGTTTTGTGGCTGCCTGAGTCAAATTAACGCCAAATTGACATAGCCTAATTCCTCTGCCGAAACTGCACAGAGTTTGTATTTGTAAGAGCTTGTTTGATTTTGGCGTGCGTAGCGGCACCGGTCACGATACATGAGGCTTTAATCTGCGCTGGCGACATCAACAAAAGCCAAACGAGATCAGTGCATGACTGGCGCATTGGCTGCTGTGCAGAGGCGGAGGGGGGCGCGGCGCGCACTGTGCTTGTGCGCGCAGCGGGAGGGGGGTTACTGTGCTCTGGGGTGCGCGGGGGAGTGCTTTATGGGTACGTGCGCGCACCCTTTGGGCCAATCCTCAAATTCATTCACTCATTCATTCACGACACCGGCATGTCATCTGATCATCAGCGGGCCGCCGGTTATACACGTGCACCATGCGGCCGGCCATGCCTTTTGTTGCATGATGAGCAACATGCCGGTGTGTGCCGGCGGATAGGGAGCCACGTTGGCGCAGTGTGGTGCTGCAACAGATTTCAACTTAACTGTACGTCGCCTACAGGGTCAGGTAGAGAAACGTTAGATGTGTGTGGGATTCAAGTTCCTCAGATAAATCACATGAGGGTATAAACACCAAAAGACAGACATTATCCTACAATGTGAAGTGAGATCAGAAATAACTCCATGCATCATTAATGTTAGGGGATTATGCTGAAGTTTCCTATGGTAGGCTATTAGAAAAGTAGGTCTAAAACCTAATGGGAATATAAACCGGTAGCTACATGATGCAAGGCAATGAAGGTACTTACCTGTCAAAAGAGCATACAAAAACTGAGTCTTGGGCTGCTGCCTGAGCCCCCTAAACGCCGTGTTGGGTATCCTCTCCATAATACCCTCGTAAAAGATGCGCCGCACCTCCTCTTGATCCCCGCGCTCGAACTCGCGGATAAAAACCGCATCTTTCCTCACATCCTCCTTAGTCTCGGCGGGGTTCAGAGCCGCGCTGGACGAAGGAGAGCCCCACATGATTGACTCTTTTTTGGTCCCAGGTATAGCATCGTGTTCGTCCGCAACAATTTTAGTCTCGCAAACCATTTTGGGAGACGATAAATGCATGCAACTGGCCGCAAAAAAACAACTACAGTTCGGGGGAAAAAATAGGGGTATAGTGGGAGTGAGAATGGATGATGCGTGAGATTTTCTTAAAAAACAGAGAAACGATGAAAGGGGATAAGACGAGGGGGGATGTTCTGCTGCAACCCTGAGCGTTTCTGACGACCAAGACTTGCCGGCGTAATCCAAGCGGTATTTATAAACTGGCAGGGCGGGTAGATTCAGGTTCAGGGGTTGGGGTGGTCCTCCCGCTGCTCAGATTGGTGGAAGCGATGCGCCGCTGAATGCTGAGGGAGGAGGGAGAGACAGACAGTCGCTCTCTCTGCATCTGATCAGGCTTGTGTGTGTTTGTGTGTGTGTGTATTTTGATGATGTGGGCTCATGAGGTGGGGGTGTGATGGTGAGATTGCGTAGAGAGGTTGTTTCTGAACAGGTTTTTCTTCATTATGTCTTTTTTTAATGAGGAGGATGCCCCGGTTTGTTGAGGTGCCGCGGCTGTAAAGGATGCGATGCGCAGCACAAAGGCGCAAGGTAACGCGGGGGCGATGCGTCAAACAGGAGGAAATCCCAGTAACAGGGCGACTGCGGCTTAGAAAAAACTCTTAAACTGTTTATAATTCAACATGAGGGTTCATACTCATTGATAATGTATGTTTATAATTAAATACGAGGTGAAAATAGATTGGTTGTACATTTCCGTTGTTGCGCAGATAAATAAATGTGACAGCGATGGGGTGGTAAAGATTCTGATAAAGACACATTTGTATCCTGACACTGAATCGATATTAAAAGGACACTGTAAACCCTTAAATAGTCGCCCGTATGTCTGGGCACTGGCTGCACATACAGCCTCCTCTGCCTGTTGACTGACAGCTCTGCTGCACTGCAGTGATTCCTCCGCGGCTTCCCTTCGCTTTGTCACCCTGCTCTTGTAATACACCAGACCTAACATGGAGATTAGGCTATATGTCGTCTTACTGCGCATCTGAAACCTCCCATTAGCCTATCTGTCTGCGACATGCGCCGCGCACTAAGCTCCAGCGACGGAAACACCGGCTTCACGCTCGACTGTGGTACCGGTGATGATGATGATGATGATGCTCGATTCGGCCCTTTGTTGTCCCCCGACACTCCCTATAATTAACCGTGACTGTTGTCGGAGTCCAGCTTTCATGAAAAAAATTGCTGCCACGATGTGCGTGTGCTTTTATTTTGAGTGCTTCAAGATGATCGTTAGGGGATGGGGGAGGCTTAGTTTATTTTTTACAGTTAATGACAATAGTTTCCCCTGATAAACATAAGAAAACAGGATGGTGGTAAACCTGTGGGGGGTTGCTATTCGATACAGCTGCAAATCAATAGGGTCCATGTCCATAACTGAGTCTAAACAGCACCAGTATTGCGCATCACTGGCAGACGGTAATGTCCCAAAACGAATATTATGCCATAAAGTAGCCTATTCCCTTTCCTCTCCACTGTAACTAAGAAAACTACGATCATGTTTCCACGAAGGTCAACGTGTTTAGGCTGTGAGCCTGCAGCTCTTTGTGGACGTGTGAAACCCCACAGAGCCACAGTCACATAGGCTATGTAAAGCAAAACTAGTTTGAACTGGATCATCAGAGGCAACCTGCTATTGATAAGGCTGCATCCACCCCCACTCCCTCCTCCTGAAGGTATCCCCCTCCCCTTTATCCCACCATAGAGCTGCCGGGGGAGGAGGAGGAGGGCAGGTGACCTGCAGTGTCAGAAAGTCCCCACGTGCTCTGCTCAGGCCAGACATTTGCTCTAAAGATGCGGTAGAAAGATGGTTTTCTACGCATCAGCGCCTTTTCTGCAGCGGTTCTCCCAATGCCGACTGGGTGGAAGATGTTGCCGAGCATGCGCAGTGTTTCTTTTTGGTTGACTCATGGCCGTGCTGCCTTCAAGTGCTGGCGGTAATATCGCAACCATGAAATGAGCACACAAATTTATGAAAACACACAGATAGCCTAAATTTTGAGGATAACGAAGCAACTGGAAAAAGATTGTACCGATGAAAACCCCCAAATGAATCAATATAACATGATGAAAAGTCACAGTTAGACTATAGCTCCAAATCCAGGCTAAGTTTGATCCTCTCTACCTTGCCACTATAGTAGCCACGATTTTTCAATCTATATCTAATATCCCCAAAATATTTCTGTTCCATAGTCTTCTTTCTATTTTCTCAAATATCTCCACATCAAAAATAAATAAAATAAGAGGAATACTAGTCATGAAAACAATTGGCTACAGTATTGTTTCATCTGTTGTCACACTATTACCTTGTAAAATACTTATTATTTTAAAAATGTACTTTAAAAAAGTAAAGGTTTGTAGAATAGAATATATTTGGTCACCAGAGTTTACAGTGTTTAACATTTATTCCTTAAAACTTATTAGCTGCTATTTAAAAGCTACTTGTAGGCCCACATATGTATTAGTCAATAGTAGCCTAACTATTCTCATTTTACTAGTAACAGTTGATTAGATACTAGTACATTTATTCATTTAGCTGACGCTTTTATCCAAAGCGACTTACAATTGTTACATGTCAGAGGTCGCACGCCTCTGGAGCAACTAGGGGTTAAGTGTCTTCCTCAGTTACACTATGGTGGATGGGTCACAATGGGGAATTAAACCTGGGTCTCTCACACCAAAGGCATTGCGCCATCACCACCCTCTTAGTACTTAATTTTTAGTTACTAGTAACTATTACATTAGTTAACTAATTGCACATTTTTTAAATTTAAATCTATGGGGCTCTGCAATTCACTTTCACATATTTCTTAGTTACTAGTCACTATCCTATTGTTGCTAGTAGTAATTAAAAAGTTATTATCATCAAGCCATTTTACTAGCCATTAATGAATGACTAGTAACAAAAAAGTACTAGTAAGAATGAAAATGTTACTAGTATCTAAATAATGGATACTAGAAGAATGGAATAGATATAGTAGGTAAAAATTAAGTACTAGTGTCTTGTTACTATGATGACAATAGTTACTTGTAACTACGGGAATAGGCTACTAGTAATTAATAAATATAACAAGTACTAGTTGCTTTTAAGTAGTTTAAAGTAATACATTTTAAAAGGGCTTGCCATACCCTGTGAGGATGTAATACTAATCGATAAACTACAGCTGCTCAGTACACACCAGAAAACTCAATTGGTGGATGGACAACTTTGCTATTTGTCCCTTAACATTAGTGGAGCAGAAACTCCCATGCTATATACTACCATAGTACTATAAATTATACATGTACTCATCTGTATTAATCTGTACTTTAGTACAACAAACATCAAAATCCCAGTACCAAATTTAAATTTCATCGATCCATAGCCTATACGGAGAATGTTGTTGCCCGTTCAAAATCCCCGCACAGAGCCCCACATATTGATCTAATAATCTTAAATGTGTTTCCCTGCTGCTGAGGCCCCACCGCCTCCCAGCCCCGAAGGTCACACCGTGCCTCTGCTGCTGCCCTGACCTCTTGACTCTTTTCAGTGACTGGGCAGCCCGGCAGGACTCTGATCCTCAGACGTTTAAGGCTTCAGCGTGTTTCCCACAGGGTGCAGCAGGTTGTTTTTTTGGTTTCAGCAGCTTTCTAAGAAAAGTTTCCAAGTTTACTTGTAAAGCACTTCTCAACAACAAGGCAGTTCAAGGTGGCGTACATAAGGCGTAGAAAAGGAAAAGACACAAAAGCTTAGGCTTTTTTTTTTCCTGGTGATATTCCAACTGGTGATTTCATGATCATCAATTACCGAACACTGCGCCCCTGGGCGCAGGCTTGTAAGGGACCCACCCTCCTATGTATGTGAGCATCCCCAATAAATCCTTTAGTATTTTCTTCTAGATAAAAAAAAAGAAGTTTCAGCCGATCCAGACTGACACTCCTCTCCACAGCTATACTATATACTACTAGTATACAGCTTACTATCTGTATACTCTTTTTCTTTTCTTTCTAAATATTATAGAAAACCATCAAAGCAAACCTGTAATGCAGATTATATGTCCTTAAAACAGAGCTATTCTGCACTCAAATGTATGTACATTTACTGTAGCAATGAGCTTTATTATTATTACATCTGCCTTTACACAAGCAAATGCATCATATCAACGAATCAGGAGCAAATTTAGCAAGATCAGGACATTCCTACTTTTGACTGAGCCCCGTCGCTTTCCAACATGAAACGTTAACAACAGACACTTCAAACAGAGGCTGTGGGAGCTCCTGTGCCTGGTAAGCCTGTTGAGTAATCCATCCATGGACACACAGCATCGATGTCATGTACATGTACATTTTGTATTTAGAGTATGAGAATATAATATATATTTATTATATAACCAACTATAACTTTTATTAACGTTATGAATGTTTTTTTATCAGGGTGTCTACAGCTGCTCGTCTAAAATGTTTAAATAGCATGCGTTAAAAGTCATTATGAATTCTGAATTTTACTGAGAATTTGAATGTATTAAATTATTGTTATTTATTTGTCAAGTCAAAGTTTTGACATCTATGTCATGCTTGTTAGTCTGTACACATTCATAAGTAATGAGCAAAAAATATCAAAACAAACTGTCTCTAATCTAAAACAATTACATTTAAATAAATATAGCCGTGAGCGGCAATGGTCGGGATCCAAGCAAGTCGTGAAAAACGCAACATTTGACATTTGACAAGAAGAACAGATGCAGATGACTTAGGAGATTAAAGTGATGATTTAGTTTTTGAGATAATTGGGGAAACGCAAACTTGATTTTTGCAGCATCGCCTTGAGATCAGAGATCATCATAAAATGTACCTGACTACTGGGTGAAATGTTCAACCCACCTGCAACATTTTGTGTTTTCAAGTTTTAAAGTTTAAGCTTTACAAACTCATTTAAGCAGAGAAAAATAAGAAGAAAGTGTCACAGGATCCAAATAAAACATAGAACTTAGACTCACTATGATCTGAACACCCCAATTGTTAGCAAGTCTGACTCGGTCACCTGGGCATTTGAACCCTGGAGCTTCAGCTCTCTAGAGAAGGTGACTTACTGACTGAGCTACTGGTGAGAGGCTGTTTCCACACACCTTCTCACAAGTTGAGGTAGTGATGGCATATGTGACAGACCCGGATAGTTTTGTCAGTTTAAACTTAAAACGCAGTCAAGATGTTGGTGAGAAAATTCTGAAAAAAATCACACATCATTCTGCTGGTTTTGGGTGTGTTGTTAATTGTTTTTTTGGGGTATTTAATCCAAAACTGAGCAAAAAAGAAAATGTTGTGTTGTCTCACCGTTTGACTGATCTGAAAACGCTTTGAAACACTTGATATCAGCCATCTAGAGAATGTCTGTGTCGAGTTTGGTAGCGTTTGAAGAAAGACTTGTGGAGATATAGATCTTAATTCAATTAGCTCTCTGGGACGTACAGATGATTTTCTTAGATTTTTTGAAGTTTGGAATGAGAAATATCTACAAATTTACATTAGTTGTAATAAGCCACATCCACTTTGAGCAATCATTGCCAAATTTTATGCATCAAGTGAGTAGTGACCTGAGATCGTACAAACCGAATTTTGTACGAATCCATGCTGCGATTTATGAGGTATAAACTTTTTGCAAGTGTAGCGCCTTCTAGTGGAAGAATATCCCAGGACTGCTCAGCGAGGCTCGGGCCCGAGCATCTGAACACACGTGTAACTTTTGGTTACAATAGCTTAAGCAAATTCTGTAAAATTGGACGTAAATACACAAAAGTAAAAATTTATGGAAAAAAACAGATTGACGTATCAAAATTATTTTGATAACTTTTGATCAGCGACGTCCGTAGATGATCCTGCCAAAGTTTCAGGTTGATTGGTGAAACCGTCTGGGACGAGTTCGCAAAAATAGGTTTTAGAGAAAAGTGATAAAAAGTCATCAACATTTTTAGATCCACTATTGAAGCAAAGATGCAGATGAATCCAAAGATTAAAATTATGAAAGAAGTTCGACTCTAAACAAAGCCGTTTACAAGATAATTGCAAAAATGTAAAATTTATTGCTATAGCACCACTATGAGGTCTATTGAGGGTCCTTTTTTGCCTGAGTAGAGGGTGGAATTTGGTGAGTTTTCATCCAGCAGTTTTTGCTGCCTAAACACAGCGGAGAAAAAGAAAAAGAAGAAGAATGACAATAACAACCATAGGGATCCCTAATAAATCCTTGGATTGTTTCTACCTGCAACTGTGACGCCTAGTCAAATTTTCTTATTTCTGATATTATTCGATTCCTGCAGATACGCTGCTTTATTTGTGTCCCCCTTCATAACACAACAATGTTGTACAATGTTGAGTATTTCACACTGAACATTTTATTTAAATGAATGTATTTCTTATTATAGGATTTGTGTTATATGCTTTCATATCATTCCCGTATAATGTTGTAATGCATAATTCTCATTCATAGATTCTGCTTACATTGCTTAAGTAGCAATCCTCCATTACAAGTAAAAGTACACAATTAATGTGTAGTATTTGTAAGCGTAAGTACAGAGGTATTACCAGGAAAATACTAATGCATGATGACTCCCTTTCATACTGCATTATTGTCATTATTATATATTCTTGTATTATTACTAATGCAGTGTAAGCAGCATTTAAATGTTGCAGCGGCTCAGGGTGGAGCTAATTTAAATGTCTTTTCATGCTGTTGTGTAGTTTAAGCTATAACAACTGATCATACAGTATATTTTGTATGTAGAATATTACTTTCCATAGTAGTAACTATTGCTGTCAAATAAATGTGCAGTAAAAAGTTACATGACCCATGGCTTTACAACCTGTTCTTTCCTAAAGTAAAGCAATGGTTATAATTATATCTTTAATTAAAGTAAGTCCAAAACAAAAATAATTATTTTATATTTCAATCAAGTTAAAGAAGGTTCTTAAACTGTAAAGAAGCAACAAGTAAAGTTAATGACATTACATTACATATATTTATTTAGCTGACGCTTTTATCCAAAGCGACTTACAATTGCTATATATGTCAGAGGTGCAGGCCCCTGGAGCAACTAGGGGTTAAGTGTCTTGCTCAGCGGCACAATGGTGTCTCACAGTGGATTTGAATCCCCTGCGCCATCACCACCCCCTGTGACATAAAGCTTTTTGTTGAAGTAAAGACAAAAAGTAAGGTAATAAGCTGTTAATATTTTCTCATACTATCTCTACCTTTTGTGAGTAAATCCGGGACAAAGTAGTTAGTTCAGTCCTTTCTAATGCTTTGAGTTTAGAAGACTTTCGTATTTTTGGCTCAGTTTCAGATGTGTGTGAGTGAGTGGGAGCCCTGACTTACTATGAGAGGTCTGTCTCCCTCTTGTGGTCACAGGTCAGAGGCACAAAGCCAAACTGGAAAAGTGCTTTTTTGAGACTTGAATCTGAGATTTTACCACTACTTTTGATTTTTTTAATTTTTAACACATATATATATAATATTTGTTCTTACTGAAGCAGGTCACATGACGTGGTTAAGCTCTGTTTGAGACTGAGAACATACTGAATATCTTACACAAACATACATCTCCTGTTTCTGAAAAAAAAAAAAAAGTATTTTTAAGTAATCTCTCGCACTTTTAAAAGACAGCCGATCATTTTTATAACTTGTTTTGTTTATTTTACTTCCTTAATTAAATTGTTTGCTTTTATCAGTGCATGTGGCACTCATGTGTAGCTGGTCTGTAGAGTCTCAACCCTACTAGAGGTGTGCGTGTGTGTGTGTGTGTGTGTGTTATTTACAACAGGGATTACAGCATGGAAAAAAGACAACCTGCAATACCTGTATCTACACCAGCAGGTAGAGCTCTAAGTAAAGGTGTGCTGCCAGCTGTGTCGCAGCAAGCAGGGCTGTTAATGCAGATAAGGTGAAATACTGTCAATAGAGACAAAAAGAGGAAAATGACCTGCCAGCAGTACTGAGGCAAAGCCCCTCATTCAGTAACACAGCACACAAGCAGCCTTATTACGCAGGATGCTCCAGTTCTGTTGCTGAAGCAGCTTTAACCTCCAAGCTTTTGTTCAAAGGACTGACTGAGAGGGTTCAGTACGCTGCGATGTCAAGTATACGCTGAATCACATGTTGTCAACCTGCCTCCACTTTCTTCAGCATGTTAGGATTGTCATGGCATGGCTGCAGACTCTTGTTTTATCAGCGTAAGTCATATTGGTGTCTTTTCAAATAATGTTTTGTTTGTTAAAGTTGTTTTTGTTTCTTGTCAATTCCCTGCATCTGTTCACATCATGTCACTGGTTTCTGTCACAGTGAAAATTCTGGTATTTGCCCTTAGGACCTGAAGCTTATCAAGCTTTTAAACTCAGTGTATAAACTCCATGAGTGAGATATAAAAATATAAAAGTAGTGTATACCCTTTAAATAGCTATTCAGTGCATCTTGGTGTTTACAGTGCAGCTCCATGCTGGTGCTCTGGTTAGTGGTGGGATGACACAGCAACAGCAGGAGGCTGTGGAGTTGGCTAATGTTAGCAGGGCACCATGAATAAGCAATATGCAAGATCACGCATAAATTATACATATGTATATTTTTTTTCGGTCATAATAAATTACTCATTACTTGACTTTTGTAAAACACCTGACCAGTGCTGCAGAAAAATGTAATGAGAGAGATCAGGACTGTGCGGTCCTGAAAAATGAATCAGTCAACTGGACAAGGAGGAATATAACTGCTCTGTCCATGAACAAAAAATACAAACGGCTATAGACAGGCAAGGAGACAGCTTCAAAAAACATGCTGGAAACTCAGGTAAACTCCCACTGCAACGTTACAGTAATAGTTTTATCAGCTGCGGGTAGAACTAATCCATGCTCGTTTCTGTGCTTTCAGACCAAAAGCGAAGCGAGACATACATATAAAGTCAATGCAAAGACGTGTAGAGCCGCGATTTCCTGTCGGGCGGCGCGAAGCGACGCGAAAGGGGTGGTGGCGACGAAGCGAAGGCCTTCGCGTGAGTTGAAAATTTCCAACTCGAGTGAATTTTCACAGGTTCTAATCGCCTTCTCACATTGTGTGTGAACACTTGCAGCGAATGTACTCAGCGAGGAAAGCGTCGCGAGAATTAAATTTGCGTTTGGTCTGAAAGCACCATGACATGATCACCGTACATTTACTGCATTTAGCCGACATGCAACAGCGTTAGCTCGCCTGCTGCTTTCAGTAAACAGTAAACAGCCTCAGAGAGTTGGCTAAACTGAAGTGAGAGCTGAAAAGCAAATATTTGGAAAACAAGTTTTTAACTGTCTTAAAGTTAGTACACCTGTCACTTTTGTTGTACAAGTTTAACCTTAGTAAGTATACAGGTGCATTGCAGAAAATTTTATTATTGTGAAAAGGTCATTTTCCCCCCGTAATTTAAATCAAAAAGCGAAACTTATATATTATAGATTCATTACACATAAAGTGAAAAAATGTTTTTTGTTTTAATCTTGATGATTACGGCTTACAACTTGTGGAAATCAACAATCCATATCTCAAATATTAGAAAGTAAAATAAAGAATGTATATAACAGAAATGTCAACCTTCTGAAGAGTTTAAAAGTTCTGAAAAGTTTTATTTATGCTCTCAGTAATTTGTTGGGGCTCCTTGCATGAATTACTGCATCAAGGCGGCGTGTCATGGAGGCAATCTGCTCCAGGTGCTGGAGTTGTTTTGAAGCCCAGGTTGCTTTGATAGCAGCCTTCAGCTCGTCAGTATTGTTGGTCTGGTGTCTCTCATTTCTCACAGTTTCCTCAATCAAGCACAGTAACACCACTGTCAGCAAACCAGTTCTAGTGGTTTTGGCCCCGTGGCAGCTGCCAAGTCCTGCTGGAAAAGGAAATCAGCATCTCTATAAAGCTTGTCAGCAGATGGAAGTATGAAGTGTTGTAACGTCTCCTAGTAGACAGCTGCATTGACTCTGAACACAGTGGAGGGACACCAGAAGATGACATGGCACCCCAAATCATCACAGGCTGTGTAAACTTCACACTTGGATTCTGTGCCTCTCCACTCACCTCTTTAAGCCACCAGGTCGCCCGCTTGAGCTAGTTCTAAGCTACTTAGATCACTCATACAAATATAAATGTTAAGTTTTGTCAATATGGACATGCTACACATGGTAACAATTTATTCGTTCTGTTCATTTTATGGAAACAATTGTAATTTACCGGTATGTTAAATAAGAGAGATGAAAAAAAAACTCATTTTTATTTAAGTAATATTCAAACTGGTTGAAATAAACAATTTAATAAGAGCCGATTTCCCATCTTTGTACGAAACGAAGACTTTTGGACGAAAGAAATTAAAGGCATGTCCCAAAGATAGGCAAGATGAGTTCAGTGATTGAAGCAAATAAAAGCCCGGGCTATTAATTTACAGTTTTACAGTACATTATTCTTTTAAATATCCTTTGATACTTTATGCCTTTCAAGCAGGCGAATGGGGACTCCACACATCTAGGTTGAGAAACTAGTAAATATGACTGTGTTTATAAATAAACGCATATAAAACCACAGTTGTAAAATAAATGCCATTACGCTACTAATGCTTTGAGGGACTTACAAACATTGTACACCTAATCAGGTTTTGAAAAATAAAAATAAAATAAAATACAAGCTTTTAGTTGTGTCTCTGCAGTTGTGGCTCCATCCATCTTCATCCGCTTATCTGGAGTTGGGTCGCGGGGGCAGCAGCTCCAGCAGGGGACCCCAAACTTCTCTTTCCCGAGCCACATTAACCAGCTCTGACTGGGGGATCCCGAGGCGTTCCCAGGCCAGTGTGGAGATATAATCTCTCCACCTAGTCCTGGGTCTTTCCCGAGGCCTCCTCCCAGCTGGACGTGCCTGGAACACCTCCTTGGGGAGGCGTCCAGGAGGCATCCTTACCAGATGCCCAAACCACCTCTCACCTAGATTGAGAGCTTTGCCTTACGGCTCAGCTCTCTTTTCGTCACAACGGTGCGGTAAAGCAAGAGTCCGACTTACTGCAGAGTACTCCCGCAGCACCTCCCACAGTATCTCCCTGGGGGACCCTTCATACGTCTTCTCCAGATCTACAAAGTACATGTAGACTGGATGGGCATACTCCCAAGCTCACTCCACGAACCTTGTGAGAGTAAAGAGCTGGTCCGTTGTTCCATGACCAGGACGAAAACCGCATTGTTCTTTGGCCTAGGGTGCTCTGGTACCACGTACACTTATGAGCATCCTTATGTTCGAACATGGTGTTCGTTATAGACAATCCATGACTAGCACAGAAGTCTATCAACAAACACCCACTCGGGTTCAGATCAGGGGGGCCGTTCCTCCCGATCACGCCTTTCCAGGTATCTCCATCATTGCCCAAATGCGCGTTGAAGTCTCACAGCAGAACTATGGAGTCCCCTACTGGAGCCCCATACAGAACTCCATTCAGGGTCTCCAAGAAGGCCCCATACTCTGAGCTGTTGTTTGGTGCATATGCACAAACAACAGTCAGAGTTTCCCCCCCACTACCCAAAGACGTAGGGAGGCGACCCTCTCATTTACCGGAGTAAACTCCTCTCACCCTGAGCAACTCCAGAGAAGAATAATGTCCATCCCCTGTCAAGGAGTACAGTTCCAGAACCGAGACTGTGCGTGGAGGTCAGCCCCACCAGGTCTAACTGGTAGCGCTCCATCTCCCCCACAAGTTCCGACTCCTTCCCCCACAGAGAGGTGGCGTTCCACGTCTCCAGAGCCAGACTCTGCTGCTCGGGTCTGGTCTGTTGAGGCCCCTGACCTTCACGGCCAACCATGTGGCAGCGCATCCAACCTCTGTGGATCGTCCTATGGATGGTGGGTCCAGAGGATGGAGAGGGGGGTGCCAAGTTCCTTTTTCAAACCCCGGCCACCAGGCGCTCGCCGGCTAGCCCTCCCTCTGGGCCTGGCTCCAGACGGGGGCCCCGGGCTTCCTCCGGGCAGGGTCTCTCCTCCTCTTCCTCGGTTTTTCATCAGGCGTCTTTATGAACCATTCTCAGTCTGGCCCCTCACCTGGAACCACTTTGTCTTGGGAGACCCTACCAGGAGCACTAGGCTCCAGACAACACAGCCTCCAGGCTCACCGGGCCACACAAACCCCTCCACCACGATAAGGTGATGGTTCCCGGAGAGGCTTCGGAGTAAATTAAATGCCTCGGAGCATTGTTTGTCACAGACTAGCAAAACCTGTGGATGAGCTTTGTTTTGTAGTCACATTAGAAACACTGAACAAATATGCTTAGCTCAAAAGTATATATATTGTACATCTGTCAGAAAGTCAGAATACTCCTGATTCGAGTTGAAGTCCTTTGTACCTGAGAGTTACTGCAAACTGATGGTGATTATTGTGGCTTTACTTGACTCTTTAGCGGACCCAACATAATCCATTACTAAATACTTACAGAGCATGTGATAGAGTTTTTGTAAAGTTTAATAATATCTTTCAGAAAATGAGGATCCAAATTGCGCTGCTGGTCTTTGCTTTTGTGGCTGTGATCTGGGCAGCACCAGTACAGAACAAAGGTAACTATATGATAAAATCTGATATGGTATGTGGTTGTCAAAATATTTGCAGTAATGTGGTATTTGTTTATACATGTGAAGTTGTCAATGTCTCGCTAAGTTCTTTGCATTTGAGGACCTGTCCTTTATTAATGGATGCACTTACATGTCTTTCTAAATCCCACAGTTTCTGTTTCTGCCAAGAATGAAGAGGGTGAAGCTCTTGAGCTAAAGCAGAGTGGAACCACATCTGAACAGCTGGATGAATTAGACGAGGACGCCGAGATAATGAAGCTATTGGTTAAGCTCAAGGAGCAAGATATGGAAGAGCTGCTCGTGGACGAAGCTGAAGAAGAGCTGCTCCAGGTGATAGCTAAAGAAGACCTGCTCCTGGAAGAAATTGAAGAACAGCTGCTCGACAAGACCACTGAAGATGAGCAGCTCCTGAAGAAGGTTGAAAAAAAACTGCTTCTGGAGAAAGCTGAAAAAGAGCAGCTCCTGAAGAAAGCTGAAGAAAAGCTGCAGCGTGTGGAAGCTGAAAAAGAGCGACTACTGGAGGAAGTTGAAAAAAAGCTGCTGCAGGAGGGCGCTGAAGATAAGCAGCTCCTGGAGAAAATTATAGAAGAGATTCTCCAGTGGTTAGCTGAAGATCAGCAGCTCCTGGAGGAAGTTGAAAATTGGCAGCAACGTGACGACATGCTCCTCGCTTAATGATAAGAATAGATTGTCCTCTAAAGATTATTTAATTAATTAATAGAGACACTCGAAGCCACTATATCTGACTGAACCTCCTACAGAAAACTATACCATAATGTAAGGTAACATTTAATTGCAAGAGAACATGATATACAGAAAAAATGAGGAACAAGTCAGCCTAACTTTTTTGCTCCAGTTTCTACACAAATTATAGAAAAAATTATGTATTTACATGTAAGTGTATCCTAAATAAATGAAATTGATAATATGGATTAAAATGTGGCATTTGATTTGTTAAGGGCAGCTTCTTACTATGAACAATGAAATCCTACATGAACACACAATATTCTGTTTAAGTTACAACAGTTTTGGTTATTTCACATGATGCTGAATGTTGGTGTTTGTGCTCTTCTCACTGATTTGAAGTAGGCGGGGCTCGGTTGACTACAATAAGGATTTGGCAACATTTGAATCAGAACCACACCCGCACAGTCCTGAGGGAGCAAATTAGCTGAAGTCATGAGAGTTAAACTTTTTATATATAATATGTGAGGTGTTTTTTTGATTGTTACCTATTTATTATAAGAAACTTTTTAAAACAAGGTGTTCAAGGCATTTTATAAATAAAATCACTGGGAAAATAAATTAATCCAAATGATCATAAGATGAAAACAATTTATACAGAAATTAAGTTTAATTAATTTCCATTTATCAAGGAAGCTGAAACATTGATAACTGATAAAAAAAAATTATTTATTTTTCAAAATTGCTCCTCCTCCGTCACTTTCCAAACTTTTTCCTCGCTAAAGTTTTCTGCAGCACTGATCAGGCATTTTACAAAAGTCATGTAATGAGTAATTTGTTATGGTCCAGCTACATTATACGTATATATGTATATTATTCATTACACATTTATATATATATATATGTATGTATAATGAATGCGTGATCTTGCATATTGCTTATTCATGGTGCCCTGCTAACATTGGCCACCTCCACAGCCTCCTGCTGTTGCTGTGTCATCCCACCACTAACCAGAGCACCAGCATGGAGCTGCACTGTAAAGACAACAAGATTAACTATTTAAAGGGTTTACACAACATTTATATTTTTATGTCTTCACTCGGAGTTTAAAAGCATGATAAGCTTCAGATCCTAAGGGAAAATATAAGAATTTTCACTGTGACAGAAACCAGTGACATGACATGAACAGATGCACGGAATTGACAAGAAACAAAAACAACTTTAACAAACAAAACATTTGAAAATGCACTGAAGTGCAAAGTGACTTATGGCTTATCAAGCTAATAGAACAAGAGTCTGCAGCCATGCCAGCAGCTCTGTGAGGCTGTACTTAGGCAGAGGGATGCCTTGAGTTAAAAGCTAACTGCAGCATGCTGACATGCTCACAGTGGCAACGCTAAGACGCTGATGTTCAGTAGGTAAAATTATCACTATCTCAGTTAAGCATGCTGACATTTGCTAAGAAGTATTAAACATAAAGTACAACTGAGGCCAATGGGAGTGTCATTAGTTTAGCAAATATTTAAGAAATTTACATCTTGCAGTCATTTTCACTGTTATTACATTTGTGTGTGAGACAGGTAAAACAAACCACAGTCATAAGGTAAATATGCCTAACCCACAAAATCCATGGTGACACATACACAACTGAGGTGTAGTATAGGAGTACATTAAGTTAGGCTACGCTCCGTGTGTTGATCACAGCCAACTGAGGTAAACACCTGACATTTCACCTGTGTAATTATCCTAAATTGAGTTTTTTTTAGAATTTACTGCATGATAAACCTTCATCACCCTGACTTGTGTCACTTGATAAAATGTATAGCATGAATTGACATAATTAAAGTTTGTAGACTGAGGGGATGTGGTGTTGATTTTCTCATCAGTCCAGCGATGACTCGGCTACATATGGGTTTGTTTTTTTGTGTTGTTTTTGTTGCAGTTGTTGTTAATTCATTTTTTTTCCTCATTGGGAAGAGGCATTACCAGCTGGTGAACAGCTTTATTTTCTTTCACAGTTTCATTTCACACCAGCTGCTGTTCTATATTTTCAGCATCTCATTTATTGTTTTGAGATGATCACCATGTGAACACTTTTATCTGCTACAGAAATCTGCATTTTTTCTTAAGGGGTTTGAACGTGTGTGTGTGTGTGTGTGTGTGTGTGTGTGTGTGTGTGTGTGTGTGTGTGTGTGTGTGTATGTGTTCATACTTATCTATTCACGCCTATTCACAGAAAGATCAGGATAACTAAGTCTGATTGAATGACGCAATGAATCAACATTTTAAAAAAAAGGTGATACATACTTTAAGAATATAGAACATAGTTTACACATATATTTTACAGACTGCGCGTGAAATTTGGGTAATTTTTTTCTTAACAGACTTCTTCAAAGACTTTCAGTGAATCAGCAGCTCCAAAAGAACATTTCAAATATCTTTACTGAGAACATTTACCAGATCTCAGGATCTGAAGTAACTATCTCTTCCAGTATCAATTTGGACATTATTCAACATCAGATAAAATGAGGGAGTTAGAGAGAAAATGAATGTTACTTGAGCCATCCAGTGGCCACTTTACATAAAGGACGGCTATTTGAAATGCCAGAAGGTCATGCTTACATTTTTATATCACAAAGCCGTCTCCATCTTCTCCTGCTCTCATGGTGAAACAGTTAGCTAAAGAAAGTGGTGGAAAAGGGATTCAGATCCTTTCCTCGAGTAAAAGTACTAATACTACACTGTAAAAACACTCGGGTGCATTGAAAATTTTACTTAGATTAAAGTATTTAAGTATAATCAGGAAAATGTACTTAATTATTAAAAGTAAAAGCACTTACTGCAGGAACTATCCCGTGTACTGTTACTATTATTAATAATAGTAATAACATTATATCGGTAGATTATTATTACTCATTAATACTGCATTCATGTAAAAGCAGATTTTTAACTGCGGGTTTAGGTGGAGCGTATTTTGAACTCTTTTGCATTGGACTGCAATTAATGATCATTTTCTCCATTAATCGATTGATTGTTTGGTTTGTAAAAATTCTGAAAGTAGCAAGAACTGCTGTAACAATTAGCCAGAGCCCAAAGTGACACCTTCACAATGCTTGTTATGTCCAAACAACAACATTATTAACAATTAAAAGGATCCAAATAACTAAAAGAAAAATAAAGAAATCTTTAAATTAATAACTTCACATACATCATATTTTCTAAACTTAAAATGTCTTGTGTGTAAAAATCTTAATTTGCAAAGTAATTAGTAGCTAAAGCTTAAGCAGATTAATGTCGTAAAGTAAAAAGTGTAATATTTCCTAAAAGCATTGGATAAATCGTTAAAATAGTTAACTAAAAGTCATCAATAAACTATTTAGTTAGCTAAAAATATTGGATAGATGGTTAAAATAGCTTATAGCTTTTTGGATAAATTATTGAAACGTCTATCTTCTGCCATTCAAAGTTCACTTTTTGTAATCAATGTGTTTACATAACACCCAGTTTAAATTTGAGGTAACATGAGACGCAATGAGTGTCGAGAAAGGGATACTTGAGCTCAGGGTTGTGGGGGTATCTGTACAGTATGAAGGCTATAACTGACCTTTGACCTTTCCACACATAAAGCACAGAGCACAAGGCTGAATCATACATTTACATCCTTCAGATTCATCCTGGCTGGGCTGGCTTTAGTATGCTACGCAATTCCTGCAGCTGGGTGAGGAGAGCAAACTTTTGTGGCAAGGTCAAATCAATGCTCAAGTTAAGATAAAAGGGTATGAAAATATTGAGGATTTTTCTTGCTTGCCCCCTACAGAGAATTTCAAACAGCTGGAGGGATTCAGTCAGCTTTTCCAGGAGCAGATGAAAGAAAAGTTGAAAGGCTTCTCTGGAGAGAAAAGGCCAGCGAGCGAGGGGGTGAGACAGAAAGTGATTCAGCGTATACTTTGTGTCCCTGCATACTGAAGCCTCCCAGTCCTTCCTGCAGAAGCCTGGTAGGTTAAAGCTGCCTAAGCAACAGAACTGGAGTATCCTGTGTAATAAGGCTGCTTGTGTGCTGTGGTGCAGTATGAGGGGCTTTGCCTCCACAGTGCTGGCAGTACATGGTGCTGCTTGGGGCTACAATTCCTGCCAGGTCACTGCCAACGCTTCAGTGGCCTGGCAGGCAGCGCCTCATTTTCCTCCTTGTGAGTCTATTTACAGTATTTCACCTTATCTGCCTTCACAGCCATGGTGGAAGTAGAGAGTGCTGCATTGCTGCAACACAGCTGGCAGCATGCCTTTACTTAGAGCTCCTCCTGCTGGTGTAGATGGAGGTATTGCAGAATTTCTTATTTCCATGCTGTAATCCCTGTTGTAAATAAATAAAAAGGTGTGTGTGGGAGGGGATGAGGTCAGCCAGAGCAGCAGGAGCATCACTTCTGCTACACACCAGCTCCTGGGATAAATGAACACAGAGGGGTTGAAGTGCTGCTATGATTCAAAAGCATAATTCAACACATAACCTGCTTTCACTCCCAAATTGATTGGAAGATCTTTAAAAATCGGGACAAGCAAATCTACATTTTACTGTATTAAGATGCTAATGCGTTTTTGTCTGTGGCTGGAGTTATTTTCAGTATCGTTCATTATTTAGTGTGGAATGTCAAAGAAAGAGTCACAATTTCTCGTCATCTTCAGATGTTTTGTTTGGTCTGACCACTAGTCTAAAAGATTTTCTATTTATATGATATAAAAGCAGCAAATCCTCCACTCGAGAAGCTGAAACCAGAAACTATTTTTTTTTAAATTTGACTCACAGATGATCAAAACTGGTGGTGAATAATATTCTGTAAAATCCAGTGATTGATTCAGCACCAAACACAGCATGAAATAATTGTTGAACCACAGAAATGCTTAATTTTTTATCTGCAACACAAACTCTTCACTTATACGTGTGAACGTACATGTAGCTTACATGGTTTAAAAACACATAAATGTGACCTATAGCACACATGGGCTCTGTGTTTGGATGCAGGCATAATTTTGTCAGTGAATGAAAGTACAGCTGAGGCCATTAGTCAACTATTCAATCAGTCAACAGAATATTTATTTTGATGATCAAGTAATAGTTTGTTGTATTTTTAGCAAATATGCCAAAAATTCCTGGTTACAGTTGCTCATATGTTCCTGGTTCTCTTGTTCCTCTTTGACATTAAACTAAATATTGTTTGTTTGTCTAGCATTGTATGAAACAATTAGTGGATGAATCAAGAAAATAACAGGCAGATTCATCTGTATTGAAATACTTTTTACACATTTGTTACACACAGTCATCTCAGTGCTACACCTACAAGTGAGCTGTAACACTTACTGGAACAGAGACCACAATGAATGAATAAATGTGTCAGATTAATGCCAGCACAAACCCACACTGTGCTTCTTTATCACAGATCACACGGACGATCTGTGATAAAAGTCCCAGCCAGAGAAAAGAATAACAGTAGTAAAGGTCATTTGTTGTTTTTATTGATAGGTACAACATTAAGACAATAAATGGAGCATCATGTGACATAATGTTAACAAAGTACGTTGTTCATAAACAAGCAACAATAAGACAATTATTATTTCTATCTCTGTGTCCCCTGCTGCAGCTAGCAATCCTCTATCTGCCCAAGAGAAGTGTGTTGACACCTCCATTACATGTACATATACATTATATATACATACAATCTATATTAACAGTAGGTTGACAAAAAGTGCTGTAAATTCATGCTACAGTGCTGCGCTAAATCAAGACCTACAAGTACGCTTTTTCCACCTTAAAAACCCTTTGAAACTGTTGTTTTTTGAATTTCTGGTAAACTTTCTGCAGATCATTTCTTTACAAAAAAAAATCTTGTTAAAAAGAAAAGTATGTTTCCTTTTTATGCAAAAGAAGCCAGGCTGCAAATCAATTCATTTTAACCAGTGAAAGTTTGCTGATTCCTAATTTAATTAGGTGATAAAAAAGTGTTTGAAACATTTTGAGCAGTTAAATAAATCAAATGTGATGCTACAGTTTAATGTGTATAATTGTCATAAACATTAATCTCATACAACATGTTCAACAAGTAAATGTACAGATGCCTTCTACTGTATCTACATTATACAGTCCGATACTAAAAAGTACAAAAAATAGTTTATGCTTCATAGGAGACAGATGCGAACTGACCCACATCCTATGACGTTGGGAGACAAACAAACCCAGACATGTGTCCAGTTTCACAATGTAAAACATCAGTGGTATAAAAGTCGCCCCAAATAAGGCAAAACAATAACATGCCTCATGATGCATGACTTCAAATCAAAGAGTCACTCAACAGTGATATCAGCGAAAAAGAAAATAAAGTGCCTATTGTGTAAATAAGTTAGGATGAAGATCGCTGTGCATGAGTAGAGGTTTTCTAAGGGGGTTGTTTTCGGGGTGATGACAGGTGGAAGTGTCCTCAGGTGTACTCGGTGAAGGCGGTGAAGTGCAGAGTTCAGCGCAGTGAGTTGGTGGGCATACAGTCACACAGAGCCCTCCTCTCTGCCCTCAGCACCAGCATCTCTGTCTGCAGCGGACAACATGTAAACATCAGCTGAACTCAAGGGTCCTGTTTTTGTCACTGACACTTTTACAGCTTCAGTTTTGATTTTGCCTCTCAGGCAACACACAAGCTGCTCCACCGTCTTGGTGGAGGTTGTTGGGGCTGTATGCAGTGTGAGAGGAACACTGCAGACACTATTCAGGGCTGAAAAAGAGTCCTCAACTCCTGCTAAAAATGTAGCTGTTTATTTACAGATAATTCTCCTAAAGAATGTCAATCAAGCAAAGATACTGCAGTAAAAGACTTCTTTGTAGTAAAGACAGAAATAAAACATTATTTATTGAGTTTTAAGGTTCATTGTTGACATTAGAAATAGTATTCTGAAATATTTGTCAAATATTTTTATATATCATGTCAGGTGATTATAAGGGTAATGCATTATAAAAGGAGCAATTTTCTTTTTTTGATATACTAACATTATTGTGGAGAGCATGATAACCAATTTAACCATACTTTATTATTTGCTAGATAATATAAATTATAAAGGTAGATAGATAAAAGGTAGAAAATAACATTTATATTACTTGTATATACTTGGCTGAACTCATCAACTTACTGCAACAATTCAACGCTCTCCCAACGAGTTACTTAGAGCGAAAAGAAAGATCATACATCTTCAGTGAAGTGTAGTATAATAAATGTAAATTGTTTGTGTTGATTTGATTTGTATTGACAACATCTGTAGTAACACGTCCCGTGGTATACAGTAGAAGCTAAAGGTAAATGGAGCATCAAATAAAGTTAAATAATATACTCATTTCAATTTTTATATATGAATACATATTTATAGACATTCAGAGAGGCTTTATTGTTTTTGTTGTTATATATATATATATATATATATATATATATATATATATATATATATGATGTTTTCAGAGATAGAGAAAACATCAGAGGTCTCTGTCCAGAATAGTGCAGTCCTAGGAACAGCTAAGACACTGCGCAGAACCCTCAAACTCCCAGGCCTCTGGTAGAGGACCTGAGCTTGAGGATGACATAAAATATATGATATAGAAAAATAAAACCTATACTGTCACATTAAATACAATGTATGTAAAATGTTAAAGAGGTCATATTATGCTTTTTGGCTTTTTCCTTCTCCTTTATTGAGTTGTATACCTTTTTTGTGCATGTAATAGGTTTGTAAAGTGAAAAAGCCCAAAGTCCACACCAAAGGGAGTTCCCATCTCCCACAGACAACACTGCTCTGAACTGCCTGAAAACAGCTCCAGCGTTTACTTCCGTAACCTATGTGCGTCACTTTGTAACATGCGTCATAAGCTTAGCGGCTAGTAAGGCATTCAATCAAAAAAACCAGTGGAGAAATACACTGAGCTGCAGCACACAGTGACAAGATGTCCGCCTGCTGCCTCCCCTCACTCCCACCCTCCCTATAGAACTTTACCCTCCAGGTAGTCAATGGACATAAAGTTGTTACTGTGATGTAGAGACAGTGCACAGTTACATATGAAAAGTTACATATAAAAGATAAATTCTCACTCAGGTCCACTGTCCAATCATGTTCAGTGAACAAAGCCACAATTATGGCTGAAATGGTTTTGTTTTGGATCACACTACCTCAGGACCCGCCCTATTCTACTTCTATCACATCCCCTAAATAAGATTTTGAACCTGAAAATGAGCATAATATGACCTCTTTGACACCTTGAGTATATCCAGTGATCAGAATATAACCCAATAATCTATGGTTCGTCAGTTGTTACACAAAAGACTCATCAGCTGGTGAATCAAGAGAATTTAACACTTTGATAGCACTGGAGATGAAGAATTCCTCAAACAATATCAGAGGAAAGGGGAATCTGCCAAGAAAACAACAACATTTTGTGATACTTCACTTACCCTGGCATCAAGGTTGAACGCGGTCTTCTTTAGATCTTGCAGTGCCCTCTGCATAAACTCAAAAGCGTGACAGTCCACACATGGGCGACCTGCAAATGAGAGGAAAGAATTCACAAAATAAAGAGATTCACATATTAGTCGTTTCCATGTTAGAATGTAAATTTCTGAATTATTTGGTTTGGATTTTTTTTTATTTTACAATTAGACTTAATTTCAAAGAAGATTCCTGTGTCTTTCAATGTGAGCAGTAAGTAAACATATGTGGGCCTGCACTGTTAGTAGTTGGGCTTATAGTAATTTGCATTAAAAATTTTGTGTATCAGAAGTACAAACAGATAAGGTCATTGACCTAACCCAGAGATGTCGCTTAGCTACACAGCAATGTTTATCTAAGGTTTAGCCACCATGAGCTGCTGGTCTTATCAGACCAAGTCAGGCTGTAGTAGTAGAAACCCTGAGTTTATCAAACAAGGGTGTGTTTAATTGCTTTTCATTTGTCAGAGGACAAAGGGGTATTTATGACTATGTTATTTTATTAATTTTGCTTTCACTGCAGGGATCAACTTTTACATGTTGGTGTAAATATTGTTTCATAAGCTTGACTATAGTGACATAACTGTGGAGAAGGTTATAGATCCCAGCGGTCTACAATTGTGACCAATGGTGGCTGCAAAACAAACGCATGCATATTTGCCTTTAAACCTCTACATTGTTTGAATCTAGTCTAGATGATAAAATGGGTCTTAAAGTAGCAGTGCAGGCCCATTTTCATGTTGTGATGTAAACACCAATTAGGATGACCTACAATTCCCACACTGAGAAACCTCTGTGGGGACCTGCTATCATTAGGCTATAATACATTATCACTGTGGCAGACAAATGTCCCCCTAACAAAGCTTTAATATCCTGCACTGAACAGGCAGAACAAATCAAATAGCATATTGCCATCCACCTACTTTCGGCAGGGATGACAGTCCCGGTCTCCTGATCCGCATCAGCTGCACCGAGACAGAGGAGCTGGACCGCCAGAAGGAGGACCGCTGCCTGCAGATATCCACTGGATGCCATACCGATGATGTGATTAATTACCTGTGATATGAGAAATGCAATTTGCAAGTGTGCGGTTTGCAAAAATACAAGGGAAAATGTCCTGCACGGCCGTCGGTCAATGAAATAACAAAATCTGTTAGGCTTTGTTTAGAAAAAACTCCAGTTTTCCTCGGTAAATATGTGTATGTATTCAACAGCAGTCTACAGCGCAGGATAACAGTGTATTTAACAACCTCGATGTTAACATACCGTGAATCAGTCGATGATATGTTGCAGAATCAGCGCAAGATGCCCACCAAGGATTGATTTATGTAGATCAGGAGAGTGCGCATGCGTGTAGCTCAACCCAAATTTGCCTTGGGGACCAGAATCAAGACTTCCGGTGACAACATTCAAAATAAAAGCCTTTAACAAAAGGGCAGTTAATAAACAGACTGTATATAGTTTTATTTACATGTTTAAATACATGGTTTCAGCCATGGATGTTTTATTAATAATCATTATCAACAATAATCAATAAATGGTGGGAAGTAAATACATAGCCTACACTTAAGTGCTGTACAATATCTGAGTATTTCCACTTTCTGCCACTACTCAACATTTCAGAGGAAAATATTGTTTCACTATATTTATTTTACAGCTTAGTTACTAGTTATTTTTTCTGACTATAACTGAACATAAAAAAATAGGATTATTTTATAAAATATGTATACGGTGTAGATTAAAGTACACAACGTACAGTATATAAAGTACTGTAGTACAAATCTGCTCCATCTTGATCAGCTGGCACATTAAAATACTGCTTACATGGTAAGACATAATGAAAAATAATCAGTTATAAATTTATATAAAAACAGAGCTATTTGCCATAATATATTCACCTACACAGTATATATACAAAATGCATTGCACATATACAGTGTACATATTGTATAACTGCAGATGTATTTCGTCATTTCTTTTTGAGACGTCAAAAAAACTTCACTGAATAATATCAAAGTCAATGAAAATACAGCCACATTTTGTGTAAGCCTACATGTTTGTCATGCCTATTCATTCACACTAAGGCAATGCCTCTTCAACACAGGGTATCTCGATAATAAAGTACAACCAAATATTGTCACACCAGTGTTTTTCTTTATTGCATATTCCCAAAGTAAACCAATTTACCATATTAAAACACCTGCAACCATAGACTGTATATAAAAAGCCTGCAACACATGGGGAAGGGGGGATGGTAATTGTGCGCGCAAACAATAAATATGAAATCACTATTGTATATAATACTTTACTCAGTTTATTTTACAATTACAATTAGGCCTAAGTGAGCAAAATTTAAATAATATGCCCATTTTCGTCACTTATGTACCCATACACAGTTGCAATGTGAAATGAAATGTTCTTGTCAGCTTTTACAGAGGAGCAATAGAAAGCATCCTGACTGGAAACATCACAATCTGGCATGGGATGTGCACGGCCCAGGACCGGAGGGCTCTGCAGCGGGTGATTAAAATTGCTCAGATCACCGGTACCCATCTCCAGAGCATCAGTGATATCGGTGAGGTGAGGTGCCTACGTGGACACCAAAGGATACTAAAGGACAGTATGCACCCAGCAACAGCCTGTTCACCCTGCTACCTTCTGGGAAGAGATATAGATGTTTCTGCTGCCGCGCCACCAGACTGCAGAGCAGCTTTTTCCCTCAAGCTATCAGGCTCTTAAACTCTAATTCATCCTCAGCACTGCTCTATTGATTATAGTTTATTTCTGCTTACCGTTTTTATAATTGATTCTTTAGTAATGTATATTGTCTTCTATGTAGCAGAAGGGAGTTATAAAACTCAATTTCACTCTATAACTTGTTATATTGTGACAATAAACCTACCTACCTACTGAACCCTTTTAACTTTATTATCACAACATACGACGTATGGACAAACCAAATGAAGTTATAGCCACTGTATTAAAGGTGAAATACACCTTTTATTTCTAGTTATTTAGATTTTACATGGTTCAGTGGTTGATACATGCCCCCCCACTACGGCGTGGGCGGGGTCCTGACTGTTTTCTTTTAGGTAGCCCGTTAAAATGCCCGAACTCAAAACACTTCTTTTTCCAAGATGGCGTCGATGAAGGACAGCGACACCGGCCTGTGGCTTCACAACAAACTGGGATCCACGGACGAACTCTGGACGCCCCCGAGCATCGCTTCTCTCCTCACCGTGTCTGTAATCGACAACATACGGCTGTGCTTTTCGAGCTTATCGCCGCCCGTGAAGCTAAAACTCCTGCTCGGGATGCTGCATCTTCCCCGGCGGACCGTTGACGAGGTGGGTCGCTGTGCGCTAGCTAGCTGTGTTAGCCTGACAGGTCATAACGTAAGCTATTATCTTAGATACACGTCCAAGAAAATAGCTCAGTCTTCAAGCTCGATGCGCTAAATTAAAACACTGCTCCTCTTGAGGGTGTTTTAGACTGCTGGTTAAATGTGTTAGCTCGTTATTATCATATTTAGTTAGCGTTAGCTCGCTATCGTAACCACAGGCGACGGTTAATATCGTCAGCTATCGTGAGAAACATCAAGTTATTCCTGCGAGCTATCCTGCTGTTTTTACCTCCGTTACTTGAGAAAAACACTTGTGCGAATTTACTCTAACTTTAGGCAGCTACACGATCAACTTAACGTTAACACTGTGACGGAAAATTGCGTTTTTCCCCGCGGTGGTTCAGCAGCTACAGCGGGTCACATTAGCATAGCGGCTCTCGTTCAGACATTGTGGTGGGATGGGCTCCACAGAGCAGGAGGGCGGTACCAGCAGCTACAGTCCCACAGATCACTTGCGAAGCTGCTTAATATAATGTTAAGTGTCCGTCATCAGTGTGCATGTCCACTGACAGTTTGTGAAACACAGACAAAACTATCTGAAGTGAGATCTCATTAGTCTCTAATTGTCTAAATGTAGTAACGGATATATTGTGCAGTCTGGTGAAATGAACGTTATATTGCTGCTTAACTATAAGTAAAGAGATTAAAAGTATACAAAATAATACAAATAACATACTGGATAATTAATAAGGAATGTGCAAAAAAAAATCACAATATGAGCAATAAAGAATTAGTGCAATGTACACATTTCAAGGTTAAGTGTTGGGGACTCGGGCCATGTTGGAAAGAAAGTGTTCTTGTGGCGAGAGGTTTTGGTCCTGATAGACCGCAGCCTCCTGCAGAAGAAGTATTAAGATGTTTTATTTAAGTAAAAGTAGCAGTGCATCTGGACAGAAGTGTTACGGATGAGAAAATGTTATATATCTATTGGCATTATTACTGATAGATTGGGTTACCGTCCTACAAACTCCACTACATTTTTTGTTTTTCATCTGTTTTTTCTTTCCGGCTTTATTGCTGAAACGCGTATTACCTGTGACAGAAATACAGTCATCGGAAACGGTTTGTATTAAAGGGCAGCAGACCTTGAGCCGATCCACCCAGTCAGATCAACCAGTCATCACGGCGGGTGATCGCCCCCAGAGGCGAGGAAAGAGAGCGGGCATAGGAGCCATGCTGGCCCAGCTTGGATTTAAGGCTGCTCCTAGCTAATGTCTGGTCTGGACTTCAGGGGACTCAGGCTGCCAGACATCTTTACACAGACCTGACACATCAACAACCCAGATCCAGCACTCTGCAGGCGGAGCATGTTCCGAGCTGTCAAAGGACAAGACTCTGGCAAGATGAGAGGCGGTGGACTCTGTGTTTCCATCCATGATGCTTGGTGCTCAAATGCAGTCAAAGTGGACCCTGTTTCCTAAATGTTAAATTTTTTTATGTGAAGATAAAAAAAACATGTAATCTTCACTGTTGTTGCTGCTGTCAAAATGTGCACTGCAGAATAATTTTCTGTGTGAATACTTTTCTGTATATAAATAAGTGTATATATTTATATGTTTATATATTTTAGAATATGGTAAGTTCCATGTGTAGCATGAATGGACTACACATTTTCATTTTGTAGTACAACTGTGTGTTGTATAATAATAAACTACTTGGAAAAAAGCCAGTCACAAAGTCCAAGGTGACTGCTTAAAATTTTTTTCCCAACAAACATCTGGAACTAAAGAATTCAAAGATACTTAACTATCATCATGTAAGACAAAGAAAATTTGTCATTATTTTTTACAGTTCAATAAATAAGAAGAAAAGAAGAATCTGCAAACGTAAAAAAATTTAGTCTGTTAAACGGTAATAAGTTATTCAGTGATAATTTACTGTCCGTGAAGTACGTGATACTAATATTTAGTTTTTTAAAGCGGTTTCACTAACGGCACTGTCCTCTCTCGCCAGATGAAGGAGGCCCTGTCGGAGATAATCCAGCTGGCTACTGTGGATTCAGAGCCCTGGGTGCTGATGGTTGCAGACATCCTCAAGTCCTTCCCAGAGACCGGCTCTCTCAATCTGGACTTGGAGGAGCAGAATCCAAATGTGCAGGATATTCTTGGAGAGCTCAGGGAGAAAGGTAGGGAATGTGGACTCCTTATTTTAAATTTATTTAGCTGTAGTGGCCCTTCACTGGCCGCAATGGGAACATTGACTCCATAGGTTAAAAATTGTATATATAACGACGCACCTCTTGGCCTATTAATCAGCCTGGTGCTCTGAAAAGGAACTGAAATTATCAAATTAGAACTGCTCTTTAATTACGTTTGGGGCCCGTACATACATTTTGATATTGTACTGTTTAGACAAGAAGATGTGTGTAATTAATAATTGAATTAAAAATTGTTCCCTGCAGCAACTCAGTATTTTACTCATGAATATAGTCGTAGAGTTTTGTGTAAGGTGGGAGCATAGATTTCAGTTTTATTTGTGTGTAATAAATGCACATACTCAGTTGTATTTCTACTACTGTTTTAGTAAAACAAACATGGCGTACTTCAGCTCACGAGTGTGAGAATTTCCTTTCTTGATAACTCACTGATTATTGTACTGATAATATGAAACATGCTAAGATAACTGTGCTTATAGAGAAGATTTAAATACAAGATCTTTATGCAGACTCACTGCCGTACACTTCCTGACGTTTGCTTTATGTTCAGGTATTTCTTAATCACACAGTTCTAATCTCATTAAGTTATTCAGGCCTTCATAACGATTATTCAGCATCACATATAGTGGTTTCACTCAGGTGTCATGACAACCAGCTGTTTAAAATTAGTATAAAACTGCACACATTTGAACAGCCAGGGAACATCTGCAAGTCTGGTATCAAACTGAGTGGTAGATGCTCAAAGCAGCTACATTATCTAAAGGTAAATTTATTATTTTTTTAATCCCGTCTCTTCCCCAGTGAGCGAGTGCGAGGCCTCTGCCATGCTTCCTCTGGAGTGCCAGTACCTGAACAAGAGTGCGTTAACCACTCTGGTTGGACCCCTCACACCCCCCGTCAAACATTTCCAGCTGAAGAGGAAGCCCAAGAGTGCAACGCTCAGAGCAGAGCTGCTACAGAAATGTACATTAAACTTACACTAATACTTTCTTAACGCATATAACTGTGTGGTTTTTATCTTCTGTGGCTTACTTTTGGTACATTTGTTGTTGTTAAACATTGGTCACAAGTGCATACAAGATTTGTTAATCATTCATTTGTTTGTTTACAGTTTTAATGTCCGTGTTTAAATATAAGAATTATATTTTATTGTATAATCTTCTCTCTTCTCTTCTAGCCACAGAAACAGCCCAACAGCTGAAAAAGACAGCTGGAGTGCCTTTTCACGCCAAAGGAAGAGGACTGGTCAAAAAGATTGACACTACTAGTGAGTTTCTTGATTGAGCACTACAAACTGTTATTATTTTAATGATCGGGCTCATTTATTTCTTTAAAAAATATAATAAACAATAAGCGTTGCTTATTCTAAATGATAGCTGTGTCAATATTTGCATCACAGCTCCTCTCAAAGGGATCCCCAAGGCCCCATTTCGCAGCCCCACCGCCCCCAGTATGTTCAGCCCTCCCAGTAACCGCACACCTATTGCCCCTGCACGGACGCCGCTGCGTAAGGAGAGGGGGGTCAAGGTAATGTCCAAAACTTCTGCTTGTTCTTATTCAGTCATTTAGTTCTTGCATACTTTGTGTTTGCAGGTTAGCATTTTTCTCACAGTTGGCCTTTTTTCTCCTTTCCAGCTGTTAGATATTTCGGAGCTGGATATGGTCGGAGCTGGAAGAGAAGCCAAGAGGAGAAGAAAGACTTTGGGTATTTATACTTGCAGCCCTCCATCAATTTGAGCTTAAGAGCTACACCACCAACTCGTTAGCCAGGAAATGTGTGATTGCACTGATGCTTACTTAATGTTTTCTTCTGCCGTAGAAACGGAGGCCGGAGAGAAAGCAGCCAAAGAAGAAGCAGTGGTGGAAAACACCACACCCGACTATGCTGCCGGCCTCGTCTCTGCGCAGGTACTTGTGGTCGCACCGCTTAAACATTCTTGATATGTCCCAGTTTGTCTCACATTACCCTCTCCCTTATCTTTCTGTCTTTGGATTTGTATTTCAGAAACTGGGGGCCTTGAACGAGAATCCTCTGCCGTCAACGAGCTACCTGCCGGCCACACCCAGCATGGTTCCCTCCTCATCTTACATTCCCAGCTCCGAGGCACAGCCAGGTTAGATGAGACCGCACAGCATTGTATTGTCAGATTAAGGGTTCAAGTTCACTTAAAAGTGCCCCTGCTGGCATCATGTCAATCTCCCAACGTCTGTTCTTCACCAACCTCCTCTAAAGCGAATGCTGGCGGTTCGGGAAGGGAAACGCTGCAGTCGGCTCGCCAACCAGAGGAGTCTGCAACGGCGGGCGCTGGCGCCACTGCCACCTTACCAGGCCAGTACAAACAGAGGACACCTATGTACAACGCGAGCAACACGGCTAATCCTGCAGCCCCCACATCCCCCAGCACGCCGGCCTCCACCCCCGCCAGCAACGGGCCCCCAGCAGCTGCGACAGCCAGCCAACCGGAGACCCCCAGCCAGCCTCCCAGCACACCTCAGACCCCCACCCCGACACCAACCCCGACGGCACCGCAGCCCCAGCCCAAAAAGAATCTGTCACTCACGGTAAGGTGGAAACAACAGAAACTCCTCTTTGAGACTTCAGTGTGTTAGAATGTGTCTAGTAAGATCTACGTATTTAAGCTCTCAGTGTTCTGCTCAACTGAGTTTGTTTCTGCTCCTCAGAGAGACCAGATGTACGCAGCCCAGGAGATGTTCAAGACGGCCAACAAGGTCACCAGACCAGAAAAGGCCCTCATCCTGGGCTTCATGGCTGGATCCAGAGGTAATCTTAAAGCTGCCTGATGCAAACTTTCCTAAACAAATACTCATTTCTTATTGGTGTAAAGTTTCAGCTTTAAGCCTGATGTCACCTTTCTCGCTGCCTTTCCCTTTCTGAGTGACTGTTAAAATGTGCAAGCAGAACATTTTTATCCTGTCACTATAGCCCCCTTTCCACTGAACAGTACCAGCTCAACTCGCCTCGACTCGCCTTTGTTTGGGTTTCCATTGTGGAAAAGTTGTACCTGCTTCCAGGTACTTTTATTCGTATCACCTCAATCGAGGTTCCAAGCGAGCTGAGGCGATACTAAAATGTGACGTGAAAACACAGCAGACTGCTGATTGTTCTGCCATCACTTTTCGTAAAACTGTCAATATTTGATATCTACACAGCTGATTTGTCACCTCAAAACTTCTCAGAAGTGGATTTAGTGATGAAATTACATATGAAAATTGTAAAATATAAAACTTTCTGCTGCCGGCCTGTCTGGTGCACGCAATGATGATGCAGTGAATAGTGAATATTCTCTCTGAACAATCATGTGCTGGAAAGTTTTTGGAGTTGAGGAGCTCCGCGATTGGCTGCGGGGGAAGCCTGTGCCAACCCGCGGGAGGAGCATGTGAGGCCGGCCAGCCGCCCGCTCACAGAGCCCTCTGCTCTGCCGTCACACAGACCGCTGCAGCAACAACGGCAGAGGAAAACACAGCTGGAAGGTTTTCATACCGCTTATCTGTCTTTACATTCTGAGGAATGTTGAAATGTTTTAACTTAAACAAAGAGAAAGCTGTGTGGGTCGCTGGTGTGTGTGTCGCATTGAACATTATGTCACGGCAGTTGTGTGTGGCGTCGCTATGACGACAAGCTACATTAAGGGGTACTATCTGCAATGGAAAACGGAGCACTGTAGAGGCGAGGCGAGCCGGTAGTGGTTATGGAAAAGCGCCATATGACAAGTTAGTGTTTCCTCAGCTTATTTGATCTATTGTGTTTTGGAAATGAGCTATAACTCCTGTAGAACAAGCAAAATCCTGAAGCACATAACACGTTTTAGCAGGAAGGTTTATGCTTTATCTGTCACTAGAAGGAGTAAAAAAAAAAAAAAAAAGATCAGTGAAAGTCTCTATATGTGACACACACAGTAGCGTTAAAGCTGAGGTAGATGACATTGGAGAAACTAGCAAGAGACACCCCCTCCCTTCAGGCCTCCCAAAGCCACTTCTACAAAACACATTTTTATGCAGTATGAGTGCATGCAGGTAGGTAGGTAGGCCAGCTAGTCATTTCATTCATTTGCAGCATTTGTTATATTTGATTTGTTTGCTGACCGGATGTAAAGAGAACTTAAACAAGTAAAACTAAAAATGCTTCTGAAATAATTTGCCTACCCCACCTTGAACAAAACATGAACTGAAAATGTATTTATTCCTCCTCATGCGTGAAATATGCAAAAATATTTACTGGTTTTCTTGTAGTTTCTTAGCAAATCCTTCACATCACAAAACTAAAACGAAAAATACTGACATGGTAAAATCCCAGATAAAAAAAGTCTCAGATAAAAGAAAGATGTGTGAGCTTGAATGGTTTAAGATTCTCCTAAAAACTCAAATTTCCAAAGTGAATGTGGTGAATGCTTAGCTGTGCATCGCCAGACCAATTTGCACATTGCAAACCTCTCAGTTCATTGTAGATTTTCAAGGGGTGTTACCAACGGGCACAGACCAAAATGCCTAAAATAGAGACCTACAACCAATCAAAGCGATGGAACGTGTGATGAAGCGTAGCTGGTAAATGAAATGTACCAAATCTTATCTGAAGTAGAGTAAAGTGCAGTTTGTTGTTCTTTTAGAAAAACTGTACCATCCAGTTTGTTAAAAACTGACATGATGACAGATTGAACAAAACTGAATGGGAAGGCAGCCAGATGTACCTGCCAGAGGAAATGAAACCTGAGCCTGCAGATTCATCTGGTTCCCAGGCCGCTGAATGCTGCCTTTCAGTTGTACTTTACAATGCAAAGTGATATTTAAGAGCAGGATAAGAAGTTTCACTGTAGATGGGACACAGAAACCTCCTATTCATTCAAATTAAATTTGATTATAGATAGAGTTATATAGAGTTATTCTGAGTTGTGACATGAGAAATATTCCTGGTTACGGCTGACCCTCTGTTTTTCAGTACAGAGGTTCACAAGTCCAATGTAAATATGTAGACCAGGTGGGTAAATCGAACACATGCAGCCATGTCAACATACACTGCTCAAAAAAATAAAGGGAACACCAAAATAACATATCCTAGATCTGAATGAATGAAATAATCTCATTAAATACTCCTTTCTTTACATATTTGAATGTGCTGACAACAAAATCACACAAATTATCAATGGAAATCAAATTTATCAACCCATGGAGGTCTGGATTTGGAGTCATACTCAAAATCAAAGTGGAAAACCACACTACAGGCCGATCCAACTTTGATGTAATGTCCTTAAAACTAGTGTGTGGCCTCCACGTGCCTGTATGATCTCCCTACAACGCCTGGGCATGCTCCTGATGAGGTGGCGGATGGTCTCCTGAGAGATCTCCTCCCAGACCTGGACTAAGCATCCGCCAACTCCTGGACAGTCTGTAGTGCAACGTGGCGTTGGTGGATGGAGCGAGACATGATGTCCCAGATGTGCTCAATTGGATTCAGGTCTGGGGAACGGGCGGGCCAGTCCATAGCATCAATGCTTCCTCTTGCAGGAACTGCTGACACACTCCAGCCACATGAAGTCTATCATTGTCTTGCATTAGGAGGAACCCAGGGCCAACCACACCAGCATATGGTCTCACAAGGGGTCTGAGGATCTCATCTCGGCACCAAATGGCAGTCAGGCCACTTCTGGCGAGCACATGGGGGCTGTGCGGCCCCCCAAAGAAATGCCACCCCACACCATTACTGACCCACCGCCAAACTGGTCATGCTGGAGGATGTTGCAGGCAGCAGAACGTTCTCCACGGTCTCCAGACTCTGTCACGTCTGTCACATGTGGCGAATTTGCCAATCTTGGTGTTCTCTGGTCCTGCACGTGTTGGGCTGTAAGCACAACCCCCACCTGTGGACGTCGAGCCCTCATACCACCCTCATGGAATCTGTTTCTGACCATTTGAGCAGACACATGCACATTTGTGGCCTGCTGGAGGTCATTTTGCAGGGCTCTGGCAGTGCTCCTCCTGCTGCTCCTTGCACAAAGGTGAGGTAGCGGTCTGATGCTGGGTTGTTGCCCTCCTATGGCCTCCTCCATGTCTCCTGATGTACTGGCCTGTCTCCTGGCAGCGCCTCCATGCTCTGGACACTACGCTGACAGACACAGCAAACCTTCTTGCCACATCTCGCATTGATGTGCCATCCTGGATGAGCTGCACTACCTGAGCCACTTGTGTGGGTTGGAGACTCCGTCTCATGCTGCCAGTAGAGTGAAACACCGCCAGCATTCAAAAGTGACCAAAATATCAGGAAGCATAGGAACTGAGAAGTGGTCTGTGGTCACCACCTGCAGAACCACTCCTTTACTGGGGGTGTCTTGCTAATTGCCTATAATTTCCACCTCTATTCCATTTGCACAACAGCATGTGAAATTGATTGTCAATCAGTGTTGATTCCTACATGGACAGTTTGATTTCACAGGAGTGTGATTGATTTGGAGTTACATTGTGTTGTTTAAGTGTTCCCTTCATTTTTTGAACAATGTATATTGTTTCAGTGGTTTGGGGAATGGGAGCTCTGTTCTTGCGCTCTGATTAGAGATAGTGGTCTGCAGAGCCGATTGCTTTCTTCACATATTTAGAAACCTATATTGCAGCTGAACTGTAAACTACCATTTAACAAAAAAATAATTGGAAGAATTAGTGAAACAGCATTTGAAGATTGCACTATATCTATCTAGCATTCATGACGTTTGGAGAAGGTGTTTTGTAAATATGATCATCTTCAGTAAGTGAACACTTTCTGCAAACATGCGCTGAAAACCAGCAGGTGTTTTTCTGATATAGAACCTGATTTTGGCAAAAAAAAAAAATCCAAGAAATACAGGGATCTAAATTCCCGGTATCCAGCCTTAGATCCTGGTAAGAGTTGATGCTGCACACAAACCTGGTAGGTCCTGTAATAACCAGTGTGGTTCCTTCGGTCTGTCCTGCAGAGAATCCGTGCCCGGAGCAGGGGGACATCATCCAGATCAAGCTGAGCGAACACACGGAGGTTCTGCCCAAAGCAGACGGCACCGGCAGCACCACCATGCTGGTGGACACGGTCTTCGAAATGAACTACTCCACAGGACAGTGGACCCGCCTCAAGAAATACAAACCCATCACCAACACCTCCTGAGGCGCTTCGCTCGCTCAAAATCACACACCCACAAATTTCTTATCCACGTCAAAAAAAGAAACATGTTTACACAAACAAGTATTTGCATACACATTTGGGCCAAATGAAGCACTGCGCGGGTGAGACATCGTAGAGGAGAGAAAAGGCCTCCCTTTTCCTGCACCGCCAAAATGCAGGACTGAAGAATATTTCTGTACTTTTTGTTTGGTTGTTTCCCTTTTTATTGTTTCAGTTTTTAAGTCTCCTCCGATTCCTGAATGACGCTGTGGTCAGGAGGGGTGAGAGAGTTATAGAGTCTGAGAAGAGGAATTATTGTCCCAGTGGGCGCCTTTCCAACATTTGTACTGTTGAGGTACAAGCATGTCCCGTGTCTACAAAGACAGAAAGACGAGCTGTCTGTATTTTTCTGTATGAATGTGACATTCACAGCTTATCGTCGACCTTTCAGAACACAATCATGATTTGTGACGACTACAAGAAAGAGAACAATAATGACAGTCATCATAGAGATGACCAAAAGATGAGCGGTGAATAGTTCTTAATACTGTCAAGTTCTGTTTGGAGACTTCTGGTAGATGTTTAATAATTTTTCATCCTTTTTCAAAAGAAGGGAAGAAAATAAAGTGACAACAGACTCCAGGGGGGCGTTTCTCATCTTTCTTACTTTACTCACTCACTTATTTTGTATTTTTTGGGTGGGGGAATTCTTCAGTTGTGTCGTGTTTGTGCTTTCGGTTTGCTTTTTTCTCCCTTCACTACAATGCAAATATATTTGGGAGGGTTTCTTAAATTCTGGTGCATAAATGTGAAACATTTCAGCAGTGTTTTTATCAAAGTGGGCCTGAGTCCCTGTAATCACACTCACCCTTGTTTACCTGGTGAGTATAAAGGAACAGTTCAGCCAAGAAATAGTCCCACACATTGAACCACAACATGACATTTACACTCCAGTGTTTGTACAGACTAAATAAACAATGTTTAAATTAGTGAGCTTTTAACGGTGCTGGTAGGCAGATTTAGGGACCTTTAAACACAGCCAGGCTATTTCCAGCCTTTGTGTGAGGTTACTTTTTTTCTGTAACTTCATATTTATTGTACAGGCATGAGTAGTATCAATTTTAATTCTAAAGCAAGAAAGCGAATGAACTGAAAGGATTTCGCGAACCTTTTTTTTAAATTATTTATTGTTGTGGCCTACAATGCCTGATTTTGCAGCAGCTTTTAAAAAAACAAAAAATTGCAATGAATGTTGGAATGTTGTAGGGGCTGCGGCTGGTAAACAAGGAAGTGACAAGCTGATGTGTGACAACATTTTGCGGGAAATTGCGATGAATTGTGTTGAAATGAGCTTTTTCTGTATTTTGTGAGTGACGAACCCGTTTACCGGGACTTCAGAATTTAACTGTTGCCGCCTTCTTGATTTGGTGTCATTAGCTGAAGAGACAGGCCTGAGATAACAACCATCTGACCCAAACAGACCTGCTGCAAAGAGAGCTTTTTATTATAAAGTAATAAATGAGAAAGAAAGATTTCCTTTTTTTTTATTAATTAACTCATAAGTTGCAGCATAAAACAGGCATAATCGATTAACTGCAATTAGGCATGAATAACATTACCCTGCAACAAAAGGTTTTCTAAGCATTACTACCTAGTAAAATAAATAAACATTCATGAGGTTTTATTATTGTGGCTGACTGGACCTCCTCTGGCATGTGCAGGCATGTCCTCCTCACAAGATTGTCCTCGCTCTAGATTAGTTGCACCAGCTCAAATGACACCTTTTGTGATTCTTTAGCATAGACGGAGTCGGGTAACATCAACAAACTCCAAGCTGACAAGTGTGAACATGAGCAGAAGTCTACAACAGAAACTCGTGTGTGGATGTGCAGGGCCTTTAAAACCTCGAACCTGACATGTACTGACCTTCTGAGAGTTACGCTCGATGAAATATATTTCTACTTATATTTAAAAAAAAAATTAAAAAAAATCAACTGTTAAAGCTTGTGCTCGTGACATAACCTGAACAGGGTAAAAGATAAAATCATGACCTATTGGAATGACAGATTAATCATTAGTGCAAAAATCAAACTTTTCAACATTCAACCATCTGACTGACTTGCAAGCAGCAAGGCAGATAAAGAGTACCGCAACTCCAAACCCAACCAGCTCCAGTCTGGAGATTCAGTACTGGTGCTGGGTTCAGTTGGCTCCGGGGTCCCTCCAGCCCCCAAACGTCTTCTCCAGATACAGAGCCACCTCGAGGGTCAGATGGTCATGCAGCTTCCCGGCAATAACCTGCACACCCAGGGGCAGACCTTCCTCACCCAGACCCAGAGGGCACTGTGTGATCGGCAGCCCGAGGATGTTGATTATACCTGGAGGTAGAGGAGAGTGGATGAAATGGTTTCATACATGGAAACAAAAATAAGAGGACTCAAGCACATTCTGACAGCTTCAGTGGAGGCCGGGAGATGTTGTATAACTAGAAATAATCATTTTACAGGGCCATTGTCATGGAAGAAGAAGCCTTAATAATCATCCTGTCTGAATTTTAGTTAAGGTAACACAGATCCCATACTCCTGCATCATGTTTGGATGCTAGTTTCTATAATATCAGATATTAATTCACCAGACATTTACAAATTATGAGTAATAGTTGCAATTACATGGCCTTTTTGCGTAATAATGTCAAATAATGTATCCTAAGATAATATAAAAAAAATAAAAATTCACTTGTGGCCCCTCCAGCAGCCATTCTGCATCTTAAATCCTACCAGATAAAAGTGGTGTGACCCAGTAAACAAACAGATTGTAACATCTAAATTTCTACCTGCAAAATCAAGTGGCAGCTTGTAGAAAATGCTCAAAGAACTGCTCTGTCTTTTATAAAGTGAGACTGAACTGTGGTGCTGTAGCTTTAACACGGACTGACCTGTGTAGGCGAAGTCAAAGGGTCTGAAGAGCGGGTGGTGGTGTTTGGGAGCCACTCTGGGGTGTGAGGGGTAAAGCAAAACACCATCAGTCCCCAGCAGCTCCTCCACCTCCTTCTGCAGCTTGTCCTTCTGCTGGATGACAGAGGTCGAAGGTTTGGACCCTTGAGACATCTCCACCAGGGCCAGACCTGAAGACGTCACACACACATAGTTCACTTAATGGAAAGCTGCTGCAGCTTCAGGACGGCGTCTGCCAGAATAACACCAGACTGAACAACCACAGTTCCATAGTGCTGCACCGATGAAAACAAATATTAACAAACGAAGACAGTCCTGAAACAAGAACGAAGCCAAAATTGATTGATTACTTCCAATTAAAACAAATGTGACATATTGTTTCCCTCTTACCAATAGCAGCCATGGTGTGCTCTGATTTTCCCACCATCCATTTCAGCAGCTCCCACAGAGGCCGCACGGGTCGTCCTGGTTCCCCCAACAGCTCAGCAAAAGCCTGAGGAGGCTGAGGGAAGAAAATATTTTAAAATTGTGGATTCCTCTTTCTATGGTCACATAAAGTAGACTGAGTGTGTATATTAGATTTCCTGTGCTGCTCCCAACAGTCATCTTTTCTTTTGTCACCAGACTCCTCAGTGTGTAGAGCGACCATAATCACTCTAGTAACACTAACCTGTGTAAGTGGACTGACTAAACTGTTATCTCAACATCAGGCTCCTTTGTGCCACAATAAAGCAGTTATTGAGGGACTATAACCGCTGTCCTCTGTTGCTCTGCTTTGCAGTAATACAACGCTTTTCCGTTAACAGGTGTGAATGTGGACACTAGCGGCCTTTATGAAGCCTCCTATGCTTACTTTCAGCAAGGAATACACACACACACACACACACACACACACACGAAGACATTTGGGAGAGTTGGATTACAAATATTTCCCTGAAATGCTTTCTTTTATAGTTTATAAAAAATATAATGTATAATTATATAGGAAATACAGCGTATTCTATTCACCGTACATCTCTCTCAAATATTGAAGCCCGATTAATTGAAATAAATAATAATGATTGTTCAAAAGCATCGCTCTTACTCAGGTAAGTGAGGAACATTATCTTTATGGAGGTGCAGAACCGTCTTCTTTGGTGAAACTCAAGCAAGTTTTTGAAGTGAGATGTGACGTTACTTCCAGTTTGGCATCAAAGAGGGCTGATTATTCATTCACAGTCACACCAAGAAAAGAAATCATGACAAATTATGAGTAATTTAAATTGTCAGAATATCATTTTTTTTCTCCATCTTAACAAAGAGAAATTGCCACAGAGAGCCGGGAGCCTTTTGGCGTCTACCACAGTGTCTTTTTTGATATCACCACTTGGTGGCGCCACCATTAAACCATTGGAAATTCTCATATAGTGCCTTTAATGTGAACAGTTCTGTAAAAGGTTTCATTAAGGCAATGCATTTGTTTTCAATACCTTTCTTCAGCCTAGTTTAATCAGTGGTGAAAGATGCACACACCTCGTTAACTTGAAGCTCAGAAAGTAACATTTTATTGTTGTAGCTGGTCGAGCTATTTTTATTACACTGTATACAGATAGGTAATTTAGTCCAGTGGTCAGACCCCTTGATAGGGTCACAAAATAAACATCAGGAGATGATTAATAGAAGAGGAAGGAAGAGAATCTACATACATTTTTATTCATATTTTGGACTCTTTGTAGATACTTTAAACTCTTTGAACCTCAAACTACCATCCGAGAAGCTTAGAGTGGAAACACTGCTAACAACTCAAAGTGTAAAATGTGACAAAGGGTTTCCAACCAGACAATACTGTTTTTTGTAAAAGGTCACAAGAAGGGTGGAGAATTCAAGTTTATGAGGTCATCAGATGTATGCAAGTAGCATAACAGAAATACTCCAGTAAGTTTCAAGTGCCTAAAAACTGTAGTGAATGTACAAACATTCCACCTTAACTATTGTCTTAAAGTAATTTACCGTATTCCAAACCAGGAAACTGAATGGCATGGAGGCAATAATAATCAGACTAACCAAAGCACCCTGCAGTCCTCAGAGGGACAAAATGTTAGGTCCCCACAGGTAGAGAGGACTTTTTGAGGGTTAAGTCGTGGTTTTAGTGTTCACGTTAGGCATGTAGTTGTGATGGTTAAAGTTAGGGTAAGGGGCTAAGGAATGCATTACGTCAATGAGATGTCCCCACAGGGATAGAGGAACAGCGTGTGTGTGTGTGTGTGTGTGTGTGTGTGTGTGTGTGTGTGTGTGTGTGTGTGTGTGTGTGTGTGTGTGTGTGTGTGTGTGTGTGTGTGTGATGCTAAAGCTAAACAGATTAGTGAACCAGTTCTGGGCAGCAGAGTAGGTTCTGTGACTTGATTAGACAGAGAGTTTTGACACCTGTTATTTTCATTCGTCGTTTATTTTCATTCGTCGACCAGAAACTGCTAAAATACTCAGCAGGCGTGTCCAATAACTGCTCTTCACAGACATGTATAGACACGCTGCTCTGGGTCAAGAGGACCTACCTTGCCCTCCTTGTCAGGAAGACCCATGTAGGTGTTCCAGATCTGGAAGCTGTAGCAGAGCTCAGGGAAACGCACTTCTTGGACTTTCACGCCGAGGTCGGCCTCCAGACGCTCCACCACCTGGAGAAAATCAGATGATTTACTTCTGAAAACCGTCCTGATGTGTCGTGTTTCCCAACACTCAGTCTGCAGGAGTGACCTAGATTCAACACCTTCCTCTGGATCTCTATGAGCTCTTTGCTGACGGGTACGTCATAAGAGAGCCGCCGTCGTGAGGGATGGTGAAGAACCGCAGCTTCTTTAGGTCAACCTTCGTGTTTAAGGACAACCTGTGTACACATTGATCAATGTTTAACCACTGTACCTCAAAGATCTGATCTCAACAAACACTGTCGGGGTTTGAATGTCCTGTCTAAAAATGATGCAGAAAACTAGTCCATGCATTTGTTACTTCTAGGCTGGATTACTGCAATTCCTTATTATCAGGCTGCTCGAAAAAGTCCATTAAGACTCTTCAGCTGATCCAGAATGCTGCAGCACGTGTTCTGACAGGAACCAGGAAAGAGATCACATTTCTCCTGTTTTAGCTTCTTTGCATTGGCTTCCAGTAAAATCCAGAATAGAATTTAAAATCATTCTTCTTACCTACAAAGCTCTTAATGGTCAGGCACCATCTTATCTTAAAGAGCTCATAGTACCTTACTACCCCACCAGAGCACTGCGCTCCCAGAATGCAGGGTTACTTGTGGTTCCTAGAGTCTCCAAAAGTAGACTAGGAGCCAGAGCGTTCAGCTATCAAGCTCCTCTCCTGTGGAACCAGGTTCCAGTTTGGGTTCAGGAGGCAGACACCATCTCCACATTTAAGAGTAGGCTTAAGACTTTCCTCTTTGATAAAGCTTATAGTTAGGGCTGGCTCAGGTAGTCCTGAACCATCCCTTAGTTATGCTGCTATAGGCCTAGACTGCCGGGGGATTTCCCATGATGCACTGAGCTCCTCTCTCCTCTACTTTCTCTCCCTCTGTATGCAACCTTATCCCATTATTGCATGTTACTAACACAACTTCTCCCCTTTCTGGTAGTCTTGTGCTTTCTCGTCCCTCTCCTCTCTCCTCCTATCACTTCCTGCAGGTTTTCTGGCTCTGGAGCTGTGGAGTCTGGATCTGTGGCTGCGGGTCGCCTGCTGCCCCCGTGTTCCTGCTCGACACCCTCTACTGCAACGACTATTGTTGCTAGTCTTATTGTTATTATAATCATTAACATTACGATGGTTACCATTAACACTATTATAAATATCTGTACCATTTTTCATTTAGTTTATAGCAACATTACCTTCGCTGTCTGTACCTCTGTGTGTATATTGTGTAGGCTGCCTCCCTCCCTCTCTCTCTCCTTACATCCTCTCTCTCTCTCTCTCTCTCTCTTCTTCTCTCTCTCTCTCTTTCACTCTCTCTCTCTCTCTTTCTCTCTCTCTCTCTCTCTCACCCCAACCGGTCGAGGCAGATGGCCGCCCACCCTGAGCCATGGTTCTGCTCGAGGTTTCTGCCTCTTAAAGGAAGTTTTTCCTTGCCTCTGTCGCCTAGTGCTTGCTCTTGGTGGGAACTGTTGGGCTTCTGTAAATATCATCACAGAGTACGGTCTAGACCTGCTCCTTTATGAAAGCGCTGTGAGATAACTGTTGTTGTGATTTGGCGCTATATAAATAAAATTGAATTGAATTGAATTGAATTGAATTGAATGTGTGACTCAAACCTGACTCTTAAGGCCCTTTAGATTTTGGTCCAAGTTGTTTGCATACACTTGATAAAAGGTTCCAGAGAATAACGACATTATTTACATTTCTACATGGCATATTTGCATCTAATTCCTGTCACACCTTCACTCTAACTGAGAAAGACCATTTGTGATGGAAACATTGGGCCACAAGCAAGAAACTCTCACGTGAACAGATTAATTCTTAAAGGCACGTACAAGTGATTTAAGAGAATTTGTGGCATGTGACGAAAAGACTGACGAAAGGTTGTGCAAGTTTCATTTAAAAGGTGCCTTGTGGGATTGTTTTTAAAACAAATAAAAGTTGTGTTTACATTCATTAACAAAGAAGAGTTTGTTTTTTTTAAACCTGCATCCATGTTTACTTTGCAACCAGTCTTCTCTTCTGCTACTAGAGGTCAAAACCTCCACAGGATACCTTTAAGGTCCCATCTACACTACTCCGTTTTTGTTTAAAAAAAAACTCGCAGTGGTGGGGATGGGATGCAAACCTCACAGAAAAAGTAAGACAAATGTTCTTGCATGAGGACTGTTACCACATCTGTGTAGCATAAAAAGAAGTATCAAGAGATAAATAGCAGTGTGTGGGTATTTATTGTGCAGATTATTGTTACCAAACAGCTGCAGTGAATTGATGGATGTGCCTCCAGGTGATTGTCATATCTTCATCTCAACAATTTGTCTATACAAGCTATTAAAATATTACAACTTAGACTTTTTCTTCCTGCTGCCTCCAAGTACGCCTCTCATAGCAAGGCTGGCAACATAACTGCAGATGTGCACGAGCAAAGGGAACGTGCTGCACTATTTGAAGAAGCCTTCTGCGTGTGCTGCGTCAGCTTTTAAAGAATTTGTTTATAAAGTAAGGCCGTGAAAAAAAAAAAAAAAAAAAAGGGATCTTCCCTGAAGCGACAGACACCAGCTGAGCTCTTACATGTGGGCTTTGGGTCCTGCCATGATATTGAGCAAGGGCAGCAGGTCCTCAGCGTAGCGGCACATGGGACCAGTGCTGAGGTACTCTTCGTGTCTGCCAGAGTAAGGAGGGTACTGGTTCTCACACGACACGACACCTGCAGACACACATCACAGTTACAGAGAAGTCTGATTTATAAGCGTGTTCTTTTAACCTGCAGAAGCTGAGTTTTGTTCCTGGATAAATGAAGGCAAAATATTAAATATTAATTAACAGTTATGTTCCACTCTTGTTTTGGTCTCCACCAACTCCTGAGAGAAATATCTGGCTCTTTAGCTGCTAAATGCTCCACTGTGTTCACCAGCTAGTCGCTAACTGTGTCTGTCTGCCGTCTGGAGCGGAGCAGGTCACGTACAGTGAGGCTTTTAGAGCTTCCACAAAAACGATGCTTGTTGTGGACCAGACAGCTATTGACTGCCATTTTATTATTTCTTATCTATACAGTTTTGTACAACGGATATTGTAGCAGCACACTGAATATGGACTGACTACATTAACATACATTTAAAATTTACTTTCTCTTACCGGGAGTGGTTTTATGGCCAAATATACCGTTGAAGAAACAGGGCATTCGGATGCTGCCACCGATGTCTGAGCCCACGCCAATGACTGCGCCTGCTGCTCCCAGTATACTGCCCTCCCCACCTGAGGCAGGCAAAGAGGAGACAGAGAGAGGAAAGATAATTTGGTGAATCTGGCAGCTCCAAAATTCCCCAAGGTGCAGCTGACAGCTACTGGCTGTATGATATCAACAAAACTAGCTGAGTATCTCGATGACGAAGACTACTTCAAGATTAACAGACAATATTCTATAATATGATATCACAAGATCAGAATATTGGTTTAGTATTGTAGTTCTGGACAAGGGTGTCACTTTTTGTTGAAAAGTTGTGGGGACATTTAGGGGCTCATATTAGGGGTGTGACGAAACACTTGGTCCACGAGACGTGATAATGCACAATTACTACAAGATATTCCAATGCCATTTATGAGAAATATTCATTGATGAAAAAGGTCACTTGATTGGCAGGTCCTCCCCCAGATGATTTTGTGCATTAAACTCTTAATTTCCTGCATTCTAGAGACATTTTTTGCACCACTTTATGGTGGAAATTTATATGAAGGGAAACCAAATTCATGTGGCCGGTGACAATTAAGAATATAAAAATATTATTGATTGAAGTTACTCTTTTGGACAAGATCTGTTTCATTCTATATTTTCATTGCATTTTATTCATTCATTGTGTGCAATTAAACCTTTCTTGTAGAATTTTTATTTGTTATTTAACATTTCTTGTTGCAAGCTAATTTGCAGAAAACTTTTAGAAAATGCTTTCAAAAAGTGATGTGGACAAAATCAACCATTTAAAAAAAGCGGTGGGGACATGTCCCCAGCGACCCCAGTGTAAATGAGACCTATGGTCCTGGACAACAAGAAGCCTTTTATTGTCTTTATGTAATTGTTTTTATCTGATCTTATTAATGTTTAACTTACACTGTAGCGCTGAACACAGTTTTACTTGGTTTTTGGTCGGATCCTCTTCCAAAAGACACGTAGCTCTTGTAACTTGAGAGTTTCAATGCACTCACAGTAAATGGACAAAAGAATTTGCTGTCATGATCCAGCTGCAGTCTGCAGTGTTTCCTCTGTTCCTCCTAGTGTTTTTGTCAGTCACCTGTTTGTCTGTCCCAGTGTTTGTGTGTCTGGGCGTGGTGCTCCTGGCTTTCCTCCCTAGGCTCCAATCATCTAATCCCCTGTGGCTCCTAAATACACCTGACGGCCCTGCCGTAATCAAGACCTGTAGTATTTAAAAACCCGCTCTATACTTGCTTCACTTGTTTGCACTGCTCCTGACTCCTGTGTTTTTCTTGTCTGTGCTTCAGGTTCCACAGTTTTTCAATAAACCACTGTTCTTTGCTTCTACTCGAGTCTCAAAGTCCGCAATTGAATCCTCTTTCCTACTGCCCTAAACCTTTGCTAAATAAATGCAATGAGAAAGAAAGCCAACATTTTTAGTTATGATCAGTTCATCTATACTATATCCATTTAACCTTTTGTGTGAATAAACCATAAATCGTGGGTAAAGTAATATTAAAAACAACAACCGATTTAGCATTGGACCCCTGCAACCTGGTCAGACTCATGAAACCAAAAAAGGGTCAAAACCTTGTTAAAACATGTTGCCTTAATTACCCACAATGCATCTCAACCACAGGCAGTTTGGTTGGAGATTTGGGTGCGTCATGCTAGTAGCTGCTAATGTAGCCTCGAGCAGGGACAAGGAGCGGGCTACCGAGGTCTGGTAAGCTCACTTCTTTCCAACTCGACACCCCCAGGTTTTTTGTCCTTTTTCAAACCTGTAGTCTTCAGCCCCGGCGGACGCCGACTCAAGTGACATCACTGGAGGCGATTTATCAAATTTTGCGCGGCTCCCTCCGAAGGCATAAAAGGTTTTATACAACTTTATTCACACACGCAGCAGTAAACAGATTTCCCCTGCCCCTTTAAGAGTTCCCCTTTCAGGAACCAGAGCCTCTGGGTTTGTGTGTCTGCAGCGTGATTTGATTATCAGGGCTATTCCTGGACACAAAGAGCGAGACTCCTGCAATAAGATGTTCTGAATAAATGCTTCTTGACCCTGAACCCTGAAGTCGACAGCGTCCCTGCCCAGAAGAGAAGTCAGATGTTAAACCAACAGCTGCTAACCTGAACTTCCTCCTGGTGTCCTCTCCAGGTCGTACGGGTTTCTGGTGATGCCATAGAGGTGGTTGTGGGACTCGCACCACATACACAGCTCACTGGTGTTGGTGACGCCCAGCGGGATGGCCCCTGCTCTCTTCAGCAGGGCCACCGACGGAGTGTCGACGGTGGCCGTGACTCCTCGCCTGGACAGCAAACCTGCAGTGTTCGGCATGCCTGCAACACGGAAACACATCAAATACACTCAAAAGTAAAAGACGTTTTTAGTTTCAAAGCCATTGTTAGCTGCTGGGAATACTGTTCTGTGTCTTTTCATCATGAGGCCATCTACAACATGATGTATTCAGAAGGAAGTTAAACTTTCTCCACTATACGTTACCACCAGTGTTAAACGTCAACTCAAACTCTGTTTTTTTGATGTATATAGTGCCAGGTTTCAAGAGACTGACGGGATATTAGGGTGGGGCCGGTAGACGGCGATGGCTGACAGACATCACAACATTGAGCAGGCATCGTGATTGTAAACCCCCACCCCCTTTGGCAAAAAAAATATCTAAATGTTTCAAATTATACCGCCTTGTGAAAGCAGTTTTTAATCACCAACAACATTATTATTATAAATGTTAAATATGCGTCGCACATTCCTCGGAATTCTCTTCTCCAAACATCGAGACACACAAGAGGCCTACACCTCTGGTAAACACACCGTCTTTCCCCGCCGCTCTCTATCACCACCCCCTTTTCCATGTTTTTCCACCTGTGATCCGTTATCACGGCAGCAGGTGAGCCACTTGTGGGCTTGTTAATGAAGCAGCCTATCAAACAACCAAAACCAACATCTGCACCCTGTGTGTTCACTGCTGCTTTACCTGCTCCGTGCTTGTAAAATTTCCACTGCGACTTCTAACGTTTTAGGCTGCCAAGTTTTTAACCCCCCCCACCACCACCACCTTTGTGCACGCGCCCCTGATGTCATAGTCCATCCCGATGTTTCAATGCAGACATCGTCCCTTGGAAATTTTGTATACGTCGCCCTACGGGATATTGATTTCTGGAAGTTACCCTGGAGGGCGAAGCACTCTTTGACAGAGAGTGGGACTCCCAGTAACGGCAGCCGGTCCTCCAGCACCTCCTCTCCTCCAGTCTCCTCCTCAATCAGCTTGTCCACCTGGGCCGCCTCCTGGAGTGCAGCATCAAACCTGGCGGGAGGGAGGGGTGGGGGTGGGGGGTGGGTGGAGAGAATAATCATTTGACGCAATTCTGGTGAACTGCTGATTAAAAGAGCTTGATTTTCAGATTATGCATCATAGTGGAAACTGTAAATATGGCAAGTGTTACCATGACAGTTTTTACAATATAATTAATACACTTTTCAGCAACAAATTTCAGATTTTCTGTTTCACTTTGTCAAAAGAGAGTCAAATACATTTTACCCCAGCCGTAACCCCAACAATATTCCGTTTACTATCACGTACAAAGAGCCGATAGGGGCTTTCCAAAATCTACTCCCTCTGCCTACCTACATCGACTCCGTTTGCGTGCTCAAAGGGATGGTCAGCCAACTTGAGTGCCGTCCAAAACCTATCTAACCAAAATAAGTTCGTACATACACGATCATAAAATAAATGACAAATGGTTTCAGTTTCCTTCTAGCAAAACACTTGAGTGTTCCTGAATCTTAATACAGCTGTTGTTTGATAAACGTGTAACAGCAGTGAGTGATCTGTAACTTCAGATCCTGTTTACACTAGGAAGAGGTTCATCCGAAATTTGGCCGCTGTTTTTATACACTACGGGAACTCAGGTAGGCAGTGAGAGTGACTCCGCCCAGAGTACACTCTGTGACGGAGTGGAAGCGGTGAGGGGTCTAGTTTTTAAAAAAGGCCGCTAGTGTTTCCTTTGTTCCTTCTAGTGTTTTTGTCGGTCACCTGTGTGTCTGTGTGTCTTGTGAGTACAATCACAAACAATTCTGATAATCTATTAATCGTTTTGAGTAATCTTTTAAGAAAATATCTCCAAATTCTCTGATTCCAGCTTTTCAAACGTGAATATTTTCTGGCCCCTCTATGACAATAAACTGAATATCTTTGGGTTGTGGACAAAGCAAGACATTTGAGGACATTATCTTGGGCTTTGGGAAACACTGACCAGCATTTTTAACCATTTTCTGGACCAAACAACTGATCCATTAATAGTGAAAATGATCAACAGACTAAATCATAATGAAAATAATATCAGTTGCAGGCCCAGCCGGAACTGGCAAATATTTGCTTCAAAAAATACGTTAAATGATTATTCGATTATCAAAATAGTTGCCAATTAAAACTTTCTTTCGATCGATTAATCGAGTAAACGTTGCAGCTCAAGAGAACAACAGATCGAATGATTCTTTCTTGCCTGTCTTTTACAACAGCGTTCAGAAGAGGGTTGACTTCCTGGATCCTGTCAATGTAAGCTTGCACCACCTCCACACTCGACACCTGCAGAAACACAACAACAGACTATAGAAATGTGTCACACACACACACGTCACAAAAAAGAAAACGTTAGCATGCCAGATTTGAGAAAAAACACAGTGCATTCCTCCAGATAAAAATATGAAACAGGTGTCTCCTAAAAATAGGGAGGGGTAGATGGAAGAAAATGTTCTTTGAAAAAGTATATTGATATAAGTTTGTTCCACTGCTGTGAACATAAAGTCTCAGATGGTTTTCTATCATTAAATACCAAGGAAACCGAAAGATATCTACATTTCACAGGCTGAAATTAAAGCACGTTTGCTCGAAAATGCCAAATCTATTATCAGCATGGGTATTTAACGGTCAGTTGTTTCAGCTCTACATTAAAAGCAACACCTGCGCAATATACTGCCATACAATAAAACACAAGATACCTCAGGCTAATGGTGTTTCCAGCCTCTCCTACTTGCTGTGGATGCCTTACAAAATAATGTGTTCATCAACACACAAAGTCCAACCTGTGTCAATAAAATGAAGCTCGCACTTTATGTTGTATACACAGCAAATTGAGAAGAGTTAAATCTGAGTAAATGTAGAGTTAATTCTACTCTGGAGTGAAATCCATTATGTGTGACTCAGTTAATAATAACAGTAGTTAAAACAGAGAGTAAAAAGTGTTATTAACTCAAACCTGTAACTGTAATTGTATCAATATTAACTCTGAACTTCTTACTCTTAACTCTGATGCTGGCTTTTACTGTTGAAGTGTTTGATGTCTCTCCTCCTTCCCCACTGCGCAGGCCTACACACACTGACTGGCTGAAGTCAGGAGACTCTTCATGAAAGCACTCCACTGACGAATGGGAAACAAGGGGGCATGCTTTTGATCTGGTTGTAAACTTTAACACTGTTTGATAAGTAAATTAAGCACTACCTGTTAATGTTATATTTTAGTTTGATATTGCTCTACTGGCACCTGGTCGTTTTGCAATGGTGAGCCATCACCACCATGACTTAAACTCATGTCACCACACTGTCACTAGCCACCTTAATGTGCATTTCAGATGGGAAACAATTTGTGTGGTGCTGGCCACTGGGTTAGGCACAAAAGTTGAACTTGTACCACAAGTTTAGCTTGATGCAGCAAAAACACAGCCCTGGCAGGTGCAAGCGTGTGTCTGAAAGGCATAGATAGATAGATAGATAGATAGATAGATAGATAGATAGATAGATAGATAGATAGATAGATAGATAGATAGATAGATAGATAGATAGATAGATAGATAGATAGATAGATAGATAGATAGATAGATAGATAGATAGATAGATAGATAGATAGATAGATAGATAGATAGATAGATAGATAGATAGATAGAGCAAGCTTTACCTCCCAGATATCGTTTTAGGAATATGGAAGAGCTCTATTTACACCTTTAAATGTTATGAGGCTAACACTTAGTAGTTAACAAATGATCCTCTCAGAAAGTGTAAACATCTAACACTACATAGAAGAAAAACTAACACTGGTCAGTGTGAAAAAGTGTTGGTTTTAACTCCAAAAAGAGTCAAGAATTACACTAAATTAGTGTGAAAGGTACCAACACTCCAAAAAGAGTTAAATTACCAGTCTTTGGTGTGGAGCCATATAGGCACTTTAAAAGTGATGAAATCAACTCTAACAATGTTAACAAGCCCCCGGGTGTGTGTGTGTGTGTGTGTGTGTGTGTGTGTGTGTGTGTGTGTGTGTGTGGTTACTCCACAGATGTTAATGTCTCAGAGGCTTGTAAAGACAATACACCTGTGGGGCAGAGATCCGCAGAGAGTGGCCCACACAGGTGCAGGCAGCTTTGCTGAGAAGAGGGTTTTGTTCTTGAGAAACAGGCTGCAATAATGTAAAGACAAACTTGGCACGTGACTAGCCAGATTTAAAGAGAAGCAGCTTATGTAACTTTTGTGAGTGTAAACAACCATTCACCTACAATAGTTCAGTCAGTTCAGTGATTATTTGTGGGTTTGAACACACACACAACAACACACACCTCTTTACGCCGGATCTTCTTGGCGAGCTGCGTCGCTGACAGGAGCAGCAGCGGGTTGCTGACCGGCGGCAGCTTCTTCCCGGACATAACGGATCTCTGAGGGGAGAAGAGCCGAAAAACCGCGAAGAGGACTCCCATGACCGCCTTGAAGAGACATACTTGTACCTTTTGTAGAAGGGTCAGCGCCATTTTTCCACTGCGGAGGGACGACGGAGGGTTAACGAGATGTCTCCAGCGGTACGGAGAACCTCCCAGCAGCTCCCAGCGGCTGGAGGAGGTTTATATATACCTGCTAGTCAAGTTAGCACAGGTTAGCGAGGGTGAGGCTAGGACCGGAAGTATTCCTTCAAAATAAAGTCTTTAATTGCGCTTCAGACAGCAACATTTTAGATTAGTTTCAGTCAGTGCCTGTCAGTGGTGGACAGTAACTATGCACTGTACTGAAGTACAAATTAGAGGTTTTTGTACTTTTAGTATTTTCTTTTCATGCCACTTTCTACTTCTACCTTCTCTACGAAATCTTGTACTTTTTACTTCACTACATTTATGTAACAGCTTCTGTTACTAGTTATTTTACAAACACACAAAACATATGAAGAGTTTAAAAAATATGATGTTTTGTTATAAATTAAACTACCAATAGTTTATACAAGTACAGCTAGGACATTCGTTGTTTGTCAGAAATGTAATTGGCAACTATTTTGACATTTTTTTGAGTCATTTTTTATGTTAAAATGTTTCATGGTTGCAGCTTCACAAATGTCAAGATTTGCTGCTTTTCATTTAGATTATTTTACTGTAATTTTAGACGAACAAAACAAACATTGTGAAGGTGTCATTTTGGGCTCTGTTTAATTGTGACAGCAATTCTCACTATTTTCAATCGATGAATGGAGAAAATTAGCAAAGTAATCTAATGAAAAAAAGTTAATTGCAGTGTGATACAAAATAGTTCAACCTCAACCAACTACAACAGCAAAATCCTGTAATAATATATATAATATATAGTAGTATAACAGTCACAGGGGACATTTTTCATTCTGAGTACTTTTAGTTTAATACTTGAAGAGAATTTTCCCAATTATACTCAATGCAGTACTTTAACTTGTAACAGAGTATTTTTACAGTAAAACACTTTTTGCTTCAGGAACTTTAACTTGCTAAATTTTTTTGGTACCGGTCTGAGTGCTGACAAATGACTGCTGGTAACACTGGAGTGCAGGCTTCGCGGGCCCAGACTGCAAAGGCCTCTCTGTTAAAGTAATAAAATCAAGGAAATCCCTAGTTGGATGGTTGTAACACATTTTAAATAAGTTTTACAATCCTCCCCACCCTTTCATCCATCGTTTAGCTAGCTGTATTAGCATAGTGGTTTGAAATTAGCAGGGGAAGTCTGCATCTCATGTTGCCTACTTTCTGACCTCAAAATCAATTTTTCTCTGTATATTCTGAATGTGCCTGTTTCCAGCTTTGACAATCACCATGCATGAGAGCCAGGGAGGATGTAGGTAATCACTGAAATGATCACATGACTCCTATCTTGTCTCTGATTGGTGGAATTGATGTTGTTACAACTCTCCCATGTTACAACCATAACGGGTCTCCCCTACTCTTAATACTGTACTTAAGTACATTTTGAGCATACTTCACTTTTCACACAATTTTTCCATTTTTATGCTACTAATTCTTTTACATTTCACAGGCAAATATTGTACATTTTGTTCCACTAAATAACGTTTTTATTCATGTATTTAATTATTAGTCAAATTGCTATTTCATGGTAAAGAATTAACTTTCAAGGTAAATCTAAAAATTGCATGCAAGTTACAAGTGTTTTATTTTGAAAATTAGAGGAATATATATGATTTATTCTGGCTAGCTTGACGGTGACCCATTTCAATTGGCCCCTGTAGAACAAAGGTAAAGTTGAATCCTTTTTAACCCGTTCAGCCTGTTTTTAATAGGTGTGGTAGCGTGAATAGCTTGTGTTTAAACTGGTATTTGAATTGGTAATTTAGAGATAACATTTAAACATTTGTTTACCATTAAACGATTAAACTGCAAATTCACATTGAGAAACTGAACTTTTGCCTCCTCACAGGTCAGAAATTAGCATATAATCACTTTATAAGCAGACATTGTTTTAGAGTTAAAGATTTTAATCGCTATTTTAAGACTGAAATCAAATAAATACTAAAATATAACAAGTTTAGAAATTAAGCTATAGATACATGTACATACATAGAATTTATATTTGTTTACATGTGAATAAAATTAAATAAAACATAGACAAATATCCCAGTTATATTATCCTCTAAAGAAATGTTTGACTGGACACAAAAAAGGCCTCATATATTGCACATTAATTTAACTGTTCACCTATGTTTTCTAGTAAGAACATTTAATTTATTTGCCAACTTTAGTCGCTGGTTACTTGCTATATACAGAATATTTATCTAAATAAAGATAAATAAAAACAAATTATGATGTATTTAACCCCCTTTACCAGCTGCATTTTAACATTGTAATGATTTTATACACCTTAATCCATCAATAGACTAATAATATAATCCAATAAAATAATGTAGGTCTGCGTTACTCTGACATTTTGTATTTGACTCTAAAATAATATCAGAAGAATACTTCTTAATTGGCTCCAGTGAAGTAACTGTCTGTCAACACTAGAGAGCAGCATTGATGAAGGCTTTACTTCCTAATTGAACACACAGAGCACGTAGTCTGCCTCTGCAATGCAGGTCAGTGGGTTAGTTACAGTCAGCTCATACTGCACCACCAGCACAGTCTTCATACTGTGCAGGAGATGCTCAACATGGTGCATTTAGTGTCTGCATTTTAGTCCCATACAGAATTTATAAATTATATTATTTAACAGTTTGAAAGACTAAAACTGCCTGTGAAGCTTTATTGAAAACAGCCTTTGATAACATTTTATCAGTGTTACTGCATGTCCGTGTCTTTTTATCTCATTGGTGATTTAGACTCAGTTTGGTTAGAAACCTGTGGTGTAATGTAACTACATGCTTTTACTAAAGTTACTGTATGTTAGTACAAATCTGAGGCACTTGAATATTTCCACTTAATGTTACTCCTCTACATTTTAGTAACACATTTGCTACTCCAACACATTTACCTGTTAGCTAAAGTAACTTTACAGGTTTAGATTTTACATTCAGAACATGTGATCGTCCTATGAAACATTGTTAAAAATTAAACTAATTAACAGGATATATACATATATATGTATATATATAGGCATGCATACAACATAAGAATGCTACTTGTGCAGTAACGCCTCAGTAACAATAATCCAGTATTGAGATATTGTATGTAGCAATGTATAGCATAGCAAATACCTTTTCTTTAAGTATACTTCTGCCTTTTGTATTGATACTTTTACTTTTACTAAAATATCTGAAATTAACTATTAAATGACTGACAGCCCTTGTATTAGACTAGCTTGCATACATGACTTTTTTATAGTGTATTTGTGACCAAAACATCCACTGCAGCATCTTAACGCTATATGTTGTGTCAAATGGTCATTTGATGGTATTGATGTATTAAATAATAGCTGTTGTAGGTTTTACTTAAAGCAAGCAACTACATCGGCCTGATAAGTGTTCTCACTAATGAGAGGGGGTTTGTGCATTTATCATACTAGTCAAAAACATCATATTAAGGCCTAAAAGAAATGTGAAATCAATAAAATCCACAGAATGGCAGCATGCACCCTGCTGGGCTATTTATTGATCCTCTTATTTCAGGAGGGACCTCATCTCAGGGCCACTTTTGAGATTAAGAGATAAGGAAAATTAAGGAAAATTTAGTTCACTTTAAATACTGTCAACCGAAGGAAGTGAGTGTTTTTGCACACTTTGAAATGCTGCAACCTTTTTGTGCACGTGTTGACCTACAACCTGTTTACCCATTAACACACAGCTGAGAGGCGATGCTTTGTCCTCAGCAAGTAAACATTTTCAGTGGACAAAATAAAGTGAAATCACATAATTAATAGGTAAATACTCCTAGACGGGGTGTGCCCAGTCCAAAAAAACAAAACATATCACAATCCAAGCCAAGCAGAGAAAAATAGATCATTCCTTACCTGTAAGGTGAAACCTGAGGCTCAGAAAACTACTGGGCGTGTAGAGACAAGAGAGGAAACCGGGGAAAACACACAACTGACAGTGTTTGCATCACTGCAGGAGAAATGCTGCTGTCTGGGAAAGTGCATAGAGCAAATGTAACTGCAGTTAACGGCCCATTATTTTGAGATTATGTAGCGTCCTTGCCGTGTGTTGAGTCGTGTTTTATGGGAATCTTAAAGCCTTTGTGAATGCAGGCCTTCAGGGTAAAATGATATGGGGTCGGTGAACAACAGAGGCTTCTTTAGGTAGGCCGTTACATGCCTTCCACCTATAGCTCATGATTTTGACTTTCACATAGTAGGAAAAAACTCCGGTTTTATATCAGATTTTGTCTGATGATTTAACCCTCGGTTCTCGGTGGAAACACTCAAATGGATCACATATATTATTATCCAGGCATTTCATTTTCCCAGTGAGATAACAGCTGGTTCCAGTCATCTGTGAGTGGACAGTAATTTACTTTAGTCTGATCCACTTTCCAGCGCCTGGAGACCAGTGTAGGCTGGTATGTCTCTCCCTTGGGGTTAAAAAGCTGACTGTGTGTCTGTTTGTGGTTGTTTTGTGTGCCTAAGTGACCATTTTCATTACCTAAAATTAAAGGTATTCAGTGTTTTACCCTGATTGTTCTTCACAGGGTGGAAAAAGCACGATGTTGGATTTTCTACTAAAATCAAGATTCATTTGTTTTTTTGGGTTGTTTTGCTGTTTAGTACTGCAAGGTGACTCCCATCAACTGTGTGAAAACTGCCTTTAAATCAATTTTAAATCTGAAGAAGAATCACTACCAAATAAATTTCTCACAGTCTTTTATGTAAACGCTTTAAGTAATTTGCTGTAGCTTCCTGGAAACATGTCAGTTTTTGTATCTGGAAGCTTCATCTCTTCTTAAAGTGCTTCTGATTCACCAGACATGAGATGTGTTTTACTCGTGAGCTTCTCGTTGATTTGTGCACATCAGAACCTTTTAATAAATATATTTTCTTCTTTCATTACTTCAGACGCATTCTACTGTTCTATTTATTGGTTCCTGTCCATGTTGCACATGATACAGACATTTAATTGCTGGATTCATTCCTGATGACCATTTTACATATTGCTTTGTTTATTTTGTATTCATCACAGTTACATTCTGTATGTTGGTCACATGAAATTTCCACTTCCTGTTGGTTGTGAAAGCATTAATTTAATACCCTGCCAAACTTAAAATATGTAAAAAATGAAACCAGTCATCTGTGATATAAAACTGGGACATAAAAAGCATTGTTCAAATTCAGGATAAAGAATCATTTCTGACTATTCAGGGTTTATTTTTCTACTTCGATTTATTTGGTCAACATCATTACACATCAATACAATACAAAAAATGCAACGTGCATGTTTGTTTTCAAATATCAAACTATTTATCTGTGAATTATCATTAACATTACGTGTTCCACTTTTATTTAATTGCCTAGAATCTTAAATATTTAAGAAAGGACTGTGTCAGAGGGTTATATAATGTATTATAAAAAACTTCTTTGCATCTATTTGTTGTATTTTTTGTGATTTTTGCACTGTTCTGATGTAATTATTTTAGAAAAGTAAGAAAATATTCACCAAAAAAATTAAAGAAGACGAACATGTTTGAAAAATACAGTTGGCGGTAGCTTTTTACATCTGTGTTATTTATATGGATGTTTTTTAAGAAAAGCATGGTGTATTTTTAGTTCATATGTAGACATATATATATAAAAAAATTTTATGAAACATATACTGTATTTTGTATATATTGTGTATTTATATTATGTGTTATATGTGGCTTCCCCCATCAGCAGCAGCCCCATCTCCGGAGGGGGAGGTTGAAGGGGGAGGTGGGGGTGAGGACCCCTCTGCTCCTCCTTTGGGGACTGGCGTGTGGGCACATGAAACAGCTGGTGTGCTCCAAAAACCAATTATAGAGGCCCCTGGCCCCCTGCCTGGCTGCCTGTAAGGCTGGGCAGGGGAGAGTGTGATCGTTAGCACCCACAGATGAGTCTCAACAAGGAATGGTCAGATGGGAGACCCAGCAGGCTCAGGATATAGATTTGGACTGTGCAGATGGATGTATAGGTGGAAAATTGTAATTTCAGATGCAGGGAGGCTGTGATGTTTTATTTACACTGTACATTGAGAGCAGAGGTCCTGACCAGAGCACTGTACAGATTTGGGGGTTTTCAGGCGTGAGATACGGTCATATATGTTGCATAACGAGGGAAAGCACAGGTTTTGATAACAATATGAAATGAAAATAAGTACGTAAGCAACCCAGGTTTCATCATTTAGTGGACGAGCTTCCTTTCAATCATTGTAACTAAAAGCTTGTGCAACAGTTGTAGTTCCTTTACTTCCTATTGTGCTCCGGGATTGATCTGTCTCATAAAGGGGGTCTGACTAGCTCAGGTGTTCGATGCAGCGTGCTATTGATTCCCTTCCTGCTGGACGTTGTTAAACTTTTCAGCAGGGGAGCTGAATGAGATCCACAGGAGCCAGCCTCATTTTTAAAATACACTTCTTTTTGTCCCTTTGTTTGACACCATAAGAATGATGGACATTGATTTTAAGCCCTGCGTGTAGTCTTACTATGATGGGAAATTATAAGTGACTGAGGATTTTGTAGTTAAGATAATCAGCTGATATTTTCATGATCTACTGGCTAAAACAAATACTGAGTTAGCCCTTCTGATAGTAGAGAACAAATACAGGACTGTTGAAATTATAAATAGATTTGGGCCTGTCAGTGGTGTGAATTGGATTCTGTGAGGGTTATCAGGAACACTGATAATATATTGATAAAACACAACGCATGTTAGTTCCCTCATTGTCCCTGGTGTTTTATCAATCCACCCTCCATTTATTTATTTTATGTCTACTCTGTAGATTAGTGCTTGTCTCATTTGGTTTCTTGGTGTCTCTGTACCTGTTTTTTAAGGTTCATTGTTGTCCTGCGTCTTCTGTCAATTGCTTATGTTATTTTATTTAATCCCAGTAGCCATTCTCTACATGAGACCTTTGTCTCCTGCCAGGCCATTATTGTAAATTAGAATCTGTTTATTAATTAACTTGCCTGGCAGAATTAAGGTAAATCAAATAATAATAATAATAATTACCAACATAGAGACAGGTGTTTAGTGAAAAAGTGATTTTTTTTTATCTGATGATGGCTCTAAAAGAAAGTTAAGGTGATCAACAAAGTTATTAGGCTACAACTACTCCTGACTGGGGAACATGAATGTCTTCATCAAATTTTGACGACGTTCTATCTAAGAACCGATTAGACATTTCACTAAAAGCCCCAAATGCCTAACTGCTGGTGGCTTTAGAATAAAAGCCAGGGGATCATCAAAGCCACTAGTCTACATCTTCTGAGGAGAATTAATGTCTTTATTAAAGTTCATGACATTAGCTCAGTCTGTGCTGGACTTGAACCGGAGAGTTGCTGGTTCAAGTCCAGCACAGACCACTGCCGAAGGTGCACCTGAGCAAAGGCCACGAACCCTCGACTGGGCGCTGCACAATGGCTGCCCACTGCTCCTAATTAGGATGGTTTAAATGAAGAGAACAAATTCTGCAGGCATTGTACTGTGTATAAGTTATATGTGGCACTAAAGTTTATTATTATCATCATGTAATAGTTGTTGAGATATTCAATAGATGCTAGCTCATGGCTAAAAACTAAAAAATGAGGATATGAACAGACAATTATTGTTTTAAAATAAATCATTGCCATCCCCCAAAGTCACATCATATCATGGCTTATGCTCCAGATGCAAATATAAATTAATAAAAAACTAAAAACAAATTAAGATGTCCACATTCTATAAAATACTATCTACTAGCCATTGTTTATCCTTAGAGTTAAGAGAGTTTGGGTAGTTTGTCTTGATGTTTGCTCTTCACACAGATTATCACTTATTTGAGTAATCAGTCTATAAAGACAACAGAAAGTCATCAGAGGCTCTACAGCCCCACTAGGAGATAAAGTAACTCTGAGACCAGTCAGAAAGGTCAGCGTGGGTCAACATAATCCCCTGTCACACACACACACACACACACACACACACACACACACACACACACACACAAGCGTGAATGCTTGCACATAATCCCCACACACAGGCTCACTGAAGCCCAACACAGACATCACAGTCAGTGTGATGAATAAGTTATCAGCAGCCCTAAATAATAAATGATACATATTATTATCAGCTACAATGGTGTGAGTTTAGTGTTTTTTCCTTTGGCTTTATAGGGCAGAGCAAATAAACTGATTAATGCGGTGAGAGACCACAGATCCGTTCAGCAGGAAGACTTAAACCTCGTCCTGAGCAGCTCAGATGAACTCCTCCGGCTGAACGTGTTAATGGTGTGTGTCAGTATTTGGCTGCGAGGTGTGGGATGGCTCAGTGCTGTATGACACACTTTTTTTATGGCTCTTTGGCATCCAGCATCTTTGGGTGTCCCACAAGTTGTTCACAATCAGCTGTAAAGAGTATTAATATTCATGAACACACCAAACTTTTATCCGAGAGCTTGTCTTTACATATATTTAACCTTTACTGGAATTGGTTTGACCAATTTTATTCTGTCCAGTTGATGTCTCTTGTTATCTATATAGTTTATAATTGATTAAATGTTATATTTGTTTGTTTGTTTGTTAACCTGGGTTTGGACAGGTGCTCTATACATAAATATTATTATGTCAGCAGGTACAGAGTGTCTGTATGAAATATACCAGCAGCTGGCCAATTTGGACTAATTCCAGCCAACACATCCCAATTTGGCATTTATTTGTTACAGGCCTACCATTAGTTAATAACAACTTAAATGTTTCCCATCAGGCTAATTCAACTGCAAGGTGCCCACTCAGCTGGTTTATGGACAGTCAGGTAGGGAGCTAGGGGCCTTTAATTGTGTTTTTTGTCTCAGTCTTTGAGACAAAATTATTTGCAAGGATTACATATATTTTCTTGCTCTTTAGTTTCACAATAATTTTACGACCCCTTGTGGCATCTCGACCCCCCCCCCCCAAACCAAGGCTGGATCTCCAACTGGGGAAAGTGGGCAACAAAAGCTCCAGGTTCACTGCATGTCTTGTTATTTTAATAAGCTTACTGGTACATCTGTTATGGAAATTGTACCAACAGAGTAAAATATCAGGAGAGGCAGGTTCTGCATTGTGTAAATTAATAATTATGGATCACTGAATCACTGGATTAATCAAGCAATCAGGGATCTAATATATATATAATTATAATAGGCTATATAAGAGGCTATAAGAGCTCTAAAAAGGCTCTCCATTATGTTTTCTGTGGCACAAATAAAAAAGTTTCCAGTCAAATAGCCTACATGATGTGTGGCTGCTTTTAATTGGAAGAGTTTGGATACTGTAGCACAATCAGATGTATACCTATAGGTGAGAACTGGGCCAGTTCAAGCGCCCCCACAGGTGCATTTTTGCGGTGATCACGTGTGGACCCGCCCCGCCCTGCAGCCTCCAATAAAGCACTGCAAAAGTCACCGCTCCCCTTCCATCGTGGAAGCAGCAACACAGCGAGGCAGGCGCAGAGGGGCTACGGCAGGGACGTAAAACGAAACCAAGGAAGCATGTGTGTGTGTGAAGGCGGCGCACAAAGATGATTAATTAGTAAAAGAAAGGTCTCGGTAACTGGACGCCTCAGCTGATCTGTGCCCGGGGCTCAACAGAGGACACCGGCGCATGCAGAGGTTATGCACTGAGAGAAGGCCAGGTAAGTCAGACGCTACTTTGCACGCGTCCCCTGCTCGCTCTCGGTGCAGTTGTGCGTCAGCGTTTTCAGTTTGAATCATGAAGCTAATATAGTACAGGCTATGCGTGCCTACGTTTGTGTATCCGGGGGGGACTTGAGTCCGTGACAGACGAGCTCACAAACTCAGCTCCCGCTTTGGCATCCATAATTTACGAGCCGCAGCCAGGCTGTGGGGAGATCCGCGACACACGCAGGTTCACAGCATCAGGAGGCGCCTGCAGGCGACATGCGCGCTGTCCACAGACCCCCAATGTGTCCGGGCGACCATTAGGCTAGTGCATCCATGAATACTGCCCGAGTGATTGGATCAATTTTAAAGAGCGCCTGTGTGTGTGCAAAGTGCAGGCACTGACAATGAGAGGCGATATCTTGCTGCATCCACGGCTGTTATCACTGGAGAGCAGATAACAAACCGCCCAATTTACGATCAACTCTGATGATTTGTTTTTCTTCTTAGTGATTTTATCTCGTTTGTCTTAATGCCGATAAAACGTGAAACACTATTTGAGAGGTACTGTCATGCTTAATTACGCCTCAAAGCATTGTGCTTCAGTACAAGAGTTTTAGGGGATCTATAATAATTTACCACACTGATCAGATTATTATATTGCCTTTAATTCTTTTTAGTTTAGTCACTAGATTCAGTGTAAGAAGGACTTTCAGTGGCAGAGCAGTCACATCAGATGCACGCACTTGATGATTTAGTGAAGTAACGCCCCTGTTTCCGCCCCTCTCTTCTCTCTCCCTCTGCAGTTTTAGGCTGCAGCGTCACTGAGGCAGCTCTGTGCGCACTGGAAATCCGGGATTCAATTGGTAGAAGCAGGAGGGGAGCCCCGGTCTCTGCCACTGCAGGAGGAGCAGAGTTGCAGCAAAGGCAGACCGAGAGAAAAGAAACGCCGCCAAGACGGCAGTAGCAGCAGCCTTCGCAGTTTCGACAACGGCACAGCCTCCTCTGCTGCACGGCATGAGGGACCAAACTGCGCACTGAGTCTGCAGGAGGCAACGCTGCAGCTGCGTAGTTTGTTAGACACAAACAGACACAAGAGTGCTCGGGACCTGTACAGGAATTTGACATCGGAATTAGGCCTAACCTGTCACTGACCACAGCTGCGACATTTGGTTTCCTCACAGAGAGTTGATCATCTCTCCCCTCCGGGGAGCCCTGTGCTGTGGCCTTGTAGCGGACATGGGAAAAGTAAACAGTAGTCGGGCTGGATTTTAAACTACGCACACGTCCAGCGTCCTCCTCCCGCCTCCTCCTCCTCCTTCTCCTCCCGGGGCGTCCGAGATGGAGACGGAGAGGGTCGAGCCGAAGCAGGAGGGAGAGGCAGAGCCGCCCATGCACAGCGTCCACGGAACCAACCGGATCAGACCGTCCTCCTACCGGGCCCTGCGCAGCGCCGTGTCCAGCCTGGCCCGCTTAGATGACTTCAGCTGCGAGAAGATCGGCGCTGGGTTCTTCTCCGAGGTGTTCAAGGTGAGAGAGAGAGAGAGAGAGTGAGTGTAAGTTAAACACAAGCTTCGTGTCTTGTTGAGGACACGCTCAAGGTTTGGGCCTAATTGTCACATCCTCCAGGTCTTCATGGTAACACATAATGAAGGTTCGTCTTTCTTAGATTAATTAAGATGATTGGACAGAGTGTGAACTCAACTTAGATTAACAGCCCAGTTGTTGACTTCCTGTTAACTCATGTGACTCAACTTGATCCCTTACAATCTATTTAAAAAAGTGGTATCTATGGACACCAGTGCATCCTAAACACCAAGAAGTAAAGATGCTGAGAAATCGCAGGAGGAAGTTGGTTCTTATTCTATTTATTTTTTTTATATCACACCTCATTGTCCCATCTAATGGTCCCCTCCTGTCCACACGTGTTTGCTGTGACCTACCTGTTGTGTAAGATGGACACTGTTTTTTTTTGCTGTGTAAGTGGATATGGTCATGACGGTAGATCTGGCACACTTGTACGTAACCATACACTCCCTGTGTCTGTTCATAAGCAGCAGCCTTCCTCCCTTTTGTCACACTGCTGTTCACTTGAATAGAGACTAATTCGGAGGATCGCCTCATTAAAGGTGGCTCTGAGTTGCCACATACATCCCAGTGTGATGGTGTGTGTGAGAGAGAGCACAGTACAAAGAGCAGCTGGCCATGAGGCAACCTGCATCACCTATATGTGAGGTGAATTTGCATTATAAGGATAAACTTTTGTTGTTGTTTTGCTGAAAGAGCTCAAAACGCTTTATGTTGAGCATTGTAGGACTTGTAGACTGCAACTAATGATTCTCAATAGCGATTAATCTGATTAATTTTCTCACTGAATTGATTTATTATTTTGTCTAATAACTGTTAGAAAATAGAGTAAAAATGCACCAATTGACAGACATGAATCAACAAGTTTTTATAATCAATCAATTCGTTATTTATCAAGGAAGGCTTATCTGTGTTTTGTAAATTGTTTATCATTTGTGGTTTTGGATTGTTGATCAGACAAAACTATGAGGATGTCTTCTCTGGGAAAGTGTGGAGGGCATTTTTCACTATTGGACATTTTCTTTCTATAAATTATAATGATAATCATTCAACAATTGACAGGGGAATCTATAGTGACAATCAGTTGCTGGTCTTGTCATTTTCTTAGGGGTGGTAAAATAAGTACTCGCTATAATCACACTTTGCATGTAAAGGTAATGGCTACGAGTGATTGTAGTGGTCATGTGTGCCCATGTGGATTTTCTTTCTGTGGTGAATTTCGATCATTTATGCCTCAATTATGTTTTGCAGAGTGCAATCCTTCTGCTCGTATCACTCCAGCTCTAAACAAATGTTCTGCAGAGTTCATGCGTAGTTCGAGGTCTTGTGTTTTTCAGGAATCTAGACCCCCACAAAAAAATCCTTTTTAAACAAGAATTGAAATAAAATTACAAACTAACATGTCTAAAACTAATCCTAAAGTTGACACTTGACATTAAAAGTCACTTTTAAAGTAGGTTCACTTTTTGTCAGTCGCCCAAGTTTGTTTGGGGTAATAAGTCATGTAAGTAGTCAGAGAATTTGTGTGTTTAGGCTGAGAGGAAGCTTTATTCTTCACTTTCAACAATGGTACCTGTTACAAACTCAAGAAGTACAACTGTCTACGATAATACCCAGTTGTTAATAAGAGATTATTAGCCGCTCCTTTACACTGACATGGGAGCAGTGCCAAGACTCACTGGAGTGCTGTGTATTCTTTTTAACCCCCTTCCTGCTTCCTCTTTCTAGGTACTTGTTGGATCTTCGGGTCTGTAGTTGAAGGCATGATCTGGATACATGTATCAAACAGTGGCTTGTTTTCAGGTGGACCAAAAAAGTTTAATTCAGTGGAGTTATTAAGGATTTTATACAGTAGACAGTAGGTTAAAAAAATGAGGATAAAGATTTGACTTGTTGCAAAAGTGGTTTCTACGGTTTTGTGCCCACTCTATTTGAGATTTTGTACATAAACACATGTGACATGTAAACAACTGAAATCACAAGTGATGTGTGTACATAAAAATGTAATGCTATGATTTTTTTTTTTTTTTGTTACTGCAGTTAATGGTTACATTATAGATTAATCTGCTCAATACTTTTTTTATTATTTACATTTTAGAGACCAAACCAATTAATATTTTGGTCTCTGAAAATGTCCAATACATTTATTACCAAATTAATCAGGACCTGTAACCAGCAATTATTTCAACATTTTTTGCAAAATGGTTTAAATTGGATCAACTAATTGTTTCAGCTTTACTTTGTGATTGATTGGCCGGCCGAATAACTGGGCTGATATCTGGTATTTTGAGATAATCGTCATATGCACTCTTGAGGCCAATAAACTAAATTTCTGTGGGAAGCCTCGTCAGTGTGGCTGCTGTGGAACAACGTCAGCCGTCCCCCTTCTCAGTTTTAGGAATGTGGTGGAAAATTGAGCACTAAATGTCCTTAGTCACCATTGTCTTTTCTAAACGTTAACATTTTCCTCCTAAACGACAGCTAATTTATTCCAACACCATTACTGGCTAGTGTTATATTGTTATACTGTAAAGAATAATGTATTTGAATGACATCACTTCTGACAAATTGTACACCCCTCCCTTAAACAACAGTTACGTTCTGAAATCTACAGCATGACCCAATGTGTGTTTCTATTTCAATAATTAAAATTCCATCTAAAACGACACGTTACTGGCTGAGATAATATTAGATTGTACTCTGCATGGAATAATGGAATTTTACATGACTTTTCTTAGTTTTGATATCGGCATTATATCGGCCCTACTCTCTAAACATCTGCATTGGCCATTGGAAAGCCCATATTGGTCGACCACTACAAAATATGTCTTGCTGTTTTCACAAGTAAATACAAATTTACTATAACCTTCAGAGGATAAAATATGAAAATTGACAGGATTGCAAAGTGATTCTTACCGCCATATTTAAGCCTTGTAGAACTGATATATTAAATGGAAAGATAAGTTGAAATACTGGATATTTCATCAATTTTAAAGTTAAACTCTGATGTAAATTTGCTTTTTGAATAATAATATTCAAATATTGTCAATAAAGTCTTTGCGGCCTCTCTGAACAACTTAAGCCACTCTCTCAGCTTTGCCCTTTGAATGGCCAATGAGCATGCAAATGTCATCGACTTTACTGCCGACATGCCAAGTTGGCACTTAGGCTTGGACAGGCTTGTCCTTTGATAGCACCATATAAATGCAAAATTGTTACCACGACTATCAGTCACATTTAAAAAGTTTGCTGACATGGCTGACTGAACGATTGTTCCAGTATCCTGGTTTGGTTCAGAGGTAAAGGCCCAACTGTACTGCAGAAAACCCCTCTTGAATGTTTTTTGTAAAATTTTGCAGCCCCTTAAGTGTGTGTGTGTCGTTGAGCCTAAGTCAGTGCAGATCAATGGAGGCAGGCAGACAGGTAGCCATTCACCTCTCCAGTGTGTAATTGTGCAACCGGGAAAAAATAAGACCAAGACAAAAAGGGACCAAACTTGTCGAGACAAATCCTTCAGGCACCGTTTTTCATCTTCCTTTTTTATATTCTTCAAAGGAAAGGGGGTGTGAACCTGACGGCTCGGAAGCAATAAAAACAGTTCACTTAGCTACAGGAAGTAATTATTTATTTGTTCTGTGTTTCTCAGAGCTGCATGGTTTTCTAAACAAAGAAGTGGGATTGATTTTCTAATTGCATTACTGTGTACCTGCGTCATTTTCCAGCTGTTTCTGTTCTGATAATAAATCCGTATATTTGCTCATACAGATAACACCTGCTTGTCTAAGAACACAGAACAGGCTTCTTATCAGATTTGGTTCTCATTTGGCCCTTCTCCATAATTTACATGAGACATGGAAATCACATGACTTTGTTTGCTAAAGCTTTCACAGCGTCCCAGGCTGACTTTAGTGCTTCATTTTCTTGTGCAAGTCTTATCTGTTTGGATCTGGATTGGCCTTTTCAGCAGCAGTCCGATAGCTTGTAGTCATTGTTGCAAGTTGCTAATGGTTTCACACCAACACGGACTTGAGAAAGAAATGGTTTACCATTTTAGGGAAAACGTCAAATTCTACCTTCCAGCATCCCTAAAGCTCATTAATTAAAACTATATAGTGTTTGCTTAATCTGTACAAAAACTTTTGATTTTACAGGGTTATGTGCCAGCTTTTGTTAGGCTACTTATGGCCAGAGCTGTCTTTGTGCCTAGCTACAGCAAGCTAACTAGCTGTAGCTTAATAGTTACTGTACAGACCTAATGTCAAACTAGATCTTTAAAGTACTGTATGAATGCTTTATGTACTTTTATTTATTTATTTATTTTTGTAACCTGCCAAAACACTGCAGTTAGCGTTGAGCTAACTCTGATCCAGTTCATGAAATAGCAACATTTAAATGTTTAATATTTTGCACTTGATCCATTACAAATGAATACATGTAGTTTTACTGTCCAGTTTCCAAAATGCAGAGTTAATTTCCCGCCCTGCTAACTAAACCTTTTTAGTGAAACACTGAGTCTTAATATTAGAAAAATGTTTCAATCAGCCGCTTCAGCCTGAACACCCTGGTTTGTAGGTTGAGAAGGTCTTGTTGTCTAGTAGCTCCATATTCTTGATGATTTCAGAGCTGATACAAATGTTTGTCTTTGTCATTGTTGTGAGAAGTGAGAGGTAAAACTAAAACTGAGTCACATAAAAGGAATTTCTCCATAACAAAAGTCATCGTGGTAAGTGTGTGTGTGTGTGTGTTCGTTCATTTGTCCGTATTTGCATGAGATATGACCATAATAAGCTGGAGGAGAGTAATTTGGTAAGAGGGGCATTAAAAACAGACAGGAGGTCTCCGAAGGATAAATACTGTGTGTGTGTGTGTGTGTGTGTGTGTGTGTGTGTACACACGTGTTGTGTATATCCAGTTTTCATCTACTGTCAACACCTGTGGCCGGGCAGACATTCAATATTGACTTTCAATGGAATCACATTGTGATGATATTTGATGATGCATGTGATCATGATTTAAACTAACTTCAAATGAGTTGGAACTTTTTGTTCAATATGTGTGAACAGTTTTGTCTGTTTTATAATGTTTTCTTAATTAACGGTTTGGTACATATATACAGTAGTCTGGAATAATGAACATAATTTCCCCAAGACCGATGTGACTTCTTTACATTGCTTGCTTTCTCCAAAACAACTGACCAGGATCCAAAAATATTCCATTTATTGTTATAAAAGACCTGAGACAACAATTAATGTGTTTGGCAATCTTCCAAAATCGATCGATGTTTTGGGTCAATCGACTAATTGTTTAATCATTTGAGCTCTTACTGTCTCAAACATTTTCCTTTTTGTATCATAATATTTAGTCTGGAACCTCTCAGTTCAATTTTGATTTCCAAGTAGGGCTGGGCCATATGTCCAAAAATGTTATCACGATAACATTTTATACCATTTGACATCGCTAATTATCACAGTAAATGTCAAATCATTGTTGTTTTTTCAATTTTAAAGGCTGATTTTTGCTCCTGAGTGAAAATTTAAGAAACCAACATTTTAAAGCATTTAATCGTTCTTTTAACTCATCGATTAAAGGTGGATTTGGCGATCCTGGATAAATCCAACAACTAGGGCTGGGCAATATAACAATAATTATCACAATAAGTTTATTTTTTTTCAATAACAATATAAGTAATGGTCAATAAATGTTTGATTTTTATTCACTTAAATCATACGCAAATGAGGACTTTGAGGATTTTTTTTTTTTGAGAAAAAGGACTGAAAATTACATAATTTTCTGATACATATTTGTTGACAAAGGTTTTAACATAATTTTTTTTTGTGAATCTTCTAACTCAGACTTGTGAATTGATCCACTGTTTGGCTTCAAGTGTTGAACGTAAAGAAGAGTGAGTGGGGGGTGCGGACCACTTCGTTTGTACACAGCCATGGCTCTGTAAATGGGGAAAGGACAGCTAGAGGACCCTGAGGAGATATTTGCTTTATTTGACGAAGACGTGTATTGGTTTAGAATAGCTTACCCCATCCTTTTAATTGGAAAAATAAGTGTTTGTTGCTGCACTTAGTAGTCAACCTTTTGGTTTAGTTGTTTGTTGCATTCATGATATTACTGAGGAAAGCAGAATCCTTTTGTAATTTCAGTTTCCTCTTGAAAGAGATTGTGGGACTCTCACGTCTGGACGTGTTGGGATGTGACCAGTTCTTAGGAAACTCCTGGAACAAGCTGGGTTTAAAGATAAAATGGGGGGGGGGGGGACACACAACACGATCCATCATCAGCTGTCATCTGTGTGCTTGTGATCAGTTACATGGTGTTGGGGATAAGGCGGCGCTCCGTGTGTCCATGTTGCTATTGGATGGCAGTGTTAGTATAGGTGAGCCAGTGCAGACTTGAACATCAGCGGCTTAGTGTAGCACTTTTCCACCATTATTCCTCTCCTCCCTCGCTCCAGTTGAGGCCTGCTCCGCTGCCACTGGCTGCACAAATATTTAGCTTTTGTTTATGTTCTGCACAACCGCACAAACACGAAAGCGCTGAGCATGTGATATGCCTGTCTTCACTTGAACCACCGTGTTTATTGCTGAAAGTATTTCAGCTGGACTAGGGATTAAAATAGGGAAACGTTGGGCAACAGTTGCACAATTATCTGTTTTCAAATTCCTCCTCCTTTCCATCGTGGTTACCAGTGTTTCTATAAATCTATATCAAGAAAGGGTATGTGTTTTACATCGGTGCACAATGAGCGTTTCCTCCCATCCACATGTTGGCAGTGCAATGGCCTTTAGCTAAACCTCGAGGAAGGCCGCTCCCCTGCAAGACGGTAAACAAATGACTTAATGTTTGCATGTATAATCAGTATCACAGACATGGTGAAATACTTGTGGTGCAGCAGAGCTTAGTTGTTTTTATTGTCACCTCTGTCCAATCATGCTTTAAGAGTCAGTCCACTGAAATAAACACACTCTGTTATCTCTAGTTGCATCAAGGCATGGTTTTTAGAGGTCTCTGAAATCTCTGCCTCCTCCCTTGAGTGAATAGAACTCGATTTGCCTGAAATGTGTCACGACAGGACCGTCTCCTGTGTCTCTCTTCATCTGTTCCCATCAACATTAAAAGATGGCAGATATCCTGATTTTTAAAAAAAACAATAAACAGAGCAGATTCAGGTCCAGTGACAATAAACATGGATTTATGTATATATGAACGTGAGACCTCTCAATGTTTAGGTGTGTGTGTGTTTCGGGTGGGTGTGGGTTTTTAATTTAAAATATTTTTTTTTGGGCTGCTTCTTCACACTGAGAGCAGAGCCTCAGGCGATGGCTTGAGCCTCGAATTGTTTTGTAAGGGAAGCTAATTTCTCAATGCAGAGGGAGTGGAGTTACCCCCTTCAGGGATTTCACTCAGTCTCTTCACACTTCAGCTCAAAGCTCGCTTGTCAAATCAGTTGAAGCTTTTTTTTGTCCTGAAGTGATGACTTGAAGTGCTGATTCCAGTGTAAATGTGCTTCAGTCTGGTTTAAAATGCTGCAAAGGTTGCACATTTAATTATGACGATTTAATATTTTTGAAGGACAGATTCTGTTTTTGTGCCTGGCCACAGACAAATTGGGCTGAGAGGTACTGTTTTTCATGTAAATGACCTGACTTAACTAAACATTTAGATCTTAATGTTTTGCGTTGCAGAGTCATACGGCTATAAGACTTGATATATTTCCACAAACAATCTGCTGCGTTTATATGGAGACTCTCTGTTGAAAATATATTTTTCAGTTGGTGAAATTATAACAATGGCCCCTACTGGTGATAAGTTGTGAAGTAACCATGAAATCCACAAGGGAAAAGTTGACCCAGTGTCCAGAGGCAAAGTCATTCGTGTGTGTGTGGTCACACTCAGCCACACTTGACCTCCGCTGCACTGCAGAAATATGTGATTTGTTCTGCAGACTGAGTTTTCTCTTTTCGCTCACAACTTGTAGCGCAGACACACAGTTATCACATATATGGAACAAACTGTTAGCTGTAGCTAACTTGAGGTCATGTCCTCGATATTGTTTCAGGAAATTTGGGAATTTGGGTTGTTTTTTAACATCCTGAAAATGAGTTTCTGTTCTGCAGTTTCACATGGTGAGTGTTTTTAAAGCCTGGTAAGCCTCAAATTGGACTTTTTTTTTTTTTTTTTTTTTTTTAGGCTAAAAACATGCATGAAAACAGTAACATTTGGTATTTCTCCTCCAGAAAAATATTCTTGGCTTTGTCAGAAATGCTTTGAAACGGCACATAAACTAGAATATGCCAAAAGCTTGTCTTAGCAGTTATATTATATGACACTGGGAGGCTTTTCCCAAGTAAAACTTGTAAATTCAGTTTGTTTCTAGTGTAACAGAAATTTCCATCTGTCAGTTTCACCTGTCAAACTACTGCTCTGGACTTTGTGAGACTGAAACTCATTTTCCTCCAGTTTCTCTGCTACTACAGTTTTCTCATGTTTTCTGTCTTAAGAAACCTGAACTTCCTTAAAATCCCAGATCCTTTTTAAAGGTTAACACATCTTTCTTGTGCCCTTGTGTCCATCCTCCATCTGCAGTCTTTGGCCCATCCTCCTCCTCCTGTCTCGATGTGCATCATTCTGCCCTGTTGGGCCGCCGGCTAATGACAGACATCACTGCACATGTTGGCTGCACAGAGCGAGAGCAAAAGATGCCTGTGACCTTTGCTCTGCTGACAGCAGCACTTTACAAGGCCATGTTGAAGGAGACTGTGTGTGTGTGTGTGTTCGTTCGTGCTCGCTCCATATCGTGGAGTAATGTTGATGTAGGCGTAGACATCAGCATTCCAGTGGCAAGTCCATGGAGATGACCAGTAAAGTGGTTGGCATAAAGCATTTGGAAGAAAAGAACACACAGCTCATGGTGGCTTTGCAGGGTTAAGCCTCTCATATGGCTGAAATCACACACCTGAGAAAATGTTGCACTGTGATGAGTCAGACAAGCTCTCATCATCTCAATGATGACGAGTGAGTAGTTTTTGTGTTTTTTTTTTTTGTTTTTTTTTTTTTTTTGTTTTGGTTTTTTTGAAGGCTCAAAACAAGCAGCATTGCAGTTCCAACCACTGCTGCATCAGCAGTGTCTCACATTTGCACTGTAAAGTGTGTGTGTGTGTGTGTGTGTGTGTGTGTCACACAAGCATGTAAGAGTTTCTTCAAGTAAGTGAGAAGGCAGGGGGAAAGCAGTGATGTAAATCCACAGCCATGCAGAGCTCCACAGTCCTGTTTGGCAGATAAATCTGTGCTAATGGAAGCGGGAGGAAGGTGTGTGTGTGTGTGTGTGTGTGTGTGTGTGTGTGTGTGTAAAGAAACCTCCCTAATCAGCTACAGGGCTCAATCTACCAGCCTACATGAGCCTCCTCCTTTAATTGCTGTAAATCTATGAAGAGAGGCAGAGATTAAGCCTGCACACTCCTGCTGCATGTTTTACATTTCTGCTCCAACTTCCCATCTGCGAGAGAAAGCAGCTACTGTACACAGTTTTGTGTGTAACTTACATGTGTGCATCCATGCGTGTGTGTGCAGCACTTTGCCACAGGCTGAAGTGGCTCTGTGGAGAAAGGATTTAGTGCGGCAGAGATTGACTTTCATTGACTGGCTGTTAAGATGAAGAGGGGGGGGGTGTGTGTGTGTGTGTGTGTGTGTGTGTGTGTGTGTGTGTGTGTGTACTCGCTGCACTCTAGTCTGGTCTTAATAGGCTTTGTGGTTTTTCTATCATTGCTCTGATCCAGAGCCCAGCTGATATCTGGGCCAGTGTCACACTGACTTCAGCTCCAGACTTTCACCACTCACATGCTTCCTCCTCCCTCACCCAGTCTTTCATTACATGCTCATGTCACTAATGAAGACACAACCTGAAATCCTCCTTTGCCAGTTCAACTTCACTATTGGCTTGAAGGAAATTTGGTTTGCAGTCAGGCATTAAAAGCCTTAGTCTTGATCCTTAATGTAAGCAAAAGTGTGGCCCCACAACTAAAATTCAAAACAGAAGATTGCAACCATAAACTGGATTGCAACCTGCTGTTATTCTGATTGACTGTGTTTAAGCAGGGTTTTGCAGTCAGATGGATTGCTCCCCAGAGGATGAATCCTGATGACTTTGGTGATCCTGAATTGTCCTCTGGTGCCACCATGAGGTTCACATTTGTGATTTTTGAGTGAAAAGTCTCAAACTATACTATAGGGTGCATTGATTGCAATGAAATTTAGTTCAGATACCCCTTTGGTTTATGACCAAACTGAAGACATTCCCATCAGCCTAAGCTGTCCTTTGTGCTTAGTGCTAATCAGCAAATGTTAGCATGCTAAGAGAGTGCAACACTAAGATGGCTTATTCATAGGGATACACCTTATGTCATTAGCATGTCAGAATTTTCATTATTGATACTGTTAAAGTTTGGTAAAATCAGTAATATTGGCCTATTACTTCAATATGAGAAGGTCTTAGGTTTATTTACATATATAACTTAATTTAAGGTCCAAAGAATTACAGATTAGGCCCTCTTTTTTTTTTTTTTTTTTTTTTTTAAATGCAAGATCACAGAAATGCAGCAATATGAAAGTAAATAAACTTAAAAGCAAAAATGTAAACCAGCAGTCCTTTCTTGTGCTTGCATAATGCTAGAGTTCTCGCCTGCCTTCACTTTTACAGTATCTAACACTGGTAATTACACATGTACAGTACTGAGCTTTCACACTCCACAGACTCTAACACCTCTGACTTCTCTCTGCACACTCAGCCAGTAAGTATTTAGTGCTTGTCTGCTGCTTGTGTGCAATTCTTTGGGAAGCTAAACTACTTGCCAAGCAAATATGAACAAACATGTAGCCGGGGAGGGCGGGTGAAAGCATGTCTCGTCACCATGGCTACCATACCAGACAGAGCCATTGCCATAGCAGCAGTTTGGAGCAAAGAAGCAGCCAAAACAAATGAAGGAAACACAGCCGACCTGCTAATGTTTCATGGCCAGTTTCCAAAAGCGCTTGAGTGTTAATATCACTCAGCACTATGTTGTAGTCAGTCATTTTATTCTTTCAGGTAGCGTTAACTGTGATTTATGTGTTAATGATGAGCATAAATACCGTGCTGCAGACTTCATACGTGTCTGTTAAATGGGCTCAACGGTTCTGTGAACTGTCATGTTTCTTTGAAAAGTGGAACAGGCATCAATTGCTCCAGAGAGTCTGTTTTTTTTTAAGAACTTGTATTATCCGCTGCAAAATTGCCTAATTTCCTTTGCTTTCCGATTTCTACACAACAATGCTGAACTTACCGTTTTGAAGTAATCAGTGTGAATTGCGGGTCAGTTAGCGTTGTTGTTGTTGTTGTTGTTGTTATGCAGGTGCAGCATCGTGTGTCGGGCCAGGTAATGGCTCTGAAGATGAACATCCTGGCCAGTAACAGAGCCAACATGCTCAGGGAGGTCCAGCTCATGAACCGACTATCACACCCCAACATACTCAGGTAACATTTGTTTCCCGACTTGCTTCTCATTTTGTTTACGCTGGGTCGCACAGTATAATTGGATCCTGCTCTTCTTTACAAGATTCCTGCGCCATGTGTGCTCCTGTGTCCTCCATGAGAAGAGCTTTGACTTAATCTATATATTTGTCTTGTTCTGCTGCTAAAGTGTTTGTCTGCTGTGCCTCCAGGTTTATAGGAGTGTGCGTGCACGAGGGACAGCTCCACGCTCTCACAGAGGTAAGACGCTAGTTAGAAGAGTACTGAGGCATGTTTAAGAATCACTATCCCTGATAGCAGTACATCAAGCATGCATACAAAAAAGCAAGTCATGATGTTGAGTCAGACAGATTTAGGGAAAATTATCTAATTGCAATTTGTCCGACCACTATTTCTATTGCAATATAGATAAAAATATATTAAATATATTTAAAAAAGTACACCTTTTTTTTTAAACCAGTTTCGTGGAGAAAAGTTTATGAAACTTTTAAAAAGTGGCAATATGATAAATTTTTCAAAACAGTGTCCTTCAGAAAGAGCATTAAAACAAACTGTGGACTGATCGAGGAAACGGGACAATAAAAAGAGGAAAAACTCCCTGCACTGTTTTTACAGTTCATCGCTGCACAGCACCAGTGAGACATTTAGGTCCCAATTTCCCAAAACAATAAGTGAAGCAGCTTTCATATCAACATCCAAGTAATTTAAAACTGGAATGAACTCACTGTGCATAGATTTGTGTGTTTTAGTAATTAACTCCTTTTTGTTGCTGTTGAATCCAGTACATCAACGGCGGGAACTTGGAGCAGCTGTTGGGCAGCGACGTGTACCTGCCGTGGAGCGTGCGGCTCAGGCTGGCTCTGGACATCGCCCGGGGACTGCAGTACCTGCACAGCAAAGGCATCTTCCACAGGGACCTCACCTCCAAGGTGACGACACACTCACACGTCAGTGACAACATGCTGTGTGTGTGTGTGTGTGTGTGTGTGCGTGCGTGTGTGTGTGTGCGCGCACACACACACACAGACTGGTCCTGCACCTGGTCCTAAGGTAGCCATGCTTATGTATTACCTGCACAGATGGCACAGATGCACAATAAACAGCTGCTAGTTAACATATGGCTGTTCCACAAGAGAAAGTGAACGCACTGAAATGGTTGTTCTAACATGAGTCCTGTAACTGCAAAACATTTAATGAGTTTTGCTTTTAGGGTAGATTTTGAAACCATAAAAAGCTCTGGTGCAGATTTAGAGGCTTTGCAGGTGCGTCACAGATCTTAGGACTACATCTGGTGCCGTCATTGAGCTCCAGTGCTGAAACTGGCTCTGTGCCAACCAGACAAGCAAAAGGATCTGTGGGAAATGTTAAGCTGTAGATGTATGTCAGGTCAGTAAAGTTTGGAATGAAAAATGAATATTTTCATTTATAGCAGGCTCATGAAACGGGAAACTCAAATGGCTTCCAGCTAGATTGTCATAAACCAGCAGCTGGCTACAGCAGTGGGCAGCTAATCTTGATAAGTAGACAGGAAAGCTGTGTACTCATAAGCAAACATGGTTTATTCAGCAATTTTTAAAACGGATATTTAAAAGGAACGTGAAAAGAGACAGATGACGATGAATTACATGGAGACAAAGTGTAAAAACAAAAAAATATAAAGCTTAAAAAGATAATAGTACACTGTTTTTAGCCTCTGCCATTTTATTTCAATATGAAGTATAAATACTTCATATTGGAAAATGGCACAAAAATCAAACATTTGTTCCTTTTGGGCCAGATGACCAAATTGTAAGTTTGTAAACATCAGCCACCATTGCTTTGGAGCTAAAATACTTCTATAGTACACTTGAAATATACTATTTAAAGTTCTGCACACTAAAATGTTACATCACTGTTGAAAAACGCACAAAGGGCAACATGCAGCCATAAAGACACACACACACACACACACACACACACTCTTAAGAGCAGTAATAGTGATGTGTGTGACCTCTGACCCCTTTGAGCAGAACTGCCTGGTGCGCTGGGAGGGATGCGTGTGCTCGGCCGTGGTGGGAGACTTTGGTCTGGCAGAAAAAATCCCACATTACAGGTCAGTCATTCATCAAAACGTCTATCAACACTCTGTGATTAGATAAGTCACGCTCAATAAATTATATTCCTCCACTTCTCTCTTTGTCCTATTTATCTCTCCTGCCGAATCTGTTGGAGCAAAGTGTTCACAAATGTCTCCCATAGCTTCTCTTTTCACTTGGAGACACTCAGATGAGACAGAATCACACACACACACACACACACACACACACACACACACACACACACAGACACACAGACACACAGACAGACCCGTTACTCACACCAAAGCACAGTCATTGTTTTTCCAAAGTATGCATTTATGCTGCCTCCCCTCCAAATGTTGTGGTTACCCCCCTTCCCTCCACTGTTACTCACTCTTTGGGGAAGTTTTATTAATATTGTGAAGCATCATTTCAAGGGGGAAGAGGAAAGAATGGCTCTGCTTGCAGCGGTGTTTTTTTTTTTTTTTTTTTTTTTTTAAATGCAGTGACATTTATGTGGCATATTTTATTCACTGCCATCACCTCAGCTACCCAGTTTAATATTCCTCTGCTGATTTTCCAGTGACATCATGTCTCCCGTAATGGTTTATGATCAAATTCTGTACTTCACTTAAAGTAGTAATACCGCACTGGGGGAAATGGTCCACAGTGCAGAAGGGAAAAGTCCTAAATTGAACATTTTAATAATGGTGCTGTTCAAATAAAATCTCCCAGAATTTAAAATATAAAAGTTTATCAGCCATGTCCAGTGAAAACCTCTCCAACTGTTTTTAAATATGGCTAATAGCCAGTTATAAAAATATTCCAGTTAAGTACCAGTTTGTCAAATTGTAATCAAGTACAAGACTTCAGAAAAATGTGTTGTGTATCGTGTCACGAACATATAGAGCATCAGCTGGATTGTTAGGAGTGGGATGTCGAGGCCACTGCTCACATGTTTAGACACACCACTACATGCTGTTAGCTCTTCATCCTCTCCTCCTCACTCTGCCTGCAGCTGTTTAGTAAACACACGACTCTTGCTAAAACAAGACAGCGTCACTTATAACCTGTGTGTGTGTGTGTGTGTGTGTGTGTGTGTGTATTTATGGTGCGTTTCAGTTGGCTTATTTTTTGCCTAGCCACCTTTTTGTGTTTACACAAGTGTGTCTCTGTCATGGGGGGGGTAACTTCAGTGAAACTTTGGTGATTTTCAGTCTTTTGACTAAACTTTGATTTTCAAAAAACCTGTCAAGATCCGTCAAATGAGCTGCACAATGATACAAAGTTGATATTGTACACATGCAAAGCTTCACGTGTGTGTGTGACTGTCATTGTGTGGTTTTTTTTTTTTTCATACCTGCAGCTGTCAAACATGAAGCCTCTGTTTGCTCCAGCCTCTGTTTCAATAGCAGCTGGTGAATTGTGTTTCCGTCATTTTCAAGGGCATGTTTGCTTTATATTTTAGTCAAACACTGTATCCTGTAGCGGAGAATAGATTATGTTGACAACCCTTCTCGTGTGTGTGTGTGTGAGTGGCATGAAGGAAAGGAAGGATGGATGGGGTTTAGGAAAGTACTCCAAATAAGGTCAAACTATTCCAGTCCTCCTCCTTTTGCTCTTACTGCCTTACTGGATCTCTGCTGCTCCTCACATAGCAGGTCACTCTTGTCCTGCTACTCTCCCATCATTCCTCTGGTGTCTTAGCTCAACTCTTTCTGTTCGTTTACCAGCTTTCTGTTCAGCTGTTTACCCTCCACTGCTTTCTGCACGCATTCTGTTTCCTAGTTTCTGTCGGTCCACTTCTCCAAATGTTGTTTACATTGGGAGCCACTATTGTCTCAGCCCCTAATTTCTCCCCCACTGTTTTTATTTTATTTTATTTGCTGTATCATAAGCAGCAGTAGCAGATGGAAATAGCACAGAGGAAGTATCTGGGGTGTGTGTGTGTGTGTGTGTGTGTGTGTGAGAGCACGTTGTCCTTGCACATTCTTGTGTTCCTTCCTTTTTTATTCAGCTAAAATTGCACAACACTATCTCCACTTAACTGCAAAACACTGTGGTTTCTTAGATACAGAGGAAGTGCGCACTCACACTCGGGTTTCACCTCATAAAACCCCTCTTGATTGAGTTCTGCGTTAAACAAATGGGTGGACAACACTACTCAAGCATGCAGGCATCACGCTCCATTTCATTATCTGCCGTCGTCTCGTACAAAGTGCAGCTCTCCTCCTGAATGGAAAATGTGTTTATCATTTTGTCGTGCATCTCTGTTGGGACTCTGAAGTCTAGAAACACACGTGCATTATTTTCTTCTGATGCAAACTTATCTGCACATCTTGATGTAGTTTTACTATTTAATGTCTTCATTATTGTTAAATCTACTCATTATTTTCTCAGCCTTGGCCTAAAGAAATCAGAAAAAGGTGGAAAAATGGCCAAGGCAATAACCTAAAACCCAAGGTGACATTTTTTTTGTCTGACCAGCAGTCCAAAACCAAAAGATATTCAATTTAATGATATACAGGTGAAACTCAAAATTAGCATATCATGCAAAAGTTCATTTATTTCAGTAATTCAACTTAAAAGGTGAAACTAATTATATAGACTCATTACATGCAAAGTGAGATATTTCAAGCCTTTGATATAATTTTGACGATTATTTCTTATAGCTTATGAAAACCCCAAATTCTAAATCTCAGAAAACTAGAATGTTACATGAAATCAATAAAATAAAGGATTTTAAATACAGAAATGTCAGCCCTCTGAAATGTATAATCATGCATATGTACTCAGTATTTGGTTTGGGCCCCTTTTGCATGAATTACTGCCTCAGTGCGGCGTAGGCATGGATACTATCAGCCTGTGGCACTGCTGAGGTGTTATGGAAGACCAGGATGCTTCAACAGCAGCCTTCAGCTCTTCTGCATTATTCAGTCTCATGTCTTTCATCTTTCTCTTGGCAATGCCCCATAGATTCTCTATGGGCTTCAGGTCAGGCCAGTTTGCTGGCCAATCAAGCACAGTAATCCCATGGACACTGAACCAGGTTTTGGTACTTTTGGCAGTGTGGGCAGGTGCCAAGTCCTGCTGGAAAATGAAGTCAGCATCTCCATAAAGCTCGTCTGCTGAAGGAAGCATAAAGTGCTCTAAAACGTCCTGGTAGACGGCCGCGCAGACTCTGGACTTATTAAAGCACAGCAGATGACATGGCTCCCCAAACCAACACAGACTGTGGAAACGTCACACTGGACTTCAAGCATCTTGAATTTTGTGCCTCTCCATTCTTCCTCCAGACTCTGGGACCCTGGTTTCCAAACAAGATGCAAAATTTGCTCTCATCAGAAAAGAGGACTTTGGTCCAATGAGAAACAGACCAGTTCTTTTTTTCTTTAGCCCAAGTAAGACGCTTCGGACGTTGTTTGACAAGAGGAATACGACATTTGAAGCCCATGTCCAGGACCCGTCTGTGTGTGGTGGCTCTTGATGCAGTAACTCCAGCATCAGTCCACTCCTTGTGAAGCTCCCCCACACATTTGAATGGCCTTTACCTGACAATCCTCTCCAGGCTACGGTCATCCCTGCTGCTTGTGCACCCTTTTTCTTCCACACTTTTCCCTTCCACTTAACTTTCTATTAATGTGCCTTGATACAGCACTTTGAGAACATCCAACTTGTTTTGCAATTACCTTTTGAGGCTTTCCTTCCTTGTGGAGGGTGTCAATGATGGTTTTCTGCACAACTGTCAGGTCAGCAGTCTTCCCCATGATTGTGAATTCCACTGAACCAGACTGAGAGACCAATTAACGGCTCAGGAACCCTTCGCAGGTGTTTTGGATTAATTAGCTGATTAGAGTGTGACACTTTGCGCCTACAATACTGAACCTTTTCACAATATTCTAATTTGCTGAGATTTACAATTTGGGGTTTTCATAAGCTGTAAGCCATAATCATTGAAATTATATCAAATAAAGGCTTGAAATATCTCTCTTTACATGTAATGAGTGTATATATGTGTGTGTGTGTGTGTGTGTGTGTGTGTGTGTGTGTGTAATATATAATGTTTCACCTTTTTAAGTTGAATTACTGAAATAAATGAACTCTTGCACGATATGCTAATTTTGAGTTTCATCTATACAACACCACAAAAATATTCACAATAAAGCAGCTAGAACCAGAAATTTTTTTAATTTTTTGCATTAAATAACTGGGTGGTGATGGCGCAATGGATAAGACTAATGCCTTTGATGTGAGAGACCCGGGTTCAATCCTCCCTGAGCAAGATACTTAACCCCTAGTTGCTCCAGAGGCGTGCGACCTCTGACATGTATAGCAATTGTAAGTCGCTTTGTATGAAAGCGTCGGCTAAATGAATAAATGTTAACTAAGAACTGACTGATTACTTTTGATTGACTAAGCACTCAATCTATGAATTGTTTCAGCTGTTTATTTGCCATCCCGAGGTGTGAGATTTATTTTAAAGCAATGTCACCCAAATCATCACAAGGTCATTTTAAACTGAGGTGTTGTGAAATTTATTTGATGGGGCACCACTAAAACATTTATTGTGAAGAACATATATTGTTGTTCATATTCCTTTATTTGAACTGATTCATAAGCCTTGAAAGAAACATAATCAGACCCCAACCTGTGATATTTTTAAAGCAATATCCCTAAATTTAATATATCACAACCTTCAAATAAGTGCGGTTTTTCGTGTTTTTTTTTTTTGTTTGTTTTGTTTTTTTTTCTTGAAGCTTCCTTTTCACCCCTGTCCTCAATGTATCCCTTCTTCTTCCCCTCTCTCTGCAGTGAGGAGGAGGAACAGGAGCCCCTTGCTGTCGTCGGTTCCCCCTACTGGATGGCCCCGGAGGTGCTCAGAGGAGAGGTGTATAATGAGAAGGTACTGACGGATCGCTTTCTTCATTATCAGTCAGCTGCAGAGTTCAAGGTCCACAGTGGGCGCGATGAAAGCCAGTCAAATAAACCCGGCAGTAAAGCACTTAAGCAATACATATTTAATAAATCAGTTATTATGTCGAAGGCAAACAGGAAGTTATATAAGGGATGTGCTTCTTGGCCTGGGCTACTTGTATTTTTCTGTATAGCCAAGTGGAAATCTTGATTGCCTGTTGAGGTTTCATTTAAGGGATGATGAGATGACATTTTCAGTATTATTCAGTCTGGAGGAGGAGGAGGAGGAGGAGGAGGAGGAGCCCATAAAATAGAACATATTCACTTAACTTGCATAATCAGATTTCCAGACATCCGTATCTACAATACATTTAAAAAATAAAAGTAAAACTTGTTATTGTAACCTAACAAGAAAAATTGAAGACTAAATGGCCCATTTGCCCTCTTTTCCAATTTTATTTTTTTTGTCTTGGCTAACTAGAAAACATAAACCAAACAATAATAATAACGTTGACATTTGATCTGCTTAACAGAATATTGTTTTGGTATTTTATGAAGTTTGGTTAAATGACAGGTGATAAACCAGAGTATTAAAAGTGGGTTTCAAGTACAATATAAACCGTATATGGTAGCTGACTGTTCCTGTTTTTTTATTATTTACCGCTCGATATAAATATTTGATCGACTCCTCTTCCTCTCTCTGCAGGTGGATGTGTTTGCATACGGGATCATCCTGTGTGAGGTTATTGCGAGAATACAGGCCGACCCTGACATCCTGCCACGCACTGAGGTACCACTGAGAGAAAAAAAATATATAAATTAAAAAAAATGTGTGTGCGCGCCTGATGTCTGTCAGTATTTCAAAAGCACCTCCAGCACATGATTTGTTGTGCAAGCAGCAGTGTCAAAATGACTCACCACACTTTCACCATAACACAGTTGATTTTGAAAAAGATGTAAATTATGGTAGATACCGAGAGATATCAAAATGAGAACAGCAGATGAGCAGTGTGAATCTCCTGCTCACTTAAGAGACATGATAATTCACCCAATTCCACATCACATACATATTCTGAACAGGTTTGTGTGAAAGCAACAAAACTAAGTATATTCAAAACACTCAGTATAGACAAAGTATGCTTTTGATGTTAAATTATGCCAGAAAGGCAATGGACATACAAAACAGTTTTGCTTCATGCAATGGCACTCAAAATTTGTTTGACATCTATTTGTACACGAATTGTACACCCTTCCTTCTTGGCACAAACTGAGTAACGGCATACATAAAATTTAACTTGCATACTGTAGACAATTAGGATGGATTTGGGACACAGCAGGAGTGTTAAAAAACCCACACTGAAAGCCTTTGAAGATATCACGAGGGAATTTCTCCCCCTTGTGGCTGTTTCATAGTACAACAGTTGAGACCAGCTGACAGTAGTATTTCAATTAAAGTGCTCTAAATAAAATAAATCTGTTATATAAATGTAAACTATGTGTAATTTGGTTGGTGTCTTTGTTCAGGACTTTGGTCTGGATGTGGAGGCCTTTCAGCAGATGGTGGGAGACTGTCCTCCCGACTTCCTGGAACTGGCCATCGCCTGCTGTAATGTAAGAAACGCACACCTGGCACACTCACGCATGCTCAGTCCTTTGGTTTATGATATCTTTATTCTCTGTTTCTTCTACTGTTCTCTTCTTTGCTGCAGGGTCACTTGTGCACATTAGCATATTTTGGGGGATTTCATGATAGTGAGAGAGCCTGAGGAAGTACTTGGGTTGTGCTTCATGTCAGCTGAAGTTTAGGTGCACTACAGTAATACATAATTCAACAATGCCAACTAACCACATCTTCCAAAATGTTCATTTGAATCTACGCCTTTCTAAACATGAATGTAGGTTTTATTGCAGGAATTATAATTAACTACATTAGACTCAGATTCATTTTAGCTCAGTGTGCCTAATAATAAAGTGGAAACGGCGTATGACGCCTGATAATAAATGGTAACTTTGACACAAACATTTATCGGTAAAAAGAAAAAGCAGCTAGCTTTCACGTTGCCTCTTCCGTACTAAATGCCAAATGCTGGAGCATATGTTTTATAGAGTTGTGACGAGATCTGATGATATTAAAACGTGACGATATTTCTTGTCGAGGTGAAAAGCAGTCTCACGATATCTGCATGACGTGAGTGTGAGGTTGGAATTGGCACAGAAGATGCTACCGCCACTTTTTAAATTGTTTATGTGGCAGCATTTTGGGTACCCGGTGACAGACAAGACACGAACAAATAAGGAGGAAGTGCAAGCAACATTTCAAAATGCACCTGCTTTGTTTTGCATTTTGTAGCTTTCAGTTGAATCAAAGATTATCTTTCCAGTCATATATTTTGTCATTGACGATTTCTTAATAATAGAGTAAAAATATTGTGGTGTTGTTTAAACAAGTCCTCAGTTTCGTGAGTTGATGGATGACCAAATCAAATTGTACATTCATGACAAGCTCAAATCAGTCTGAATTTTGCACTGCAGTTGTTAAGCTTTCTTTTTCCCCGCTCTTTCCTGTAGGCGCACTTGTTCAATCTGTTGAATTTTGCCTCTTGTTTTCTCCCACCTGCCAGATGAATGCAAAGCTCCGTCCATCCTTCTCCCAAATTGTAGTGGAGCTGGAGAGGAGACAGGCCGAGAGGAAACAGAAAGACGAACAAACAGTCAAAGGTGAGTCATCAAACGCTCTGTAGACAACAAATAGTAAACGTTTGTTCTTTCAAATTAATATTGAGCACTTTTCCTTCTTTTTCTTCACAGCTGTTTGTCCAGCGATAGACCCGCCTAGAAGGCGATCCCTCTGCCTCTTGTCAGATCCTCGCCTCTCCCGCAGCAAATCTGACATGCTCCACCCCCCAGACGCGACCCCCTCTGTTACCTTTGCGACCCCTGCTCGAGTCAACCCCTTCTCTCAGAGGGAGGACCTCAAGGGCGGCAAGATCAAGCTGTTCGACACTCCCAGCAAGTCTGTCATCTCGCTCACCTTCACCCTGCCCCCGCTAACAGACTGCGATGACCCCTCCGAGACAAACAGCGGTGACCTGCACCGGAGGCACAGGCGCTGCCACTCGCTGCCGTGTACACCTCCTCCGCACCTCACGTCTGTGCCAAACAATGTCCTTACTGTGGAGGAGTCACAGTCTGAGATAGACACTGTAGATGGTGAGACAAACGGAGTGAGTGAAGAAGAGAGACTGCTAGAAGAAGAGAAGGAGGTCAGGGAGGAGAGAGGAGCTGATTCAGGGCTTCCTCTGTCCCTTGAACCTCTGTCGCTGGAGAAGGAGGAGGAGGAGGAGGAGGAGCCCATGGACTGCACCAGCTCCCCAGACACACAAGACAGCACTTCATCTCCTTATTCCACATTATCTCCTCCTCCGTCCCACTCCTCAACTCCCATCCAACCCTCCACCCCACCCTTTTCAAACGGCTGGGGGTCAGCCAACTCCAACGGGCCCCCGTGCCTGCCTCCCCTCTGTCATTTAGACAACGACAATGTGGTTGTGAGTCGACCCCTGGGATGGAACACCACCAACGATCCCACCACAACAAACAACAACAGCTACCACTCCTCTCCCAGCGACCCCGCCGGTTCGTCCCCGTTCGGGTCCGGCAGTGGACACTCTCTGGACCAGGAGGAGGTGATCTCCTGTCCCGGCTGCTGCCTTGCTGGGCTTCGCTTCCCCTCAATGTGTCTCAGAGCTCCACCACGCAGAAACCCCTACAAGAACTTGAACGGGGACCATGCAGCCTCACGCGGGCTGCTTTGTCCGGGACCCAAGGGTCTGCCTCCCTCTCCTACTCCCACAACCGCCACCACCAGCCTGGAGCCGGGACTTGCCTTGCCGGGGGCGCAGACATAAACTAGACTTCTCAACACCAAATACACCCAGAAAAGATGTTTGGAAACTCTGCACCAAAACATCCTCTGGAAATTAAGTGGTTCTTCTTAGAATTTGCACAGATTTTAACGCAGCAATACCCTGCTTATTTTCTAGACACACTTTTTGGTGCAGAGCAGGCAGACAGTGTCCAGATAGGTTTACTGAAACATGAAAGCTGCAGGATAAAGGAACTGGTGTCTTTCCTGAGTTGCGTCGTCCTCTGCTGGGCTGAGGGCGTCACAACTTAAGGTGTCGGCTGTGCCTGCGTAGGTCTGAGTGTTGATCGGCAGCGTCCAGAATGATTCAGCATGTAAACACTCCAGTTTGGGGCCCAGTTAGTTAAATCCTGTATATATGCAGATGTAAAGATTCTTATCCCTGATGATATTGATGATGATGCTGAAATGAGGAATGTTAAGCTTAGTATTATTACTGCTGCAATGATTTTTGATGTTTTGGTGCTGTTTCTGAATGAACAGGCAGTTTTGCTTTAATGTCTTTAATTATCAAGAGGTGTATGGTGCACTGCTGGGGTGTGTGTGGTTATATGGACATATGTTAGAGTGTGGTGGATTCAATGTGAGAGGCTGGATGTGTGTGAGAGTGTGTGTGCCATACACCATACTTTTGTTGCTGTATGATCTCTGTTGGCCCTTCTGGTTGCCTGGTTAAGCACTTCAGATGTATTACTGTTGTTAATAAGGAAACTATTGATGTCATTATTACCATTGGGAATGAATGGTCAGAAGACCTGTAAGAGATGTACAGATTCGTATTATTTAAAGATGAGATTGAATAAAAAGATAGAATGCAATGATGTTCTCATGATAATTATTTGGTAGCAGCACGGCTCTGGGGTCGGTTGGTACTGAATATATCTTAAATTACTAGATGAATCTTGGACAAACATTCATCGTGCACAGACAATGTTTCCTGGTGATTTTGGTGATCCGATGACTTTTTCTCACCACAAGATTGACATTTGTGATTTTGAGTGAAATGTCTCGACAGCTATTCGTAATGACATTTCATTTAGACATTTGCGTTCCCCTTAAAATGAACTATAATAACGTTGGTGACCCATTAACTTCTCATCTATTAGTCTGTTTTTTATTTTTATGATCAAACTAACTGCAAAACCAATTATCATACCCACCACCCTCAGCTGTACTCACTAATAACTTCTGCTAAAGGAGGATGGTGAACATGTTCCTCCTTCCATGGTGATCAGTATCAACATGCAAGCATTGTCATTGTATGGGGTTGGCACTTACTTTAGCAGCATAAACAAGAAGACATGCTAATAATAAAGATGTTTAACATTTGAACACTTAGCATTATGATTGTTAGCTAACCCGTTAACATTAGCATGTAGCTCTGTAGCGTATACAGTAAAAAAACAAAACAACTAATAAGTTAAACAAATGTGGTGAACATGGTGGACATTTTTTCTTGCTCCGTATCAATGGGTTAGCACTGTTATTGTCGGCATGTTGGCGTTAGCATTTAGCAACAAAGACCATATTTCCCTTAACACGATGTAGACCTACATTTAGCGGGTAAAAACCGGGAAAAACTCAATTCTGGCAGATGTTTTTCGACACCATATTTTCTACTTGAGGAGCTATTTCTAAGACACTTCATTTATAAATGTATCCCAATTTCACACAAGTATAACCAAAAAACACAGAAAAATCTGTGTAGTTTGGGCGAAAAGATAGAAATTACAAACTCTTCCACTGGATGAGCTCTGTGCTTGATTACATTGTACTGAAGGTTCATGTTCCCAAAAGTTTCACTTTAATCATAAGTTTATCTTCTGTCTCAGTGTCTGAAACTTCTCATCCTCCTAAGTAGATTACAGCCTTTCCTCTCCCTTACAAAATCACTGTCCTTCAATTAAATCCTTCTCTCCACCCCTTCCACTTGCTCCTGCTAACTCCAGCCTGTCATTCTCCCCTGCAGCTTAGTGCATCTCCTCCTCAGTGTGTCTCTACAGGTGCATGTGTCTTGCTTTAAAGGGAGTTGGTCACCTCCAGTACTGTACAGGCTGTAGTTAAGACCCTCGCAATCTGGCTCACTTGATCCAGGGGATCACAAAGTTGCCATGCAGACATCAGGTGTAACCACGGGTCAGCTGAGAGCACAGGTGAGGTTGTGCATTACAGTCGCCCTGCTCATGAATGGTGAGTACTGACGTTAATAACACAGTTGTGCTAACTAATAAGTGTTTTTAGTTTACTTTTAGTAGCTCTTTCCTGTGTTTCAATAAGCCATTTTGTCCTCTGTGTGCCCACGCTTAAGTGTTAACAAAGTTGTGACAATCAGACTTAAGGGGTCAATGAGCATCTGTGTGAGTGTGCTATTTTGGTGTACCTGTTTCGTGTGAACTTCCCAGGGTCGACTGGGTTAGTCTGCTACACTACAGTGGAATCACTGGATTTAGGCTGCCTCCTGCAGTGGGATTGTCCTCATGCCAGTCCTAATACCACCTACACAGTGCAGACAAAGACTCAGGGGTAAGTCCTCCTGTCTGAGTGTGTGTGACATTCCTGTGACTTCACACAATATGACACTTAAATTCTCATTATTATCTCATCTATATGGTACACTACACATTTCAACTTAGGTTAGTAGGTTTGTACAGTCCTTTAGATCAAGTGCTGCTTAGAATAACACTCACAATAAATTTGTGTAAACTAATTTTTTTTTTTCTGCACACAGCAAACAAAACAAAATAGGTGGGTGTCCCCCATTTAAGAAAAAATAAAAGATAGATATAGATATCAGCTGACAAAATGATTAAAAAAATAAAAATTTATTTTAAAAAGATGAAATAATTAGACATGACTTTTTTCTAAAACTTTCAGAAGATAAGGAGCTCCTAATAATGTGTAGGCTGGCATTTCATATCTGTACAGTGTGATATCTGTGGGAATACAGACCATGTTTTATAAAAGGGAAAATGAAGATGGTCAATTACAATGGGAACTATAAAATACAGTATAATCATACAAAGCCAACACTGCCTAACGATCTGGTGGTAGTAAGATGCAGTATTGTTAGGCAATAATGTGTTTTGATACCTTCCAAAGAATTTGGCTGGTGCTTCTTTCACACCTGGAGCCTGGTCAGCTCTCCAGTCTGTATGTCTCTGTGAGCTTCATACAGCGCTAATATGTTTCTACACACACTGAAAAGGGACTCATGAACAATATAACCAAAGCAGCTTTGTGCAGGGAGAGTGAAATTACAGAAAAGACTGGTTTTAGAACAGTTGCGGGTTGTAGGCCTTGGACACATGAAAAGAAAAGCATGGATAAACTGGTCTGTTGCATAATAACCAGGCCAGGAACACACTGACTAAAGAGATCAAAGCTGCAAAGAGGAGCTACGCTGAAAAGCTAAATAACAGCTTTGCAGCCAACGATCCTGCGTCAGTGTGGAGAGGCCTACACTCTCAAACTACAGGAGACCATCCCCCAACACTGCTGGTACTCAACATCTGGCAGACGAGCTGAATGGCTTTTATCATAGGTTTGAAAAGCCCACAGTCACACCTCTCCCCCGCTCCACAACCATCTTCAAACAATCACCTTCCCCCTCTGACACAACTCCCGTGCAATAATCCAGTAACTCTAATCAACCACCTGTTTACTATTGCAGGGACCCCTGGCAGGACGTATCGTGGTGCGTTTGGGTCTCATCCCGCAGCTGTGACATCTCTCAGGCCTTCTCTAACTTTGAGCTGTACAACATGATCCGTCTCAGTGTCCACCTCAGCCCCAGCTCCACCGTCTGGATCGAGCCACGCAAGTTCGACTACAGTGACTTCAGTCAGTGACATGACTTTCTGTAATACAACAGTGTCAAAAACAAAAATACATGAAACAGAGAGGCAGCAGGCTTGCCTCTCTCTAGTCTGTGGAGATTTGATTGGTGGAAATAACAGTAATGGGATGAAAACCTGCCGGCTCTTGTTTGCACATGCTTTGAAACTGTTAAAATAACCTGCTTGAATGTATGTGTATATAATGTGTATATATAATAGGAATCCTAGGATAATTAACAGCCCCCTTCTCTCCTCTCCCCACCCCAGCCTTCAGCGCTCCCTCTGTCTTGGTCTCTTTGAAAGACGACAAGCTGCTGGTGCAGGTGCAGTTCCCTTGTGCTGCCAACAGGAGGTGCTCTCTGGAGAGGTGCTGTCCCATCTCTGAACTGATTGATCCCTGGACCACAGTGACTGTGTACAACAACCTCAATCACTCTGAACTCCAGGTCTGACATGCTTTGTTGCTCAAAACCCCTGCATACTAAAAGGGAGTCCATATTTAATTCATAGCCAGTTGCCCAGTAGAAACCTGGCATGCTCTTTCCTGTAAAATTCTCATTTAGTAAACAACGTTCAAACTTGGATCCTGTCTGTGCATCCATTCCTAAAAGTTTAATTTAGACTCTAAGAGTATAAAATACAAACAGTTCCTGACGGTGAATTACAGACACAAACACTGATGTTGCTGTTTAAAATCCACTTGTCGTTAGTTAACATCACAGGGTTTGTGTAAGATTGTGAAGGCCTTCTTAATGCTAATGTAATGTAACCGCAAGCAAATATTGGTTCTTATGTAATTCAGCTCAGCGTCAGTGAATTGTTTGTACTCTTTGAATCTCTGGTTTTATTCTGAAAAAGCCATGGCTTTGTGTTTTTGCAGAGCCGTACAGTTTGGACCCAGGAAGTAGTGTCCTATGTGGAGTTCTCTGGCTTGGCTCCTGGTCAGAACTACTGTGCTGTGGCCAACTTCTCCTTCCCGACCTTCTCCATGGCTGCTTCCCCGAAATCTGCCCCTCGGTGTGTCCAGACTGTTTCCAAATCAGGTGAGAGGAGTCAAATTTCTACTTTTGAAGCATCTTCATGAATGGGTGGCTGCAAGATGGTTAAAAAAAACAAATGGGCTGATTTAAAATAAAAGATTTCAACATAAAATCATACAAACAAAAGAAAAGGTGCAAATGAGATAAACCTAAAAATAAATAGTTGAGCAATGTAATGAGAGAAATTCAGGCTTCTATGAATTTCTCTTCCTCAACATCATCTCTTAAAGGTTTGTGTTTTCCATATATCATAAATGTATTTCATTATCTGCGTAAGTTACATTCTGCAGGTAAGAGTTTAAGGTTACATAATCTAGGCCAAACAGGTGTCCTTACACATATACCATAAGATGAGATATTCAAAACAGTTTTTCCAGGAACACTGAACAGTTGTGCAGTCCTGTAGACAAGAAACAATGGACTTTGCATTTTTCTTAGTCTTGTTAGTTTTTGGTTGATACGGCAATTAAAATTTAATGATCTTAGAGTAGGAACTGGTCACCACAGCACTGAGGGGTTGCACATATTGGGAACCATTAGGTTACACTTCAACTTCCACTTCAGGGGTGAATATGTTCCCTTTGTTTACCTCTTAAAATGTACAGAACCTAACCCCTGTCTCACTACAGAGTCCAGTTAGATCCTGTGCCAGTGGCTCGGCTCATTCTGCAGCCTCACTGCTGACTCACCTTGTTTACTCTGGGTGTTAAATTATGCAGCGTTGCTCGTACGTGTTTGTTGGAGCAGAGATTTGTGTCTTCTCTTCAGGGCTGCTGCCTGTGATGTTTCTGGGAATCGGGCTGACGTGTCTGCTCCTCGTTCCACTTCTCACTGTGTTTCTGCGAAGAGCAAGACGAGCCGCACCAGCCGCTGAACCTCAACCCAAGACTCCAGTATGATTTATTTTCTCACACTTTATTTCTCTGCCTGTTTTCTGTAAACTCAGAATTCACTGATTCAAAAGTACACTGCCTATTCTTCCTCGACAGACAACTGAACCCATATTTCTTTCATTAAGGCGTCCGATCATGATCCAGTCTCTTTGGTCCCTCTTCCCTCGGTACCTGTCGACCTTTGCGACATCCACGTGGAATTCGCTGATGACCGTAACCTCCTTCAGTCTCCCCTGCAACCAGGACCAGACCTGCATCCTGGGAAACACCAGTGATCCTCCCCATCTTGTCTCCAACTCAAATGCAGCGTTACTGGGAGACCGGCGGGGTGGAGCTGGAGCGAGGCCTGGAGTCTGGTATCAGCATTCCACCTGCATCTCACTCTTCTGAGGAGACATGTGGGACAAATGCAGACTTATACTGAAAGACTGATAGCCATCTTACCATGAGTGTTGCTCTGTAAAGGTAGGTGTCTGTAGGGCCGGGCCTCACCTCCAGCACTGTACTCTATACCTCTGCAATCCTGGTACGGTCCTGTACCAAAATCATCCTCATGAAATATGGAGAAGTGATAAACATGTGTTTCCCAGTGTGATATTATCTGCCGAAATTAACAGAATACATCAAGTTTACAATTAGGCAGCTGAAATCAGTATTGGCATATGTTGCTGGACAAGTAAGAAAGATGAGTGTGTCTTCATTACCTAGCTTGTCCACCAGAGAGCACTGACAGGTTAATTTTTAAACCGTAGTGTCCCGCTCAGAACATTTATTAAATAACCTAATTTAAGTGCTCCTTCTTTATTTATGCTATGCCTTCTATGTTGGAAAAAAAAATACAATTATCTGTCACTATTTGGGTACCAAATTTTTTCAGCTGAGGTCATGAGCTCGGGGTAATGACTGACAGAAAGGGATCAAGTTTACTATTAGGCTGCTGAAATTAGTTTTCTTTAAAAAGGAGCCAGGTGAGGAGGTTCGGGGATCTTATTCAAAGGCCTGTACTCTATCTAGTATTTTCATGCTATTTTATACTTCTACTCCACTACATTTTAGAGGCAAATATTGTACTTTGTACTACATTTATCTGACAGATATTAGTTACTTTTTTAGATCAAGATTTTACAAACAAAACAGGTGATCTGTTTTTTTAAATATGATGCTGTGTTATAGGTTTAACCACTCAAAAGTGTATAAAGCATTCAAAATGAGCTCCACCTCAACCAGCGATAACATTAGAGTACTGTTCAGTAATATAATATAACACTGACGTATTCTGACAAACAAATACTTTTGATAGTTTGAGTACATTCTGCTGGGAATACTTTTGCATTAGAGTAAAGAATACATTTTTAACCGGCCTTTCTCACCGCTTCCTGACATTTTGTAGACCCAACATTACTTGAGAAATCAACCAGTAGCTTAATTGATAATTCAACTATTCACCCCTAAAGGCCAGTAGGCCACAGCGTCAGGCAGTAAGGTTCAAACCGTGTGACAGCAAACTGCTAAAATGTCTTTGAGCACGTTAATGGATCCCTTCCAGCTCTGAAGACGCTGCTCTGTACCTGACCTCTGCCCTCTGACGTTCATTTCTGGTGGACTTGTGTGGAGTCCATTATTAGGAAGATGAATGGAGATCATGTGCAACAAAGCCACCAAATGACCTCTAACATGTAAGTCTGTTTAGCTGGGAGCTGTCATCAAGTGATATAAATGTGACTCCCAAACATATAAGCACATTCCTCTGGCTATGACTGCTCCGATAGAGGGTCATAGAATCGCCATTACAGATGAAGCAGAGATAGTTTATCTGACAAGTCCAAAAGGAGCTGTTTATGTACCACTGATTCAGTGAAAAATCTAAATCTGGCTGCAGTTTTTCCCTTTCTGCCTTTTGTGCTGAGGTCATCTAACAGGCCGGTCCAAACCATAAGCTTCATAAACAAGAACTAAGAAAACATCTGACCCCCCACATGCAGCCAGCAGCTCCTTCGTGCTGCCCCCCCTGCCCTCCCCCCTAAAGGGACAACAGAGTCGTTTTCTTCTATCATTCATTGCTCTGAAATGTTTCTGACTCACAGTTGCCCTACCGGAGCTTCGCTGCCCTTTTACCCGTGACTGACGCCTCATTATGCCTCCTGCATGAAAACAAGGAACATCTTGACATCTCGCCTTCTGTTTTGCTGGTGTTGCATTCTTTCCGCGTCATTGGGGAGCCTTGGGGGTTTGGCCGTCCAGCATTGTTTGTTTCCCCTTCTATCTTTTCCAGAGCCCACAGAGTCCTGGGGGGTTATCCAAAGCTCCACGCACAAGCCAGTAGCATGGCTTTTATTAATAAGCACAGTGCTGACATTGTGGAGAGATGATGAAGCAAGAAACTGGCTTGTGTGATTGAGCACCTGACCACACAACAGCCGAGCTGCATGAGTGGTACATGTTTGACCTTTTTATTTTATTTTATTTTCCGCTATTTGCAGTAATTTTTCTGAAACTATCCAGCAAGATGGATTTAACTTTGCTTATCCACTAGCTTTGTGTGTATCTTGGCGGTGAACTGCAGTGTGAGGTGACCTTATTAGGCTTGTTTCTATAATGATCTTCCATCAGATGACTATTTTTGCCTTTTGTATTGACAATAAGGAGGAGGAGGTTTATGCCAACACTGTGTGTAACTACTAACTTTAAAGTTGATAACAAATCATGTACGCGACCAAAACTCTCATTATCTCACTTCAGACTTGTAAATGTGTATCAAGCTTATCAAACGGTTGTTGATATGAGATTAAAACAAATTTACAAGCTCTGTTAATCAGTTCAAAGTAGTTCTAAATGTGATATAAATGCAGCCTGTGGTGCTCTGTTGGGACTACTTTTAATAAAATTCAGGCTAATACAGAGCTCATGAATAAACTGTGTTGGTCTTTTTCCTTGTTGAGTTTCTGGCAGTCAGCAATCTTACATTCTGTTATCAGCCTCCACTGTATTAAAAATATACACTTAGACATTTTGATTAAAGTAATTAACTCATGACTTTAGAAAAAGTTAAATTTTTACGTATCTAAACAACTGAAGTGCTCTAATTCATTGGTTCCTTTGTTCCATTTTCGTAGCAGTGAGGGTCTTACATTTCTTGCCCGTTTTGATGCCTTAAAGGATAGGGTCACAAGTCTGTCAACAATATATGCTCATATGTATGTAGAAACAATCGATGGTATTCATTCCGCCTCTCCATACTGTTCCTAAAGAGTCCTCATGTGACTCTACTTAAGTTCAGCCAAAGCCAATTTGAGGCTTCTGCAGTCTGAGTTAATTGAATTAAAGTCGGTATTGTTTTTTTCTGTTCTTACTTTATAGGGGAGAGCAGGGTGATTCCATCCTTTGAAGAGTTATCTATTTTACTCCCCCTGTGATGAAGAGAAGCCCGTGGAATAAGCAATAAGCACATTCAACTTTCATGTGTGTTAGTGCTTCAGGAAGTTACAATATGATGCTATACTGTTAGCATGACGTTAGTGCTCTTTAAATAAAGATTATTTGGCTGTTATTACCTCTAAACTGCTGGATGACACACATTTGTTAAAATGGCAGGGATGGGGTAATTTGACCTAAAGGACTTGGGAAGTTGAGCCAGCTATTTTACTATAATTCAACATTGCATTCTTATGCATCACCAACATGATGTGACTTAAAGAATTTTAGACCAGAAACCATCATGTCATACTTCTATAAATGGAAAACAGACAGGGTTTTAACTCCCCTTGAGGATTTGGACAGAGCAGTGGGAGAGGTACAGAATGGGAAGTCCATACGTCAGGTGACAAGAGACATGAAGATCAACAGGATGACTTTAAAGTGATACATTCATATGAAACAACTAGGAGACATAGCTGAAATGTTTCACTAAGTGAAATTAAATGTCAACTGGCATTTGGGTTGGCACAATGAAATGACATTGATGTCCCTAATTTTAAAAACTGCATTTATGGTGGCACTTTCCTGTTAGATGCTATGGCCTTTGTTCTGTTGTGTGTAAAGGCATTTATTAAGCTGTTTTGGGTTTACATTAATCAGTAGCTGCATATAACTCACCGCTGTAACTTTACAGAAAAAAAGAGCCCACACATCATTATAGAAATGTATAGCTTGTGCTTAAATCACATGGACTGACTTGTTTTCCACGTCTCTAAGCAGGAACTGCTTAGTCACTCGCTCAGTGACTCACCAACCCACTGAGGGTTCGACTATTTTCGACCCCCAGTGTTGATGGTTTGACCATCCACATATGGTCAGCAATGCTCAATTAAGAAAAATGTTGCGCGCCATAAACGCTGCATAGCTGTACTTTTTTGGGCCAAAATAATGAAAAATACACACAGCTTTAGAAAAACAAACACAAATGGCCAATAAGTTCACTTGTATCAACATTTTTTTTTTTATTTGGCCATACTTTTCATTCATTCATTCATTTAATAATTAATATACATTATATATACATAAGAAAACAAAGACATCTATGTCCTTGTTTATCCATGTTGCAGTAAAGGTTGGCAGTGCATTCTTGGCCTTTTTAACAGTGTCACTGGGTTTCTTTCGTTCATCCTCACACACACGGGATCAGTCGAGTCAGCATTGTACGATCGTGTGTTCCTGCTGCAGAAATTTGATCCAGTTCAGCCTCGTCTCAGCGGTGTCTCTGCTCATCTGCGCCAGTACTGAAGAAAGACAGGAACAAATAAGCTACTACTAAAGAAAATACTTTCTAACATGTTACCAGAGCAGGTGTTGCACATTTTAGCCTGTTCATAGCAAATAGTTTGTTGTTAACATAACTGCTGATGTTTCTCAAAGCAAAGTTTTTACATAGTTAAATGGTTTCAGATTCACATTTATTACAGTTAAAATCAACTGTTGAAGGAGAAACCTGCTTTAGGCAGATAATCCATCAGAGAAACATGAAACAAATTCAAACCCTAAAGTTACTTTTTTTTCTTTAAAATAAAATAATAGCAAATGAGCCTCATTTTGTGGCAGATTATAACCATAACCTTATTGATCATCTTAAGACTGACTTATGGTATGTTAAATTGCAGTGATGTAAGTGGTAATTGTGCTGTGTTGCCCTGGACAAATCTCTGCAAGTCCAGAAACATCTTTTTTTTTAAAGTATGTTGAGTGCACATACCTGAGCAAACTTGTGTATCTGCTCGACCACAGCAGCAAACAGAGCGCCCACGCTCTCATCAATCAGACTCTGCATGTAATGGACTGCCTCCTCGTCCGACAGGTCCAATCTGAACTTGTCCTGCACCTGAAGGCAAAAAAACATAACTAATTTACTTAATCAGCAGTACATATATTAGTGTTATTACTTGGCTGGGGTGACATTTCTACTCCTCTGAAAATTAAGCGTTTAAGGTAACAACAAACTTACCTTCTTAACGGTCTTATCAGGCTCCAGAGCGATGTCAGGAATATTGGCATCCACCATGAGAGAGAACAGATTCAGGATCAGGTTGGAGTATCTGAAGAAATGGTGGGAAGAAGGATATTTTACCTCAGTGGTTTGGTTTTTGTGGTAGTTCAGTTATGTAGGCGATGCTTCTGAAAAAGTCTTGTTGTTCTGTTGCTGGTAGTTCAATATGTTTTAGTCCATCAGATACAAATTGACTACACTTCCCGATCCCGTCTACTGGTTGTAAGATTGATTTCAGTGTAGTCAGTAAAGTGTGAAAATCAGGTGTCAAACAGAATTCATCACAGCACACATTTAGTGACCTTTATTTTTGTCAAAAGTTTCTACACGACCTTCCTTACACCAACAAAGGCGTATTCCGAGTAACAGTTCACCAGCGTTATCATGTAATGATAATGTAACAAACTCACACTGAAGCTGATCAAATACCTATTTCAAGTAAGTTTCTGCAAGTTTACTTTCACAATCCACTAACCTGTGGCCACAAAACAGGGAGTAAATCGATTGTGAACGCTTTGGAAAAATGGTTGGTGATGAAACATTCACTACTACTGCTAATGGTCACTTAAAGCCACAGTGCTGGTAGAAAGTCTTTCAAATCAAAGACTCAGTGGATGCACACTCCCAGTTTGAGACTAGAAACATGACTCTTCCACCAGAGAATGTGGTTTCTGTTCTCTTGTGTATTTGTGTGTCCGGTCTCTGACCTCCTGAGGTGCAGGAAGGCGGTGTAGCATTGCTTCCTGAACTCCTGGTACTGCTCGCTCTGCATGCCTCCCATCCCCTCCACCATCTCTTTGCTCAGCTTCATGGGCGGTGGCAACGGTTTGGGGTCCCGACCCAGAATGTAGCCGAAGTCGATGTGGAAGAGCTTCCCTGGATGAGGAGAGAATATTCTGAAAGTGTCCAGTAAACTGGAATGTTTAATGAAACGGTATCTGAAAGAACATCTTTCCCTCACCGGTCTTTGTCAGCAGCAGATTGTCCAAGTGTCTGTCTCCAACTCCGAGGATGTACGTGATGACACAGTAACCAGCTGGAAGGACGCAGTAAGAGAGACTTGAGATTGATTAAACCACTGGGAACACCACCTGTTTTCTGCAGGTAAAGTAACAGATTGTTGAAACAGACACAAAGTAACTCACCGCAGCTCTTCACGTAGGTGTCCATCACCTCAGAGCTGATGCCGTAGGGACCCTTTTCACTCGGTGCATGCTTCCTGAAGAAGCTCTGTCAAAAGAAATCACATAATTAAAAGGACAAGTTACGTTGTTTGTCAGCAGTGTCCCTACAACTCCGCTCACCTGGATGTTGCCTTCAGTAGCGAGGACTTCAGCAACAGGAACAGACTGAACAAACTGCATGAAACCTGGGAGAAGAATGTAAATTTTCTTTGGTTAGGCTGGAAGATAATTGGGTAGTGAAACACATTTTACATACTTTCAAACACTTTTCTGCTTTTTTTTTTTAAATGTATTTTCTTTGTTCTTTCAGTAACTAAATGTGCTTCCTTCACAAAGAGATTCTTTGTTTCAATGGGACTAGCAAATAAAGTAATACTGTATTTAATCAGTTTCAATAGCAGCCTATTTTCTACCAGAGAGTGACGGGTGGTCATGTCTTCTTACCGTGCTTGGTGCTGGTGGCTAATACTTTGTAAGGTGTCAACTTCAGGTCCAAGTTCTCTTTCCTCAACAGCTATAGGCCCCAAAACACAACCCAGATGTTTTCAATCAATTGTCTTTTTATAACTGATCAATCAATTGTAAAAAGAGCTAGGTAAGCAACAACTGTATTTTATGGGTCATTATTCTCCAATTCATGGATCCAAAGAACACAGTACTGTACCTGCATGATCAACATCATTATCATGAACTTTTTACAGAGAGATTTTTACAGTAGAAAAGAAAAGCCAGTAACTACTGGCTCAAGTGCCTGTTAGTCTGATCAAATTAAACTAAAATCACCACCAAATACATTCCTTTATCCTCATTAAACCTGCAAACAGAACATAACAGAGTATTCTTACTTTGTCCATGAGCGAGATGATCTGAAGGATGAGCTGATCCTGTCTTAGGTCGTCTCCGTGTTTGAAGATAACTGGGTACATAGCTCCATCCTCTGCCTTGAAGATCAGCTTGGCTGGCATCAGAGCGCTCTGACACACACGAGACTCATGAACAACACAGATACTAGTACTAGATACTGGTTTTAGTTAAGACAAAGCAAATGAAAGTTACATTTTCTGTACCTTGAAGAGTGTGGCTGTCTCAGGGACGATGCCTCTGATCCTGATCTGAGGCTCCAGAGGAAGAGGAATCGGCTCGATCTCTGACAGATTCACTTTCTCGTTGTCAGCCAGCAGAGCCTGCAGCCGCTCCGTCTGTAGACACACGGGGAGGGACGCCGCTGTTAACGCAACTCAGCAGGAGCAGTGTGTTCGTGTGTTGATACAGTTAAAAGCAATCACCGAAGACTGAGTGCATATGTGAATGACAAAGTGAGTGTCCATGTGAGGGCCCAGAGATTTTTATTCTATCATGTGTTATTGTAGCGGAAAACTGAATAAATTCAGAATGATTTCAATAACAAATCTGCACAAAATAACCTGTAATGAAAGCATGTCTTTGAAATATTTGCACAATAAAATGTAGAAACACATACAGCTACAACTACAACTCCATGTGCAGGTCTTCTGTTACCTTCTTCTTGCGATTTCCACTCTCCCTCTGCACAGCTTTCATCAGCTGCACCAGTCTGTCTACAAACGTCTGCTGGGCAGCCAACAGCGATCGCATCACTCTCACACACTTATCACCCTGGAGGGAAGAGGAAGTGTGTGCATTAAAGTCAAAGGACTAACTGCATATATAGTATGCTGTTTGCTGCAGAACAGACGTATCAGAGTGAAAAAGATTATTACATAATAGTTTTGCTTATAAGCTTTCTGGTGGAGAGTTAGATGAGAGGAATGATACCACTCTCGTGGCTGTATGGTAAATATGAAGCTACAGCCGGCAGATGGTTAGCTTAGCTTAGCACAAACACTGGAAATGGAGAAGCAACTAGCCTGGCTCTGTCTGACTAACAAAATCCACCTACCGGCACCGCTAAATTTGACTAGGTAATTCATATACACACTAAAGTGACAGTTAAGGAGTTACTGTGTGTGCAGGATTAATTCTTAACACTTAAGATTTTGTATGGATACCGCAAAATAAAAAAATATGGCACACGATCTGCTCTTACACTAAAACTCACTTTGGATTAGAAATTATCAGGGAAGTATTTCTAATTAAATTTATTCATGTAGTATATTTTAAACAAAAAGGTACTTAAAGTGCTATCATTTTGGTGCTAAGCCATTTAGAGATTTGTAGATGGGACTATGGCAACATACATGATAATATAATGGTCTATTTGTTATACTGAAATACTCACCAATGAACATCAGTTACTCCCCCCCCCCCCCCAAATGTATGTACTACAATGTTTTGTTCGGAGTTCTGACCTTGAGTAACGCCTGACTGAACCTCCTCATGACGTTCAGGTACATCTCGTGGGTCTTGGGATCTCTCTGCTGGGTGTCCTGATCCTCACACTCCACAATCACATACCTTAAAAAGACACACGGGTTTCGTTGACAGATGTACAGGTGCATCTCAAAGAATTTCAATATAGGCATAAAGTTCATTGTGAGCACCAATCTAAAATTCAAATACATTTTGAGATACTGGAGTTTCCCTGAGCTGTAAACAGTAATCATCTAGGTTAAAACAACAACAACAACAAAAAGGCTTGAAATGTTTCACCTCATGTGTAATGAACTTAAAGTCTCACCTTTTGAATAAAAGTAAATAAAAATATAAACACAAAGACATTTTCAGGAATAAGAAACTAAGCTGCTTTGAACTTGTACTCACCAATACAAATAGTTGGCAAGTGTAGAGTTCTTGCAGGCACGAGAAATGAGAAATGTGCACAAGTCTTGCTACAAAGAGACACAGACACAATGACACATCAATGCCGGGCTGAAACAATTAGATTGGTTTTTTTTCCCCAGCTCTTTAGCCCTGCGTCTTCTGTGGAATACATTTGAAATTTTCTGGCACAATATTATGTTTCTAACTTCCTGTTGCTTCATCAACTGGTGTTTGTCCATGTGTCATGTGGGAGGATTAATTCTGATTAAAACTGGGTTCTCCTATGAGACAGTTTCTGTGCTGCTCTTGTTTTCTTTTCAGGGATATTTTGACTTTCGTACCTCTAGATTCTCGCTGTCGGCTCCGTCCTTGCCTTTCTGTGCGGCAGTGGGAGGTCCAGATGTGCAAGACAGGATCTGGGAACTGCAGACAGAGAAAACTAAATGGTAAATAGTCTGAGAACATGGCAGTTACAAACTTGAACAAACTTTTACTTAAACTGATGAGATGGTGTGTTCAGTGTAGACTGTTTCAGTCTGTGAGGTTTAGTCAGTGCTCTACATCCAGCTGACAGCCCGAGGTTCTGGCCAGAGCTGTACGGAGCTACGCCAGTAAAATCACAACACCCTAAGAGTTCATTACGGCTTCTGAAAGACAAATAATCAAATTCGGCAAAGCAGCAAGTACTCGCCCAAGCAGTTAGAATTTTTGAGATAAATTTAGACCTAGGCCGTAAAAAACAAAACAAGAAAAAAACAACTCATCAGCTGACCACAGGAAAACCTCCACATGTGCCTCGCTTCTGTCGAAGCTGCTAGTGGTGTTGACGTATTTAGAGCCGGGGTAGCTGTTCTAACCTCTCATCCAAGTACTGACCTGTCCAGTGTGGAGTCATCTGAAAGTCCCTGGCTGTCTCTCTTGCTGCCCGGCTCCAGGCCTCCCTGAATATCACTGAAGTTCTCATACTTGAGCGCCTGGACCAGCTGGAGAAGATACATCAGCAGGTCCTGCAGAGATGAGACGGGGATAGTTATGCTTGTGGTACAACAAGAGTTTCTTTCTAAAGTACTTCATATTTTGGATTTAAAGCTCAGGTTTATCATTTAATGTTCTTTTCTGTCACAGTATAATCAATTGATCTAAAAAGTCTTCAACTTTCTGTGATAAGTATACTTTTTTCTTATTGATGGATGATGAACTTTGGAATAAAGCTTTGTCTCACAACATTTCTACAAGTTTAATACAGAGTCACTATCATGCATCCAACACAAGTATACCCGCCCATCCTACTACGCCTACCTCATCATCTGCCTGCTGCAGGCGGGCCACAGCGTAGCGTCTGACCGTGGGGTTGGTGAACTGGGATGACAGCAGCTCCAGGGAGTCCTCCACATCCATCGGCCTCCACTTGCCCAGCAGCTCCAGAGCCTGCTTGGCCTCCTGGGGCAGATCCCAGTTCACACACTTGAGGAACTTTGTCAGGGCCTGTGGTGAGAGGAGGAAGAGAAAGCCGTGAACACGTGAAAGATAGTATCCACAGGCACTAGGAGAGAAACAGTGTTTGAATCTGTGAGGACTGAGACAGAAACCTGAGTGGGTATGGGGGCAGAACAAACACACCCACCTTCTCCTGCGTGGTGAGGTAGTATCTGAACTTCCACACCAGGTCCTGTTCTTCAGAGCTGAGCTGCTTGGTTGGAGGATAGCTCACAATGATCTGTTGGTGCATACAGAAACACACAGATATCAAGTCAATCTACAAAAGCAGACATGGTGATGACATACCAAGGCATCCCAAACATTTGAAGTGTTTACTAAATATCTGACTTTGAGGATAATCTACTGAAAATAAAGGCTATCGAGGCACTTTGACAAGCATGGGGAGGACAGCAGAGACTAAAGCTGTATGTGTTTTAATAAATACCATCTTTATCTGAAAGTTATAATGCCTTGATGTCCTGAAAATCTTGAAAATCAGAGAGCGTCAACTGAGCACAACACCCACAGAAACAATCCTCAACTATTTATATCTGTGTATGTTAAAACAGTTTGTTCTGGTCCTTCGCTGAGTTGCATTCAAAGCATCTGTAAAATTCCCAGTCATCACACAAAAGCAATGCCACAACAGCTAAGGGCAAGTTTTTGGAACATCAATGCAATATATAGTCTCCTACTGACTTGGGATCACTCTACATTAGAGAACTACTGTAACTTTACATCAACAGTAGGTCTTTGAGGTCCTCTGACTGGGGTTTGCCGTTGCTCCTGACTTAAACTAAGAGAAACTTTGGATCTGCTGAAGCAGCTTGAGACTTGTCTTTGTGTAGTTTTTTTATATATCTTTATTTTTTTGTTTGTATGTTTTTACTTCTCTTCTCTGAATTTTATATCAGTATTATCATGAAGCACTGTGTGACATCTGCTCTTGAAAAATGCTATATAAATAAACTTGCTCACTGAATTACTGTTTGATTTGATTAGAGATGGTTACTTACATTAAGCTGGTCGCGTGTGGCAGCGTTGGGCTTCAGGTCGTGATCTGAGGGCCCACTGCGGAGGCTACGGGCCAGTTTGTGATGCTTGCTCTCGACCAGGTTCTCCTGCAGAGAGACCGTGAATCGTAAAATGTGGCTTTTTTCTACAATGTAAGTGTGTTGTTGTAGCGAGTGTGTGTCCGCTCACCATCCCCATCTGTGGGTCAGGAACTTTGACGATGTCGCAGCTGGTAAGAACAGGTGACGTGTCATCTCCGTCCTGAGAGAGGACAAAGTGAAATACACCAATCAGCTCCACCGTTTCCACTGTTATAATACACACAGCTGGCTGCTTTCTGGATGTTACATGTTAAATCTCGTTGTGTCTTTATACATATGTAAATACCTTTTCATAATAGACAATACTGTATTCCTTGTCATTGGTTTTGACACGGGGAAACTCCACCATGAGGTACATGAAGTTAGAGCTGCGTTTCTCACTCTGCAGAAACATACATGAAGAAAGCTTTTAGATTAAACTCAAAGACAACAAATAGTAAAAAGACTTTTATAAAAAAAATTGCAGATGACATGTGCATATAGTGTGTAGATCTGGTGTGTTTATAACATGTAACAAGGCTAAGAGTCTCCACCCATGTTAGTGGCTCTGTGAGGATACTTACTTACCTACTTACACACAGCGGGGCTGTGAGCTAAATGTTAGCGTCAACATGCTAACAACCTTACAATGACAAAGCTAACATGCTGATGTTTAGTAGGTATAATATTTACCTTTTAAGTTTAGAGTGTTCAGAACAGTTAATTACTTTGCACCTCTATAACGAGAGACCGGTGCGTTGGAGGGGGACAAGTAGGTCAAAGGTTTTTCACACTGACTAGTTAGACAGTGTGCCGAAATTTTCTTTGCAAGTTTAGCGTGTTAGCATTCTAAAAAGTACAGCTGAGGCTGATGGGAATTTCAATAGTTTCACAGGTATTTGGTCATAAACCAAAGTATTGGACAAATTTAAACTAAATGAAAAAATAAGGGTTTTCCAAAGTTATCAGAATTCATCCTCTGGGGAACATGAATGTCGGTTCTTATGTTCAGATCTTTCAGTCTGGACCGAAGTGGGTTTCTCCACTAGAGGGACCAAAACGTGCTGTTTTAAAACACAGTCCAGGTAAACCAACTCACCTCGTTGATCATCTCAATCTCTCTGAAGGTCAGACGGTCCAGCCAGTCGACCTTCACCATGTGGCCCTGTCGATGGGCCTTTGTCAGCTAGATGGAGAGAGAGATTAGGAGGAAGACGGGAGGAAGAAAGAGATCAGGGAAACGAGAAAAATAAAAAAAAGAGTTTACCAAAATACAAAAAAAGCCTAGAGGTTGAAGTTCTGTTGCAGTTGATCTGGTCACAGCATGGTGGCTGATGTAAAAACAGCTCAACCAGTCATGCACAAATCCAGTGCCAGCAGCCAATCCAGCATCTCCGGTCACTCACTCAGCAGCCAACCCACTCATCAGTCAGTGTGGGTGTTGGGAATGTAAGCACACATTTGGCCATGAACTGCAGCTCAGCTGGTTAGAATTAGTACTCTTTAAAACAACATATGAACTGGTAGCAGCCTAGACATGATTAAGTCAACTGCACTCAGGATTAATAAACAAATGTAGGAATCAATGAGTCTGTCTGAGGAATTAAATAATTAAAAAAACAAGCCAATCCGATCAGATGGTATTGAAATGAAATGCTTTCCCTAAAAAAAAGCTGCAACAAGTTGACAAACATAATTTTCTTGCGTCCACATAAACAAGAAACACATGCATACACAGAACACACTAACAGATGGCAACAACAGCAGAAAACTTAAAAACCAACGTGTGTGATGTTTTCAAGAATGCAGCCGTACACCTTCACAGACAGGTGTTCACACCAAAACCTGGGTCAAAATGGATTTGTAAACGCACTGAATGGGTTTCCCAGGTAGAACAATGCAAAGTGTTCAGGGATTTAACCGATGAAGTATTCATAACTTCCCTGACACAGTCTGAATTGTCCTACTGTGGTACTCCTCAGTCAAGCAGCAGGTTTAAATTTATTATCAAATACGTTTGGACCAAGGCCTTCTTCACACACGTCCTGTACACAAACGCACATTCTGCTCCACTTGTACTCACATCACTGAGTACCTCCAGGTCAAGGCCCTGGAACAGATGGTGGTTTAGACACGTATCGGAGGGTTTCTGTCTTTTTCCAACACACGCACACAGTTTCCCGTTCACCCTCCACCCTTTCTGTCAGCCGATCAGTCCCTTCCCTGTTGTTCTTCCATCCTACACCGATACAATTCCTCTCTCTCCAGTCCTCAGCCCTGATCTCCTGTCCACACACACCCACACACACCCACACACACCCACACACACACCATTGTACCTTGGCCAGTCTGCCCATCTGGTCCTCTGTCAGGCTGCTGCTGGTGCGTCCTGGTGTGGTGGTAGGCTCCCCTCCATCCCCCTCCACACCCGGCCAAACCTTCAGGTCATGCATCCCTTGCCGGAACATACTAGAGGAGGACAAGACATCAGTGTTATTTTCGTTTTTGTAGCAAAACACAGGACTTTCTGAGTAGACTGTTATATTCTATCAGTGACAAAAACAGCCCACAAGGTTTGACTCACCCATATTTGCCAAACAGGGTGACAGTGGTTCCCCCGACTGGGACGGCTCTGCCGGGCCCATAGATGTCCCACACTGTGAGAGCAACCTGGGCACTTTGGGGAAGGTCTGGATACTTGACTGGCAGCCGCAGCCACTCATTCCAGCTGCAGAGGACAGTAGGAGAGAGAGAGAGAGAAAAAAAGATTATTTTTTTTGAAGCTACAGGAAAAATAATCAGTTATTGGAGTAAGTTTTGTGCCTGTTTAGCATCAAAGAGTGAGAAATACAGGGCATGTGTGTGAGAAAGTAGACTTTTGTGGTTGGTTTTTGATAACCAGTGTTCACCTAATAATAACAGGAAGGTGTTTATGTAGTCTTTGGGGGCATTTTCTGCATCCGTTGATTGTACAAAAAGTATAAAGATGGGACAGAACCAGCAAACAGCGTCAGACTTAATTAATTCTTTGATGCATTATGACTTTCAAATTGAGACTTAACTGACAGAAGAACAAAAACAGCAATTCAATTACAAAACAAAATATGCAGAGAAAATTGATTTTATTTTTATTATATTAATATTTATTTAATTTTCAGGTTTCACCAAATTTTCACATACCTGAAAAAATGGCTGATACCCAGTTTTTATTAAAAGCCAGTTATCAGTGCAATACTTCAGATATACTAAGAACACAAAAAGAGAGACAGATTGATACTCACTTCCAACGTGTGCTGAACGCTTTGTACGAGGTGCGAACGGGTAGGGCAAGGGGTTTTCCTTCAGCAAACACCTGACATGTGACGTAGAGGTCCGAGCAGTTCTCCTGGTAGAGGCCAGAGAAGCGCAGCATCGGGTCTTCCAGCAAGGCCTTGTAGCTCTTCTGCTCTCGCTTCCCCTCTAAGCTGCCTCTGGCAGAGGAGATAAGAAACAGAGTAGGAAGGTGACAAACAAGTATGTTTGCTGATTTTATCAAGATTGCTCTAACGTTTCCGCTCATAACTAAGTCAACATTTCTAAACTTTTTCTTCAGAAGGTTTGTGTTTTTCCATTTCATTTTCCAAACTATTTTAGACGAGCACCTGTGATGATAGAGAATAAGGTGACAATAACAATTTAAAATCGCATCATGCGTTTTGGGATTTCTTTTTTTTCCTGTTTATCACTGTTTCACTCACTAATATATAACAAATAAAAACATATTTCGTTATATTCCTTAATTTATGATGATCATGATACAGTGAAAGTGTTTTTACAAGTTCTGATCTATTTGTTCTTTTCCTTTTGTTTTGTTAGAAAACACTAGCAAGTAAAGAAAACAATTAGTCTGAGTAGTGCCTGAGATAAGCTGATTAATATGTTTATTTAATTAAAATGGACACTTCCTGTGAGTCAAATGAGAGACTGGAGAAAAAAGATGGACACAGCCGCTTAATTAATTTGACTCATGAGCTGTGCACTTGATTTTAATAGATAGTCATGAGTCCTGACCAACAACAGACTCCCTGAGTCATGGTGAAAAAAGTCAACATCCTACAACAAACTATGGTGATGAAATGTTACTCCACATCGGTTAAATGACTGGACTCAGTTTAGTAACTTTATTGTCCCAATGGGGCAGGAACTCTGTCCTTGTCTCCACAAAAAAAGACAAAACATAAGCATCACAATTCATCAGAAATACAGCAACCTAGCAAAATCTATTTTATTGACAAATGTTTTAATTACTAAGTAGAGAAGGTCTATTAATCAATTAATTGGATTTGTTAATTTTAGTGACAATCTTTAGAAATGAAGACCAATTTTGATAGCTAGGAAATAAAAATGGAAAACATTTTTTGCACACACCTTCAAAAAAAAAAACTTTTCTTCTAAAAAAATTGTAGATTATTCTCTTCATTGATTGATTGATCAGTTTGTCCATCCAATGTCCATCAAGAGGGGGACTAAAAATGACAGCTTCAACGTAACTTAGGCCTACTTGTTTTGTCAGCTCAAATGTTGAATTTGCAGCCATATAACGTTACAGTAAGTCATAAAGAAGTAGTAAAATCTGTATATTTTGGCTTAATCGATGATTGGTGGCTATTCATTTTCTGTTTGACAACACTAAATCTCCAAACAAATGTTAACACAGGACTCTGTGCCATTTATATGAGTGTTTGATGAAGATCTGATTGATAAACAGTCTGTTGGGAAACAAGTTAAAGTTTAGTCAGAAAAACAAACACACACAGCAAACACAGCCAGCATCCTGTCAAGTCACAAGATAGATTAGTCAAGTTGCAGCGCTTCACCACCAACCACGCACCAAGTACAAAACTTACATCTTAAGTTGAACGTTGATGTCCAAGTCACAGCTGTAGACATAGTTGAATTTATCAGTGTCCATCTTCCGACGGGGAAACACTAAAGTCTAACCAAAAACCTGACGGCTTCAACATGAAATCCCGGACGGTTATGTGACACTTTCTGCGACAAGGCCTCGGCTCGGCACAACAACACCTCCTCGGGACCCGGTTTAAACTACGGCACACACTGCTAGCTAGATCACACTATCACTCTGTATATACGTTTAAAGAGATAACTTTGAGTGCCTGTGTTCACGGTAAAGACATTATTTCAACGGCTGTCTCACCGGGCTTGATTTTATGTTTCTCGTAGCTAGACAACAACACAGCATCAGCCAAATCTACAGCCAGGCCAAAGCAGTCGATCCTCGATGCGATAGGATTGACGAAAGTGAGAAGGTGATCGTTGTATCGTGTTTTGATTTTTCGAGCCTGATGGGACCAAGCAGGAAGTGGAAAAGAGGCGGGGTTTACAGCATGCTTGTTAAAAGCAAGGCACTTAAATTGAGAATACTCTTTGTTAAAAGTAAACTTTATATATTCATGATTAGATGCACAGTCTAACCAGAGTGTCATGCTGACTAAAATTTATTACTAATTATAAATATACTAAATATTACTATAGGCCTATATGACAATAATATAGTATATGCATGTTTTGCACTAATAGGAATACTATATTTGTGGTAACGTGACCTTAGATTTAATATAGCTATTTAAAAAATGTTTATCCTGTTCTTAATGTATTTTGTGGACTGTTGCCAGAGCCATAACAAATGCTAATTGTAGAACTTTTTTGCCCATTTGATGAAACAATCCCTAAGTAAGGGTCACTTACTGTTTTTTCCCCTGGGGCTTTTAACAGTATCACACAGTCTTCTTTGGCATATTGAGTTTTTTTGTTTTTTAAATCTTTATATACAGAACAGAATACAAATATATAGAGAAATAAATTTGCCAGAAGTGGTCTATATTGTTATATACTGTATAATTAATACATTTATTATAAAGTACTTATTTTCTTTTCTTTGACTTTTATAAAAGCAAAATACCACATTCTCCCACATCAGTGCAAAATCTCTGTAAATGTGGTCAATGATGAATCTGCTGAAGTTTTGCCAGAATTTTCAGGTGTGTAAACAATGCCAAAAGAAGTGCAAAACACTGGCAGATTGAGTTTGCTTGCTGGGTTGTAATGGAGATCAAGGGGCTTTGACAGTATGAAATCAACTACTGAGCTTCCATGTCAAAAGATCAATCTGCTTGTGAAGACCATGAGATACTTTTTAAAGTCCTGGAAAAATCTAGTAAGCTGACCTTGAAGTCCTGTGTTAATGATGATGATGCAGAGGTAATTTATGCTCTAATGTAAAAGGTTTTCTCTCACCACTGCTAGATATATTTGCTGGAGTCTATTATGAGTCCTTATGAGGTAAGAACTGTTTATTTTTCCAAGTTTATAAAGTAAAATTGATCTTTCTATTTTACAGTTTATAACTTTTCTATATCCATATAGATTTTGTCCATACATTCATGGGGTAAATAATTGTTTACAATTCTTATGAAGTAATGTAGTTGTATAAACATTACAACAACAACATTACATTACGTGAAAAATAAAAAAATAAAAAAAATAACCATACTGTACCGAGTGTAGTTACAGATGTCAATCAAACTGTGACATTGGAACATTTCGAGCACTATTTAAAAATTGTATTTATGGCTTTATTTGACTTTATTTCTTTATTTTGTGGTGATGTTGTTAGAGCCCTCGCATATGATGTTTGCAAAGCAACATTGTTTTTGCTGCAGCTGTACATTTGGTGTTTTATAGGTCCAAATCAGATGGGACTTTCTGTATTCTGCAATTTATTAATGGGCAATTAATACTTCTACTAATAACAAATCATATATGTTTATGGTATCAGAGAGATACAATACCCTTTCTCTACTAAAATGAAAGAAAGACAGTGTGGATAAAATGATGCACAACATTTAAGGTAATGTAAAACTATAGTTAGGCGTGCTCTTGAAAATTGCATTGTATGTTTATTTGTGATTCATTCTTTGCTGCAATGAACACACAGAAACATGTAAATTAATTATGTCAAAGCAAATACATTCTGTAACATTTTTACAAAATGACTTTAATAGCCTCTTAGGGTTCAGTTTGTTTAGTTGGAAGATTTACTATTAAGAAGTCCCAACAAACAGCAGTCCTCTTATTCAAGATAAAAGATACCAAACATGATGACAGCCCTTCGAACTTTCAAACAGAAAGTTCTCCCCAATAAAAGTGCACTTGCCACCAATGAAGTGCATATCCGTGAAGGACAACAGGCGTGTGACAGGAAAATCCTCATCTTTTGTTTTGGTGAGGTCCTCCCTTTTCATCAATGCTGACGACAACTGGTTGTCAAATCCGGGTGTGAACTCCTCGTCAGCGGATTGTAAGGGACACATACAAGAGGTCAGCACCACCCGAGTTGAACTTATGGAAGAACATCTGCCATTAAAACACGTTCCCTCCTCTGAAATAGCATCTGAATAATATCAGTAACATGTCTGTATAATGATTGTATTTATGACAACAGTATTGGAACTGCAACACGTCTTCATAAAAAACAAGGTACAGCTTGAGAGAGGCAACTGTGAGTCATCTGAATGAAGAAGCACTCCTGACTGATGAGGGAGACCTATCAACACTCTACCAGAGAAAAGGCCCGTAAAACACCATGTTATGAGGCCCCGGGGCCTCCTGTGAGAGAATTTTCCCCATGAACTCGCACCTTAGACTGCAGTTAGCAAACAACTGGAAGAAGATGAGCTAATGTGTTGTTGGCCGAGGCAGCGATACTACGCTGCATTGTCAGGTCGGATCACATTTTATAAATTTGACTTTACTTTTTTTATGTACAGGCTAGAGCTAGAGGCTTTTTGGGGATGATACTGAACTCAAGGGTTTACTGTATATTCTTGGCCAAATTATGTACACACACATATACAATATGTTCACACACAACAGTCTGTACACATACACTTATATGTATTGCTGCTGCAGGGACCTGCTGTAACCTCTGACCCTGTCTACCTCATATTAATGATGTCATTAACTCCAGTCTGTGACTTCATGGGGTCCCATCCAATCCCAAAGGACTAATGGACATGCGGAGTGTCAGGGAAGAAGAAATGTGTAAAGATCTATTAAACTATATATATTAAATATTTAACCTCTTTAGACCAACTGATGTCAGGGAATCAATATTATCAGCCACAGTATTGGCTTAATTGCAAAGAAAAAAAAAGGGTGATTTAGAGAAAGGGTCACTATTACACAGTTTGATCAGAAGTAAATCAAAAGATCTTTTAAACGAAAAGTTATTAAGGGTTTGTAAAAGCAATACGGAGGTAATGTGGCAGACGGTTTCTGGGCTCTGAGCTGCCAAGCAATCAACGGAGACTCCACTATGTTGTCCCGCCCATAGTGTAGCGTAGAAGTAGTCCAGCACGGGACGCCCCGCAAATAGGCAAACTGTGGTTTTTACACTTTGGTTTTTGTCTGAATTAACCAAAAGAGATATGATATTTTAATAAATGAACTGTAGAGAGATGCTGGAAGGCATATTTTTCTAGCTTTGCACAGAGCAGGGCTAGCTGTCTACTCCTGTTTCCAGTCCAGTTTGTGCTAAGCTAAGCTAACTGGCAGCTAGCTCCAGTGTCATATCTACTGTACAAACACAAGAGTTTATTGATCTTATTATCTACTTCTGGGCATGAAGGTGAATGAGCTTATTTTGCAAAATGTTAAACTATTTTTTTAAGAATAAATTTGACAAAAAGTTCTTATCACAAGGTCCAAGAGCTTTCAGCAATGTCTCACATCAAAACATAAATTAAAGAGTGGCGAAACATCAAACGCAGATGCTTCTGTGCACCAGGGCTAACTGAATCATTTAGTAAGTATGAAAGTGATGTGAATAAAATGCTATGGCCATTACAGTCACCAGATGTCAACCCAGTTTCACACTTATGAAGAGTCTGGACCAACGTGTAAGACCATGCTCTACACCCACCATCACTATATAGCCAAATGGAACAATATAAACTTTCATTTTCAAATCTATTTAGTGATGTCTCTGATGTTACATGTCCTTTTGTTAGGTTTGGCTGTGTTTATCTATCTATCTGTCTGTCTGTCTGTCTGTCTGTCTGTCACTGATGTTCATCCATCCAATAGTTCCACAGTCTTGGCAAGGAGCACTGAAGCTGTTCTGCAGGCTCCATACTGAGACACTTCAGGTTGGCTCACCATGAGCCGTCAGAGCAGATTCAGTGCTCCTGCTCATAGATTCGTACAATCCATCTGCTATAGGTGTTCAACTGGGGTCGTAGCATTTGATTTATATTATTTTCATCAAACCATGCAGTGACTCCTTTTATGGAAGCATCTGCTTATGATGTTTCTCCACTAGTTTACATCCCTTTGAGTATTTGAAGTGACTTAATTGGATTTATTCATTCGATCAGTATGTGTTACTCACATCTCCAGTTTCTGGACAGCGACCTGGGCGACAAAAGTAAATGAGAGGTTCAATGGTGATGAATCATATTTGATAATTCCATCCCATCCCTCTTTCTCTCCCCTCTCCTCCTCCTCCTCTCCTTGGACGTCACCTCTCTCTCTCCCTGCCCTCCATCAAACCTCTCTCCTAATCTTCCCTCTCTTAGTCACCACATGGATGTGTCATTGTTTCTATCATTTTAGTGGTTCATGCCCGCTGAAGCGCAGCGAGGTGATCTCCGGAGTGCCAAAACAGCGCCAAGATACAAGATCCGTGTTCTCTTCACACACAAACCACCACCTCCTCATTCCCCAATGGATGGCACCGCCGACACCTTCTACAGCCAGGCCTGTGGGCCACATGACGGTGCTGACCACACCTCCACGCCACGGCCGTAAAGCCTCGGGATGTATAAATAAGGGAGCAAAGGGAGGCGAGGAAGCAGAGGCTGACCAGACCAGATGAAGATGGAACTCGCCGTGGTAAACTGGGTGCTTGCAGCTGCAGGGTTTCTTCTGTTGACCAGTGGTGGGTCTGCTGCACCCATGGAGTGCCACTTCAACTCCAGAGGTGAGATCCCATCCTTTAAAATCTCATAGAGCATCTGGACTATTTTTTAAAAAGAAAGAAAAGCAGCATGTTTCTGAGTTCATTCTTTACTGCCATGTGTTGTTCCAGCACTGTGTGTGTTCGAGGGGAGACAGTACTCACTGGGTGAGACCTGGATGGACAACGCTTGTATGCAGTGCACCTGTCTGCACCCTGTCGGCGTCGGTTGCTGCGAGACGTGAGTACACAAACAACCTGTGGGGTTTGGTGTCCAGATGCCCACAGTTACTGTCCTGCAGCTAGCTTCAGGGAGACTGAACAAAGTACTTAAAGTTACTTCATAGTGGTGGCTCTAAATTGTTGTCTTCAACATTTGTATTCAGGTTTTTTACTTTTTTTACTTTAAGCTAAGAGTCTTTTGCAAGTCCTGCATTCAAAGTTTTACTTTAGGTACCAATAGCAAATTGAACCAAAAAGTATCAAAGTAAAGTCATGATGCATTTTATTTTATTACTGATGTAAACAGCAGTTTAATGTTATTGCAGTGGAACAATTTGATACATTGTTATAATAATATATCACATTTTATACTAACATTTTAGAAAATATTATATAAGATGATCATATGCTTATATGTAAAATCCTGATATGCAGTGTAACTATAATGTATAAGAGTATAAAATAACTTAAAATGGAAGTACTCATGTATGGTACAAGTACCTCAAAACTCTACTTAAGTACAGCGCCTGAGTACATGTACATAGTTACTTTTCACCACTTGCATTAAGAGCTCGAGAATATTTTGTACACTTTTATTCAGGCCCTTTTCTTGAAAGTCAACACTTGACTGTTTTGTAAGATCAACACCAAAGCCTGCAACCTCCGGTGATGGTTGTTTATTTTCATAAACATCACTTTGGCACTGCTGAACCAGCAAAAGAGTCAAACTGTGTTGGGAGTTTACAGTCCACATTACAAAGAAGGAAGCGGAGAGTTCAAGGAAAACCGTCTTCTTTTCTCCTTTACCTCAACAACTGTCCAGGGTGCATCGGCCGGTGGATTTCCCTGCGTGGTGTGAGGTGCGGGTGGAGCCAGTGACCTGCCAAGTGGTCCTGGTCCAGAGAGCTGACCCACGCCTGCCCTGCTCCCCAGGTGAGGACATCAAGGACCCCAGCCACGGATCGCTTCAGCTGCAGCAACAGCTCGACGGGTAGAAACCTGCTCAGACCAGCGACTATCTGTTCAGTCTGTTTGCCTGTGAAACCAGTACCCACTCTAGTTAAATATCAGTAACCATTTTATACACATACTGTACGAATATAAAGCTTTAACAGCATCTGTACTTTTTGGATTGTGTAATCAATGAAGGAAATGTGAGTGAAATCTGTCTGTGAAACTATATTTAAGGAAAACTGCAGTATTTTCCAGCAGAGAACTTTTTGAGCACCAAATGGTGTAATCTGTTAACACGTTTGGGCATCAATCTTCTGTAGACAAAACATCATTTCCATTATGTGTTTGATATTAATTATAGTAAGCAGTTTGTTATACAGGTGGTTTGGGGAGTTTTTCATGTTAAACATCCTGCACATCTAGACAGTTAGAGGCTTCTTTCTTCAATGTATTTGGGAAGATTATATTCAGCAAAATGCCAAATTTCTTTAACTAATCCAATAATGACTTATTGTAAATATAAGCAAATAAATACGTACATTAATATATAAAAGGATTCTTGTTGAATTTGACCTGTTCTCTGCTGTAACTCAATTACCCTCCAAATAAAAATCCTGAGAAATGACTTTGTGAAGTAATGAATGACTTCCTCACGGGTAATTTATCAAATTTAAATCACACTTTTAATTCATTTTTCTCTTGTAGTATTTACATCTCAGTACAACATTTGCTCAAGCTGAAAGAAAAACAGTTAAACAGTAAAAAATATATTGAATAATAAACAGTTTGAAATGAGAACAAGTGTGCGTCAAAAATTACACAAATACATAAACGCACAGTAACCGCAGAGATAGTTTCACTTCAGGAGCTCATAGTTTGTAGATCTTTCAAAAAGGGAGCTGCATTTAGATGCGCTGCAAAATGAATATGAAAAAGTCAAAACATCAGCTGCATACTTTACATATGGAATCCATCACTGGCTCTGAATATACAATAGACAACGCTCCTTTGTTCCTGAAATGTGCACCTCTGTGTTAACATCTCTTATCTGGAAAGAAGTCTCTCTCTCTCCTCCTGATTCCTCACGTTCACAATCTTACACAGGCACAACAGTCAAATATTAATGCTGTTGGTCCCCGTAAAGTGGGACATGTAGGATGCCAAAGCCGGATTAGTGGGCAGGACTTTGATTGGCAGATCCCAGCTGAAGGTATCCACGTCGACATGCTCCGCCCCAGCCCAAACTGTGACCTCTGACTGGTTCTGCAGAACTGTGGGCGGTTCCATGGGCTCCCGGGCAGTGACGAATTCAAAGTGCAGGCGCCACCTCAGGATCACTGTACAAGCAGATGTGTGATAAACAACAAGTCTGACATTATCCTGCATATTATGGAGCTTGACACTCTAAATCAGTGGTTCTCAAAGTGGGGTCCCCAGCAAAAAGGCGAATAATTTATCTGTGTTATAATTCCATCCATATTTAACACAGTGAGTGAATGTATGACTATTATGGTCACAGGGTTCATACACTTTTTGGAATAACATCTAAAAGAAGAAATCCTTTCAGATGGGGGACCCTGGGACAAAATCTTATCAGTGGGGGTCAGTGGTCTAATTTGAGTCACTTTAATGTTAATGTGAAATGTTCTAAAATCGGGGGTTTTAAAGTCTAACAAAATGTTAATTACAGTGTGCAGTGTACCCATGGATGTTCGACTGTTCCTGGATTACTTTGAAACTGAAAAAAAAAAAAATCTGTTCAAGATTCAAGTTCTGGTAATGTAAGAAGCATTTTTGCTCTGATTTCTAAGTGGATTTATGAACATTTATTCAGGATGGACATCAGAGATAATGATATCCTTGTGTAGTGTAAGTTACATTGAATCTAAAAATATGTGTATGTATACTAGTGGTAAAAAAGTGCACAGGGTACCTTCATCTAAAGTTGGACATGCGGAACAAATTTGCCTCTGATATTTGCGTGTGTAAATTGTTCCATATTAGACGTGTGAATGATTTCTGTTAACACTCTAACAGCTGCCCAGCACGTCAAAGCAATCCAAAACATATAAAAGGACAAAAGCACAGAAAAAGCCTTCTGCTGACTGACCTATGTCTGTGCTGAAACCCGGGGTGACGTTGAGGGGGATGGGGAGAGAGAAGTGGCTGGAGGCGGTGTGGAGGCACGACTCCAGGTGTCGTCCGTGTCCAGTCACACTGACAGCCTGTCCGGGACGCCGCTGGTACTGCTGCTGGATCTCCTCCTCATTCTGAAGACTCACTGAATACTGAAAACAGAATCAGAAAGCTTTATTGTCATTGAACATAGTACAACAAGATTTGAGTGCAGCTCCCCTCAATGTACATAGATAAGATAAAAAGACATGCGGGTAATAATAAATAATTGACAGAAATTCACATAAATGGTTAAAAACTGGAATCAGCAGGAGTAAAGGATATTGCACAGTCCACGTATCAAAACAAATATTGCACAGTTAATATAATATATAATAATAAACTCTAAAAATATTGCACAAATTCCAGTGGCCATCATAGAACTCAGCCATGACACTGAGTACTGTTCAAGTTATTTTATGGCTTGTGGAAAGTAACACACACACATACACACAGGATGTCATAATTTACACTTGGATTAAAGAGGAAAAACTAATGTTGGACAAAAACAACAAAGACAAACACACCTGCAAGCAGGGAATGTCTCCCTCTGAGAAGTTGAATGTGCCGATGATGTCCTCCCCGAGTCTGTAAACGGTCTTGAAGATGCAGAACTTTGCTACTTTCCCACGCACATTGGTGATATTAAACATGTCTGGACAAAACAAAGAAACACGGGTCAAATGTGGACTTCCAACTAAACAAAGAGTGGAAATTATAATCCAGAAAAAACAGTACTAGTATTATTTAAGAGTTATAGAGCATTTGCTTAACTTCTGTAGTTTACATTTCTGTATAAAATTACTTTTTTTTTTTTTTTTACTTTTGTCATCCATTTGAGTACATGTTCATATGATATGTCTACATGACAAATCTAGCTTCAATTAGCTGCTCTATTGGTTAACAAAGGCAAACCTATTGATGACATGGATGCAACAATTAAGCTTGTGAGGAAATACAGTTTTATTTGTTGCAATAAACTTCATGTGGATGGAAGAGTGTACAATTTCACACAATAAAATTGTAATAATAATAATTTTGACAAAAGCAGAATAAGGCATTGTGTTTAAAAAAAAGCAACTAGAGTGAGATAATCCAATGCTTTAAACTGCTGCAAAGACCAGAAAGACAGAGAATGCAACTCACGGGGGCAGCGTCTTGAGGTGGTGACCATCAGCATGTCCAGTGCTCTCTCCAAAGGCCGAGCATCCCTGCGGCTCGCTTCCTCTTCCTCCAGGAACGGGTTAGAGGGAGAAACCTCCTCATCCTGGGGAAATGGAGGCTCTGGCATTCCTACAGGACGTCACAAAAACGTGACTCTAATTTTTGAACTTCTATTTTCTAAGCAAAAACACTAACTAAACTGTCTTTATATCCACAGTCCAAAGAGAAAATCACAAAATAAACTGGTCTCCTTCCACTAACAACAAAAACATTTCTAGGGTGTTGCCTGCTTAAGTGGCTAGAAGAAAACTTAATATTCACATCAATTTTTCCAGCATTTATCTGATTGTTGCTCTCGTTTTCCTCATTGTGTTCTTCATCATGTTAAAGCAGAAATAAACATTTTACCACTTTAGTGGTTTCAAACTGACACACTTCATTAACACTGGAAGCTTTGCAGTGCTAAAAAATAAACACAACTGAAACTAAGTAGTGAAAATTCATCTAACCTTGCAGAACCAGGACTCTGAAGGGAACTCGGAGTAGTTTGATAGGAGAGTTGACTCTCTGGCAGCCGATGGTCAGTTTGTAGACGTACTTCACCGCCTGACCTCGGAAACTAGGAGGACCATCTATGGGCACGATTTCACTGTATGAATCTGTGGGAGAGTGAGTATGCATGTCAGACTGTTTCAAACAAACAAATGTTATTTATAAATGTTGCATGGCCATTTGGGAAACAATACTAGACAGGAAACATTTAAAATCATTGTAATGTAAAGGTGTTGTCATTTAGACAAGCAAACACTGTGGTTTTCATTTCCTTTTTAAAGTTGTTTCAGTAAGTCACAGTTTTATCCACACATTAAGAGTAGATTTCACTTATTTAACTTATACTTTGAATTTTTATGGATCTAAACTTTACATTCACATATGTACACACATACAGGTTTTGCTTTCCCCGGGGTCCAGGCGCAGGTCACAAAATAATATCTTAGGTGGTGTGTCCAGCACACACTGCCCTCGCTCTCCTGTAGAAGAAAGGATTAGTGTTAAGGAGGTTCGGGGCATATCACACATAAGGCTATTATAACAAAGCTAATAATATCCATAACCTCTTACATTTTTGTCTGAAGACATGTTGTATTGTGATTTGTTTATCTAAAAACATAAATACTTCATGTAAATGTACTTTTGTTTTGCTTTATTTGTCAGGACAGTTGTGAGACAGGAAAGGCAGGGAATAGAAAGGGGATGACATGCAGCAAATGGCCTCCAGCTCAGCCTCAACACGCTGTTTATACAGCAATGATTTTCATTTCTGCTAATCGCAGATCTTTTCCTGCCCTCACTAACCTCTGCTTGGAATAAGCACAGTGTCGCTCTCAGCCTGGACATCCTGTTTGTTGCCCTGGGCCGGTAGAGCCACTCTGCTTTCACTGGCATGAAACTGGCAGTGGATCTGAGCACTGGCCCATGCCAGCATCTCACTGAGTCAGAAAAAAAGGGTTACGCAAGAACATTTACAGAGTGATTGGTTGATTGATTTAAGTGTGATGCATCAGTAAATGGTAAGTGGCCATAGACAACAACCAAGTTGATTGTGTAAAACAAATGATGTACAGATGCACAAATTCTAAAAGGAAACATTTGAAACGGTCCCATATACATAGCAGAAATGTTCTGGTATGAAATGTACAGTTTAATCAGTCTAGCCACCACAAAAGCCAGCATAACATATCAATACAGACAACTAAAGCATATCAGGATTCTTTGACAGATCGTTTCCCCAAATAGTGGATTCCTCAGATCTTTGTACTTCATAATCAACAATACTAAGATCACAGAAAAAAATAAAATAAAAAAACTGTGTTTCAGGGATACCTTAATATTTATTTGGCAATTGGCAGTCGTAAGGTACCAGTCTTGTTTGAGCACACTAAGGCCTTTGGCTTCTTCTTATATTTAATATATGGTTCTGTGTGGTAATCTTAGCTTATTCAAGATATCCTCCTTCAAGTGTTTCCTTTCAAATAGTTTGTTTGTTTTGGCAATGTTTATAGTAACGTTACACTACAGAGACAGAAAGTGGCATCTTCATGTCTATGTTCTGGTCTATGATCGGTGAAGAACTGGTGTCAGGAGCTAAATCGTAGCTGTTACCTGCTGGCAGATGTGGAGAGGTGAGACATCGGGTTGGTGAATGTTATGAGACACTCCATGAGCTCGCCGGCGAGAAACACGGGACCTCGGGCCATGGAGGCCACCACCTCGATCATCTGTAACGTTAGAAAACCACAGTGCCACGTTACTACATTAAATAACCGATTACTAACACGCAGAACAAAATGCACTCCGACACACTTTGTTTCATTACTCCTGCAAGATAATACTAATTAAAGTTACAGTTCTGCATAAACATACCGCTACAGGCCGCTCAAGACAGAAGTTGACTTGTTTGGTTCTGCCTGCTAATGGCTGCTGTTTTAACTTACACATACCTTGGCTTTTGACGATACAGCAGCAACACAATTACGTCGTCTTATCCAAAGGCGCACATGAATTTACTTCTCGAATAAAACAATGCAATACATGCTGTCTTTCTTGAAGAAGTAGGCATATCTTATTTAGTTAGCTAGCATTACAGCTAAAGGTAAACAAAAAAATGTATTTGTGACTTAGCATATCTGCTGCTGTACGACCAATCACGAACAAGGGGAATGAAAAAACTTCTAAAGAATAAAAGCATATATCATAAAAAATAAAATTTCCTTTAGTATATGTTCTGTTTAATGTCCTGCAGGCATCGCAATCTTAATTAAACATATGTTTTTAAAGAATAAAGTCAGAGAAGAATCTCGGTAAAGTTTTTGGCTGGCCATTTAGAAAGACGTAACGTAGCACACTCAAACGAGAGGTGGGCTGTTGCCATGGTAACTGGTAGAGGGAGGAGTTAAGTTTAATATTTACAAAAAAACTGACGCACGTTAACACCACGTACTCTACTGACGTAGTAGCCCCTTTTGTCAAACTTTTATAACTTGTGTGCTTATCAAAATGTGCCGACGGCGGCTTCCAACTAGAGTGGAAATGAATAAATGGGATTAATTTAATCCCCCCCCCCCTTCACTGCAAATGGTACGGTCGCAGCAGCAGTTTGACAACTTTTTATCCCTGAGTCAGGCTTTAAAGGCATCATTTACATTCAGGCAGTTTACTGAATTTGACGCCATTAAACTCGAACAACAATTAGCTACTCTTATTTTACTTAAAGTCGCTAGGTTTGTAGCTTTGCTTTGGTTTTATATCTACTAATTGTGTAAAAGCAGGTGGTATTAGGCAGCCTGACATACATTGTTACCTGAGAGACATAGATGAGGGCTATAACTTTTTTTAAATCAGTAACAAATGTTAAAAATTTCCATATTGAGCGCCGGGCTAGCAGCAGCTACAGGGGGTTGGCAGAGGTCGCTTTGGAGCAGCAGCAGCAGCAGCAGCAGCAGCAGCAGCAGCAGGATGACACTATCACTCCGGTATTAATAAATATGTATCTATTATTTCCTCTTGTGTATAGTTTAGCAAGTAAACGTAACCGCTGTTCCGTGTCTTTCCAGTGAATGTGGTTTTAGCTAGAGTTACACAATGAATGTTCAAAGTGGTCTAATGTGATCAGTTTGCGGCTTTGCAGCTAACGTTAACCACCGGTGACTGAGATGCTTGCTCGATGTCGGCCCTCTTACATATACGCCAGATAAATGTCGCCACTTTTTAACGATCTCGTTTTATCCTGTTTGATCTCATTGCAGGTATCCCCTCTAAATGACTGAGATCGGCAACCTCAATGCTTGTTGTTGCTCTTGAACTGTTAGCTGTCATCCATCCATCCATTGATCCAGCCACCGCTGCTGACAACGCAGCCACGTCCGGACTCAGCGCAAAGGGGGTGCTAGTCTGCTAGCTCTAAAAAAACAGGAATCGAGAGGGGGATCGTGAACCACACTGCTGCAAACAGTCCCAAAGGATATGAACTTCCTGAGATGTAACTTAGAGGCTAACTGCTCTTGTGGACAGTAAAAACCTTATAATGGTAGAAGCACCTCCTACCTGAAGGAACAATTGTTTACCCCTCAGTTCCTGTCCTACAGGAATTCAGAGCTAGCCAGTTGAGAACCGGTTTACCCCACATGAATGACTACTTAATACTGACTTTGCGTTACTTATCCACTCTGTAGCTGCCTCCTCTGTGGTTTTTGCCCCCACAAAGAACTACCTTTGTTGACAAAAGGTGGTGACAACTCCCTATTTGTAATCAGTTTCCTGCTCACACTCACTGTCATCTCCCTATTGCTGGACATCCTGCTAAAATGACTGCAGAGTGGGGTGAGAAATCCTCAGCGGACCTCATGAGTAGGTATGTCTCCAAGGACATGGGATACAGAGTGCCCAAGGAGGGTTGGCGCATCTGTCTGGCACATGAGTTCAAAGAGAAGAGAAAGCCCTTCCAAGCAAAAGATGTCTCGCTGTCCAACGTCTTGGAGCACGTTGGCCTTGGAATCAGGTGAGATGTTCACTCTCTGGCTCTCCTCTTAATGTGCAAACAATACAGATGCACCCTGTTTACATGCAGTAGACTGTGAAGAGCTGATTCATACAGTGATTATGTTTATATATCACTTTTCAATGAATTTCCAGCCATTACGAGGATATGCAGATAAAGGAGAGACAAGGTCCACACCCAGTTTTCTCGTTTGTTATACAGACATCAAATATTTGCTCTGTGATCGATGAAATTCTCAACCAACAGATATTTGGCATTGAAAAATAAACATTGATTCAACAAAAGTAAATGTTATTCTTTTACTTTTTGAACACTCCGGTTTTCTCCTTTTGATGCCTGCAGTTATTAGTTCATAGCAACCTCTAGTCTACACCATTTAACCCATGCTTCCAAGGTACAGTATCTGGAGTGGCCAGAACGGAGGAACAGGTGTGAATTGAAACCCTGCAATGGCTAAAGAAAAAAAGGTGTCGCTGTGTTTATTTGTTTTGTGTCTGTGTGTACAGACAAGAGGAGCACCTTTAAACAGTCGATTAAGGGAGTGAAAGTTCCTTTTGCATGGTCTGCCACAAGTGCAGTTGATGGATAGTTCTTGGTGTTTCCTTTGTATTGTCTCACCAGCAAATTAGACCGTTCACAAAGCGTTAAACAGTGTGTGAACTATGTCATAGCTTTCGGGGAGCTCACTTTTTCCCCCCTGGGACGGGGGAGGGGGGCAGACTGATTCTTACTACTGAATCATTAACCACTGCAAGCATGTAGGCCTGGGGCTGACTGTGAAAGTATCAGGCATGTTTGTCTTATAATAATAATAATAATAATAATTTCATATGTAACCATTTTGCTAAAATTAAGCTTCACACAACAGCTGTGGCTGTGTTTGCGACCTGACCTTTCTTTATCCTGTGGGAGGGAAGAATTTAGAAAGTTGCGTGATGCTGTGGAGAGCCCCCAGTTGCAGTAGTTCATGGATCATGTGTGATATTCATCCAGCCAGGGGAACGATCGCAAAACGTTCGCAGCGCTGTATACAGCACAGCTCTCAACACCTGTTTAACCGGTGGCATTTGTTTTTCTAACAACCTTGCAAAGATGCAAAGTAGTGTTGTAGTCAAGACCGCCCAAACCGAGAACAAGTCAAGACCAGAGTTTACCGAGACAAGACCAAGACTTTTGGGGGCTGAGACCAAGTTGAGACCAAAACCGGGGGAGGGCAAGAACGTGTCAAGACCAAGACCAGTTCCCCACATTACATGACACACAATAAAATGTGGAAGGAGATCATAGGTGCTTCTCAAATTGATCTGAAAGATCCACATTCCCATAAAAAACACCCACATACAAACACTAAGAGCTGAAATCAACGTAAGCGTCTTTATTAAACACTCCTTTTCCATGCTTACCATAGCTTAACACAGCTGTTAATGGTTACAACATTTTTTAAATTAGGGTTATTGGTTGCATTTGAAGCAATTTTACATCCAATCAAAGTAAGGATGTTAACAAATAAATCAGACAATGCAAAAGCAATTTATTGATATTCCCAAAGTTATGGTCTTAAAATAAAATCCTGAGTCCTCAATGTCCGAGACAAGACCAAGTACAAATGCAGTCGAGTCCAAGACGATACCAAGACCATCAAAAAGTGGTCTTACGACCGGTCTCGGTACATTCTGCAGCTTTAGTGGACTGTCGGGTGCACAGCCAGTAACACTTTCTCTCAGTGATCGTTTTGATCCTGAGAGCGTGGCTTTGCTGTGTGTCAGTCTGGTGTGACAGTCATCATCCGTCTGCCCATCGTCAGGTCTGCTCTTCAGTGATTTGGACTTGATGTATTTCTTGTTGACGATGAATGGCGTAGTTATTCTTTTTCCCCATGAGACACCTACAGTGCAATGTAATAATGTGCCTTTACCTTTACTAACATACCTCGTTTAAGATCAATATGAAATGTAAGTTCCTTTTATAGGTGAGAGCAAACAACAGTGAGGCATCTTATTTCTGTATAACCTGACAAAGTCCTCCGCTGAGATCTGAAAGTTCTCGGAAAACAGTTTAAACCACAAACTTGCTTCACTTTTCTTCAATCTGTTGCAATGTTGCTGTAAAACAAGCATACATGCAGTCTCAGCTAAGGCCAAAGCAAAGCTCTGTCATATTTCTCATCCAGGATGTCTCTCAGTAGGCTTAATCACCATGGAAACATTTGTTAATTATCGGTCGTGATAGTGATTCAAAATAACTATAATACTAAAATGTACCACAAGTGAAAAGCTTGCCTGTACAAGTAACCACTGTGCTGGAAAATGCGCCCACACTGCTAGAAAATAAACTTTTACAGTATTCTGTACCTAAACAAACAAGATAACTGTGGAATAATAAGTTAATAAAATCTATTACAATTACGGTTTGAGCCACAAACCCCCCAAACACACTGACATGTCAACTGTACCCTACTCAACTGCCATTATAAATCACAACTGATTTGTTTTGCATTGGTCACTACATTACTACACTCCTGAGTGGAGCTGTATGGGCAGACAATTGTTGTGTCTCTGGACTAAGCTTTCCTGTGAAGTTATTGTTTGCAATACAGTGAGGCGCTGCATTTTTGCAGTTGCATGGGATCCTCACAACAAGTGGAATGCCCTTTGTGTCTGAAAATATTGATTATTTTAGTGTGTAAACAAGGCCATAATGCTTAGCACAAAGCAACGTCCCTCCCTGTTTTGACTTTTAATGATGCAGATGCTGTAGAGTCGACGAGCTATATTAATATAGTACTATAGGGATCTATTGCTAGACCAGGGTTACAGTATATTAATGCCACTTCATTTGAAATAAAGACCACATCCACTGACATCATAAAGACATTTTTTTTTCATGGCAAATGCCATATTTCTGAGCTATTTCAGCTATATTATGATCATTCTGTGAAATGGGACAAGGAGATCATTTATTGCATCCTTAATCTGTTTTGCATTTTGCCTGGGCCCTCTAGAAAAGAAAGCTACTGTTTGTCAACTAAAAGTTAATATGACGCAGGCTAAATGTAACGAGGGGCATTATTAGCACTGCAGCCTGCTGAAATACAACTCCTCAGCCGAGCAGCTTAATACTTACTACTACTTACTACGGCATATTAGCAGAAAATCTACCATGTCTCAGATCAGAGTTCAGAGCATAAACAGATCACTGTTACATTAACTGTGAGCTGTTTGAAACCTTTTGTAACATAGCCTAATTAATATTTTACACTCCAACCCTGGAGTGATAAGGGCTGCACAAAGTTACACATGCACAAAGTTACACATGCATGCACACACATACACTCAGATAAAATAGAGCTGCCACTTCATCTTACACGTGCTTACTTCATGCAGTTGCACAATTCCCTCCGTGTGTGTGTGTGTGTGTGTGTTTGTGTATAAATTGTCCACAACAAGCAAGTCGAAAAAGCTTATGTTTGTGATGGTCATTTTAAAATGTATTAATCCTTTCATTAGCCTTTCCCACACATGACTGTAGTTAGGGTGCATGTTGCCGTTACATCTTGCTTAGTTGTGTTTTAACTGACTTTGTGTCTGAACATTTGTTGATTTCCCCACTTGTTTTCAGCCGCCTTCATTTCCTTTTCACACTTGCATCCTTTCACGTCTGACTGTAAAGAAATGTGTACTTAATGCTGTTTTTGTTTTCCTCTAGGTATCTAAAATGGTGGTACAAGAAGACCCAGGTAGAAAAGAAAGCTCCATTCATTGACATGTTTCGTGCCCAACCCCTGCGTCAAATATATGGTGAGTTCAGGTCTGAATTTGAGAGGGACAAGTGGTCTAACAAGGACATATTATTTAAATAAATAAATATTTTATATAAATATATTCCAGCGTAATTCTGATCAATAATGGACCAGACCCTAATTTTTGTTAAGGCCTTAAAAGCAATTTAAATGAACTGAATATGCATTTTGGGGTTCAAAGCCTTACTAATATTAATATTGTAACATGATGGGTAAAATTTTGTAATGTCAGTGCTCTAATGGTGCCTTCAGACCAAAAGCAAAGCGAGCATTCGGGGCGGTGAGTTTACATACAAAGTCAATGCAAAGATGCGTAGAACCGCGATTTCCTGTCGGGGGCGGGGCCGGCGACGCGAAGGCATTCGCTTGACGCTGAGTCGTGATAACCTGTCAATGTTGAGATTGTCCGTACGTCACCAATGGCTTCAGACCATTGTGCGGAGAAGGCCAGGCAAAGCGGGCGATTGAAAATTTGCTGTCCGGCGAAGAGCTGCTAAACTTAGGAGAGAGGAGTAGGGAGCAGCGCTCCAGCTTTTGGACAAAAACAACCGTAGTCGGACTTGATTTTGCTCTAACAACTACGCCGTTTGCTCGTTGAGTGGATTAAATTTGCGTTAGGTCTGAATGCCGCATTACAAACACAAAGATGTTCCTCTCATATATTTTTATATTATCCATTAATCTGCTCACCCCCACACTGTTTCTCCAAGTTGACACTATAATCTAATTTGCAGGGGCTCCACTTGGCGGTATAGGAGGAGGAACCATCACGAGAGGTTGGCGGGGGGAATTCTGCAGATGGCAACTTAACCCTGGGATGTACCACTACAAAACTATGACAGCAAACCAGGTATACTGGATCTGAAATAAACTGAGACTTGTGTGAAAACATCCTACATCATAAAGAGCAACATAGTTAAATGATTATTATCTGGTTTTATATATTTTGGCCCCTTTACGTCCTGTGTTATTGCTGACTTCTTTGAATTGTCTTTTAACAAAGTCCAACTTTCCTTCTCCTACTCCCTGGTAAGCCACAATTTACTTTAGTGATAATACTCACTTATCTCTACACTTATGTGGGGCTACTTTAGGTGTCATAAAAACTTCAGCTGTAAGTTTATCACTATCTTGGTTTATAGGCTCTGTCCCTATTAAGTCCCAGCCAACTGCTGAAGAAAAAATAAACCTTTATAACACGGTTAATGGAGAATGGATATATTTTGTTCTTTGATGGTGGTATTTTCCTATTCGCATGAGTAACTGGGCAAGTGTAAACAATAAAACGTCTATCACATCTATTGTGGAGGAGATACCAGATTATTTACAATGGCCTGACTAAACTATAATGAAGTGCATGTTGTGTTCTGAAAGGGTGTGACAGCAGATGCTCTCTTTGTCCCTGGAAAATACTGCTCTCTTGCCATTTCTCTCATCACTGTAGTGCTCTCCACATGAAAGCAAAACCAAAAGCAGTTTGCACATTCAACTTTAAGGAAGTTTAATCTTTAAAAAAAGTCAATTACACACTTATTAACTTGACTAATATCTCATGTCTCATCTCCTGCACATAAAGGATAAAAACCATCACTGTGTTCACATGTCATTTTACCTACTTTTCTTTTTCTTAGTTCACAGTGTGCTTGCGTCGCGGGGGGCAAACTGTTTACCAGCAGGTGCTATCTGTAGAGCGTCCTCCCACATTACAAGGCTGGAACTGGGGCTACTGCGGAGAGTATGCCTTCTATCATGCCTTGTACCCCCGCGCCTGGACAGTCTACCACCTGCCGGGACAGAATGTCACCTTAACCTGCAGACAGATTTCCCCAGTCATCCCCCACGACTACCAGGTAAGTTAGGCTTCCCTGGATGTCATAAAGTCCAAGAGAGGTCCAATACTTTTGTCAGACCTTTGCAGTTTCAACAGGCTTTGAATATTCTTTAAAATTTCAGGATTTGAGAAAATAAAACGCATCTGTATCAGTTTAAATGTCGTCTAATTTGCCACTGATAGGTTAATTTTTAAACTACTACTAAATATCCTTAATATGTATCTTTGTAGGGCTGGGTGATATGGCCAAAATTTTTTATAACATCCGATATTGATAATTATCTTTACCTTACCTTTATATTATTTCTTTCAAGTTTAAAGGCAGATTTTTGCTCCTGAGTAAAAACTGAAGAAACCAGATGGTTAATTGTTTATGGTCAGAACAAACACTTAATGCCAAACAGTGGATCACATTTGTTATGTTGCTATTGAGGAAAATTATATGACAATAATTATCATTATTGTTTTATCACCCAGCTCTGTATCTTGGTGACAAAGCTTTAAACATTCAAATCCAAGGCATCCGTATCAAGATTGTTATTTATGTTTAAAATGACGATTGGCCAAAATATTGTTATCAGACTTATTTAAAGATCCTAAATAATGATATCGGTATCTGCCTAAAAAAATCCAGTATCAGTTGGGCTATAGTTGAGACATATAATTATGACATGTCATGGCTTGCCCTTAACAAATCAATTTCATTTGAACCCAAAAAATAAAAATGAAGTTGCTGAAAAGCATGCACGCTTTTTTAAAATAAACGGGGGAACCCCTGGACCATGATTAATGTTGAACCTGCTGTATATAACAGCTAATTGTTAGCCAAGCAATCAGATTAATAAGATGTATCCTAATTACAGTACACTGATAATCCCTCAATTAAGAAAAAAAAGAATCCACACAAAGAAAACCTAATAAGAAGGTTAAAACTAATGCTCAGTGTCCAGACTCAAGGATCACTCTAAAAACAGTCTTTTCTCCTTTTTTTGGATGACTATTAATCCTTTCTCATGCTGACAATTCCACATGTGGATATTTAAAAAAACAAAACAACAAAAAATATAATTTTATTTTATTCTAACAAGCTCCTTGAATACTTTTATTTTTTTTTGCAGTTGCGAGTAGAAGCTAAGTTAGTCATTTGGTTGCTTGGTGCCCAAAACATCACAAAAAGTTTTGGTGATATGGCACCTGATCGCTGCAACACTGAAAAATATACGTGAGAAACACTCAGTTGTGTTAAAGACACATTTTAGATGTTGTATGTTGACATGGTGGTTCTACAAAACGTCTTCCACCACTTGTCTCCTTCCTCTAAGGACTCTAGTCTCCCAGTGGCAGTATTTGTGTGGGACATAGAGAACAAGAATGACTACGCTCTGGACGTCTCCATCATGTTCACCATGGTCAACGGGTCGGGACACAAGGACGACAAGAGCGGGGGACACTGGAATGAACCATTCCACCTGGAGAAGGAGGGGGAGGCGGTGTCTGGGGTCTTGCTACATCACTGTGCTACAGTGAACCCTTACACTCTGTGCATCGCAGCCCGAGAAAAGGTTTGATTGACACGCTTATGATTTTAGCAGCTTCAAGGTTTTTTGCAGTAGGTTGTAGGAAGCTGCACAAGCAGTTCCCAGGGAATAAACAGGATTTGTAACAATAGTCTCTGTTATCAAGAAGTGGATTTATAATAATCAGCTGGTTTTGAAATCTGTGGTGTTAATGAGCATTAGGTCTTAGATTTACTGAGCGTGTGTTTGTGTGCACATTTTAACAGCCTGACAGGGAGGTGAGCCACCAGACAGCATTCAGCCCAAAGGGAACCTGCAGCGGACTGTGGAGTGACCTCCTCAATGACGGACGACTGGATTCTCCTACAGGTCAGCGTGCGGACGGATGAGACAGATTCGTAATGGAACAGATGTCTAAAGTCGTGGTTTACTTAACATGAAGCAGTAACATAATGAATAAAGTGGAATAAAAGAAAATGTTGCACGGTAAAACACTAACAATATCAATATGTCACATGATGAGCATTAAACATTGTAAGCAGACCACCAAACCACTCGGTGCTTTTAAAGTAAGTTGTACCTGTGCTCACATCCCTTGGTGTCCTCTCCTCCCTCTCTGACTTACCTCTGCAGGATCCAGCCCACTGACGGCTAAGGGAGAGAAGGTGGCGGCAGCGTTGGCTGTGGGCTGCTCAGTGCTGGCTCAAAGTCATAACAGCCTGGAGTTCTGCCTAGCCTGGGACATGCCAAAAATCACCTTCGGCTCTAGGGAGAGGGAACACATCAGGTAAATCCAACACAAAGGAAACGCACATACAGCATGTTACTTTGCACAAATATAAAGAACAGACTAGTGTTGTCTTGTTAAGTGTCTGCCATGTATAATTTATAGTGACCAAAACACAGCAGGCCTACCTTATTGCAAAAATAAATAATAGTGACGACCAAACAAGACATACTTTCAATGCTGTGTTTTATTTCAAAGTCTCAGGCTCAACTGAAACGGACACTCCTCTCATTGAAATAGTGATGTTATGCAGTGAAGAATTAGACTTACGATACATTTAGATACAAGACTTTAAATTAATCAAAATACAAGGTTTTCTGCTTTTATTTGTTGCACTTGTTAATGAACATGCAGTGTCTACAGGTGCTGGTCATATAATTAGAATATCATCAAAAAGTTGATTTATTTCAGTATTTCCATTCAAAAAGTGAAACTTGGATAATATATTCATTCATTACACACAGACTGATATATTTCAAATGTGATGATTCATTTAATTGTGATGATTAAAACTGACAACTAATGAAAATCCCAAATTCAGTATCTCCGAAAATTTGAATATTACTTAAGACCAATACAAAAAAAAGGATTTTTAGAAATGTTGGCCAACTGAAAAGTATGAACATGAAAAGTATGAGCATGTACAGCACTCAATACTTAGTTAGGGCTCCTTTTGCCTGAATTACTGCAGCAATGCGGCGTGGCATGGAGTCGATCAGTCTGTGGCACAGCTCAGGTGTTATGAGAGCCCGGGTTGCTCTGATAGTGGCCTTCAGCTCTTCTGCATTGTTGGGTCTGGCGTATCGCATCTTCCTCTTCATAATACCCCATAGATTTTCTAAAGGGTTAAGGTCAGGTGAGTTTGCTGGCCAATTAAGAACAGGGATACCATGGTCCTTAAACCAGGTACTGGGAGCTTTGGCACTGTGTGCAGCTGCCAAGTCCTGTTGGAAAATGAAATCTGCATCTCCATAAAGTTGGTCAGCCGCATGAAGTGCTCTAAAACTTCCTGGTAGACGGCTGCGTTGACCTTGGACCTCAGAAAACACATTGGACCAACACCAGCAGATGTCATGGCACCCCAAACCATCACTGACTGTGGAAACTTTACACTGGACTTTAAGCAACGTGGATTCTGTGCCTCTCCTCTCTTCCTCCAGACTCTGGGACCTTGATTTCCAAAGGAAATGCAAAATTTATTTTCATCAGAGAACATAACTTTGGACCACTCAGCAGCAGTCCAGTCCTTTTTGTCTTTAGCCCAGGCGAGACGCTTCTGACGCTGTGTCTTGTTCAAGAGTGGCTTGACACAAAGAATGCGACAGCTGAAACCCATGTCTTGCATACGTCTGTGCGTGTTGGTTCTTGAAGCACTGACTCCAGCTGCAGTCCACTCTTTGTGAATCTCCCCCACATTTTTGAATGGGTTTTGTTTCACAATCCTCTCCAGGGTGCTGTTATCCCTATTGCTTGTACACTTTTTTCTACCACATCTTTTCCTTCCCTTCGGCTCTCTATTAATGTGCTTGGACACAGAGCTCTGTGAACAGCCAGCCTCTTTAGCAATGACGTTTTGTGTCTTGCCCTCCTTGTGCAAGGTGTCAATGGTCGTCTTTTGGACAGCTGTCAATCAGTAGTCTTCCCCATGATTGTGTAGCCTACAGAACTAGACTGAGAGACTATTTAAAGGCCTTTGCAGGTGTTCTGAGTTAATTAGCTGATTAGAGTGTGGCACCAGGTGTCTTCAATATTGAACCTTTTCACAATATTCTAATTTTCTGAGATACTGATTTTGGGGTTTTCATTAGTTGTCAATTATAATCATCAAAATTAAAAGGAATGAACACTTGAAATATATCAGTCTGTGTGGGATGAATGTATACATTATACAAGTTTCACTTTTTGAATGGAATTACTGAAATAAATCAACTTTTTGATGATATTCTAATTATATGACCGACACCTATATGTGCTGCCGGCATCAGTATGTGGCTGTTTTGTTTCCAGGAGATATACCCGTTACTTTGGGACCAAAGGGGATGCGTCCCCCTCGCTAAGTCACTACGCACTAACAAACTACAGACAGTGGGAGAAGAGCATTGAGGAGTGGCAAAGACCCATTCTACAGGACAGGTAGTTCACAACTCTGAAAGGTCTGGAGGTTAAATGAGAAATCAGTAATGTAAACATCCTGTTTCCAGCTATGAAATGAATATAATTGATTATCCTTTCACCTTGGCTTGTACTTTCACTTGTGCATCACAGTTCTCTGCCATCCTGGTACAAGTCAGCCCTGTTCAACGAGTTGTACTTTGTTGCGGATGGAGGGACGGTGTGGACGGAGCTACCAGAGGACGCTGATATCAGTGGTGGTGTGCGCAGCGAGGACGGGGGGCTGCCAGCTCAGCCTGCGGTCATCAAGGAGTATGGCCGTTTTGCATACTTAGAAGGTAAATGCAAGGGGGCAGGTGTTGGTCTGCAAGACTAGACATGGCAGTTTAGAGCTGAATAATTGGTTATTAATCAATTAGTTAATTGGCAACGACTGATAATTGATTTCAGTTTCAGTTAATTTTTCACGGCAAAATGCCAAATATTCCCAGTTTCCACCTTCTCTAATGCGAGGACTTTCTGCTTTCTCTGTTTTTATATCATTGCAAACTGAATATCATCAGGTTTTGGACTGTTGGTCAAAAAAAGCAAGAGATTTGAAGACATAACCCTGAATTCTGGGAAATTATAACGGGGATTTATCACTATTTTCTGACATTTTAAAGACAAATTGATTTTTCTAAATGAAGGTCTAGAAACTATTAATGGCATACATTGATTGTAGTTTTACAACTAATAAATAATGTGACATAATCTGATATAAAAGTGAAGTAAATGTGTGTACACAGAGTAACAATAACAAAATACTACATACCAATAGAATCCGCAAATTGGGTTTCTTCCCCTTGTTTTTCCGGTCCTTCAAGTATTAACTTGCAAAGCAAAAGTCACTGCCGAAATTATGAACTGATAGTTCTGACTGCGACAATACATACTGAAAAAGCAGAAAGATCTGCCTATACGTGTTTCATGACCCACATCACTAAGCTGTTATTGTTTTCCCAGGTCAGGAGTACAGAATGTACAACACCTATGATGTCCACTTCTACGCTTCCTTCGCCCTTATCATGCTGTGGCCCAAACTCGCCTTGAGTGTGCAATATGATATTGGTGAGTGCTGTCTTATCAATTATCTAAGCATGCTTATTTAATAAAGAGCATTACCAAAGCCGTGTTTTACCGCATTAATCTCTCCTCAGCTGGCAGTGTAGTTCAGCAGGACCCAACAGAGAGGCTACATCTGATGAGTGGGCGGTATTCTCCTGTCAAGGCCAAAAATGTGGTGCCTCACGATATAGGAGACCCAGGTAGGAGAAAGACGATCTCATTAAATACAGAGGGGGTGAAATTACTACCTTTTAGGTAGCCATATGTTAGAGGTCATTTCTGTGCTGAATGAAAACTTGCATGAAACCACTCATTTTAAATAGTCTCTCAGTACAACATGATGACTCTGTCTCTAGATGACGAGCCATGGCAGAGGGTGAATGCTTACCTCATCCATGACACTGCAGACTGGAAGGACCTGAACCTGAAGTTTGTCCTGCAGGTCTACAGAGACTTTCATCTCACCCAGGACAATCAGTACCTGCGGGACATGTGGCCCATCTGCCAGGTATAACTGACCAATGTCGTCTTAACTCTACTGCATTTGAGAGTTGATCAATTCAGACATGAGTCATGTCTTCACAAACTTCATTTGTCACATGCTCAGACTGTTGTTCCACTCAGCTGTCTTGCTCTGTTTGGTCTGCTAGGCGGTGGTGGAGTCAGAGATGAAGTTCGACCTGGATGGAGATGGACTGATAGAGAACTCTGGATATGCTGACCAGACCTATGACGGTTGGACGGTGACTGGACCAAGGTGAGAGGATGACAAAACATGACAGTCCAGGAATAAACACTGAGTCCAGGGCCTAAAACAAGTAATTTTTCTGTGCCTGAAACGACAAAGATGGAGGGTAGGGGGCAAGAGCGTAATTTTGTGTTGAAAAGTTGACGAGGACATAGGGACTCAGATTAGGGGTGTGACATACACTTAGTTCACACGAGGAAACACAATTCTGGGTTCACAAGAAGATAATTGTACACTGGTTTGATAAAACATTCAATGTGTAAATATATGGTTGGGGGCCGAAGGGGCCTCCCCCAGAAGATTTTGAGCATTAAACAGTTCATTTCCTGCATTATAGTAACATTTTCTGCCACCATTTATAATCAGTGGTTGAAGTGGAAAATACAGGTGCTGGGCAATACAGCCGAAAATTCTATCACGATAAAAAATTTCACATCATTCAATATCGATTATTCTTATGATAAATGTCAAATCATTCTAAGGCAGATTTTTGCTCCTGAGTGAAAGTTGAAGAAACCAGATGGTTAGTTGTGGTTTTAAACTATTTTTATGGTCAGAACAAACACTTAATGCCAAACAGTGGATCCAGTGTTTCCCATATGTTCATTTATTTGTGGCGGCACGCCACAATATCAACGTTGATCGCGACATTGATTTTAAAATTTGTTTTTTAAACTAGGTCTATTTAAAATCGTATTTGATTGCAGAGTGCCGTAGCGCATTCGCGCAGCACATCCTCTCACTTGTCCCTCTCTCACGAACACCGCTGCATAAAACTGTCCAACACAACGCTGTTGGCACCCAGCTTAAAAAAAGTTTTAACTATATTATAACTTTTTTTTAAGCTAATAAGAACAGCTAAGTTAACGTTAGAATACAGCTGGGTTGTCGAGGTTAGCACGTTGTTTATAGCTGGTGCCACTGTTACACTGTCATTCTGTGGGAAACATTGGGATCACTTAACAAATCTGAGGTAAAACATTCAAAACAATTAAGTAAATTTCAATTAAGTAATCTTTTTTCATTCCCTTTTCCCCAAAGTGCTGATTTGTTTGTGATTCAAATGAATTAAATCACTTGTTAAACAACAGCGGTTAAAAAAATATGCGAGAATATTTTCCACAGACATATTTATATATTGTGTTCTGTCCGTGTGGGTTTTTCTCTGGGTGCTCTGGCTTCCTCCCACTGTCCAAAGACATGCAGACTAGGTTAATTGGTGTCTCCAAAATAGGTGTGGATGTGAGTGTGAGTGGTTGTTTGTCTATGTGTGGCCCTGCGATGGACTGGTGACGTGTCCAGGGTGTACCCCGCCTTTCGATGTACGCTGGAATTGGTTCCTGCCCCCCGCAACCCTGTACACAGGATACGTGGTTGATGACAGATTGATGGAAATCCTTTCAACAAATTGGGAACCTTGAAGCAATTAATTCTTGGCTTTCAAAAAAATTTAACAACTCTAGTGAGCACTCCTAAAAGAAAGAGAAAGAAATAAACAGTGATAATGTTGTGGTTGCGGACAGAAGGGACCCAAATGGAACGCTTCTGGTTTTAAAGAGATTTATTAAGGGAAAAAGGGGAGTCGAGGGGCTGGAGGAAAGGGGGGGAGGGAGTTGGACACCGGCAGACGTGGGCACGGAGGACCAAGGAGCTGCCGGGGTGGGAGAGGTTCATGCGAGAGGGCTCAGGGGAACAGGAGGCCGAGGTGGGAAGGTATGTGGTGGCTGGTGGACAGGCGAGGAGCGAGGGGGAGCCAGGGGAGCGCTGTGGAGGTGAGGCGAGGGGAGAACGCAGGTAGGCGAGCCCAGCTGACTGACTGGTAGACGGAGGTGAGTGGACCTGGTGGGGAAAACAGAAAAACCAGACCGACAGGGTTAGTTCAGGGAAGCAGTTGAAGCGAGATATCAAGGAAGACAAGAGCTTGAATATAGTGGTAGCACCAAGTCTGGAGCGACGACGATTAAGCAGGGGTTGAAATACTGGTAGAGATGAGGCTGATTGCTGGTAGGTGTGGCTGGCAAAGGTGGAGGTTGATGAGACGCAGGTGTGGATTGTCAGCCGGGCTCCGGAGCGGAGAGAGGGAGAGCACACACAGAGGGAGAGGGGAGGAGAGACCGAGAGAGAGGCAACTCAGGGGAAAACAGAATGCGAAAAAAGGAGGAAAAAACAGGACACTCACCATCAGCTGGGCTGCCACCACAACAGATAATTGCATTTATTACTTCAAGTCTGTATGGCAGGGCGAAGGACAATTGAGTTTATTGAGTCTATAGCTACGGCGCTTCTCTAAATCATAGCCGAGGTTGACGTCAGAGGCTGTAGCAAAGATTAAAGGCTTTGGGTTCATGTTTACAGTAATGCAACAGACTTGGTACAAAACTTTTCAAAACTGGGAAATTAACTTCAAATTCATGTTAATCTTTGCTTCTTGAATCTTATGATTCAATAAAATCTGAATTAAAGCAGGGAGGGTTGTATTGGTGGTGACCTGCATTTGCATCTGTGAGAGAAGGAACAGTTAGTTAGTAAACCTATTTTTCTGGTGTCATTTTGTTTCTTTGTATGTTACAGTGCGTACTGTGGTGGGCTGTGGTTGGCGTCCCTATGTGTGATGTGTAAGATGGCCAGGCTGGTGGACAACGAGGACACATACAAACGTTACAGAGACATCCTGGACAGGGGCTGTGCTGCTTTTGACAAACTGCTGTGGAACGGTAAGTTTAAACACCTGTCTCTTGTGTTCAGTTTGGAAAGGGTTCACTCATTTGGATTTAGTTGCAGCAGTTGATAAAAGGAAATCCGTAAAAATGCTGCCACTGTTCAGTTTAAACAAAGTTATTTCCAAAACTAAATTGATTGAGACTTGAAATGCCTTACCTTTATTTCCTTTTATGTTTAGGCAAGTACTACAACTATGACAGCAGCGGGAGAGACCTTTCTAATAGTGTAATGTCTGACCAGTGTGCTGGCCACTGGTTCCTGAAAGCGTCCGGGCTGGGAGAGGGAGACTACCAGGCAAGTTAATACACTGCTCAAAAAAAATAAAGGGAACACTAAAATAACGCATCCTAGATCTGAATTAATGAATTATTCATTAATAATACTCCTTTCTTTACATATTTGAATGTGCTGACAACAAAATCACACAAATTATCAATGGAAATCAAATTTATCAACCCATGGAGGTCTGGATTTGGTGTCACACTCAAAATCAAAGTGGAAAACCACACTACAGGCCGATCCAACTTTGATGTAATGTCCTTAAAACTAGTGTGTGGCCTCCACGTGCCTGTATGATCTCCCTACAACGCCTGGGCATGCTCCTGATGAGGTGGCGGATGGTCTCCTGAGAAATCTCCTCCCAGACCTTGACTAAGGCATCCGCCAACTCCTGGACAGTCTGTGGTGCAACGTGGCGTTGGTGGATGGAGCGAGACATGATGTCCCAGATGTGCTCAATTGGATTCAGGTCTGGGGAACGGGCGGGCCAGTCCATAGCATCAATGGCTTCCTCTTGCAGGAACTGCTGACACACTCCAGCCAGTAGTAGTATTGTCTTGCATTAGGAGGAACCCAGGGCCAACCACACCAGCATATGGTCTCACAAGGGGTCTGAGGATCTCATCTCGGTACCTAATGGCAGTCAGGCTACCTCTGGCGAGCACATGGAGGGCTGTGCGGCCCCCCAAAGAAATGCCACCCCACACCATTACTGACCCACCGCCAAACTGGTCATGCTGGAGGATGTTGCAGGCAGCAGAACGTTCTCCACGGTGTCTCCAGACTCTGTCACGTCTGTCACATGTGCTCAGTGTGAATCTGCTTTCATCTGTGAAGAGCACAGGGCGCCAGTGGCGAATTTGCCAATCTTGGTGTTCTCTGGTAAATGCCAAACGTCCTGCACGGTGTTGTAAGCACAACCCCCACCTGTGAACGTCGGGACGTCATACCACCCTCATGGAGTCTGTTTCTGACCGTTTGAGAAGACACATGCACATTTGTGGCCTGTTGGAGGTCATTTTGCAGGGCTCTGGCAGTGCTCCTCCTACTGCTCCTTGCACAAAGGCAGAGGTAGCGGTCCTGCTGCTGGGTTGTTGCCCTCCTACGGCCTCCTCCACGTCTCCTGATGTACTGGCCTGTCTCCTAGCAGCGCCTCCATGCTCTGGACACTACGCTGACAGACACTGCAAACCTTCTTGCCACAGCTCGCATTGATGTGCCATCCTGGATGAGCTGCACTACCTGAGCCACTTGTGTGGGCTGTAGACTCCGTCTCATGCTGCCAGTAGAGTGAAAGCACCGCCAGCATTCAAAAGTGACCAAAACATCAGCCAGGAAGCATAGGAACTGAGAAGTGGTCTGTGGTCACCACCTGCAGAACCACTCCTTTACTGGGGGTGTCTTGCTAATTGCCTATAATTTCCACCTGTTGTCTATTCCATTTGCACAACAGCATGTGAAATTGATTGTCAATTAGTGTTGCTTCCTATGTGGACAGTTTGATTTGACAGGAGTGTGATTGACTTGGAGTTACATTGTGTTGTTTAAGTGTTCCCTTTTTATTTTTTCGAGCAGTGTACATGCATGAGCCCCCCCAATCTTTCACCCATATTAAGCAATAAACACTGAGGTTGAGTTTTTTTTGTAGAGGAGTTTTTTTCCCCTGACAGAGCAGTACAAAATGACAAGCAATTAGAAAAAGTACCAGCTGGCCTACAATGGATGTGAAGTATAACAGATACTGATATTAATATATGGAGAGTTTAAAATAAATTACTATGTATTGGCTATATCTCGTTACCAGATTTTTAAAACAAAAACACAATTACAAGATTGTTTATATTAAGTACTGTGACCAAGATACTTGCTGATTTGGAAATTTTATAAAGTAAAAATCAACTTATGATGCTCTCAGCCGTGTTTCTTAAGTACCCTTAAACGTGGTTTGGATTTCTGTACTGCAATTTCTTGTCTCTCTTGACATGTACAACAATACTTTATATGCAATAAGCTAATATTAGCCAGTATATCTGCCCAGCTATAATTGGCAGAAATGTACTGAGCACTTGCCAAATTGAAGGTTAATATTGAACAGTGCCACCAAGAGTTAAATTGTGCACAGTACATAGTTTTTTCTTCATGACCTAACAACTGTTCCTTTCTCTGACGAGCTGAAAACATTAAAGATGTTTTCAGATTAGGACATGTATCAAAGCTTTGAACATCACTTCCTCTCTCCCTCCAGGCTTTTCCAAAAGATAAAATCCAGAGCGCACTAAAATCTGTCTTTGACTTGAATGTAATGAGCTTCGCTGGGGGCCAGATGGGGGCAGTTAATGGCATGCGCCCTGAAGGAGTGCCTGACCGGTCCAGTGTCCAGTCAGATGAGGTCTGGATTGGAGTAGTGTATGGACTGGCAGCCACTATGATTCATGAGGTATGTGTGCGTGTGTATGTTAGTATATTTAGGTATAATATTTGTGGCATATCATACTCTCATTTTGTTAAAATGTTGTCGTCAGTGCAGTGTTGTTGAGCTCTTCTGTCTTTCTCACTACATCTGGTCATTTTTTATCCTCTTAAGTTGATTTTGTTTTCTGTCACATATGCAGCTGAGGAGTGACTTGAAAGTGTACTGACTGCGATATACGATAGGTTACTGAATTGTAAAGTTTGAGTAGGTATCAATTATTAACAAGTGCCAAGACATCAGAAAAGTTGAACCCACTCTTTTTAAGATGCTAAAACAATTCTAACGTTGCCGTTATTGCATGGTTAAGAGTCTTGTAATATTTTAATCCTAAGTTTTGCATTGTTAACAATCTGTTAAAGGAATAGTTATACATTTTGGGAAATATTTCCTGGGGTCTTGTAAATGACTCCGGACTCCAGTTTCATATTATAGGGACAGATATGACTGTGATATCAAATCTTCTCACCTAACTCTGCAATAAATTGGCTGATTGCATTGATTGTGACATTAAGTAAAATACAGCCTCACGCCTCTGTGGCTGTCGGTTTCTTTCAGGGTATGCAGGAGGAGGGTATGCGCACGGCAGAGGGTTGCTACCGGACTGTGTGGGAGAGGCTGGGCATGGCCTTCCAGACTCCTGAAGCCTACTGTGAGAAGGGAATCTACCGCTCTCTGGCGTACATGAGGCCGCTGAGCGTCTGGGCCATGCAGCTAGCCCTGAACACTTCACAGAAGGATCAGATCACATCGGCACAAACTGGAACCACAGATGGAGAACAAGGACATGATCTGAGAGAAAATCAGAGCTAGGACTTGAGCCATCAGACGGGTGTGATTTAGGTACAGTGGGTTCCTCCAAAGATGACCTTCAAACTCTCCTGCAGCCACCACCCTCATATGTAGGGCTCCATTTGATCGGTCACAGTCCTTGAATTTGATTACCTACCGTTTGTTCTGCCGTTAATTATTTATGGTTGACAAAGTCAGTAGCCACTGTAGATCATGGTATTGTTGGGCAAGAGGTTCTTCAAGAGACTGGAAATGGTTCCTGATTCTTAGAAGTTGTGCAGTGTTGGGTTGGTAGCCAGGCAATGTCAAGATCATATCAAAAACTGACCTTTTGTTTCAGCAACATATTGTCTATTTGCACACACATACAGACACATGCGAGCACTACATTTTACAGTCGTCAAAAATAATGTTTGCATATTTGGAAAAAGTTTATATGCTATTTGAGGACTGTGTGATGTATGTATTGTCTGCAACAGTTGAGATTTGAACAATTTCTTTATCAGAAATATAAAAAAAACATTAAAGATTTTCTTTTTCCGCTTAATAAATTTGAATTCTGTATTAACTATGTAATATGCGATCAGTAGTGTCGGAAATTAAGTCTTAAAAAATTACATACAGTATATATAGGTTTTCTTTTTTTAAAATAGCATTTGGTGCCTTGTTGCATGTTGGCCAGATCTACAGTACATTAATGTAGTGGCAACCGTGTTTTAAAATCCAATACACATGACAATCTTGCTGAATAAATGATTAAGATAAAAAAGCTGGTTTGTTGTGTTGTTAATTAAATATCAGTAATTAAGTACAAACAAGTGATGTCTGACCTACTCAGAGACAAAGACATTAATGTTTTACTGTTGTAATGAAATTCAATTAAGGCTTTTACAGTCTACGAGGACATAAGAGGTCATTGAAGTTAAAGTTACACTTATCAGATAAAAGACAGGTCAAAAAGGTTAACGAGTCTGGCTGTTAACTGAAAGGTTGGTGGTTCAAGCCCCCCCAGGGAGGCTGGGTTTTGTGCTTAAGTATCCAGGCAACATCAGGAGCAAGGGTCAGAGAAACCAGGAGCAAAAGTAACACTGTGACAGCAGTTTGGCCAAATGAATGGGACACATCATCAGTAGCGGTATATCCTTCTGTCATAGTTGAATAGTAAATATTAATAGGTTATCTAGCTACTTAGTTGTACCTAGATAATGACCAATGCTGGGTCTCTGTAAATATTATTTTAACGTACAGTCTAGATTTGCTCTTATGAAAAGTGCAATGAGATAACTGTTGTGAATTGGTGCTCAATAAAAAATAACTGAATTCAACTGCCAAGGAATAAAGGGATTCATTAGACCTGAAGCCTCTGTCCTGTTGTCTGCATCTGACAATTATTTTTTATTTTTTTTAACCATACCATTACAAAGTATATCTCAGGGAAAGTCATACATAGTTTAATCAATTTCAAATTGATTCATATTATAATATAGGTGAAGCTATGATGTACATGCACTCTACGATATAATCACATCTGTCTTATTGTGCCACCTCCTGGTCACAGGCCTGTACAATAATACAACCACTTTGTTAATAGGTTTAAACAAGTTCTTAAAGCACTGTACAAGACACGTAACATATTGAGCTTTGAACATTCATTTATGACCAATGTCTGTTTACTTTATAAGATACTGCAAGGTTTAGCTACCCCACCCCTTTAACAATTTATCCTTACAGCACATAAGGAAATAAGGCAAACAAGATCATCAACAAGGGGAGACTGTTAAATAAAACACTGTTCGACAAAAATCGTACAAAATGCTTTTTCAATCACAGCGACAAAACAGTGGAATGCTTAAGTGTATTAGTTAAATCAGTCTAAACGTAGTCTATACACCCTGAATGTATTTATTTGTTATCAGTGTTATCACAGTTTTGTTTTTTAAATATCAAAATGTACTGATACACAGAAATAATTTTACAAAGTTTTACATTGAAAACCATAAATAAAATTAACTTTTTGTTTGCATAAACATTAAAATATTAACAGCAAATACCTTATGTAAACATGTGCAATGCATGAAATGATCTGCAGACACATGAAGGTTAAAGCAGCAGAACATGTTGTGTTTTTACTTCAGTTTACTAGCTATAAGCAAGTTAGACAGACAAACCAAAGCTAAAAGTTACCCTGCATTTCCTTAAAGGCAATTTTCCCTCAGCACTCTTATAAAAACCAAAATATCACCAGACTTCAGACAGGCTGAAATATCTCTGCAGCGCTGTTGTCGTTTACCCAAACAAACGCATGCTTGTGGGAGACTGTTGCTAACTTTGTTTGATGCTGGAAAGTATTTGCCGTGAGTTTTTCAAAGCGCTGTAATCAAGCATGTTGTAATACTAACCGTCGGAAATCTTACTATGGTTTATCATTAAGCTGGTAACCACTTCATCCCTAAAACCAATAAATGAAACGTGCATTTCAAGTATGCTTGTGACATCCGTGTCATTCAGCTGCTTAAGGCAACAGTCCAGCATGACTGGTAAAGTAGATCAGGGAGAATCATGGGGAGGAACTGGTTGGCACACTATCTTGGGGAGCGTGCAGACTTTGTGGATCGGCCCAGCCTCTTCCCAGTGGTCTGCCAGGAGCCCCCAGAGCCCATCAACATCCCCACCAGTCGCTGGCAGCTGTCTGTCTACAACAGGGACATCCTTTCCCGCATGGACCATCTAAAGGCCAGCATCACTTCCACGTTTTGGTCCATCTTAAAGATGAACTCAACCAAAAAACAAGACAGTGTAACAGACTTCCATGTACTAATATATACCAGTGTTTCCCAAACATTGATTTATTTGTGGCAGCCTGCCGCAATATCAACGCTGACAGCCACACAGGGCTCAACAATAACGGTGGCCCGATGGCTCTGGGCCAGTAAAACGTAACGTCGGGACAGTTGAACTAGCAACTTTAGTATTTTAAAAAAACTCAATGAAACTCAACATCCTGCAGTTGTTTTGCAGCTCTTGGCGCGCACCAATGTCCAATCAAGAGTTACGTGACGAGAGGTTTTCAAATATTATTTCTCTAATCTCAATCATGCGGCAACCTCTGGGTCGAAAGTGAAACTATGCAGACGGAACTTTAAGCTGCATTCTCTCTAACGGCCAGCAGAGGGCGAGTTCCATTAGAAATAATGGTAAAATGTTGCTACTTCTCAGCTGATTTATTACCTCAGTAAACACTTTTAAATGACTTTATAGTCTCAGTCGCTAGTTTCAGGTCTTCTTCAACACAGCATGATGTCCGTTTAGTATATTATGGTCCTATTTAGGGGAAAATAAACGATAATGCAGCGTATGCTTTTTGATGGGACTACCTTGTGATTGACGGCAACCTGTTCATCAGGATAGAGGCGACTCGTGTCCGCTGCTCTGTGTACATTTTTCATAAATGGCTGTCAGCAGGAGAGCGCGTCATGTTTGAGTCTGTTAGTATGTTTTGTTTTAAAAGTAAATAGTTTTGTTAACCTTTTTATTTTTTTATGATTTTAACTGTGTTTACTGTTTTTACATTTTGGTTTAGTTTATTTTATATGCAGGATGTATTTCATAAACGATTAAACACGATTAAACACAGGAGGGACAGTAAAAATAGTTTTCGTGGGGTGGGGCCAGTTGCAAAAAAGTTTAATGTTGAGCCTTGCCGCCACATATTGATTTTCTTTTTTTTTTTAACCAGGCCTATTTAAAATCGTATCTGAAATAAGGACTCAGATTAGGGGCGTCACGATAGACTTAGCTCACGAGAGGAGATGATACACGATATTGGTGTCACGAGAACAAGACTAGAAGATATTTTAACCCTACTTTATAGAAAACAATTAATGCTAAAATATAAAAGTTGGGGGGTTCAGGTGGTCCTCCCCCCGAAAATTTTGAGCATTAAACATTTGATTTCCTACATTCTGGCAAACCTCTCCGCACCAATTTCTTTTCCTGCATTAATTTATGGTGGAAATGTTTTTATTTATGTAAAAGAGAAACAGAAAATTCAGATGGCAGGTGACAATTCAAATCTAAAAATCTAAAAGAACAGAAAACCAAAAACAAACTGTATCAAGAAGTTGTTAAAGTTACTCACTGGTGCTTCATGTTTTGGGGCCATTTTATAATTAGTAGCTTTATTTTTTTTAGCTTAAGTTAAATTAATAAATAAGTGCAAATTAACTTTTCTCAAAACATTTTCATTTGTTATTTAACATTTCTGGTTGCAAGCTATTCAGAACATTTTTAACAAATGCTTTCAAAAAGTGGTGGGTACAAGACCTGCCCTACTCTGCCTCTGATTGTCTGTCAGGTTTACCGATTAGGAATGACGATTGGTTAGGCATATGCGGCTGTAAATTTGCAAAGATCATGCTAGAGTGGACTCGGTAGATCCACTTCATCATCGGATCTGCACAAATCACGTAGGTGACCCATTTTTGTCTCAAAATGGCGAAACGGTGAAAGGTGCCTGCAATGTCGGAGACTATTAATTATAGCTATATTAATATTAGAATACTGCAGGGTTTTCGAGGTTAGCAGGCTGTACATAGCTGGTACTCAATGCCATAGTTACGCTGTCACTCTGTGGGAAACACTGTAGACTCACAACTACACGTATCAGTTTTGTCATGTCATAACATTGCATACGCAGTTCTTATAAATGTGTGCTGTGAAATAAATCTACATACACTAACTTCTACAAATGATCTGTAAAGCATAATTTTAAACATCACTGTCATTAAATCCCAGATGTTCTAGATGGCAGTTCAGAGGCTGGCCTGCCACAGCAGGGGGACAGCTCTCTGGGTGACCTCCATCAGCAATGAGGTCGGTCAGATTATGACCAGTGTCCTGGACAAGATCAGGGTTTTTCCTGCATAGAGAAATTTTTGCCGCCCAAAGAGGTTTTAGCAAGAGCCCAAGGAAAATCACCAGCGCCAAAATGATCAGAATTGAAGAAGCGTTTCAAATATTCTCCTAATGTGTTTTAATAGCCATTTATCAAACAGCTTTTGAGCAAGCAGAAGATGTTTTGTCTTCCAGCAGTCACCTCTCCTGTCATCCGCAGCGCTGTTTTTTTATTTTTGTAACACATGCAGCTGAAGCAGGATTAATAAACCAGCTGCTGCGTTGGTTTGACTGCGCCTGAACGCTCCACTACGAAGCTCGCGCTACTGGGAGCGATGACTTCCTGTTATTTCTCACAATATAAAAGCAGTTTATGCTCTAAGTGTGCTGGTATTCACCGGTACTGTCACTTTTACATTTTACTCTTTGGTGTACCAGCCCGTGTCCTCATTTCTGCCCACTCCTGTTCCTGTTATCTCCTGCCTTGCTAATCTCTGCAGGGAGATCGGGTGCCTTTCATGCAGCCATGTGCGTTAGCTGCTTGTCACTTTTCGTGAACCGACCAATCACAGCCTGGTGTAGGCGGGGCATTAAAAAAAGGCTGATGCACTACATCAAACTTTAGAAATGTTGACTCGTTCTGTATGCAAGGTTTTTATTATTGACATTTAGTACTTTGCATAAACAAATCAGAGACTGACCACCATGTAGAGCATTTTTCTTGCACAATAATTTAGTAACTGAAAACAAACTTAATGACAAAATTAAACTGCTGTTTTATCCATCTGGAATTAATATTAGGCTACTAATAGTAAGCTATAGTAGCCTATATCATCATGTTAGACAGACTGAGGCACTGGGTGGGGATCTCTGGTACTGCTCTAGAATGGTTTTCATCCTACCTGTCAAATAGGAAGTTTTGCGTGTCTGTAAACAACTATGTCTCTTCATTCTGTCCAGTTAAATATGGTGTGCCTCAGGGGTCGGTCTTAGGACCCATTTTGTTTTCCTTGTATCTGCTTCCCCTTGGACATATTATCCATAAACATGGCATTTCTTTTCATATTTATGCTGATGACACAGAAATATACTTGCCCGTCAGATCCACAGACCCTGGAATGCTGAGTTCACTTAACAACTGCCTTTGTGAAGTTAAAAAATGGATGTCAAATAATTTCCTCCAGCTGAACTCAGACAAAACAGAAATCCTGGTCATCGGGTCTCAGCAGATGGCAAAATACTGCCAAATACTGCCATCTGCTGGTTCCCTAGTAAATCACATTAAGCCTGTGGCAAAGAACCTTGGTGTTTGGTTTGATAGTAATTTAAATTTCGAGCAGCACACCACAAAGCTTGTTCAATCATGTTTTTATCAACTTAGAAATATAGCTAAAATTTGATCTATGTTAACTTTTAAGGACACCGAGACCATTTTACACGCCTTCATCTCATCACGCCTGGATTATTGCAACAGCCTTTTCACCTGTTTAACCCAAAAATCTATTGATCGACTCCAGACTGTCCAGAACTCAGCTGCCAGGCTTTTAACCAGAACAAAGAAATATGACCACATTATTCCTATTTTAGCTTCATTACACTGGCTCCCAGTATGTTTTAGAATTGACTTTAAAATTCTATTGATCACTTTTAAAGCTCTTCATGGCCTCTCGCCTTGTTATATTTCTGACCTTTTAGTCCCGTACGCACCAGCACGCACCTTGAGATCCTCGGGCAGAGGTCTGTTGTCTGTTCCAGAGTCTCGACTGAAAACTAAAGGGGACAGAGCGTTTTCTGTCAGGGCCCCGAGGCTCTGGAACAGCCTGCCCGAGGAAATCAGGTCGGCTGAGTCGGTGAACTCTTTTAAGTCCCTTCTTAAAACATACTTTTATAGGAGAGCTTTTCCCGATCTTATTTGACTTTATTTTATCCCTTTTATTTTATTGTATTTTACTAATTTTATATTAAATTTTCATGCTCTTATCTTTTTTGTATTATTCTTTACACTTGTTAAAGCACTTTGTAACTTGTTTTTGAAAAGTGCTCTACAAATAAGGATTATTATTATTATTATATTATTATACCATTATCTGAAATTCTAATGAATACTCTAGGGCTGACCCGGCATAGTTGAAGTCACGATGCTTCGATGGGCGGAGCCAGCTTCGACTGTGAGATTGACAGTCGAAGCTTCGCAGTGAAACAAGGATCATGCCATTTTGGCGATATGGGGGTGCTCAACGTCTGATTTTACATAGAACTACAATATACATTTCAACATACAATGCTGTAAATAAACATGTAAAAGGAATAAAACTTTCAATAAATGTTTTTAAAATGCGTAAATAAATCCTAAATTGTAACCTAACCCTGGGTCGTCAGTGCGCATGTGTAGGCTTAGCGTGTTTGTGTGCAGTGAGTGATCAGTGGCAGAAGAGGAACACTTGCGGAAGAGACGGAGCCCCAGCTTCACCAGTGTTGTGCCGAGTTGTTCGCACCTCGCGAGACTTTCGGATAATTTATCACCGTTGATGAACCACACAAAGAATATTACATTGTTTTTAAAGACGCGGCTACTTGAAATAGACCCACAAGGACGTGCATGAAGTTATCGGCAGCACGGCATGCAAGTAAAACTGAAGGCAGGCGAGAGAGAGAGAGAGAGAAATGGGTCTTCAAAAAGCTTCAGTTTAGCTGGAAATTTACAGTGTAAGTTTAATGAATGGAGACTGCAGCTCTGCAGCTTCTCAAGATTAAAGCAGAGCTACTGTGTATATTTTGTTTTTATAGATTTTGGTCATAAAGTAACTTCCTGCCTTTACTGTACGCATACTGATCATGCTTACTGTCGCGCTAAGTCAAAGGCCCATTCTGAGCCAGGAAAAACCCTTAAGTTGGGTGGCTGGTGAGATGGAGCAGAATCTGGCATGTGTAGAAATGTCACATAAGGTGCATCCAAGATGTGCCAGGTGTGCAGCTATACACAGAGATCGGCACCACAACCACCAAGGGGGGTGCATCATCCTGAACAGGTACCACTGTGCCAGAGGCTCCACAGACCTGGAATCTTTTCACTGCCACCTTAACAGGTTCATTTCAGGTATGTTGCGTAGATTTTGATGATGGGGCCAACTTATGTATTGAACCTTTAACTGAGTATTTCTTCAGTTTGCTTGCTGGGATTCAGAAAAAGGAGGTTTTTGTTGAGATCTGGATTCATGTGGAGACTTGAACTGAGTTAAGGTGTCATTAATTGATGGTTGAACTGTGAGTTTTGTATTGAGAGTTCACTGTATAATACGCTGTCAAGAACTTTATTTTTCTTGTAGTCGTCAGGTAGGCCTACCTGATGATATTATTTAATGCCTTGACTTGACACTCAAATTATCTTTCTCTGAAATTATTATAATTTAAAACTTTTACTCTGTCCCTTTCTAACATCCTTGCTTCTTATCATGGCTGACATATACAGTACTAATAATTAGGTCTGGGCAATATGGCCAAAAATTTTACCATGACAGTGTTTCCCACAGGATGACTGTTTAACTGTGGTGGGTTGAAACTTTCATATTATCATCTGGTTGCTTACATTCACCCCAGATGCAAATTCAAAACATGCACTGTGGAATGTTCTGGATGTATTTGTAGGCCTATATGTATATAAATAACTGTATATATTGTTTTATTTTATTTTATATTTTACCATATTTTAATATGGGCCTACACTTAATTATATGTTTGTGTAGCATGAAGGAACTACAAATTTCATTTCATTATGCAGCCTTGTGCTGTATATTGACTAATAAACAACTTTGTACCTTTGCACCTTCTATTTATAGCAGGTAATTTTTTATATCACGATTTTAGTTGTACTTAATTCTCTACCTTATTTTAATAAAAAGTCTTGGGTTGTTTTTTCCTCATAACTTTCTGACATTTCCCAGGGTATATAGTATTTGACAGCATTTGTGTAAAAATACATAAAAGCTGAGTGGTGGTGATTAAAGTCAATACAGCATGTATGACATTGACTAGCCTACAATGCTTTGTCCAATATGCAATTATCCTACTTGTGCAAGTGCTGTACCAAGCCCTGGCTCTGTAAATGGGAAACAAAGTGGCTCGGACTGAGCCACACAACAAGGGGCTATATGTAGTTTTTCAATGAAATCACTTATTAATAAATCAGGGTAGGGTAGGGCTGGGCGATATAGCCAAAAATGTTATCACGATAAAAACATTTCATATCATTCGATAACGATAATTATCACAATATGTGTCAAATCATTATTTCTTTCAAGTTTAAAGGCAGATTTTTGCTCCTGACTGAAAGTTTAAGAAGCCAGATGGTTAATTATGTGGTTAAACTTTTCTTTATGGTCAGAATGTGACAAACACTTGATGCCAAACAGTGGATCACTTCAGAAGTCTGAGTTAGAACATTCAAAACTATTTTTACTTTTATTTACACCAAATATGATTAGTGAATCTTTTTTCAGGCTTCTTTTTTCAACAAAATAAATATTTTAATAGAAAAATTAATTTGTTTGTGATTCAAATAAATTAAAGCAAATATTTATTGACGATATGTTGAACATTTATTATATTGTTATTGAGGAAAATTATATTGCGATAATTATCATTATTGTTTCATTGCCCAGCCGTAATTTAGGGTTGCTGGAAAAACATTAAAGAAATTAGTTGACTTTTTTGCTGTTTCATCACCATTTATATCTTTGCAGTGTGTTTATGATCAAATTGTTTACTAGGGCACACAATTGTTAACAAAAGTGCAAAGTTCTTTTGCTTTTAAAGTGCACCAAATTAATGCACTTAACTTTAAAAGGCACACATTTTCTTTCGGGGGGGCAATACCCCAGACCACCCTAGAGGGTCCATGTCCACCCACCATAGTCTCACAAAATCTTGTGGGAAACACTGCGTCATCCGCTCCATTGTAGCCGACCAGCAGACACAGCATCCGAACGCTCTCCTTATCATTAACGGAGATCTTAACCACGCCAAAATCTCAAGGACACTGACCAACTTCAAACAGTACGTTACCTGTAACACCAGAGGAGACAAGACCCTGGATCTGCTGTATGCCAATGTTAAAGAGGCACTGCACTTCCCCCTCTGGGCAAATCTGACCACTATCTGGTACTGCTGACTCCAACGTACAAGCCTGCTGTTAGGAGACAGCCTGTCTCAGCCTGTCTCAGGGGAGGCCTCCTCGGCCGGAAATTTTCAGTTTGCGTACCAGGCTGACATTAGCGTGGATGACGCCATCATCTACCTGCTTCACAGAGCTTACACCCACCTGGAGAAGCCACACAGCACTCTCTGGCTAGCTGAGAAGCTCTCTGTGATGCAGGTGGACCAGGACCTGGTGGCCTGGATCACTGACTACCTCAGAGGTCGTGTTGAGCAACACTGGCACACCCCAAGGAACTGTACTGTCACCGTTTCTCTTCACACTCTACACTTCTGACTTTTGCTTTGACTCTTGGGACGAGCCACCTCCAGAAGTTCTCAGAAGACTCCTCCATCGTCAGCTATATCACTGATGACAGCGAGCAGGAGTACAGAGACCTGAATGAGAGCTTCATCGAATGGTGTGACAGCAACCACCTCCAGCTCAACACAAGAAAAACCAAGGAGCAGGTGGTGGACTTACTTACAGATGCAGCAAGAGGCCCCACACCCCTGTTGTGATAAGGGGTGATGGGGTAGAGATGGTGGACACCTATAAGTTCCTGGGGGTGCACCTCAAAAACAAACTGGACTGGACAGACAACACCGAGGCCCTCTACAGGAAAGGACAGAGAAGGCTGTTCTTCCTGAGGAGGCTCAGGTCCTTCAATGTGTGCACCAGGCTGCTGCGGATGTTCTACCAGTCTGTCATCTTCTTCGCTGTGGTGTGCTGGGGAGGTTAGGTGCGCAAGCTGGTGAAGAAGGCCAGCTTGGTGGTGGGGATGGAACTGGACAGTGTGGAGGCAGTGACTGAGAGGAGGATGAGAGGGAAGCTGAAAACCATAATGGACAAGCCCTCTCATCCTCTCTATGCTGAGCTGAGGCAGCTCAGGAGCTCCTTCAGCCACAGACTCATCCAGCCCCGAGCCTCAAAGCCCCTTGGAGGCTCATTTGTGCCGTCAGCCATCAGGTTCTACAACACCACAGCACCAAACTGACAGATTTGTGCCTGATTATATCTGAGACCTTTATCTGGTTGTAAATAATTATTCTTGATTGTATAGTGTGTTAATTAATCTACAATACTGCATCTGTTCTTTTATATTCCTTATGCTGCTAAGTTAACCTAAATTTCCCCTACGGGGGATGAATAATGTAATATCTTATCTCATCAAGCAGCTGATCAGCAATCACTTGGACTCATGGACTCACTGTAAGACAACAAACATAATGCTTATGTTCCCTGACCGGGAATCGAACCCGGGCCGCGGCGGTGAGAGCGCCGAATCCTAACCACTAGACCACCAGGGAACCTGGCTAATGCCTGTGATTTCACATAGTACACCAGCATGTTCCACCAGCTTGTGCAGGAATGCATGTTTTGGTCATAAAAGTGTCATCTATATCTAAGGAAGTCATAGAAACAGTAGAGGGAACACAAACACACATCTCTGCTGATCACAGAAAGATAAACAGACCTGGTTGAATTGAATTTACTGGATTCTCTGTGCCATTTCTGTGTCTGACTTTCTGGCCAGTTCCATCTGCTCTATGCAGCGTGACGTGGCTTCTGTCAAAAATAGACTAGCTGCGCAGTCATATTCCTTTGGCAGTGGTAGTGTATGTTTTCATGAATTTACTTTTAAATGACGCATTCAGCATGATCACAGTTTTGTTTGTGGCTCTCAAGACAAGCCCTTAAGAAGTACTGACTTGCAAATTATCCTTTACTTCTGAGTACTGAAATCAAATTTTTACATAAGATGTCAGAATTCTTACTTTTTTCTCAGAACTTTGGCTTAAAAAAATCGAAATTCTGAGTTTAAACTCTTTACTGAAACAAAATTTTTACATAAAAATACAAGTCATAATCTTTACGTAAAAATTAGGCCTGGGTAACGCGTTAACGGATTAATTAACGGCGAGAATTATTTTATCGCGCGTTAACGCAGGCTGGGTTAACATTAAGGCTGGGTGATGCGTTAACACATTAATTAATTAATGCTGACAATTATTTTATTACATGTTGTTTATTATTATTGTGAAAGTCTGTTGCTCACTTGCTCTGAATACACATCAAATCCATGGGTCACAGGAGGGGTGGGATGTTGATTAGCCTGCAAATCACCCATCCCAAACATATAATACAACACATAATACGTTGGATGCAGTGTGAGGGAGAAGTAGATAACAAAAGCAAGACAAGCGATCAAATGCCATAGCGAAGTGGATAGCTACACACTGCATGCTGATTAGTATTGGGGAAGATGGCGGTCTTATGAACGTTAATTAATTTTCCTCGCATATGCCCCTAAAAAAACTGATACTTGCGAGCCACCGGAGCGCCGAGAGTGGGCGGGTCGCTCGGTGGCTGCTTGAGTAGCTCATTACAAAAACAAAGACAGCGATGTCAGCAGCTGGAGTGGCGAGACAGAAGACAGTAGGGAGAAGATAAGGAAGTTGTGGGTTTGGCTAGCTGGCTACAAGGTGTATCAGGTACCTTCTGTTGAAACATGTTCATCTTTTCATAAAATCGATGTGTTCGTCAATTTCACTTTTCGTCAACTGACCAATCACAGCCTGGATGGGGCGGGACATAAAAATGGTTTGACATGCTCCAGTAAACTTTCAATTGTTGAACTTGAGCAAGGATTTTATGAATGAAAACATGAAACAGCTGTTTTTTCCCCAACTGGAATTAATTTTACACTAATTGTGGGCTACATAGGAAACTATTACATAAAATGACAATAGCCTACATATAGTAAAATTAAATAATTTATATATTAACATACTAACAGAATACTATTAGATTAAAATTGAACTTTTTATCTACAATACACTAATTAAAACTACTTTTTCCTCTATGTTGTAGAAAGAACCTCTGCAGTGGAAAGATGCAGATTTCCACTACACGCAGTCTGCCAGTATGTGCTCCTTCTAGGCTCCTCCTGAGTGATACGTTCCCCTTTTTCTGATTTACTAAAGTTATTGTAAAACTGTATAGTAGTCTTGTTTAGATTAGGTGTATTGTGAATCCGTCCCTGGTTCAAAAACTACACAAGCACCAATCACAGTAAAGTATTTTGTGATGACTGATCAGTATTTTAAAAGCTGTTTTCAATGTCTCAAATTTTCAAAACATCTGTTTCAATATTTTTAAAAGCTTTAACAAAATATTAAGGCTGAGGTGTACAGATACAAGGGTCTTCACTTCCAGTCCTCCAGTTTTTTCATACCATACCATAGTTGAACACAAGAAGGAGCACACACGTAGTATAAATATCTGTATAATAAATAGTTTGTAAAACTCTGTTACACCTAAATTTCTTTGTGTGCTCCTATTTTTTTCATTTAGGAGAACTTGTGCTCCTTGGGAAAGTTAGCATAGAGCCCTGGACCACTTCACCTCACTCAAAAAGGGACACTTGCTACTGAACATAGACTGTTTCTGCTGCTCCCTGATAAAAGAAAATGTTTCTACTGACACCTGTTCAGAAAAAACCCCCAAGAAAACAGATTTATATATGTTACTCAGAAGGTGCCTGTTATGATGTTATGATCGTGTCACTGGACTGAAAAGGTAATGCCCTGGCAGTGGCAAATAGCTTTGGTTTTATATTTGATTTGATTACATTAACGTTTAAGTTGAAATTTACAAGAAATATTTTATTGCTACAGTGTAAAGGGAATACTGCTGGTAAAAAGCACCTTATTTGTTTAAAGTGTTTGCAAACCATGTTATTGCATTTTTGTGTATATAGCAGTACATAGAGCTGAGCTGAACGATACATCTTATTTTCATTGTCGTCGCGATATGAACATGCGCAATGAACATGCGCATCGCAAAAGACTGTCTGAAATGATAAATAAGGAAAAAAGTTTATTACATGCGCCAAGCATTTACACTCCGCATTGTCAACATTTGACCTATCACGTGTAGCCCTAAAGACATTGTCGGTGCATTCATGCTATTCGCCAATCAGACGAAGCCCCAGGAAACGTCAGCTACGCACAGATTGATTAGTGGAGACTCTGTGCCGTTAGCAGATACGATGGCGGAGGAAGGAGAGAAGAGTGAACAGGGCTCAATGTTAAACTTTTTTGCAACTGGCCCCACCGGGCCAGTGGGGTTTGAAACTTACTGGCCCGAAGACAATTTTTACTGGCCTTCCCTTCAAAAATTAATTATCAGTGTTACAAAACCAAAGACTTTATAAGTTATGTTATTCTGTTAACATGTTTAATTGTTTATTAAACACACCCTGGATATAAAAAAAAACTAAACAAAATGTAATCAGTTTTAAATTATTAAAAATTTAAAAAGTAATAGTAAACAAAACAATTCATTTTAACACAAAACAGACTCAAACATGACGTGCTCTCTCGCAGACAGCCATCTCTGCACAACTCTATCTGGCTGAAACTGTGCAACCTCTGGTCCCTGAATGCTAATATATAATAGCTTCCATAGCATTTTTACAGACAAGCTGCTCCTCCAATCTGTTTTGATTCTCTTCATGGCGCTGAATCCTCGCTCGTGCAGTGTGCATGCTCGTAAGCATCAGCGCTGAAGTCTCAAAGGCCTGAAGGGCCTATAATTAGCTCTACTAACTCCTTACAAACTATAAAAAAAAAACACAACAACTACTGACCAGCTCAAAACTAGTCCTTGAGAAGCGCTCCAAGAGCTCTTTCCACATGTGGGAGCCACCTTGTTCCCCCAGGTTTGTCAGCGTCCACACCTTCTTATGGAGGACTTCGCTGAGTGCTTTAAGCTCCCTCCAAGCTTTTGGCGAGTAATAATATTGCTTATACAGGTCTCTGAAGAGCTCAGTCACCTGAATGAAAAGGCAATAAAACATTTCTGGTTGGCACATAATTTTTATTTCATTTTTTAAATGTAATTCATGGAGTAACACGGAGGAGAGTGGAGACCCCCCCACGTTTCCCAACCATCACTGGGGCTCCATCTGAAAATATTATTTGGGCTCCCGTCTTTAAGCATCCGAACATAGACCCCCTCAAGGTCACGGACACTTGAATCAGTGCCAGCATCTGCCAACACACTTATGACTTTTGCTCTCCTCAGGTCCTCCAAGAAGGGCCCCCAGGGATCTTGGAAGATAACCATAGCAAACCTATTGTATGAGTCATTTTCATTCTGTATATTTTATGTAATTCTTGTCTTGTGCCACTAGGGGGCTGTATGTGCTTTGCAGTTCAGCTGATCTCGAGTCATGGAGGTGTGGGTTATTTACGTAGAGGAAACCCAGACACAGGTGTTGCTGATTTGGGAAGCAAACAGTTTTTGACTGTGCTAGCGTCTAGCCTGGGGGTGAGCAAGGCACGACGGTAGGCCTGGGCGAAAAATCGACTGAATGAATTAATTCGAATTTTTTGTTGCGGGCGATTTAAAAATAAGTAAATCGAGTTTTTGTGTAATAGCACATTTTTGGCTCCCCGGGGTTTCCGTAGTGTTCGTTTCCCATAGCGACAACATCATACACTAAACAGCAACAGCAAGCGACAAAATGGCTACCGGTGAGAGCGGGAAGTTTGTTCCCAAGAAAGGAATAAAGTCATCTGTTGTTTGGAACTGGTATGGGTTTGCTGCGACAGATGTGGAACAACAGACACCACGCTGCAACATTTGCCTAAAGCCTATGCAGTGAAAGGCAGCAGCACCACAAACCTATTCCAACACCTGAAACAGAGACATCCAGCCGAATATGAAAAATGCCAGTCTCTCCGCGATGAACAAAGCCGCACTGACCAACAAACCTTAGCTAAAAAACAGCTAACTGTAGCCGAATCCTTTGCACAAGGCACCGCATATGACAGGAAAGGGGCACGGTGGAGAACAATCACCGAAGCGGTCGCTTTGCATATAGCCAAAGACATGGTACCCATATATACCGTGGAAAAGACGGGGTTTATTAATTTGATTAAAACGTTAGACCCCAGATATGAGCTACCCAGACGCAAGTACTTCAGTGAAGTCGCCTTCCCCAAGCTGTACAACATTACACGAGAGAAAGTCAGCAGAGAACTGGGGGAGCTGTCCTTTTATTCGGCAACAACCGACATGTGGTCCAGTCGGACTATGCAACCTTATATGAGTTTAACGGTGCATTTCATTAACAATGGGTGGGATTTGCGGAGTATTTCCCTCCAAACGTCATACTTTCCCGAGGACCACACCGGTGAACTTGTTGCCAAGGGACTGAGAGACGCTCTCGACTGCTGGAACCTGTCTGAGAATCGTCTATGCTGCATGACAACTGACAGCGGCACCAATATGATTAAAGCCCTGCGAGTGAACGGATGGCCAAACCTCCAGTGCTTTGGACACAAACTACACAACGCTATTGGTAAGTCTAACAATAAGTAAAATAAAATATTCAATTTTGACAGAGCACATATATATTATCTATTATATTATTATATTATAATATATTATCCTCATCCAAACCGCAGTCAAGCTAGATGACGCTCGTCTTTTCGTAATACTACTACTACTACTACTGTCATTTAGCAGATGTTTTTTCCAAAGCGACTTACACCTAGGAGAACAACACAAGCAAAAAATCTAATAGAGGAGGGTCCAGCATGGATAAGTTTTGGTTAGATTGCTGTGAGTCCCGCTGGACACAGTTGCTGCCATGCAGTAATAGAGGAGTTGTTTCTTCTTTTTTTTCTTTTTTTTTTTTCAGTCAGCCAACCCAACATCTACTCAACTACGAAAGACGAGTGTCTGACTACTTGACTGCGGTTCATCCACCGTTTAAAAAGTTTAAGTGCTGTACGTGATTTATTAATATATATATTTTAATTAGGCCTGCCTAGCAAAAAAAAAAAAAAGATGTTTCAATATGACATGTCCATTTGATCTGTATTTGATTCATAAAGACAGTAGAATAGATTATTTTAAAAAAATGGATTCAAATTTCTCCACATCTGCACATATGCCTATAGTAAACAAAATTCTATTTGTGTATCTGCAGTGTCTGAGTTTTGGAATGACAAAGTTTTGAAATACAGAAGAAAATAAATAATTTTTAGATGGATGTAGACTGATATTTATTAAAGTCCCCAATAGTGATGTATGTCTTTGTGTTTATTCGTTATCAAACAGAGAATGGTGTTAAGGATCCCCGCATAGATCGTGCAATTGGAGTTTGCAAGAAAATAGTCGCTGCTTTTTCCTACAGCTGGAAGAAAAGAAGAGAGCTGGGTGTAGCTCAGTCAGAGCTTGGCCTTCCCCCTCATCAGCTAACAACAGAATCGCCTACCAGATGGGGCTCCCGCCAAAAGATGATCGAGCGATTCCTGGAACAGGAGAAGGCTATAGCCCGTGTCCTGGGGTCTGATGTTAAAAGCCGCCATCTTGTGCCATCTTGGCAAGACATCGAGGTTTTGGAGTCAGTAAAAAAGGCGGTTAAAGGACTCCAAGACTTTACGGATGCGCTATCAGGGAAATGTATGTCAGTGTCTCATACATCAAGCCTGTTATCCATCTGTTCAAAACCAGTCTTTTGCTGCCTGAGGACAACGACACGGAGCTTACCAAAACAATAAAAAGGAAGATACTGGGATACCTTGTTGAGAAATACAGTGATCCTGTCAAGGATGAGCTCTTGGACATGGCCTCTCTGATGGATCCAAGGTTCTGGACATCCTACATCGACCCAGACAAGGTGGAGCAAGTAAAAAAAAGAGCTGTCAGTGAACTTCTGTCTTTCCCCACTGAAAAAGCACACCACAGCCTGGTCCAGTTGTGCAGGTGGACCAGGAAGAGGCAAGGCCTCAGCCAGACCCCAAGAGGAAAAAGACCTTAGCAACCTTCTTCAAGAAGAGTGTTGTTTTGCCAACCTCTGACCAGTCGGAAGAAGCTAAAATAGAGACTGAACTGGCAACCTATCTGCTCTTGCCAGAGGCAGACCCTGACACCGATCCGCTGCAGTGGTGGAAGAGCAACGAATTCAACTTCTCAAGGCTCAGTCACCTGGCCAAGAAATACCTCAGTATTCCTGCAACAAGTGCCCCATCTGAGAGGCTTTTCAGTGTGGGGGAGGAGTTGTCACATGCAGCAGAGCTTGCCTCAAGCCAGAGGCAGTGGACAGGCTGATTTTCCTTGCCAAAAATGTTTAAATGTTATTGACAGCAACTTAAGCACATATCTCATGTTCTGCACCTCAGTCAAAATGTGATTTTTCTTTTCTGTTCATACTTTCAGGGACACAAATGGCACGGTATATTTTTTTAAAGCAAAGTTTGCACTTTATCAGTTGGAGTTGATGTGTAATTTATTTTGCACATTTTGTACTCTGCTAAATTTTTGTTTACATTACTATTTTACCCAAGACAGAGGTGTTGCCTCTTTAGGTTGTTATTTAAAATTCTATGCAAAGTGCAATAAAAGAGAATATTTTTGTTTTTGGTTTGAAAAATTTAATTCTGCTAAGAGTAAGATGTGCATGTTCATGTCATGTATCCCTGTATGTTGTTGCATTGTTTGGGCTAGACACAATGAAAAATGTCACTGTCTAGTTTTCCTCAGATTTTAATATATTGTTAATGCTTTAGAAAATGGTGCTACTTCATCCCAGAAATGGGGGTTACATTTGTCTTGCTTTTGATTAAATAAAAGCAAAATTTGCTGTAAGTAGTCTGTCGTTTGTACTTATTGCTTTCCTTAAGTAGGGGGGGAAATCGGAAAAATCGTAAATTGAAAAAAAAATAAAATCAGAGATTTTATTTTTAGGCCATATTGCCCAGCCCTACACGACGGTGTTGGTTACATGTATTACGAGCAAAGATAATGCCACTGTATGAGATATGGAGGAAAATAAACTTGCTAGTTAATAGTAACATTACCGAAGTCCCCGTTTGATATTTAAGACGCTGCACGGGCACACGTCTAAACTTAATCCGCTGTATTAGCAACCAGTTACTAGACTATGTTAGGACTTAGTCAGTACATTTAAGGTCAAAAACTGCTTCAATTTGGATAATCGTTCATCGTGAGGATGACCTGTTATATTGTGGATTTAACGGTGTTCGTTTGGAAAATCCCAGATGTGAGGTGGGCAAATGTTTGGAGTTGCCGATTGTTGAAAGGAGCTGCACCGGGGCGAGCTAAAGGGTCTCCGGAATACCAGCATCATCACGTCGGGATACCATTCATCAAGCCGGCCAACGCTCTATTGGGGTACGTGGTGATCAGCGCTGATATTATGAATGGCCATGGTAAAATTGTGTGCACACATTCACGTAAAACCAACTTCTTGGTAACAACTTGTAACCGTCTACAATAACTTTGAATGTTTAGACGAGGTGTTGTGCAACACAAACTATTTTTGCGGGATTATGGATTAATAAGACAATTCGTTTTGTGTGGTCATTATGGCCGAAAAGGAAAAAGGCCAGCTTGGCCCTGAGACTGAACTTTGTGTGGGTGAAGGGGTACAATCTGTAACTGAAAAACGTGTGGTTAAATTAACACCCAAAGCTTTGTTGGGAAAAATAAGTACTTTAAAAGGAAAGAAAGTCTAAATTTAGTAAACTGTTGAACGTGAAAAATTCTATTACTAAATTGATGAGCGATAAAGAGCATATTAGTGAGGTTGAAAATGAGTTTGACACGTTCAATAAGTTGTGTGATGAAATACAGCAGGTACATACATCTTTATTGGGTTTATTGCCTGCTGAGGAGGCAAACAAACATGAAATATGGTACCAAGCTAAAATGTTGAGTTTCAATGATGTGATAATGTTTTTATGGGTACAAATCAATGGTTGTATGACACTAAAGCTTGTTCAGTTGCTAAAATGGATGATGATTTGACAGTTCAAGTTGAAACTCAAACTGTTGACGTCAATCCTGAAAATGGAAATGAGATTGATGCCAGCAAACCAAAAGGAACTGCTGGTGGAAAGGATGAGGAAGAGGAGGATCAGATTCAACCTCAAGACAGCATTTCAAACGTGCAGTCAAGGCACCGTGGCTCAAGTAGCGGATCCTCTAGTAGTAGATCCTCCACTTCTTCAGCCAGACACATGGTGAGGGCGGAACAGGCCGCGCTCTTCGCTCGAGCTGCTGCTTTAAAGGATAAGCATGAATTGGAGGAGCAGGAGCTCATTTTGAGGAGAAAGAAGGAGCAGACATTGAGATAGCCGCCACTTCTGCTAAACTATCAGTGCTACAGGTCGGTAGCAGCGTCCATTCAAGGCAATCTGATGGAATGGCTTCCTATATTAGGAAAGGGGCTAGACCTAATCTCCCGCCCACCGCTCTCAATCTACAGGCCTCAGTATTTATACCTCTGACCTCACAGCGACCTGCATCTCTACCACCTCAAAGCAATGTTTCACCATTTGTTAAGTCTTCTATCTGGCCAAAGCCAACTGTCAATCAAAGCTTTCAACCCCTGCAAGGCCAACATCAGACAGCAGGTCTGTATAATTTGCTGCAACAACAGAACGACATAACGGCTCTTACAACTGCTTCCACGCCAAGAAATTCCAATTTATGATGGAGATCCTTTAAGGTTCAATACATTTATGAAGGCATTTGAATACTGCGTGGAGGCAAAGACCATCTGTAAAGGAGACTGTTTATATTATCTTGAGCAATTTACTAGGGGGCAGCCAAGGGATATTGTGCGCAGCTGCCTTCATATGACTGCAGATGAAGGATTCGCTGTTGCTAAAAAATTGCTTAAGGAGCACTTTGGAAATGAGTTTAAGATAACAGAAGCTTATATGTAGAAGGTTATGGGATGGCCAAGTGTCAAAGCTGAGGACCCTAAAGCGCTTAAAGCTTATGGACTCTTCCTTCGTGAGTGTTCCAATGCTATGAAGGATCTTCAGTACTTGGAGGAACTTAACATGCCAGCAAACATAAAGATTCTGAGTCAAAGGCTTCCGTATAAACTCAGACAAGTGGAGAACAAGGGCATGTGAGATACTGGAGAAAACTGGGCGAAGAGCACGATTCTCAGACATTGTGGAGTTCACGAGCGCCAGGTTAGAATCACTTCAGATCCAGTCTTTGCGACATACAGGATACTTTACCTGTTATCAAGGGAGCTATAAAAGCAAACAAGTTCCAGGTAAAACCTCTGTTGGGAAGAAACAGCTTTGCAACACAGGTAGTCATTGAGGATGGATACAGCAAACCAGATAGTTACAAGAAGGAAAAGGCTCAGAAAGAAGTGACATCCTTTACCAAGAATGATTCTATTTCCTGCCTGTATTGTGCTGCTGGTAATCATGTTTTGGAAAAATGTTTTAAACTGGGAAAAAAGACACACAGAGAGAAACTGGACTGTCTAAAGGAGAAAGGATTGTGTTTCAGTTGCTTGTGCACAGGACACTTGAGTAAGAATTGTGATAGGCGTATCATTTGCAATAAGTGCAATCGAACGCACCCCAGTGTTTTGCACATAGGAGAGAAGGAAAGGATTACTCAAAAGGATCAGAAGAATGGTGAGCACAAAATTGCTGAGCAGTCAAATACTTCCGACAGCTGTACAACATCCTCCGCTTGTTGTCTTACAGGGGCTGGCCACTGCAATGGAATTCTTTCCATCTTGCCTGTTAAAGTGAAGTGTTTAAAGGGAAACAAGGTTATTGAAACCTATGCTTTTCTGGACCCAGGGAGTACAGGAACTTTCTGCACCAGGAAGCTCATTGACAGGTTAAACATGGAAGGGCGTAAATGCAAGATTCATATCCGCACTTTGGGCCATCATAACGCAGTAGATAGCTCCGTTGTGGATGGTCTGGAAATTTCAGGAGTTTCTGGTGAGTGCTACTATCCACTTTCCAAAGTGTGTACCCTGAAAGGGATGCCTGTTTCTACAGCCAATATAATCAGCGAAAGGGAGCTGAGAAAATGGCCTTATTTAAAGGAGGTAAAGATTCCTCATATAAATGCTGATGTTGACCTATTAATTGGCACAAACGCCTCCAAGTTGATGGAGCCTTGGGAGGTGATTAACAGTCGTGAAGGTGAAGGACCCTATGCAATCAGAACCCTATTGGGATGGGTAATAAATGGTCCGTTACAAGGAAGTAGCGACTGTGGAAGTGACCACTCTTTAGTTCATGCCAACAGAATTGCCCTTGATAGAATTGAAGAACTGTTAACCAGCCAGTACAACTATGACTTCAATGAGCAAGCTTCTGCAGAACAGGAAGAAATGTCAAGGGAAGAAAGGAAGTTTGTGGAGATAATAGAAAGCTCTGCTCAGTTTAAAAACGGCCATTACACGTTTCAAATGCCTTTCAAAGGGAAAGATGTTTCGATGCCGAACAACTTTGGTGTTGCCGTGCAACGTGTTCGTGGTTTAAAAAGGAGACTTCAGAAAGACGCAAGCTTTCATGAAGAGTACAACAACTTTCTTGCTGATGTTATTAGCAATGGCTATGCTGAAGAAGTGCCACAGCATCAGTTGGAAACGCCAACAGGGAAGGTGTGGTATATCCCACACCACGGTGTGTATCATCCACGGAAAAGAAAGCTACGAGTGGTGTTTGACTGTGGAGCAGAGTACAAAGGGACCTCGCTCAACAGTCAACTCTTACAAGGACCAAACCTCACCAACTCATTAGTTGGAGTTCTTATGAGGTTCAGACAGGAACAGGTGGCCGTAATGGCGGACATAAAGGCTATGTTCCACCAGGTTAAGGTGGCAGAGAAACACCGGGACTACTTAAGATTCTTATGGTGGCCTCATGGTAACCTGGAACAAGGTCTTGTAGAGCATCGCATGACTGTTCATTTATTTGGAGCGGTTTCATCACCTAGTGTCGCCTGCTTTGCGCTTGGAAAAACCGCTGAAGATAATCAGGCTAACTTTCCAACAGAAGTAATTGAAACGATCAATCGAAATTCCTGGACTGCGCTGTACACATTGAAGAGGACAGGAGCCTGCAGATTGGTGTTTACAGAAAACCCACACACACAGACCAATACCTACTCTTCGATTCACACCACCCACTGGAGCACAAGCTAGGGGTCATGAGAACACTGCACCACAGAGCGGAAACATACCACAAGCGCCCAAGCCAGAGAGAAGGAACAGAACCACCTGAAGGGGGCACTTACAGCCTGTGGATACCCTAAATGGACCTTTGTGAAACAGCCACAAAATCCAAGAAGAACAAAACTACAGGGGAGGAGGAAAAGAAGGTCAAACGCAACAACATTGTGATTCCATACGTGTCTGGAGTATCAGAGAAACTCAGGAGGATTTTTAACAAACATAACATCCCTGTGTTTTTTAAACCCAAGAACACACTAAGACAGATGCTGGTACACCCCAAAGACCGCACACCCAAACACAAGAAAAGCAATCTAGTGTATGCAGTCCAATGCAGTGAGGAATGCACAGACCTGTATATTGGGAGACTAAACAACCACTACACAAACGCATGGCTCAACACAGAAGGGCCAACTCCTCAGGTCAAGACTCTGCTGTCTACTTACATCTGAAGGACAGAGGACACTCGTTTGAGGACCACCAGGTGCACATTTTAGACAGAGAAGATGGATGGTTTGAAAGAGGTGTCAAGGAAGCCATCTACACCAGGGTTGAGAAGCCGTCATTGAACAGGGGAGGGGGTCTACGCCACCACTTATCCCCCACTTACAATGCTGTCCTTTCATCACTTCCCAGGAAACTCAACAAACGTAACCTATTGGCCTCAGGTGAAGATACCAACGATGGTCGTTCAGTCTTGGCCACAGGTAGTCTTAACGACTGTAACGACTGTCGTCACAGCAACAAGGAACACTAACGAACCAGCGGTATCGATGACCCGGGATAACGACCCCACTGAGGTTAAATAGCTGAGTTTCCCTGCCAGTCAGTCAGAACTGAAGAAGTCCTTTGGATAAGGGACGAAACGTCTTCCAGTAGCTTCAACCAAGTCCAGTTGCCCTTCATTTTAACCTTCGTTGGAGATCAATCGAAACTTCTATATGGATGATCTATTAAAGAGTCTGCCCTCTGAACAGGATGCAGTCACCATGGTTAAGAACCTTATAACCATTTGCGACAGAGGAGGGTTTACCCTCACTAAATGGATTAGTAATAGTCGAGAAGTGCTTCAAGGCCTCCCAGAGGATCTTAAGTCTAAGAACCTGCATGAACTTGATCTGGATAGGGATAAGCTGCCATTGGACAGAGCTTTGGGTTTGCAGTGGTGTATCGAGATGGATACTTTTAAATTCAAGCTGAAAATCAAGCAGAAGCCAGCAACCAAGCGAGACATGCTATCCATCATTGGTTCCGTCTACGATCCATTGGGGTTTCTGGCACTTCTAATACTCCCGGCCAAGCTGCTGTTGCAGGGGTTATGCAGGGCAAAGTGTGACTGGGATGATCCAATACCTCCAGCTTTCCAGCAGAAGTGGAATAAATGGCTGATAGATCTTGAGAAAGTGGCATATTTCCGGATCCACCGATGTGTGAAGCCTGCAGGATTTGGGAGGATTGTCAGTGCCCAGTTGCATCACTTCGCCGACGCGAGCGAGAGCGGCTATGGTACGGCTACTTACCTGAGGATGCAGAACATGGATGAGAGGGTTCATGTTACATTCTTATTTGGCAAAGCCCGAGTGGCCCCCTTGAAGACTATCACCATTCCCCGTCTAGAGCTTACTGCTGCCGTTGTTGCAGTACAAGTGGACAAGATGCTTCAATCGGAGCTTCAGTTTCCACTAAAGAAGACCTGCTTTTGGACCGACAGCACATCAGTTCTTAAGTATATAAAGAATGAGGACTGAAGATTTCAAACCTTTGTAGCAAATAGAGTAACCACCATCAGGGTCAACTCGGAAATTGAGCAGTGGAGATACGTTCCCACATCCCTGAACCCTGCTGACTACGCTTCACGTGGATTGAAGGCAGAGAGATCTTGTGAAGCAAAGATGGATAGAAGGCCCGGAATTTCTACAGCAACCTGAAGAAAAGTGGCCAACATTTCCGGTAGATACAAGTGTTACTGCAGAAGACCCAGAAGTAAAAAAGGTCTGACGGTCAATGCAATACTTGTCGACACAAATGCCACATCGCATTTGATGACCCATTTCTCTGATTGGCAAAAATTTAAAGTTGCAGTGGCGTAGCTCATTAAGCTGAAAGGAACTCTGCTCAAACTGAAAGAAAAAAGAAAAAAGTTGGAGCATGCAAACATCAATGCTATTGCAACAGCAAGGTTGGATGTGCAAAAAGAGATGCAAGCTTTCTCAAAATTGCTTGGGAATCAGAAGGTAACGCTGGAAGATCTCTTGGAGGCCAAGATCTCCATAATCGCTTTTTGCCAGCAAGAGAGATTTCCCACTGAGTTTGCTGCACTAACCTCTGGCAAGTCACAAGTGCCAAGAAGTACAGCCTCCTCAAATTGGATCCGGTTCTAGAAGGAGGACTTCTACGAGTTGGGGGATGGCTGAAAAGGGCAGCAATCCCTGAGGACATTAAAACCCCCTCATTCTGTCAAAGGACCAACAGATCACTGATCTTATCCTCCGTCATGTCCATTTACAGCTTGGACATGGAGGCAGAAATCATGTTCTTTCTGCTACAAGGAGAAAATATTGGATCACAAATGGACCTACTGCAGTGAGGAAGATTATATCAAGATGCCTTATTTGCAAGCTCTATAGTGGAAAACCTGGTGAGCAAAAAATGGCAGAACTGCCAGAAGAGAGAGTGATTCCTGATCTACCGCCGTTCACTAACGTTGGCGTAGATTACTTTGGGCCAGTTGATGTAAAAAGGGGGCGTAGCATCGTGAAAAGATATGGAGTAGTATTCACTTGCATGACAAGCAGGGCTGTGCACCTGGAAGTGGCCTATTCTCTTGACACAGACTCATGCATCAACGCGTTGCGAAGGTTCATCTGTCGAAGAGGACAAGTCTCGCACTTGAGATCTGACAATGGCACCAACTTTGTGGGTGCAGAAAGGGAGTTGCAAGAAGCCTTAGCCTCTTTGAATCATGACCGCATTGAAAGAGCCTTGTCCAAAAGGGGAGTCAAGTGGAGCTTTAATCCTCCAGCTGGGTCACATCATGGTGGTGCATGGGAGCGCATGATACGGATAATCAGGAAGATCTTGTGCTCTGTGCTCCGTCAGCAAAACTTGGATGATGAAGGGTTCCATACCGTGCTCTGTGAGGCTGAAGCTATGCTTAATGATCGCCCCATCACAAGACTGAGGCATTGATGCCTAACCATCTGTTACTCCTCAAAGGAAAACCAGTTCTTCCACCTGGATTGTTCAATAAAAGGGATGTTTACGCAAGGAGAAGGTGGAAACAAACCCAGTACATTTCGGATCTCTTTTGGAAGAGGTGGATCCGTGAGTACCACTTTTACAGGAGCGTCAAAAGTGGAACCAGGAGAAGAGGAGTTTTGTTCCTGGAGACCTGGTCATGGTGGCGAACTCTACAGCACCACGTGGGTCATGGATGCTAGGAAGAGTCCTGGAAACCTTCCCTGATAAAAGAGGTCTGGTACGTGTGGTTCGTTTGAAGACCAAGACAAACATCATTGAACGACCCATAACTAAAATATGCTTGCTTAATGAAGCTAAAGAGTAATTGGTTCCCTTGGGCCATATTTCTGGTATTTATGGCTCTTTTGAATTTGGTGTAATTGCTCTGGCAGACGCAATTAGGGGCTGGAGTGTATGAGCCATTTTCATTCTGTATTTTATGTAATTCTTGTCTTGTGCCACTAGGGGGCTGTATGTGCTTTGCAGTTCAGCTGATCTCGAGTCATGGAGGTGTGGGTTATTTACGTAGAGGAAACCCAGACACAGGTGTTGCTGATTTGGGAAGCAAACAGTTTTTGACTGTGCTAGCGTCTAGCCTGGGGGTGAGCAAGGCACGACGGTGTTGGTTACATGTATTATGAGCAAAGATAATGCCACTGTATGAGATATGGAGGAAAATAACTTGCTAGTTAATATAATATAATAATAAGTCCCCGTTTGATATTTAAGACGCTGCACGGGCACACGTCTAAACTTAATCCGCTGTATTAGCAACCAGTTACTAGACTATGTTAGGACTTAGTCAGTACACCTATAATAAAAATCAAATTCATTCAGACTTTATTGGCATTATTAAATCGCAAAAGAAAACATAAAATATTAGAATTGTCAAACTAATCGTTTAACAGTTTTAGAATGTCATAACATTCACTATCAAAACAAACAGTGGTGAAGATAGCTTAAAGACTGGGACTTTTGAACGTGTGTGTGAATATGTATATATACATATACACACATCCAAAAGTCCCAGTCCCACACACAGAAAACGTTCACTATAACATAACATCTAGCAAAACTAGCTAAACATTTTCAACCATTATCTGACCGTACTAAAAAATAGATGTAGCTAGGTAACGTTACTTGCCTGTGACACGCCACATCAGTATGATACTGACTTCCCAGGTCCACACCATTCATCTGCTTAAGTTCAATAGCACGGGGGAACGAGGTAAACGGCTTAGTTACGCAATATGACGTTGTTATAAGTCGCGCAATTACACGATGGGCATCGGCATTTAACTTCCTGACCAGCACGGTCAAGGGCCCGGTAGATGGATTTTCAGCCCTGCTTAGCTGTCATGCAGACAAGGTGCTGTCTGCTATTAGCATGACTGATCAGGGATTGTTTTTGAAAGTTGTCGGTGACTGTGTAAAAAGACCAACTCGTGTCTGCTTTTGCCGGGAACTTACGACAGACGACACAGTGCATCTGAGTTAGGGGTGCAACAATAATTGACGTAGTCGACAAACATTGATTATTAGATTCATTCATGACGTCATCGGGCCGTTTCTAAGTTTCTAAAACAACATCAGAGCTGCAGTAACACCTTCACCACCTAAAACCAGCATTTCACTCTTCACACAGCCAGAAATGTCGTGAACTGCAGCAAAGCTGAGCTTTCCTGGAAACACCGGAGCATCTGAAGAGGAGCCGCGTAACGTTGTGTCTCTGTGGATGATGAAGACTCGTCTCGGTAAGCTAGTTAGCAAGCTAGCTTCACGTTAAAGCCGTGTTACTTCACGTTATGAGCTGAAACATTTTCTATACAGTTGATTGATTGTTACAGTAATGGTGCTGTGAGTAGCACATAATTATGATGTACAACGGCCGTGTTCACATTCCAGATGTGCCCTGACTTTACAGTCATAAACGATGCATCGCTCATGGCGACGTTCCCAGCTGGAGAACATGCTGCTGCCGAGTGCGCATGATTAAACACAGGACAAAAATGTATTATTGCTCCCCTCTTGTAAATTCGGCAAATGAAATGCATGACGTTATTCCTTTCTTTGTATACAGTGTCAGTTTTTCCCGGGGTGTTGCAGTACTGGCGTGAAAGCTGCTCCGTCACTAAACAGCAGATCAGCTGCTTATCAGGACATGATTTCAGTGGAACTTTCTGTTGCTGCAGCAGAAACGTTCATTAAAGATTCATTTTTGAAAGCAGTATTTATTTATTGTCTTGACTGTTAATTAGCACAAGACTTGTGCAAGTAATCCAGCGGTCAAACTGCAAGTTTAAAATTCGCACTGTGTGTGAAACCAGCATAAGGCTTTAAGAGACCCGGGGATCAACAGACAAGCCCTACACCACACCATCAAGGCAACATTGGGGGTAGCAAAGCAGAGTAGCAAGTGGGTTTGCCCAAAGAGACAAATATCTATACAACAGACACTATTTATCTGCTCACTTTAGAAGTTATAAGCCAAACCTTTGTGTGGCTGGGTCACCAGTCTCTGTGGCGCAATCGGTTAGCGCGTTCGGCTGTTAACCGAAAGGTTGGTGGTTCGAGCCACCCAGGGACGTAGCTTTTCTTTCAACCTCAACACTAAGCCAGAACGAAAACAGACTAGACATGAAACAACCACTGGGTAAACAATAGGAACAACGGGGGAGGGAAAGAGGCAGAAAGAAGAGGGTTTCGTAACAGCTTTGTCAGAACAACGACAGTCTCTGCACTTTGAATCTTTGCTCATAAATTTAAAATATATCACTGTCAATGGACTACTTAATAAATATAGTACTAAAAATAATAGGTACTGGCATGTTTTTTAAGAACAATCACAAAGCAATTTCAAACTGCATTATTTGAATTTGAATTTACAACATAGGTTGGGACTCATTCTTTTATATTTAGTGAAACAACGTCTTATTGCTTGTAAAAATCAAAGCATGTTTCAACATAAGTAAAGTACAAGGACTCTCATGTTAGGCTACAGTGGACTAGGAGGAAAAGCTTCTCGTCCCTGGGTGGGCTCGAACCACCAACCTTTCGGTTAACAGCCGAACGCGCTAACCGATTGCGCCACAGAGACCATGTAGTCACCCACACTGGACTTCTGATTCATGGGGGATGGAGCACAAACAGGGGGAGCCACGCAGGCTTCTCACTATCACAGAAAGAGGTGTGGGGGGAGGGGAGCTACGCAGCCCGGCTAGCTCAGTCGGTAGAGCATGAGACTCTTAATCTCAGGGTCGTGGGTTCGAGCCCCACGTTGGGCGTCGCATTTTAATTATCCTGTCCTTGGTCATGACATTTATCCAAGTGTCCTGCACTAGCACCTGCTAAAGGCCCATTTATACTCCTGCGTAGGGTCTACATGTGTACCTACACTGTAGGCTACGCACGTAGCCATGCATTTATACTTGTGCGTAGGTCTGTCTGTCATTCTGCGATTACACCCCCAAATGCTAGTCGGCAGCAGCGATACAACAGTGATGACTTTTGGCGGCCGAGCAGGCTAACTTCCGGTTTCGCTCACCGCTGCCGTTTTGGCCGCTAGTAAAAGTTACTTTAAAGCGCGGGGTAGTTCTGGTCAGCTTCGGAGGCACTGCGAGGCTACCCAGAGCTTACGGTCCGCGTTGACTCGATGTGCAGTTACATTTTGAAGGAGGTGCAAGTCAGGCGACGGCGTAGCCTCTGCGTAGCCCCGTAGCCTACGCCGTCGATTTGACGCAGTATAAATTGCACTTTAGAAGTCAGCTAGTTGCATTCAGCTTTTCCACTGAAAAATGATTTAGTTAAAATTCCCTAGATTGTGGAATCTAACAATTATGCAATTGATTGAAGTGTAACAGTGCCTTGACAACTGCAGTCTAAAAGGGATGCGCCCAACGTGGGCTCGAACCCACGACCCTGAGATTAAGAGTCTCATGCTCTACCGACTGAGCTAGCCGGGCTGGTGTGCAACATTGGCAGTAGGGTTGGGATTGTGTAAATCTGGCCCACATGTCCACTATGTTCTCTGTAGCTCCGGACGGATTTCGCTTAAGAAAGGATATTCCAAAGGCAATGTCTTGTATTTTGTATAACTGTATTACTTCTTTCACTTGGTCTTTGACTCATGGTCATGGAATTTGTGCCATTTCCAGAGGTTGCGCCACGAGAGCACATGATTAGACTTGTCGTGAGTGTTCAAGGCCCACAGGGTCTCTGTGGCGCAATCGGTTAGCGCGTTCGGCTGTTAACCGAAAGGTTGGTGGTTCGAGCCCACCCAGGGACGTAGCTTTTCTTTCACGCTCAACACAAAACCAGAAAGAAGACTGACTACACCTAAAACTGTCATTGTGTGGACAGTGGGGGAAGGGAAAAGGATGGACAACCCATGTATGCTTTCACAACAGAAGACCTTCAGTCCCTGCAGTTTTAATCTTTGCTCTTACAAGCTTTGAAATATTATCATAATTATCATAAAATGTGATTGTTGTTGATGCATTTGTTTTAGAAATTCACAAACAATTGTATTTAGAAAAGGATAGCGCCCAACGTGGGGCTCGAACCCACGACCCTGAGATTAAGAGTCTCATGCTCTACCGACTGAGCTAGCCGGGCTGCCAATGAAAACTTTGGGGGTTGGGCTAAATGCTTGGAGGCCCCTTTGCAGGTCCTTAAATTTGGACGGGGACTGCATAAATTTCAGCCTTTCCATTATTAAACAATTAACTGTAACTTTAAAGCTACAATAGACTTTTTTGTCATGCATACATTGAGTCTTGGTCATGGTGTAATACAGTTTAGTAAGGTCAAATGTGATCTTGTGTGAGTTGAGTATCACTATTCAGCAAATGCTCAGAAAAATGTGCATGCATGACTATTGTTGTTCAGAAATAAGGTACTTTGGTTATTTATTTATGAGAATTATATTTTTTTATGTAATGTTTGAATGTATTATGCTATTTTGTTCTGTCCCTTGAGAAGCAACATAGCACATACATGCATGAGTGACCCTGCGAGTGCTTTCTTTCTTTACAATTGCAGTTATGTGGCTTTTTTGTGACCAATTATGTGCGAGTTGTGTTCTCTGTATAGCGAAAGTTTTGGTTTGATGGCTGGGAATGGTCTGTTTAGATTTTAAATGTTTGGGCTTGGTGAGATTAATGTATAAAATTAAATTTCATCAATACAACTTTGTGAGGAAGTGATGTGATGCATGAAGAATCACTAAAAACACGAGTTTCACTAGTCAAACGTACGCTGTGAATGGTTTTTTTGTCAACTAATTAGCCTCAGACACCCACTTAGTAACTTAGCTCTCTGAGTAATTGATTAAATAAGCATACAGTAGAAAGAGAGTATTAGAAATATTTACATATCATCAACTTTGCTGCCATATGTACCAAATAACAAAAAATTGTGCCCCATTAAATAACGCTAAGAAAATGTTTCCGCCATGTCAAAAACCCCCCACTTTCGATAAAAAGTATACACTATTTTGTTGTAAAAGAAAGAGAAAGTCGTCTATTCCTCAACTACAGCGCAATACGATGTGCGCCATCGACCACGAGACGACCTGAACTTGCGTTAGTTTCTACTGTTACTGACTCTGCCTCCATTTTCTCAATATTTCCCAATTAGTTCTTTACACAGCATGTTTCAAACAAACTAAGCATACAAAATACCAACGTAGGCGGTTAAACTCTTGAGTATTAACTAAAGTTACAACCTAAGCCCTTAAAGTCGAGACAAGCTAATTAATGGTGAAGTTTTAAGCTAACGTCCCCATGTGCGCAGATCGCAGATGTCAAAGTTAGCATACAGAACTCCACGTTACAGGTTAGCGGTAATTACTCCATTACCATGAGTATTTTACCCAACAAACACGTATCATTTAGTGTTACTGTTTAATCGTAACCAATCATTCAAATTTAGTTTGATAATAATCAGATTCTTACCGTGAGACGTGTTGGACGTTAGCGAGCTGACATCTCAAACCTAGCTTGATGGGCGTTGGTGCTGCCTGCTGGGCCTCAAAAAACTAAATAGAGACGTGTAAAAATGTATTTTACGAGCCGAAAACTTACCCGATAGATACACTTAACCTTCATGAATAAACAAAGCAACGTTATAACAAAGTTTAACTGTGCGACACAGCCTGATAGGAGATGCTCGGTTACCGTCACGTTTTTTTGCTCCATCCGGGAGAGCTGGACTGCAAGTCGAGGAGCTGCTGGGTAAAAAAACATCTAACGCACATGACGTAACTTTCGATAAATAAATAAAATGTAGCTGTACATGAAGATGTTATCTGCTCTTCCTTTACAAAGAAATTTCTCACAATTTCTATGTATTATTTTGTATTAAATGTGTGAGCACACCTGTAATTCAGAGATAACTTTGTGACGACCCTTCAACCATTATCTGTGAATCAGCAATTGGTAATCGATACGTAATATGCCAAAAAAAGACGTATGTAGGCCTAATTCATCAGGCAGACTGGCCCCTCTTAAATAATCAGTACATACATAGGCTACATGAATAACAAGTATTATTAAAGCTGCAAGCAGCGTTGGGCGGGCCCTCGCACTTGTAGCGCGTCCGCGCGTGAGCCGGCCGAGTTGCACATTCTGGAGCTCTGCCGGTGCGGCTGTGAATTTCCTACGCGGTTCCGACGCCGCATGAAGGTGCTATATGTCACTTCCTGGTCCCCTATGTGGAGCTACATAGCACTTGCCGCTATGAATATAAATCGGTATTGACGTGTAGATGTCTGCGTGGTGGGAGAGTTATCAAGCACGTAAAGTTTGTTTCAGATGTGAGCATGTACACTGAACAATAATGTACCCAAACAATAAAATAAATTCCTTTTATATTTCCCTGCCTTGTTGTTTATGTGTAGATACAGAGGAAGAATGTGAGAACAGCACACATTTCATCGTTACTGTGTTAGAGCATGTGAGAACAGTGGATACTTTTACAGCCCACACCCCTAATACTGTGTAACTATAACAAGTAGAGAACAGAAGAAAAAGATGTTCTTTCTTTACAACTGTCTGCATAGCTTATTCATATTGTGTAATGAATGAAAAAATAGGCCTACTAGGCTCCTCTCTACTTTGACATTTAAGATTAGCTGGTTTGATCCACCTTCATACACATGTGACATTACTGTACAACTTGAGAAAGGTGAGTTGTTTTCTGCTCCAGCCTGCCTAAAAGAAAAGCGTTTTTGGGATTAAATGGACTTTAATAGCTGCTGCAGTGCAGGATGAACTCAGAACAGACCCATTTCTCACCTTATATTCTAAATCATGCAACGAAGAAGAAGAAATGCATAATAAATCCTGGGACAAAATCTGTCCACAGCATGTAGTCTGATGAACAAGACTTGTGTTATAGCTGACTTGGGCAGTGAAATGTTTAATTTTTTTAATTCATGTGGTCATAGTTGTCCACAACTCAAATCAGAATATAAGAAGAAATGTTTTATACCACCTCAAGAAGGCTTCCTATCAGAAAGTTAGGAAGGTATTTCAAATGTACAACTGCAGTACTTAATTCTAAGTAAAGTAATTTCCCTGACATTACTGTGTTAGCATGTAACAGGTTTTATACTTCCTGTGAGTATAATCCAATCAATCTTATTTTCATACTGTATATCCGTTGTGTAATTTGATAAATTGTGTTGTATGTGGTGCTCGCATCGGGTACAATGACACTTCATTGCCCTCTTCAGAGAAGACTCTGACTGCAACATGCGTCTTTGTAAAGAGAGAAACGGACAGAAAAAGTCTCTAACTCTGCCTGTCAGCTCGCTCTGCTCCGTTAAAACTGAATTTACCATACAGAATTGAATACGAGTGCACTCCAGATTTAGCTGCAGCTAGCTGACCGTGTGTGCTTCTCCCTATACCGCAGTTCTGTGTCCATGCATGCAGCAAACTGAAAGCACCGTCTGTCGGAGCGTCTACGTGAAAAGAGAAGGAAGACATTGCTGGTAGTATTGTCTTCAGAGTTGTTAAACACCTCAGCGCACTGAAGGAAGCCATCTGACTGTGTGAGGGGCAAGATCGTTGATGTCTGCAGGCAGAGTAGGAGCTCTCCTGTCTGACTGGTCCACCAATAGCAGAGAAGATGACCC